>NW_026526765.1:60613343-61867009 GCF_024362965.1 Panthera pardus
AGAGCTGAGGAGAAGTCTCAGCAGCATGGGAATGCCAGACGGCCTCTCTCTCCAATAAATGTAAGAGCTTTTCATTAAAAAGTCTCCATCCCAGATGCCACGCCTGATCTAATCTCACAGGTGTTGAGGGTCCTGGCCTGGCCCACCCTTCCTTCCTCTCCCCACTTGCAGAGAAGCGTGTGAGGATTTTCTGCCTTTGAGACCACCCTCTACCACAGAGATGGCATTAGGAAATGAAAATGCAGCCCAGAGGGTCTCTGTGGTGGCATTTACCCCACTGGAGGAAGTATTGGGCCCAGTGACTTCCCAGGCAGCCTGTTAGTCACACCCTCTGGCCAGCCACCCCCCTCACCCTCCTCTCAAACACACACACTGCCTCCTTCATCACTGAAAGTTCAGACAAACCATCCTGGAGGGCCACTGTGAGGTTGACTCCCCTTATATAAGCCATGGCATTCCGTCCGCATAACAGCACCTTCACAAAATATCCCCATTCTTACAAGTGGGGCAACTGAGGCTCAGAGAGGTGGAGATTCTCAAAATTGCATTAAGAATAGGCATTAGAGCAAGAATTTCAACTGCAGCCGTTCTGACTCCAAAGGTTTTGGTGTTTTTTTTCTCCTTGGTTATAATCCCTCCCCCGCCCCCAGACCCCATGAGGAAACTGCTAGGAATACTGTTTGGGGAAAATAATAAAATATGTAGTAAAGAAGGAGGCACTTATTTCCTCATAAGTGTCATAAAAAGCAATATGGGGTATATTCCACGCCCAGGATCAGAGAACTAAAGCCATGATTTAATACTCTCACTCCAGGCCTGGTTGTCCCGCTAAGATGCCCATCATTACATGCATATTTACACACACACACACACACACACACACACACACACCCTGCTGCAGTGTATACATTTCTGGGAATGGAGTTTCTCTTACAGGGGAGTTCAAGGTTAATTTGCAGGATTCATGTTTGGCGTGCAGTGCAGGTTTGGCCCCCAGCCCCCAGTGGGGAGAAAATCTGCCCTTGGCCACCCCTCCCCTCCCTCCGGGCCTGCAGCCTGGCGCTGGGAACAGCTCTGGATTGGAGCCCACCCAGTGCTTCCACAGGCTCCCCCTCACACCCAGTCTCACGGAGCACTTCCATCCATCATGCCCCAGGGCCGACTCCAGAATGCAAAATCATTTCATCCCTCCTTCCCTCCCCTCCCACCTCCCGCATCTATGGATTTGCTGTTCAGAAAACATCTGTTCCCTCCTTCACCCCTGACATATGCATCGATCTCATGCTAGCCTAGCTGCTTAAACTCCCTGCCTGGGAAACAGACACTCATTCCTGACCCTGCACAGGTCTGGGAGCTCAGAGTGACAGGGTGCAGGCAGGCCTGGAGAGTCTGACCCGGGGAGTCACGGGGTCGGGGGGAGCACTTGTCCATGCAGGGACCTCCTGGCTGGGATCCTAGGTCAGGGCCAGAAGAAAAGAGGTAGATCAGATGGGTGAGTCGGAAACTCTTGATAGGCTAAGGAGCTGCTCTCTGGGAATGTGTCCTATCTACCCTTAGAGGAGGCCTAGAGAGCCAACCCCCGCCCCCCCCCCCGCCTCCCCCCCCACCACCTCAGTCGGAGACCCATCTCCCTGCAGGGGGAGTGATGAGAGGTCTCAGGCAGCCAAGGGGAGGCCCTGCAGAGCTGCAAAGCCACTACAGCCCAGAGGTGGTAGTTGGGATATCTGGGTCCCACCGCACTCTCCCTCTGTTACTCCAGCCACCCTGGCCTCCTCGCCATTGCCCAACTGTGTCTGACTCAACCCCTCTTCGGGCCTTGGCTGGCCCTCCCCCTGCAGGACTGTTCCAGCATTCAGGGCTGCCACCTCCATTCCCCCACCCCCACGCCACCCCACCGTATCCCCAGCACAGTCACACCCACTGGAGACACCAAATGCACACCCAAACATATTTGTAAAATGAATGAAACTGGAACCTGAGAAAGGAAAGCCACACAGCTTCTGTTCCCTTTTCTTTGAACGGGGGCAGTCTGGGAGATGATGGCTGTGGAACTGCCTTGTACAGGAGAGGGCACCTCCTGTCTGTAGCTCACTGGACACATAGTTGCCTCCTCGAGGAAAGGGGCATAATGATTCCTACCTCCCAGGGCAGCTGTGAGGATGAAGGCAAAGATTGTCTGTGAGAGCATGAGCACTGTGCCTGGTACATAGTAGGTGCTCAGGAAACACGGAGCATGTTGCTGCTGTCTACAAGCATGGCCCCAGGACCCAGGCATGGGCTTCAGGAATCAAGGGCAAGTCTGAGCCTCCGTGATTAGTCTCTGCCATTCTCCATATCAAAGGCTTTTCAAAAGCAGCTGGAGACCCAAAGAGGAACTTTCCCAGATGGAATTTTTTAAAAAACAACAACACAGAATTATCTCCTTGCACAGAAGGAGATCTGTGTTCCCTAGCACGGAGCCTCCAGTCCCCAGACTCCTGATTTACTTATTTTTCCTGATTCATGAAGAGCAGAAGAAAAGGCTCTAACCTCCTGCGGTTAGCCAGCAAGGCCACAGAACCGGGAGGTATCCCAGCGCCACCACTGACCAGTTGGGGGCCAGGGTCAGGCCCGCCGGCCCATAGCTCAAGTCCCAACGAGGGAAAGGGTGGCGTTGCACAGTGCCTACGCACACAGCTCCATGATGGCAGCCACCGCAGTGGCAGCAGTGGGCCAGCTGGTCACACCCACGACCTCGCATTCCAGGGTGCGCCTCTCCTTCACACTCAGTTCTGAGCCCTCCCCTGCAGCAGAGGCCCTTTGTCCCTTTTCTTCTGTCCTTCTGCCCATTTCCCAGCCCAGACTCACCTGCATCTAGGGAGGCTTAAAGTGATTACAGGAAGAAAATACCCCAGAGTGACAGTGCATGGAAGAGACTCAGAAAACACTAGAAAAACCCCGAAATCAGGCCCTGTCCAACCAAAGCCACCTGGATGGCCGAATCATTAATTCTGCTGTAATTGGGATTCTGTCCTCCAATCCTGTATCTCTTTCCGACACAGGAGGCCCCTCCTAGGCTTCAGCCCACCCCCTAGTGTTTCCTTGCAAGGCTTTGGAGAATGCTTTGCGGAGAAACTACCCATCGCTCTCTGCACCTGACCTCCCTTGGTGTAGGCTGCAGAGAGCTCTGCCTCTCAACCCTCCCCCCTCCCCCCATTCCCGTGCAGGCCCCAAAGGCAGGGAGGTCAGGAGAAAGAACACAGTTCTGCCTCACCTCTGGCCAGGGCCCGTAGGCTCTCTGGGCTCAGCTGGCACATCCTTATCATCAGGGATGTGAGCAATGAGTAAATGGAAGGAGGTGGCCACACAAACAAGTATCATTTCTCTTGAAATGTGAAATGATTTCTGAACTGTGATAACCCAAGGATGGACCGGATTTGCCTCTTCCCCAGGCCATTCTCTGCTCAGTGAATTGGGGGGAGAGGGGGAACACATTTGACACAGCGGAAGAACCTTTCGAGTCAAATGGGCCCAGGCTGGACTCCCAGGACGGCACTTACCAGCTGCGTAACCTCAGGCAAACAACCTGGCCTCTCTAAACTTTAGTTTCCACATCCAAAAAGTCTATAAATGGGAACAGAGCTACGGCAAGGATTCGTAGGACAGCTGGGAAAAAGCACTGAGCACAGCAACTAGCACCCAGCAGGCCCTCCTCAGTGTTCCTTGGTGTGGGCTGCTACGGGGCGGGGTGGGAGGACTTGAGCTTAGACTGAACCCGGAAGAGGCCATTCCTCTACCGCCTCCATGGGGATGAGTTGTGAATTCCCACCTCAAGGAGGAGCCATCCTCACTGTGAGGTCAGAAAAAGCATATCCTTCTTTCAAGGGGAGGTCGCTGGGAGGTGGGAGGAAATGGGAGGGATCAGGCCACCAGCCTTCCCTGGGCAGATTTCTCAGCTTCTCTGACTCCTTCAAGAGGGGAGCAGAGGAAGCCGGAAGCTTGGAGCAGTGTGGGGCTCCACCTGGTGTTCAAAGTGAGCAATACAAGGCTAAGTGGGAGTCTGTGCTGAGTGGTACCGGGAGCCAGGCATAATTGATGGAGGCGGGTACCCTGAGCGCGATGCCTAGGGAAGTGTATGCCCTACTGAATATGTAGGCAACAAACAGGATAAGAAAAATAGGTAGGGCAGCTAGTGTTGCATAAAATAAAGAGCAAAATAAAAAATTAAATAAGAAACAAATTCAAATTTCAGCTAGGTCGTGATCGGGGGAGTCTGACTGACAATGACTTTGGGTACCACCTGAAGGATGCCAGGGCCTAATGTGCAGGTGTCTGGGAGGGGAGCTCTTCAGACAGAATGAACAGCCAGTGCAGGGCCAGGAGTGTGCCAGGGTGAGAGCGGAACCGGGAGGAGAGCAGAGCAATGCAGCCAGGGACGTAACAAGAGGACAAAAGTGTGTCACCTACAGTGTCTTCGTAAGGGCTATGGCTTTTACTCGGCATGAGAAAGGGAGCCAGCACAGGGTTTGAACCACAAGAGAGACAAGATCTGACTGCATTGCAACAGAGTCCTTCTGGCTGCCGGGTTGTCCGGTCCCAGGCAGAAGCGGGAGCCCTGGGAGGTGATGGTGGGTCCAGCCAGGGAGTAACAGTGAAGGTGGGGACAGGGCTGGGACTCTGGACATATTTTGAATACAGAGCCGCTGGGCTTGCTGACAGACTGAATGTGGGCGTGAGATGGAGACAGAAGTCCAAGGTGACTACAGGGTTTTGGCCTGAGCAAAGGGCAGAGGAGAATGCTGGTAGAGGAGCTCACTGGGAGGAAATTTCAGGAGCTCAGGTTTGGACATGATACGTGTGAGACGCCTATTAGACATCCAAGTGGAAAGGTCAGGGAGTGAGGTGCTTCCCAAGCTTCACAATGGCAGGTCTTCTAGAGAGTTTGTTAGCCAGATGCCGGACACTCTCCTGGCCTTCCCCTACCCGAGGTGCTGGTTCACTAGGTCTGAGCCAGGGCCCAAGATGCTGCATTTCTAACAAGTTCCCAAGTGGTGCCCAATGCTGCCAGACTGCAGACCACTCCGAGTAGCGCTGAAGTAGGTGACTAGGTATGTGACTCTGATGTTCCGGAAAGAGACCTTAGCAGGAGATAGAATTTTGGAGTCTTTGGTGCATAAACACCATGATACTGGAGGATGTCGCCAAGGGATGTGTGTGTCAAGGGAGAAGAAAAAAGGCTTGAGTCCGGAGCCCTGGCCCTGCAGGGGTAAGAGACTGGGAGAGGAGGAAGGATCAGCTTTGGAGACTGGGATGGAAACACCAGGGAAATGCGAGGAAAACCAGGCAGATGTGATGCTCTGGGGGCCAAGGAGAAAGGGCTTCAGAAAGGAGGGGTGATCGGTGGTGTCCAGCATCACTAATTCAGATGCATTGAGTTAGTCATCGCTTCTCGGCCTTTGGCTAAGATCAAGCGTGCGGATGCATTGAGTCATATGGCCTCATAGTTAATATAACTTATTTTGATTTTGTGATTCTTTTGTATTGAAAAATAAAGGATATGTATTATGTAATATATATCATATATTCTCTACATAATTATAATTATACATTACAACTATATAGTACAGTTATGTCATATGTTATAATTATATACTGTATATAACCTACATTACATATTATAGATCTCCTTTTATTTTATATATCTTGTATAATCAATATAAATATATATGTATTACATAATATATAATATATATTATTTAAATAATATAGAGCTATGTTAAATATATTTGTATTAAATAATATATATTATTTAAATAATATAGAGATGTTAAAAATAAATATGAATAAATATAATAACAGATAAACTATATATAAATTAACACTAAAATATAATATCTATATATATGTTTGGGGTTTTTTTGTTTTTGTTTGTTTTTTAACGTTTATTTATTGTTGAGAGAGAGAGAGACAGAGTGCAAGCAGGGGAGAGGGGCAGAGAGAGAGGGACACACAGAATCCGAAGCAGGTTCCAGGCTCTGGGCTGTCAGAGCCCGATGTGGGGCTCGAACTCATGAACTGTGAGATCATGACCTGAGCCGAAGTTGGACACTTAACTGACTGAGCCACCCAGGTGCCCTTTATATATATATATATATATATATATATATATATATATATATATATATATATTTTAAGAGGAGCTTAATATCTCATAACCTTCCCAGACATCACTGTTAGGAATTGTAGCTTTAGTCCAGCAATCATAAGCCATGGACCAGGCTGTCAGGAGGCCTGCTTGGAAGTCCAGTCCTGTAAGTACTGTGCTATGTGGCCATGAGCAAGTCACTTTACTTCTCTGGGCTTCTTTTTCCTCCATATATAAATGGGGCAGGAAGACTGAAAATAGATGTCTCAGGAGTCCCTTTCAGCTCTTTGACATCTTACGTATTACCTCTTCAGAGGCCTCACGGAACCCCTGGACAAGGTAGTCTCCCACCCAAGTCAGCAGGGTCTTCATAGAACCATCACAGTCTGGGGGTGCCTCAGTGGCTCAGTTGGTTAAGTGTCCAGCTTTAGCTCAGGTCACGATCTCATGGTTCGTGAGTTCAAGCCCCGCATCAGGCTCTCTGCTGTCAACACAGAGCCTGCTTTAGATCCTCTGTCCCCCTCTCTCTCTTCCCCTCCCCTGCTTATGCTGTTTTTCTCTCTCAAAAATAAATAAATGTTAAAAAAATTAAAAAAAAAAAAAGAAAGAAAGAACCATCGCAGTCTGAAACCATCTGTGCATGTGGCTGTTTACGCCCCTGCTGTCTGATTTCCCCCACTGTAAGCTCCACGGGGTAAGCCCAGTTTCTCTCTCGTTCAGAATTTTGTCTCCAGCCAAGCAAGTTTCTTTGCAAGGATCTTTTTTTCAGTTCTGAGGGGAAATCAGGAGCTTCTGGGGGGGGGGGGGTTAAGAAGACATCTGGGCATTAATTTACAGAATTTATAAAACGATCTGACTTCAACTTATAGATGGATCACTGAGCTGCAGTGAGAACAGACTGAGGGAGGCCCAGAGACCAGTTACGAGAGGCCACTGCAGTTGCCGAGCGGAGGGTGCCAGTACCTGGGCCGTGGGCGGTCAGGGGTGGAGGTGGAGGTGGTGAGAAGTAGCCAGCGTCTGGGTGTGTATTTAAAGGACTCAGCAGGGTACACTGACGGACTGGGTGGGGGTGCAGTAGACAAATATCGAGGAAGTCCCAGGAGTTATGTCTAAGAAGCAGGGAGGAGTCACCCTTGAATGCCACGGGAAGACATAGCGCTGGCACGTTGGAGGGAAAATCTCAGGAGTCCTGTTTTATTAAGTCTGAGGGTTCCGTTAGACACGAAGGGGAAATGTGAACAAAGCAGCTGGAAATGAGGGTCTGGAATTCAGGCGCGGCGGAGACCAAGTGTGGACTCTCAGGCAGTGCACAGAGCTGGCTTCCAGCTGAGCTCACTGGGCAGTAAGCGTCCAGAGAGGGGTGTGAGGAGACCCGAGCCCCGAGGGCCTGCCTGCACAGGGACATTGGGGGCTGAGGGCAAACAGGCCAGCTGCTCGCAGGCCCAAGCTGTGACCACAGGGGGACTGAGTGGAAAGGCCCAAGGCCTTAGAGCCCGAGGAACTCTCCTGGGCCTGCCCCTCTGCACCAGTGGCTTTGATTCATTCCCAAGGAGAATATCAACTGAGCACCTGCTGCACGCAGAGACCTCATCAATGGCTCAACCATGTGACACGGTCACACTCCCTGATCCCAGCAATCTGAACATGCATTATCCATCCTGGGTTTATCTCTGTTTAATAGGGGAGGAAATGGCGTGCCAACAAGGTGGACAGGTCCCCCACGATCGCACAGTAAAAGCCAGGGTTCAAGCAAGAACAGCCGCCAGCTTTCAGGGGCATGAGGCAGGGCGGAAAGTGAGCAACCCCTATAAACAGTTTCTGCATACCGAGTGCCTTACCCAGAGTACTGGCCACCCTATGAGGTAGGTCCCATAAGCCTCACTTCACAAATGGATAAATGGAGGTTTAGAGACGTGACGTGCAATGACCTGCCCAAGGTCACGACTTGTGAGTGGCAGAGCCAGGCCTACAAACTCTGTCTGAATCCAGAGTCCACTTCTGTGTCTGCAGGGAAGGGGCGAGGGGAGCGGTGCCCTCACACCCCAGTGCCCCAGCACCTCCAATCCATGCATACCACCAACAGAATAATGGGTAGGACCCACTGAATGAAAACACGAATACCTTCAAAGCATATGGTAAATCAGCAACATTTAAAAATTAGCTTTCTTTTTATGACAACAACATCTACGTATATTAGAATAAGGGTATATACATGTATCTCAGGCGTATTCTGCATATATATGTGTACTTAGTGAGAATATGGATTCATCTGTCCTTTCCAGATACTCCCCAGCACCCTCAGAGACCTACTAGCCAGGAACCACTGGCCCAGCCCTCCCTCTCCTACCCCTATTCTCCTCTTCTCAGACCCTAAATGTCTGGCAGGGCTTCTCGTTGGGAAACTACCACCCCCACCTCTCTGGTCTGGATTCTTGCAGGAGCCTCATCACTGGCCTCCCCACTGCTGCCATTGCCCCTTACTGTTGTATACAGTCCATTCTGCAGCCAGTAGACAAAGGGATAGTCTACAAAATGTCAGACCATACGTCTTTTCTGCTCAGAACCCCTCCAGTGCTTTCCAACCCACCCAAAGTAAAGGCTCTGCGAGATCCTAACCTCCCTCCCCCACCCACCCCAGCTCCTCTACCCCCTCCCTCCACCCACCACTCACTCTGCTCCAGCCACAAGGAGCAGCCTTGCTGTTCCATAAACATGGCGCCCACATTTCTATCTCAGGGCCTTTGTTCATGCTGTACCCTCTGCCTAGAGCGCTCTTTCCCTAAAGGTCCCTTTAGGGAGACTTCCCTGATCCCCTATTTCAGATAACAACACCCCCTCCCCTGCCCTGGTTCTGTATTTCTCCCTGGTATTTTCATTTATCATACTATATATCGTACTTGTTTACATATTGATTTCCTATCTCCCTTAAATGAGGGAAGGTTGATTGTCTGTTTTGTTCACCGCTGATTGGAACGGTGGTGGGCCCAGAAAAGGTGTTCAGCACATATTTGCTGAATGAATGAATGTCGAATAAAGTGGTGCAGGGACCCCAGGAGAAAGATTTGTCTGCCCTCTCCGTTCAGCTCAAAGTGGGAAGGGAGAGGTGTCCAAAGGATGAAGGAGAGTGGCTCCTGGCGGTGGAGGAAGTGCTCAGAGATCTCCAAGATGTAGACTGTAGGCCAGAATTGAGGTGGCAGCAGGAGGGCGCAGATGCTCCCAGGTGTAGAGCCGGCATTTCACAGGACAGCGCCACCTGTTACCCTGGCCCTTGCACGTAGCCTTGTTCACAGCTGTCTGCCCTGCGGCCATCTGCTAAGTGTGTTTTGGACAGAAATCGCATTTGCTCCACGGCTTTGCTCTTTCCCCCACGCCAGGCCTGTGCTCGCACTCTCCTGCACCAGCTCACGGGTGCCTGTCCCATCGCCTCTCCGTGGCCTGCAGCACCCCCGGTTCCCAATGGGAACAGAGGGCCCGGAGGAGAGGCAGTACCTTGCGGAGGTTGCACACCTAGTGTCTGAGACTGGAATGCAGACAAAGCCCTTACTCTAAGATCTCGGCAGCTGTGGAATGCATACCATCTCACCACTCTGAATGGCCCTTCCTGAAAAGGAAAGTGACAATTGTATTCTGGAGGCAGGCCTGTCACTTAAAGGCCATACGGAGGTTGCCCCAGCTCCTCCAGCAGACCTTCCTCCTCTGCTCCTCCTGACCCCTAACTCACTCCAGGCCAACTGAGTCCTCTTCCCTTGCATCCTGGTTCGGGCGCCCAGAGCAACCCTGTGGGTAGTTCCTGCGGGCGGCCAGGTACATATAAAGCAGTCTCTTCCTTCAGCTCCTGACAGGTCGTGTGGCCACCCCCCACACAACAGTGACAGGGCAGTGGGAGCAGTGGCCCCAGAGGAAACCTCAGGAGGACCCTCTCACCTGCGTCTGGAGCTAGAGGTCCACCAATTCCAGATGTGCCCAGCAGAGGGCAGCAGCAGCCTGGGGAAGGCCCAGAGCCAGGCTGCAGGGAGGAGAGCCCTGGTGTATCCGCGTTGGGGGAGGAAGAGAGACAGAATTGGAGGGTAAGCAAGGTTTCTGTAGGACCAAACACCCTGCTTCACCTGCAGCAGGCTATCTTTTATTTCTTCACGAGGTGCCACATGAGATTTTGCTTGACCAAATCCTCTCCAGCTGCTCCTACCCACTACTGATTAATAATAATAATAATAATAAACTGAAAGCCCTCTAAAGTACCTTATAGTTTCCTTCCAGACGGACAGTTCAGTTTGTAGTTCAACAACACAAAAATATCCCATACAAAACACCTATCGGTTGGATAGTTCAGGAAAGCAAGCACACCTCTGGAAGTCAGTGGTTGGGGGCGGGCTAGGCCCTGGAGCCAGACTTCCCGGGCTTGAATCCTGCCTCCGACACTAAATGTGTGGCCTTTATTACTCCGCCACCCTAAACTCACTTTTATATTCTGTAAAATGGAAATCGTAATGGAGCCAGACTCAGGATTGTGCGCTGTGAGGCGTGGCTGAGTTTAACACGGGTGGGCGCATAGTGCCCATGCTCGTGTAACAGCACAACCGCCTGTGATTGCAGTGATAACTTCCTTCACGTGTGCCTTGGTCTGCTGTCACCTGTGGAACCTTCCTCTCTTCCTCTCTCCCCACCCCCAAGCCTTTCTAATTTAAGAGTCATGCCGGTTCCACCTGGTGTACATATGTTCACAGGTCAGATTCCCGTCTCTCTACCTCAGTGATTCAGTTGGATGGGGTTCATCTGCGTGTGATCAAACTCCAAAATAGCATTGTGTTAGACCATGAAGAGGCTTATTTCTCTCACACATAAGAGATGGCAAGAGATGGTTGGTACAGGGCTGATATGGCAGCTTCAAGGAATCCTGAGGAATTCAGGCTCCTTCTATCTACCTGTTCTGCCAAGACCAGTCTATGGCTGCTGCTTCATGCTCCAAGATGGCTGCTTGAGCACTCGCCATTGGTTCCATAGATGGTGGTGGCCTGGTCTAATATGGTGGCAGTGGATTCCGGAGAGCTTTAGAGAGTAGAACCAACAGAACTTGGTGATGAATTCACTGTGGGAATGAGGACCAGGGAGGTTCAAAGGGTGACTTGTGAGTGGCTGATGTGAGGCCAGATTAGATATTGTTCCCATCTCCTGAGACAAAGACAGTGATCCACTGGCCAGAAAGTGGTGGGCTCTAGAGGGTCACGATCTGCATTAGCATATCAACACCATGAGGAAGCATGCAGGGCAGAAACCTGTCTAACCCAACCTGGTGCTAGAAAACCATTAGCAGGCTGTGAAAAAGTCAATTAAATCTAGGTGAACTTGAGTCCAGAGCTGCCATCTTGAATTTCAGGTGAACATTTACCTTATTGTTTGTGCTGTGTGCCCCTGGATGGTGGTGCCCCCAAACTTGAGGTCAGTATTCAAAGCTGGGTTAAAATTAATCTTGTTAAGGGAAAGTTGATAGTGAAAGTGTTTAGCACTTCAAGCTTTTGACAATAAAAGAGTGTTCTTTATTCCACATACACACCAAGGATATCAACTCAATCAGAAATGGAGCATAACCTGAGGGGATAAACCATGTTTACTAAAATTTCCTCATGTGTGTTAGTCATGTTTATATATATTTGAGGAGAAGACTTGGTATTTATAACTCTCAGCCCTATCTTGCCATTGCCTGAGACCCCAACACACCTCATGGTCTGGAGAACTATGGAGCTTGGGAATATCCTACAAGGAAAACACAATAAAAAGGTAGCTTGACATGGGATGAACAGAATGGACTCTTTGCTTCCTTTGGACACACAGGAAACAGGCAGGGGGAGTGTCATCTTTAAAGGAGAATCTGAACTCCACCGCACAGTAGCAGATTCCTTTTGGCTTGCAGTTGTGCAGAGGGTAAAGCATTCAGTGAACCACAAACACTCTGGTTGTGAAATAAAAAGAGTATCTCTTGGCCCTATTGTTCATTTCCCCAAGCAAAAGATACACCCAGAGGCATTACTCACCTCTCAGCCCAGAAGGCAAATCCCTGATTGCCTCCAGAAGTGCATTCGTGTTCATCACAGCCTCCCCATCATGCTGGGGAAGAGCCTCTTTCCAGCCCCCACCTCTATGTGTGGTCACATTTCTCTCAAGCTGTTGACTTGGTCAAGGTCAAGATATCAAGAGAAGAGTGCAGGTTACCCCAATGGCTCTGCCCTGCTAGCGTGGCCCTTTCAGAGCCAGCTCTCCTGTGGTGCAAGGGGCTGCAGTTGCCCAGTCCTGGAGGCCGTGCCGGTCCCCAGGGAAGGTGTCTGTCATCCCCATCTGTGTTCTTTCTTACAGGTAAGTCAGGCTCGAGCGGCCGGGAGGGCGTGTGATGACACAGTTGGCAGTTTGGGAGCAAAAGCGGCCACAGTAAGACATGATTGATTCATTGCATCTCAGTTCTCAGCTGGGGTAGCCTTCAGTGTGCAGACCTCTCCTGTCCCAAGGGAGATGTCTCTGGGTCTGGAAAAGAGGATGCTGGACTTCGGGGTCCCACTGAGGGCCCTCAGCCTTGACTGCTTAGCCTTGATTGGGGGTGACAGAGGTGACGGTGGCTTTCAGGTACCGTCGGGCCAGGATCTGGCCCAGTTGTCTGTGCATGCGGCTTGCACTGGGCTGCTTGCTCCAAGGGGGGCGTCTCCCTGTGACCTAAGACATCGGCTCTGAAGAGCTTCCTCTGGCAGCTTCAAACGGCTGAGACCTACTGGCATGGAACGGAGGGGTGCAGGGAGCTCTCTGGGATCTCGTCAGTCCCGCGTGGATGCTCCAGAAGACCCTCGTCCTTGGTGGCATGCAGCCTCGGCCATTTTTCCAAACTCACGGCATCCCACGAGACATGTCACCCACCCCCGGTTCTATGTCTCTTCCCATCACTGTCTCTCACCCATCACCTCACATCAAGGTTCCAGCCCGTGGGAAAGAGTTCTATACTCCAGTAACCTGTGTGTGTGTGAGAAGGTTGGATTGTAAGGTCTCCATAGGGCCAGGTTTCTGAGGCAACAATTGATTTATGGCACCTAAACGTCAATGGCTCATGGAGGCACCTGTGAGGGCAGCACAGGGAGCATGTGTCTGTGTGTGTAGCCCCAGGAGCTGGGAGCTCCTCTTCCTCCTGAACCTCTTTACCTTCTCTGTGGTTTCAGGACCCTATTGTGGACAGGGTCATCTGGACAGGACCTTCTCTCACCTGGAAAGACGTTCGGGACATTTTCCCCCAAGTGCTAAGCAAATTATTTTCCTCTGGAGTTTAAGGGAATAGGACATGGCAGGGATATACAAATTACTGTCCCCAGGGTGCTTTAAGAATAGGTGCTAAAGGGCTTGCAAATGATTTTTCCTGAGGTGCTTTGGGGCGGCTGCTCCTGGACCCTGTATCCATGGGAATATGGGATGAAGGGACAAAGAACTGCCTTCATACCCCCAGCTTTAAGAAAGTGAATCTGAGGCAGGAAATGCAGGGTTTGGCACGAGGCTGCCCTCTCTGACAAGTGAAATGTCCCTGAGATCGGGGACATCCACGGGTCTCTCCCCAGGACATACCCCATGCCCGTACCCCCTCATCCCAGACCCTGGATCCTCCTGTGGCTGGGGTGGGGGAGTCCTGCTCCCCTGGGCTACAGCCTGGTCTTGGGCCCCCAAAGCAACATCATTTCTTGGGGATGTTTTAGCCTTCCAATTGGCTTTGTTTTCCCAAAATCAAATTGATGAAATGTTGCTGCTCATCAACCATTCCATTCTCCCCAGCACAGAATCCTTCTGGCATAAATGAGGCCTTTGGAGAAAGGGCTCAGAAGCCTAGGGTCCTGCAGAGAGGGAGGGAGGAGGTAACTGAAGTGCCCAACATATTCTACCAGAGGCCGGGGGCGGTGGGGGGGGGGGGGGGAGGCGATGCCTCAGGGCTCTCATACATTCTCTGGTCTGATGCCCACAAAAGCCCTGTGAGCATAAGGGTAGTTCATTTTTAAACACTTTAAAGGTCTCTTTTAAAATAATTGTAAGGTGATCCGTGGGTCTGGTGATTGTTAGGACTAAGATGAAAAGCTCTTAATGGAGGCAGGGGGACAAAACACTGTGAGAGGCAGAGAGAAGGCACCCAAGTGTCACCTCTTGCAGGTCCCAGTCCCCACCCGATGCACAGACCCTCCTCCTCCAAGCCACATCCACCACCCCACCCCCCCAACTCCAACGTCCGAACCTCTCCTGTCTGGAAAGTGGGGATGAATGATTATTTGTGCCCATATCAGGCAAGGGCGCCCATATAAGAAGTGACTCCCAGGTCCTTAGGGCATGCCACTGAGTTCCACAGCCCCCAATGCCCCAGATGTCTCCACCTTCCCCTGTGCCTGAAGAGTCCCTCCCGGACTGTCCTCCCTCTGGCGGAGTCTTCACTCCTTCCCCCACCCCAGAGACTGCAAATACCCCTGAGAAGGGTAAAGGGGCAAGACTCCCAGGTAGCTGCCAGCATTTATTGCCGTGGCCTGGGGGGGTCTGAAGCCTCTCTCCTGCGAAAGCAGGTTGGAACCGAGCACCGGGCAGCTCAGCCACTGCCCCGGACCACCAGTCAGGAGGCAGCAGTGCTTCAGGGGAGCCCTAGCTAATGCCTTTGCCACCCCTCATGGCTTTCTAGACCAAAGAAAAAGGGCATTAAGAGCCCCAGAGGTGCCCTCAAGAACTGTGGGGCACCTAAAAGACAAAGGAGTGGGAGCCTGCATGTATTGAGCACCGACTGTGTGCACACAGTGCCAGGAACTTGACACTCATCTCTGGAGTCACAGACCTTCAAAGCTTCTGGAAGCAGATGGAATGCTCCACTTGCCCCTCTCCCAGTGTGCACCCTGTCATTAGAGGGTCCTCACACACTGAATAAACATGGGACAGCAGCCTCCAATCCTGCTTTCCACGTATGGCCATCAAAGTGAAGCGTCGGGCCCCACAGTGCTCCCCTGCCCCATGGCCAGGTGTAAAGGTTGGATGAGGGGAAATTCCAAAGGGAACGTACTTCAAGTCCCCCCTCCCCTATTTTGTTTTAGAACTTGTTTTCCCGTGTCTGCATCAAACCTAGCCAGGGCAGGGCCACGGGCTGCAGACAGATCTGAGCAAAGGGCATTCTAGCGCAGCGATTAAAATCAGCACCCCATGAAATGCAATGTGACTTGCTCACATCATTCCATTTAAACTATAAACCCACAACCTCCTTGCAGTTGGAATTATCATCCGCACTGATATGGGGGGAAACTGAGTCTCTGAGAGACCAAGTGACCTACCCAGGACCAACCAGCTAAAAAGTGAATGATCTAAGCTTGGTGGGCTGAATAATGATGCCCAGAATGAAAGCTGTGGATGTTCCCTGATACGACAAAAGGGACCTTGCCGGTGTCATTAAGTTCAGGATCTTGAGATGGGGAGAGGGTGTTGGGTTAGCTGGGTGGGTCCAGTCACAAGTGTCCTTGGAAGAGGGAGGCAGAAGGAAGAGAGAGAGGGAGACATGACCACGGGAGCAGAGGTTGGCACGGGGCCAGGACAGGGTCACAGCCAAGGAAGCTAGCAGCTAGAAGTGGCAAGGAAACCAGTTCTCCCCAGACCTCCAGGGAGCCAGGACTTCAACCCAGGAAAACTGATTTCAGACTTCTGGCTCCAGAACCATAAGAGAATAATTTGTGTTTTTTTTTTAAGCTGTCAAGATGGTGGTCATTTGTTACAACGGCTATAGGAAGTTCCAATCCCAAGTCTTCTGACTTGGCATTTCCTCACTGCTCTGCCATGTGCTGGGTCCTGGTGGCTCTGCTGCTTCGGGGGGAGTTGTCTGGTCTGACACCGTCACTCCCCTGGACTCAGAGACTCCTAAAGTCGGGACCATGGTGTGCCATCACTATATCCCCGGGGTCTGATGTGTAACTGATGCCCAGGAAGTGGGACTCACTTTCCCCTGATTAAGAACAAAACACACTATTCATGGCCACGGTGAGTTTTTCCTGAGATCCTGTTCTTTCTAGGACAGGGGCCCTGCCTATTTAACTATCTCCCGTGTGTGGCTTGTGTGGCTTGTGTGGCTTGTGTGGCTTCTTCACCTCCCACCCCGTAGTAGGAAAAGGTGGTCAAGTAGGAGGCAGAGGAATTACAGTCAGATTTTGGGCTCAGATCCCAGCCAGCTGGGAGGCTGTGGGCCAGGCCTTCAGCCACCTGGACCTAATGCCTTCATCTGGAATGGGACATTAGCGGCCCCTCTCAGAGTTGTTCTGGGGATAAAGCGAGGTGATGCCTACAAGAGAGTTATGCGTGTTCAGGCTTTTACTCACCAGCCCTCACTGGATGGATTGCTGAACTTCTCTGAGCATTACCCTTCTCATCGGCGCTGACCTCTGCCTGGCAGGGCTAACCCAGAGCAGAGTTGTTGTCTCTCTGTCCCCATGGAGAAGTCTGGGTGCAGGGCAGGTAAAAAGTCTTAAGAAGAGTAAAGTGAGGCCAGATTATGAAGGACCTTAAATGGCACCTTTCTCCCATTCTTTCTACAAGTATTTACCACATACCTACCCAAAGCCAGACTCTGATTTAATGGTGTCCACAAGGGACAAGGTCCTTGCCATCATGGAGTGGCCAGACAAGTGCCTGTGGTGGTCAGCCATCAAACCACAGTAGACTTTTGAACAGGGAATGAATATGTTGACATCTGTGAGCATCAGTTTGACTTCTCTAGGTGAGCGCAGCAGAACAGAGGGGCCAGAGGCAGAGTCAAGACTATTGGGTCAGTTCAGGGATGTGGGGAGGAGGGACTGAGCTGAGTGATGATTGAGCATGATTGCCTGCCTGTCTCCCCAAAACCCGTTTCTGATTTGTGTCCACATCCCCAGCACCCAGGCAGGTCCCAGAGTAAATGCCCAGGGGGAAATGATGGGTGTCCCAACAGCAGTTGGGAACAAGAGAGGTGGAGAAGAATTCAAGGTGACTGAGAGTGGAGGGGCCTGGAAAGACTTGGGTCCCTCAGTGAGGGTGCCAGCTAGAATCCGAGGTCCAGCTGACTCTACGGCCTCCATTGCCACCCTGGTCAGGTCACCAGCAGTTCAGCCGAAGCCTCTGCTGCAGTGAGCATGGTGAATCAGGGGCCCAGAGATGAGGCAGGGCACCCCTTAGGCCTCAGGACAGTCTGCAGGCCCGGTGCAGCTTGGCCTGGAAGACTTAAATGCTTGTACAAGAAAGGAAGGCTGAAAATTAATGAACGAAGTATGCAACCTGACATATTGGAAAAAGAACAGAATAAATCTAAAGAAAGTAGATAAAAGGAACTAATAAAGATAAGAGCAGAAATTAATTTTTGTAAAGAATAAACTTGTTTGTCAAGATTTATCAAGGAAAACAGAGAAGACATAAATAAATATCAGGAAAGAGAAAGAAGTATTATCTGCAGATGTTGAAGACCTTCAAAGATTTAAGAGGATTTTCTGAACAACCTCCTTGAAATAAATTAGAAAACCAATAGAAAATATAAAATTTTTTATAAAAATAAACACTTGCCAGGGGCGCCTGGGTGGCTCAGTCCATTAAGTCTTCAACTTCGGCTCAGGTCTTGATCTAGCAGTTCGTGGGTTCAAGCCCTGCATCAGGCTCTGTGCTGACAGCTCAGAGCCTGGAGCCTGCTTCGGATTCTGTGTCTCCCTCTCCCTCTGCCCCTCCCACTCATGCTCAAAAATGAATAAACCTTAAAAAAATTTATGTTAAAAAAAAGTTAAAAAAAATTTTTTTAAATAAACACTTGCCAAAACTGAATAAAGAAGAAATTGAAACCTTATAGAAACTGAAAATTTGGGGCGCCTGGGTGGCTCAGTCGGTTGAGCAGCCGACTTCGGCTCAGGTCATGATCTCGCGGTCCGTGAGTTCAAGCCCCGCGTCGGGCTCTGTGCTGACAGCTCAGAGCCTGGAGCCTGTTTCAGATTCTGTGTCTCCCTCTCTCTGACTCTCCCCCGTTCATGCTCTGTCTCTCTAAAATAAATAAACGTTAAAAAAATTAAAAAAAAAAAAAAGAAACTGAAAATTTAAAGATCTTATCAGTTGAAACACACCTTTTCTCAACAAAAAACTTCAGGTCCAGACACTTTTACCAGTAGACTGTAATGAATATTCAAGGCAAATTTTAAGAAGGAAACCTCCCCAACTCATTATGAAGCTAATATAACCCTAACATCAAATCCTGACAGAGAGAGGGAAGTTAAAAGCTCATATCACTCATGTAGAGATACAGAATTTTTTGAAATCTTCAACAAAATACTAGCAAACTGAATCCAGCAACATAAAAAAGTTGAGTCTCAGAAATGCAGGGCTGGTTTAATATTAGAAATTCACTTCAAGATATTTACTTTAACAAAGGACAAAAATCATATTCTCATCAACAGATGAAGTGAAAGCATTTGATAAAATATGCCATCCATCTATTATATTTTTAAACATAGAAAAACAGGAATAGAAAGAAATTCTTTAGCCTGATAAAGGATATCTACAACGAGCCTACAGCAAACATCACACTTAGGGAAGAATTATTGAAAGTATTCCCTTCAGGTTTGGGGACATTGACATCACTCCCTTTAAAGCATGGTTTTAGAAATCCAAGCTAGCACAGGAAAGTGAAAAAAATAAATATAATGAGTTAGCATTCAAAAAAAAAAACTTGGTTATGGAAGATATGTTTGCCTAAATTCAAATAATCTAAGATATGTTAATAGAATTTCAATATTCAGTAGGTTTCTGGATAAAAATCAATGAAAAACAAACACCAGAAACAAAAAGATAGAAAACAATTTTTAATATACAGTAAAACCTTGGTTTGTGAGCATAATTCATTCTGGGAACATGCTTGTACTTCAAAGCACTTTTATATCAAAGTGAATTTCAAGAACCATTGGCTCTGTCGTGATCATGTGATGTTCAGCATCATCTACTATTCATATTGCAAGACGTCGCTCATTTATCAAGTTAAAATTTATTAGAAATGTTTGCTCATCTTGTGGAACACTGGCAGAACAAGTTACTAGCAATCCAAGGTTTTACTGTACCACTTAAAATAATATTAAACGTATAAAATATGTAGGAATAATCTCACCAAAGTGGTGCAAGACATTTGTGGAGGAATTTCCAAAACTTGATCAAAGGCATTAAAGAAGACCTATGTAGATGGAGATAGTATGCCGTGGTCCTGGATTGGAAAACCCAGCATGGTAAAGGTGTCCATTTGTCCCAAAATGAACTACGAATGTGATTCATTTCTGATCAAATTCCAACATTTGGGGAACTTTAAGAGCTGCTCCTTAAATGTTTATGGAAATGCAAATGACCAAGAATGTGGACACTTTTGAAGGAGAGGAACAAGATGAGAAGACCGATTGAACCCACTCCTAAGACTCAGGATAAAGCAGGAGCAGTGAGGACGGTGCGGCTGTGCAAGAGTAAGCAAGTCGACCGGTGGAGAGCTCAGAAGACTCACACGAGTGGAGATGCTTGCGTGTGGCAGGGGTGCCTGCTGAGCAGTGGAGAGGGTGATGGACTTGACTGTGCTGGGACTAGTGGTCATCTATGATGGAAAAAAATGAAATCGAACTCCTCCTTCCCACCCCACGTAAAAGTCAATTCCAGGGGGATTAAATACCTAAATGTGAAAAGAAAAATGATAATACTTTCAGAAGACAATACAGGAAAATACATTTATGGCCTCGGATTAGAGAAGAATTTCTTCAATGAGATACGAAAAGTATCAACCAAAAAGGAAAAGATGGGTACATTGACCTCATTAAAATTAAAAGCCCTGTGCACCAAGACACTTTTAAAAAGAGGGTTAAAGTACAAACCATGGCAGGGGAGAAAATATTCCCCGCACATACAATCAACAGAAGACTAGTTTCCTATAAACATGGCCTATGAACTACGCTGAAAAGACAAACATCCCAACATAAAAAATGGGCAAAAGATGTAAAAAGGAATTTCAAGGAAGAAAAATTATTCAAAGGCCCACAATTTATGCAAAGCTGCTAAACATCATTAGTAGTCAGAAAAGTGTAGACTATGACACAGAGAGGTACATTTTCACAACTGCTAGTTGCCACAATGAAGGATTCACCCTAGGGAAACTCTTGAACAAGTTCCTCAAGACACCTGTGATTCTGCTTGTTGCTGGACCATTTACAACAGAAAAAACTGGATACCACTTAAATGTTCCTTAAGAGTTGAGGGAATACATTCATTTTATGGAAAATACAAATACAAATACATGCAGGGACAAGATTTATTATCAAGTGGTATCCTCAACTTCCCCTCCTGTTGAGTATATTTGGCTTTGCCAGCTAGCAAAGTCTCTTCTCTTCCAGGGCTGTCATGGTCTGTTGCTTAGAGGGTGCACCAAACAAAAGGTCTTGAGAGGGTGAGTGGCATCTGAAATCCAGCTTTGCTCTGCTCCCTAAGCCATGTGCCCTGGTATAGGGCAATGTCTATCCAGAGAAAGGGGGCACCTTTTACTTCACACAGTGGTGCCATCTGTTCCCCAAACCCGGTGCCTACAAGTCTGGCCCTACTCAGTAGAGGACATGTTTTTAATTCATCCACCCAGAGTGAGCATCATTTTCTAATTCACACAAAGGTACTTTTTAGGTTTGTAGGAGCCCTGCCCTGTTTTCCACCCAATGCCTCCATTCCAGCACAATCCTGTCCTAACTGGGCAGGTACCTGGGCTTGTGTAATGAAACCAGGGAAATGGGAGGAAGGTGAGGCAATCCTTTGTCCTGCCTTTGTCATGAAGATTCAGGGAAGGGACCCATGGAAGGAAAGAATACTGGAAAAGCCAGAGAGGCACAAGTGATCATATTAAGAGGAGCTAGGGGTGAGTAAGGGAAAGATCCAGAAGAGTCACAGAGGATTCATGCCCTGGAGAGCTTTCTGCTTTACAGAGTGAGAGTCCCAAGCATTTGAAAGAAGGAAGAAAATCAGAGAGGAAAGAAAAGGGAATTTTAAGAAGCATTGCCAAGGGTTATAAATTGGAAATACTTTCATGTAAAGGTTCAAATCTATTTTTAAAAAAAAACATATATTGATATATAGTTGAAATACAAGAAATTATACACGTTCAAGGGATAAAATGCTATTAGGTTTTGATATATGGCGACACTTATGAAACCACCACAATCAAGATATGAATTTAGCCATCATGCCCCAAAATTTCCCCAATGCCCCTTTTAATCCCCCCTTCCATCATGCCCATCCTGCTATCCCCCACCTCAAGGCAAACACTGATCCACTTCCTGTCACTAGTTGCATTTTTGAATCGTACAATATGTATTCTTTCTTATCTGGCTTCTTTCACCCAACATGATTATTCCGAGATCCCATTCATATTGTTGTATACATTTGTTCCTTCATTCCTTTGTATTGCTAAGTAGTATCATAGTATTCCATTGTATGGATATGCCACAGTTTGTTCATCCATCCACCTGTTGATGGACAATTAGGTTGTTTCCAGTTTGGGGCTATTACAAATGAAGCTACTATGGTATTCATGTACAAGTCTTTAATATTTTTTCAAGTTTATTTATTTAAAGAGAGACAGAGACAATGCAAGTGGAGGAGAGGCAGAAAGAAGGAGAGAGAGAGAATCCCAAGCAGTCTCCACACTTAGCCCAGAGCCCAACAGCGGGACTTGAACTCACAAACCGTGAGATCATGACCTGAGCCAAAACCAAGATCCGGGCGCTTAACTGACTGAGCCACCCAGGTGCACCCATGTACAAGTCTTTATATGGACATATGCTTTCATTTTTCTTGAGTAAATACCTAGGACTAGAATTATTGGATCATATGATAGGTGAATGGGTAACTTTTTAAGAAATTGCCAGCATAGGATTTTCCAAAGTAGTTGTACCATTTTACATTTTAGCATCATTCTATTAGCAAATTGGATTTCATTACAGTTTATAACTTCTGTTCCGAGAGACATTGTTAAGAAAAGGAATAGGCAGGGGTGCCTGGTTGGCTCAGTAGGTTAAGCATCCAACTTCAGCTCAGGTCATGATCTCGCGGTTCGTGGGTTCGAGCCCCGCATCAAGCTCTGTGCTGAGAACTCAGAGCCTGGAGCCTGCTTCGGATTCTGTGTCTCCCTCTCTCTGCCCCGACTCCCATCAAAAATACATAAACGTTAAAAAAATATATTTTTAGGAAAAAGAAAAAACAAGCCACAGGGTGAGAGAAAATAGTTGCAAAGCATATAACTGATGAAGACTGTAGATCTGAGTGGTGCCTGGGTGGCTCAGTCAGTTGAGCATCTGATTTTGGCTCAGGTCATGATCTCACGTTTTGTGGGTTTGAGCCCTGCGTCGGGCTCTGTGCTGACAGCTCAGAGCCTGGAGCCTGCTTCGGATTCTGTGTCTCCCTGTTTCTCTGCCCCTCCCATGGTCATGCTCTGTCTCTCAAAAATAAATAAACCTTAAAAAAAATGTTTTTAATGTAGATCTGAAATTACAGATGGAATGACAATCATATTTCCCACTAAGGTATGAATGACTGGTACAAGGAGCACATTTTAAAATGGAACTTGTGAATCCAAAGGCATCTACAATCAGGGGAAGTTTAGGCCCAGGAGAAAGGGCGGGTGGGACTCGATCTCTTGTAATACATCTGGAGGGCAGAAGGGCTTGGGCTCTTCTTGGCTCTTGTGGGGACAATTGGGGAAAGCTGGGTCAGTAAAACACCTCTAGAGGCCAGAAGATGAACTTTCTAACAGTCAGGGTCTGCAGAGATAAGACAAGTCACCTTGATAGGTAGTAAGTACCCTTCAGCAGAGGGATGCAAATCAAAGCCAAGTTTGGATTGGATCCAGGGAAGGGAAGAGAGTTCTAGAACTTTCAAAATGTGTCCATATGAGTTTTTCCTTCTCCAACTACACATAGGCTTGGGCCCAGGTAAGAAGCCCACTGCATTATTTTTTTTTTTAATTTTTTTTTTAATGTTTATTTATTTTTGAGAAAGAGAGAGACAGAGCATGAACGGGGGAGGGTCAGAGAGAGGGAGACAGAATCTGAAACAGGCTCCAGGCTCTGAGCTGTCAGCACAGAGCCCGACGCAGGGCTCGAACCCACGAACTGCGAGATCATGACCTGAGCTGAAGTCGGACGCTTAGCCGACTGAGCCACCCAGGCGCCCCCCTCACTGCTTATTCCAGCATGAATATCTAATGCTTAGCTCTGACCCCAGGCCAATCCTGTCTCCCCATGGAGCAACTCCATTCTGTCCTCACCTCGTCCATCTCCTTACAAGTGCCATCCAGTCTATGTTACAGCAGTCTTAGAAGCCTCGCAGTCTATAATCTTCTGTCTCCCTCCCACTGATTTTTTCCCTTTTATGTCTCTCCTTCCTGGACATTACTTATTCTTTACTTTTAAATATCTGCTTCTCTAAAAACAAAAACAAAAAAAGCAAAAAACAAAAACAAATGAATGCCTGGAACAGATTTATAAAGAATGTTCCTGGAGAGGCGGGTGGATTAATTATTCAGCATCCTCCCCCTTTGTAACTATTTATTGTCTCATATACATTTATATGGTACCTATCACTGCAGATCTCGCTCATGCTGGAGACATAATTTCCAGGGACGGACTACTTGTCTAAGATGCATAGACAGTATTGCAATACTATTTTATTCCTGACTGTAACAGCACGTGCCTTTGTTGGGTAATTGTGTTCATGTTTTTAAATGTGAAAAATAATCAAATATAACTTGAAAGAGATTGTACAGTAATTCAAGGGGATATTAAACCACCAGGAAGTTAGTTGGCAAATAAATAGGCGTTTGTGGCTGTCGGGGTGAGCGATGGGGGAGCTGGCTGGCTGTGGGGGAGAAGGAGAGAGCATGGGAGATGAAGAGCAGAATAGAGCTGTGATACCTGCTGCCAGCTGTTTGGGGGGGGGGGGCGGGGTGCAGAGGGAGCTTCCGGGGCCAGGAAGAGAAGGCCTGAAGTTACTGTGTCTCCTCTGGGGTAGCCAGACACAGAGGACACAGGCATTGCCCTCCTAAGATAAAAAACAGAGGGCTGGATGGGAGAAGGCTTCAGGTTTTCACGTGTACCTGTCTGAGTGACATTAGATGTCAGACTCTCAAGGTTCCTGGTGGGCAGGGAGGGACCACCATTTGTTTATATACCTACAACATGCCAGGCATGTGCTAGTGCATCACCTCTTTCTTTATCATTAAAACATCCCTGTAGAAAGATGGTCACTGCTCTCCCATTTTACAGATGAAGAAGCTGGAACTGAGAGTGGTTAAGCAAAGCACAAAGACCCAAATGCTTTTCCTGACACCACAGTGCATTTCCCCCTCCCCACTCTGGAAGAAAACAAAACAAAACAAAACAAAACAAAAAACCAAAAAGCTAAAGCACAGTGTTTGCCTTCCAGAAGCTTACAGCCATTAATGTTGGTTCTGGACATTATCATACCCAGATTTTCATTCTTTCATTTCTTCCATGCTTGTTTTGGGATGACAGAAAACACACCCAGACAGGGGTGAAGGGGGGAAGGTCTAGGCCTGCATCCAGAGTATGAAGCACCCCCTTCCCATCTGCAGGGAGAGGTTGTCTGACTGCTGGGTGTCACAGGTGGGAGTCCCAGGCAGGCAGGACTAGGAGGCAGACAGAAGACCTGGCATGGATCAAGAGGAGGAGGACAGATGGCTTTTCTTTCAGTACTGGCCATGGGGCTGGCGTCTGTCAGTTTTCCAGAATTCTGCATCTTGTGTGCACATGGGGAGTGGGAGAAGTGCTCTTGCTGCCCAGATGTGATTGGCCCAATGACCTTGGCAAAGAGCAGGAAGCGGTGTCATGCATATGCATTTCCCCCCTGGCATCCTCCTCCTCACTCTTCCTCATGGTCATGAATCTCCTCACTCTTCTTCATGGCCATGAATCTCCTCACTCTTCCTCATGGTCATGAATCTCCTCATTCTTTTTCATGGCCATGAATCTCCTCACTCTTCCTCATGGTCATGAATCTCCTCACTCTTCCTTATGGTCATGAATCTTCTCACTCTTCCTCATGGCCATGAATGGATCTGTGAGACCACCTCTAGCTTGGAGGTGGGGTTTTGTGCCATGACTTGTGGGGCCTTCACTGCCCAATCCAAACTCATGCTACAGAGGCACATGAAAATCTCTGATTTGGTGCTAAGTAACAGAAACCAACTCCTCTTATCTCAGGCCAAAGGGAAGACTTCTCAGAGGCGTGCTGATGGAGGTAGCTGTTGGGACTGGGGGTGGGGGAGGACCATGGCCTGGTGCGCACAGGTTCCCCCAGCAGCATGCTCCCCTCTCCCCAGCCCCACTTGCTCTCTCTCATCTCTGCTTCCCTTGCTCTTTCCTGTCAAAGGCTTGGTCCCCCAGAGAGTGAATTGATATCCTTAGCTCCCACATCCCCTGAAGAAGACTGGCAGATCCCACCCATCAAACAGCTAGCAGCCAAGCAGCCAGCTCATATGGTAGGAATATGGCAGTTTTCACTAAAAACATTTGAACTTGGAGACGACATTTCCCAGGAAAGAGGGTGCTGGTCTGACCAGCCCACAGGTGACCCCATGCCCCAGTAATTCATCTTCCACAAAGTTACACAGTCCTTATTGCTTTCCTGCAATGTTTCATTTTTCCTGCACCATCGCCTCTGTCTTTCCCTCTTCTCATTCAGAAATGTCCTCTGCACAACTTTTCAGCAGCTGCCAGCCTTCCCCTTCCTCTGGGTTTCAGCTCTGTCCCTCCCTCCTACCATCCCCAGAAGGCTGCCCTGGTCCCTGCAGCCCCTGGGACCTGACTTTCTCTGTGCTCTTTTGCCGCAAAGTATTTATGCCACAAGCCTGGGTGCCTGTATTTTCCATCTGTCAGATGTTGCCAAGTGCCCACCATGTGCCAGGCTCCACACCTCAGTGCTATGGGGATGCCCCAAAGGGTAAATCGCCACTGAAACCTTGAATGAACTCACATTCCAGTCATGTCCAGAAATAGGTAATAAATTCATAAAATTGCATATGCCTCTCCAGTCACAGCAAAATCGTGCTGTACTTGGATGCTGAGTATCCATGATTGGCTGAATCTGGATAATTACCAAAGGAAATTCATATATATGATTATTTACTCATGAATATTAATGCATTTAATGAGAGTAAAACATATTTAAAACAAAGTGTTCATTCCAGCTACGATTGAATTTGCTCATTACTCTTTCCTATGTGGATATTATCCATGATTTACCTGCATATCAAGCATCTGGATACAGCTCAAGTCTACCTGTGGCTAAATTAGGTTAGCCATTTGTTGGTGAAAATTACAATGTTAACTCATTTCCAGAGTATTCTTGGTGCCAGCAGTTTCACATTTAGGTACATGACTTGCATTAACATTATCTGGTTAATTGAACAAACAGTAATTTTTTTTTTATGGATTTTTGGAAGATAGTAAGATGATATTAACACTGTCTGGTTCTGAGCTCTAGTTATAATGTGTATTATAAAACCATTATTTTGGAGCATGCTAATATGAAATTTGGAACCATTCAAAAATGAGCCAGGATCAAATTTGTGTCATTATGACTTATACAAATAAGGATTGGGAAGTTAAATAGGTAAAGAAGATTGCAAAATAATGACTTCAGTGGCTCTGGAGTTAAAAGATAACAATTGGATGTAGTCAAAATTGTCCTTGAAGTTCTCTAAATCATCCTTAAATACAATATATGAAAATATATTAATTTAAAATGCCTCCAACAAAACCTGTTTTTTCCTCCAACATCAGGATAAATCTCTCTTTCCTTAGTTGAGCATCAGAGGAAGAAGTGGGTGCATATCTGGGGCTTCGTTGTACAAAAACACCTGTGTGATGTATGTTCATGTTAGTCATGTTAATATATGGGGCACACTGAGCCCAACGTGATGCTCTCTAGAAGAGGCACTGCTGGGAAACCAAGGCCAGGAGACTTTATGGCTCACTGTGAGGCTTGGCTTCAGATGGCAACACTGAAGTTCTCCTCCACTTCCATTTTACCTCTCTTCCTGTCCTTAGCTGCCTCCCACCCTGCTCCCTCCCTCTCTCCCTCCCTCAAGTATAACCAAAGAGTTCACCTCTACCTGGTTTAATTTGCATGCATCTAGCTAAAACCAGAGTCTGAAGTGACTTCCTGCACAGGCCAGCTGCAAGCACCGTTGCCATCTTCACTAAGACAGGTCCTGGATGTGCCAAGGGCCATTTGGAATATGCAGAGATCTACAGAGCTAATTTCTTCCCCCAGCGTCAGGCGGTCCAGACTAGCTTTGCCCACCCGGGCCCCTTGGTGTATCGGAGTGGTGCAAACTTGGTTGGCTTTCAGCATGGTAAGAGCAGGCACATTCCATGGCTGGAATCCCGACCCCATTTCCACTCCATTTCTGATTTGCATTGTGCTCTGAGAATTGACGTTCTGCTTGGGGAAATTTTGTTCTCTCAACTAAGACAAAGTTTAATTATCATGTTCCTGCTGTGGGGGAAAATTCTATTCTGGAAGCAAGTCCATCTCAGACCAATCAGTCATCCTGTTCATTGACTGATAGTTCTTAGGGCAGGAAATTAGAAAAGATCTGCATTTGGGAGAAAGCTTGGGGGTGGTTAGAACAAGGATCCTAGAAAGGCCTTGGGGCCCCAAAGAGCTGGTGTGGGTGGGCAAGGGTGAGGGGAAAAGAGTACAAAATAGGCCTGGCACTGACTCTCTGTGCCTTCCTCCACAAGGCTCAGAACTCTGGCCTCTGGCCATCTGGGGACAGAGGTAGTGTGGGTATGCAGGGGCCCAGGAAACTATGCAGTGTGGTTACTCTCTCAAATATATCTTCTTCCCTCTCCTACGTTGTGTAACCTTTATGGTTCAAGTAAGACTTGGGGAGCATCACTATAACAACTTCAGGATGTCTCTTTCTGTCCTTTTAAAAACCCACAACAGGAGGGACCCATAGAAGGTCGCTCACATGATACACGTGTACTCGTTCCCACTGTAGCCCCCACACGTGCTCACCCATGTCCTTGTTCCCACTTGGTGGACACAGCCAGTTCAAGCCCTCTGCCAGTCCCACACGTGCTCACCCACGCCCTGCCCTACATGATGGACACAGCCAGTTCGAGCCCTCTGCCAGTTCACGTGCCAGGCACACGACACCTGGAAAAATAGACTCAAATGTCTCTCCCAAAGGACCCCCCAACCATATTTTTATTTTTAGGTTCAAAGAAGAGTAGAGGTCCCAAGGATAATGCTCCTGAGTCATAGAAAGTGGAGGTGAGGGTAGGAGGGGAGAGGCTTGGATTGAAGTCCCAGTTCTGCTACCCATCCTTAGGGCCAACCCCACCCCTCATCCAGGCCACGGTTTTCCATATGGATGCTAGAGTGTTAGATTTGTGGGTCTCTCCGGGCCTCCAGGTCTGTGGCTCCATGTCAAATGCCCTTGACACCCCTGAGATGGACCACTTCCTAAAAGCAGACAACTTGCCCCACATTATTCTGAGCCCCTCATGCTTCCTCAGCTCTCCAGAAACAACCTGTCCCATCACCTATGGTTCCTGATTACTGGTGGTAGATTAGAGTTAAAAACAGAGACAGACTTCAGTACTAATGCCACACAAGCACTCTGGGAGAACATGTGCATACCTGCGGACTGGTGGAAATCGGGTGCCTTTATCTCCAGGCCACGCAGCATCTCTGGATTTCCTCTGTCACTCAGTCACTCAGCAGACCTTTACTATATGTCAAGTGCGTGCCAGACTCTGTACCGAATCCCAGACATACTGAGAAGTGAACGAGACCCAGACCCTGGCCTCAAGGTGTTCACACCCCAAGACGGACATAGACAAGGCCTCAGATGCAATAACCACTGAGATAGGAGTCCCACAGGGGCTATGGAAGCCGTCTCTAAGAAGGCCATTGCGTTATGGAAGAAGTAACAGCTGAGCTGGGCCTCAAGGAATGGCATTTCAGGGAGAGGGATCAGTGCACGCAAAAGCACAGACACCAAAAAAGCATTTAGCATGGGGGAGTCTACTGAATCAAAACTGGGGTGTCATACCAGCAATCACTTTTCTCAGAAATGGCAGGAGATGCATTTTAAAAGCAAAGGCAGAGAGGCAGGTCATGGAGGAACTCCCACATGTACAAACACTTCTTTATAGGAAGAGCCAGGGAGGAGTCTCTTGTGGCCCACCGAGGCTACAGAGTCTAGCCCAATGCCCTGGCCTCTGCAGAAACATAGGATGTTATTTACTGAGTAAGTGAATTCAGGAAGAAGCAAATGGAGCCAAGTGACACAGTCAGATTTGCATTTGAAACAGGTCACTCTAAAGACTGCATGAGTCCCATATTTCCATTTCGACCATGTCTTCCACGAAGGGTCTGAACACATAACAGTGCTCAGGTTCTTGTCTGGCCTTGGGGGCCTAGAAATTCTTGCAATCTCCTGGCGGACAGAGCATGAGCAGTCACGTAAGACAATGTTTCCAGAAGCATGGGGCCTTTGGTACACTGGCCCTAGAACAAAAACATTGGGGCAGGTGATAAGAAGGTTACTTGTTTTCTCTCCTCTTTTCTATTCCATATACTTCAAAGACAAAGTTGTATTTCTTGGGCACATGCCTTTAGCATTTCTCAAAGATAAGCCAGTCTTCCCCATCCACTTTTTTTTTTTTTTTTTTTTTTAGTAACCAAAAGAAGGCAGGTGGGGATCTTAGAGCCTTTGGCAAGCAACAACCTCTTATAGAATTTCGTGGCGTTGATTCACTTTACTCTCTTTACGGTTCCAATGGCCTTCTGTGCAGAGCAAGTGTATGTCAGGATCCCAACAAAACAGATGGACCCTCAAATTAGTATATTTCCAAAGGACAAATGACAGAAGTATGGCAGGATATAGGAGAAGCACTGTAAGAGTACAGGAACCTGGGACTTTATTATAAATGCAATATATGTTCATTATGGAGAACTTGGAAAACAGGACTGGCAAGAAGACAAAACAAGCCACCTGAACTACTGCCACCAGCCAGAAGTATTGTTGACACTTTGTGGAGAATTCCCTTCTCCCTGTCTCCTTATTTCTCTAGAGAGTTCTTTCCTGAAGCCTCACACAGCATCCTGCAGGTCTGAAAATCTCTTGCGGTTCCAAAAATATGTGAAGGGTAGCAAAGAACTAACGCACACAGTATACGGAACGTTCCATGTTTTTGTCTTAAGCCAGGCCCTGAACCAGACTCCTTGCCTTTTTGTTGTGTTTTCATGCACTTGCAGAAATTTAATCCTGAGAGACGAGCTTTTACTATAGGAATTATTACTTCTATTTCATGATGACTCTGCTATTCATCTACTGATAACGCCCTAGATTTTTTTCTTGGCCCCTTTGGGCTTCCAAGATTAGAATGTTTATAAGACCTGCTCTGTATTGCCTATTTCTTGATGCTCACTAGTCTATTTAATCCTTATCTTGTCTCACCGAGATGGGCAGAGTGTGGAGGAAGGTACAAAGAAATAAGGTTATCTCAATATGTCACTAGCACCAAAAGAACGTAGGACATTACAGGCATAAAGTGACGCTGGATTCTAAGCTAGCTTCATGGGAAAGTGACATAGGAAAGTTGCCTTTTAAATCCCCAGACTGTTAGTATGAATTATATATTCTATTTATAGCCTTTAGAACTTCTGACAAAGTCCAGAACTGTTGGTGGTAAAACCAAGTTTCCAAAATTCAATCATGTTTCACATTGATTTCCACTTTGAAATTGGAAGTCTTTGCCCTCAAGAGATAATAAAAGCCATGCTAAAAAAAAAAAAAAACTGGAAAACTTTCCCCCCCTTAATATTTAAAGGAGAATGTTTTTAATACAAAGCACTAATTTTTCTGCTTGAAGTACATCACAGGGCAGTGCCAGCTGGGGTTCAGAGTCTAACACTTCTGATTTTTCTGTAATGAGAAGCCCTTCTCATGTCTTTGCAATTCAACATAATAATAGAGTATATATAATGTAATATTATATATTGCACGGCTACCCACTTGTTCATTCCCACTGCACCACCCTGAGGGGTCCGACTAACGTTGTGCACACCTCACATTTCTATAGGAACCAGGAGGGAGGTGGCCTGAGGCTTCATGTCTCACCACACCAGCCCCTCCTTCCCACACACTCTCTCCTGGGTCAGTTCCTGGGGATGTTAGCTTCAGCCTCCAGCGTTTCTGCTATGGAAGACAGGGAGTGGGGGGCACCGTCAGGGTTACCAGAACAGAAAGAAAACTATCTGGATTCCACATCAAATGCCCTTTTCCTATGACATATGATAACACCTGATCATAGGTCATGTCTTATGTCTGTCCTTCTCCAGTGTTCCCAGCCTCAGGGACTGGTGCCCAAGGCAGAGACCCGGGGTCACCCTTGAGATCTTCCCTTTTCACCCGCAGCCGGTCATCTAACCTCCCTTGTCCTTTCCACCTCCTAAGAACCTGGGGCAATTGTCCTCTCCACCCCATCAGCACCGTGTCTCACTAGATCCCGGAACTGCCCCCCAGCTCCCTGTGTGCATTCACCCGCCCTGCAATGAGACTCCAGTCCCGTCCATACCCTCCCCCAATCTAGCTCTCTCCTGTAATTCTGTCTCCAGTTTTCTCCAGTCCTGTTTCACCTCCCTCGAATCCTGTCTACAGCCTCCTCCAGCCCTGTCCTCACACTCCAGGCAGAGTCAGCTTTCCAGAACACAAGTCTGGCCATGCCACTCCTTTCTGTGGCCTGCCATCACCTTCCAGATCAAGCCCCTCATGGGGCTTTCTGTTTAGTGGGAGGCAAAACAAAAACAACAATAAACAGACATATTAAATATGATATCAAACAGTGATGAATACTCTGAAGGAAACTAAAGCAGTGGCCCCTGAGTATATGAGCATTGATGTTTTAGATACAGTGGTAAAAGGTGGGAGGCGTCTCTCTGAGGAGATGACATTTGACCAGAGACTTGGGTACTTAGTAGGTCCTCAGAAAAACTTAGCTGGCTCACTGTCATCCTGAATGAAGACTCTAATCCATGCTCCTAGAAGTTTTACCCTCTGGCTAATTTTGTTCCAAGTCACAAGCATGAGGCTTGAGGGACATGAGTGGGAGTTTAATTAACCCAATGTGCAGTAGCAAGTAGGGCAGCTGAAAACCCCAGAAGCCTTTTCTGCAAAAGGTCCAGGGCTTGATAATAAAATGGTGCTTTCATTCTCATTAATGGGGCAATTGATTTAAGGACCAGACCCAGTGGATTATTGATCAGCGTTAATGATTAGAAAATACCAAGTTAATGAATCTAACTGCCATGAAATCCCTGTGGGACTTGGGGAAGGCCAGTTAGATACAATAACCTTGCTCCTTTCCAGTCCAGCAAACAGACTTATTTACAGAGCTCCAGATTTTTCTAAGGGAACAAAAGCAAAGTAAGACTCACTGGGAGTTGAACAGTATCTCCTTCCAGCTCAGCTGCTGCCAGAACTGAGTGATCATCCCTAGCCTCTATAATATGCATCTGCTATTGCTGGCATCCCGTTTCCATCTCACTTCTTAAAATAAACTTTTCATTTTAGCATAGTTTTAAGTTTACAGAAAAGCTGCAAAAACAGTATAGAAAGTTCCCATATGCCCCTCATCCAGCTTCCTCCTTATTAATATCTTACCTTAGCTCACCACTAATGAACCAATACTGCTGCATTATTATTAACTAAAGTCCATTCTTAATTCAGATTTCCTTAGTTTCTACTTAATGTGCCCTTTCTGTTTTAGGATCCCATCCAAGATATCACGTTACTTAGTCATCCTGTCTCCTGAGGCTCCTCCTAGCTGTGACAGTTTCTCATATTTCTCTTCCTATTGATGGCCATGACAGTTTTGATGAGTTTACTGTGAAGGTGTTTTGCAGTATATCCCTCATTTGGGTTTACCCTGAAGTTTTTCTCATGCTTAGACTGAAGTTATGGGTTCTAGGTGGAGGACAGGGTGAAGGGCCATCCACATCACATCGTGTCAAGGATACTTATAATCACGTAGCTTATTACTGTGATGTTGACCTTGACCACCTGGCTGAGGTAGTTCTTGTCAGGTTTCTCCTCTGTAAAGTTTTTCTCCCTCCCGCTTTCCACACTGTTCTCTTTGGAAGGAAGTCACTGCACAAACCACACTTAAAGAGCAGGGAGTTATGTTCCACCTCCTTCAGGGTGGAGTATCTATATAAATTATTTGGAATTCTTCTGCACAGGAAATTTGTTTAAATTAGTACGGACTCATGAATATTTATGCTTACACTTTGGGCTATAATCCAATATTGTTTTACTTTTTTTTTTTTTTTTTTTTTGCTCAAATTATTCCTTCCTTGGCCATTGGAAGCTCTGTCAGTTGGCTCCTATGTCTCTGACATATCCTCATCAATACTGGGTGGGGGGAGTTGTTTGTTTTCAAGCACTTCCTTACTCTCTGGAACTACAAGATGGTCTATGCTCATTTTGTGTATTTCCTGACTTAGCCCTGGAACCAGCAATTTCTCCAAGGAACCCTGATTTTTTTTTATATTAGTTTTCATAATGGGCTGCTGTTTTGTTTCATTTTTGTATGAGCATAAAAGTAAGTCATGCTTGTTGTGGAAAATTTAGCAACTCTGTGAAGGAATAGGGAAAATATAAGTATCCCTAATAACCCAACAGCAAAAAGAGCCACAGTTGATATTTTGGGTATTTCCACCTGGTCTTTTTTCTAGTTGCTGGCTGTTGAGAAGTCCTTTCTGTATTTTCACTCTTCATCTTATCCATCAGACCAAGGATACCTGGGGGGTGGAGAACTGGTTTGCCTTCTGTCCCACAGCTATGGTTGGATCGGATGAACCATTCTGGTCTTTCTTGTGTTGTCTGTGCATTGGGTCCCTGCCCACTCCTCTTTCTGGAGGCTCACAGACCCAAGAAACCCAGGAGTCAGGGTTCTTCCAGCAGACTCTGATGTTGAGAACACTTCCTGCTTCTAGGGCCTGGGACATGATAGTCAACTTCACCTTTTCTCTTTTCTAAGGATGAAACGAGATAATGTGTACATAGTACTTAAAAGAGGGCTTGGCATGTAGCAGGTGTTAAACAAGTAAAAGCTGTGATTGCTGTAATTACAATTATTAATAATCCAAAGAAACACACCCCCAATGATAGAAGCATGGCCTAGGGTGGTAAGCAGGCCCCTGGGAGGGACATATTTGCACAAGCAAACTACTTCCATGCAGGGGACCTCATGAAATCGATCTGGTCCTTCCCGAGAATTTGGGCAGACTGGGTGAGGAACCGTCTCGCGAGAGGACCAGCAATGCAAAAGAGGACTCTGGGGTCTTAACTGAAAAGAATACATACGTAGTGGCAGTATTGCACTGTTGTCAAGAACAAGAGCTCAAGAGCTGAGCTCCTGCAGGGCAAACACTGGTTCCATCACTTACCTGCGAGGTGACTCTCACTCAGTAAGTTATTTAACCTCACCAAGTCTAATGTAAGGATAACCATATTGCTTGTCTATCAGGTTGCTGTGAATACCAAGTAAGTTGGCAAAATTAAGAACTCAGAACAGTACCTGGACAGAGTAAGCACTCAATTCTTATTATTTACTATGTTTATTATTTCGTCACTCAGGATTCTTTAGGTTGCAAGTGACAAAACCAACCACTATTGTTTTAAGCCAAAGAGTATTTATTGACCCCTGTAAGTGAATGTCGGAGTTTCTCAGAATCTCATTGGCTCTGATCGAGTCATGTGCCCATCTCTGAACCAGTCACTGTGACTGAGGAGATCCTAGGCCTGGGCTGGCCACTTTGAGCCACAGGTTTCATTCCTAAAGGAAATCTCAGGGAACGGATGTGGGGAGGCCCATAGCAATATGTGCCTTTCTTTGAAACTGTTTTCCTTTTCCCTGAAGATGGAGCTTTAGAGGGGAAACCCTCAAGCTGCTATTTAGCCGACAGGGCAAGTCACAGAGAGCCAGAGTCCCTGTGCAGTGAGGCTCTGGGTGATGGGGGAGGGGAGGAGGTAAAGCATAGGTGGATAAACAGGAAGATACTCTTTGGGCAAGAATCACTTTCTACAGCACCCTGGCCTTCCACCTAGTATCCTATACTAGGCTCTCCTAAAATGTTCTCCACTGGGCAGGGCTGGGATAAGGGAAATACCATCAAACTGAAGTCAAGAGCCTTGAGTCTTGAGTCCAAGTCCTGCTTCTGCTGTTTGACATGGGTGAGATGGCTTGCCCTAGTCTGGACCACCACCTCCTCCCTTGTCAATGAGCGGTGAGTTGATTGTCCTAACACTATGTCAGCCCTAGAAATCCCTGAATCCCTGACCATATCAGTGATTGCTCTCTTGTGTTGATTTTTCCTCCAAATAAAGAAACTCTGGGCCTGCAGGGGAGGAACCCAGTTAGGATATCAGAACTCAGAAACCAGACAGAGTTGGGGAATGATGACAGGGGAGGAGGGAATGCAAATATATAGCAGTGCCTAGTCTGTGCCAGACACTGATGCTTCATCACTATCCATGGAGCCTCGTGCACGGTAGCCCAGATGAATGTGGTCGGTCACTCATTGGCATGCTGTGTGGGAACGGTTTCCAGGTATTTCTTGGAAGTCCACTTGGACTCAAGGTTGCCCATCTCTGGAAGAGAAGAAGAGAAGAAGGCTCCTTTCTCACTGGATCCTTCTTAGGAATCTCCGATGAAACTGTCCCACTAGTCTTACCTCCTTGGAGGACCCTTCCCGGATTCCCAGGCTGGGCCCGGTGTCCCTGCATCATGCTCTCAGTCCTTCTGCTAATCTTAGCACCCATCACTGACTGACTTGTCATCACCATCCAATTGTCTACCTACTCCACTGAACCTATAAGCAATGGGACTGCGCTCTCTCCAGCGGCTAGCACAGACCTTGGCACACAATAAATGATCTGTTGAATTAATGAATAACTGTATTTAGATAATTCAGAATACTCTTTCTAGCTTAGCATTGTAAAGCAGGAAAATATGGAGTCAATATGACCTTCAGCAAGTGACCTAATTTCTATGGACTTTGGTTTTAGTTCCTATAAATTACATGCAATAATAATTTGCCCCCACCTCGTGGAACCATTTGATGATTAAATGGGATAATGTGAATAGTACTACTAACTACCCTTACTTGAATGTTCCCTGTATTCCTTCTGATCTATCAGCCTTCAGATAATGTATTTAAAATGATAAATACAGTGGTACTTAACAAATATTTGTTTTCTTGCCCCAGAACTACATTAGAGTTTAAATGAGCAAGTTAAATCTTATCTGTTGAAGGGATGGGTGGATGGATGGATGGATGGATGGATGGCTTCCATCTAGAAGTGGCCTTCCAACAGTAGGGGATGGAGTGGGTATAGGGGTACCACTGGCTCAGCAGATGTTTATACCATTTTAGAATAACTACCTTGGACTTCAGAGAGTTCCTGGGTATGAAGGTTTGTCTTTAATTAAAGTCTCAGCACAGTGTTAAATGCCATTTTATTTTTGTTCATAATTAACACTAATGAGATGAGTGGATCACAAACAGCACACATTCTGAGAAAGTGAAAAACAACATCTGAGCTTGGTGGTTTCCATTTTTGCTTTACTCCCTCCCATGCTCTGTTCAATTAAAAGTTTTGAGAAAATATTGCAACTACACTTCTTGTCTTATGGTAATGAAGCATATTAATTTGAATGTGATGAATACAATATTCCACTGACTTTTTTATTCCCTTATCTACAAAAGTTTAAAATAATAGGCCAATTAAATCAGGAGAAAAGAATGCAGGGTTTGCCTGTGGCTCCAATTCAGCAACCAAAGAACTGAAAGAACAAAATTCTGTGAAGTGTCTGGGTCAGACTCCATCCCCGTGGCTATAGCTGAGAGACGCTAACTCATAATGACAGATGTGGACCAGGGAAGAGCAAGGGATCTCACTCTTGTATTAGGGATCAAGAGGCCATGTCCTAGACACTTCTCCAGTGTTGTCCCAGGGAATATTTGTTGGATGGGTGGATGGATGGATGGATGGATGGATAGATGAATGGGAGATAGAAATTGATGGATGGATAGAATGGAAAGATGAATCATATGACATCCCAGGTCCCATTCTTCCCAAGGTAGAAAATTAAGTCCAGTCTGGAATTGAATTAACATTGTCAAGACCTAGAAGTCAAAGGCAGAATTTAGAGGTGAAGTTCGCTCTCTGACCTCTTTACCTTAGATGCATAAACTATAAATCATCCTCAGTTCAGGTAGGACAGGCCCTGGGAGGTTAACTCTAAAGCAGAGGCCCCCAAACCAGCTAACCCCAGTATGAGTTTCTGCATTGGAAGAGGCACATCCTGGAGCAGGTCTGCGACCCTGACATATGATCCAGGTGTCTCTATGAGGACTTCTGGAAGACTTCCCACCTCCAACTGGTGCTTCAGTCATTAAGTCCATCTTGCCATCGTGTCATCTGAGGCAGTTTACAGGTATATACCCCACAATATCTGTGTACTTTGTCACCTTCCATTCTGTTCTCTCCATCACAGGCATTTTAAAACATACAACACACACACACACACATGCTTGCTCTCTCTCTTTCTCTCTCACTCATGATGTTATTCCTTTGTTTAAAACACATTGTGCCCAGGCTAGACAAATCCATAACATGGTCTACCAAACTCTGTGTGGCCTACCCCCTGAGTGCCTCCCAGTCTTATCTTCCATCATATCCCCTCCATCCGTGCCCATTCCCTGGGCCCCTACACTGGCCTTCAGTCAGTTCCCAGGCACCTCTTGAGCACTCAGGCTGCCACTCACCTCAGGACCTTTGCACATGCTTTCACTTATTCCTTAAGTGCTCTTACCCATGTTAACACCTATTCATCCTGCAGCTCTTAGGTCAAGTATCACTTCTTCAAGAAAGGCATCACTGATGATACTCCCTACACCAATTTTGGTGTGGGTTGGGCTCTGTGTTTATGTTGTCATAACTGAGTATTTTTCTCTTATAGCACTTATCACAGTTTATAATTATATGCTTATGCTGCTATTTGAGTTTTATACCTCTCCCTTATTAGGCCATTAACACTATAACCATTGATTTCTAATCATTGTATCTCTAGGGCTTAGTATAGTGCCTGGTTCATAACAGATGCTCAATAAATATTTGTTGAATGAATGAATGAATGAATGAAAGCATAAATGCCTAATTCAAGAGCTTTGGCTCTTTCTACTCCACTAACTACTTCCGAGTTTGGGATTTCTTAGTTTCTAAAGCACTAACTTGCAGTAGGCCTCATACTGGGAACTTGAACAACTTGCTCTCATGTAGTTCAGTGTGACAAGAAAAAGATATGTAAACACACAATGACAATACAGTGTGTCAAGAGCTACAATCCACATTAAGTGCAAGGTTTCATGGAGGCAGGGGAGAAACACTCGGGTTCCACACTGGGGAGGCTTTCCAAATGAGATATTTCCTAAGCTGAGTCTGAAAGGAAAAGGTGTTGGCCAAGGAAATAAGGGTGGAGGTAGGATTTCAAGTGAAATGGCCCTTAGGTAGGAAGGCTCACAAGTCAAAGCCTGGCCCTGGAGGAACTGTAAGTCCCGCGGATGACTGCATCCTGGGTGGAGAGGCAGGGCTGTAGGAGGTGAGGCTGGGAGGTGAGCAGTGGCCATGGCACTGAAGACCTTCGATGACAATCAGAGATGGCAACAGACACTGTATGGAGGGGACCAGCATGGAGAGACCTGTGATTTGGAAAACTCTGGAAGTACTTTGGAGAAAAGGTGCTCATATTTCAAGTGAATGACTTCCTCCCCTGAAGAAAGAGAGGCTTGGTCCCAGAGCTGTCAATCAAACTCTTCTCTAGAATCCAAACTTTCTTTCCCGGTGGGCACTCAGTGCAGCTGACCCTGCTTATTCATTGCAGGGAGAATTAATTTCAGGGAAGGGGGAATTAAAAAAAAAATACAAGATTAAGCAGTGTAATCAGCTGCTGCAGAGAGTTGGAAATGCAATAAATAATAATAGCATTGAGAGCTGTTTTTAATAACTCACCAGTGTAATTTAGCCCCAGCTTCTTGGAGCATATGTAAAATATGTCATAATGTGTATAATGGCAAATGCCTCATTGCCAGTCTCTAAAGACAAATGTCTTCCCAGGAGGAAAGGGGGTGGGGTGGGGAGTGGAGGAGAAATTGGAGGACATGATTGCAAATAGGGTGTAGGAAGGCAAGCATCGTTCATTCTGACACCACTAATACTAAATTTGTGATCCTTTGCAGATGCGATAGGTTTCAGTTGGTTTGTCTTCAAAGATGGAGCAGGTTAACAGCAGTAACATAGTAAAGGAGAGAGTCATAATTTGTAAGAGAGTGAGGTGTTTTCATACTCTGCAGCATCACCGTTTGCACGCAAGTCCGTATTATAATTATGGATCATCCTTGTCGATCTACTCCAGCAGGTCCCCAGGGCACTTAAGCCTTGGCAGCATTTGTTTTACTTAGTTGAGTTACTAAATATTCATGAAACTATTCAAATGTGTCATTTAAAAGTATTTGATGAAGGCTGACTTTTAGTAATTCATATGGGCTACACCCTCTGCCCCAAAGTCCAGATTAGTGGGATGGGACTAGGAGCGCTCCCCTCTTGGGGAGCAACATGACACAATTGAAATGAGATGGACTTTGGAGTCAGACAGACCTGAGTTCAAATTCTATTTCTACCACTTACAACTTATCACTTGTGCAACATATTCAAACTCTGAGGCTCCATTCCTTATCTATAAATGAGTGATGACGATGCTGATGACCGCTAATATTCATGGGCCACCACTGCATTTCCTCTGGCACAACACCACTGTGATGTAGGTACTGGGTACAAGCCCTGTCTTACAGGTGAGGAAACTGAAGTTTAGAGCAGTCGAGTAACTTTCACGAGGCACAGGGCTGGCAAATAACTGCTCAGGAACCCAAAACCAGGTCCTCTGACCTCAAAGTCCATGCCATGACGTGTGCTGTGTGATCCTCATGTACCAAGCTCTGCAGTTGAAGAAGACGAGAGACAATGTGTGTAAAGTATGGCTCCTGGAACATAGTAGACACTGTGTAAATGTCTCTTGCATTGAAGGACTAGATTTATCTTCCTTTGATGTGTCCTCTCTGGAAAAATACAACAACATCTGTGTCTTTGTCAAAGTTTTTTGAATGTCATTCCATACCCTTGTCCCTGTCACTCAGCACCTCAGGTTTCCAATCTATAAAATGGAGGTGTGTAGGAGTCCTTACACAGGCCACTGGTTTGGGTGTAAGTTTACTACAACCATTTTGGAAAACAGCGTGACGATGCTTAGTAAAGAGTCTGTGATGCAGCAATGCTACCAGTCACCCTAAAGCAGGGTTTCTCCGCCTCCTCAATGTTGACACTGGGGACAGGGATTTCTTTGTTGTGATATTCTGTGCATTGTAGGATATTTAGCAGCACGCCCGGCCTCTATCCACCAGATGCCACTAGCATCCCCCAGTTCTGACAACCAAAAAAGTCTCCAGATATTGTTGCCACGTGCCTCCTGGGGGGCAAAATCCCCATTGAAACCACCGCCCTAAAGGAACTCTTGCAAATGGGCTACAGGAGCATGTTCAATAATGAGCAGAGCCACCTCATTTACAATAGCCTAAAAGTGATAGCCTAACAATCTACCAACAGTTGAATAGTGTATTTAGCACAGCATAGTCACCAAATGGAATATAATACAACATGAAAATTAACCACAGCTGCCCGTGTCAACGTGGGTGAATTTCATAAACACAGGCTTGACTGAGCAAAGCAATAAAAAGCAAGTTGCAGAAGTTTCGGTGTGGTATGATTCTACCTATATAAAATGTAATGACATATAAAATGATGCTGTATACTATTTAAGGAATATACACATACATGTGTGTGTGTAGTAAAACTAAAAAGAAATGTATGGAAGTAAAAATAACCAAATTCAGTATATGGTTCCTGGGGCGGGGGGGACATGAGTGCAATCTGAGCAGGGTATATGGGCTTCAGTTCTACTGATTGATAGATAGATAAGGATAGCTGTCTCCCAAAATAGGTATATGAGTATCATCATATTATTTTCCTGCCTCTTCCTATGTCTGAAATATTTCATAATATTTTTAAAGGAGTCTGAGTGGTTCTAATGGGGGAAGGGCACATAGAAGAATCATTTAGGGAACTGTCCTTGATTACACACATCTGCCTCTTAGAGATTCTGAAATCTTCTATCCAGTTCACTCCCCATATCATCAAACAAGAGTCAATGCCTTGGCCAGTGTTCCCAATAAAATGTGTCTTCCCCTCAGGTGTTATAGGGTTGAGAATCAGTGGTCACTGGAGAATTCTTGAGGGTATGTCCTCAGACTTACTTTGCCCCTCTAATATTCTATGATCCCATAAAATAATTGGGTTGGGACATCTTATATGTGTGGATAAAAATATATATAAGCAAACATACCTCCTTCCAGTTTTCAAAGCTCAGCCCACGGACTGTTCACGTTGGGCCCTGGACAGGACCTTGAAGACAGATCCCTTGGGGGTAGGAGGAAAACACCTTCCTTGAAGGAAAGTGGATGCTTCTGCCAGAGTGCTTGAAACCATCCTTGTATTCATGGCCAACAGAGGTGTCCTGAGACCCAGGAAGTACCACCTGTCTTCATTTGACAGGTGAGAAAATGAAGACTCAGCAAAGTCAAGTTATTTGAAAGTCATCCAGCTAGTAAATGTCAGAGACATGAATAGACCCAAATCTGCCTTCAGATCTCATGTCCCTGTCATGCTGCCTTCCTACAGCAGTAATAACTCTTACCATTGTAATTGAGAGTTAATTAGTAATGCAAGAAACTAAAGCAAGAGATTTCTCCCAAAAAACACATGACTGACAAATACATGTTCTGCATTCAGAGAAAAGAGAGCAGATGGCTGAATTGGTTTTATTTGGCATAGAAAAGAAGAGCAAGCATTCCATATGGGGAAATAGACAAGAGAATGGGCAGTGCAAGTCAAGCTCTGCAGGTCAGGAAGGCAATGTCAAATGCATTCTGTTGGGAACATAGCTGGTTAGAACTGGTGCCCCATCTGTGGTTCTGTTTGTAAGGACAGTCACTGGACTGGAGTCTCCTTGGTGGCTGAGATAGATCTTAGTCAGTGGTGTATCCCCAGTGCCTGGGGCATAGTACACAGGAAATATGATATTGGTGGGACGAGAGGGGAAGGTAGGATGGCAGGAAGGAAGAAAGCAGTGAAGAGGGGAGGCAAGGATAGAAAGGATGGAAACAGTGTGTGTATGGAATGGGAATTTCTGTTGAAATTCCAGCAGAGCCTGGATCCCTCCTGAGAAAGCAAAGGAGGTAAACATGGAAACGTGTCAGTGGATATCTAAATGCCATATCTCACTGACTTCATTTGCAAATGAATTTCCACTAATGGCAGTTAGGTTTTGCTCTAACCAACAAATGATTCGCGCTGACAATTGACACAAACATTGTGCCTCATTGATAAATGTGCTCATTACTCTTCCCTGCTGGGCAATGTGAACTCCTGTGTTCTGGCCTGCTTTAAGCAAAGAGACCTACATTTCTCCTTCCTCAGCCTAGGACCCTGGTAGGGAAGGGCAGAATGTTGAAGGAGTCTGCAGGCTGAACATTTGGGGTGGTGCGGAGAGAGGGGGTCCTGAAGTTCATCCTAACGGATATGGAATTGTTGCAGCAGAGTTCAGGATCCTCCCCAAATTGATCTCCTAAGGTATTTGGAATGGTCCTTCCTAAGGGTTTTCTAAAATCGCAGAGGAAAAACCAGAAAGCAATCCTACCATAGTCTTCCTTGCCCCCGGGCTCCATGGGGTGGTGATAAATCAAAATCAAACAAACAGATGTGGCTTTGAGAATTGACTACTCAAGTGCTGAAGCCTGGGATGGAGAACCAGCCCAGTTGGATTCTGCGGGAAGCTGCTTGGAGCTGGACACCTCTTCCCAATGTGCATATGAGAGATAGGTTTCCAGCTAGATGCATTGAGGTTTTTTTGTTGCTTTGTTTTGTTTTTTTACATTTCAGCATCTGCCCCATCCCATAAATCCATAAATATCCCATCAGGGGCATTAACGACTAGAAAAGAAGTCAAATCATTGCTGGGACCAAATGAGATAAAATGTGTAGAATATCTAACCCAGTGGGGTGGGGGTGGCTATTGGTACCATAGTTGTTCCTGGAGAGAGAAGCAAAGGGCCCAAGGGAAAGAACTGAGCAGAAACAGGAAAGTTGGGGATCAGGACCAACTCCAAACCCCATCCCTAACCACCCACCCCACTCCTGACCAGGGGAACCAGAGAAATCCCGAATGAAAGGATACAGAGATCTGAACTCAGTCTGGCCTCTGCCACCAACCAGCTGTGTCACCTCCTGGGAGACACTTCACCCTTTCTGAGCTTCTTCTGGAAGCTGGCCACCAGTGAGCATCTAATTGGTTGTTATGACAATTAAGATAAAGGAGAAGACCCATGTGAAAGTCCAGCACAATGCCTGATCCAAGGAAAATGTTAATAGCATTTATTTCTGTCTCTTTGCTCCTGTTTTCTTATCTGCAAAATGGAAATAATTCTGCACCCTAACTTAAAGTTAGGGCATAGTATTTTTTCACCAAATATCTGTTGAGAAACTACAATAACGCAAAATAATTGAAAAGGTGAAACAGAACTTGCAAAGGAAAAATCCTAAAGGACTTTTTAGATATTGTGAACTTCCTGATGGGAAAAGCCTTTATTTTTGTGTTCGCACAAGCGTGGTAACAGAGAAAGAGAAGAAGAGAGGAAAGGGAAGAAGGAAAGAAAAAAGGAAGATGTCATTACTTTCCTATTGTACAGTTATCATCATCATTATAAAACTAATTTATTTTTTAAGTTTTATTTATTTATTTATTTTATTTTTTATTTATTTATTTATTTTTTTTTTTTTTTTTTTTTTTTTTAGTAATCTTTACCTTCGATGTGGGGCTCAAACTCATGACCCTAAGATCAAGAATTGCACACTCTTCTGACTGAGCCAGCCAGGCACCCCTATAAAACTAATTTAAACAAACCCAGCCAGTGCCCCCAAAAGGGCTGCAAGATAAGGGCTAGGAAAAGAACACAGAAATAATTTTCCCATTTTGACCAGTGATGGGAATAGTAATGATTTTCTCTCTGAACCATAACCATCTTGCAGTTAAATAATTTGCTTCCTGGTAGAATCAAGAGCTCAAAGATGGTGCTCTGAGGAATTCTTTCATTTCTTTACACCTTTTAAAGAAAAGAAAACTCCAAATGCAATTATTGGCATTATTTTTATGCCAACTGCAGAAGAACATTCCGGAAGATGAGGCTCCTACCAAATTAGTTTATCCAAATGAGATTTAGACAGTACCTTACCAGGAGACCACTCAGAAACCCACATACTACCAGCAAGCCCTACTGAGTCCAATGAATGTGGACGTGGCTTTGCACATGTGGTTTTGGTTAGCTAAGCCAACTGCTCCAATCTTGTGGGAGGCTACACCACAGGACACCTCTGTTTACTTCAGGTTACACATCAGTGAGCAAGCTGAGAGCAGCAGAAGTAGCTAGCTAAAAGAGAGTTTTATTTGCTGACTGCTAGGGGCCCACACACAAGTGAAATTTAAGCAGCAACAAATACTTGCCTGAAACCATTTGTCTGGAAGGAAGATTTGTGGCTGGAGAACTGAAGTTCATAATACCCAGAAATCTCCAGAGTAGGTCTGATTCCCCTACCTGAAGCAGTATTCCTTTCTCTCCCCAGACCCAAACCTCCAGAACATAACAACTTAATCTATAACTTCTCCATCAGCCCCAGCTAATATATTATCCCCTTGAGCTTAGTATGGATAACAATGATAATGGTACTAATATGGTTCTTTCTATGCTTAATTACTAATTCATTTCAATCTTTACAACAACCCTTAAGTAGGTACTATGATTATCTCTGTTTTACAGATGAGAAATCTTGGGCACAGAGAAGTTAAGTAACTAACCAATAGTCACAGAGCTAAGTAAGAAGTAGAGTTAAGAGTCCGTGCAGGCAGTCTGGTCTTGGAGGCTGTGCTCTGAACCTCTGTGTTGCAGCCCCATTCACTGGGTGTCAGAGACTGTGCTAAGAGGTTATAGCATTAGCTCATTTCATCATTGCAACAATCCTAGGATATGGTTACCAAAATGTTATCCCCATTTACAGATGAGGAAACTGACTCCATAAGTTTAATTATTTGTCCCTGGTCACATAGTTAGTAGCTGGAAGATCTAAATTCAAACCCAGTGATTTGGTGAACATGTGATTGTTTGGCAGAATTAGGTGCTATGGACTGAATGTCTTGTGTTTCCCCAAAATTCATATGTTGATATCCTAATTCTAAATCTGATGGTATTTGGAAGTGGTAATTAGGGAGGTAATTAGGTTTAAATGAGGTCATGAGGATCGAGCCTTCATGATACAATCAGTGACTTTATAAGTAGAGAAAAAGATTACAGCTCTCTCTCTACCATGTGAGGACACAGGAAGAAAGGAACCATCTACAAGCCAGAAAGAGGCCTCTTACCAGATCCCTATATCAGTACCTCCCAGCTTCTAGAATGGTGAGAAATAAATGTCTGTTGTTCAAGCCATCCAGTCTATGGTATCTCGTTACAGTAGCCTGAGCGAAGACACTAGGCATTTGGGAGTGTGACCAGAGTGGTCCCCAAGATTCCTAAGGGACCTTGAAGTCCATGGCCGGTATTCATGTGTCAGTATGTGACGATCTGAATTGGAATCCAGCCTTCTGTGGTGTCTGGGTCAGAACAAAAGTCAGATATCAGGTACATGAGGTTGATTCACCACCCACTTCCCCCCTCAGCACCTCACTTCTAGCCCTTCCTGCTATAATCTTACCCAAAGAGAATGTCCCATGAATGATCAAACCTTTGTTTCTTTATGGCAAACAGCCCAGAGTGGGGGGTGGGGAATAAAGCCTGCCAGTGCTGACAAAAAATTGAAGAGGGCCACCAGAGTGAAGATTCTTGGCCGAAAACTAGTCAATTGGGACAAATTGGTGAGAGAAGTGCCCAATTCTGTGCAGGCCCATACCCACAATGCAGACACATTCACCTTACAATCTGTGTGGAAATAAGAAAAAGCAATTTGTCAAATGGATTCCATGATTGCTTCGGTTAGGGCAAAAAATTCTCATCAAGTGAAAGATGGAACTCCAATAAAAATTTAAAAGGAGGCTACATGTAGAGGGAAGAGCTGTGTAGACACCACGTGATGCTGAACGGAAATGGGATATGAGACCAAGGCAGGCTCTCGAATAACAATTCATGTATCTCTCACAAGTACCAAACCAGAGATTCATCATTGATCAGCTGGACATGTGGGAGAGTATGGACTTCCGAAGCAGGTAGATCTGTGCCTGACGCTCAGACGCCCACTACCTATGAGACTTGAACATCCCTCTGATCTTCTTAGAGATGAAAATGGCAACACCCCCCCAAAGATCTGTTCTGAGAATCTGGGGAGATGGCTTGTGTAAAGCACCCCACAATTGCTAGAAAATAGTTCGGTCTGTCTGCTTGCCATTGAGCTAAGGCACCTGGGAGACACATGTCCCTAAAGCTCAGGGTTCAGAGATAATCAGGAGGGGACCAGGCTTTGAGACCAGAGCTCTTGGAAAAATTCAAGTCCTTACATGGTGACAGCAAGCAGAACATGGGAGCCACTACTCCTCTTTTTCATGCCTTTCATTCCCAGAAATTCCAGAATGCCACAAGAGATGAAATCTCACTCCTGGCACCCAGCCTTCCATCTAACAGGCGCTCAGTAATACGTGTCGGTGGAACTGAGCTGGGAGTGCTGTGCATGACGTGAAAGAGGGCAAAAGGTGAAACCCTGTTGGACACATCATGGCTGCAGTCAGTGCCATTCAGTCCTGAGCTGACATCTAGAGCAGTTAGCAGGCATAAGCTTGCAAAAGGGGAGCATGCAGAGGCAGAACAGAGTCAGGGACAGCACCAGTCTTATAAGGCAGGGAGTTGTTGGCAAGGAAGCAGGAAAGAGAGGGGAAGAAGCAGGCAGAAACCAGGAGAGGTGTAGGCTAGAGAAGCCAAGAGAACAAAGTATTGACTTACCAGAAACTGAAGACTCTCCGTTCTTACTTTAGTTCCTCATGTCTGGCTATGCTGATGCCTAAAATCCCACTAAGCCCATTGGGTTAACTATTACACTTGCTAGGGCTCCAGAAGAGAGGAAACCCAGAAAGTCAGGAACACCTCTGGGCAGGTGCATTTGTCAGGTTTCCTTCTGGGCAGGTGGGGTCTGGAAAAGCAAAGTGGTGTCCCTGCCATAAAGGGAGGGAGAGGAAGCACTCGTGTGCTGTTTGCCAATCTCCATAGTGTAAATATTCCTACTGCGGCTGCTCAAACCACCAAAGATTTAACAACTGCCTTGTTAATTTCCTAAAAACTTAACTATGAGCTGGAATGGGCTGGTTCAGGACACCACTGCCCAGGTGCAAATGAGATTGGAGATTGATATACAGAACCAAGAAGGAAAGTGCAGAGCAGAGACACGAGTCTCAGTCTGATATGTAGAATATCTTCCCCTTTCACAAAGAAAGAAAAGGAGACATGAGCATTCACATTCAGTTATTGTGGTTTAAAACAGATTGTATACATAGGAGAAAATTTCAACAATGGGCCTCCCTCTGACACCACACCTTCAGTGGTCTTCTCCAGAGGCAATTAAATTGTCAATTATCAGTGTATCCTTCTGAAACTATATTATGTATAGGCCTGCAGATGGTGTGTTTGTGTGTGTGTGTGTGTGTGTGTGTCCCTTTTCAAAATTAAAATGATAATCTACTAAACAACTTACTTTTTTCCTTAATGATATATTTTCCGTGTTCTTCCAAGAAAAGATACATAAATATGTTGTGTATTTTTTACATTTTTTTAATGGTTTACTTTTTATTGTTGAGAGAGAGAGAGAGAGAGAGAGAGAGAGAGAGAGAGAGCATGAGTGGGGGAGGGACAGAGACAGAGGAAGACACAGAATCAGAAGCAGTCTCCAGACTCTGAGCTGTCAGCACAGCTCGAACCCATGACTGTGAGATCATGACCTAAGCCAAAGTTGGGTGCTTAACCAACTGAGCCACCCAGGCACTCCTGTGTTGTATATTTTTAATGGCTTTATAGTATTCCTTTTACATATGCTCTATAATTTATTTAACCACTTTCCTCAGTAATAAGCATATAAGTTTTTTCTGTCTTCTGTTACAAACAAATGATACAATGAATATCCTTTCACACACATGCACACACACACACACACACAAACACACATGTGCACACATGTAGGCATCCCTATCAGTGAAATTCCAGGATCAAAGGGTATATACACTTTCTATTTCTGATAGATTTTCCCTCCTGAGAGGTTGTATGTATTTACATCCCTACCAAGAAGTCATGAGAATGTCTTTCCCCTGCATTGTTGCCCGCATGCTGTATTCTCCAAATCTCAGGCCAGCATTTGCTAACTGCAAGCTCATCACACTTGATGAGGACTCCCTTATTTGAGGCAGGTTTATTCGCAGAAGAGGAAAGGGCCTTGTGGAGATCAAGGAACTTTCCCAAGGGCAGGTGTCTGTGATTGAAGTCTCAGTCTTCCCTCTTCTCCATGCTGGCTGCCCTTCTCCACCAGGCTCACTGGGAACAATCCAGTGTAGGCAGAGTGTGACGCCCCCACAGAGTCCAGAAGCTTGGACACACCAATAACCCTACTCCTTTCCTTCCCCATCTTTTACTTTCTTTCTAGTTTTGCTCAATCAGTTTTGCTTTTAGTAATTTCTTCTACTGATGTAAAACCTAAACACAAATAGAACTGTAGACTCAGCCCAGTTTACAAATACTTTCTTGGTGATACTGTTTCCAGGGGTACTTGATGATGTCAGAACAGGGACCGCTTGTACCCCAGAACAAGCTTGATAGGTTTTTACTGGAGAACTACAGGCAAATTGTTGTCCTTTTGAAAAATAGCCTCCCCTCTAAGCCTATGGCAGATAGAAAGCTGTGAAGTGTTTTCCTTTATGTCTGAAATAGTCTACATTCACACACGTGCCCTCCCAGTCGCAAAGAGGATAGCCATGAGACGCTGCCGGTTAGGGCTACACTCGGGTACTAGATGTGCAGGGGTTGGTTAAGCCTTTGGGGGAATTGCCTTAGGAGAAGAGACAGTAAAAGCAAAAGCGAAGACTGCTATGAACGTAGAGGTTGCTGGCAAGGAGGAGGAGGAAGGTGGAGGGAGTGGGGAGGAGTGGAGGGAGGGAGGGAGGGAATGCCAAGAGAGTGGTGAAAATCAGCACAGCGGAAAGAACGGCTTGGAAGACGGGCTTTAAATGCCTGCCTGGCTTCTTGCTGGTGGCGCCAGGGCTCTGGCAGGATGTGGGCGGAGGGCGAGTCCGAGGGACTCCAAACACTGGGAATAGTGGTGGTCCTGTGCTCCTCTCTGAAACTTTTGCACTACCTCGGGCTGATTGACTTGTCAGACGGTAAGCGAGCTCTTGAGCTTCCCTATTTTATAAGAATGTTTTTCAGCTTAGGTTGTCATGAGTAGTTTAGAAAACGCCCGGCAAAGTAGCGCGTAGACCCCGTAGACCCGAGAGCTTTGCAAAAGCCCTGCTAAATTCCAGCCATTTTGACCCTAGCCCCCGCCGCGGAGCTCAGGTTGACCCAGGGATGATGCGCTGTCCATGGTACAGAAATGTGGTGCCTGGAGAGTTGGGGAACTGGAAGGGGTTAAATATTCTCTTCCTGCCCCGTGTGCGTGTGAGTCTTGGTGGATTACTAGCTGTGTGAGAATAGCACATAACATCACAGTCCTCTCTCAGAGTGTCTGATAGCTCTGTTGTTGGTAGAAGTCAATGACTTTTAGAAGTCATTATGTTGATGAAAGTTAAGAAGCAGGTGGGAAGACTGTGGTGTTAAAAACTTTTGTGAAATGCTAATCATTACCAAATGCCAATTCCTTCCCCTCCTTCACCCCTTCACCCTCAACCCTCACAAGAATCCTTACCCTAAAATCACCTCATTAGCTGTGACTTTAGCTTCCATTCCTTAGTGAGACTGTAGTCAAAAATTCAGGTTAACCATGCTGTTTATGACTACAAAGTTAGTAGTTTGGTTTCCAAAGTTAAAGGAGCTCAAGAAATGAAGAGTATTTTCTTCCTCCTTACGAAATTTTGTCCCCAATAGGATACCATTTGTTTATATAATTTTTATCACGTAAAATTAGACTTCTGGAAAGATTCCAATTTTGATGAGCAATGCATTAAACAAAACCAACCTCCAGTAATTTATATTCAATGTATATACAATGTGTATTTGATATATGTTCTTCCATAACTGGATTGGGTTGTGTAGACAGAATTTCTCTTCCAAGAAGCATCATATGCCTTAGCTATACATAATAATGAGATACATTTGTAGACAAAGGACCAGCTGAAGTACAAAGCTGAGGTAGACCAGAGACTGAATGCAGGATAATGTGGTCGGATGAGCCCTGGATTAGGAATCAGGAGACCTGGTTCCTATCAATGATCACTCTCTATTTAAATTTGGTCAAGTCATTTTTTATCTGGATCTAAATTTCCTTATGAGAATATTGATGATTTTCAATCTCTGCTTCATGGCATTCTGAAGTGACCCAAACGTTTCCTTGTTTTCAGTTTGGTGCTGGGCGCAATAAGGCAGATCCTGCGCCCTATGTCCCTGCTTCAACAAAACCATCTTCACTTTATCTGCCCTATATGCCAGGCCTGTATGCTAGGCTTCAGCTAAAACTGATTGTGTTTCCCTGAGATGTTGTAAGCTGAAGCACATTCAAAAAATTCTTTTTCTTGAAAACCACCTGAAATCGAACAATCTGGTAGAACAGTTCTGTGTGCACATAGGAACTCTCCCAGGCTCGGCCCCTGATATGTGCTTCTCTAGAGCTCCCAACTCAGCCTGCCAGTCTATAACAAATTGAGCAAAGCCCCTGTTCACCATCAGATCCCAAAAACGTGTTTCATCCCTGTTCCAAGCTTCAAAGCAGACACCCACTGAGATTACAAATTAACATAAGAGAAATTTCCAGAGAAACTTCCTTCTAAGGCTAAAGGTGCCGTGGAAAATAGTGCCTTGCTCTTCCTTTCCATATCCGGACATAACCATCTCTCTTCCCCTGCTTTAGCTTCTCAGTATTACAGCTTTTGGTTTTATTACCACGGAATATATCAATTACTCATCTAATGTTATAGTAATGAGGGGATTAGGGTGAAATGTAGAAAGCATATGTTTAAGACTGCCTCCAGGAACCTTAGGTGAAGGAAGAAATTAACATTTATTCAGCACCTGCAGTGTCCTGGGTATAGTGCCAGGTGCTTCTATGTACATGAGCTAATGTAATCCTCAAAATAACACTCTAAGGAAAAAAACTAAATAACACTGGAAAGTAGATATCATTGTGCCTTTTATATAAGGAAAAAGAATTCAGGTTTAGAGAAATTAGATAAAATTTCCAAAAATACAGCAATAATAAGGTGGAGATGTTTGTCTCTAAAATTTTGCCCTCCATCCTGTATTCCAAGTGGCTCAACAAGTAAGATGGCGTCTGTGGTCTGTCATTAAGTCTACACCACACAGCCTGTTATACTAGAGCCTTCCCCATATGGTCCAAAATGCCATTTTTATTGTGCACGTGACATGGGAAATTCTGCTCACGCATTCGAGTACCAAGAGGAGAATACCACCTCCTGTTGAGTACACCAGGACCAATGGGATGAAGCCATTCTAAAGAGAGCAGGGGAATAATTCTGAAGAACCTGTCGGTAGTCTTTCCTAGGGCCTCATCTTATTCTCATTTTATTTTCCACTAGTGATTTTAGAAGAGTATAGATACTGGGCCTAGAGTCAAAAGAGGTGTGTTCCAATCCTGGATGTGCCATTTATCAGCAGTGTGATAAGGGCCGTGGGCAAGGCCCTTTTCTTCCCCAGCTTTCACTTTCCTCACTTGTAAAAAGGGAGACATGAGGATGATGGTTGTATTAATTCTCTAGGGCTAGTGTAACAAATTATACAAAGCAGGTGGCTCAAAACAACAGAAACGTATTCTTTCACAGTCCTGAAGGCCAGAAATCCAGAAGCAAGGAGTTGGCAGGGCTATGTTCCCTCTAAGCCTCTAGAGGAGAATTCCCCTGGCTTCTTCCAGTTTCTGGTAACCCCAGGTGTTTCCGAGCTTATGACACTGTCACTGCAATCTGTCTCCATCTGCACACGGCCATCTTCTCCCTGTGTGTCTCTTCTTCACTCAGTACTTCCCTCTTCCTCCAAGACAGCAGCCGTATTGCATTAGGGCCACCTTGATGACCTCACCTTAACTACAAAGATCCTATTTCCAACAAGGTCACATTCACAGGTACTAGGGTTCATGACTTCAACATCTCTTTTTGGGTGACACAACTCAATTCATAACAGTAGTAGTAAATGCTGCAGATTGTTGTTGTAAGGATTGAATGAAGTGGCACATGGGAAAGTAGCAAGCTTATTATCTGCCTCATAGCAGGTACTTCCTAAAAGCTCAATTATTTTTCAGCCTTAGATCATGCCAATCAAATGAATACCCTGCTCATAAGAGAAAAAAAAGACAAAACCCAAGTCCATCAGGCCTATTGGGCAGTACAGTCCTTCCCTTGGGATTTGGAAGTTGCCAGTGAGACTTCCAGAGTAGAAACCAGACTGGGGTGACTTTCCCCTTGTATGCAGTGTCACCGTGCACACCCAGCCCTCACTGCCATGGCCTGCAGATCAATCCGACTCCTCACCCATTCCGCCAAAGTGAGGGCAGCAGGGACTGCAAAGAGGAGATCAGGCAGGGGTGCGGGGTGACAGACAAGTAATGCCCACCCCCCCCCCCCCCGCCGAAAGTTCAGAGACCATTACCAGTTAATTCTCTGTCTCTGTCCCACCTGCTGCTCACTGGGCCAGCCTGAGGCAACTTCACCCTGCCAGATGGGAGTCCCCTTTCCCCAAAGCATCATGTCTCCTGGCACTGCTACAGCAACTGCGGAAGCGACCTACTGTTACAGGTCCAGGCATAACTGTAACAGTGAGGCATACATCGGTGTTTCTCAAAGTGGGTTCTCTTGCTGCCATATCTTACACCTATCTAAACGTAAGGTAATTTCACTATGTCTCTAACCATAGCTTGTTTATAGAATCAGGAATGTCAGAGGCTTTGAAAACCACCCCAAAAAATAGCAGTAATAGTAATAACTTCACAAACTCAGGGAAACCATGAGAATCCAAGTGTGTCTATTGGAGTCTTTAGAAACAGTTGTCTTTCTATGCACTCTAAATTGTATGAAACATGAATTATTACTCCAGAGGTTGGCTGGGTCTACTTGATGGCAAAAGATTTGAAATGTGGTTCATGTGAAGTCAGCTACGCACATATAGCCAGCTTTAGTGATTTCTTATGGACTTAGTGCCTGTGTAGTACTTTATAGCATAGGCACCCATCGTCCATCAAGTGTTTAACTTGGACAGCAGAGAAATCTTGTGGGATATGAAGATCCTATAGTGCTATTGAACTAATTTCATAGTTTTTAAAAAACTGAAGTTCTGAGGCTTTGACTTCGAGGCCACACGGTTATAAAGTAACAATTTCAGGACTCAAGTCAAGTCTTCTGGTCCCACTACAAGCACTTTCTGTTGTCCAAATGTAGGAAAATTTGTAATTAAACCATGCCTGGAGCATTGATAATATCACTATTTCTACCCATTGAATATTTGTAACCCTCCTCTTGGCAAAGTATTCATAACCTAACGCAGTTAGATTGTAGTGAGCTGAATCGTGGCCGCCCAAAGACATCCTGCCCTAATCCTAGAACGTATGAATGTCACCTTATAAGGAAAAATGTTCTTTGCAGATGTGATTAAGTTAAGGATCTTGAGATGAGGGAAGTATCCTGAATTACCCGGGTGGGTTGCATATGTCATCATAAGTCTTATATGTTGTCATAAAAGAGGGGCAGGCAGGGACCGGACATAGACAGAAGGGAAGGTGGTGATGTGAAGCTAGAAGCAGGGGTTGGAGTGACGGACAAGGCAAGGAACACTGCCAGCCATGAGAAGCTGGGAGAGGTCAGGAGCGGATTCTCCCCCAGAGACTTTAAAAGGAGCATGGCAGGGGCGCCTGGGTGGCTCAGTAGGGTAAGCATCCAACTTCAGCTCAGGTCGTGATCTCGTCGACTGTGAGTTCGAGCCCCGCGTCAGGCTCTGTGCTGATAGCTCAGAGCCTGGAGCCTGCTTCAGATTCTGTGTTTCCCTCTCTCTCTCTCTCTCTCTCTCTGCCCCTCCCATGCTTACATTCTGTCTCTCTCTCTCTCTCAAAAATAAATAAACATTAAAAAAATTTTAAAGGAACATGGCCTTGCTGACACCTATAGATATATACCCAGGGTTCATATGCCCTCCCACCACTGAGTAAACAAAAGAACCCAAGTAGATTACTCCTCTACAGACGTAGCCTCAAACCTCTCTTCTCTTTTTCCTCTTTCTACCTCCAGGTCTCATTATTTTTAATGCTTCTGTCGATATTGTTATACTTTCAATGGTGTCCTTAATTCTTGACTCCTTCAATATTGGCTTTGAACAGTATCTACTGCCCACCTTCTCTTTAATATCAGGAGACGAGGACACTTTTACTTCCTCTATTCTTCCTGTCTCCCTCTACCTACCAAATCTGTTAATTATATTATCATTTTTACATTGCCGAGGCTTATGATGTCCCAAAAACATCTTTCAAGGTAACTAGGAGGGTCTTCCTCAGGCCTCTCATCTCCCACGAGGACAATCCTGTCTCCTGCTCTGAATGGGCTCCCAGTTCTGTGTCTAGAACTTTCTACTTATACGACCACCAAGAGGACAGAAATGCATTCTGCATCAGGAGGATGCATTCTGTGCTCAGAAACCATTCCAGGGAGGCCTGGGTGGCTCAGTCGGTTAAGCGTCTGACTTCAGCTCAGGTCATGATCTCACGGTTCATGAGTTCGAACCCCGAGGTGGGCTCCACCCTGACAGTGCAACGCCTGCTTGGGATTCTCTCTCTCCCTCTCTCTCTGACCCTCCCCGCTTATGGGCACGCGGGAGGTGTATGTATGCTCATGCTCGCTCTCTCTCAAAATAAATAAATAAACTTTAAAAAAAAGAAACAATCCCCTACCATACAAACAAAGTGATAGTTGGCCTACCATCCCAGTCCCACATTGTCCCCAGGGCCAAGTACTGCTGTGACACCAGTGCTCAGATTCCTGCTATGGACATAGAAGGATCACCACCTGATTTTATGTTAAGAAAAGTGAATATAGCATGTGCTTAAGGAATAAACTGAACCTGCTGAGAAAGTCTATCATATTTTCAACTACAGAAGAACCTGGAGAGAAAGGAGAATGGGAGAGACAAGATAGGAAGGTGAGGGGCAGAAGGAAAGAGGGAGGAAGAGAGAAATGGTCAGAACTGGGGAGAGGGTGAAGAGGCAGGAGTGAGAAAGGGCGGGAGGCAGCCACAGGAAGTGGATTCAGTGCATTCTCAGCTCTCTGGATCCTCCAGCCTTCACCTGGGGGTCCAGTGAGTTCCAGCCTACAATCATCAGCTTTTAGGAGTCCGCTTAGCTTATTAACGCTTACCAACTGCTCTTTGTACTCCAGTCTCTAGAGACCGTATGCTGCAAAAGAAAGTTCTAGGAGCCGACTTCGCACCTGAGCTGTAGCCAGAACTCCACCACCCTCCACCCCCCTGCCTTCCCCAGCCAAACCAGCCCCAGGGAGGAACCCTGCCTTTGTCTCCGATGCCACACACCTGGCTGGAAAGGGCAGTCTGTCTCATTACTTCCTCCTCAGGCATCTCTCCAACTGGGCATCTGAGGCTTTCTGAAGTCAGAGTTCAATGGCACACACATAGTCACTTGTGTAGTCTATTCAGCAAGGCACACCACTGATCCCATGCCCTTGAAATAAGTGAGCACTGCAGTATTGTTCCTTTATTTCCCTCCAGGCAATATTCAAAGGTGAAAAAGTCAAAGCTCTTCATAGGTTCCTCCTCTCTGCCTTCACCCTCCCTCTCCGTGCTTACCCCTCTACCCCACCACCCCATCTTCTGTCTCTCTAGCCCCAGGCTCTCAACCTCTCTCAAGTGACTCAGGCCCTTCCACTGGGACGCCCACTTGGGCTGGTCTTTCTGTGCATCCTCTCCTGACTTCCTGGCTTTTAATCCACCTCCATCAAAGTATACCCTTCTGCACACTGACTGAGCTCCAACTACCCCTGAAACACAGATCCCCACTTAGGCAATCATCCTGTCCGTGAATCTGTGTGTGAAGAGCCTGAGTAAAAAAAAAAAAAAAAAAAAAAAAAAAAAAAAAAAGTTTTTAAATTATGGTACTAACATAGTATACTGGCTTTAGGCTATTACCTGCTTTCACATTTGCTTATTTTAAAAACTAGAGAGAACATGGTTGGGGTGACCTTTCCCCCTCACGAGACACTCTAAGCTACACCCCCCGAGGGAATCAGCTTTGAGAGAAGAGTTACTTCTGGCACCAAGAACAAACATTTGTTGAATGAATGAACAAATGCCTTTATTCTGACGACAAAGAGGAGACTTGAGGAGGGGCTGTCTGTGAAGAGAGTACGTCTGCCCTGTTCAACACACACTCCTTCTGCCCAGCATGGTGCCCAACACGTTCTAGATGCTCAAGAAGTGTTGAATGAATGAACGAATAACGAGGTTTACCTGCAAAGCTTCCTCACACCTTGGGATACATTTGGGGGACTAAGACCAAGCCTTCCAGCAAAGACTCCACATCCCACACCATACAGAGTTATTTTTCACTCCCCTCCACTGGGCCTTCGTTTTCCTCCACAGCTTGGCTCCTTCTCCAGACCTCTACATTCCCTTCTTAATACACATCCTAATTATTGACAAGCTTTCTTTTCCCCACTCTGGGCTGCCCTGGGAGTAATCCCTTGATATTTCAGAGAACATTCCAAGAATAGAGCAAGCTCTCCTACTTGACAACTAGATACTCAGTGAAAGCTGGTGAATGAATGGATTAATGCACAAATTAATGGCCATCCCTGCTCATGCTTGGGAATGCTTTCAAGCCCAACCCTGGACACCTCATTGGTACTTCTTTGTTTTTGAAAGAGCCCCAGGCAGCATGTCCATAGCCCTCAACTCCAGCCTCAGCCTTGTCCCTCAGCAATATCCACATTCCTCTCTGGGTTTACCTTAGCCAACCATAAAATGAGCAGGTTGAATTAGATCGGTGGTTTCCAAATGCTGATCTATAAAATTTCCAGAAGGAGGACCATACGGGATTTGGGGAAGGAAAAAACAAAAAACAAAACAAAACATTCTCCTGCTCTCCCTCTTTAACCCCAGCATCTAATTGCTTTCATCTATTTTACTTAGCCTCCATGCAAAATTGCTTTTCATTAAAGAATTCCTTGCCTTAATAGGAGTTTGAAAACCATTGATAACATCCAAGATCCATCCAAACTTGAATCATGATCTCATGATTTCACAGGAAGACACGTGATATACTAGCTTTCGAGGTAGACAGAAGGGATATGACCCAGCCAGGGCCACATTTCTCTATACCACCATCACCGTGACAACCAACCCTCAGTTAGGGTGTCAAATGGGTACACTGGTCTGAGCCATACACCCTAGAACACTGAAGCCAGCAGCAGCCATAAAACATAGAACTAATGAGAAATATATCTGTCCCCATGGCTGCCAGAGCCTAAATAAGTTGAGGGAGGGTTGCAAAAGTCAAGATGAGATCACCAAACTTCTGCTACCAAAAAGGTATATTTCATAGAATGTTTAGCTGGACAAGACCCTAAAAGTCATGGAAATGATCTGGAGTCTTGGAAGTAACCCTGGAATTGGAGTCAGAAGCCAGAATTCAAACCCCACTTCTGCCATTTGCTGACTAATGACTTTGCACAAGGTTCTTAACTCCCATGAGACTTACTCTCCTAATCTGTAAAATGGGGTACTATAACCCACCTTGTAGGATGTTGGGAGAATTAATTGACATGAGTTGTATGAGAGCATTTGGCTTAGTGCTAACACTTTATAAATAACTCTACAAGGGCCCAGAGGGAGGAAGTGACTTGCCCAAGGTCACACAACAATGGCTTTATGATCATGTTGCCTACAGCTCAGCATTGCCATGGTTTGAGAGGATTCTGGGGCCCAGGGAGGCAAAGGGGTCCACTAAGCCTTCTACTTAAGTTCCCTGGAGGGGGCGCTGAGACACCACCCAAGAGTCTCACTCTCAGGAATTCAATATAGAAAACACATTAAGACCTGTTTACATGGAAGTGCTGTTTATAATTATTGTTCCCTACGGGATATTCCCCTACTGCTTCCTCCAATCCTGTTTTAAACTGCTCTGCTAATAGAGCTTTCCTGGCTTCCCCCGGGGAGACATTCACAGATGCTAATAGAGACATAATTCAAAAATTGCTTGATATACATGCCCTCAATTTTCCCCAAGAACCACCTAAGATACCCAAACATGCAACGCACTCATCGGCCAGATGCAATTAAACATGCATGGTGTTAAATGTGCAGGCTGCTACTCGGCCGGGTCTGAATTAAGTTGAGGCAATCACAGCACTTTATCCTAAGATCCCTCCTCGGTCAAGTGCAACAGGAAAGAAGCAAGCTGCTGGATGGGAGCCCTGGAGGCCCCTTCCTATCGAGTCTGCACTTTAGACGAGATAGGGAGGCTTTTAAAAAATCTTCCAGGTCTGAAGATGCGAAGAATCGGTCCTGAGGAACTCTGGGGAATAATAACTTGCATCTCTCCGATGTATAAAGAAGAGAAGGAAAGCGGAAAGAAGCCAGGCACAACACTACAGCATTACAACGTTCATTACAAAAAGATCTGGCTCCAGATCCCGGAACAAGCGCTTGCTCCCTGTGGGACCCTGGGAGAGTCACACAAGCTTTCTGAGTCTTAGCTTGTCCAATGGCAAACTGAGGATCCCTACATCACCTCCCCAGATTTCTGGAAAGATAAAAGGAGATTTCACAAATAGTGAAAGCACTCGGCATATCTTCACATAGTAGGAATTCATTAAACTTCTTTTCTACACATCTTTTTCTAAAATCTGAATACAGAGAGCATGGACATATTTACGTGCTTGTTAAACAAGTACAAGAATGTTGAGAAAATCTAAAATATAGTAAAATTAGAAGGTTAAAAGAAGTAAACGAGACTGATGAAAAGAACTCTGACTCACCCAAAAGTAATAAACTTAATAAAACTCAGTATCTTGAGAGAAAATTAATATAAACGGAAAATAGCATAGGTTCAAGGTGACTTTGGAGATGTTTCTGAAGACTAGATCCATAACTGATTAGTAAACTAAAAATACAGAGTACTGGTAAGGCTACAAAGTAGAAAGGCAGGGTCCCTGTCCACCCCACCCCTTTTACTACAGAAGGAACTGAAGCCCAGAGAATGGAAATGTCCAGCTCAGCAAAGAACACTGAACCAGGGGGTTGAGGGATGTTGTTCAGTGTGCTTTGCCCTATGCTGGTCTTTCTGGGAAGGGACCAGACCTCCTACACATTGTCCCATAAAAGTGGTGCCAGACTGACACCCAGCAGAGTGACCCAGTCCACACACAGAAACGGACAGGAGGGGAAAAGGCAGGAACCACACCTGTTGCACACCGACTAAATGCACACTTCTGGGTATCCACCTAATCCTTGGGAAGACCCTAAGTAGTGAGTGTCCTTCACACATGAAGAAATGCCATTGGGCAGGCAATGAAATTGTGGAAGCCACACAACGAGTGTGTGACAGGCATGGGATTCAAGCCACACTCCCTCTGCACAGCATCCAACCCTTTCCACGTCTCCAGTTGACAGATTCAAATATCTGACAGCAGAAGGCTTGCCATCAACGTGACCTGATTGGAAGTGATGTGACTGAGCTTCAATCAAACTATAAATGTGGGGGCGCCTGGGTGGCTCAGTCAGCTGAGCGCCCGGCTTCGGCTCAGGTCATGATCTCACAGTTCGTAAGTTCAAGCCCCGCATCGGGCTCTGTGCTGACAGCTCAGAGCCTGGAGCCTGCTTCAGATTCTGTGTCTCCCTCTCTCTGCCCCTTACCCCCCCAAAAGTAAATAAACATTAAAAAAGTTTTTTAACCTATAAATGCAGAGATGTTTCAATTACATAAGGGTTTGAAAGAGCCCACACACTCTCCTGTCATATAATGTGAGCTGCAGCGACTGCAGCAGGCACTTGGGGTTTTGCCTGGAGAGGGACGAGCAGGCAGGCAGTGTAGGGGCCTTAGGAAGGGCAAGCAGCTGAAAGGAGGGAAAGCAACAGAACTGGAGGCGGCTCTCCCCATGGCCTTCACCTTCACCTGTGCAGCCCTTTCCAGAAAGCACCATTGGAAGCACCCCCATTCACTCCTGAGGAGAACCTCAAACTCTTGGGGCCGATCTAGCACAAACGGACAGCCTGGCCTGGCCCCTCTGGGGGTGACAGATGTGATCGCTCCCAGACGGGGAGAGGGTGACGTCTCTCAGCCCAAGCCCTCCATTTATCTTCAGGACAATTTTAATTGGAAACCTCGCCTCGCTGCTGCCCACTTTTTCAGAAGTAATTAGAATGCTAATCTATAAGAAAGATGTCTATTAAAAATAAATTAATAATAGATAATACATTTTGGCTTACAATTTTGAATAATATGGCCATCCCATCTTAAAATAAAAATTCATATATTTTTAATAAGCCTGAGACATGTTTCCCAATGAACCACAGATGGTTCATTTTTATTATCCTATAAAGAGACATTATGGGTAAATGTTTTTTAAAAATGGCAAAACACAATCTCAGAGCTGCCCTCTTTTGGAGATCTCCAAGCACTTCCTAAGCGTTGGTGTTCCCTGCTGACATCATGGAGATTGAGACGTGAGGGTGGCCTCCCTTACCCTGTGAGACACCATTGATCCCCTGACCTTCATCTTTGATCAGACAGAATCAGCATGGCAAAATAAAAAACAGACATAGTTCAAATTCCAGCTTTGTTACTTGATGACTAATAACCAAGCCGTAATGATGGGTATTTATCAAGTAATCCTGGTGAGGTTATTTAAGGGGTATATAATGCAGGGTATGAAATCCACTGGACACAGCAACTTGCACTGAGAGGCTCTCTTTAAATGTCCCTTCCTCTCCTCCTAACATCTAGAATCAGGAGAAACATCTGAAGCTATTACCCCCATGTGCCCAAGTACCTGGCATAGTACCTACAAAGAGAACAAATACGTTCTGTCCCTTTGACAAGCATCCAGGAACCCTGCCACAAAAAGCTGTTGAGTTTGGAGAATAAGTCTGAACTATTCTAAGAAGGTGAGATGTGTAGAAAGCAAGGGTGGTAACCAGCTCTTTTTCCAGCACTGATCATCAGGTTATTGACTTACAATTTAGCCAAAGGTACATCAGCACTAACCAAACCCATCCCTGGAACAGCCCATTGCTCCCACCAGGAGACAGAGGGAGGTGTGACAAGCCCCCTTCCAACCCTCCCCACTGCACACCCCAGTTCCAACACACCCACCCAATTGCTCAAGCCTAGAAGAGCTTCCTCATCACCTCTTGATCCCTTTCGCTCACGCTCCCCTCCCCTACATCAGCAGGTCTGGTGGACTCTATCTGCTGGAGAGACTGGAAATCTGCCCCTCATTGGTCTCCTTCAAAGTTAACGTTTTTCAGCCAGTTGCAACTGTCTCCTAGCAGGTCTTTCTGCATCTACTAAAAACAAACACAACAAAACAAACAGCAACAAAAACCTCTCATTGAACCATAATATGCACCAGAACCCATGTAACAAATACCCAGATTAAAAAAAAAAAAAAAAAAAAAGAAGAGGAGGACCATTACAGCATCCAGAAGTCCCTATTCACTCCAACCCAGTCACCTGTCCCCCAAGATAACGGCTCTCCTGACTTGTAACAGCGCAGATGCATTTTGCAGTCTATGTTCATCCATATTGTTGGACGCTGGGGTAGTTAACTCGTTGGAATTGCTATGCAACATTTCATTGTGTCAACATGCTAACAATTTGTTGTTTATTTTAATGTTAATTACACTTGGGTGAGTTTCTGGCTTGGGGGAATTATAAACTTGGTAACTCTCCTTCCCTTTGCTTTAAAGATAAAAATCCTGGGATGCCTGGGTGGCTCAATATTTATCTGACTCTTGATTTCAGCTCAGGTCATGATCCCATGGTCATGGGATTGAGCCCCGTGTTGGGCTCCATGCTGAGAGTGGAGCTTGCTTGAGATTCTCTTCCTCAAAAATAAACAAATAAGCATTAAAAAAAAAAAAATAAAGAGAAAACTCCTAAGTTGACTGGTCTGACCAATTACCATCTTACCTGACATGTTGGTCATTCTGCTCCACCACGTGGCCTCTACTTGGTTCCTCAAAAGACCAAATTCGTTCTCCTCTCCTGGCCCTTGCACATGCTGTCCCTGCTCTCTGAGACCCTTCCTACCACATTTTCTCATCTTTACACTTCTGCTCCCATGTCTGCAGACTCTCCCTCCCTCTAACTCACACCAGGTTCCTTCTGGTTTTTCTTCCTCACCCTGCCCCCACTCTTTTCATCTGAGTACTCAAGACAATGCATAATTGCATATCCGTGCGTGTGATTATTGAGTTAATGTGTCAGTCACGCTGAACAGAGGACTTGCCTGACTTCTTTGTGACCGTGTTGCTGGCACCTGGAACAGTACCTGGCACAGAATAGAAGCTCAATATACCTTTGTTAAGTGAGTGAAGGAACTCACCATCCCCTCAAGGAGCCCATGGTCAAGAGAGACAGAAAGGTCTCTGTAGCTATCGTGCAATGTAGTGGGTGCTGCAGGAGAGAGATCTTGCCGTAAAGATGCTGTCTGGGAAAGAAAGAAAAACTTCCATTTTAGAGGAAGTAGCCCGTGAGGTGACATTTTGTAGAGGACCCATACAACTCCAGTAGGAGTCATTCACACTATAGTCTAAATAGTGTCCCCTGGAGGAGTACACTGTAATGGGACAGATTTGAAGGAAACCCAAGAAATAACCCAGCAAAGGGAAGGAAATCAGGTGCTAGATGGAGCAGGAGCATGTGCAAAGGTATGAAAGTGTCACCCAGGAAGTCGGGTTGGGGAAACAGCAAGTACTTCTAGAGAGTGAGAACGTGTGGTGCTGGGTAATGCGGAGGAGGGAAGCAACAGACAAACCCTGAAAGCTAAGCAAGGAGCAGATAATAAAAGACCTTCCAGGCCTTATTAAGGAGGCTGGCCTTCCTCCTGCAGGCAGTGGCGAGCCTTTAAAGGCTTTAAAGCAAGGGACATATTCAGATGCATTTCCTTTGAACATCTTGTTTTCTCCTTCCCCAGAGCCTCCACACAAGAGGTTCCTGAAAAGCTCCCTCTATCTTCCCTCTGCACTTAGAATGTCACACACACGTACACACACACGCACACACACACGCACACACACACACTTTCCTTTATCTAGTAAGTTCCCGCTCCTTCAGATTTCAGGCCCACCTTCACTCCCTCAAGGAAGACTCCCCTAACTACCTCCCCTGCACCAGAGCCCCTGCCACTCCATCTGTAGTACCAAATACCTCCCCAATTGCAGTACATCTCACAGTCACAATATTATATGTGTGTCTGATTCTTAGGTGAAGTCCCTCATGCACCGAACTGTGACGTCACTGGGGACAAGAACCATACCTGTCTTTGCTCACCATTGTAGTCACACTGTCGAAGTGTCTGGCACATATTGGATAACCCACAGTTAAGTGCTCTATGAATGACTGCTTTACAAAGAGCCTTCTGCCTGTTCGTGCAAAGAACCCATTGGTAGAGTGAGGCCACAGGCTGGAGGCTGCAGTTTTCCAATAGTCTTGGGGAGAGATGCTCAGTGCATAGCACTGGGCCCAAGGGATGTTCATGCCCCATGCCCCAGCTAAGAAATCTCAAAGTAGGCATTTTGGTTTTTGGTTTGTTTTAATTTTTTTTAAGTTTATTTATTTTTAAGAGAGAGAGAGAGACAACACAAGTGGGGGAGGGGCAGAGAGAGAGAGACACAGAATCTGAAGCAGGCTCCAGGCTCTGAGCTGTCCGTGCAGAGCCCAAAGCAGAGCTCAAACCCACGAACTGCAAGATCATGACCTGAGCCGAAGGCAGACACTTAACTGACTGAGCTACACAGTCGCCCCTCAAAGTAGGCGTTTGGAACTCACACCTAACTGCAAAACCAAACTCTACCGGCTGTATTTTTTTTATTTTCCGTTTTCTTGATACTCTGGCATCTGGGCTTTGATCTTGGAGAGACCTCTCTTCCCCAGGCTGGCTAATTCCTAGGGATAGCAATGACTCCCCTGCAAGTGGACCTTGGGTACACAAACCCAGCAATCCGGAGCCCATACCCAACCATCTCTCTTCTCTAGCTCTCACACACCTAGGCAGTATTCCCTCTGCTCTAAATCACCACAGGGCCGGGTACCAGACAGCTAGGGACACCCCTACTGCCTAGAGATGGCCAAGATCATTCCAACTTTCCAGTCCTAAACTTACTCAGCATACTGCCTCACCCATTCTTTCCCACGAATACCCCAATCGAGGCTCTGGGCCATGTTGTCCCCTCATCCCTCTCTGCCTCCTGACTGCCCCTGGTGCTTCCCTGTGTGGCCTCGCATGCCATGCCTCCTGTTTGTAGGGATCTGAGTATAAACTTCTTCCCTTGTGATGGTCCCTTTCTGCATGTCTTACTGTACCTGATTAAAACAAATCCCAAGTACACATTTTAACACAAAACCCTGTGATGTGTTCAGGTGTCCCAGGGTCGTAACTCTTCAAAGACAAAACTGTGTGATGAAGGCCTTTCTAATCCTCGTGGCCCCCCACATGGTACCTCAGAAGACACTCATGAATGTTGCAGATAATGAACAGGAAGCTCAGCGGCCCCCTCGTCTCCCGAGAATCTGCCGTAGCCCCCGGAATCAGGCCCAGGCGAGGAGCTTCTCCAGTGGCCTTGGGACCAACCAGTTTTACAAATTATCAACATCTCCCCATTAGCTGTTGCAATATTAAATTGTGTGACTGGAAATGAATGAATAATCCCACGGGCAAGTGAGGGAGACCAAGCAGCGGGGATTTAATAACAAGTCCTGCCCTCTCTCCAAGCAGAAGGTCTTCCTAATTAAATATTAAAAATCTATCCACACAGCTACAGCAAAAAAAATTGCTTTTTCAGCAGCGTCGTTTTGAGACGCTTCCTCAAAAGACCCAAGTGCTGTGGGAATGTCCTCTTGGGGACCCAAATGAGGGAACGAGGGGACCCCCAGTGACAAGGAGTGCTGGGCGCCAGGCACAGGTCTGACACATGTGTTTTTCACACTGGGTCCTCATGAGGACCAGGAGACATGGGTAGGATCACATCCGACTGGCAGAATTGGCATTTTAATCCAGTTCGCTGTGGTTATAAGCTGATATGATATAACACAGCAGCCAAGAACGTGGGTTTTACTACCAAGCAGACCTGGATTTGAGCCCCGTGTCTGCCATTTACTCACTTGTGGCCTTGGGCAGGACACGGCACATCTCTAAGTCTACCCAGCTTCTTCAAGGGGGAAGCAGGGTGGATGGAGCTCACAGGGTTTGGGGAGGTTCTGCGAGATAATGTACAAGACGCACTAGATGCGGGCCCAGTACCCAGGAAATGCTTCTAAAATGTCCGCTACCGTTCTGATCCGTGGAAGACTGGCCCCTCCCCCTCCCTGTCCCCCGCAACCCTACCCTTGCCCCCCAGTGTCTCAGAAATGCCTCTACCAGAATGGAGGGCATCCTGTCCAACCCCCTTAACACCGTAGACTCCCTGCCAGCTGCACTTCCACTCTCATTACCTCATTTGAGTCTCACAAGAGCCCTGCCAAGTAAGGATCGTTCCCACCATTTTCCAGTGTTGAAACTGGGTTGGTAAACTTGACCTGTTGCCAAGGCTACAAGCCGGAGGCACTCCACCGTCACCTGCCTGGCTGCCTGGGCTTCTCCTCAGGGAAAAGGCCCTGGGCTCTGGGCTCCACCCACCCCCAGTCCCAGGGCTTCTGAGGCACTCCCCATCTGCTCTTTAAGTCGATTTAAAAAATAACCTTTTGGATTTCTTCTTATTAGAGATCTGTACCTACTCGTTGCAGAAAGTTTAGAAAATACACATGAGCACAAAGAATATAACAGCCATCCATAGCCCCAACCCTCAGTGATAACCGCTAAAAGTTTTTATGTATGATAGCTTAGAGATAGATAGATAGATAGATGATAGATTGATAGATAATTTCCTGTTCTACAAAACCTGTTTTTTTCCACTTCTGGGAATATTTCTGAGAAATAATTTGAAATGCGTATGGAATTACCTATATCCTTAATCCTGGCCCCTATTGTTTCCTATCTCCCTCGTCTTTTTCTTTAATTATTATTATACCTTTTTTGCATATTTTTACATATTGTTTTAAGTTTATTTATTTAGTTTGAGAGAGAGAGCTAGCAGGGGAGGGCCAGAGAGAACCCCAAGCAGGCTTCGCACCGTCAGTGGCGAGCCCAACACAGGGCTCAAACCCATGAGCCATGAGATCATGACCTGAGCCATAACCAAGAGTCGGAGACTCAAGTGACTGAGCCACCCAAGCTGCCCCCTTTTTTGCATATTTAATCTCTCCCTTTCAATGACAACTGAACCTGTCCTCCCCAACCTCCCCCCGCCCCCCCCCCACCCCCCCCCCCCGCCCCCGACAAGGTATGGGCTAACTGAAGTAAGAATAAAGGAGTAAGTTGCAGATTAGCTAGAAGTTTTAGTCCTGGGAGATTTTCTCCAGCTTTATAATATTCCTGATGCCCTAGAGTCAGGTCTCCAGCCAAGCCTGACTCACCTTTGGCGTTCTAAACAGCAATTACCAGGTTGCTTGGCATTCCAACAGAAACTTCAAATATCTCACATTGTGGATTTTATTAACCCATAGGGAGAAACAGGCTTTCTTCTCTGTCACTCATTTGCAGAAAGCTGGAACCGAGCCTAAGGTCTTGGGCCTATTTGATTAATGGAGGCTCTCTATTGCAATGAGCCAGCAAGGAGAGGAAGGACACAAAGCCAACAGGCAGAGAACTGACCCTGCAAAGCCATTCTCCGTGAAGTCCCCACAAGTCGGGAGGGGCCAAAGACATCTCTATTCTCTTATGATTAATATCAGCTCTCATTGGGTGATTAATGCTATAACTCATAACTCTCCACTGGCTTCTCAAAAAGGAAAGCCTTCTGTACTCTACTTGCTTTGCTGTTTGACGCCACTAAAACTGTTAACATGACCCCAGGACCCAGCACCATACGGTCCATGTCCGCCTCTCATTCCCCTGTCCCTTGCTCATGGAGTCCCTGCCTCCAGACACAACCTCACCCTCTCTCTTGCCCTGGAGCAGGCTCACTCCTTCCCATCCTGGAGTCCTTGGAGAGACTGCTCCCTCCCTCACTGCACCTGGCCATCCCCTTCTTGTTCTTGGCTCAGCATCTGGACTGCCACAGAGGACCCCCGTGGTTACCTGTTTAAGTCCACAAGGCATCCCTCCATAGCACTTCCCTCAACTGTAATTCAGAAAGTACTTATTTGATATCTGCCCACAGGCAAGGACACAAGCAGCACTCCTGTTCTCATCTGATTGGCCAGCACTAGCCACATGATCATGCCTAACTTCAAAGGGGCTGGAAATGCATCCCAGCATGTGCCTGTAAGGAAGAGAACCAGAAATAGTTGGTGACAGCACTAGTCATCACCAAATGATTATGTTTTGTTTGAAAAAAAGGTGTTATTCCACAAAAATCACAACACACACAACTGAACACCAAATGCACTAGACCAGACTTGCTAGGACCATCTTCACAATGAAACAAATAGCATCTACTTACATTATCCCACCTGAAATATCATGATTTTAATTGTAACATTAAAATTATCAAAACAATCCGCACACATAGCTTTAAAAATATTTCAAACAGTAATGAGCGATAAGGTGAAAAGGAAAGTATGCCTCCTTGCCCAGTTCCCTCATCCCATAATCCTACAGAAGTGATCATTATAGACAAGGTGTTTCAGGATTTGAGATGCAGGTAGGGAGGTCGGGGAAGGCTTCACAGAGAGGCATGACTGGAAGCTGTTTGGGTTTCTCAAATGTGAGATTTAATTTTCAAAGATTCCTATGATCCAACTGAAGCTTTCTGGTAAGGCACTTTGGGATTCATGTGAGGAGAAATACTGCTGTCTCTCGGCAAAGTAGTTAGAAGAGCTAGGAATTCCAAGCCAGAGCTCCAATCCGGAAAATTCCAGCAAAGCATCACTCTAGGCTTAGTGGTTGCCACCCACCACCCCTCAGATTAAAAAGCTTCAGAGCCCTGTGACCCACTAACATATTCATAAACTAACTCAGATAATTAATCCTGGATCATTTATCCTCTTAAAACTATACAAGTTTTCCAGCCGGCCACCCTGACTACTAAGAGTTATTTTGTGGGCTCTCCATAGGTTGCAAGCTGCTCAGCCGAACAGAGACACCCATTAGGAAACTGAGCCCCAGCTCTCCCCAACGAGTGAGGAGGGGACTTTATTGAATGCCTTCAATATGACAGGCATCCACTCTGAAGTGGTTCCTTGATCCTAACAGGTGGGGAGGTGGGTGCTGCTGAGCCCATTGTACCACTGAGAGCACTGAGTCCTGTAGGCTGGAAATGACTTGGTCACACTCACCAGCTGCTGAGCTGCAGAGCTGGGATTCAAGTCTGACTGTTCTGACTGCAAAGCTCACCATCATCATTCCCCTCTCGCTGATGCTGAATTTGGCTGCCACCTTCCCCAACCATTGTGTATAAAATGATGACCCCCGTGACCCATTTCTCTCTAGTCCTGGAACCCTGCTTTGTTTTCATTGACAGGAGACACATCACCACCTCTGTTCACTGCTCTATGCACCGACCCCCAGTGCCTACAAGAGTGGCTCGCCCTCAGTAGGTGCTCTGTGATTATTTGTTGAATGAGTGAATGGTGCTATGAAAAGAAGACCGACCTGAGTTTAATCCTGCTCTGTCAGGAATCCAGTGTGTGACCTTGGATAAGTCCACTTTGCTCTCTGGGCCCCAGCAGCCATATCTGTGAAGTCAGAGGGCAGGATAAGAGCATCTCTTTGTAACTTATATGCCCTGTGACTTACACAGCCTGTCACCCAGAGCAAAGGTTGCTTTCGTTCTCAGAAAGGGGAAACAAGATTGGAAATGCTAAAAGGATGGCAAAGAGCTCGAGGCAAGGGAGGAGCTGGGGGAGGGACCCTTGAAACCATTTGGTGTCTGCCCTCCTGCCCACTGGGACCTCAAATTCTCAAGCGCACAAGTGTGAGAAGCTTGGGCAGAGGAATTTGGTCCCTGTCTTGCTGAGACAGAGCAACAACCACAAAGAAACAGGAGTGAGGCCAGGGGAGACCCATGGGATGGTCCCTTAGGCCAGAAAGCATCTGAGTGTTAATCAGATGATGAGATCAGTGTTTGCTCTTCTGCCCACCATCTTTGTGATTTCAGGGAGGTCTCATAAGAACTCTTGATTCCATTTCTTCAAATGGGAAAATTAATATGTTCTCTTTCCTCTCTGCACCTCAGTTTTCTCCTCTGTAAAATGGGAACAATATAACACTTATTTCATAGGAGCTGTGTGATGTGAAAAGTGGCTTATTAGAATCGAAGGCTGAAATGCACTGAGCCAGAAGTTCACACAGCCTGAATCTGTACAGAGGTCCTCTCTAATCACAGGGCATCCCTTTTTGCTCCATGCTGCTTGGGACCCAAAAAATGAAATTGTCATGTTTCTAGATTATCACAAAATACACAACAGTCACTTGGAAAAATATGATATGGGGTAGGGAAAGGGGTGGTTAAACTGGGCTCATAGAGGCAGGTAATGTGAATGAGTGATATTGGAGGACTGCCCCTCGGTCTTAGTTCTGGGGATGTAATAGGGACTAGTGGGGACTGTGGTTTACTAGCGAGCGTGTGCCGTGTCTGAAGCGAGCAGCCGCTCCTCAGCTCCAGCCAATTGTTGCCATGTGATAATGTGGTAATGCAGGCCCACACAGACATAAATTCCAATTTCTAAAGAGAAGCCAAAACCCCATATTTTATGTGCAATAAATGTTGTCAAAACTCACATTTAAAAGAAGTGAAACAACAACTGTACCCCGTGGGCTGCCAGATTGGGATTTCTAAACTAAACTGTCAGACGACAGAATTAGCCACTAAATTAGCCAAATACTTTCTAGATACTCTCTTGGCAGCTTTCTCAGGATTCAACATTATATCCTATTTAGTTTCTCGTAATTCTACACACTTAGAGCAAATAATGAGCGCTTAGCGCCTACTGTGTGCAGAGTGGCTCTAGACATCATAAAAGTGAGGTACCAAAAATAAAAACAGAACAAAAACAGGCACAAGACACAGTCTCTCCACCCCTACCCTATCCTACCCCACCTCACTCCCGTAACTGACCTCTGCGACACCCAAAGGTAGATTCTGATACCTGCTGGGGGACGGTTAGAGACAGTAGGCGCTTCAGGAGTTTGGACAGAGAGAGCTTTCCCTGCGGTGGTCTGCGAGAGCTGCCCAGAGGAGATGGCTCTCGAGGCAGGTTTAAAGGGTGGCTGAGATCGAGATCAGCTGATGACACACTCTGGCAGAGACAGGGGACTGCGCCTGTTGCAGAAGACCCATGCAGGGTGGTTGTGCAGAATTGTGCTGGGGAATCTAGACTTTACCCTGAAGATCCCTCAGGAGGAAGCTGGTAGGTTGTAATGGGGCAAAGCTGATGGAAAGGGACCCCCTTATCCTCCTGCATCCTCCAGGATGAAGAGCCTGGGCACTGGGTCCAGAGGCCCCTCTAGGTCTGACTCTTTGCCTCTTGTTTTCTTATTTGACACAACGCAGAACAGACAAACAGGCCAGAGCTTCCCCTGACAGCTTCGTGTAGGCTGTTTCCTCAGGGGTGGGGGAGATGCCTTCATGGTAATGATCTGGATCCTGAAACAATTCAGAGAGGCAGCAGGGCTTTGAAACAGGCCGTATTTCCTTTTTTTTTTTATGATGGTTTCATTTTACATTTTTATTGGCTCTCCACTGATTGCTCTCGGGCTCTCTGACGGGATGTGAGATGCGCTGACATTTATAGAAATCAATACATTAATAAATCACGAAGTTCATAATGTCTGATTTGCTTCTAAATGAGACAGAACTATTATCACCATAAAGTCGCACATAAAATATGCCCAATTGTGATGTATTGTATAGTCTAATCAAAGGCATTTGAGTGAATAACCTTTCCCCAAAAGAAGGAAACAATCAAAGCTGAATAACGCCATTAATAATTCAAGGTATGTCTGCCAAGGCTTCATTTATTAAGTGCACAGTTAAGAGGCTTCTGAGCTGAGTCCCACAGATGACACCTTGCCATCTTCTCCCTGCCTCTGGGCAGGCAGACATCCGCGCTCCGATGAACTGGCTGCACTCCCTGCATTTGGCAGTGGATGTGCGAGGGTAACGTCCAATAGACTTCTCCAGCTAAGAAATGGACCAAAACAATACACATTTTGACCGTCTGGATTATTAAGGGCAGAGGACATGGAGTCACGTAGTAACTCTAGGGGAGAAGAGGCAGGAAATTTTCTCCGTGACGGTCAGTTATTGTATCCATAGACTTTACACTCTGGGCCCTGTGTTTCTGGTGTCCACCGCTCACTGATGCTCTGCCCTGTTCCCTGACAATCTGCAGCCCGAGGTGCTCGATGCTCTTTCAGCCAGCATCTTGTGTTTGCTTCTGTCCATTGCGGTTAATATAGAATGATAATACTCACTTTAATCAGTTAATGTCCAACCTGAGCTGGCAACTGAGTGCCTTTCTGACAGAGTCAATCACAGAACAAACAAATCTTCCTGTATTAAAGAAAAGCACAATTAACTAGATCCATCAGAAAAGGCGTAATTGTGGCCTACAGAGTATCTACAGACTTGATTACTGGATTCTGCCTTTGAGAATCACCCTTAAAGTCACAGACATAACACACTATTAGATGAGAAAAACATTTTTTGAGGACCTACTGTGTGCATAGAGCCCTTTACATATCTTATCTCATTTAGATTCACAACTACAAGGTGGGTATGATTATAGCTGGAATTAGCCTAATAACCATATACCTCCTAGGGACAGTGAGATGATTAGATCAATCCTAAAACTATTACCATGCTCTCTGAGCTCACCAAGACAGGCACTTAATATGAGGATACATTAATACTGAATTCCAGCAAAAGCTTACCAGGCCAATCTCCATTATTTCCCTGCTTGTGATTATTCTATATGAGGTACAGAACCTTATTTTCACGATAGCAACAAAGAAAAGGTTTATTTGGTTAGACTACTGGAGCTGAGCCTGCTTTATGCATTGTTTTTCAGGCCCTTAGCACACTAATTTGGGATAGTTAAACATATGCCAACGTAGCAGCAGTAATATGATGGAGCTGGCTCATACCCACGGATTGTGCACTGCACTTCCCAAATCCACATCCTGTGACTTCAGTTGACAGCCTGATGGGAATATTTACACCAAAGAAATTGGAAAATGGTATCAATCAGGCTTTTCCCCCATCCCCAAATGCCAGTTGTTAAACACTTACCAGCCCACCAGGGCAAGCCCTCTGCCTGGAAACTATCACCTGGTAAGTTGTTAAGTTAGCTGGATAGCAATGAACCACCCTTCAAAACACAGGCTAAAAGACAAGATTTTCACACCTTAGCCTGACCTTGATCCAGGGAATTTCCACTGATGAGAAGATTCTATGCCCAACCTAACAGAAGTCCTAGTCACACAGCAATCTTACTTTTCCTTTGAGTAATTTTTTTGACCCCTCTCTGCACCTTCGTATTTCCAACTTAAAACTAGCAGTGCCCTTTCCCCGTGGAAAAGAGCAGTAACAAAATCCTACCTACGTGCTCTTCTTATCTCGTGCAGAAATATTCGAGACTCACTTATCCTGGGCAACATGCCCCCCACCCCCCAACTCAGGGCAGCCACCACTCATGAACTGGCCATCTGCACGTGCTGGAACTTCAGGGCAGGGTCCCCCGAGACCAAAGGAGAAATGGCGGGAGGTTCCCCACTGCCTCCTGACTGCTAGCTGGTGGCAGGATTTGGGCCTTGTGTGACTAATTGCTCCTAGAGCTGTGAGGACTGCTGGTGCCACCTAAGTACACCATCCAGTTTCATCCTGGGACACTTTTTACAGACACAGAGGTCCACTTAAAACATCATCGAGAGATTTCCACCTGCAGCTGAGACACTGCAGTGACCCTGACATTTCTACCCTGCAGCCTGGCCACAGCCTTAGCTGGAATGAAATGTTGCTTTGGAGGTGAGGAGACACAAGAGTCCCTAACGTATGTGGCCTTGCTCCCTGTCCTGAAGTACCACTTAGGGCTCCTTTCTGCCAACTCTGGGATCTAAATGACCCACTTATTTCCCAGAAGTTTCTTTGTTTTTTTCAATCTCAGTGGAAAATGTGCAAATGTTATGCTGTCACACAACCAACAGAATTGTGATTTATGTCTGCATAATGGCTTTGTGGACTTTTAATAATTACATTATATTTCTGACACCTAATCTCTACTACCACCAGCTTCCGAGGTACATCTGACACTCACCTTCCCACACACCCACCCACGCACCCACCCAATGTGCTGATCTGAAGGCCATGTTCAAAAACACCCTCCTTTTGGGAGAAAGGTCAGAGAACCGAAATATGCTATATGTGGAAGAATTTTCAAGTCATTTGACCTGGAAAATCTCCCATCAAATGGAACAAGCAATACTCAAAGATTTTCTTTGAGGGACTCTTTTTTTTTCAGAAGATTTTCAGGACTAAGGTGTAAATGAATGAGAAATGTATAAATTCAATTTCGCTTAAAAGGGGCAGGAGGGTTTCAAGATTAAGAGAACAAACGCTTGGAGCAAAACATGATTTGAGTTTTATTGAAGCAAGAAGACTGAAAAAAATGTCTGGAACACTCAGAAAATCTTTATCAAAGCTCAGCTCAGCACTCCCGGGACTCATCGTTAAGTTTATAAAATTCAGAGCTGACGATTGTGTGTGCTGTGTGTGTCTGAGTGAGCTTATGACTCACCTCCAAGCCCCTGCTGTAAGAATCTCAGCCCTCAGCCTCCAGGATTACACTTCAGGACCAGATAGAACTTGTCCCCCCCCCCCCCCAGTCCCCTGCGCCCCCCACCCTGGTCCATACAGGCACCACCAAGGATCTTCATCGCTAATAATAATGGGGTAAATTGTCAATCCAAAAAAAAAAATGGTGTTAGTCTCACCCAGAATAAATCAATCGACCATGTTTAAGGGGAGAGAAAAGATCACAGTTTCAAATGCCAGCATGCCATCTCTAATGTAGTCTTTAATGTAACCAACATAGTTTAGGCAACACTGAAAATGAACCACTAGAAGCACTAGAAATATGATTTCAAGAGGCAGCACAGCATTCAATTTTAGGCATTCAATTTTATGCATACTGTCACCTAAATTATTTGCAGCTCAAGTATGTCATGCTCTTTAAATTTCCCTCTGGGTTCAGTTTTCACAGCGTCCCACAGTTTTGATATGTTATATTTTCATTATCATTTGATTCCAAATGCTTTCTAATTTCCATGAGGTTTCTTCCTCCATACACGGGTTATTACGAATTCGAACCATGTTGCTTGGTTTCCAAACATTTGGAGATTTCCTCTTTTTTTCTTCTTCTCTTGATTTCTTGTTTAATTCCACATGGATAGAAAACATTCTGAACAATTTCATTTCTTCAAACTTTGTTGAGATTGGCTTTATTACTCAGGAAGTGGTCAATTTTGGTAATGTTCTCTGAGCCCTTGAAAGGAATGTGCGGTATCTATGGCGGTTGGATAAAGAGCTCCACTCCTATCAATGGAGACACATTTGTTAATTGCATTGCTCATATCCTCTATACCCTCATCGATTTTTTTTTTATCAGTTGCTGAGAGAAGGGTTTTGAAATCTCCAATTATGACTGTGAATTTGCTAGTTCTTCTTTTCTCTGTCAGCCTTTGCTTTGTATTTGGAAACTATATTATTTGTGCATACTAATTTGGAATTGTTGTATCTTCCTAGTGGATGGCACCTTCATTATGCAAACTCCCTTTCTCTCTAGCAAAGCTTCTTGCCTTAAAGTCTACTTCCTCTAGTGTTAAAATAGCCAAGCCAGTTTTTCTTGACATGTGTTTGCGTGTTGTACTTTCATTTCTACTTTTTCTGTGTCCTAATTAATAAGCATCGAGCTAGGGCTTGGTTTTTATCTGAAGATGGCTTTCTTGTATTAAAGATTTTCTGTTTAGCTTTGCATTTCAACAGTTTTATTGTGATGTGCCTTGGTGTGGTTTCCTATGAGTTTCTCTGCTTGGGTTTATGCTTCCAGAATCTGTGGCTTGACATCTGTGGCTTGATATATTTAATTGGTTTTTTTAAATGATCAATTGTCACTTCAGATATTGCCTCAACAGCATTTTTTATCTCCTCCCCATTGGGAACTCCAGTTACACATATGTTAGAACTTTTATGAGGGGTGCCTGGGTGGCTCAGTCGGTTAAGCATCTGACTTCAGCCCAGGTCATATCTCATGGTTTGTGAGTTTGAGCCCCGCTTCGGGCTCTGTGCTAACAGCTCAGAGCCTGGAGCCTGCTTAGGATTCTATGTTTCCCTCTCTCTTTGCCCCTCCTCTGCACACACTCTGCCTCTCTCTCTCTCAAAAAAAAACTATATGTGTGTGTATATATATATATATACACATATATATATATGTATATATACATATAAAAGAACTTTTCTTCGAGTCCAATATGTCTCTTATGGTCTTCTCTGTATTTTTCGTATTTCTCTCTCTGTGCATAAGTCTATATTTTTCTATTGACCTATCCACCAAATCATTCTCTCTTCATCTGTGCCCAACCAGCCGTTAAATTGATCTATTTAGTTGTTAATCTTGGATAATATATTTTTTAATTCTAGGACTATATATATATATATATATATATATATATATCCCAGTTCTCCAAGTCTCTGGTGGAATCTCCATCTTTTTATTTATTTTCTTGAGCATATTCACCATTATTTTAAGGCCCACAGTTGATAAAGCCAATATTTAGATCACTATGAATCTATTACTGTATTCTGTCTTTTTCTCTTGGTCCTATCTTAATATGCCTGGCAAACTTGCAATGAGTGGTGAACATTAGAATACAAAATGTGAACACTATCTGGCTGAACCTTCAACTTCTGCAAGGTAACTGAGCAGGAGCAAATAAACTTAATCCAAATAGGGATTGAGTTGTTTCGAGGCTGGATTTCAATCTTTGAGAGGCCTGATCTACTTCTAATATGCCTTGCTCCTAGAACACAGTCCTTTAGGGGTCAAACTGAAAGCCTGAATGTTCACCAGGAACCTACCTCCTAGAAGACCCTGAATCTAACTGCTAACCCATAACCCTGTGAGCCTGCCAAGAGCTCCATTTAGCTCTGCAACCTTTGGGCTGTGGTTTTTGCTTAGTTTCCATTGACCTCAGTCACTTACGATAGCTCAGGTTGATAACATTATGTCTGTGCTCCCCTCCTCTGTGGCCCCTCCGGTCTTGGCCCCTCGAGCCCTGAATGTCTTCGTAGGACTGATCCCATTTTTGTCTTCCCAGATTGCTGAAAGTTCTGCTTATATTCTTTCCCCTTAGCAGACCCTTTTGCTCAGTTTCTCAAGCTCAGAACCCATGCCACTTATAAATCAGCATACCCTGTGAGATGAAAAGCAGCACTGACTGTCAGGCTCACCTTAATGAGTTTTTCTTCCCTCCAGAATCATTGCTTCTAAAGATAGGATAAATTGGTAGCTCTCCAGTGCCTTCAAACACATGTGTTAAGGTATTTTTTCCTGTTCCCCCACCCCCTGCCCAGTCTTTAGGTGTCTTTTTGTTGTTGTTACCATGGTAATTTTTAAAATTTTTTTAATTGGTTTATTTCTTTAATACTCCTTTTCCAGTTGTTCTCAGTAAGAAGTCAGCTGTACTAGAGGAGAGCTCACCCTGGCCTTTTGGCTTCTGTAGCATCACATATGATAGATATTCCCTTTTTCCCTTCCTTCTTGAAGACTCAAATAAATTACCAGCTCCCCTTGGAGCCATCCCTGCCACCCCTTTCAATTTCCTGCCATCCAGGGGTTATTCATGAAGAGCTTCCTCCTCTTGGCTCCCAATGCCTCAGCCATGTCCACACTGCCATGCCACTACTTGGCCTTGGCATGATTTGCCAGCGAAGGGTTCCAGGCCAGCAATCCATAGCATCCTGCAAATGGGAATATCATATTTGGCCCATGCTGTATGTTTCCAATGTTAAAGTCATTGATAACAGCTAAGAGTCAGGACACAAACAATCTTAACTGTAGCAGCTCTTAAGAAAAACTAAAAATCTGGGCTCTGTGAACCTAAATTCTATATAACAATGACTGGCTGTGTAAGAGCTGTTTCCCTTTCATGGGGTAATGACTCACCAGTTCTCAGTCCCTGCCACTCAAGTTGTACACCCAGCACCTGACTCATTTAAATTACTTACCAACTACTACTGGCATTTGAGTTTGTAATCCTGGTCTCTGTGCATGTCTCACCACTAGTCGGACAGCTCCATATGAACAGTCTGTCTTTTCATCTCTCTCCCAATCCCATCCCTGGCATGGCAGAGACGGTGAACCCTTATTTGTAGACATACCACTACAAAAATGCTATGTAAGTATTTTTAAGGCTGTGAAACTATTCTGGAGGATTCTGTAGTGGCAGATACATGACATTATACATTTGTCAAAACCCACAGAACTGCACCACACAAAGAGTGCACTCTAATGTAAACTATGGACTTTAGCTAAAAATATTTTAATCTTGGTTCATCAGTTGTAACATATATACCATACTAGTGCAAGATGTTAATGATAGGGGAAGCCGTGAGGTGATGTGCATGTGAACTTTGTATTTTCTACGTAATTTTTCTGTCAACTTAAAACTGCCTTAAAAATAAAGTCTATTAGAAATGGTAAATAAGTGCAAATGCTATTAATCAGAGTGATAACAGAGGGCAACTAAATCTGGCAAAATAAGTTTCTCCCATGGGATTCAGATCAGGACCAGGTCAAGAGCAGAAATATTTACCAGAGGATGGATATCCACCTATACCACCACTTAAATTTTTTTTAATGTTTTATTTTATTTTTGAGAGAGAGAGAGCACTGAGGGGGACAGAGAGAGAGAGAGAGAACAGGGGAGGGGTAGAGAGAGAAGGAGGCACAGAATCCAAAGCAAGCTCCAGGCTCTGAGCTGTCAGCACAGAGCCCAATGCGGGGCTCAAACTCACAAACCGTGAGATCATGACCTGAGCTGAAGTTGGATGCTTAACTGACTGAGCCACCTAGGCGCCCCTATACCACCACAGCAGAAAATGAGCCCCTGCTGTCTGGGGTTATGGGTGGGGAGTGACCAAAACACACTTAAAGTGATAGCTGGACTGGCTCACACACTCTTGGTCAGGAGTGATGGAAGGACAGGAGGAAGTTCAAATAATAGCCTACAGAGGTAAACCAAGTTGACCCCCCAAATCAACCCCAAAGGCCTGCAGGAGAGCAACAAGACCCCCACTTTCTACTCTCTGGGACCTGGACCCAGCCAACTCTATGGTGCCATGAAGGAGTTTCCAGGTCTGATAATCCGTCTTATGTTTCGTATTCAGCACAACAGGGGACTTCACCTGCCTCCACTCTGCTCACAAGTTCTAATGTGCTAATTAGTTTTTTCCACAGCCCCCCCCCACCTTGTTTTCCCCTGCATCGGTGTTACTTATCAAGCTCCTAAAGGGAAAAGAGAAGCATAGGCTTGTAGACTGTAAGCTCCAGGAGAGCAGGGAACAGAGTCGTTTCATTCACTGAAATATGTAGGTATGTCACTGATGATTGTTGAGTGAGCAAATATAGAATCCTACAAAATGTGCAGCTTCAAATGACAAGGTAGCAGAGGGGGACCATGGGGCCTCTGTTGTGAAGGGTATCATATAAGCCACTTTACAACCAAACGTGCAGGTATTTTCAAGGACCCATCCACATCCGTGCATCCTCTGCCCCATGCCATCCCATCACTCTTCGGGCTGCATGGCTGCATGGCTGCGGGCATGCTCAATGAGCCCCCTGCTGGGAGCCGTGGGCACTGCGAGGTGACCCATTACTCTTGCCTGCTCCCACCTGGGGAAAAGGATAAGGAAAAGGTCAGCACCAGCTCTGCTACAAGATCTCTTTGCGTATGTTGAGCTGGATGGTGACCTGGACACCCTCCGAGTGGAACCTCCATGGAAAATAAAAGTATGCTTTGTCTTTTCGATGAATGGATTTGGTAAAATGTTTTCTTACTTTTTCCTAGACATCGCCTGGTGGTATTACCAGTTTCAGAGAGGTAAAAAAGTTTAAACTAACTTGACTACTTTGGTCATATTACTTTCAAAAGAAGAGCTTCTTTTTTTAACGTTTATTATTATTATTATTATTTTTTTTTTTTTTTTTTGAGAGAGACAGAGAGAGACAGTGTGAGCAGGGGAGGGGCAGAGAAAGAGGGAGACACAGAATCTGAAGCAGGCTCCAGGCTCCAAGCCAGCAGCACAGAGCCCAACGCAGGGGCTTGAACCCATGAACCACAAGATCATGACCTGAGCCAAAGTCGGACGCCCAACCGACTAAGCCACCCAAGAGCCTCCGAAGGAAGAGTTTCTTAATCAAATAGATTTTGTAATTAGTCTACTCATTCACCAACTTTCTTTGCCCCTTGTTAGCAAACACCACCTATATAGAAACAGCCGGAAACTTTCTTTTAGAGACAAGTTATAGGAAGAGGTTTGCTCCTAATAAGAAACGGATATGTTTTTCTCTAATGGGCAACAAGATAATATGTAAAAGCTCAGAGCCAGTCTGTGACTCAAGCTTGGTCACTGCTTGGAATAAATGACCTGTATTTCTAAGTTGTCTTTTTCCCCATGGCCTTGACCTCTTAATCAAATCAACATTTTCTGAGGCAGTTTTTCTTGTTACTTTATCTCTTTTAAATTTATTATATTTATTTCCTATAATCAATTTTAAGCCCTTTGTGAAACAAAGTGGAATGTGTTTAAATAAGTAGTAAGGAGAGAAAAGGTGGTTGACTGGATGGTGAGTGAGGTAAGAAAAAAGGTAGGTAGGTGGGCGGTAAGTGGGCAGAGATCAGAAAGGGAAAAGTCAAATGCCTGTGGGGCCAGGAAGGTAGCATAAATGAAGGAAGTGAGCCACAGGTGTACAGGTGGAGCGCTAGAGGCTCTGGCTGCTCAGAGGGAACAGCCACCGCTCAGCTTTCATAAACTATTTCCTTGTGAGAATTTGAGACTAAAAGTTGTTAGATAATCCCATTTTCCAAGAGAAATAAAATATCCGAATTTGTCGATCTCTCATCTTTCAATAGTGGCAGTTAATTCCAAAAACAAAAACAAACAAAAAAAAAATCACATTTTATAAACAAAACAAGACCTATTTGGGGGCTGCATTCTATGTCAAGGGCCACCATTTTGTAACCTTGAAAACAGATAGGTGATTATCAAGTCCAACCCAGAGACCCCACGATGAAGAGACTATTTTCTAGTGTAGGGAGAAGGAAGTCATCATGGCCATGGTTTTTGGCCTTGGCCTTGGTCATGGTCACAGAACTAACAGAGGAGATTCACTAGGGAGGAGACTAAAGGCTTGGGTCCTCTTACAACTCATAACCTAAGGGTGTGACCTGTACAGAGCTTGTTAGGAGCATAGCTCCTAATATTGCAAACTTTGTCACATTGGTCACAAACAAATTTGCAGTTTGTGCTTAAGGGAAAGGGAAGCCATTGTAGGGGCACATGGAAGCCAGATCTATAAAAGAGACCTGGGACTGGCTCGATTCTAGGTCCCATTCTGTCTTAGGCAAAGCCATTTAGTGACAGAGCTTGGAAGAGATCTCCTGTGCTAGAAGCACTTAACATGTCTCCATGTGTTTAAAATATCCAAGACCTAACTGAAAGTACAGAAAAATGCCATAATTAGGTGCATTTTCTTTTTCTGAGAGTCTAAAGCTTTTATCCCACACTCAGAAGAGTCCGTGACCTCAAAACAATAAAGACCACTTAATCTGAATCATCTTCTCCAACTTCTCTTTCAGTCTGGGAATTTCCTGCTGTAAATCCCCTCCCGTTGATTTTTTCTATCTTGCTTTACCCGCAGTAATAGGCAATTCATCAGTGTTTAAGATACTCACGGTTAGACAATCTCCTTGTCTGTTAAGACACCCATCTTTCTAATACTCGCTCCCCACCACACACAAGGTTGTAGTGGGACAAAAGGCATGAAAACATTTTACAGATTAACAGTATTTTACCAACAGAAGGTATTCTAATTCTTGTTATGTAGTTACCACCATAGTACTAAATTTCTAGGTTAATTTTAATGTCTATCATCCAAACTCAATCTGACTTAGTAACTGACTCACCATTACTTTTAATAACAAAAATAATATCAAGCAACATTTCACCTTGCAGACTCTTAACAGAAGAAACTGTCAAAGAGGCTCCCCACCTGTTAGTTCTGTTTCCTCCTCCTCCAACCCGAGAGCTGGGCCTCCCTCCTTCCTTTACTGGGAGGGACCACCTGGGCAGCACCCAGGGACTCCCTGAGAGAGGGGGGTCAGTGCAACAGGAGGAATGTGAAAACCTTAGCAGCCCCTTCAGAAATTTCTTCAGAATATATTTATAGTGGCTGGAACTAGATGAAGGAGGGGAAGGGAGAGCAGGTATGAGGGAGAGGAATGCTGAGATGTGGGCCCTTCTAGAAGGTTGCCACAAGTGTAGACAACTCAGTGTTTTCCATTCACAGGTCATGACACATGAAGGTTAACACAATTTTACAAAGAAATAGATTAAAATTGAGAACAGAGTACATCTCACATCAATAGGGAAAAGTGTTTAAGGAAATTTTTGCTTCAAAATATGTCATAAAATCTTTGTTTATATGTATGTGCATCCTGGAATGTGCTGTTAATTGTAGCTCTTACTATGAAATACATTAAAACAAAAAATTGAGAACCACTGGTTGAAGACACGCAGGCTACTTCCCAGCATCTTGAGCCCCAAAGACATGAATTTCCTTCAGTGACTGATGTTACCACAGCCTGACAATTAGAGGGTGATGAGAAGCAAAACCAAACCAAAGCTTGGCAATCATCATCCCAATATTCAGATATTATGGAATCCAATACGGAAATTGATCCCTCTGCCCAGACAGCAAACAAATCATTTATTGATAAAGTCTAGTTCTCCCTTAATGAAGTGGGCTTAATATTTGATATTTCAGTAACTACTTAGTGCATTTATAATAGAGGAGATGGTAAGTAAGTGCAGCTTATGAATCAGAGAGATTCTCACAGACTCCCGCAAACAGACTTCCCTGATCTTGTGAAGAATTCAGTCACAGGAAGATTAATAGAAACAAGACAATCTTTCAAAAGAAGTCTTTTCAGCTTCTGGATAAGTTAAAGTGAGAATGGTATACTATATGCCTGCAAAAATACATCATTTCTTCCAAAAAATACATTTCTGCCTTCCTTGTTTCCATTTTAATAGTTCACCTCTCTTCACACTTTTAAATATCTGTGTGTTTTCCAAAATAAAGTTGCTATTAAATCTAACACTGGGAGATTCAAACCAATAATTTTATTTCTATTTTAAAATGAGCTAAAAATATAGGCAAGTATTCTGAATTAAATTTACGTGGGGGGGGCGTTGGAGGGGTGGATCAGCCCTTTGATTTACATAGAAATGCTGCAATGTTAAGGTAATTGCCACTTGTTAGCTACAAACAAAACAATAATTAAAGGCTCTGTAAGAATTAAAAAGAAATCGGTCACTTGCAGCTATGTTGTATAAACAGAGTATCTTATTTATATTAAATAATCTGCCCTACTCCCAAGAGGATAAGGTGATACCAGTTGCCCAGCACACAAGAAAGACAACCACTGGCAATTATCACCAAGTTCTTCTGCCTCTCCCTGGCACCTTCCCCAAACATCCATTTCCTTAGGGAAGATGTCCAAGACGCAAACCCATTTGGAGAGTTTCCTTTTGTATTAAGATCACAGTCTCAAAAGGAAAAGTGACAATTGAAGAGAAAATCTGATAGCAAGAGCTTGGCACTGACTAGACAGATATACTCAGTGGAAAGCACTTGCTCACCCTGTTCTCTCAGAAACACAGCCTGCCCCCCACCCTCTGTGGTCATGGGATGTGATGTGGAGTGTGGCGTTCCCAGCAGCTTGCCCATCTCATCACTATTCTTGCCGGCCCAGTACATGTTCAGTACATGGATTTGCTAATGTCTGCACGACAGCTGTGGGCAGCGAAGGTTAGTCGACAATTGATTCTTGATTGGAATAAATTTATAGAAAGCGTCTGGCAGGACCCAGAGGAAAACACTCATTTATCCTGCTGTGATGGTAAAGTGTGGAAACCTTCGCTTATTCAGTTTGTGGCCCTTCAGTAGGAGATGGGCAGATTTCTTGCTTTGACTGACCCTTTTTTCAATAACTGGTGAAAAATTATATTACATTGTCATTCTTATTGGAGGAACAAACTGCTACTTCAGACAACTGTTTTTGGAACCCCTCAAACGCTTCAGAAGCTTTGATTTATATCAAGTAGTTCCCATTTAAGTCACTTGCCTATTATTTAAGAATGTCTAGTAGACATTACAAAACAACACTGTAAAATACACTCGTACTCTTAAATTAATATTTAACATGCCATAATTGGAACTTTTTGCCAAATTGGGTTAGCCTTCATCTATTCGTACCAAATGGTAAGAGTTTGCTCTACATTTTTAATAGAGTTGTTTCCCTTTGCTGTTTGAAAGCTGTTAATCATTCCACTCACTTACTTGTGTCTCTAGAATATTCACATGGTTCAGTGGGCAGCAAATTGAATGTGCAAAGAAGTTATTTTGAAAGAAAGGGAAAGTTTTCATTATAGACTTATTTTTAGCACTCCTGCCTTCATCTCCACTTGGAACGTGTTCATCTCCAGCCTGAAGCTCCCTCCCTGAGTAGTGCCTGACACCCCTGGGGTAATGACTGGACTGAGTGTGAGACAGAAGTGACTGGGTTGGGGGTCGGGGGGTGGTCAAGGCAGAAGGATCATCTGCAGTGTGACCCCAGCCCCGAATCCCTTATCCCAGGTTATAACGCTACTCTTTTGACAGCCCAGACTGTGGTCTGACAAGTGGCTACTGAAGTCAGCCACTCCAATGCCATCTCCTCTGGTTCCAGATAAGATTGAAGATGAGCTGGAGATGACCATGGTTTGCCATCGGCCTGAGGGACTGGAGCAGCTGGAGGCCCAGACCAATTTCACCAAGAGGGAGCTGCAAGTTCTTTATCGAGGCTTCAAAAATGTAAGGCCCACAGGGCATCTGAAGGCCCAGGCAGGATTTCCCATCTGGAGCAAAGCTCTTCCAAATGTCAACAGGGCCCATCAGAGAGTTTTCCATATGTGTAGTTGTAAAAGAAAGGCCAGTTCTATAAAGACATGAGAGCAAGATCACCTGGCTAGAAAGAAAGACTTCAGGCAAGAAAGAGACTATCTCCATAGATGGGAAACTGGCCAATAGCCTAGGAACTTCACAACATGGCAGGCACAACCTTGGAGAATTCACCTTGGCCCAACTTCTAGCCTTAGTGTGACCCATTCACACTGTCAATATTGTCGGTGCCCAGAACTGACGAGATTTAGGTCTGTGCTAACTGAGCTCATAGAGACTGATGTGTAAGCCTGAATGCCCATGTATTAATTTGCCGTATTATTTCATATATTAAACCTCATGACAGCCTTGTCAGAAGGTACTGTTAGCCCCATTTTACATGTAAGGACATTGAGGATCAGACACTAATTCACCCAAAGTTGCAAAGCCTAGAAGAGGCTGAGCCAGGATCCAAACCCAGACCTTCCTAGGCCCAAATCCCAAGCTGTTTCTACCTCACAGTGCCAATTCTCTGATGATGTCTCATCATTTTGCAAGGCAGCTTCATTCTTAAGGCAGGGCTATCTCCTGGCCACTCACCTGGAGGCACAGAAGTGTACAGGTGTTTGCCCAGTCGCTGTTCATCAGGGATGATGAGGAATCCTAAACCCCAAGGCTGGACCCAGTCTCCTCCTTCGGGGCCAATCAGCCCTCCCTCCCACTGACTCTCTCCCCTTCATGCAGGAGTGTCCCAGCGGTGTGGTCAATGAAGAAACATTCAAGCAGATCTACGCTCAGTTTTTCCCTCATGGAGGTGAGTCTGATCTTGAAAAGATCCTTCCCAACTCCTTCTCTGGTGAGCAGCCTTTCTTCCTCCAGGTTCATGTTTCTTGTTATCTGTCTCCTCCTCAACAGCAGGGACAACTCAGAGTAAGATTCCCCTCCCTTATTACAAGACATGGAATTAGCTAAAGTTTTAGCAGAAAAGAGCTCTGAAATGGATCCTCTCCAAGAGAGGAGAAGAGATTAATAAAGCAATATCATAAAGTCTCATATCAGCTCTAGAAAGCAGGTACTGTATCATATCCCAGATGGGCAACAACATCTCAGAGAAGTTAGCAATTCACTCAAGATCAAGATCAAGATAACGCAGCCAGTAAGTAGCAGGGCAGGGTTCTATCCCATAAGTGTCTGATGTAAAGCTCCGCCATGTTGGTTCCACCATTTTTCTACACACTCTCCATTCTTTTCCTTACAACAGCTGAGGGCAAGGTGAAACTTTGAAAAATAATTTCAATACCAGAGACTGTAGAAATAAATGAATCCAAAAAGATGTAGGGAACATAAAGCTGTGCATAGAAGTCCAGGTTAGTGAGTGTGCCAGGCCCACAGACACTCTGTTCCCGTGCCTGACTCCTGAAGGAAGTTGCTCTGCCTCCATGGGCCTAAGACATCAATGGTTCTTTCCCAAGGCTTCTATGAGTCACGTGCCACTTCACTGTCTGCCCCCAGGAGCTATCTCCTGCAGGATCCCTTCCCTGGGTCCTGATGAAATGGATCCAAGTGTCCCAAACATTTCTTGAGCTCTGTCTCTCATGGGCCTCTTCGGCACAGATGGGGCCCTCCTAAGGTGTGGGACCCCATACAGGGCCCCTCTGCAAGGTGGGGAGCAGCTTCACCCCATGAAGACCCCAGACACTGCTGTTGAATTCTGTTGAGCCACAGTTTGTTGAGTTTTGACCATTTGGCAGGCATGGTGATGGTTAAGATGATGTGACTATGTGAAAAGTTCAACATACTTTTTCAAAAATTCCAAGAGATAGGTTTTGCTACATCCCTTTGTACAGAGACAGGAAAGAGGAGCTCAGAGAGGTTCTGCTAGATGCCTGTTCACACAGCTACATAGGGAGAGAGCTGCTAGCCAAGCCCAGGTCTGTCTGCTCCCTAGTGAGTACTCACTCCATGGCACCACTGCACATCACTCAGAAGGGCGCCTTCTTCCCACAGTTGCCACGTCACTCATCCACCAAGAATTACCCATGTGAACCAGCAGGAGGGTCTTCCTCCAGGGATGGCTAGATGTAGGGTGAGGGCCTGTCTTTGTCCTGAGAACTTTCCACCTAAAATCCAGGACAGCCACATGGGTCCCTGTTTACACAGTGGGCTTGCCCACACTGCCTTTCCTCCTTTCCATCACCCCAGCAGCACCCTCTTCTCTTCCTTATTGTTTCCAAGCGTTCTCCCTTCCCTCTGTGAAGCCCCGGCTCCTGTCACCTGCCTTTCCTTCTGTGCCTTTCAGATGCCAGCATGTATGCCCATTACCTCTTCCACGCCTTCGACACCACCCAGACAGGCTCCGTGAAGTTCGAGGTATGCTTGTCTCAGAGTCCCGGGGTCCCCACCATCTCCTCTTCTAAACTGTGTGCTATTGATGGGACAGTCGGGTCCTCAGATGCTTCAGTCCGTCATCCATTTAACAAACATTTCCTGAAGATAGAGAAACAGCAGCTGCCCCACCCCTCTGGGAACTCAGGGCCTCAGAGGGACTAATGAAAAGAGTGTAACAGCTCACGTTCACACCGAGCTTACCACGAGACAGACTCTGTACTAATGCTTTCCATGTATTAACTCATTTAATCCTCATAGTAACCCACAAGGTAGTGTTCTATTATTTATTACCAGTTTACAGAAGAGGACGGTGAGGCAAAGAAAGATTGAGTGTTTTTTCCAAGGTCAAACAGCTAGGAAGTGGTAACAGGGATTTGAACTCCGGTGGTAGACTATACTGCCTTTCTGAGGCTAACTGCAGCGGTGGGATAGGGCAGTGCCACAGGAGGCTGTGTTTACCTGTGTCTGGAGATGTCAGCACATACTTTCTTCCTCAAGGACGCTCTGTCCCCCCAAAATGGGGCAGGGTAGGGAATGGAAGGGGGGCACTTTCGCTGAGCTTGGCCATGTCCTTCAGGGGAGGACATGGGAGATACCACTATATAAAAGCAGTCATAGAGTCTGACCCAAAGACAGAGCTTCCTCCCACCCCATGGCTTGGTGGTTAATGTCATTAATGCCTCTTTCATTTGTCAGGACTTTGTAACTGCTCTGTCGATTTTACTGAGAGGAACCGTCCATGAGAAGCTAAGGTGGACATTTAATTTGTATGACATCAATAAAGATGGATACATAAACAAAGAGGTAAGTGAGCTGAGGCCAGGGTCACGAAGGAGGCGCAATGAAGGCATCTAATTAAACAGTAAACAGCCCCGTCTGGAGAATGAAACTGTCTGAATGAGGAGGGATCTGCCTTGGGGCTAACAGAGAGATTCCTGGTCACCTTTGACCTACCCCATTGCCCCACCCTGCCCTGCCCCCAAGTACTCAAGAAAGGATTAAGCAGATTCATTTATTGTCACTGGGTCACACGTATTCAGTGCACATTCCAAAGGGAATGCAAATGATTTTTGTGTAGAGTTACTCTTCCTAGGAGAACTCACATTTCACAGGTTAATAGTCACAAATTAAAGCTAAAAGTTGGAGGGGCACCTGGGTGGCTCAGTTGGTTGAGTGTCCGACTTCGGCTCGGGTCATGATCTCATGGTTTGTGGGTTCGAGCCCTGCATCGGGCTCTGTGCTGGTAGCTCAGATCCTGGAGCCTGTTTCGGATTCTGTGTTTCCCTTTCTCTCTGCCCCTCCCCAGCTCGCGCTCTGTCTCAAAAATAAATAAACATTAAAAAAAAAAATAAAGCTAAAAGTTGGAAAGGTAGAATTGCAGACAACATCCAGACATCATCCAGAAGAGAGAAGGGAGATTACAATAGGATCACACTGGCCACAATCTATTTTGCCTACTAATAAAAGCACAGAAGGGGACGATGGCAAGTGCAGCCATCTCTTAACAAATCACAAATAATGTCTGAGTCTTCACTGCCTGACACTTTTAGAGCCACATGTGGTGTCTAGCGAGTGAAATACCCACAGGTCTGTCTCAAAACTCACTTTGGTATCTACTGTATTTTGGTATCTCAGCTGAAGCTTGGACATAGCATCCTGTAACATCCCATTCCCTGAGCTTCTGCGTGCCAAGCCCAGTGCCTAGAGTAATAGCATCTCCAGGTCTCACCCCAGCCCTGCAAATTTCCCTCTGACATTCAGTCTTCATTCATTCAGTCGTGCATTTGCTCAACATATATTTGAGGGCTTATTAGGTGTTCTAGGTGCTGAAAATCAAGTGGTGAATGATCCCCCACATGTGAAAACCCTAATATCTACTAATAACAGATATGTTCAGTGGATTCCAGGAAATACATGTAATGGGATAACAGATGGCCGTTTAAGATCATACAAAAGTATTAAGATATAAAAATTCATCTTTTAAAATCGTATGTATAATATTATCTCAATTTTTCAAAGAATGTAATGCTTCTGTACATACTCAAATATGTGCTATGACAAAATATTCAAATACTACTTTACAAAATAGATAAAGAAAAGACCCTAAAATGGGACTTATAACACGGTTGTCAACCTTGGTTCAGCCATAATTCCATCACTTGAATAATCTCACTATCTCCAGCTCCCTCTTCCTTGTTTGTAGACCAGACAATATTGTTCCCATTTATACCCATCAGACCTCTCTTGATGGCAGAATTAATAAAGAACCCCTTAAAAGAAAAAGAAAGTGTGGATAAGCAGCTTCCTAGAAAAGATAGCTGGATCTTCCCCCTGACAATCATTTGGAGATAATCTCATCCAAATTATAGGCAATGAAAATCCTGAGACAGCAATCAAAATTGGTCTTAAATCCTTCCTCTTATAAAAGGTACTCAGGAAAGAAACCTATAACAATGCAGATATGAAGGACTTACAAAGCCTACATTTTAAAATAAACCCATGGGTAGAGACGTTTATTTCCTATTTCTGTTTCTTGGGAGGGTCTAAGACAATGACACCCCTCCAGCAATGAGGACACCTCGCACCCAGACCTTGGTGTCTGAATATCATCCTCCAGCTAAAGGAACCAGTCTCCTTCAAGAAGTGGGCAATTCCAGGACTGGGACCGAGAAATTGCAAGATGGGCCTGGAGTATCTTGTAGTGCTGGAAAGTACTGGGGTGCTTGAAAAAAGAAAAAGAAGAAGGAAAGAAGGAAAGAAAGAAAGAAAGAAAGAAAGAAAGAAAGAAAGAAAGAAGAAAAAGAGAGAGGAAGGAAGGAAGGAAGGAAGGAAGGAAGGAAGGAAGGAAGGAAGGAAGGAAGAAGTAGTGGGGGGGGGAGAGAGGAAGCCTGGGACATGTCAAAAAGCTGCAGGAGTAAGCCTGAAAGAGTTCCTAATCACCAAAACCAGAACAATTTGAGCAACATATCTAATAATGCTAGCGTTAGGGGTGCCAGAGTGGCTCAGTCAGTTGAGTGTCCCAACTCTGGTCGGCATAGGTCATGATCCCAGAGTTGTGGGATCGAGCTCTGCATCAGGCTCTTCACTGAGCGTGGAGCCTGCTTCAGATTCTCTCTCTCTCTCTCTCTCTCTCTCTGCCCCTCTTCTCTGCTTGCACATACACTCTATCTCTAAAAAAAAAAAAAACAAAAAAGTTAGTATTAGATTATAAGGTTTAAAATAAAGAACACATCCATGAGTCCCTACTAAATTATATATATATATAATTATAGATTATATGTATTCAAATAATATGTGTTCAAATAAATAATAAATATGTACTCAAATAAATAATTGAATTCATAGATAAATAGGGGATAAGGGACAATTCTTCCTTAAAGAAGAATTCTAATTAATAAATAAAGAAGGAATAAAGGAAATACAAAGTCAGCATTAGGCAAACACCACAGTAATCATTTTTGCAGGCAAGATCCACTGAAAGAAACTAAGATCAGGGGAGGAACTTGATAGGCACCCCCTTTAATCAAATGATCAAGGTTAACATCACCATTAACACGATATATCAAGAACCACTTTGATAGGATGCACCAAGAAGGATATAATATCACTGATTTGGTATTCTTGTCAAAAATGCATAACTTCAACCTAATCATCAGAAAACCAGGAACTAACATGAGCAGAGACATTCTACAAAATAACTGATCAGCATAATAACTGACACTTCATATCAGAAGTGCCTTGCTCTTGAAAGACAAACAGAAACGGTCACAGGTTTGAGGAGACTAAGGGGACACAACAGTTAGATGGATGAGAGATCCTTAACCATAAAAAAGACACTAGGGGGAAATCTGTTGAAATGTGAATAAGCTTGATAGTTTCCTTAATAGCACTGTAGCATTGTTGTAGAAATGTCAGTTTCCTGGGTCAGTTTCCTGTCAGTTTCCTTGTGCTGTGGTTTTGCAAGTTAAAATTAGGAGAACCTGGGTCAAAGGTATAGGTGCATGCTCTGTTCTATTCCTACAGCTTTTGTATAAGTCTAAAAGTATTAATAGGTTAAAAACAAATACAAGTAAAATAAGCACCTGGAATGAGGAGTAGCAGACAAGGACCCCAAGATAGAGTCTGTCCCCTGGGTCTCCGTAGACACTATTTCAAATATCTCAAAGACAAGGCTGCCTTCCTGCACCCTATTGCCTGCATTTGGAGGAGGGGCCATGGAATACCATGCCTGGTCAACGTGATCAGAACATCACAGACCCACTCAACAGTTACTGGGCTCCCAGCCCATGCAGAGACCTTAGCAATGAAAGAGCAAGCATGTCCTCACGAGTTCACGGTCTTGAGGAAACAGATCTATAAACTAATAAAAAGAACAATCTAACTATTTTAATAAATATTTAATGATCACTTATTCTGTATCCAGAAGCATTGAAAGATTAGAAAGAAAACATGACAGCATTTGTAACATCTATCAGGCCCCATCAAACAAGAATGACTTTGTAGAAAGAGGTCTTTTGGTTACAAATATAAAAAATCATCAAAATAGGGGCACCTGGGTGGCTCAGTCAGTTAAGCATCCAACTCTTGGTTTCAGGTCAGGTCACGATCTCACGGTTTGTGAGTTCAAACCCTACATCGGCTCCGTACTGACAGTGTGGAGCCTGCTTGGGATTCTCTCTCCCTCTCTCTCTGCCCCTCCCCCACTCTTTCATGCTCTCTCTCAAAATAAAGAAATAAACTTTTTAAAAAATCATCAAAATAAATTATCTTAAGCTGAGAGATTTCCTATAAAGATACAGTTAGTCTGATGGAACTTGTGTAAACTCTATTGAAACTATAAGGTTGTTAGTCTCCTCTCTCTCTCTCCACCCCCCTTTTGTCCCCTGTTTCCTCACCCTCCTCCAGCATTGCTGAGATCAAGATGGCCACACTCCTCTGCAAGAATGACAGGTTCAAGTTGCTAGCAACAGAGGGGTGGGGAGGTGCAAGAGGAGGTTTTAGTTTATAGAGTAACGGTTCTGAGACACTGCCTCTCTGCGGCTTCTTGAGTCCTTGTTACTGTTTCTGTCTTCTTCAACTGTTTTTCTCAGAGAGCCTGAGTGTATGTGAGTATACAGTATGTATGTGTGAGTATATGTGAGTGTGAGTGAGAGTGTGAGTGTGTGTGTGTGTGTGTGTGTGTGTGTGTGTGTGCAGGTATGCATGTATGTGCTCATGGGAACAGGTGTCTGTTTCTCCCCCCACCCCCACCTCCCTTCTCCTTCCTCTACTCCTTACTCTCCTCTCCTCTCTTTCTCCCTGCATTTTTCTCTTCTTCTCTACTTTCTGTGTATTCGCTCCCTTCTCCTCTTCACAGAACTTCTACTCTTCTGCACAAGTTTTTGATGTCTGTTTTCACTCTACCTCAGCTAAAACCTGGAAATGGCTTGCCTGTGGCACTGACTCTGGCCCCAACGCCACTTGACTTTCGAGTCCCAGGGTTCTATCACTCCTGATTACAGTTTCTGTGCCTCATCACCTAAACTTCTCCAGGAAGAAAAACAGAGTAGCCCAGCTTTAGTCAGACGTCCACCTTTGTTCCAAATTAGCAGTGGTCACAGAGACAGGTCACCCAGTACAAACACAGCCACCCAGGCCAACCATTCAAGGGAATTGTGGAGTAGGGAGAGGGTCTTCCAAAAATGGAGTGTGGGCCGATCAGTACACAAACATGTTCACCCCAACCCCCCATATAACCTCTCACTGAAGATAATGCTTAAGAAAAGGTAACCTATCCAAGAGCTTCTGAAGGCAAAGAGAATGTCCCACTGCCTCCTCTCAGAATATAGCCCCTCAGCCCTTCTCATCAGCTGAAGAGAGTCCTTTTAATCACTTTCAATCACAAGGGGGACAAGGAGCCCCAAACTGTCACATAAAAAGAGCCTGACCTCATGTTCTCACACTGTGCTTCCATATCCTCCAGGAGATGATGGACATTGTCAAAGCCATCTATGACATGATGGGGAAATACACATATCCCGTGCTCAGAGAAGACACTCCAAGGCAGCACGTGGATGTCTTCTTCCAGGTAAGTGCACACACGTCGTGCGCAAGATTTAAGCCCAACTTAGACCAGCCAACCCACAAGCCTCTGAGCAAGTGGTGTGTGTCCAACTCTGTCCTATGCATTGTAGAAAACAGAAAAGAATTACAAAATGCGTCGTCCTCAAGTAATAGATGATCTCATTAAGCAAGCAAGTATAAACTAGACAATGAAACAGGGAAGTGTATTATGAAATAGAAATGCTACAGTACAGCTTCTACATTCCATACAAATTCTTGGTGGAGCAGAGTAACCAGAGAAGACGTCATTAAACACATTTGTGTTAAGTGTTAAGTATTTATGTCTGGGGAGTAGTGGGAGATAAGATTGGAAACGAGGAGGGGCTGGAGTGTGAGGTCTTGCATTGAAGAGTTCAGTCTTGCTTGGGTGACTATAGTTATTCCATGAGTGGAAGAGTAGCATGACCACAGTGGTGTTTTTGTAAGAAAGTAAGTGAGTGGTAGAGTATTGAAGAATGTCCCAGCTCATTCTAGTCTAATCCTCTCACTTCGCAGATGGGAAAAGCAGAGACTCAGAGAGGCTTAAAGACTCACTCGAGGTCACACAGTAAGTGACAGAGACAGAAGTCGAACCTCTCACATGCAGTGTTCTCTTTGCCAGGTGGACAGGCTGGGGGAGAGTCTGGGGAAGACATGTTAGGGTATCAGCAGAATAATCTGGTGATGAGGCAATGAGAGTCTGGAGCAAGTCTCTCAATTTTAAGGAAGCTTATGGGGCTCAAAATGCTGTAACCAGGGAGTTGGGTGGGATTGTCTGGCCAGTGAAAGACCACCCGAATTCTCGGGGCAAAGGTGGTTAACAAAGAGCAAGTTTTGGAATGCAGATTCCCAGGTTCGTTAAAGTGCTTCCTGTTGTGTCTTCCAGAAAATGGACAAAAATAAAGATGGCATCGTGACTTTAGACGAATTTCTTGAATCCTGTCAGGAGGTAAGGAGAGACCTCAGAGCACAAAACATACTAGATCCAGGAAAGAAAAGCTGAGGCCTGGGGCCCTGCAGAAGGGAGAGCTGAGATACCCTCTCTACCTCAGGTAGAATTCCATTCCATCCCCTCCTGGAGCTGGGCTGTGGTTGGTCTTGGCTAAACACAGGCTGAGCCAGACAGCCTGAGAAGGATTGTGGGGGGATGTGAAAGGCCAAGGGGGTCTCTGTGAAACCATAGGCTTCTCAAGTGGACAACACTCTGCTTTTTCAACAGGCTTCCAGCTCAGTGACCCACTCCTCAGACTACGAGGGGTAGCTGGGAAAAAAATCTAAAGCTGTAATTCTCAAGCCATGGTATGCCCCAAAATTGCCCAGATGGTTCTGAAAATGAACACTAGATTGGGGGCGAGGCTCTAGAAATCTTTGTTTTAACACAAATGTCCTGGGGATCAACGCTGCTAAAACTTTACTGTGCAAACCAACCTCCTTGAGGATCTCCTTAAAATACAGATTCTAATTCAGTAGGTCTGGAGCAGGGCTTGAGGCACTGCTTTTCTAACACTCACTCAGATGATCTTGATCCTGCGGGTCCTTGGAAGACATTTTCATTCCGCAAAAGGATAGACTAGCCCGGAGCCTCTGCCAGCAATTGAACTAGAAATAGTTGCTTTTATCTACTTTAGAAAAATGCATTTCTATCCCCAATTTATTTCAGAAAGTACAGTTACTCTGAGCTCACCCAGTAAGAACTGCAGATACACAAAGCAGAGGAGAAGTTATCAATACATACTGAGCACCTACCAAGTTTCAGGTATTTTGCATAAACCTCACAACCATCCTGAGAGGTGGTGGCGCTGTACGAGCTTAGCCTTGGTCGTGATATTCAAAATGTTTTATAATGAGAGTGGACTGAGAACTAACCACTCTTAACTGACCTTGACCTCATGGTCAAGGAGCTGTGCCTTAGAGGGATCCTTCTAAGCTTGCCAACCCACTAGCTGATGGATCTTTGGGTGCTCCAGCGGTCCTGTGCCAGTTACCAGATAGCCAGAGGCACAGATGCTGGATGGAAGGCTCATTTACCAACAAGGATAGAAATATTTCAACATGTTAACCATCATGAACTGGGTGCACGGTAGTATTGATCATACACATTTTAAAGAAGAGAAAACTGAGACATTGCAAAGTTGAGAGATGTGGCTAATGCCCAGTAGGTGACAGAGATGGAACTTGAATTCCATCATTCTGGTTTTTTTTTTTTCGTTAATGTTTATTTATTATTTTGAGAGGGAGAGAGAGACAGAGTGCAAGCAGGGGAGGGGCAGAGAGAGAGAGGGAGACACAGAATCCAAAGCAGGCTCCAGGCTCTGAGCTGTCGGCGCAGGGCCCCCTGTGGGGCTCAAACCCATGAACTCTGAGGTCATGACCTGAGCCAAAGTCAGATGCTTAACCAACTGAGCCACCCAGGATCCCCCTGAACTTCATTCTAATTTTAAATCCTATGCCCTATTTAAGTGTGCTTTTTTGACTTTGCTTAACAGGTGAGTGAAATTTTCAAATTAGTTTCTCACATTAGCAACCTCTATTGCTCTCCATTAATTCACTCATTTCTTGCTCACAACCCACCCATAGATATATATGGTGATGGATGCTACTCTAACATAAAGAAACTGAGGCACAAAGGGAGTAAGGTCACCCAGCTAGTAAATGACAGATCCACGATTTGAATTTAGACAGCCTGACTCCATAGACTTCTTTTAAAAGTTCTAGAAACTTTTAGGGGCACCTGAGTGGTTCGGTGAGTTAAGCGTCCAGCTTTTGATTTTGGCTCAAGTCATGATCTCTCCATTTGTGAGTTTGAGTCTCACATTAGGCTGTGTACTGACAGTGCAGAGAAAGGGATTCTTTCTCTCTCTTCTCTCTCTGCCCCTCCCCTGCTCATGCTCTCTCTCTCAAAATAAATAAATAAACTTAAAAAAAAAAAGGTCTAGCAACTTTTAAAGATTTCAGACACCCAGAATCAACTTTTCTCTTTGTTGATTTTTTTTCTATTATAGGTATGCTTTCTACTTTATCATTTGTGCTGTAAATTGTTTTCTTCCTTCTGTTTCATTTTAATTTAATTTTTAGGTTTTCTTTCTAGCTTTTTGAGATGGAGATTTAGATCATTTATTTTTAACCATTCTTTTCTAATACGTGCATACAGAGGGATAAAATTTCTTTTAACTACTGCTTTAGATCCCATAGATTATACTATGTCATATTTTCATTATATTTTAATTCAAAATATTTTCTTCTCTGACCCACGGACTTAGAAGTATGTTGTTTAATAGCCAAACATGTTCTACATTCAATACTTATTTCTTAGGAAATATACAATAGAAAAATGTAAATGTAAAATAGAGAACATATAATGGAGACATGCAAAAAGAAAATCAATAAAACCAAAATTTGCCTCTTTGAAAAAATAAATAAAACTGATAAATGCTTAGCAAGATTGATTTAAACAAAAAAGAAAGAACACTCAAGCTATCAATATCAGGAATGTAAAACACTACAGGTTTTACAGACATCGTAAAGATAAAAGTCAGTTATGCAATAAATTTGGCAACATACGAAGTCTACAAACTCCTTACAAATATAATTTATCAAAACTAACACCAAAAGAAATAGAAAATCTGAATAGTCCTATGTGTGTCAAAGAAATTGAATCCGTAATTTAAAACTTTCCCATAGGGGTGCCTGAGCGGCTTAGTCAGTTAAGCAACTGACTTAGGCTCAGGTCATGATCTCACAGTTTGTGAGTTCGAGTCCCATGTCAGGCTCTGTGCTGACAGCTCAGAGCCTAGAGCCTGATTCAGATTCTGTGTCTCCCTCTCTCTCTGCTCTTCCTCCACTCTCTCTCTCTCTCTCTCTCTGTCCCTTCCTCTCTCTCTCTTTCTCTCAAAATTAAATGCTTTAAAAAAATGCTTTAAAAAAATAAATAAAACTTTCCCATAAAGAAAATGGCAAACACAGATGTCTTACCTGGTAAATTCTTTCAAACTCTTTCTAAGGAAGAAAGGATGTTAATGTCATAAAAATTCAGAGAATAGAGAAAGAAGAAAAAATTCTCAACTTGATTTATGAGGCTATCATAACCCTAATAAGAAAACATGACAAAGCTGTTACAAAGTGAGAAAATTTTCAGGCTAATATATTCCCTCTGGACACAGGTACAAAAAATCAAATCCTGTAATATGTTAAAAAAAAAAAAGAATAAATAGGGTTTATTACAGGAATGCTAGATTGGTTTAACATTCAAGAATTCATCAATATAATTAATGACATAATAGAATTTTTAAAATGCAATCACCTCAGTAGATGGAGAAAAATCATTTGATAAAATGCAGTTGCCCAGAGCTTCTAAAAAGAAGCAATACTCACTGTTTCACTGGATAATTTATTTCTTACAAATTTCTTAAGGCCAGAGAAGGTGCTTCTTGCCTTGAGTTGCTTACTTTCTGGGCCCCCACCCCTGTTTCTCATTCCCTTGCAGAGTTCTTTCTGCACGAGAAACCCATGCTGGAGACTTGCTCACCATAACAGAACTTCTCAGGGAAAATCCTCAGAGAGTTCTAACTGTCCTCTCTTTTCCCCTTCCTCCCTTCCCAGGATGACAACATCATGAGGTCCCTCCAGCTATTCCAAAATGTCATGTAACTGTGAACCCAGCCATCTGGCTCTCAGAGACGTTGTACTGAACAACCACTTCTTAATACCTTGCTCTGCCCTCGTTCTGATTTTACACACCGACTCTTGGGACAGAAACACCTTTTGCATTTTGAAAGACTTCTCCACTGGAGACTTTCTATGGAACCCAGCATCATATGGCTCAGTCTCTGATTGCCAGCTCTTCCTTCTCCGTCTTCTTGAGAGAGACAAGATGAAATTGGGTTTGTTTTGGAAGCATGCTCATTTCTTCACACTGCTGCCCTATGGAAGGTCCCTCTGCTTGAGCTTACAGTAGTGCACACTTTTTTGCTTGCGTGCCCCAGCCCACTGCCTCCAGCAGACCTTGATGCGTCTGGAAGCAAGATGACCTGAGCCAAATGCACACCATCCTCTGATGGCCTCCCAAACCAACGTGCCTGTTTCCCTTCTTTTGGTGGGAAGAATGAGCATTACACAGAACAGTATGAATCTGTATATGACTAGATTGGGAGAGCCAGCACCTAACATATGTAGGCTAGAACTGAATTCTTAAGCATGGCATTGTCTGGTGACACAAATTGCCCACATCCTTTGTTTCCAGAGGAAAGAACCAATAATTCTCTCTCACATCGGCATCTGTGCTGGTAATGCAAGTCCCTTCATGTGCCCAGGAAGAGAGCCAATGCCCAATGGTCCATGCCCTCACTCCATCTCCTGCTAGAGCCCAGCACTGCATGCCCCTCCCAGAAAGCCCAGAATGCCTGAAAATTGCTGTAATTTTATACCATGTTCTAATCAATAAACAGAACTATTTCTTACACTCTTAATCTTCATTTCTTTCATGACTCCATTGGACAGGAGAGGTAAGCTGTGAGAAGGGAAGGCTAGTCCATTCATTGGCGTCCAGTTATTAGTACTTGCTTTGTGCCAGACCCGGTGCCACTCAGGGCACCATCCTCCCCTGACCCCAAGCAAATATCCCACTTAAAAGCAAATACTGTGACTAGAAGCAAATACCTCTTTGAGATGACATGCTTCACAACACCTTCCTTCCAACAAGATTGTCACTCTCAAGACCCTCTGGTGTAGAAAGTCTGGCGTCTCATGTGGTATGGTGGGGGATACAGAGGTGAAGAGGTGGCCGGAACTGCCTGCTGAGGGGCTTGGAGTCCAAGGGTTGATCGAGTGGCTTCAGCCTATCAGCAACAAATTATTACTTATGTTGGACACCATGTCTTAGATTCTCCATTTGACATCACTTTAAAAAGATTTAGAGCTAACCGTGGCATTCTTGGAAGGAAAGTAATTTGCTGAACCCCTAGTATGTTCCAGGTGCTGACTAGGGGCTCACATACATTACCTCATTTCATGCTCATGTAGAGCATTCTGGGAGATAGAGTCTTCATTTTACTGGTTTGGACACTGAAACACAGAGGTAAAGGGACCTACCTAGGGTAGCACAGCTCCATAGAGATTAAACTTTTCCCACTCTGTAATAGAGCCTTCCTGCTAGGGAAACTGGCTCCCTGCAAAGAACTGAAGGTACCACACAAATGCCTCTTTCATCTGGAGTCCGTTCAAAAGGCATGGGTATTCTTTGAATCCAAATAGCAGATGAAGAAACGGATACGGTAAAGGGGAGAAAGGCTTTAGGTGCCCATGGGTCACCAGCGAGAGCAGGCCACCACATGTCATACGTGCATGACATACTCCCAATATGATTGCCACTGGCTCCTGCCACTCATGGCTGGAAATTGTAGAAGATGCAGCTCTGTTTCTCCAGGCTTCCTGGGTGCTGCTATGGGGTCATCGAGGGCTGCTAGACATGTGGCCAGCCCCTAGCCAGGCATACATACACTTAGACCCAAGCAGAGGACCTGTACTTGTTGGCCCTACCCATGAGGGGTCTGAACCTGCATCATGAGTCTATACAATGTCTAGGCCCTGGTTCTCCACTTTGGCTAAACATCACAATCACCTGGGGAACTTTGAAAAATGCCAGGGGCCAGGCACCACCTCAGACCAATTAAAGTAGAATCTCTACAGGTGAGGCCTAGGCATCGGGATTCTTTAGAATCTGCTCAGGTGATTGCAATGTGTATCCAGAGCTAAGATGGGGAACTGACCAAATTCAGTGCTAAGAATGGAGCACATGATCTGAGCCATCCCCCTAGCCATAATGATTGGTGCAGGGATTGGCTTGAAACCTAAGCCAGTCCAAAACAGCATGAATCACAAGATTTGTGCTGGGAACAAAAGGCAAAGATGGTCTCTCTTCTACTGGGCATACATGAGATAGCATGCACTCTTAGGACATTTTGGTAGTGATTTAGGAGTTCTGAGGGATTATCCAATAACCAAAGAGCAGATAAACCAGAATCACAGAAAGCAAGGCAGAGATGTTTAAACAAAACAAAACACACCAGAAACTGAAACCTTGATTAGATCACTGAGCTGCTGGATCAAGCTGGACCTGAAGCTAGGAACACCTCTGATCTTTTCAGATGCCTGTGTTTGATGCCTATATAAGATCTAAGCCAGTTTATCTTTACTCTGTCTGCATATCAGAATCACTTGGGGAGCAGAGGAGGAGAAGTTTTTAAAGTGCTAAGGCAGGGGACCTTGTCCCAGATTAACTGAATAAGAACCTCTACAGGTAGAGCCCTGAGCATCACTCTGCTTTAAAAGCTCTCCAGGTGATTCCAGTGCATACCTAGGGCCAAAAGCCCATGCAATAGAAGAGTGCAAGGGCTGGTACTCTTCTCCCTGTGCTGGCCAGAGCACAAGAAACACAATTCAGTCCTGAGCACCAAACTCCAAGAGGGAAATCAGCATCTGGAGATATTCAGAAACAAAATGGGCTATTGGAGAAACAAAGTTCTCTGCTTGGAACACCCAGCTCCAACTTGTCCTTCTGGAGGGATCCTACTCCTCCTGAATCGTCTAACAAATTGCCACCATTTGCCAGCAATTGTGCCTATAGCAGGTACTGTGGCTGTCTTACCCAGACACCCTTGACACTCACCATTACCTCACAGTTGGATTCAAATGTGCCACCTGGAAATGCTTGTGACTTTTGTTTATAACTGTGACTGTCACAAATAGACCCTGACCAGGACGTCTGCACTCTGCCTATGAGCAGGGCAGGCCAGAAGAACCAGGTAGTTAACACCTCCCCGGAGCAGCCCTTAACCAATGGCTGACAAGAGTTGGTGTATAAATACCCCAGACCCATCTCCTTTCCATAGGAAGTACTCCAGGGTGACTTCTATACTGTCTCCCAGACTTCCCCAGTAGCATTGAGCCCTAATAGCCCACAGCAATAATGTGCTCAACAGTGGACTCCTTACTGAACCTCCTTCCGTCCCCTCTCTCATTCCCTATACTTCCCTACCATTGCTTCCTTGGATCCCCTCCCAGATCAACTACTGAACCCCTCACCCATGTGTCAGTGTTGGCTTCTAACCTAAAATGATGAATAAAGCTAACCTAAAGTGATGAACAGGACAGATAAGTGACCTGCTCTTATGAATCTTGTATCTCGCAGGAGTAAATAGACAATAGATCATGTTTTCAGTAAAGTGACATGAAGAGAATACAAGTATGACATGGTAGAGAGTGACTGGGGTGGCAAGGGAGGCTATTCCAGACAGGGCGGGGAGGGAAGTCTCCTCTGAGTGGAGTTTGATGTGGTCTTGGGTGGACCAGGGGTGGGAAGGATCACCAAGCAGTTACAGAAAATCTGGGCCTAAGCTTGCTATCTTTTCTTGCTCAGGCAATCAAGAGGATATCCCTTGTTCCAATAAGGAAATCATGTCTGGAAATGTAGAATCTCACCACAACCCACCCTATGGTTCTCTAACATCACATTTCTGAGCAAATCCTCTGAGCAGAGGCCAGCAAGGCCACTTGGAGAGGCTCCTAGGAGGAAGTGTAGATGAGACTGATGGCCACTGTTCGGTGCCAGGTTGTCTATGGATGATATCTTACTTGAATCTCACAACAACTCTGTGAGACAGGTATTCTAGGCACCTGCTTTTCAGACAAAGAAATGGCGCCCAAGACACAGAGGGACCTCTCCACATGGCTGAAAATGGGCTTAAAGTATTCCATGCTCCAAAATGTATGCTCAGCTCCATTTCTCAGAAAGCATGAAGACCATTCCCCACCTATTCCTAAAACTAGCTCTAATGATATACAAACACCAGAAGGTGTTGGAAAGCAGCTGCCATGAATCTATTAGTAAAAAGCAATGAAAACAAGTCCATGAATTCAAGCCAAATTACTCTTCCTCTATAGGGAATAATGCCAAGGACATGTGCAAAGATGCCCATATGGTTTCTCAGAAGAGCTGAAATTAGCATGTCCCTCCACATCAAAATAAAGCCCAATCTAAGTCCCAGACCTCCACAAGCTCTGTACTCTAGTCCAGTGACTGCCTGGAGACCAAAAAAATCCAGATCTTGAAGATCAGGGAAAAACCTTAGGGCAGCCAGCCCCACTGAGTGGACTTTCAAGGACTCATGAAACCCTCGGAGCTGACTGCACTCTCAGTTCTAGAAATGGAACACTTGACCTATACTAAGCCAATCATTTTCTCCCATGCCCCTGGCCATAGCAACTTGTTCAGGGGTAGCTTAAGACCTCAGCCAATGCAAACTGCATGAATTTTAGAGTTATTGCTGAAAAGAATGAAACAAAGTCACTCTTCCCTGTTGGACATGAATAAATAAGCACATAGCCCTAGCACATACAGGCAATCATTTTGTAACCTACAGAGAAACCAATCTACAGATGAACATCATACCACAGAAATCAAGGCAGAGAGATGAAACAAATGATTTTTTGGAACTGCTGGATCAAACTTCACCTGAAGCTACACGTACCTCTAGCGGTTTGTGTTGCATACATCGATAAATTCATTTTTTATTATTTAAAGCAGTTTGAAATTTAAAGTAGTTCGGAAAGCAGTCACTTTCCGAAACTTGTGACTTGGCACATGCTAACTGAGGCCCCACTGCTTTATATAACAAATGGGGCAACCAAAGCCCACAGCTACACAGCTGGGTGGTAGCAGAGCTCGAACCAGAAATCTAGTCTGGTGTCATATCCACTATACTGCCCTGCCATCTACTTTGCAACCATAATATGACAAGAATATTAAATATCATTTACTGAGCACTTATTGCATGCTAAATAATTCACATGTATTCTAGTCTCACGACCCTGAGGCTGGTTCTGTTATTAATCTCATTTACTGATGAGGAAACTGGAGCTCAGAGAGGTTAACTTGGCCATGATCAAATAGCTAATAAGTGACAGAGCAATTTGAACCCAAGACTTTCTGACTGTTGCACTTAACTGCAAGCCAGGAACTGCCAGGTTCAGTGAGATTATGGAGCCAAGAGAATTAAAGAATTTAGTGGCAACCCAAAGAATACATGCCCAGTGTAAAGGAGGCAATCTGTCATAGCTCCAGAGATTGCTGTCATATTGCTGGAATGGGGGCCCAGTTATTAGACCTGACAATTCTCCAAGTTGAAAATCTGGATTTGCATGTGAAATCTCCCAACTTTTGTATTAACTAGTTCAATATTTAAAAGACAGCAGACAGACCAAACCAAACAAGTGTAGGAGCTGCATTTGGCACAGGGGTCACCAATTTGCAACCTCCGCACTAAATCCTATTATCACATTTCCCCACTAGCAAGTGGAGGTAATGTATCAGGCTAGTCGACTGTCCATCAACAAGTAAATGGATAAACAAACTGTGGTATATCCATACAATGCAATACAATACAGCTGTAAAGAAGAATGAATTCTTGGTGCGCCTGGGTGGCTCAGTCAGTTAAGCATCCAACTTTGGCTCAGGTCACGATCTCATGGTTTGTGAGTTGGAGCCCCATGTCAGGCTCTGTGCTGACAGCTCGGAGCCTGGATCCGGCTTGGGATTCTGTGTCTCCCTCTCTCTCTGCCTTCCTCCACTTGTGCACTCTCTCTCTCTCACAAAAATAAGTAAACATTTAAAAATTTTTTAAAAAGAAGAAGAAGAATGAATTCTTGACACACATAGAACAACATGAATGAATCCAAATAATGATGCTAATGACAGAAGCTAGACAAAACAAAACAAAAAAAAAGGTCCATACTGTATGTTTCCATTAATATAAAGTTCTGGGAAATGCAAACAAATCTATAGGGACAGGAAGGAGATCAGTGGTTGCCTGGGGATGGGGAGGGTCAGTGTAGAGACAAGGGGTAAGAGAGATTACCAAAGAAGAGACTTTGGGTAGTGGTGGATGTGTTTACTTTCTTGATTGTGTGATGGTTTCATGAGTACATACATGTATCTGATATATTGAATTATAATCTTTAAATGTGTGTAGTTGATTCCATGTCAACTTAAAACTGTTAAAAATTTTTTGGTCTGGTATCCCAGGGCCACCAACACCTTTCATGGGCTATCTACCACTCTGAGACCCCCGACCCCCACAAGAAGTACTTTGCATTAATAAGCCTCATCATCCTCCCTTCCCTGGTGTTTCTTCTGGCCAGTTCATTCCCAGCCAAGTTTCTTCAGCTACATCACATCACTCCCATCCATACCAGGAAGGCTGCTAAGTCCAGTCCCATCCCTTCTGCACTCCTCCAAAGCCCAGTCAAGGCCCCTTATCCAGACTAGAATGCCTGACAAGGGGCAAGGATTTTGTGGCAGGGGACTAGGAACTAAGAGTATCCAATCCTATCTCCTAACCCCCCACTCCTTTCCCTGGCTAAGAGGCCAAAGCCTCTCACTGGTAATGCCAACACAGAATAGGTATATGACTGAGGAGAGTTGGAGAAAGACGATTATCATGGACTCTACGAAGGAGAGAAGTCCTTACATGATAAATATTAGCTCACTGTGATGATTAATTTTATGTGTTAACTTGGCTAGACCATGGTACCATGGTAAAATTCCATTCTAGTTGTTATTGTGAAGGTATTTGGTTTATGTGATTAACATTTAATTCAGTAAACTTTGAGTAAAGCAGATAATTTTCCATTATGTGGTGGGCCTTATCCAATTAGTTGAAGGCCTTAAAGAAAAAGACTAAAGTGTCCTGGGAAGAAGGAATTTGGCCTCCAGAGCATATCAGAATTAAATCATTTTGGATAATTAAGAAGGATCTATGAAAGGGGACTATCCAATGAGCATCAGAGCATGCTGTGAAAGGAGAGGACCACCTCTCTCAATCACTTCCTACATGCGTAGCATCTTCTGGGCAGTGCCTCATTTAGTATTAACAATCCTCTGGGATAGTGTTCTGTGTAGAACTTGTCTGTGTGACTTGTCATGCATTTCTGCCCAGAGCTGCACGCACACAATCATGGGGCAGGGTGGTGCTTACTTGGCTTGTGCTTCACATCTGGCCTCGGGATCAGAATTGGCCCTTCTGTTCCTGATGCCAAGAGGGAATAATTTGCCTCACCTCCTTGAGCCAGACCAGGCTGGCCCCTGGAGTGGATCAGGGAGAGAAGAGAAATATGCAGACACCCAGGCTCCTAAGATTGTGCAATATAATAAGAGAAACAGAGAAACAACCAGCTTGCTCAAGACTGCACTGGGGCAAACTTAATGACTAACCATAGATCACACATGGGTAGTGTATATATTGCCCTGGCGGGTATAGTTAGTTGGAAGCCTCACCTGAGGGGAGGATGCTTCACCCAGGACCCTCAGTCGGAACTCCAACCAGGTTCTTCACCGCGGAGCTTCCCCAGCTAGGAGGCTGGATGTTGTGAGTACCCGATTTGATGTATTATGACAGAGGAAAGAAAGGTTAAAATAGGCAGAGAGGGAAAGGTTAGAACCCGAGTCCCTGGGTGGGGAAAAACACATATTTTGGAACAATGCTGGGAGCTCTGATCACAGCAAACCACCCCTCAGACGTAAGGTTCCTCTTAAGAATGTAACAGACACCACCTACTCCCTCTAGGTTCCCCTCAGGAATTTGACAATCAAAATACCTAACTAAAATAAGTAAACAATAAAAATTTATGTTATACAAGGCACAGTATGACCTTAGTCAGGATCCTCACGCAATGGAGTCCAGCCTATCAGGAATGGACAACCCAGCCCCTGGAGTGATCAAGCCAGTAAGAGTAGGACCTGAGAAGGAAGAGCAGGAAGGGAAGGGGGGCTGACCAGAACCTTCTAAAACCAAGACCCTTGCCTATTGTCTCGGGCATTCACCTTCAATGCCCCCTCTCTGCAAAGAGAGCTTTCATACTGTTCTTACTTTCTAAGCTTATACTCTACTAAACTTTTGCCTGCTGCTCATTTTGTGCCCACCTCTTCATTCTTCAAAGCAGTGAGACAACGAACCCTGGGTATTGAGGTAAAGAATCCTGCAACATTACTTTGGGGGCTCATCTGGGATATCAACGTCTTCTAACTGTAAGTAGAGAACAGCCGCACCCCCTCTTTTCTTTCTATCCTAAATACAACTCTCAAACCAAACAATGGGCACCTGTCAGCCAGATAAAAGCAAATAGTATGGCTGCCATTCTCAAATCTCAGGTGACAGGCTCCTTGGGTCTCCTCCCAGCTGATCCCCCAGCATAGTTGGGAACGTATGGTTATTTCTTTTGAGAATGACCCCTAGATGCACAGACTCAGGGGAGGCCAAACAGCAACTGAAGGGTCCTGACCAAGTCTACTCTCCGATGGACGCCTGAAGGCTGTCGGTAGAACCTGATCCCTGACCACCCATTTGGGTAATCAGAGGAATTCTCCTCTTTCTGGCTCTAATTTGTGTTTTAGCATCAATTGCGGGATGCTGGATTCACTGTGTGTTTGACGGAAATATAGAAGAGAATTTACAGTATCCCTTCTTGTTCTTCATGGTCTTGGAAAAGAAAAATGGGAAGAACTGTGATTTTAACCAAAAGGGCAGGAGAGCACTCCCTTTTGAGTTGTTTTGCTCAAGCCCTGGTTGAAATTGCCCCTCCTTTGATCCAAAGCCTAGGAAAACAACAGTGATGTCCTCGCTGCTGACCTCCAGATGCTCCACATTTGTGTTGTTTCTGCCAGGTGGAGGAACGGGTGTCTGTGCCATATGAAGGACAGAGGACTATGGCATCTGAAGGGCTTTTACTGGGTACACGGGAGCCATTGTGCTACACTTAGCCCAGTGTATGTGACTTGTACCAATCTAGATATTTTTTTTAAACTTTTTTATTTATTTAGTCAGAGAAAGAAAGTGTGTGGGGGAGGGGCAGAGAGAGAAAGGGGGAGAGAGAGAATCCCAAGCAGGCTCTGCACTGTCAACATGGAGCCCGATGTGGGGCTTGAAGTCACAAACTGTGAGATCATGACGTGAGCTGAAATCAAGAGTCAGGTGCTTAACCGACTGAGCTACCCAGATGCCCTCAACCTAGATACTTTAAAATGGATACCCACATGGCTGGAACATATTTATGTGGGCATTGCTGAAAAAGGCAGGAGACTAGCCCCCAACTTTGGCTCTTCTAGCTCCCCTCAATGGCTGATTTTATCCTTACAAAAAATAGTTTTCACCAGCCTTTTGAAATATAAAGAGGAACAGTTTTATTATGATCAAAACGTAAATTACCATTGGGCCAAAATAAAATTAGTGCTACCTTTTACAACCAGGGGGGTCTTACTTGGTCTCAGTCGATACCCCCAAAGTCCCACAGGCCAGAAACAGAGGGGTAGGAGAAAGTGGGGAAGACAAGGTCAGCTCTCAGAGGTAGGGTCAAATCTGAGTAAGAGCGACCAATCCCAGCACCTTGTGAGACTGACAGGGCTTTTGGCTGCCAGTCGCATAGCCAGCCAAAATGCAGGGCCAGGAGATGAGGTTTCTCTTGGCCAATTGGGGTCAGGAGATGAGGTTTCGCCTAGCCAGCTGTAGGAAACTGACATAAGGGATGCCTTTTCCTCTTTTTCCTATAGATGGGTAATTCTCCAACCAAGGTCAATACTCCTTTGGGATGCATTCTGAAAAATTAGAATGATTTTGATCCACAAATCCTGAAGAAAAAGCGACTCATCTTCTTTTGCACTGGGGCTTGGCCCCAATACAAATTGGAGGTGGAAACCTGGCCGCTGGAGGGAAATATCAATATAATACTATCTTACAACTGGACTTGTTGTGCAAACGTGAGGGGAAATAGGGAGAATTTTCCTATGTTCAGTGTTTTTGGGCCTTAAGAAAAATTAGAGATATGTGCAAGCAATGTAAGGTTAATCCTGACTTACTGGCAACCCTTTCCAAAGTCCAGCAATCAGGAGGGGAAATAATCAAGGGCACCTTGCCAGTACCCAAAGCAGACCTAGAGATGGAGGAAGGGAAGCCTTCCACCCCCACCTCCTCCTCCTCAGGTTCTCGATCTATATATCCAGACTTAAAAACATGCACTTCTGCTCCCTGCTGCCCACTTTACCCAGGCCGTCCCCGTAATGTAACAGGCATGTTTCCTCTACAAGAAGCTGGAGTGCCAGAAGGAGGGACTCAGGGAGGCACCACTATGATAAGATACAAGTACCTTTTTCATTACAAAATTTAAGACAGATAAAAGGGGATACTACATAAGTTTTCTGATGATCCTGGTAAGTATATAGAGGCTTTTCAGAATATTATGTATGTTTCTGAATAAACCTGGAAAGATATAATGCTTCTGTGGAATCAGACTCATAATGAAAGAGAGAAACATGGGTTTCTGGCAGCAGCTGACAGATATGGGGATGAGCAACTCATTAATTATCATGGGACTGGAGGTCCTATATAGGGAACTTCCAGTCCCCTACTGGAGTTCAGGCAGTCTCATCCCAAGATCCTAATTGGGACTATGATAATCCCATTGGGGAATGGTGTCACTGCCATTTCTAAGCCTGCATTTGGGAAGGATTAAAAAGAACAAAGGGTAAACCCTTAAATTACCCTAAATTAGCCACTATTTGACACAGGATTAAAACCTGGTGGCCTCCCTGGAAAGGTTAAGAAAAGCTCTCATTAAATAGATGGCTATCTCCCCTAATACCTCTGAGGCTGAGATGATTCTAAAGGACAAATTTGTCACTCAATCAGTCCCCGATATTTGAAGGAAGCTGCAAAAATTGGCTGTTGGCCCAGAAGGGACCCTGGAGGAGCTCTTAAGAACTGCCAATTGGATGTATTACAACCAAGATCAAGAGGAGAATATGGAACAAGAAGGAGGCTTAAGAAAAAATCTGAGGCCTTAGTTGCAGCCTTAGGTACTATGTCAGACCAGACTTCCCAAGGTCCTGGCACCAAGTGCCATTTATGTGGCCCTTCAGGGCTCTGGACAACCGAAGTTGAATCCCTGTCAGCTCTGCCCCTTGTATGGAGACAATCACTGGAGATCTGAATGCCCCCAGGGACCTCAATCTGTGAGGGCTCAGATAACCAATGTCCCTGAAAGGGACTGAGGGAATAGGGCCTCTTTAGGGTGGCTCCCCCCAAACCAGCTACCTATCAGAAACCCAGAGCCTTGGATAACTCTGGAAAAAGAAGGGAAACCAGTTGATTTCTTTCTTGACACTGGAGCCACATTTTCTGTCCTTCTTTCCAAAACCGGCCAACTATCCAAACACAGTGTAATGATTAGAGATGTCTCTGGAAACCTTATGACTAAATTTTCTCCCAGCCACTGGGGTGCATACGGGGAGACTTGATTTTTTTTAATATAATTTGTTGTCAAATTGATTTACATCAACACCCAGTGCTCATCCCAACAAGTGCCCTCCTCAATGCCCATCTCCCACTTTCCCCTCTCCCCCACCCCCCATCCACCCTCAGTTCTCTGTATTTAAGAGTCTCCTGTGGTTTGCCTTCCTCCCTCTCTGTTTGTGACTATTTTTCCCCCTTCCCCTCCCCCCATGGTCTTCTGTTAAGTTTCTCAAGATCCACATAGGAGCGAAAACATATGATATCTCTCCTTCTCTGACTGACTTATTTCACTTAGCATAACACTCTCCAGTTCCATCCACGTTGCTACAAATGGCATGATTTCATTCTTTCTCATTGCCAAGTAGTATTCCATTGTGTATATAAACCATATCTTTATCCATTCGTCAGTTGATGGACATTTAGGCTCTTTCCATAATTTGACTATTGTTGAAAGTGCTGCTATAAACATTGGGGTACAAGTGCCCCTATGCATCAGTACTCCCGTATCCCTCGGGCAAATTCCTAGTAGTGCTATTGCTGGGTCATAGGGTAGCTCTATTTTTAGTTTTTTGAGGAACCTCCACACTGTTTTCCAGAGCAGCTGCACCAGTTTGCATTCCCACCAACAGTGCAAGAGGGTTCCCATTTCTCCACATCCTCGCCACCATCTGTAGTCTCCTGAGCTGTTCATTTTAGCCACTCTCGGGAGACTTCATTTTTTCACATTCTTTTTTGATAATGCCAGAGAGCCCCTCCCTTGCTAGGAAGGGACATTATGACTGAATTAGGGACTATACTGCTGCTGGATCCAGGTGAGATAAACAGCTGATGGAAGTTGATATTGATTCATGAGTATGGGCTATACAAGGAGAAGCAGGCCAAGCCTTAACCACAATACCTGTCCAAACACACCTTAAGGATCCCACTTCTTTTCCATGCCAGAAGAAGTATCCTCTCAAACAGATGCTGAAAGGGGGCTAATAAAAATTATAGAAACCCTAAACAAACAGAGACTTTTAAAGAAATGTAACAGCCCCTGTAATACTCCAATATTGGGAACAGCCTAATGGGGAATGGAGGCTAATGCAAGATCTACCCATCATTAATGAAGCAGTGGTCCCCATCAGCCCCCGTCTGCATGGTTCCAAACCCCTATACCTTGTTGGCCCAGATTCCACCAGCTATGAAATGGTTTATAGTCTTAGATTTAAAAGATGCTTTCTTCTGTAGTCCAATACATCCTGATTCTCAATTCTTGTTTGCCTTTGAGGATCCTATCAATCCGGCTTCACGATTAACTTGGACAATGTTGCCTCAGGACTTTCTAAATAGTCCACGTCTATTTGGACAGGCCTTAACATGTGATCTTTTGGAATTTTCAGCTGATTATTGCACCTCGCTGCAATATGTGAATGATCTCTTGCTTTGTGCCCTTTCTGAACCAAGTATACAGGCCGGTACCAAGGCCCTCTTAAATTTTCTAGCAGAAAGAGGCTATAAAGTCTCCCAACAAAAGCCCCAACTGTATGAGACCTCTGCTAAATATCTAGGATTAATCCTTTTGGAAAGCGTGAGAAGACTAGGTTAAGACAGAATTCAGTCTATTGTCTCATACTCCCTTCTGAAAACTCTTAGACAACTGAGAGGGTTTTAAGTATTACCGGTTATTGCCGCTTACGGATATCAGGATATGGAGAGATAGCTCACTCCTTACCAACTAATCAAGAACACACAGGCAGCAAATATTCACTTGCTGGTATAGGTGAGTCAAAACAAGCTTTTAGTTAGAAAACTTAGGCTGGCTTTGTTGGGCACCCCCAACCTTGAGCCTTCCCATTGGAAATTCTTATAATTTATATGTTACAGAGAGAAAGGGGGTAACCTTGGGCATTTTGACCCAGAAAGGAGGCCCAGTACAGCAACCAGTGGGGTGTCTTAGCAAAGAACTTGATCTGGTAGCTTGTGGCTGGTCTGTATGTCTCAGAGCCGCCGTGGCTGTTGTCCTCTTAATTCCTGAAACTACAAAACTAACCCTTGGGCAAGACCTTACCGTATATGCCCCACATAATATCCAGGGATGGATAATAGGGGGACAGCAGCCATCAGCTCATAGATAGCTTCCTTCTATGGTATCAGGCACTCCTTCTGGAGGGGCCTGCTGTGCATATAAAGACCTGCTCCTCTCTGAACCCAGCAGCCTTCCTGCCAGAGGAAGGTATGGAGCTAATACAACAAATCATACCCCAAACTTACGCTGCCCAAGAGAATTGAAGGGAAACTCCTATAGAAAACCCAGAATGGACTCTATACACAGATGGGAGTTCTTTTGTTGAGCAAGGCTCCAGAAAAGCTGGGTATGTAGTGGTGACTCTTCATAAAACTCTCGTAAGTGATGCCCTGCCATCAGAAACTAGTGCTCAGCTGGCCAAATTAGTTGCTCTTATTACAGCCCTAGAGTTGAGCAAAGATAAGAGAGTTAACATTTATACTGACTCTAAGTATGCCTCCTTAGTCTTACATGCCATTGGCATGTCAAGGAAGGAGAGACATTTTTTAACAGCTTCAGGGCCTCCTATCAAGTATCACCAGGAAATTACCAGACTTTTATATGCCGTTCACCAGCCCTTAGAGGTAGCAGTAATACATTGTAAAGGACACCAAAAAGGAATGGATGAGCTATCAGGGAGAAACACACTGGCTGATGACGCAGCAAAATTGGCAGCCAGATCTCAAGTTAGCCCCACTGTTGCCTCCCTTGTGTGGGATGGTTCTACAACTCAAGAAAAGCCCCACTACTCGACGGAAGAAAAACAACAGGCATCAGAACAGGGTTACACTCCCCAGCCTACAGGGTGGTTACAGGCAGATGACAGCAGACTTCATTTACCGGCCACCAACCAGTGGAAGGTTTTAGAAACTCTACACTATACCTTCCATCTAGGTAGGGATGAAATCCTACAAATGGCTCAAAAAGTTTTTACAGGAAGGAATTTAGATAAGACTATTGAATATATTATTAAACCTGCAAAATCTGCCAAAGAAATAACCCCCTTTCTCCTGCAGGCTCCAATAGGGTTTCTAAGAATTGGAAATGATCCCGGGGAGGATTGGCAAATAGATTTCACACATATGCCAAAAACACAAGGATATAAATATCTTTTGGTATGGGTAGATACCTTCACACATACACATTGGGTCAAAGCCTTTCCTTGCACGACTGAAAAAGCCTCCGAGGTGGTTCAGGCACTAATAAATGAAATTATTCCTGTTTGGACTCCCTAGATCCCTTCAAAGCCATAATGGTCCCTCGTTAAATCCTTGGTAACTGAGGGGGTATCTAGGGCTCTGGGTATCGATTATCATCTGCACTGTGCCTGGAGGCCACAGTTCTTGGGGAAGGTAGAAAAGACCAATGAAAGCATCTTAGAAAACTGGCCCAAGAAACAATTAAGAACTGCATATTCTATTTCCTATTGCTATGCTTCAGATTAGAAATACCCCTACAAAAAAAGCCTAAGCCTTTTTGAAGTTCTTTATGGAAGACCTTTTCTTGTTAATGACTTGCTGGCCGATAAAGAAGTATTTGATTTGATGAACTAGATAATTCCTTTGGCTAAATTCCAACAGATTCTTCAGGAATTATCTGCATGTCAACTCCAGGATGACCAGTCTCCTCTATATAATCCAGGAAATCAAGTATTCATGAAAACCCTTCTTTCTTTGTCCCCATCTCTAGAACCAGTGTGGAAGGGGCCACATATGGTAATCTTGGCAACTCCTACTGCTATCCTGGATTCTTCACTCTGGAGTTAAGCTGTGGTTTCTTCCATCAGAACAGGACAACACAGAGCCCTAGTAGACTTGTGAAGCAGGAGAAAGCCTTATATTGATCTTCAAAAAAAGGACACCACAGAATGAAGATAAGTAATGCAATATATTGGAAAATAATAATAATATGCCTATGGGGTTCAGAAACACATCCTGTTTGTATTCCACCGACCCCACCACTATTAGGGTTGAACGACGGGACCCCTTTGGTTGAGGCAGCTAACCTAACTTTTATAGAGGGAGACCGTGTTTTAAAATATGACTTGGAATATGGCAATTTTACAATTTGGCATTGGGATAATAGCCATACCCTTAATTTACCTAAGGGCCAACCTTTTTCAGGTTACTTATTTATAAAATTAAACCAAAGTCATAAATATTGGACTGAAATTTTGCCCAATAATGAAACTGGAAGGGAATTATATAACTCAAATAAAAAGATACATTGTATTGCCATAGATATAGATGATAAAGAAATTAAAAAGGTCCCAGGTTATGAAGACCGAGATATTGCGGCTGGATGTGTGACATGCCATAGTACTGCTTGTCCCAATAGTCTCCTGCCCTGCCAATGCGGCTGGAAGGCTAATAACACATTATTCTTAAAGGTCCAATGGTGGACCCAAGTGCCCATGGAAAACATCACAGTTAGACCCGGAAGGCTTTGGGAACCTTTGTGGCAAACCCAAACCACCGCCTACCTGGGAGTCTCCTGGATTTTGTTAAGTCTAACTTGGGACACCCAGAGGTTTTGGGTTGATACTTACTATCCCAATTGTTCCCACTCCTTAGATTTACAACGGAAACAACACCTATGGTGGATACAACAATACTGGCCAGAAAACAAAAAGATAATGAAAAAAGACCTTATAGGACGGCTAGGAACAGGATTACGTATATTGGGGCAGGCGGAATTTGCTGCCAATGAAGAACAACACAATTTAGAAAAGGATTCCTTATCAAAAATAGGGCATGTTGAAGGAACTTTGTTTCAAGAAGAAGGTAAAGGATGGGAAGTTCTTTTAAAAGAAAATGAGGCCATAGTAGGGTGGATAAGTAAGACCAGAGAAACCCTACAAAGACATTTCCAAACTCAAACCTGGGAAAGGGCATGTGTTCTAACCCAGAAAGGATTGCTCACCATGTTAAAGCAGATGGAATCTGAGGTGGCTATGAGACGATGGCCTACTCTAATGAATGCTGAAGTGGAAACTCAAAAATTATGGCCCATGTATGGAAGCCCCAAGTTATGGAAGATTATTAATGGGAGCTGTAACTTGAGGCGTTGCTTTTTAAAGGCACATGTGCCCCGGATGGACCATGCTAATTCATATCCAATAGTTCAGCTTGCAGGCATAGGGACTATATTAAATCAGACAAGGATTTTGCCAGTGGGGAGTCGATGGGCTGTAATGCCAAATGAGTCAGCTTGGGCTGCCATATCGCTTTCAAACTGTGAAGAGAGAAATAAAATCTGGCTGTGCCCTCAACAAAAATGGAACCCTGATTTCACTCAGGTCTGGCCCCTCGTCTCTACCCCAATAACCAATAGCATTTGGTACATGGGTAGAGGGAAGTTTTGCTGGGAAGGTAAACAAGGGGAAATAGTTGACACAGAGAGCTTTACTTGTGAGCATATGTATCATGTACTAAATCATACTGGAGTATGGTGCAACACTGGAACCGTTGGTCGAATACATTTACAAAAGAGTAACAAGACTTACAGTAATCTGGATATCAAAGATCAATCTTTCCTTGAAATAGAATTAAATATGCCTCATGGAGTTGTTCCTATGGAAACCGGATGGCCAAAGGAGGAATTGAGGATTGAGGGCCGTGAACTAATTCAGGTGCTTAATTATTCTAATCAACAATATCACAAGATCGAAACAAATATGGAAGAGGGAGGAAAAACTATTGTTAAATTCATAAAACAATATGACCAGACATGCCAGAGATATTTTGGGTGGCTACAATGCATCTTTCTTTCCTATGGTGTGGCTTCTTCCCTGGGAGGCATTGCATTTGGAATATTGATGCTTGTTGGTCTGATAGTCTTTTTATATGTCATTTGTAGATGCTGTCGCATATGCCAGAAAAATAAGACATCCAAGAAATTTTGCTAGCCCAGAGGTTCCAAACACCCTTCCATTATTTTAGACATCTGGATCGACCTCTGAACCTGCCCTGACTGCCCTTCCCCTGTCATCGCCCCCCTTCAGCAGGAAGCAGTTAAGATTGGTCGTCGTCCCAGTTCCTAATGGCAGTTAGGAGTCACGTGTTCAGAGGGGGAATATGATAGGGAAAAGATAGGTTAAAATAGGCAGAGAGGGAAAAGTTAGAATCTGAGGCCCCTGGGTGGGAAAAACACATATTTTGTAACAATGCTGGGAGCTCTGACCACAGCAAATCCTCTCAGGCATAGGGCTCCTCTTAAGAATGTAAAACACCACCTACTCCCCTCAGGTTCCTCTCAGGAATTTGACCATCAAAATACCTAACTAAAATAAGTATACCATAAAACTTACATCATATGAGGGACAATGTGACCATAGTCTGACTCCTCACACAATGGAGTGGAGCCAATCAGGAACGGACAACCCAGCACCTAGAGTTATCCGGCCAGTAAGGCTACAACTTGAGAAGGAACAAAGCGGGTGGAGCAGAACTTTATAAAACAAAGACCCTTGCCTATTGTCTCAGGCATTCACCTTCGAATGCCCCCTCTCAGCAAAGAGGGCTTTCAAACTGATGAGGGAGCACAAGGCAAGCTGAGGGCCAGGCCCAAGCTGGCACACCCCCCACTCAAGGTGGGATGTGTGCTATTCCTCAGGCACTCCTGGCTGCCCAAGAACAAAGGAAAGGACAGAAAACAAGTGATTAAACTGATAGAGTCTCCATCAGTTTACAAATATCTTAGTACAATTACAAGAAAAAGACAATCTTATCAATAGCCTGATGTCCAGGAACTCCCTACTGTCTTAATGTTAATGCTTTGCTAGACAGGAATAACAACCTTAGCTTGACAATAGCTAGGCCTCCAGTAATCTGTGAGTCTTTAGCATATGGAAATTCCTTTAAGAAACTTCCTCTTGACTTTACCTCCCCCAACTCCATAGTATAAAACCAGTCACTCTTCACAACCCTAATGCAGCTCTTTCTGCCCACCAGTCCTGTCCCCATGCTTTAATAAAGTCACCTTTTGTGCACCAAAGATGTCTTCAAGAATTCTTTCTTGGCCATCAGCTCTGAACCCCCACCACTCCAAAACCCCATCAATACTATTCTTACTTTCTGATCTTCTACTCTAATAAACTTTTGTCTGCTGCTCATTCTTTTCTATGTCCACCTCTTCATTCTTTGAAGTGCGGAGACATGAACCCCAGGTTTTGAGGTAAAGAGTCCTGCGACAGTATTAACCCTTCTTTGTTCATCTCTCTACTTCTCTCCCTCTCTGTGTTTACTAGAATCACTTAATTCCTTAAATTCCCTCTTTCTTATAATTAATAAAGCCTTCCTCTATGAAACAGAAAGTGCAGCGATCAGGAACTACATTTATTCAGAACAAAATTGGCAAAGTTGGCAGGATGCATGAGACGCCATTTCTGTTTCCACAAGGAAACTCAAACCGGCACATGGAAATTCTCAGCTGGGAAGACCCACGGTTTTGTTCTCTAGCAAAAGAATGGTTAGAGAGAGCAGGGTTATGTGAACAATGGGGGAACGAAACTAAAATCATTTAAACCTCCGCAGGTTATGGCGGCACTCCAGTCTGTTGCTGGTAAGGACCATGTGGCTTTCCTGGAGCGTGGGGGATGGTGCTTATTAACAGCCTATCGCTGTGCCACAGGGAGTAGGGCTGAGTGTCAGGAAGAAGTAAGACTAGAGAAGGAGATTGCAGATTTGCAGTCCAGAATGGCTATGCTGCAATGCCCAACATTCGTATTGGCGGACGAAGTCCACACATATCACCATGGGGCCAGAAAGGCTGCCATGCAGGTATTTAAATGTAAATATTTAAAAAGAAGGAGAAAGAGAAAGGTTAATACCAGAAAAGTTCACTTAGCCCTGGCAACTTTTGGACCGGGTTGGGACCCTGATGCCTGGTGATACCAGGGGTGATGATAAAACAGGAATGGACTGGAGCAATGAGCATAAACATGAGAAACAGACTCACCCGCTCAAACCCATTCTCTCGGTGCTGCTGCCTAGAGCGGCAGGAAGACAATCAGGAAGGGAGTAGAGTCTAATCTCCTCTCCGGATGGAACCCAGGTTATAGGAGGAAACAGGCCATCCCTGATGAAGGGAATGCTGAGCCTCTCTCTCACACTGTTCTTCCTCCTAATAGATGTGGGGGCCTCTCCCTCATTCATTCTCTGGGATAATGGTTACAATAATTGGAACTAACTGTGATTAGTCTACGGGACTTTAAGGAACATTCCCAAGTAGCTGCCGAAACTCCCTTTGTTTCAGGAAGCTCCCTGTCTTCTCTGGACTGACTTGGACTGTCTAATTACACTTGTTGGGCTGGGCGGGGGGTGGGGGTGGGGGGGACAAAAACCCAAAACACTGTGTCTGCTCATCTGTCTGAGATGACAGGCTTTAGGACCGGAAGACCTCTTTCTCTGCCCTCTGGATTTTTATCTGCCTCCAGCCTTCCTGGGGGCACCTGACCTCTCTGCCTTCCCCTTCTCCTCCTCCTGTTTCTGCAAGGGCATTAGGGTGTGGCCTGCATAACTGGTTATAATACCATCCTCAGTGCCTTGAAGTTGGTTGACTTTTTTTTTTTAATTTTTTTTTTAATGTTTTTATTTATTTTTGAGACAGAGAGAGGCAGAGCATGAGCAGGGGAGGGGCAGAGAGAGAGGGAGACACAGAATCAGAAGCAGGCTCCAGGCTCTGAGCTGTCAGCCCAGAGCCCGACGTGGGGCTCGAACTCACAGACCGTGAGATCATGACCTGAGCCGAAGCCGGACGCTCAGCCGACTGAGCCACCCAGGCGCCCCGAAGTTGGTTGACTTTAAATGAACCCAGGTGGAACATAATTTGGTATTTAGACTAATTTAAGTTCATTGGTTTAATTAAGATGGACCTGTCTTTAGAGTTGTGCATTAAATATATAACTTCTATTCTGTCTAGGTTTGCTGAAGTTCAAATAAGCTAGCGTTATCTCTGCAATTTGTTAACAAAAAGATGACTTAAAGTAATAATTAATTCTATCTCCAAGTTGTCATGGGTAATTGTTAAGATAGCTTTCAAAGTCATTGGTAACCTGAAACTTTAGTTTTGCTTGCATGATAAATGGGATTGAATTCATTGAACATCTAGGTCTTTTCCAGATAGGATAAAATACTAAAGCATTGATTGATGAACATAGGTTTGTGCTTTTGACTTCTTATTGCAAAGAAAAACTAAGCATTTTTAAATCTGTTGGAAAAAACATGCTTTGTGCTTTCATGCATTTGCTGTCTAAAGAATTCTGGTGTAACCGTTCACAATTGGTGACTAGCTAGTTTTCACTGGAGACTAAGGTTTCTAAGACTGACAGGAATAAGAAAAGTAACTCTGTACATAGAAAAGTAGGAGATAGGTAAGAAAGTTGTAAAGAATAAAAATACACTTTTGTTGAAGGTAAAAGAAAGTAATTTTGTCCTTAAATGGGACTGACTGGAGAGAAATGGCTTGGGACAAAATCCGAATGCAACGAAAAGCTGTAGAAGGCTTGTGAAGGGAACTTTTGGAAAGGAATTTTATGTATGTTCAGGATAGACAAAGGTTAAAATAAATAGATTTTAAAAGTACACTGGTATAAGATTAAAATTCTGCTTTGCTGTCTGTTAAAAAGGCAAGGTTTCTTGGATTGTTGGCTTGCTCTTGAGAAGGAAATTTTATCTGTCCCGGAAAACCAGTTTCTATGTTTGGTCTTTATCAAGTCTTTGGTTAGTTAAAGTTAAAACTTCTCAATGTTAAAGGAGCTAAATCTTGCTAATAACTATATTAACCCATGTCAGAAAAGACCTTCAGACTCAGGGAGAAGGAATGAATAGTTGGCTGTTTATTAAGCCATAAAATATGAACAAGGAGGGCAATGTTATTTACTGACTCTTGGTCTGTTGCTAATGGGCTGAAAGTATGGATGGCCCATTTGAAAAAACACAGATGGACAGCTACCAGAAAGGAAATGTAGGAAAAGCCCTCTCTGGGAAGATAATTTGCAGTGGGACAAAATGCCAAAATCACTGTTTTTCATGTAGATCCTCACAGTATGCTTACTTCTGCAGAATGAAACTTCAAGAAAGTAGCAGACTCTCTAGCACACATTGCAGTGACAATTCTGGAACCATCCTCTGACTACGGACTGGCATGATGGGCTCATGAAAAATGTGGACATTTGGGAGAGCAGGCTACTTACAGATGGGCCGAGGACCGTGGGATTCCTATCACTCAGGATGCAATTAAAGAAACTATATCAAAACGTCCCATATGGCAGGTTTGGCATTAAAGGGGAGGTCCCCCAGCACTATAAAGGACAAATCTGGTAAGGAGAATTCCTAGCACAAATTTGACAGATTGATTATATGGGCCTTTACCATGGTCCCAATCAGGTCAATATATTTGCATTGCTGTTGGTACCTATTCTGGGTATATGGTGGCACGTGCTTTTGCACATGCAACTCAACAAAATACTATCAAAACATTAGAAATAATTTTATTATATTACAGCACCCCAATACAGATCCAGAGTGATAATGGCCTCCATGTTACAGGTAGGTTGGTAAAGGTTTTTGCTGCTTCTTGTAACATTGAATGGATTTGTCACATTCCCTACTATCTACAAGCAGCTGGACTAGTAGAATAAATGAATGATATGTTAAAACAACAGCTAAAAAGTCTGGGTAATGGCTCTTTAACAAATTGGAAGCAACACTTCATAGAAGCATTAAAAAGTGTAAACAATCAACTCATTGGTGGAAATAAAACTCCAATTGGATGAATGAAAACCCCCTAAGTTACAAGTGACCAGTGTAAACAAGTGCCATGGCCCAGAATCCCTTTGCTGAAAATATCAAATGAAGCCAAACTCCCCTATAGGGGCCACACCTGAATCAGTCGGTGCAGGCTTGCATTCATTAATAGAAATAAGACTAAGGGCTGCCTGAGTGGCTGAGTCTGTTAAATCTCCCACTTTGCTGGTCATGATCTCACCGTTCATGAGTTCACCGGCCACTCAGTCTCTGCGCTGTCAGCGCGTAGCTTGCTTCGGATCCTCTGTTCCCTTTCTCTCAATCTTTCTCTCTCTCTAAAATAAATAAAATTTAAAAAATTACTTTGGGGCGCCTGGGTGGCTCAGTCGGTTGGGTGTCCGACTTCAGCCAGGTCACGATCTCACAGTTCGTGGGTTCGAGCCCTGCGTCGGGCTCTGTGCTGACAGCTTCGAATTCTGTGTCTCCCTCTCTCTCTCTGCCCCTACCCTACTCACACTCTGTCTCTCAAAAATAAATAAACATTGGGGCACCTGGGTGGCTCAGTCGGTTAAGCAGCCGACTTCGGCTCAGGTCATGATCTCGCGGTCCGTGAGTTCGAGCCCCGTGTCGGACTCTGTGCTGACAGCTCGGAGCCTGGAGCCTGTTTCAGATTCTGTGTCTCCCTCTTTCTGACCCTATCCCGTTCATGCTCTGTTTCTCTCTGTCTCAAAAATAAACGTTAAAAAATAAATAAATAAATAAATAAATAAATAAATAAATAAACATTGGAAAAAATTCTTAATAAAATAAAAAAATTATTTTAAAAATAAAATAAATAAAACTAAATACTAAGTCAACAAACCATACCCACAGGCTGCCCACCAGACACTTCATGTGAAGGTCAGGGTTAGCCTCAAAAGGAACACAAGTGTTAGGGGGAGTCATTGACCCTGATTGTCAGGAAGAAATAACAACTCAGGGAAACTACCCCTACTAATTCAGATTTATGGCCAGATTGGACAATTACTCCTATTGCCTATAATCACAGCTTGAGCTGAGATGGAACACCTCCCTCTCGGCTGACAGGGAGAGGAGACAAAGGACTTAAACGTACGGACTCCTAGAAAGTCAAAGTGGGTAACTAAACCCCCAGACAGAATCCATACCCCTGCAGAAATTGTGGCACAGGGAGGAGATACAACGGTAATAGTCATGTATCCTGGTGATGAAAAATTACACCATGTGCCCTAACTGTGTACTTCAAGTACAGCCCAAGACAATCTCTATTCCAGCGGGACAGTCATTAATTAACCTTGTCTTGCTGGGCCTACTGCTCCCTGGCCATAGGACCAGGACACTGGTACCACAATGGACTGGAAGCCTTCTCACAGAAACATGCTGGATGCTTTCAGAATGTGACAGACCAAATGCAACAACAATATAATAATTTCACCATTTGTCTCAGGGATTCAACTCTAGCTAATGATGATGAATACATATGTATTAAACTGCAAAAAAGGGACTCCACTGAATTTAAACAGGAATCTATTCTAGTAACCATGCATAACAACCCCACAACCCCTCTAAAAGAAAATAATTTGTGGTTACATTTAGCAACTAATGTATTGAACATGAGCTCCTTCTGCCTGCATAAGGGAAATAATCCACAAAAAAAACTTAACAAAATAGGGCAACCGTAGATTATTTGTTATTATTGCACCATTTCGGATGTCAGAGATTTCCTTGAATGTGTTGTTTTAATATTACTGATGATTCCAAAACTATTAATGATCTCATTGATGATATGCAGCATGAAATTGACAAAATCACCACTTCTCCTGGAATATTACTTGGTGTCCACATTGGGGAGGTTTCATCAAAGACATCCTACACGTTCATAGAGACTCTACATGCTCGCCTGGGATCATATAACGCTTGACAAGCCAAGGACCAAATGTTCTATGTAGAACTTGTGTCACTTGTCATGCGTTTCTGCCCAGAGCCACACATACACAATCATGGCAGGGAGTGGGGGGCTAAGTTGGCTTGTGCTCTACATCCGGCCTCGGGATCAGAATTGGCCCTTCTGGGGGCACCTGGGTGGCTCAGTCAGTTAAGCATCTGACTTCGGCTTGGGTCATGATCTCTTGGTTTGTGAGTTTGAGCCCCACATCGGGCTCTATGCTGACAGCTCAGAGCCTGGAGCTTGCTTCAGACTCTGTATCTCCCTCTCTTTGCCCCTCCCCTGCTCTCACTCTGTCTCTCTATCTCTCTCAAGAATAAATAAACATTTTTTTTAAAGTTAAAAAAAAAAAAAAAAAGAATTGGCCCTTCAGTTCCTGACGCCAAGAGGGCTTAACTTGCCTCACCTCCTTGAGCCAGACCAGGCTGGCCCCTGGAGTGGATGAGGGAGAGAAGAGAAATATGCAGACACCCAGGCTCCTAAGATTGTTCTGGATGCTCCACCCAGGACCCTCAGTCGGGACTCCAACCAGGCTCTTCACCATGGGGCTTTCCCAGCTAGGAGGTTGGATGTTGTGAGTACCCGATTTTTTTTGTTGTTGTTGTTTCCTTGCCTCTTTTCCATTAGGTCTTTTGTTTATTTGTACCTTGTAAGTATGTACGGTAACTCATTTTTTTTAAGTTTATTTATTTTATTTGAGAGAGAGAGAGAGAGAGCACAAACAGGGAAGGGGCAGAGAGACAGGGAGAGAGAGAAAATCTCAAGCAGGCTTTGCGCTATCAGCACAGAGCCTGACACAGGGCTAGAACTCATAAAGCCAAGATCATAACCTGAGCCAAAACCAAGAGTCAGACACTTAATGGACTGACCCACTCAGGCACCGTGTGAGTACCCGATTTGATGTATTAACCCTTCTTTGTTCTTCTCTATACTTCTTTCCCTCTTTATGTTTACTATAATCGTTTAATTCCATGTATTCCCTTTCCCTTGTAATTAATAGTTCCCCCCCGCCACGAAACAGAAAGTGCTGCTGTCGTGAATTACATTTATTCAGAAAAGTTAGGAATATAAATAATAACCCCATTTTGCAGATGGGAAGAGCGCAATGAGGTGAGATCACGTGACCAAGGTCGTTAATAATTAAGGGATACAGAACTTATAATAATAATGATTGTAACATTTAGTCACTGCTTATAATGAGCCAGACACTACCGTTCTGAATGTCTACTATAAGTCATTTCATTTAATCTTCATAAAAAAAAAGTCACTCTATGCACACCCCTGACCTGGCCGCCTCTCACGCTGACAACACGTTGCTGCTGTTGCACTGCCGTGGGCGTGGGCGCCATTAGGATTCAGTAGTCCTGGGAGGCTTTCATTCAGAGGTGGGACCTAGAAAGACAGGCAGGAGGAGGGGACAAGTCGGGCATGGGTGTCAGGAAGCCAGGTGCGTCTGAAGGACAAGGAGCAGGCCAGGCCAGGGAAACTGAAGAATCAGGCCCAGGCCCCAGGATGGACGACCTCGATGCCAGGCTAAGGAAATGGGCTTTCCCTGGAGGTGGCAGAGAGCCTCGGCGGGGCTCCGAGGAGATGCAGAGGGAAGACAGACCTGCAGGCTGGAATGGAGCGGGGTGGGGGGGGGGGGGGGGGGCTCCAGAGAGGCCTGAGGGGATCAGCTCTGGGAGGGAGGGTTGAGGACCTCAGGGAACCTCATGGAAAAAAACAAACACGGGGAGTGAGTGGGGCAATGTGAGAGACCCGGAGCACGACGTAAAGGACGCGGTGGAGGGTTAAAGCTGAGGGATGGAGACGCGGGCCTCACGTGGGGCCCCGAAGCACCCGCACGTCTTCGCTAGGCAGGGCTACCGGGCCTCCGAGGCCGGCAGGCTGGGTGCGAGCGGCGGGTGTTGCTCGCCGTGATGCCGCTAGATGGCGCAGGCGCCCCGCCGAACGTGCCGCGGGACCCTCCACTTGGCCAAGCGTCTTGCCCAGGTGGGCGGCAGGGGTGGGTGCCTGCCTGCGGGGAAGGACTCACCCTTCTTCTCCTAACCCCCAACCACGGCCGGCGTCAGGAAGTGCCACCTGCGCAGGCCCAGGGCCCCGCGCTTCCAAGGGTCCACCCAACGCCTGGTGTCATGTTCTGTTACCACCACCTTGAAATCCTTCATAATGTGTGAACAAGTGCAGCCACGTTTTCATTTTTGCCCCAGGCCCTGCAAACATATTATTCAGCAGGTCCTACCCAGAACTTTCTGCGTACAACACTTTCACATCCTGACTCATGTATCGGTCCCACGCCGCAGGGAGGTGAGGATATGGTTCCATTTTATAGACCTAGAAACTGAGGCTCAGAGAGGTGATGAGACCCGTCCAAGATCACACACTGGTTGTTGATGAGCCCGCTGGAAGCAGCTTGTGTGACCCCCAAGTGCAGCGTCCTTTCCTGCCCACATTGGAAGCTGCCCAGGGCAGTCAGGGCCCTGCTTGGGTCCAGACAAAGGCCTCTGCGCACTGCTCCCCAGGCAGCCTCCTTCAGGCCTACTCGGTGCTCAGAGGCTGAGACCGGCCTGGACTAAGGGTGGTTGTGCAGAACTGTCCCCAGAGTCTCCATTTCTTCTGGTGATTGAGAAATCCTGGGCAGCCTGGAGGAAGAGTCAGCCCTCCCGGTCCAAATGTTTAAGCCTGGTGTCTGCCTCCTGCAAAGACAGCCACAGACATGGTCCTTGGGCCATCAGAAGGACGTGCCCATCAGCATGCTGTGTGCGCACAATGACAGGAAGGAAGGGGTCTGTCTTGCCAGTGAATGAGACAGCCCAGAGCTGGAATCCTGGCTCCCCCTCTCTCCAGCTGCATGGCCCTAAGCAGGTGGCCCCTCTGAGCCTTGCTTTCATCAAAAGTAAACAGGAGAAAATTCTCAGGGTTGCTGGAGGATTAAATACTTCAAGTTGCAGGTACTCAGTAAATATTCTTCTGTTTGCTTTTGGTTTTTGTCACAAAGGCAGCTGGGTTATCCGCTCTGGAATCTCCCCCTTAGGGAATACTCTGCTGGGTGGGAGGCCCAGGTTTGGAGGGCTGGAGGGCAGAGGGCGGGAGAATTGTGAGAAATGCAGTCTGACGTGCCAGACCAGGCACCGGAGGGGAGTTGACCAACTGTGAGTCTAGAAAGTGGCCTGCACAGTGTCTTCCCTGCTGGTGGAGGCTTCAGGAGGGCAGAGGGCAGGAAGAAAACAACAAAATGATAATAATACTTACGCTGCCCAGGTGGTCATACAATCCTAGGCTTGTTTTAAAGTCTTTTCTGGCCCTTCACGTTGCTGGGTTCTCCTCCCAGCTCCCTGAGAAGCCAAGAGGGCACTCATCACCCCCACTTTATAATGAGTGACACTTGCCCACTGTCAGGAGAGTGGCGCAGAGCCTTGGCCCAGCCTTCTGGGTTTTGATTCAATGTTCACACTGGTACCCGCAGCACCAGGGCCCCCAGGCCATGGGACAATGCAGCAGAAAAGGCAGAACGACCCTCTCGTTTCTCCATCTGCCAGACCCACAAAGCTAGGAGTGGGTGCTATGGTTGGAGATTGGGCACTGGAGAACAGAAGATTGTCCTGAGTCCAGGGCCTGTGCCCTCCTCAAAGTCCCAGCTAAACCAGAATAAGAGGTTGTCCCGGAGCCTGTGGAGTCAGACAGGCTTGGGCTCCAACCCCACTGCTGCCATGTGCTTGCTGTGTAACCTCAGGTAAGTGACCCCACCTCTCTGAGCCTCTGTTTCCTCATTTTATAAAGCAAAGATGATAATAACTTACCTCACAAGATTAGCATGGTGTGGGGGAAAGTGAGTGGGTTTTATAGGAGGTCAGACTGGGTTCAGATTCCAGCTCTGCTATTTATTAGCTATGTGATCTTGGGCAAGAACCTTCACCTCCATCAACCTCAGTTTCCTCATCTGAAAGAGGAAGATGTTGAGACCTCCTACCTCAGGTCTTAGAACTTAAATGACACAAAGCTGTAGGCACCTTGCCTGGCCTATAGTCAAGTCAATAATGTTAATCTCCCCAGGACAGAAGGAGGGGAGGCTGGGGATAGCTGCTGCTGTATTTCAGTAGGGAGGACACCCCAGGACCAGGCCTGGCGCCTGCCCCGGCACCCATCCACCCTGAGCCCCGGGCAAATCTGGTGCCCACAGCATAGTCAGCTCAGAAATATTCCCGCTGTCAGCAGGTAGTCTTTTGGGAATAATAGTTGACATTCAGAGAGAGTGGGACATTAACCAGGCGACATCAACAATGGACAAACCGTGAGTTATTTGTAAACCTAGATCTGAGAGACGAAACCTCATATCTCAAGATCTAAGAACCTCTGAAATGCTCACTTACTCCTTCTCACAACGGTCTGACACCAAACCCTGAGTAAAAACAAAATCTCAGAAACAAGGCGAGGATGGGAATTATGGATTGCCAAAACGAACAGGGCCTCTGTCACATTTCTGGGCTTCATGCAACTGCTTTTCTTCACTAGGCAAAAAGGGTAGCAAATTTGTACCCTGGAGTCACGTAGCCTGGGTTCAATCCAACCACTTCCTGTCTGCCTATGCCTGAGTTTCCTCACCTGTAAAGCGGGGCTGATGATGACACCTATCACGGTGTTAAATTTAAGAATGAACACATTAACTCGGGGAGAGCCCTTAGAAAAACATCTGGCACATAGTAAGGACTCAGTTATAAAAAATAGAATAATAATCATAATAATTATTATATCTGTGTAAGAGTAATTATCCTTGTTGTTGATTCTATTCAGTTGTGCTCCATAAGAAGGCGGCCACACGGTGTATCTAATAAAATCCCACCTACTTAGCAAGGCCTGTAAGGCCATTCACGGCCTGCCCCCTCCTCCTGCCCACCCCCAGCTGCAGACACTTCTTTCCCAGGAGTTTATATTCAGCCAGACCAAGCTATAGGCAGCTTCATTTGCAGCGTTTCCTACGTCCACGCCATTGTGCACACTGCCCCTCTTCTCAAAATGCCCTTTCCGCCCAGCCCATGGGCAAACCTCACCTCATCCTGCAAGGCCCCATGTAACTGTCACCTCTTCCAAGAAGGCTTCCCAGCCCTGAGCGTGGCTGACCTCTCCTTCACTGCACATTCCACATCCGAGCACCTGCTCCATGTTGCCGTGTCCCCATCCCCCAGGACTGCAAGCTCCTTGAGGAGAAGGCCCACATCACACATATCCAGGGCCTCCTTCAGCGCCTACACATAACAAGCACTCGGGAATTCTTTGCTAAGTGAACGCATCTCTCGCCAGCACCACTGAGGTTTTAATAACTTGGAGAAGTGCACTACCTTGGACGTTACTACTGAGTTCACATGAATGGCCAGGAAATGACACCTTCTCTTCCTCCACTGGGTTTTCCTTAGAGCCAGGCTGCCCCCAGGCTTCAGTTCATGTACATGGGGGACAGCAGGAGGCACATCTTTTAAACCACCCAGGAGTGCTTCCACTTCCTGCTGGACATGGTCCCAGGTCCCAGGCTTGGTTCTTTATGGGACTCTTGGACTACTGGTAACAATCCAGAAAGCTGGATCTTGACACCTCCACCTCTTGCATGAAAATAAAGCCCTAGGCTGAGATCATGCAAATGGTAATCAGGGAGGAGGCAAGGAGGGGCTTGATTTATAACTAGCCCTTGTGCACAGAGCAGTCCTGGCCTGAAGGTGTTGGTCAAAATGATGGGGACAGCCTGGGGAGCTGTTTCTCAGATTCTCTGGGCCGTTCTAGAAAACAACTGAGAACACCACCACCCTGTTTTTGGATATCTTCTTTCCGTCCCTGTTTATGTTGTGTGACATCTGGTGGCCTCCCCTGTGGAATGAGGACAAGAACTGGTATTTAGTGAATACCTACTATGTGCTAGCCACTGTACCAGGTACTTCACACACTCCAATCCCAATTTTCCCACAGCTAGTGCATGCCAGAGGGAGAAGGCTACATGCCAGTCTGCCTGATTCCAAAGTTTACACAACGGTACTTTCCCCTAAACATCATCAAACAATCTAACAGCCCACAGCATGACCTGGTGGTTAAGAGGGTGCATTTAGAACCAAGCCAACTTTGGTGCCAGCTCTGCCACTTATTAGCCATGGGACCGTGGACAAGAAACTTAACCTCTCTGTGCCTCAGTTTCCTCACCTGTAAAATGGAGGTATGGTGGCCATGGAGATGTGCTGGTCAGACTTCCTTCAGGAGAACTTGCTTGACCACCTCATGCATAAGGGTTGAGAGTCAGGTAACAGTGTTAATGTGACCATCCCACTCCACCCCCAGAGAGAGAGACCCTGGGGATGGCTGCTGTTGGTCTACGCTGTGCTCAGCCAGTGTCTGAGCATGGAGGGCATGTTAGTTCCAGCCCATTCCTGCGGGACACCTAATGCTTCTAAGGAGCAACTTTTGCACAGAGACTCCCATCAGCCTTGCCATGCACTTCTCAGAGCTGCATTGCTGTCTAAGTCTCTTGCTGCCCAGCCTCTCCTGTCCTCTCTCCTTTTTGCAGCTCTCAGACCTATAGCAACCCGCCCCTTCTATGCTTCACAGGTATCCTGTCCTCTAAGTCTCTGGCTCAGCTAACCGCACCTTGGCCTATGCTTCTTGAAGGACTGGAACTAGCACAAACAGTAATAACAGTGCCTGTCTCACAGAGCTGTGAGGAGGCAACGCATTACCTCATGCAAACTGTTCAGGATGGTGAGCACACCTCAAGTGTTAGCTATTACTGTTGCTACAAATGACATGCACTCACAGATCTGTCCCATGCAGAGATTGCTGTGGTGTTCCCTTACAGACCTAAAGAAAATAATGGAATCTTAGTCCAAGATGGTGTTTCTCATTCCTCTTAAGCCAGTTTCAGCCAGGCTACCAAAATCACCTCCCTCAGACGCACATATATTCAGGAAGTCAGTAGGAATTTATTCAAGGACTAGCTCACACTTTTGACCAAAGAGACATTGGCCCTACTGCTGAATCGACAAGTTGGACAACCCAACCTAAGGCTGACTATTCTCCCTCTTGGAACTTGGGCAATGAGGATTGGTGTAGGTGATCTCTGTGGTCCCAACCAACCAAAGCGTTCTAGAGTGAGAACATCTGTCTGCCTATGCCACCACAGACACAGTCCCTGACGTCAGCCATGTCTTTTCTTGTCACCCACTCTGTTCTGAGAGAGGTGTCTCCTGGGAGTGTGTGAAGGCCCCCAGGCCAGTCAGCACTGGGCCCAGCTGCCCTTTTTGTCATATGGAGACAACAGCCAACGGACAGAGGAGTTAAGGCCAGAAAGAGCGGATAAGGCAAGCGACTTCCACTCACTGTGGCCTTGTAATTTATACAGTAGGTACTGGGAAAACTTCCCCATTTCCACAGAAGGTCATCCCACCTATTCCCCTTCTCTCCTCCAGAATAAGCCCCCCTGATCTGGGGGTGCTCAGGTGGGACCGAACCCAGAAGTTTTCTTTCCAGTGGCATTCCCTGACATCAGTGCTCCCCACAGGGGCTCCCCAGGAGAGGGGCCCCGGTCTCCTCCTTCCTCTGAATCCCCCTGCTCCCCAAACATGGATTCCTTACTCACAGGAACGGCTTCCTCCAGACAACTGTGCCGAGGGTCCACTGCTGACCCTCTTCAAGCTTGACGGATGCCCAAAAAAGCAGGTAAGCAGAGAAGGTGGGAGCCTAAGAGATAGTAGGAGAGTGGAAGCTGGCTCTCCTCCCTTACAGAAGAGAAGTGCAGCTGGCTTTAGGGGAGAGTCACACAGCAGGAGGGCCTTACTTCCTACCAAAAGGACAGAAAGTCAATGCCTCAGGTCCCCTCCTGAGTCAGAGGCCCAAACCAGGGGCACTGATCACGTAAACATCCTAAAAAAGGCTGGGGCAGGTCAAAGGCTCTCCCAGAGACAGGGGGCCCTGAGCAAATTCATCTTTCTTTTAGAATGTATTAGTGGTAACAGAAAGGGGCAAAGTCAAATAACTAGACTTGAATAACCTTACATTTGTTGCCCATCCACTGGGAACTTCACATGCACTCTCTCATTAAGCCTCACAACAACTCAATAAGGTAGGTATTATCCCCTTTCACAAATGAGGAAGCGAAGGTTCCCTGAGGCAGAGGGATTTATGCAAGTTCACAGGGCCACACGTGGTGGCACTGGGTGAACCCAGTCAGTTCTGCCTCCATGCCAGCTCTGCCAAGCGGGAATAGGGTACCTGCTCCAGGATCCATCTTTCCTGGCAGCCACATGTCTCCTGTGCCTACCCTGTCCCCCTCATTCCCACTCGCCCCAGCCAGGCACTGTACGGTCATCACCCTAACCAACCCCAAGGAGCTGCCTCACCCACGGACCCGGGCTGCCATTGGAAATTCCTCGTAGAGAGGCGCGGTGTGAGGCAGGCAGACAGACAGACATCTGTGGGGTCACATTCACAGACAGACAGATCATTGCCAGGAGGAAGCCACATGCCTTACCTCCCAGCTCATCTGACTGGCCTCAGACACAGCCAGATGCCGTCACGATGGTATCCCAAAGGCCCTCGGGGGCCCTAACGACAGCTGCTACAGCACAGCCCATCTGGAAGGGCTCTCTTTGCTGAACACTTAACCCTTCTGAGGACCCTCAGGGCCAAGGGATGCCATACCCCCGTGAGAGAGATATTTAAGAGAAGAGAGTCCCCTCCACCAAGGATGAGTCAGTGTACCCTAGAGGAACCCCCCTTTCCCCCATGCCCTTCTGCTTCCCAGGAAGACAGGGTGCAGTGGGCAGCACGGGGAAGATGAGAGGCCAACATTCCCCAAAGGGAGAGACCATGTTCCTATCAGGTTTTAGGAATTAAGGAAGGAACACCCAAACATCTACCATATACCCCCAAAGAAAAGGGCTCCTGAGTCCCAAAGGCTTGGGTGAAGGCCCAAAAAGTGACCCCATAGAGCTGAAGGAGGAGGAAAAAGCTGCAGGGGCCCGGCTGCCGTGGGTGTGCAGCACCCCCACCCAGCTTCTCATGGGTTCCCAGGAAATGAACAAAAGGCCCACACAGTGACCCAGGAGGCGTCAGTTGGCAGCTGTCTCTGACTAAAGGCCATTCATGAACTCTGCGCAGTCTCTCAGCCCCCCAGACAGCCTGGGGGTGTTGGCAGCTCACAGAGAGACTTTCACCCAAAGACAGGTCTGGGTTTCCCTGGAGAAAAAGAAACTTGAGTCAGCTGGCTTCCTGGGGTGTTCTCTTGGTGGCCTCACCCGGATGAACAAAGCGGTTAGGTCTGAAGTATGGGGGCCACAGCCTGCTATGCTGCAAGTTCCCTCAGAATCAGGGGGGCTGCCCCTGCTCCGGGCACCACCTTTGCAACACAGTGCCTCCCACTGCGGGGGCCTTGGGTCTACTGGCTGACCGGCTGCCCCACGTCAACACCTTGAACCTTCCTCAACCTGGAGCAGCTCTCCTTCCTGTCTCCCTCCAGATTCAGGCCTGGTGCGCTGGACTCTTGCTCGCCCTCCTCTGCCCTGCTCCACACTCCGGACATGCTAAACAGGGGTGTGCTCCTGAGGGTCATGTGAGTGACTGACCTTTCTTCTCTACCTGGGGAGCTCAGTGGAGAACCCATCACATCCATCCCCTACCAGTTCTATGACCTTGGACAAGATGTGAACTTCTCTGAGCTATGGCTTCCTCATCTATTAAATGGGGAAAACAATACTTATAGCAAATGGTTGTTAGGAATATATAGAATAGGCAAATCCATAGAGGCAGAAAGCAGATTAGTGGCTGCAGGGGGCGGGAGGGAGGAACGGGGAGTGACTGCTTTCATGGATCAGGGGTTTCCGTTGGGGTGATGAAAATGTTCTGGAACTAGGTAGTGGTGATGGTGGCAGAACCCTGTGAATGAACTTAATGCCACTGAATTGTATACTTTTACCTGGTTACAATGGTAAATTTTATGTAATGTGTACATTACCACAAGAAAAAAGAAAAAAATAGCTTAGTAAGAGATTAAATGAAATGAAATGTTGATCACAGAACATGGTACGTAGTAGGTCCTGAGCAGATTTTAATTTCCTTCCTTCAGATCGTCACATGGAATTGTACACAACACGCTCCCTCATGCTGACCCAGGGAAGGTTGCCTTTCGTCTTAGATTCCTGCTCTGAGATGGTAATAGGATGACTCCCTATGTTTTCCACAAAGCAAAGCCTTCATCATTGTCCAGTGGAGAGGGTGCCCGATTCCACCACCCCCTCCCCACTCCTGCTGGTAACCTCTTTGACCTGTTCCACTGTGGCCACACCCCACGACTGAGTCCTGCCAGAGGAGGGTGAAAGCCTGCTTTGGTACCAAAGCTGCGGACCTCCCTCAGTATCCCCTTCTCTGTTTCCACAAAAACTGTCATCCCAAAGACATAAAACTGATCATTGTTGGGATGCAGTTTTCCAAGAGTCTCTCATGTTTCTGCACATCTTGTGGGCAGGGACATCGTCTTAGTTATGGAGAATCTTTTCAAGCATGTTTGTAAAGCAAATGACCTCATGGGATAGATATGGTCCCCCTCCAAAGCTAAGGGCAGATAAGCTTACTGTCCGCTATAAAAGATTCAGGTTCCCCAAGCTCAGGTTTTCTCTCCTATAATGCAACCCATGGTGTGTGCAAGTGACACCTGGCCCTCTTTCTGTCACCCTGAGGAAAGTAGGGGTGGGCACGAAAATGTATTGCACATAGCAAGCCCCAGTTGGTACTTCTAATCATTATGACTGACTTGCTTTCTCCCCCCTGAGGTCCTAAGAATTTTGAGGGTATGTGTCATGTTTTATTTATCTTTGTGTTTCACATAACAGGTAACTGATAAAGGTGTGCTGAATGAATTAATGAGTGAATGAATGAATAAGTGGAGGGATGGAGAGATTTTTCTCTTCTATCATCCTGATGGTCTTACTAGACTCTGCCCTTCGCATTCCCATGGCTTTCCTAGATCCTGACACCATACCCAGCATTTCATCCACTTACCTTGCCAGCCTGGATAAAACCGTATAATGCGGATAATAAAATGCAAATACCCTGTCTTAGGGCCTGGGATCTGAATGTTGGGGGGAGCCTGGATCCTCGCCCAGGTCTAGATATCTCTCAGATCAGCACTCCCCTCCCCTGCCCTCCCCCCCGCATATTTGTCCTATGTTCAGCTCTATTCCCATTTCCATGACCTAGTGGTGACCTGTAGTTCTATGCACAACAAGACATAGGCCCAGGCCACCAAACCACACAATGCCTGTCACCACTGAACCAGCAAACAAGCTGCTTGTTTCTCAGGTTCATTCCTGTTAGGCTGAAAGGGGATTATAGCACTGGGCACATAGCAGGTGCTCTGCTAATATTTATGTAATGAACGCATGAACCTTCCTTCAAACTAAATTAATTGCCTCCTTCTTACATTGTTTAAGTCAGCCTCCTGAGCAACAAAACTCGAAAATATAACCAAAAGGAGAGGAACCTGAAATGTCACTCTGGACATTCCTTTTGGCTCAGTGTCAACATGGCAAACACATCTCCAGGAAGGAGGACAATGGCATTTAACGTGACACCCAGTCCCCACCTGCCATAAGAGCCCCAGCCTCTGCGTATAGCTTCATCACATACTATATACGATGTGGAAGAGATGATTATGAAAGTGACCTGCTCTATATGCACTTAAAATTGCAAACAGCTGCTCACCTTTTCTATAGCGAGGCAGAAGGGTTAGCCAGTTGGTATCTTGCCAAAGGAAGCAGCAGTGAATAGGTACTTAATATGAAGGTTTGGGGGCCCATTTTTCAAGGGGTCTTGGATTCTTTAGACACAGGAACATTGCATTTTATACTGATCAGTTTCCCCCACCTCAAGTCACCTGAAGAAGACTAGTCTTTTTTTTTAATCTTTTATTTATTTTTGAGAGAGAACGCACAATTGGGGGAAGGGCAGAATGGGGCTGGGGGTGAGGGACAGAAGATCAGAAGCAGGCCCCGCTCTGACAGCAGTGAGCCCAATACGGGGCTCGAACTCACCAACCATGAGATCAATGACCTGAGCCAAAGTCGGAGGTTCTACTGACTGAGCTGCCCAGGTGCCCCTAGCCTTTTTTTAAGAATGGTATTTAATTAAATATTTTCTGTTACATCCCTAGCAGTTAAACCATGCATTTCTTTATACTCCCTTCACTCCAAAAGAGACCTGTGTCTGTCTATAAGAATTCATACAATAAGGGGCACCTGGGTGGCTCAGTCAGACGTCCTACTTTGGCTTAGGTCATGATTTCACGGTTCCTGAGTTCTAGCCCCACATCAGGCTCTCTGCTCTCAGCACAGAGCCTGCTTCAGATGTTCTGAACCCCCTCTATCTGCCTCCCTCTCTCTCTGTCAAACATAAATAAACATTAAAAATTTTTTTTTAAGAATTCGTACAATAAGATAAAGGCCTCTGGAAAAAAATACAGGCAGTATTTACAGAAATAAAATAGAACCAGGATTGGTGATAAGCCACAAAACCGACTGCATGTTTGCCCAAGGATGTTGCAGTTCAAAAAAGCTCAGAGACGTTGCCAGGTGAGCCGCTGAGCCGGGCCCAGGGGCGGAGACCATGGTGTGGTGGCCGTGATGCGGTAGCTGTGGTGGGGCAGCCAGGTTCCAGGGCCCGGCCCTAGCATTACCAGTCCAGCAACTTGACTATGCCAACGCTCTGAGAGACCCTGAGGGAACCAGCTTATACCACCCACTCTCACAAGAGGCTCGGGGACAAACTAGAATTCACTTCACTTTATGAATTCATTTTGAGAAATAGAGTTACAAGAAAAGAAGAAGAAGAAGAACACAGGGAGTGGGGGAGGGAGGACAGGGAGAGGAAGGAGAAGAAGGAACAGAGAGAAGGAAAAGAAGGAAGGAAGAAAAGGAGGGAGGGTGGGGAGGAAGCCAGAATAGTTATGCTACAAGGTCAGTGCTGGTATCTCTGCAAACACATTCAAAAGGAAAGCCAAATTATAAACAGAACATCACTTCTTGGTGAAAAGCCACGAGAGATGAGGCGGTGGTGTGGGGGGCACCAGGGGCACCCAGCGCTGTGCTGAGGCCTCATGAACTATCCTTTATCCAGCAAGAGACAAATCTTTCCAGTGACCTGAAAACACTTCTGGCAGATTCCAGCCTCTTTCCCTTGGCAGGTCCTGGATGAACACTGCCAGGCTCTTTGTCTGTGAGCTCCCTTTTTCAAGGCTCCAGGCTGACCCTCCCCTCTGGGTAACTCTCATATTCTTCAGAGACTCGTGATCCTATTGCCGCCCTATCAGCTTCCTCAGTTACAACTCCACTGTGGGACCTGTTCCAGGAGACATTGCCCACGTCCCGTCTATTGGAGTGCGAGCTTTCAAAAAACACTCTGTCAACCTCTTGGATAAGTCTATAGATGATTTCCTTCATTCATTTTCTGTGAAATGTGCTCTGTAACTCTCAAGGGGCTACTTTATTTCTAAATTACTGGGGGAGGGGGGTAGGGACAGGGGAGCATCCCCTCTGTTAGGTACGGAGAGTTTATCTGCTCAATCAATAAAGATAGCGTTTACAGAGTGAGACCGGTTTTGGCCTCAAGTAGGTATTTTCCATGGCTTACTTACATATAACCACAATAGTTCCAAACACCAGAACCACCCATTGAAAAGCGCAGATGCTACCTGGGCTCAGGTAGATGCGAGTGGCTGGCTTTTCCCCACTAATCTGATCTAGCAGTTCAGTCGAAAGAGGGAGCTGGCATTAGACACAAACGCCATTAATGATTAATCATCAGAAATAGCAATATTTGGATTCGATTTCCCACCCTCTTCTGGAAATGCAGACATCTGAACTCCCTAGGCACACATCCATTTTGACCAATTATTTTAACAAGTTCAAAACAGATCATCAGGGCAAAGACCAGTGTAAGCAATTGCTCTCTGGTCAGAGAAAATGACCATGGGGCCATTTTCCTTATGGTGGGAGTAGAGTTGCCACATAAAATACAGGACACCAGGTTAGATTTAAATTTTGAAAAAGCATCAACGGATGCAATATTTGGGGCATGCTTATGCCAGAAAAGTATTCGTTGCTTATCTGAAATTCACATTTAATGGATGTCCCATATTTTCATTTGCCAAAGCTGGGAATGCTATATAGGAGCGAAAGAGAAAAGTTTTCATTCATCCTTCTTAGTGAATTACATATTAAACACAGCTGCAGAGATGCCCCCACAATAGTAGTGAATGTTCCGCACTGAAGCAACAGAGTAGGGAATCCCAGCTATGGGGGGCAAGAATGGTTGCCTCCCTGTTTTGCAAACTTCTCTGACATGAAAGGACAGCAGAGAGAGGGGCAGTGTTATTTGTTATGTTGCCCTCCACTGAAACCCCTGCTAAGATGCTCCATGAAGAAGCCTGCCTTTGGGGTCCTGCCTGGGAACCTTGGATGGCGAGGGCAACAATACAAGAAGGAAGATACTTTCTTCCCTCCTCCCACCGTCCTGCTGTTCCTTCCTGGGTTCTTGAAGGCTGATCTTGAAGAAGCTGGGAAAACATGGATGACAAATAGTAGCTTCTGGCCCTGAGAATCAGGTAAGTCAAGTAGAAGATAGTGTTACTTGGGGCGGGAGGTGGGGGGAGGGGGGTTGTTTGTTTCAGAAAAGAAAATTCCCTAAGAAATTTCATCAGCGCATCCTCATCTATAGGAATCCCAGCCTCCTCCCCTACCCCTGTCCTCAAGAGTTCCCACACTCACTCTGCCATTGACCACAAATGGGATCTGGGGCAATTCACTTACATTTTCAGGGTCTCAGTTTTCCCACCTTTAAAACAAAGGATGATCTTTGATCATTAGAAAACTAGGAGGAAAGGAGGGGATCTTTAGTTTTGAAACCCACAAGAAAAATAAAATTTAATGAAAACGTGTATTAGGACCCTCCTGCTCCAAACTTCTATGGATATATGTCTGCATTTTTGTATTGGCTAGAAAATGTAGGCTCTATTCTTGTTGGTTATTACATGCTGTCCTTCGCAAGACAAGATGTACATTCAGTGCTGCCTTATATTTCAGTTATAGGGATGGAAGCTGGTTGAGTCATTTATACTTTCTTACCAGATCTGCAGAGTTGATGAGTGTGGTGGGCAACCACGATTAGTCTGCAGCCCCAGCAATGAGAGTTTCCTCACCTAAACCTTACTGCTGCTTGGAACCAACCATGAGATCCCAGACCTGAAGCTCTTCTCCAATGCATGGGCCGCATTCCCATGCTATATACACCAAGTGGATGGCTCTCTGATGAATCCTTTCTTGGCTCCCAGTTGTCCATCTGATAAAGTCCAAACTTCTTAGCTTCTCTAAATAAGTACCAGGCCCACCATGTGACATTCCTCTTGTCCCCCACCTGGGTGTTTTCCTGGGACACACTCTCCCCTTCACAGCCTCTGGCCTTTTGTACCCACTGTTCCCTCCATCCAGAAGGGCCTTTGCTAGCCATCCTTCAAGAACCAGTTCAGCTGTTACCTCCATGGTGAAGTCTTCCTAGAGTTCCCAGATAGTTCCACCCATTCTCTTCCCTTCTTCCAGCACATTGAGCATCTTTCTCTATGATGATACTTCCCACCCTGCACAGAGGTTGCTTATAACTTTCTTTCCTCCAGCTGACTATGAATCCTTGAAGGGACAGACCATGTCATATACATCTTTACCTTCTCAGCACTTAGCATGGGGTTTGGCCCAGAGTAGGTGTTAATAATTATTGGCTGAATCAGAGAATGAAGAAACCAGATATAACTCAAATAGCATCTTTCCTAGCCTATCAGCTAACTGCTGGATAAGGCAATTCATAATCTATGAAGAGCCCTACACACACTATTATCTTAGTAGCTAGAAGAGACAAGAGAGTCATGGCAGAGTTCAAGTGTAGGATGATGTCAACACTACCTCGGTGGGGGCAGGGAACCTGCTTCAATTCTGGGCTCATTCCCAGAGCCCCAGCCTCAGAGTCTTGGTTACAGAATCCATGGTGTTGGAGTCAATCCTAGTGGAAGCACAGGAAAGGGGACTAGACCAGGAGGTTATTTGATTGCCTTAAGCTCTGCCTGAGCCTCAACCTGGCTTCTGAGCAGAGAAGGTAAGGGAGGGTGCCAGCATTGTGTGCGTTCAGGTTGCTGTCCCTACCACATGGCCTTTGGCCAGTCCTTAGTTCAGTCACTTTCCCAAAACCCAGAGATGCCTCTCCAGGCAACATGACTTTTGAGTAAATGGAAAATGAAGTTAATTGCCTTTCCCAAGAGCTGGTCAAACAAGGGCCCCTGAGGGGTAGGCAGATGTGGCCCAAATGGTCACATAGAGCCAGCTGAGGTGGAGGAAGATTTACTGCAGCTGACACAGTCAGTGATGGCAGGAATGACAGCCCAGAGAACCACACTGAACAAGACACAGACTATGCTCCTGAGAAAATACACACACACACACACACACACACACACACACACACACAGGAGGAGCAGCCCTCTCCTTCACAGAAGCTTTAGGGCTTTCACTTCAGGGTCCTTCCAGATGATTGCCACCAGCTCCCATTTGCTCCTCTGTGGTGGTCCCTTTAGGATAAGTGACCCTAACTGTCCCTACCTCCTGGCTACTTTCGTGAGCTCAGTAACTATTTACAGGTAAAATAATACCAGATAGACACTAAGCAGAGTTCACCTATGGAGACATCAGCCCTTTCCCAGGGTCAACATAACCTTCTCCAAACCTTTCCCATTCCCAACTGACATGTCTATTTTTTTAAATGTTTTATTTATTTTGAGAAAGCACTAGCAGAGGAGGAGCAGAGAGAGGGGGACAGAGGATCTGGGGCAGGCTCTGCAATGTGGGGCTTGAACTCACAAACTGTGGGATCATGACCTGAGCCCAAATCGGACACTCAACCGGCTGAGCCACCCCGGTGCCGTGACTTGTCTATTTTCTATCCAAGACCCATCTGCCTGGTACCCGATGGAGCCTGGAGCCATTTACAGGGTTCTTGGCTATATTTACAACCTTCAGCTACCTCACTCCACCACCTGACAGGACCATTTCACTCTGGATCTTTCTCCAAGTTCTCTCAGCATGGGGTAGGGAAAAGCACAGGCTTCGAGGAGGGCTGGGGCATTCTCATGTCAAATCTCACCTTGGCCTGGGAACTGCTGTGTCGGCTTGGGTAAGTTCCTTGAACACTGGAACTGTGAACTCACCTATGAAGTGGGGACAACATCACTTAGTAATGAGGAACCCTGGCACTTGGGAGACCTTCAGCGCAAATCCCCTTCCATCTTCACTAAGCAAGCAGCCTAGCTGCTTTTTGTCTTTCTAATTTCCTGACCCAGGATCCGTGGGAGGGAAGAGTATAGGAGCAGATGGGGAAGGGCACACATGCCTTTAATGACTTGTCTGTCAATGAGAGGTGTCTTGTATTAAAACAATCTACCCCCGGGAAGCAGGGAGGTGCTCGGCCCAGGCCCAGTATCCCGCTTCAGTCTTTAATAGCACTCTCCACCTCTGCTTCTTAACCCCTTCCTCACTCAACTACACCCAGAGGGTGTGAGATACCAACATTCCTCTGGGAGGGGAATGACTCAGAAATACTGCATCCACTCAACAAACTGTGCCAGACGTTGGGCTTGACTCTGGAGATTTAGAGATGACAGAAGGGTCCCCTGACCTCCCAAATTTCCCAACGAGTGGCTTTGTGCATGGGTGGGGATGTATGTGGAGGGGATGGAGGTGCAGGAAAGACGTGTCCGAGTGTCCGGCTGTACTTAAATTGTTACAATGCAACGTGGTGAATGTGGTCATGGGGATGCATGCAAAGTACCACAAAGAGGGGTGCTTGGGTGGCTCCCTCAATTAAGCTTCGGACTTCAGCTCGGATCATGATCTCACAGTTCACGAGTTCAAGCCCTGCATCAGGCTCTGTGTTGACACTTGGAGCCTGGAGCCTGCTTCAGATTCTGTGTCTCACTCTTCTCTCTGCCTCTCCCCCACTTGCTCTCTCTCTCTGTCTCAAAGTAAATAAACATTAACAAAAAAACCCCACAAAGTACCATAAAGGTAGAGTAGGGGGAGCTTCCACAGAAGGGCAGCCGGGGTGTAGAGAGTAACAATTCATCAGGTGGGTTAGGGTGGAGCAGACAAACCCAAGGGAGATGCCTGGGTGGACACACTGTCTTAGAAGTGATTGTCAGTGAGGGCCTCAGTGCCAGGAATGGGGTAGGACCAGGGGCCGACCCCAGGAGAGGGATGTGGGCCCAGGAGAGGGATGTAGGGAGATACAGGGCACACTGGACCCAACACAGGATGGCCTGGAATGCTGTCTCAGAAACTCTACTTAGAGCACTGACACCTCAGCCACACACACCAGTCCTGGGGCCACTTGCACAAAATGTGCTCCCTCAATGTTCATCGAATGAATGAGCAAACGAATGAGTGAACATGCAATCTATAAAATGGGATTGATAATATTTAGTCCAGCTATCCCAGAAGGTTATTGGGAGGGAGAACTGAGATGACAGAGATGGAAAAGCTCCACAGACTGTAAAACGCTGTCCTGACTTAAGGGTTGCTATGTGGACTGATACAGTTGGCTGCCATTTGAGGAAGCAACTAGTGAAGTGTGGTGACTTCTCCCAACTGCAGAAGGCAGCTCTAATTGGAGCTCTTAAGAAAATCACTTCTCTCCATCATCATGTCACCAGGACTATTCTGACAACTATTAGAGAAATCTTCCACGTCGGTGGAACATGGGAACAAGGCAGGCTCTAAGTGATAGAAACAGCAGCAGGATCGGGCATATAAATAGTCAGGGTTGCAGGGGAGACCTAAGACCTATCGCGTCTTAGCATTCCACCTGAGAGTTACTGATGACCAAGTCTCAGCCCCTATTATAGAAAAAGGGAATCTGGGGTGCAGAGAGGGTACAGGGTCACAGGGCTCACCTGCACCAAATAATAATAACAGCTCACATTGTTGAATGCAGCCCTATAATTGAGCACCTACGTATATTAGGTCATTTAATCCATACAACAATCCTATGACGTAGATACTATAATTATCTCCATTTTACGGATAACAGACTCAAAATGAGCCAAGCAACTTGTCCAGGTTCACACGGTCACTAAGCAAGGGTTATGACTTGTGTTTCCCTGTTGCCAGGACAACCCAAAGTCCACAGGTAAAGGTATCTTTGTGGGAAGAAATACACTGTTTAATTAATTTGCTGTTTGCTTGTTTGTTTGGGGGTGGGGAGATTTGACGGAAATGGAGAACATCGATTTTGGACACAAGAGCGTGGGCAAACCCATAATGATCTCTGTTACTTGGGAGTGAAAACATGTGCCACTTAGCCGTGGCTCAGCTCAAGCCAGGCCCTAGAGAAAGGAGTTCGGTTACAGGCGCCCTAATGCCTGAGCCCTCCTGCCCCCTCTCTCTCATTAGCTGACACCATCAATTCAAGGTTAATGCATGCCAGGATTAGGAGCTAATTATTCCACCATTACAGATACAAATTTCCCCTGGAGAACAGCCAGAGAGGGAAGCCAGACAGAAGAGGAAGAGGCTTAGGAAGGAAAGAGGCTGCCTGGTTCTCACAAAGGGGAAAATAAAATGGCCTCAGCTGGAGTGGGCTTCCCCAGCCATTGGAAGCTGCTCTCCAAAAACCTCAGTGTCGTCCCTGGGTCTTCTCCCTGCTGACCACTCTGCCATGCCCCAGGCATGTGGCTGCAGAGAATTTCCAGCCATCACAGAGCCCCTACCTTCGTCCGTCAGCATCAGTATTTCCTAAAAGAGCTTGTAGAAAACCCTTTCATTCCAGAGCCACAACAACTAATAACACACAGTTCCTGACTTCAAAGAGCTTTCAATAGATAAACATGCATCCAGTCAACTCTTGCACTTTGCTACCTTATAGGGGCCAAGTGCTAGGGGACAGAGAGATTCACTCCAACTTGGAGGTTCTTGGAAAGAAGAGGCATTTGAGGTCTTAAAGGATAAGTTAGCTTTCAAGAGGGGGAGACAGGCAAGGAAGGGTATCCCAGGTGAAGGTGGCAGCAAAAGCAGAACGTGGTATGCAGAAAAGGCAGAACATGTTTGGTGTGGCTGGGACACAGGGTACAGCATGTTGAAAGTGAGCTTGTAGTGGGAGTAAGGCTAGGGAAGTCATGTGGGAGAGACCATGGAGGGCCTGAAATGGATTAATACGGAATTTAGAAACTTACTAGAGGCAATAGGGAGCCATTGATAGTTTTTGAGGCAGAGAGTGACATGACCAGAATTGCATCTTAGAAAGAGGGCTGTGGCAGTGTGTAGTAGATGGGAGAAAACGGAGGCAAGAGAATTGGGGGAAGCTCTTGAAAGACTCCAACAGGAAGAGAAGTAGGGATTTGAATTAGCGAGCATGTTGGCAACCTTGTAAAGATGACCGTTCAGGATAAGAGATGTTTTCACCCATTGATCCAAATTCATTTAGTGTTCCTTTTGCCTGAGGAAAGGCTGAGCCAGAATATTTCTGGTAAATCATTTTGCCTGAGCACTTCTGTTTTTGCTTTAAAGTATCTTCTGAAGTGACCTTCCCACTGGCCAGACAGGGCTCTTGGTTGAGAAGTGAGGAACAGGAAATGAACAGCCACAGCTCAGGACAGGCCCTGCTAACAGACCCATGCCCAGCACGTTACAGAGCATGGAGAAGGAGTAGCTGGCTGCTGTGTGTGTCGGGATGGCACAGAGGGCACTGTGAGTGTGTGAATGTGTGTGGGGAAGGTGGGGTACGTTTGTGTACGTGAGTGGGGGTATTTGGAAGACAATATGGGTGTGTATGTACATAGGGGAAGGAGATTATGGATATCTATGTATCTATTAAGGGTATAGATGTGTGTGTCTATGTGTGAATAGGGTGTGTGGTGTGTATGCATGTGTATCTTTGTGTGTGCATGTGTGTGTATACAGAAGGTGTGTATGTATGCATCTGTGTAAAGTGAGAGAGAGAGAGAGAGAGAGATTGAGAGAGAGAGAGAGAGAGAGTGTGTGTGTGTGTGTGTGTGTGTGTGTGTGTGTGTGTGTGTGTAGAGGGTCAGCGAGCAGGAAGACCTCCCAGAGAGGCCAGCACCGAGTCTGGAAGAATGAGGAGCAGTTCAGTGGGTGGGAGAGCAGGGCAGGTGATCCAGGAAGAGGGAATGGGGTGTGTGATGACACGGAGGCGTGAATGAACGTGGTATGTTTGGGGCATGGTGACAGCAGAACAGAGAAGGGAAGAAGGGGAAAAGATGGAGTCAGTTTGGTACCACAGTAGAGGGTCCTTCCTGGACACCTTGGCACCTCGTTAGCATTCTAGGTTGGTGCCCAGTCTTTTGGTGGAATGGCAGTAGCAAAAGGGTAGTGTTTCTTGGGTGGCCCAGGAAGAGGTCTGACAAGGCCACACCTGAACTGGCTGCATGAGTGTCTACAAAACAAACACATGTTGGAGGGATTAAAAAAACACATTGTGTTCTCAGGCTGAGCTTGGAGTGACACATATATAATATTCAAGGAAAGAGGGTGGGAGCAAGCCGGAGCCTGTGGCAAAAATGGGCTGGATTGATTTCTCTAACCTCAGAGGACTGGTCTCTGAGGCACCTCCAGAATTAGCTGCTCCTTGCAAGCCTCTCTGCTAAATTGCACCCCCTGCCTTCCACCTGCCTCTACTCTCCCCACGACCCTAAGGCAAATGTCTCTAACATCTACATCCTTGAGCATGAGAAAATTCAGCACAACCCACTACCACGGCCCCAAAGCATCTACTTGTTCCAGGCTTTAACTAGAGTAGATCTCCTTATCAAAAGGGTATCCTTCTTCAGTCAGGAGGAGGGGGATGTTGAACGGGACCCTGAGAGTTGTCCACGGGGCTGAGGAAGCCCAGTTGAGGAAGGGGCAGTGTGAGCCCGGAGGTGAGACCATCTCACACAGCCCACTTCAGTTTGAGGCTCAGCCAGGCCTGGTGGAGGGGACACAGACTTGGCAGTCAGCCACTCGCTGGCCATGTCCTTGAGCAAGGCATTCCAACTCTTTGGCTCTGAGTTTCCTAAGACAGGAATCCTAAAGGGACAACAGTATTGAGTTACTGGGGCTCATTCAGCAAATCTGTCTTTCTGTTATGTGCCAGGCACTGGACTCCATCAGGGAACAAAACAGATGAAGGCCCCTGCCTAGGGGAGCTTTCTTTCTGTAGTGAAGAGACTGATAGAAAATAAGCAATAAGCATAGTAAACGACTGGGTAATGAAGGGTGGTAGAAGGAGATAATATATAGAGAAGAGAGAGGAGCAGGGCAGGGGGAATGGAGAGGCTGGGGAGGTGAACACCATGATATGAAATACGGCTGCCAGGGGGAAGAAGTTAGGCAGAACTTGGCATGCACCAGGCAGGAGACGGTGTGGCTGAGAGCTGGAGTGGGGGTCTGATGACGCCAGGAGATGGCTGTGCCTGCCACTCAGAGGCTTCTCAATCCTTCAGAATGGTGATCAGGCTCCCAGCCTAGCTCAGTGTCTCAGCGATGGGAGGTGGGTCTCACAGGCCTCATTCTACCCTCTGGAAAGTGTTCAGTGTCTTCCAGCCACCCTGTAACCCTCCTGGAGACTGACTGTTGTCCCAGGCATTTTTATTTCTCTGTACTACCCACCAAAATCATGGTGCTCCTCTAACCTGGCTGGCCTGCACTTTTGTCCTCCCTAGTGTCTTGAGCCCCCCGTCCCCATCCCAGGGAAGAGGAATCCTCCCCGGGACCCTGAGCAAAGCAAACAAGCCTTAGAGATCATTTAATTTAACCCCCATCCTTTTACATCTGAAGGGAAGAGACAGGCCCAGGCCAAACTCTTTAGTTGAGGCCCGTATCAGTGCTCGCCTGCACCACTGCTCTGGTTCCTGAGCTGGGCGCGTTGCCTTTCGTTTCTCCAACGGCAACCTTTCCACCAAACAGCTGCCAGAGTGATTTTTCTACAATACAGATTTGCTCATGTCGCTTCACCGTTCCCATAAAATGAAGCCCAAACTCCGGAGTATGGCATGCCAGGATGGCCACAAGGTGCCCTGCCTACTTCCCCACCCCGCCCGTGCCACACTGAGCCCTTGTGTCAGCCCCCCTGCTTGCACTCACACTGTTCCCTCCACTCGGAATGTCCTTCCTGCCACTGATACCCACTCACCTTCAAGATTCAGCTGGGGTATCACCTCTTCTATAACCTTCGCTGAAGCCCACTCCTCATATCTCGGAATCTAGCAGCACTTTTCTCATGTCCCATTACCTTCATTTCTACCACTCAAACCTCCAATCTCCATTTTGGCTGGACTGGATACCATTTTAGTTTTTGTTCATCAAATATACTTTCCTAAGGTTTCAAGTTACTTTGTGGGGTTTTGGGGTCTTTTGTTTGTTTGTTTTTGAGAGACAGAGCAAGAGCAGGGGGAAGGGCAGAGAGAGGGAGGCACAGAATCCAAAGCAGCTGGGCTGTCAGCACAGAGCCCGACGCGGGGCTCGAACCCACAGACCGCGAGATCATGACCTGAGCCAAAGTCAGAAGCTTAACCGACTGAGCCACCCAGGCGCTCCTCGTGTTACTTTGTTTTGTTAAGGATTTAGGTATTTCTCAGTTCTCATGTGCTGGTGTTTGACAGGATGGCAGTCTTTAGACAGCACAGCAATGAAGCAGTGCTACAATGTAGAACAATCAAGCTGGCAAACCATGTCCTATGGGCCTAATCCGCCCGCTGCCTCCTTTTTATAAATAGTTTTATTGGAGCATGTGTTTATGTAATGTCCGAGACTTCTTTGAATTACAATAGCAGAGTTGAGTAGTTGTGAGAGACCATGAGGCCCGCACAGGTAGAAATGTTTACTACATGTCCCTTTTCAGAAGGCATTCACTGGCCTGGAAACTTCTAAGGGCAAGGACCGAGTCTCCCTGGAACATGAGAGGCGCCTGGTAAATACTTTCGAATCGGTGGTGAGTGATGCGTGCTGACAGATGAACAGTGCACATGTCCCATAACACAAGTGGAGCAAGGCAGCCACAGGGTGTGGGTTTTCAGGAAGGAGGATTTGGAGGCACCTACTGTGGGAGGCGGGGGCTGTGGATTAACCCAGGGCTATCTCCTGCCTCTCTCTTGAGAGAAGAGTGGTTGCCTGGCCTCAGAAAGGCACTGGAATCTGATGCCTGTGAAGAATGGAAACCTCCTCCCACCCAAACCGGTTTGGGTTTGCAGTGGACCTTGGGCAGGCCAGCTTTGAGAGAACCCAGGGGTGAGCTCCAGCTGCCCCCGGTTAGGACCCCACTGCTGCAGTAACTCCAGCAGGAAGTCCTGAGGGCCCCTGCAAGGAGTTGTCCACGGAATAGGGCAGTGACAACCTGACATTCTGCCTCCTCAAGGAGGCAGGCAGATGGTAAAGGAAAGAAATAAGGAAGGTTGATTGGAAGATCTCAGGGAACAGGTCTAATGGAAATTTGCATTTTTTATTAAAAAAAAAATTTTTTTAGGGTGCCTGGGTGGCTCAGTTGGTTAAGGGTCCGACTTCAGCTCAGGTCATGATCTCAGAGTTAATGAGTTTGAGGCCCACATCAGGCTCTGCACTGTCAGTGCAGAGCCTGCTTGGGATTCTCTCTCTCTCCCTCTTTCTCTGCCCCTCCCCCACTTATTCTCTCTCTCTCAAAAATAAATAAACTTAAAAAAAATTTTTTTTGAGAGAGAGACAGCAAGAGAGACAGAGTGCAAGTAGGGGAGGTGCAGAGAGAGAGGGAGACACGGAATCCGAAGAAGGCTCCAGGCTCTGAGCTGTCAGCACAGAGCGCGACCCGGGGCTCAAACTCAAGAACCACGAGACCATGACCTGAGCTGAAGTCGGTCGCTTAACTGACTGAGCCACCCAGGCACCCTGGAAATTTATATTAAAGAAAAAGTTAGAATGAGGGAACAGGTGCTGATTTGGTGGGGGAAGTTACAGAAATGAGTTCAGTTTTCCAAACGTTTCACTTCAAAGGGGCCCAATCTCCACACAAGGGCAGTGCTCTTGACACATGCTCTAGTTCATGAGTCATCAACAGTATAAAGCAGAGGTCAGCAAACTCCAGGCCGTGGGCCAATCCTGACCAATGCCTGTCTTTGTAAATAAGGTTTCATTAAGACATCGCCTCATCCACTCAGGTACATATTCCCTATGGCTGCCTCTGCTCTACACCATCAGGACCAAGTAGTTGCAGTGTGGCCAGAGAGCCTTAAACACACACCATCTGGCCCTTTACCCAACACATTTGCTGACTCTGATCTAGAGCCTAGCAAAGGGCCCAACCCAATAAATATGTGTCAAATGGCTGAAAGTGTGCATGTGTACATGGTCTTTCATTGAGAGAATAACCAGGCAGTCTGATCACCATGTTCAAGGCAAAGTAGTGACTTAAGCAAACATCAGGTCAGAGTATTTAAGTTCCTAAAGTTCAAGCTAGTAGAAGGTAAAACAGGGCCATGTTTTTAAGATGGTGGCCAAGGAATCCCCAAAGCCACGTATGGTCTTTAGTCAGTGTGGTCAATGCAGATGACCTTTGGGGATCTGAGGTCATAGTGATATGGACAGTTCCACTGCCTGCCTCTGTCTTCAGGCCTCGGGTGGCCTCTAGGCCAGCTCCACCTGGTTCAGCAAATGCCTCCTAATTTAAAATGGCCTCGGTTCTAGACAACCAGGATCCACAGCCCATCTCAAATTGGGGATCCCAGAGGAGATCTAGGTCATCAGGAAAAAGGTCTGGGTCAGCTGGGAGGAGTTGGAGCATGGCTATAGATGTACAGGTCTGGGCCCCAGACCCACAACTGGAGACACCGGCCTGCAGAGGTGAGTCAAGAAAGGAGACAGCATGCAACAGGAAAACACGGGGACAACAGTGGAAAGGACTCCTGAGCAGATAGTGGGGAGAAAAAGGACATTTCTTGGGATAAAGACACTGGATGTAGTTTTCATGCTACATGAAACATGCCATGCTGGAAAGGGTTCACTGAAATGGTGGAGAATGAATAGAATGGATTCTTTTCCTTATTCATTAATTCATTCAGTGCCTACAAAGTGTCCAGTTCTATGCTGGGTATTAAAAATGGATGCAAGTAATTTATCTAGGAGCTCATCACCTGGCGTAGGGCAGGGAGGATACAAACCATGTCCTCTGTGGTCTCTGGTGGACTGGACGCTGGGACTGGAGGTGCTATGGTGTAGCAGTCAGCATAGAGGAAGGAGGGAAACCTGGTGGGGACAAGATGGACTCCAAGGGACCTGTTGAGATTGGCCCGATGGATACTAAGAAGAGGACAAAGGATGTTCCTGGCACGGAACAGCATGTGCAAAGCTGGGTGAGAGAGAAGGAAGAGGTGGAGAAGGGAGAAAGGGAGAGACAGAGAGAGACAGAGAGAGACTTGGAGAACTGTAAGTGGTTCTGTGTGGGTTGATAATTGCAGAGTGAAGCAGAGATGGAAGGTGAGTATCTTTGTGGCCAGACCCTGAAGGTTTTGAATGCCATGTCCAAAGGGCTTTACTTAGGAAAAAAGCCACTGAAGGATATTTAAGCAGGGAAGTCACCTGATGGGAGGAGAATTTCAGAAAGACTATTGACAGGGAATAGGGCTAGAGGAGAGAAGTCAGGATGGGACAGCATATCCCTTCCTTTGGGCCTCCCTCTAATGTCACCTCCTCAGACAGGCCTCCCATGACCACCCCATCTGAAATAGAACCCCTACCATTTCCCATGCCTTTAGCTTTATAGTTCTTCATAATGCTTATCTCTACCTGACTCAGCACCTATGTGATATGCATTTATTTATTTTGTTTGTCTCTCCTCACTAGAATGTATATTTCTGGAAAGCAGAAACTCTGCCTGTTTTGTTCACAGCTATGTCCCCAACACCTAGAAAAGCATCTGACACATGGTAGGCTCTCAAATTCTATCCTAACTTTTTTTTTAAGTTTACTTATTTTTGAGAGACAGAGAGAGCAGGGGAGGGGCAGAGAGAGGGGGAGAGAGAGAGAATCCCAAGCAGGCCCTGCACCAGCCGTGCAGGGCTCGATGCAGGGTTTGAACCCCCAAACCGTGAAATCATGACCTGAGCCGAAACCAAGAGTCGGACGCTTAACCACCCAGGTGCCCCTATGCGAACTTTCTTTTTTTTTTTTTTTTTTTAATTTTTTTTTAACGTTTATTTTTGAGACAGAGAGAGAGCATGAACAGGGGAGGGGCAGAGAGAGAGGGAGACGCACAATCTGAAACAGGCTCCAGGCTCTGAGCTGTCAGCACAGAGCCTGACGCGGGGATCGAACTCACGGTCCACGAGATCACGACCTGAGCCGAAGTCGGACGCTTAACCGACCAAGCCACCCAGGCGCCCCTGCGAACTTTCTAAGAAATAGAAAACTTAGCTGTGACAGTAGGCAGCTCACACTTGGGTTCGCCCTGAAGTGATGATGAGCCCCTTTGAAGGTCAGTGAAGTGAACCCACACCTGCGCTAGTCTGTATTCCAGGGCTCTGGAGCTCCCCTGGTAGGCTAATGGCTCTGCAGACCCTGACAGCCAGGTACTGCAAAGATCCCTTTGTGTCAGCTGTCCCTGCAGCCTGGGGGCTGGCAGCTTCCTGGCGCCGGGGTGTCATGTCAGCAGCTTATAACACAAAACACTGCCAGGGAGCGTGCAACTAGCCACTGAAGGCCCTGGGTGTGAAATCACAGATAAAAAATATTTATTGAGCACCACTTGTGTGTCAGGCATAATGCAAGGTATACTCCCTATGCTGATGCCACAGAGTAGGTATTATTATCCCCATTATACAGATGAAAAGCTGAAGTTCAAGATGATTAGGTGATTTACCAAGATCGCAGAGTAGGAATTATCAGAGCCAAGGTATCAGATCCCACTTTTGACTCCAATGCTTCTGCTGTGTTCTGCTCAGGCATGTAAACTGAAATGGCTGATCCCAAACCAACCCCAGCACCCTGGGCTCCGATGGCCTCACCAGCGTCTTCTCGTGTCTCCCTGTGGTAAACAGACCCTCAGCCCCTCTCATCCAGAGAGACTCCTCTTGACTTCTGAGGAAGATGCCAGGAATCCTGGGTGGGCAGGGACAACCTGGTAAATGAAAAGGAGCTGCTGGGGAGAAAGAACTTTTCCTGTATCCTCTTCTGAAGGTGTTTGGGGCCAGGGAATTAAACAGACAAAAGACAGATTAGGAAGAGAAAAGACAGGTTTTTATTTACATATATATGGGGGTTCACAAAGAAATGTGACTTAAAGAGGCAGTTAGAATTGGGGCTTATATGCCATCTTAATAAGGGAAGGAGTGAGGAGAAGGACACTTACAGAAAAAAAAGTGGCCCCTTAGAAGTGGGGGGAGGGGAGAGAGAACATTTACCAGAAAAACAAATGACTTTCAGGAAACATAAATGAGGCCTGAGGAGAATAGATGGGAGATATGACAGTTTTGTGACCATGCTTGTTTAGGTATGAAGTGCTTATCTGGGGTGGTAAGAATCAACATTTCCTAGCTGTTCTGGGGGAAGGGCTTCGTGACAATTTTGAATTCTTTATGAAGCAATGCTTTCAGGCAGATAAGAGGTTTCAGGAGCTCAGGTGCCTTCCCTTCACAATAATTTTTATTCCGCTGGACCTCTTTGAAGCAGTGAGAGGTCACGCTGGGCTCAGAAGCATAGGCCACCTTCAAGGACCCCTGGAAACCAGTGAAACATTTTGGCAAATTAAGGTAATGTCTATAGCCTTACTCTGTGGCAGTGACATAAGGGTTTGTTTTAGGTTGGGTTCTGTGTTTTGAGTACAGGGAATATGGTAAGGCTGGATGTGCCCAGCACGATCTTTTATAGGAAAGTGATGGCAGAGGTTTGGTGAGACGTTTGCCCTCTCCTGGCTTTGCTGAAACTCTGTCGCTGGCATAGGACATGGCAACAAACATTTCTCCAGCCACCTTCCTGAGAACAGGTGCACAGGGTACACAGAAGGGGTGTGAATGGTCTGCCCTCATAAAACATTGCTTCCCTGTAGTCCAGCCCACCTTTCTCCACCTGCCCGATGGCCAACAGTGCCAGTGATTGTGTTTATGGCTTGGGAGTGAGTTCTGAGGTCTTGAATGCTTCAATACAGCTCTGGCAGTCTTCTAAAGGTACCAGTGACAGCAGCTCAAAAGAAGAGGTTGAGAGAAAAAGAACAAAGCAGCCAGGGTTGGAGAGAATGAGTGAAACCTCCCTGGCTTTTGGATCGCAGACTGTGGGAGTCTGGCTGAACCCAGGAGACGTGAAGGGTCAAAGTCTAAGCCAGGGTTTATGTTACTGTAGACATTACAGCTTCTCAGTGTTTGAGAGGGGAAAGCTCCTGGAGAGGCACAAGGCCAGCCCTCAGCCTCTCCTCCCCATCAGGACTCCTTTTCCTAAACCAGGTGGCTCACCCACAGGTGTTTCCCAGCCCCCTCCTACCTCCCTTGCCTTCCTGACACATGGCCAACTCCTTCTCATCCTCTGGGGATCGGCTTCAATTTCCCATTTCAAAGGGACATTCTACGGTCACTCTAAGTTGCCCAGCCCTCTCTATAATCCCTGTTGTGATAGTCTGCTCATTTCCTTAAGAGCTCTTTTTTAAATGTTTATTTCTTTTTGAGGGGGGCGGGGGGAGACAGAGAGAGGGACAGTTTTGAGGGGCAGAGAGAGGTGGGGACAGAGGATCTGAAGCAGGGTCCAAGCTGACAGCAGAGAGCCCCAGCTCAAACTCATGAACCATGCATGAGATCATGACCCGAACCGAAGTCAGACGCTTAACCGACTGAGCCACCCAGCTGCCCCAAGAGCTCTTATCACAAGTTGTAGTTACATATGTTTCTTATTTATTGTCTGTCTGCACTTCTAACCTAAGAGCTTCAAAAGAAAGGAAGGACCAGGTGTGAGCCAGCCGTGTTCCGCCAGCACTTAGCACTGTGCCCGGCATGGAAGGGGTAGCTATTCAGTACTGCGGATTCACTGCGTCACTGAGTGAATGAAAGGCGAGCTCTGCCTTACAGCAGCAGTCCTCACATTTTAGAACCAGGAAGAATTACCTGGGGAATCTTATTAAAATTCAGATTCCCAGGCCATACTTCTTGAAATTCCAATTCAGTAGGTCAGGAGAGGGGCCCAGGAATGTGCATTTTTAAAAAATTTTCTTCTACAGAGAGATAGAGAGCACAAATTGGGGGAGGAGCAGAGGGAGAGGGAGAGAGAGAGAATCCCAAGCAGGCTCCATATGCAGCGCCAAGCCCAACACAGGGCTTGATCCCACAACCCTGGGATCATGACCTGAACCGAAATCAAGAGTTGGACACTCAAACAACTGAGCCACCCAGGCACCCCAGGAATGTGCATCTTTAATAGGTACTCCTGGTGAAGCTGACACGGGCACATCTAGGCAGACCCGCTGCATGGTTTTGTCTCCACTGCAGAGACATGGCTGAGAAAGAAACTTTCACCACTTGCCATTTCTTTTACTTCCTGTCTGTTAAGCACATAAAGTCCAAAAGTGCATGCACTGGAGCTGAGGGAGCTGCAGAGAGAGGGCGGAGGGGTGAAAGGAGAAGGCATGTGCTTATTATTATTATTAGAAATTAGAAGCAAACACTAGAGTTAATAATGTACTGCTGTTACCTGGCATACAGGTAGCCATTGTTTACATGCTTTCATTAGCTCAGCAGACTCACCCACCAGTGACCTAGGCACTGACCTTGGTATTGGGGATGCACTGATTAATAAGACAAAGGACCTGACCTCAGGGAGCATCCAGCTTGGTAGTGGAGGCAGGCAGATCAGTGATGTGTTGAGAACAGTAAAACCCACTAAGAGTAAGAGCAACATGTGCGGGCAGCTCTGGGAAGGGGAAGTCAAGTTGCTCCACAGAGGAGGATGCATTAGAACCAGACTTGTTCAGCTGGGGCTTACTTGGCCAGGAAGAGGGACTAGTATAGGGCCAAGATCAGCACCAATTAGCAATGACCACAGTGTAGACTCCATTTGGGAGCAAGCAGCGAGAGATCTGTCTGAAGAGATGGAGAGCATTTTCCAAGGTCAGCCTTGACCTCCTCAGGGGTTTTCAGAAGCCAGCCCACAAATTCCATCTAGGCCAGGGCAGGGTTTTCTCATGTCTGTCCAAGGTTTAGAATTTTTAAGTTGGAATATTTTAAGGCAAAGAATGCTCCTGCTTGCTGCTGCTTTCACCATGCCTTACATTCAACCCTCTTCTTACATCAAGTCAGCGGCCCAGCCCCAGAAGGCACTTAGGTCTGCCACTCTTTCTAGGAGAGGGGGTTCAACAGAAAGCAGAAATCAGAGTAGGAATGTGGTCCCCTGTGCGGTTTTATGAAAATCAGTCTGGTGATATGTGGTAGACAAAATATAATTGGAAGATGAAAGAATAGCCAGGAACTTCCTCAATGGTCTGGCCCAACTTTCCCCATATTTTCTTGACTCTGTACCCTCAATATACATAGAAATCACATACGTATCTCATGTCCTAATACAGTATGGGTGCAAGTAATGATTCTGTACCCACCTCCAACGTGTGGGTTTTTTCCCCACACCAACAAGCAATTCTCCAACATCAGCTGGATGTCCTATAATCCAACTCAATTCTGAGACTATCTACACAGAGAAAGCATCAGATCCAATGGGTTAAGGGCTCAGTCCCACCAGACTGCTCCACCCTCAACTTCAGATGCCAATCACAAGTGCAGGTGGCCCGTCACCTGTGCTTCTGTCCAACCAGCATGTAGACCAGAGGCTCTAATGACCTTGGTTCTAACGACCTTGGGTTCGATTAATTTGCTCACAAAACTCAGAAATATTTTACTTACTAGATTACCGGTTTATTATGAGGGATATAGCTCAGGAACAGCCGGATACAAGTGATGCACAAGGCAAGATACGGGGAAGGGCACAGAGCTCCCATGCCCTCTCCGTGCCCACCACTTTCCTGGTTACCTCCATGTGTTCACCAAGGCAGAAACTTTCTGAACCCTGTCTTGTTGAGATTTTATGGAGGCTTCATTATTTAAACATAATTGATTGAGTCATTAGCCTATGGTGGTTGTTTCAACCTCCAGCCCCCTCTGCCCTCCCTGGAAATAGCGGGTGGGACTGAAAGTTCCAATCCTCGAATCACCTGGTGGCCTCCTCTGGCAACCAGCCCCCACCCTTAGGTGACCCAGGGGCATTCCAAAAGTGACCACATTAACATAACAAAAGACATAGTTATTACTCTCAACACCGGGAAAAATCACAAGAATTTTACCTCGGGCCAGTAAGAAGGACAAAGACCAAATATGTATTTCATATTATAAATCACAATACCATAGTTAACTCATAGAAAGAAGAATTTAAATGAATGAGCTAAGGATAAAATAACACTTCTTTTAAGGCTTTTATTTTGTTAATAATACAAAAAAACCTTTTCACTGAAAGGAATTATTACGAATGCTGATGTTTTTAGTGAGTGCTATGTGGTTGATATGTTTTATTATGTTTGTGCTACCTTCATATTAACATTTTGCAGTTCAGTATTTAGAAGATCGGGTTTTAAGTGCAAATTACTTTGATGCTTGATTCTTACAGCTTTCAGAATTGAAAAAAGATACCACAGTAAGGTACAGACATCCAAATGAAAAAAGTGCTTCATTGGCTGTGCTTACTAAAATATTAATGTTTCAGTCTTCCTCACCAATTATACAAAGGCTTTTGTTTAAATCCAGCTGGCAAATTTCCATTTTTTCTTGATGTCCATCAGTTGTTCTTGTGTATTTTATATTTTTAACCAGAAGGTTTGAAAACCACCTGAACTCTTCATATGGAAGATGTTTAATTAAGCTGGGCATTAGGTAGGCCAAACATCAACACTACCAATTTCTTGCTGTTTGCCTCTGTTTGCATTATTAATGCTATCTTCTTGAAGTAGTTTCCTCTGGCGGGACTCATTTTTAAGCATGTATCTATTTCTTCAGGGTTTATTTAGTGAAAACAAATCATAAATTCATTTAACTTGGCCCACCTGCCCTGCAGAAGGTCAAGTTACACAGAAAGCAAAGGAGTGGGTGCCAAGCCCTCCAAGTTTAGAGCCCCTGCTCTATCTCAGGCCAGTGTGGCCAGGCTGATTGGTATGTGACTTTGGTATGTGACCTTGGATGGCCTGACTGACAGAGCAGTGAGTGGTCAGTACCCATCACATAGTAAATACTAGAAAATGCAATGTCTTTCCCATTGTTTGAAGTTCTAGAAATTCTAATATTTTCTACCCACACTTCAGAGGCTCATCTTACACAGGGCCTGGTGCCTGCAGGTTCTTTTAGGAGACCTCAGTCTCCAAGGTGAGGAGATACAGATGAGATAAACGAGACAGTATCTGGAGTGGGGATCAGTTGATTGGGGGGGGGGGGCAGGGAATAAGGAGATCCAGGATGTCTAGAGTTTCTAGAGGGGTTGGCAGGGTTGTGGGGTGTTCATTCTGACAGACAGCATTTCCTGGGATCACAGGTGCTTGGTGGCCTTGTTCCAGCATGGCCTCCCAGGCCAGAGGAAGATCCAAAGGCTGGCTCTGTCCCCTGCTTCACTTGAACTCTATTCCTCTGTTCTCCCCAGCCCCCACCCCAAATCACTGAATGGACATGTGAGGCAAGCAGCGGACCCAAAATCCTAAGACCTGGGTTCCAGTCCATACCTAGTAGCTGTGTGACTCTGGGCACAGCTTTCTCATCCACAAAATGAAAATAAAGGAACGAACCCTGCTTGCTTCACAGGATTTTAATGTGGCTCAAATAAGACAAGGCACAGGCACGTGTGAAGGCTCTGAAAACTACAAAGCACCATATAAACGGATGGCATTATTATGATTTAATAGCATCTTGTGTGCATGGTGATTGATACACCAGGCAAGGCATACTCCCTCGCTCTGGCCTTTGTTTTTCTGGGACACATTCTAGGAGGGTGTGCAGCTATGTCGTGTAGGAGGCAGCCACCGGCATGAGTAACCCATGGGCAGTGTGTCTGCATAGCTGAACATCCTAAAATACCACTGACCTCAGGCATCCTGAGACTAGAGGTCACACTTGGAAGCTAGGTGGCTTGGATGGTACAGAGGCTGCTGGGGGTTCTGGAGCCAAGGAGCAAGGCCAAGACCACTGGAAGCAGGACTTGGCTTCCATGGAAACTCCCTACTCTGGGCATTTATTCCTTCAGTTGTTCTGAAAGAAATCTAAGAAGCTGGCATGAGATTCAAGCATTGTTTGAAACTGGGAGATAAAACCCCTTATTGTACCTACTTTGGTAATTTGAGTTTTGGCTTGCCCTGACCCCAGGTATAGTCAGTCTATTAACATATTTACCAGATGCCCACACAGAAGGATAGTACAGACCCACACAATGAAAGCACTACAATCTGATTGGGAAGATTGAATACAGGATAAATGGATAATAGATAGATAATAGATGACAAATTAATGATAGTGATGAGAAATATGATAAATTCATGATAGACATAGATACTGGATGGAGGATTGGACAGAGAAGTATAAACATGAAACGATACTAACATCAGAATAAAAAGAACAATTTAGTGAGTACCTACAATGTGCCAGGTAGCTTCAGATATGCCCTTACAGCTGTCCTTGAATTTTTTTTTTTTAACATTTATTTATTTTTGAGAGACAGAGTGTGAGTGCAGGAGGGGCAAAGAGAGAGAGAGGGAGACACAGAATCCAAAGCAGGCTCCAGGCTCTGAGCTGTCAGCACAGAGCCCAACGTGGGACTTAAACCCACAAACGGTGAGATCATGACCTGAGCCGAAGTCAGACACTCAACTGACTGAGCCACCCAGGAGTCCCTGTCATTGCTGAATTCTTCAGCAACACTGCAAGAAACCATCATCTCTGTTTGTCAGAAAAGGAAACCGAGGTCCAAAGAGGCTTAAGTAACCTGCCAAAAGCCACCCAGCCGGCCTGTGTTCTTTCATCTAAGTCTCACTGTTCCTGAGTCATAGGACACCCCACTCCCACCCCAGCCCCAGCTCTGAATTGTCTTTGTTACTTGTGAGCCTTTGTTTTATGTGAGAACATCTTGGAAACTCTGAGAAAAGCCACAAACCACTTTCCATTCAAGGAGAACCTGAAAACCAGCTCTTCAACCAGGCCTGTTTCAGCTGCCTTCAAGGTTCCCAGGTGAAAGCAAGGCCTCTCCGGAGAAACCAAAGAGCTTTCTCTTTGGGCGCACAGAAATGTTCGCAAGGCAGGCCAGGCTGGGGTGCACTAAGGAAACTGACTTGGAGCCAGAGGCTTCTATGGGGCACTGCACGCCGATGCCCACCCGTTCAGTCCTACCTCCTTTTACTCCTAGCAGCTTCATTTGCTCCCTCTCTTACCTCTCTCCTGTCTCACCACCTTCTCACCTCCAAGACCAGCTGGGGTAGGGCAAGAGCTTGGCCACCATGTCAGGAGGGCAGGAGGGCCTCAGGGCTTCCTGCCACAGCCTATGCTCTCTCCATCAGACAGACTCCTGGCTCCTGGCTCTCTCAGGGTGCAAAGCCAAGCCTCCGGGAAATCCCTTGTGCCTTCCTATGGGGCTGGAGCCAGGAGTGAGTTTCGGGGCCACTGGTTATGGTGACAGGGAGGATTTAGGAGTGCATGCACACTGTTGAAGAAGTTCTGTTAGGATGTTCGATGGAGTATGGAGGACGGATGCTCCTAGAGGGACTTCACAGGGAGTTGAAGAATCCTCTGTGTGAGGGACAGAGATGGTGAAAGAGGAGACAGGGACAAATCTAGCCAGTCCCTCCCACCTCTTTCTGCATTGGCTAGCTCAGCCTCTGTCCTCCATTCCCTTGGCCCCAATATCTCTTTTTGAAACTTTCCAGCCTGGAAAGCAGGATGTTCTCAGATCTGCAAGTGTCCTTTTACATAGACTAGGCTTTCTGATAGTTTCAAAGGTGCTCTTAAAATGCACAACAAGGAATCAGAATTTTAGAAATGATTAAGTTCTATCTTCAGAATGGGAGGCTGAGAATTAAGGAGGTAAAGTGGCTTGTCCAAGGTCATATGTGCTGCTAACTCCTGCTCCATGATACCAGGATAGAGGTGTCGTCAAAATTTAGAACCTCCCTCTGAAAGGGACTCCTCTTCCAGGCGTGGTGGGTGCGGTCACCCACTGTATTTGACTTCCATGGGTCTTTGATCTTTGCTGGCTGTGGTCCAGGAGCTCAGCTGAGACACCAACTCAGAATCAAACTCCTGGCAGCCAATAGCCATAGTAGGAGCTGAGTGATTCCCACAGACACCCAGGACCAGGTCAGAGCTCCACCCAGGGGAGGAGCTGTGGGAAGCCCTGCCCACTTGCCTGCCTAGCCGGTCCTGCAGCTCTGTCTACCCCATGGAGAGAGCCACTCCATCAGAGAGTGGCCTGTGCCTGCATCCAAGGAGTCAGGGCTGAGGATGAGGAGACTCTTGGGGACCCAGAAGATCATGTCCTGCCTGAATGCCCAGCCTGAAAGCCTGAAGGGCCTGCCCTAACAGGGCCTCAGCAGCTGCCTGGTAAGAGAATTGCTGGCCCCTCTGTACTTGGAGGGAGGAGAGGGAAGGAGATTCAGATACAAGCTGTGCTGGGAGTGAGGGGAGGGGCCCTCGCCTAGAATTTGCTAAGCATCTATCCACTGCTGTCTGAAGAACTATTGATTACTCTCCCATTTCATAGTGGAGGAAACTAAACCTCAGGGAGAAGTAATATAGTCTCCGAGTCAGTGGCAGAGCCGAGATGACAGTTCCTCTTGCCTGACCTTCCTTTCTGTGCTGCAGACCAGGCCCCCACCACACAACTTCACCTGCTGTGATTTTCTTAGGGAGGGCCCAAGGCAATAATCCCTTTCCTCACCTCAACCTAATTTGGGCTCCACTCCTGCTTCCCAACAAATGATTCTGTCTGTGCTGAAGTGACAGAAGTCAGGGAGCTGTGCCTGCGTGAGAAGGAGGCTGGGCATGACGCTTTTGGGGCTCACTGTCTATGTGATGGGGATTCTGGGAATGGGAGCAGAAACCTGCATGTACTGCAATTACCTCTGCTTCTCAGAGCCAATCCAGAGAAAGCTGCCATCTGCCACGTAGGTGACCCTGAAGTCCTGTGTGTGACCCCGTCCTTCTGGAGGTGATGCCGAAATGAGTGCCCTCAAGAGGATGCTGTAGTCAGCTCATACCGTGGGTGGCAGCATGGGGTATAGAAAGAGATTGAGCTTTGGTTCTCATGGTCATGGTGGGATCAATGAAGTCCCCACAGAGGCAGAAAGGAGAGGAGAATGAAAATTAATATTTATTGAGTGTTTTCTCCTCCCGTTTGTCAGATAGGAAAGCCAAGACTCTGAAAGGTTAAATGACTCAGGTGTATCAACCCAAAGCTCAAGCTCTCTTCTAGAAGTAGAGGAGAGATCCTGGCAGAAAGCTCCTCAGAGTAGGGGAAGAGTTCATAGGCCGCCCCTACTCAGGAGCCTCCAGGAACATCGTGAGTCCCATGTTCCCCGCAGGTGCGCAGGGTAGATGCAGCTGGACTCTCCAGGTCCCCTGTAGCTGTGGCGACAACCCTCAGGGCACTGCCCTCTGGTGGCTCAGTGGGTGACTCTGCTAAACGCCATTCCCATCATCTGTATCAGCACTGGTGGCTGGAGCCTTCATTCAGGCGGGTGGATACACAAATCGTCACTTGATGGTTGGCTCTATCGCCACATGAGAGGAAAACACACCAGTGCAGTTGCCATTTGGGACATACTGGAGATACAGCACTCTACCCCAGAGATGGATTTGGTGAAAGAAGGACCAGAGTCAAGTGTAATCTAGTTCACTTTGGGAGCTGGGGTCGTCTTCCCAAATGCAGCGCAAAGAACAGGGTTTTGGAAGAAGACCTGGATTCACATCATGGCACTTAACTCCTACGTGGCCTTGGCCAAATCCCTTCACCAATCTGAGATCCAACTCCAGAAATTAACACCTACTAGGCCAGATGTTCATGAGAATTAAATGTGATTAAGCACCAAACACAGCACCTATAGCACCTGAGAGCATCTAGAGGGCTTTCTCTCCCTCTCTTTTCCTCCTTAATAAAATGAGACATGCTCAGCAACCTGACAAGATAAGCAGGGACAAATGGGATCACATTTCCAGGTCTGGTGTGGGCAAAGCTTTTTAGGACATGAGATTGCTTGGGGCAGATTCAGAGGCCCAAGGCCCAAACATTCTCACTTCCTAACATAGGGCTGGGCACGGGGAAAACACGATTCAATAGGGGTCTTAGAGCTGAAGCTAGATTGTTCCCCAACTTGCCTGATAAAGTTCAATTTCACATAGGAAGAGAAAGAATTTAGGAATATCCCAAAATGAGAAAGAAGCTAATTCAGACCAGACTAGGGAGAAGTTACAGATGGCCATGGGCTAGAGGGCAGAGACTGAGCATAAGTGGGTAGGAGAGTGTTGGTGGGCAAGCCTCCATATCTTTGCCCAGCATCTGGAGGGCTCCACCTTTCTTTGTTCACCTGGAAAAAATGCAAACACATTCTTCAAGAATCTAATGACCTTCTCTATGACTTCCATTCTGGCACTGTCCCACCCTCCACCAATGAAACTGATCACTCACTTCCTTTGCACACCATGGATCCTTTGCCTCAGCCCCTGTTACAGGACAGTCACAGGAACACTGTGTCACTTCACTGCTTACACTCCCTCTCTCTCACTAGATGGGAGCTCTGGTGGATACCTCATACATGTCTGATTCCCAGAAGGAGCTTGTAAAGCCTTTGGAAAATTGAATGAAGGAATGGAGGGAATGATGCTGGGGATGGGTGAATGGACAGAGACTGGGAAGATGAACTAAAGGAAGAAAGTTTGAATATGATCATTGGTGGACTGATAATGTTGATTTATCAAAAGATGAGTGAGAAGGAAAGGGCTGAGGTAGAGGAATATGAAGAAGTGCAGAGTTCTAGAACCTTACACACATGCAAAGATGTTCATTACTGATTTTGTAACAGTAAAACATGTGGAAATAACTTAGTACCATAAGCAGGACATGTGTTATATAAATGTTGGTATGCTGATCTTATGACATACTTTGAACCATTAGGAGGAATGAAGCAGATCTGTAGGAACTGACATGGAGAGGTCTCTGACATTGGAAAAGAGCATTGTGTCATGGTGTAGTGGTTAAAAGTGATTGGGTCAGCTTGCCTGGATTCAGTCTGCCCCTCACTTGCCATACAACCTTGGGACTGCTTCTTATTCTCTCTAAGCCTCAGCTGTTTCATTTGGGAAAATGAGGAGAGTGGTAGTCATGACTTTAATGAGTCACAAGGATTTCCAAGATTCTTAGCAGAGTGCAAACATGCATTAAATATGTAATAAATGTTTGCTATCATTATTAAGCAAAACAAGTAAGTAGCAAAAAAATGCATGCTATAACACCAATTTTACTTTTTAACTGTTTTCTTCATATTTATATACATGTATATATGCGTAGATAAAACAACTGTTGACAGTTGATTGTCTCTTAGGTACAAGACTAGAGGGAAGTGAGGAAGAGCCTTTATTTTTTAGAGAAATTTTGGGTTCATAATAAAATTGTGCCCCCCACCCACCCCACACACAACCTTCCCCACTATCACATCCCCCACCAGAGTGGTACATTTGTTAAGCTGATGAACCTACAGGACACATCATTGGGACTTCTACTTTCAACTTTGTACATTTCTGTCTTCTTTTCACTTCCACAATGAGCATGTATCCATTTTGTAGGTAAAATTATATTAGTTAATTAATTGTTGAATCATATCCTAAGCCCCAGAATGGTTAGCCTCTTGAAAGTAGCCTGGTTGACACAGGTTGCCACAGAGGAAGGGGACAAGCCACCCTGGGACTGCCTGCCTAGGTACAAGGCCGGAGCCGCACCCGAGAACCCCCACTCTGCTGTCACCATCATGACAGGTCACAGGCTCACCTGCCTGGCTGCTGGCTACTCTCTCAGAGGAACATCTGACAGTAGCTCCCAAGCCTGAGGAGGCCAGGCCCCGGGGCCATGCCTTCCCTGACGGTCCTCATGCTCACCTAACCAGCTGAACGGCTTTAGAGTGCCCAGGGAGCAGGTCTGGAAGGTTGGGAGAGCAGCCGATATCACTGGTGTGAGGCTGCCAGCCCTGGACTCAAAGTCTCCTCTGACATTCACTAGCACAGTGACCTTTCTGTGAGCCTCTGTTTGCTCATCCCAGTTCGGGATTAACCTACCCACCTCACAACGGCACTGGGACATGGAGTGAGAAGATCCGTGGGAAAGTATCTAATGTATTCTTTGCACATGGATGGTTCTTGGAAAGTCTACTTGTGTGTTTGTTTATTATTGGGAAGTTTTCATTTCCTGTCTACATGACCTGCTTAATAGACTTAGACCCTTGGATAAATGGCATGGTCGGGGTGAGTGCCTAGTTGGGGATGTCCTTCCTGGCAAAGTCAAGATAAGGAGAGGGTAAGGACAGTCCTGGGGTTTCCAAAATACACAGTCCAGGATGGACTGGCTGCATTTCTGGGGCTGGTGAACTACTCTCTAAACAAGGTGTCAGCCTTTATTTGGGTTGGATATAACATGATGATCCTCCAAAATGGAGACATTCCTGGATGGCATGCAGGGAATGGAAGGGATAACCAAATAGTATAGAAAGAGGCTGCTCTCCACACATGTTGAAAAACTGCTGCGGCTGATGACCCACAGGACGGAGCTGGGCTTGGCAGAGGTGAGCCCTTTGGGTCACCTCTCCTGCCTTGCCCATCTGTTTTCCCAGGTGATTGCTACTTTGGCCCCTCTCTGCGTGAGCGCCTTGTCAACATGAAATACAGTCTCCATTTGACCTTTGTGTGTCTGAGTCTCTTGACTCCAAGGTGAGTTTGCTGCCCTATAATGACCTTGGTCTGAATTGCTTTGAGTATGTGGTTGAAGTAGGAAGGGTGGCAGGTCATTAGTAAGAAACTAATGGCAAGACAAAGCCTAGTCTGTCCACCTCCTTGAAACACCCAGACAACACAACTCCCTGCCATTTATTCAAGCTTCCAAAATGGTCATACATGGGTGAACCATTGTGGGTTTTTTTAAATGTTTATTTATTTTGAGAGAGAGAGAGAGAGAGAGAGAGAGAGCAAGCGAGCATGTGCTCATGAGAGATGGAGGAGGAAGAGAGAGAGAGAATCCAAAGCAGGTGCTGCGATGTTAGTGCAGAGCCCACTGTGGGGGCTTGATCCCACGAACTGTGAGATCATGACCTAAGCCAACATCAAGAGTTGGGCACTTAACCAACTAACCCGCCCAGGTGCCCCCACTTGTGTTTTTTCTAAAGACACTTGGAGGGGTTCCCAAATTACCTCAGCATTCTGAGGTATGGCAAATGGGTAATAAAATGGAATGGGATAAGGACATATTAATTCAGCAGCTTAAAATTAGAGATTTCTCTCTGGGAAAGTCACCACTGGTACATGGGCACAACACACAGACATACATGCAAACACAAGCTCAAGTTTGTGTGTGTACATGCTTATTCACAGATAAGCAACACTCATCTTCTTTTCCAGGATGTGCATCCAGGGGAATCAGTTCAACATTGAGGTCAGCAGAAGTGACAAGCTCTCCCTGCCTGGCTTTGAGAATCTCACAGCAGGATATAATAAATTTCTCAGGCCCAATTTTGGTGGTAGGTCATCCTTTCTGTCCAGTACGACAATTCAAAAGAAGGAGAACAGAGACAATATGCAGAGGAGGGTTTCATGAGATTTTAGTTGACTCCTTTTTCTGATCTACAACCTGTTAAGGATTAGCAATAATGGATGAGGACAGCAAGTGATTTTCACACTATTTTGAAGAACGTGCTTTGCTTCTCAACCTGCAGGATGAAGAAATCCTCTTCCCAGCTGAGGAGGTGACTAGAGCCTCTAACAACCTCCTACACACTGTCTTCCTTCTACCCCCACTTCCAGTGTCATTATTTAAGGACCATGCCACCTAGTCTTCCTGCCTCCAGCCTGGTCACTCAAGGCTAACCCCCAACGGTGCCACCTAGATGGCCTGCCTGGGTCCTTTTCCTGCTCAAAATACCTGCCTATGTCCCAGCATCCTCAGCATAGAGTCCAGAGCCCTTTGCATGGCACACCAGGGCCTTCCTAGGCCAGCCTCTATCTCTGCCAGTCTCGTCTGCCCCAACTCCTCCCGCTATGCCCTGCCAGGAATGTGCCCCAAACACTCCCTGACCTCCTTGGCTTCCCTGGTCTCCTGCCTTTGCTGAGACTGTTTATCTGCTGAGAACAGCTTCTTTCAAATTCCCTCCCTGGCAAAATGCCAATTTTTCTTCACGGCTCTAATCGAAGGCTTCCTCCTGTGAGAAGCCAGCCCTGATTCCTCTAGGCCCTATCCCCATTCTTCACACTTTACTTTGAACATACTTCCAAATCCTAGCCACTACCTGGCAATACCATCGTTGCCACTGGTTTTATATCTGTCTCAGCTTTAGGCTACAGTCTCTTGGGGGAGTCTTGCTTTATTTACCTCAGTAAAGTTACCTCACTAACCCTAGCAGCAGCTCAGTGCTTGGCATATAGCAAGTGGTCGATTAGTATTTATTGATGGCATGAGGGAAAGAGGGAGGGATGAAACCAATAATATACCTCCTCACAGAGTCTCAGTCTCTCTGTGTCTCTAATGTCTCCTTACGCAGAGCATAAAGTGGTAGAAAGAGGTTTGGAGTTGAACAAACCTCCATTTGGCTCCTGGATCTACTGCTTGCCCAACACCTTAGCTTTCTAAGTCACCTCTCTATAAAGTGGGGATATATCTTCTGCCTCACAGAGAGGACTGATTGAAATGAAGTGTGTGAATAAGAACCATGGCACCTGCCATATCATCAGGATGCAGTCTATTCTAATCCCCTTTCCTTCCTGCTCCTCCCCTCACATGACAAAATTCTCTGGTCAAATCTAGGATTAGTGGGTTAGTCCACTGGAGAGCCAACACAAAAGGGAATTATCCATGCAAGATATTCACTGGGGCAATATCTATGACAGAATGTGGGGTGGGAAGAGAGGGAAGCTGACCCCTGGGGAAGGAGAGAGGGAGGGAAGGAAGGTTGGACAGAGGTGTCATAGACTACACTACGGTTCTATGTGTGTGTGGAAGGGCCCCAGAGAATCCTGGAGCCAAATTTGCCATCAGAGGAATCTCCTATCTCTGCCTCCCAGGAACAGTGTGCCTTCATATCCCCGCCACACTCAGTCACTGGTGGGGTGCAGCCTTCAGGAAGCATGGCCTCAGAGCAAGTGCACAAATAGATTTCAGAGCACAGGAGCTGGGCCAATTACACTCACCTCAGTTGGAGATCCGAGAGACCATTTTCATGGCCACACAATTGAGATTTGAGGTCCTTACTTTAACAAACCTAGGAAGGCTTCAACCTCCCCTAGTCTTCCCGGGCCCAGCAGGACACTAATGACAAGCATGTGAGTCTGTACACCCTGGTTAGATCCAATTCCTCTGCCTCCCAAACCCCAAACAATAGGCCAGGATACTGCCCTTCTTGTTGCCTGTTCATAGGTTGACAACAGGCAAGATTCTTGGGCAATGAACCTGGGGTGGACCCAAGGAGGGTGAGGCCCAGATCCACCTGGGGTGAGAAGGGGGTAAGCGGTCCTTAGTCAAAAAGAAGGTGAGCCCCAACACCTTGGCAATCGGTCTCCTAAAGGAACTACATTTACGTGGCGGCCGGGAGTTCCGTGGAGCAGCCATGTTTTCTGTACTGCCTGTCCACCCAGGTTTTAGGTCCCTGGGGTCCTTAAGAGAAAAGACCTCCATAGGGTTTTTCAGGGAACAAGGTACACAGAGCACAGATTTATAAACAAGCCCTAAGAACACTGTCCAGGAACTGGCTTTGACCTCTTTCCTAGGAGGAAGCTGCCCTCTGGTGGCACAGCTTACTTTGATAACTCAAGGGGAAGAAAGCAAGTTCTGGTCCCTAAAGAAGCCAACTGAAGCAAGGCCCAGACTGGACTAATTAGATACAAAGTAAACAGAAAGCACAGTGGGATGGAACTTTTGTGTGTTTTCTGTTCTCCATGTTCCTCAGGGAGAGCAAATAACACTCAGCCACTGCCCACTGTGCTCCAGGCACTTAAAATAGATCTTGTAACTTTCCCAACCCAACCCATAATACCAGGCACTAGTAGCTCTATTTTATAGGTGAGAAATTGTAGCTTAGCAATTTGCTCAAGGTCACACAGCTATGAGGTGGTGGGCATAGGATTCAAACACTCTGGCTCCAAGCTCCTTTTCTCAATTTCTGCCTTGAGGGGCAGAAAGCCACCTAGCACCATACTCCTTCAGCACCTTCCACAGTCTGTCCTCAAAGATCTCCCACTTTTCCACCAAGTATTAACACCAAGCATTTACTTCATTACTTTTAATTGCATTGGTTCTAAAACTCCACTTCCAAATTCCCACCTATATTCTATGGCTTAGTTTCCTTCTGTGAATAAGTAGGTCGCTTTGTCTGATTCCTACCAATTAGATGGTTTTAAGCTTCCTTTGAATTTCACCTCCCCTCTTCCTGGTTAATGCAGTGTCACAGTCCCCTGACACACCCCTAGTTCTTTATTACAAGAGAATGTTGTTGCAGCTATTAACCTGGTGAGTAAAGTTGTTCTTTTTCCAGAATGAGCTAGGATTAAGGAGGAGAAGAGGGGTAGGCAAATGCCACTTACTGAGCCTCTGTTATTATGTGACAGACACAATCCTGGGAGCTTTGTACAGATAACTATTTGTGAGCACCTCCTACACATCTGGCTGGGCAGGCACTTCACACGTATCCCTCTTGCCACCATCCTGCAGAGAAGCTGCCACATGCCGAATCTCCTTTAGCCCTCTCCATGACCCTATGGTGTCATTAGCATTATCCCCACTTGTAGGTGAGAAGTCTGCAGTTCCGAAAGACTCGGTAACTCTTCCCAGTTGTAAGCCAACATCTTTCTCACTCCTGGGCTTTTCTTCTGCATCTCCAGTCTGAGGAAGAATACACTGCCCTGGCCTGGCTTCTGAGAATGGTGGCCCCAAGGCCTCTGTCTCCAGAGCTGAGGCGGGCGCTCTCAGAAGTTCAGCTTGAGGCCCAGTATCTATGTACCAGATCTCATGGGGAAGGTTCTGGAATTCTAAATAGTTTAGGCTTTTGGGAGAGTAAAGGAAGAGTAGCAAAGCATCAGGAGGTGAGCAGGAGCTCAACCATGAGCAGTCTTGAATGCCATCTTGTGGTAAATTTACTTAGTTGAGGGGAAAAAAAAATGAAGATCTCTGTGCAAAATCCCAAATCCCCTACTACGTTTCTAAATAATCTGTCCCTTGCAAAGCACCACAGGAAAAATCCTCCAAGTAAGAAATAGCAAATACAACTACATCCTTTAAAATCTGCACTAATGAACGTAGTGTGGTCTCTCTTACACATTAAGCTATTTACATATTTGTGCATTTTTTATACAAACATTTTTCATACATTTTTTCCCATTCTACACAATGGTTCCTCCTGACAGGGGTGGGTAGATATCCACCTTTTGCTTTATATACTTCTAGAGTGGTTAAAATTTCCCAATAGGTGAATGTTGCTTTCATAATTTTATAATTTTTAAAACATTGTGCTAATGTAGTGTGTTTGTGTCTCTGTGTAAGTCCTTCTGGTTTTTTCTTCATTCTTAGGAGAACCAGTTCAGATAGCACTGACTCTGGACATTGCAAGTATTTCTAGTATTTCAGAGAGTAACATGGTAAGTGTGGCCCCTTCATCTTCCACCTGAGGAGACCTTCTCCTCGTGTTTTATGGGGATACACCTTCTAGCTACTCAAAAAACAGAACAGAGACTCACAGCCCCATGCTCTTGGAATGGCAGAGGCTGGAAACCTATCCCAAAACTCAAGAGAGTGGAAGATTCTTATAAAACAGATCTTCTGAAAAGGAAGGAAAGTGGATTCAAAGGCCAGGAGGGAAGAAATGAGGGAGGGGAGCGGGTGCATTTGGTAAGGGATGAAAACCGGGGAGAGAATCAAAGGGCAGTGGGGAAGCCTGAATATCACATGGACCCTCCCAGGGCGGAAGCTAAGCTAAGCTAATGAAAACCAACACTCGCATGACTTCTTTCCACCATCCTCTCACTTAAGAACACCCAGTACAGATAAGCTGACACAAAAAGCAGGTTGCCAAGGGGCCCACTGTGCAGTCCGGGTACGATCTTGGACAACCTAAGCACTTAGCTCACCAAAACCTTCAACGGTTTGGAGGGGCTTTTGTGATAGAAGGTAAGTAAGTTAAGGCGCTAAACATGCTCCTATAGGGCTCCCTTTTGGCAGTGACGGTTACTCTCTAGAACAGATAAGGTGCTTTCTTCTCTTATTGCTAACAGGCTGCTCCCCCAAGAATAAGACTTTGTTCACCAATGTCTATTATAGAACGTACTCTTAACCTAAGTGGAGGTGGGGAAGGGAATACGACTTGACCCCTTCCCTTCCGTTTTCAAAGTCTTTCTCCCCCCAATCCATTTCCACTACCTGGCTTCCCCCTCAGGACTATACAGCCACCATATACCTCAGACAGCGCTGGACGGACCAGCGGCTGGTATTTGAAGGCAACAAGAGCTTCACTCTGGATGCGCGCCTTGTGGAGTTCCTCTGGGTGCCGGACACTTACATTGTGGAGTCCAAGAAGTCCTTCCTCCATGAAGTCACTGTGGGCAACAGGCTCATCCGCCTCTTCTCCAATGGCACAGTCCTGTATGCTATCAGGTGACTGGGTGGCTGCAACCGCAGGGCTGGAGGGGAGATGGCTAGAGAAAAGGCATAAATATATCCTGGATAGTTCTGAGCAGCTGTCAGATAAGCACCCCCACGTCCCACCCTTGTCATGCCCCTGCCTTCCTAGATTCTTGTCCCTACAATTGAAGGGCCCTCCCTTAGTTCAGTTTGGCTCAATAAGCAACTACTGAATGACTGCTCTGGGCCAGGCCCTACTCTGGACACCGAGAACACAGAGCTGAATGAGACATTGTCCTGACACAGATGAATAACAAAGGGAAGTTCAGAATCCTAGGGAGTTGGGGAGTACGTTAGAGACAGAACTCTGAGCTGAGTCTTAAAGAGTAAAAGGAAGTTAGCAAGAGAAGACGGGGAACAGCAGGAGGAAATGTAAAAATTTTTCCTTTCATGGGACTTAGTGGAGCTAGAGTTGCTGCAGAATGCATCTCTACTCGTCTGAGTCATTTTTGTACAGAGAATCAAAGCACAGTGCCCCAAGGCCTCTGTCATCTGCAACCACGGCCTCCCTTTGTCTCTTCTCCAAATCCCTGAGGCCAAAAGTTCCTTCCACCCAGTAGAAGTTTATCAAGAGGCTGGTTGGCTAGAATAGGGAAGGTGTTCCCTAGGTGCTGCAAGAGGCAACCCACAGGCAGAGGCTCAGGGCTGTTTGCACAAGGGATGTGCAAGGACCAGACAAACCATATGCTCTCACAGTCCTTGGGTAGAAGGCTGAGAACCTAATACTCTTAAATCCCAAGAGGCTGCTGTTAGGAAACAAAGACTGAGCTAACCAATAAACTGAATTTTTGGACTGCTCATCTGACATTCCTCAGCCACACTGAATTATGCAAAAACCAGCCCAAACCCCAACCCTTCTTTCAAGAAGCTAAACTAGACCTCTCCCATGACACCCAGCTCCAATCAACACTAACTCTTCCCATGGGTGTACGTGTGTGTGCATGGATGTGTCTGTCTGTATTTTGCACATAACATAATCTGTTTTGTACAAGGATTACAAATTATAGATGACATTTAACAGCCTCGCTCTAGAATTAGACATATTTGGGGGTGAGTCCCTGTTCTGTCCCTACTCTGTGACCTTAGGCAAGTTGCTAGACTCTCTGAACCTCGGTTTCCTCAGCAGCAAAAGCAGAATGATTTTTCCTACCTCATAAAGCTGTTGTATAAATTCAAAGGGATAATGCATGTGAAGCACTTTCCCTGGGGATTGGCTCGGGGTAAGCGCTCAGTAAATAGTAGCTGTTGTTACTCTCTCTCCCTTAAGGGAGCTTCCTCAAGGTGGGCACCATGAACACAACATTTCACTTTCCCCAAGAACCCAGCACAGTGCTTAATGACGACACTTAATAAAAATGTATGACACTGAAGGAAAAGGGAGATAAAGGTGGGCCAGTTGAAATCTCCACTGTGAGGGCTTTATTGAGGTTTAATTGAATGTCCCTGAATGTTGGTCCCTAAGAGCCACAGTGCCTGGGACCCTCCAACATCCTCCACTTCCTCTGCAAATGCTGATCCCCTCCAGGAGGCAGGGTCCTGGAGAACTGCACAGCCAGCAGACCTGGGATCCAGCCCCAGCTCTGCCACTAAGAGCTGTGTGAGCCAAGGCAAGCCGGAATCTGTTGTCAAATGGTGACAGCAGTGTTGGGATCTCTGTTCTAGCTCCTCGTGCGTTTGTCAGGAAGATTAAATTTTAAAACTGGATGCAAACGCATCTCAAGCCAATGAGTGATTCTGTTCTGCAATATGTTGCACATTTGCCTCTTCATTGCCAACATTCTTGCTTCCTCCATCCTGGGCCCCAGCTTTTACCACATCTCAAAGATGTCACTTAGCACAGAAAAGCTCAGGAATGTTTTGCGTGTAGGCTCCAAGTCACACGTTCACTGTAAGGGCCAAGGTGAAAGTCTTCTTGGAGTTGCCCTTAACAGGGAATGTGTATTTTCCCCCACAACACTCCTTTTGAACCCATTTTTCCTTTCTTAGAATCACAACGACTGTTGCATGTAACATGGACCTGTCTAAATATCCCATGGACACACAGACATGCAAGTTGCAACTGGAAAGCTGTGAGTATATATCCTGCAGCCCCTTGAGATGATTTTCCTGGGTGACTTAGATCAGTGTATTCATGGAGAGAGACCTATACACAATGGCCTTTCTTTTCTCGGTGTTGATTCCAATTGATTAAGCCCTTCTGAGTGTTTAGCCAGAGAGATTTAGAGACCTCTCAGCAACAAACCTTCCAATATGACATCTTTTGGGGAATGCCGCTGTGCACCAACACTAAATATTTCCACCTAAGAGTAGACAGGACAGTGAAGGAAATGGGGGTCAATTGGATGAGGAGTGGGACTCAGAATCTGAGAAGGCACCAGAAGCCAGAAAGAACACAGCAGGGGTTAAAAATGGTAACGTGCAAAGCAATCATTGGCATTCGTTGCATCTGCTTCTAACTTTGAAGAGAAGTTGTTTGGAGTGTGTGTGTGTGTGTGTGTGTGTGTGTGTGTGTGTGTGTGTGTGTACTTTAATACAGTGATGCCACTAATGGGAATTCAAACTGCAGTCTGGGGATTTATGATGAAGAATGAGCATTTATTCTAAGTTGATGTGTGTCAAATGGCATTGTTGAGTAATATCCATTGTTCTGAAATGCCCACCAAACTTGGGAAAGTGTACCTGTGACCGGTGTCCTAGGAAAATAATGGCTCAGAGAGGAGTTATCAAGGCATCAAGGGATGGCTTGTGTCAGGAGGAAAAACCATAGTCAAGCACTGGACATCAGTAAGCACGTCTTACATGAGGACACACGTGGTCAATATCCAAGAAGCACAACCATTATGAGGCAGTAGTCATTTTTCAGAAGTAGACATTTAATTAAAGACTCAGACAGGCAGATTAATTACCTTATTGATTAAATACATGAAAAACCTACTTAAAGCAAGACAGCTATTTGGGGGCAGAATAAAACTTGAGGATATCAAAAAGAGAACTCATTTTCAACCCCACATGGAAAAAGTAATTGCCCTCCATGTATGGCTGTGCTCATCTCAAATCCCAGGAGTGAGATTCTCCTGGAAACTCCAGCACTCTGCTTGCACAAATACCATCCCCAGTGAACAGGGGAAGCATTCACTGAGTGTTTCTTAGCAGTTATTTGGGTACAGAAACCTCACTGAGGGCTTTTTTTCCTGAACACCATCCCTAGAAAAGAATTGCTACCAGCCCACCAGAGCAGTGATAATGCCATGATTGTGAGCATTTTAATACTTGTAAAAGTACGGTGTCTAGGTAGAAGCATGTATGACTCACATTTTTTTAGCTATTTTTGTATTTCTCTGGGCTTCTAGGCATATTTGCACAGCTAACATCAGTACATTTGGGGGTGGTTCTGAGAGAAAACCCACAGACAATTTTTACCTGGAAATCCTCTAAGAACCCATGACCACTTCTCTGCCCTATGGAGGGAAGATAACCACTGTTAAACAGTGGATACTACAAGCTAAGACTTAACAAAATGTTAGTCCCAACACTGGCATCCCTCTTCCCAGTAGCCTGGGAAAATGAAGGCAATACACTTCCATGGTTAAGATCGCAGGTACCAAAATCACTGGGTTTTTCCTGTCACTAGCTGTGACTCTGGGTGAGTAGAACTAACCTCTCCCGACCCCAGTTTCCTCACTTGTGAAGAAGGAAAAATAATACTGTCTGACTTAGAGAGTTATTTTTTAACAGCTTTATTGAGGTAAAATGTACATACCACAAAATTCAGCCCTTTTAAGTGTGAAGTCCAAAGATTTTGGGCAAATCTGCCCAGTTATGCAACCACTGCCACATTTCATTGTTAGAACATTTCCATCAACCAAAAAGATCCTTGTGCACATTTGCAGTCTCTCCCATTGCCGCCACCCCACCCTCACGCCCAGTTAACCACTAATCTACTTTCTGTCTCTATGGATTTGCTTTTTCTGGATATTTCATATAAATGGAATCAATGCACCGTGTGGTCTTTTGCATCTGGCTTCCTTCACTTAGCATGTTTTTGAGGCTCATACATGTTGGAGCGTGGATCAGTACTTCGTTCCTTTCTATTGCTTTATTCCTCGTTATTCCGTATGAAAGAGTACAAGTAATACAAGTCCTTTTGGCTTGGTTCCACCCTGCAGTTATTAAGAATAATGCCACTGTGAACATTTGTGTACAAGCTTTTTGTGGACATGATTTGATTTCCCTTGGGCAGATGCTTAGGAGTGGAATGCTGGATCAAATAGTAAATTTATGTTCAACCTTTCAAGAAGCTGCCAAACTGTTTTCCAAAATGGTTGCACCATTTTACGGTCCCACCAGGGATGTTCCAGTTTCTCCGCGTTCTCATCATTGGTTATTGTCTGTCTTTTTCATGACATCCATTCTTATGGGTGTGAAGTGGTATCTTACTGTGATTTTGATTTGCTTTCCCCTAATGGTTAATGATGTCGAGCATCTTTTCATGTGCTTATTAACCACTCATCTGTCTTCTCAAAGAGCTATTCTGAGGATTAAATGAGATGATAATATTGTAAAGCACTTAGAAATGCCATTGCTTACTAAATGATAGATATTATCATCACCATCATTGTCCATGGGTTTTGGGTTTAGACTTTCCTGAGGTACAATCCTGGCTTTGTTATTAACTTGCCCTGCTATCCTGAGAAAGTTGAGCAGTCTCTCTGAATCTGAGAATTTTCATGTATAAAATGGGCAAGACATTACAATTCCTCGATTCTAAGGTACAGCATTTATTGAATAACATTTTAGGAAAAAATGTAAGCTCTACTTTATATATATGTATGTATGTATCAACTCTAAGATCCATCCCAATTTCAAAAAATGTAAAAAAATTTTTTTACTGAAGAAATATATAAATGTCTACCTTGCAAGTCTGTGAGCATATTAGAGATATAAGGTGTAAAAGACTCACCATAAATGTTTCATAAAAGGTAGCTATTATTACTATTATGGACTATATTAGTAAAACTGCTTTGAGATTTACCAAATGCCTATGTTAACAGACATCAATAAAGTGGCTAGTGGTAGGTTTCTTGTCTTCTGTTTTTGCATTTTAGCCAATATGGAAATAAGAACAGACCGATTGTGAAGTCTCTGAGAACATTTTCAGAGCTGCTAGATTGTCCTGAAGGGCACCATGTAACATAGAGCTGTGTGTGTGCACAGACAGGAGCTCAATAAATATCATTTCAATAATGAGGATGGCCACTTCCAGAGGCCTATCATCCACCAAGTCTAAATAATGCTTAGCATAGAACCGGTTTTCAATTGATGGCAAATAGCCTAGCAGCTCATCCTATTCTAAGCAGATGCAGCAACTGCATGTGAGAAATCATGCCAAGTTTTGCATGGGATCATCCTTGGACTTAGTTAGCACCATCGAGGCAGATCTCCTGTTGCCCCCATATTGTAGCATTTTCCAGACGAGTTCAATCTGCTGCCTCCCTGCATTGACTTGCACTGTTTGACTTACCAGGGGGTTACGATGGGAACGATGTGGAGTTCAGCTGGCTGAGAGGGAACGACTCGGTGCGTGGGCTGGAAAACCTGCGTCTTGCTCAGTACACCATACAACGGTATTTCACCTTAGTCACCAGATCACAGCAGGAAACAGGTAACTTGGGAGACACTTTGTACAAAAGCAAAATAACTGCGTTGCATTTTGAGTCAAAAATACGATTTCTTTTCTAGTTTATCTCTTTTTTTTTTAACGTTTATTTATTATTTTTGAGACAGAGAGAGACAGAGCATGAATGGGGGAGGGGCAGAGAGAGAGGGAGACACAGAATCAGAAGCAGGCTCCAGGCTCTGAGCCATCAGCCCAGAGCCCGACGCGGGGCTCGAACTCACGGACCGTGAGATCGTGACCTGAGCTGAAGTTGGACGCTTAACCGACTGAGCCACCCAGGCGCCCCTAGTTTATCCCTAGTTTACCACATGCCTCCGCAGTGTGGTAGGGCCATAGGGTTTGGGCTGGGCACTAATACCTGCTTCATGCCCAGTATTGACATGGCCCCCAAAGGGCTCCCAGTCTAGTGAGGTAGATGTCAAGGAAGCCAGCAGGTATAATGCTACAGGAATACTATGATGGAGAAAGGCACAAGAAAAGGATCATGGGTGGGAGTACCAGTACCCCTATAAATCCCATTCTATACAATAGCAATTTCTTTCATTGAAACTGTAATGACAGTTCATGCTTAATTAGGTTTTGGCGTATAACAGATAGCTTAATGTGAATATAGCTAAGTTAAACATCCCGAAGGGAAACCACTCTGCTATGTGAACAGACATTGTTTCTTATCTCTTATTTACCCTATCAGGAAATTATACACGACTGATCTTGCAATTTGAGCTTCGGAGGAATGTCCTGTATTTTATTTTGGAAACCTATGTTCCTTCCACTTTCCTGGTGGTGTTATCCTGGGTTTCATTTTGGATTTCCCTTGATTCAGTTCCTGCAAGAACCTGTATCGGTAAGCAGCTCCAACAGGAGATTTCTAAGAACTGGCATAACAGGTCCTTTTTGGTTTCTTTTTACCTTCTACCAGGTTTGGTTTTTTTTTTTTTCACTGATATTCACAGGGCAGTTCCAGGAGTTGGTTTCTTGAAAGATTCTTTCACAGAGAGAAAGAGACAGAGAGACAGAGACAGAAACAGAGACAGAGACAGAGAGTGAGGTACTACATTTTTAAACATGTTTTACAGTGATAAGGGAGAATTGTGATTGGATGTCTATTGCCAGTTATCTTACATACTGAACACCCCCCTCTAATGGGAAGACAGAAGATGCAACACTTAGAAAACCATATCACTCATATCCATTCAAAATGGACAAATCAACCCTGCTCTAGAAGACTGCAGATTTTTCAAAATGAGCTGTTCCATTTCTGAGTCCTGTCCCCCTTGCCAAGTTCTGAATGGTGATGGTCTGCCAAGTAAAGGTGAAAGGTTCACTGGCCACTGATGTGGGAACATTGCCTACCTGTTTTCCCAGGAGTGACCACCGTACTGTCAATGACAACACTGATGATCGGGTCCCGCACTTCTCTTCCTAACACCAACTGTTTCATAAAGGCCATCGATGTGTACCTGGGAATCTGCTTTAGCTTCGTGTTTGGGGCCCTATTGGAATACGCAGTTGCCCACTACAGCTCTTTACAGCAGATGGCAGCCAAAGACAGGGTAAGAATTTTGAGGGCCCTGTATATATGATTCATCACTTGCCATGTGCTGGTCTGTAGAGAGGACCCCGACTGGTTCCTATCCGCAGTGATTCTCATCCCTGTTCAGGTGGAGGCATCTGGAAGTCATGACACCTTTTGAAAAAGACTGCTCTTTTTGTCAAGTACAATGGTATATTAACATGTTTAATTTTCTAGCAGCAAATCACTGTTATCTGCATGCAACATGAAATCACAAGCATCCATGAAAAACCCAATATCAAACCAAATGTGATCAGCTGCTTACAAGTTTCATATTAATATGCAATTACTATTTAATTATTTTGTTACATTTTTGTTTTCTTAAATTATACAAGTAATGGTTTACTGAAAATGTATGAAAAAAATTAAATTGTGGCAAATTTCTCGATTAGCCTATATTTCTGCTAACAGGGAAAGACTGCCATTATCTGAATTAGCAGTGAAACACTGTGGTCCAGCTCTCAGAATAATAACAATCATTATTATCAATTGAACATTTACATGTGCCAGACAGTCATAAGCCCTTTGCAAATATTAGATCATTTAAAATACTCCTAACAACCCAGGAAGGGTATCAGAAAGGAATCCAAACAGCCCAAAGACCCAGTTGCCTGCTCCCTTATGTTTGACTCATGAGCAACGTTTCACACAGTCGTATTACCCAAGTACCAAAGGCAAATGACTCTATGTGCCAGCCAAAGAAGAATATGGATTTCACTCATTTTGCTCTCTATAGGCTTCCTTAAGGGGACAATGGTTAATAACAACAACAACAAAAATCTGAATTTGGTAGATTGGCAAAAAGGGATATGGAGAATTACTAAGATCCTTCATGGAAGACACCAGAAAGCCCTTATTTGGCTGTGTGTACAAGAATAGCTTCACTACAAAGTAGTGGCTATGTGCTGAACATCTCATTTAGTCCACCCAACAGCCTATCAGATGGCCACCACTGTTATTCCAAATTTACTGTTGAGGAATCTGCTGCTCAGTAAGACCTCACAGCTAGTCAGTAGCCTGGCCAAGGATCCAAACTCCACTCTGTCTGACTTCACTACACTCCCCACATGCTATGCCGTTCCAGGCATGTTGGAGAATGACAATTCCCTGGAATTGTAGGCAGCATCACTATTTCTGTTTGTGTGGCAGAGACTTTTAGACACTGCTGATTTCTGTCATCTCTCATAATTAATCCCTCCTCACTGAGACAGAATGGGACTCATCAAATACCTACTAAATGCTTTACATAATTTATACCATCTTCCCATCCGTCTCATGAGGTAAATATTAATATTAATATCATCACCATTTTGTAGGCAAGGAAACTGAGTTTTAAAGGGATTAAGGTGACTGAAATTTCATAGTAGGAAGAGGCAGAATGGAATTTGAACCCAGATCAGCTAACTTCAAAGGCTGAGCATTCAGCACACAGCTCTGCATATCAATAGAAGGCAATGGTTATTCTTCCCCTTATACAAGCTGAGGACCTAGGGATAGGTGCCTATAAGCAGGATAACAGGACTGCCAAGTCCGGCTCACTAGCCAATTACTGAGGCACTCAATGCCACTTTCTATTAAACCTAATTATTCAATACTTAGGCTTCTAATTATATAAATACCTGCTTATTTATTTTGCTAAGTCGAATCTTTCAAGCTGACCACGTTGTCTATGATCTAGGGGACGGCGAAGGAAGTGGAAGAAGTCAATATTACTAACATTATCAACAGCTCCATCTCCAGCTTTAAACGGAAGATCAGCTTTGCCAGCATTGAAATTTCCGGTGATAATGTTGACTATAGTGACTTGACCATGAAAACCAGTGACAAGTTCAAGTTTGTCTTCCGAGATAAGATGGGCAGGATTGTTGATTATTTCACAATTCAAAACCCCAGTAATGTTGATCGCTATTCCAAATTACTATTTCCTTTGATTTTTATGCTAGCCAATGTATTTTACTGGGCATACTACATGTATTTTTGAGAGTATGCTGAATTGTTTGCATGCCATGGTTCTTCAAAAGAACAAAGTAATGATGCAAGCAGTTTTCGAAGCCAAGTGTGCATGCTAAACAAGTGAGTAGATAGCATCTGAGCATTTCTCCTCAAAGAATATTCCCCTACCTGTTATTTAAGCTGTGTAGAAGTCCTAGCATTACAGAGTCTTATAATAGAAATAACAAGTCATTCCTTTTTTATCTTTACCAAAGACATCCCCATGGAGCCTAAGATTACAAACCTACTCAGGGTTGACTATTTGCTCAGTGACTCCCTGGTCTGCATTTACCTCATGTAAAAAAATGAGAAGGAAACTATTATATGTATTGAGTAACCCTCAAGTGCCAGGGGTTGTTTCTAAATTAATCATACGTGCTATTTACTAAATCTCTGCAGTGCTTATAAAATGTATTGTTACCTATTTAGGGAGTAACACTTTCTAGTTTTTGTTTTTGATTAAAATGAAATGTGAGCCTAAGTCAATTCACTGAAAGTCACTGTACTAACTCAATACCAAGATGAGTCCTTAATACAGTATTTCATACTACAGCAGAACGGTCCCCAAACTCCAATAAGTTCTATGACTAAAAAATCACATGTAAATGAAGAAAACATTAATAGATCAACAATATCAAATGCAAATTTGTTTCTAAGATATAATGGATTCCCCTGAATCCAAACTGAAAGGGCTCTGGGGCTTTACTCTCCCATTTGATATGTCTTATCATTTTACTATTATACATACACCAGTCCTCAACAATGCTAAAGCCCTTTCCCCACATCAGGGATAGAAATGGAAGATTGTTTAAAAAACTTATTCTAAGGAGTCTTACTAAGAGCTGCGGCCAACAATACATGCAGAATTGAGTCCATTTCTATCTGCTACTCTGAGCACCACGTTCCAAGCAGCAGATCTCCTGCATCCTTCCAAGAGGAGCTCTTAACCCTATACTCTAATGACTAGGAGGGATGCTTATCAGATAATGAGCTGCATTACCAAGAAACAAGTGGCTTACAACAAGCTTGGTCTTGCTCAGAACCCCGATCCTTCTAGCTGGACTACTCTGAGTAGCTTTTCCTGCATGAGTAGGAGAATGTTGGCCTAGAGTCCTGAACTTTCTGAGTAACAATGGGACTTGTTCCAGAATATACGTGCAGGATGCAGATGAGCTATCTTTTCCCAGTCCAGCCACTCTCACTCTGACACAAGAAGCACATTATGTGCATCCTTACTCCTTGGTCAAGCTCAGCCAACAGCATTATAAGTGGAGACTTGTCAGCGTGCCATGAGGGAGGCGCCAGGATGGTGGAACAGCACGGAAAGTTTTTTTTTGCATTGCTCACCCCTGAGATGTCAGTTCAGCCTCAACCTGCATAAAAAGAATCCTGCCATCTTTAATTCTCTAACTTCTTTTGTTATGCCTTTACCTTTTCTTTCAGAAAATGTATGCCTTTACCTTTTCTTTCAGAAATAAACCATGGCTTCTCTCTTCTATAACCTCCTGTACCATAGGCTCTCATTCTTTTTCTCTTTTTGATAATTCTCACAATTCAGTGTCTAGTGAGCTTTTAACATAATGTTCTAATGCAAAGGAATTAAATGAGGTGGAACGTGGTTGTATGGTTCAATCATATTTGTGATTTTAAAAAAAGTTTAAAAGGAAATATCTGCTCTGAAACCCTGTTCAGGCATTATATATATTTTTAAAAAGCTGTAAAGTGTGCAACTGTGAAATAAACATACCATATTAGCTACCCACCAAATCAAGTGGTCATCTGTAGAATGAGTATTGTCAAATCCCCTTTGGAAAAGGTATACATCATAGCGCAAATTCAGTGGGCTCGCACTCTTAACATCTTCATGTTCCTCCCACTGCAGACAGCACACAGATACATTCACACGTGCATATACACACACACATACACATACCCCTACTACTTCCTACCAAGGAAGATAAACAGTGGGGGCACAGTGGATATTTCTTTGAGATCGCTCCACCACAACACTTGCCTTATAGTTAAATAGCTGAGCCTGGTGATACTGAAAGATTCAATTCTCAGAAAATGCCAGATTCCCTTCCAAGCCTTCTTCATGGCTTTGGAATTCACTTTTCGTTTTCTGTTGAATAGTATCTTTAAAGTTTGAGAATATATTTGGGGGAAAATTCTTGAATTGTGTACCACTCTGAAACTTATGTAGGCTACAGCATCAGAGTTCTCATAAAAAAAAACTCTTAAAATTTTAGATCTGCTCCATGTATCCTACCTACCCAGATCACTCCCAAGACCCACTTTATTCAAAATATTTCTTGGGTGAAAATACCAAGACTAACCATATCAAATTTTCAAATACATGAAACTATGTAAGGATGAGAAAATTCTAAGTCATGGAAATATGGTTTTAATTACCTTGATGTGGGGAATATCAATATTCTCAATATATAAAAAATATATATGTTAGTATATGGTATTCAATAGCAAATGACAGAAGGCTAATTTCCAATGAAAGACAAGGAGAGATGGAGAAATGAGCATAGCACAAAAGAGCTGGAGATTACAACAGAGTACAAGCTGACAACGATTGGACAATACAGGGGGGTACCATTAGGAGAAAAAGTATAGTAGGGCTTTTGGTGCCAGGAATGTTTAGGGACAACCTATAGTTAGGGACAGTTAGACAACCAGGATTGAGATGTGGTCCTTCCTCCATGCTTTACATCATATTAATGCTCTTACAGAGCATTCTTCTCAGCTGCTGGCCCACAACTAATTTTGATCAGTCCATAATTCATTACTGCCAACGATCCTTGCTTCTTAGTATACATTTTTTAAGTTGAGTCATACAGGGAATTATATGCCATTATATGGTCACTGTACTTTATGTGTTGTACCAATGACTTTAAAGAAGGAGAGAACATTTGAACACGTTTCATGTTTTTTTGAATAATTTAGAAATATATAATATACATAATTTCCAATAACTTTTGTAGAAAATCTATGTGTATATGTATATATATGTACATGTACATGTACATTTATATGTATATGATGGCCAAATTTTGGCCATCATACCTTTACAAAGGTTGTAGAGAAATGGAAAAAGTCAAAGAAAAATGGCAGAAGTGATTAAAATCACAAAAAAACAGGTCCAAGAAGAAAGAGCTTTTGTATCTTGAAAAGCAATGCTGGGGGCACCTGGATGGCTCACTTGGTTAAGCGTCCGACTTTGGCTCAGGTCATGATCTCACAGCTCGTGGGTTCAAGCTTTGGGCTCTGTGCTGACAACTTGCTCAGAGCCCGAAGTCTGCTTTGGATTCTGTGTCTCCTTCTCTCTCTGCCCCTCCCCCACTCACTCTCTATCTCTCTCTGTCTCTCAAAAATAAATAAATTTAAAAAAAACTTTTTTTTAAGAGAAAAGCAATGCTGAATAATGATTGTCATTATTAGGTTCAAAGGGGGCTTTGCACAAGGTACATGCTGTTCTACTATTCACCTTAATAAGAGAACTGAATAAAAAGTAAATAGAAATGAACTTAAAAGAAAGTCTAATTGTGTAGAAGGAAGAAAGTGTGCAAGTTAAATAATGAAATGCTCAGGTAAACTTCTAGTCTCCATCTGGAAGTTTCCCATGAGAATAAACAATCATCTCCTTTCTTTGAATTTTGCCATCAATGGGTCTGAAAGCAGACGGCTCTATTCTGCCAGGTAATCTTAGGAGGTTGTAGATGCAGGGAGATGCCTCTGGCCACAGAAAATTAAAATGTCATATCACGTATTACTAACAAAGAACGTATGCCTAAGAATATTCCTGGGTGACCCACAAATATTCCTGGTGGCCCACAGGGCTGAGTTTCAAAATTACAGTTTCTTTTTGGAGATCTGCAGGGGGCAGGGGGGGAGCATATGACTCACAGCTTTCAGTGACTTGGATGTGAAAATGGCTTTTTGATTATCCAGTCTCATTACTTATATTGTATCTTTCCAAAAATTAAAGAAACAGTCCCATTTGGAAAAGTGGAAAGGGGGGTGGAACAGAAAAGGTGAGTGAGCGCCTAGGTGCATGTTGACCCATTGTCTCTGTGTTCTATCTCTTCTTCTCTAAGCCAGACTAGAGCCAAGAGCCAAGTGGACTTGGAGAGTCCAGTGGTTCATATCCTGCATGTATGGCCTGCTTCCCATGGCATGAATTTTATTAAAATCCTTAAGGAATAGGATTTCATACTTCATCACCTGGATCTCCATTTTCATCTGGAAGTTACTCCTCCTACTCAATACAGAAACTTGGCTAACAGGGGCACCTGGGTGGCACAGTTTGTTAAGCATCTGACTCTTGATCTCAGCTCAGGTCACGGTCTCACAGTTTGTGAGTTCGAGCCCCACATCTAGCATCTGCACTGATGGCACTGAGCTTGCTTGGGATTCTGTCTCTCCTTCTCTCTGCCCCTCCCCCGACTTGTGCTCTCTCTCAAAATAAATAAATGAACTGAAAGAAAAAAAGAAAGAAAGAAAGAAAGAAAGAAAGAAAGAAAGAAAGAAAGAAAGAAAGAAAGAAAGAAAGAAAGAAACTTGGCTAACATATTGTATAGGAAAGGTTAACATACCAGAGCTGAGACTGTTATCTTTAAAAAGGTCTTTTTGCAAGGTTGCTCCTTAGCTGGCATATGGGAATTTGGATTTGGGGAGAGTTCCCATTATTCTCTGATTGGTAATGGTGGCTCACTTTGCCTAAACTGTACAAACCATGTGGTTTATGCTGAACCCCTGCTTCCCTTCTGGAAGTTTGGAATTTTGTATCATGCTAAGCAGAGGTTGCCAATGTCCCCAATAAAAATCTTGGACACTGAGTCTCTAATGAGCTTTTTGGTAGAGAACATTCCATACATTTGCCACAATCCCATGCCAGAGGAATTGGGTACATCCTGGGTGACTACATAGGGAGAAGTCTCTTAGAAGCTCATGCCTGATTTTTCTCAGATTTTGCCCCATGCACATTTTCCCTTTGCTGATTATAATAAATCCCAGCTATGAGTAGTCCCATAAGTCCTAGAGAATCAGTGAATCTGTGTTTGGTCTTGGGGGGACTCCTGACACACATGCTTTGGAACCTGGCTGAGTATAAGATTCACCAGTGGAACTTTATAGACGACAGATTTCAGAATCGCCCCAGACCTATTGACTCAAGATCTGTATTTTTCAAAGCTCTCCAGATGTTTTTGATATGAAATCAGAAGGGAAGACAGATGCCAAATCCCTTGGTGGAAAAGACAACAGCTGCATGAAAGCTATATTTTCTAGGAAAAAAAGAAGTAATACAGTGTGCCTGCCACATGGAAGGAAAGAGTCCAACTCGCTATGATGACTGTAAATGAATATTCTACACAGCAGATAGAGAGCAAAATTTTTCCATGACACTTCTATGTTAGAGCCAAGAAGGAACAGGACAGCTTCCATTTTTGACATGGCCACAACACGGCAAAGAGGCACCCAATGATAAGTATGTGGTTGAAGGTGGGTGGGGATACAGCATTTCTTCACTGCAACTCGCACTTTTCAAGACAGTAAACCTTAACACTCATGCAAATGAACTAAAACTCTTCATAGGAAAGTAAAAACTTAGACTACATGCAACCAAACACCCTGGCTTCTGCAATAAGCAGGCAGGGGCAGCTGGCTTGAATGACACCCTGTAGGTAGCTATCAGGGAGGTTAGGGGTGTTACCCCAAATTTTCACTAAGAACTCTCAGAGTGACAAAGGGAGAGGACTTGACTAAGAAGCAGGAGATCATCAAACCTGTGACATAAAACGGCATCTGCAAACTCAATTTCCTTTCTCATTCTTGGGCCTCTTTCAGTCTGGCCCGCCATCTTATTCTTCATCTACACCAAAGGCCTTCCAAGTGCAGCCAGAATCTGAATTACATTGTGATTATCTCATGGATGGAGATACTTGTTTAATTTCCAAATTTTAGAAGCAGTCTTGAAGCTGGCTCTTCAGGTTGAATACTTTAATGGGCATATTTAACAAATGAAAAAAATGTGGATATGTCCTCATAATATACAGAAGTGGGGCATGACTGATGAATAAATGGTTGATCTCAACAAGAGATTTCTTTTTAGGGGGAGTAGGCAAATACATCCCTGATGGATTTGCTTTTCAATAACAAGTTATTGAACCAATTCACCAAGATATATCTTGAAGAATCAAAATGCTTTCATTCATAAATCAAACTGTATCTATGGAACCAAAGGAAATGGGAGAGGATGACAGTGGAAAGTGATAACCACAAATATCACTAATAAAAGTTAGACTAAGATGCCGTGGCATTTAAAGCCACAAACCTTAGAATGTAATAATAAAGTGAATTTTCAGAATGTAAAGTAATCTCAGGAGAAATTATCCATTTAAAAGAATATGAGATGTACCTTTTCTGGGTCTGTGTATTTCTTAAATCATAACAAAACATTCTAATCTGTTTCACAGAGGGAATCAAAAGCAAATTCTCAACAAGGGAAATAGAACTGTGTCTTATCTACTCTGATATTACTTTAAATAACTTATTCAGTTATCTTTTTCCACAAAGAATCCAACTGCATACCCTTTCACACATATCCCAAAAGACTAATCCAATTTAATTTAGTGTAGGAGCCCAGGAATGAGAGTCAAGAGATCTGGGCTCTGTCATTATTAACTTAATCTCTATTTGCCTAAGTTACCAATACGTTAAATGAAACAAAAATATTTGTCCTTTCTACTTCACAGGTTTGTGATAGGGTTAAACATGAGATTATAAATGTAAAAGTATTTTGGAAATGTGTAATAGAAGCAGGTCCTAATTAATTTGATACATGATTGCACACATACTATCTATCCTTAGAAAATTATAACTGGGATGTAGCTGGAACATCATGATGTCCAAACAGCTTACATGACATATTAGTGGATAAGGGTCAAGGGCATGACAGGGTGCATCTGAGATCAAACATGGGACATGGCCAGAACTAGAAGCCGTGTCTTGTAAGTGCAGCCTTCTTTTTGCTGATTCCATTATCTTCTCGAGGTACCTGGGTGGCTCAGTCAGTTGAGTGTCTGACTTTGACTCTTCATGATTTCATGATCGTGAGTTGGAGCCCCATGTTGGCCTCTGTGCTGAGATTTCAGAGCCTGGAGCCAGCTTTGGATTCTGTGTGTGTCTCTCTCTCTGCCTCTCTCCTGCTCATTCTCTCTCTCTCTCTCTCTCTCTCTCTCTCTCTCTCTCTCTCTCTCAAAAATAAATAAACACTAAAACAATTTTTAAAAATTTTTAAATAAAAAAAAATCTTCTCAAATGATTCTGTGCACACGGTTTCATGCTCTGTCTGTGCAGAAGCAGCACTGAAAGATTACAACATCTCTAACAAAAAGTTACAAAACCTCATCAAGATTTAATGGCATTATCTGTGGCCGAAGTCTTGAAGATCTCTTTCAACTTCCCAGGACTGTTCCACCCCCAGAAATTTGAGGCAGAGGTATCTCTAGAATCTTTGCTACCCAGTCAGATCATTTTTTCCCCAAGGAGGACTTTGGAAATAATGTTTTTAGCCTACAGGACCCAGCTTTCACCCCTTCCTTCTAAAAGCCCCTGCAGAAGAGATCACAAAAACTGACATCCTGCCCACAAGATGCACTGCTGACCTGGCTAGCTGCTCCTGGAATGCAGTTAGCAAGAAAATCCTTTCATTTCTGTAAAGGTGAAAGATCTTGGATCATGAATCCTCTCTGCACTGTGAATTGTTTTACAAATGCATTTGTATGTATAAGCAATGCCTTCCATTGCAATGAATCTTTTGCATTTTTAAAGGTAAGGTGTATGTTCTGACACTATAAATGGTAGTAAAGGTATTTCAAATTATCTACCATTTGCTTACTGTATTAACCAAGAGAGTACATAAAGGGCAATAAAGTTATATCTTTATCAGAAAAGCATACAGTGCTTTGGTAAGCACTGTGCTATCGCAGCCCTGTTGTCTGTTCAAAGTTTTATAATGTTTTCCAAATAGAACATAGGCATAAAATAACTTTTATTCAGTCTTCTGGGGGGGGGGGAATATTAAGAATAATCATCACAATGTAATCCATCAGGGGTTTTCTCATTTTGCTTCCTCCCAGGTATTTTAGATAGACTTGCCATTACGAGTCCCATAAAAGGATAGGAGTCCATGGTGTGTAAATGCGAGTCAATAGGTATAATTTATTGTGTCAATCATTTACTAAGCATTTAACCCTACTCTGGCTCTCATCCTGCCAATAATCCTGTAAGATAAATCCTATTAACCCATTTTGCAGGTAAGAAAAACAATGATTAATGAGATTGACTGGCTAGCTCAAGGTTCTACAGTTGGTCAGTGGCAGACCTAAGGTTTGAACCCAGGTCTATTTGGTCTCAAGACCCATGCTTCATCCACTAAACTATATTTCCTTCCTCTTATAGCAAGTTGTTAGAAGTCTCCACGATCTGGATATGAGTTAGACTATAATAGGGATGAAACAAATGAAAATGATAATGAGAACATTTCTCCTTCACCTTCCTACTTTAGAAATATCCACGGAACTTTCCATCTCCAAAGGCAGTAACTCACAAGAGTGATGGGAAGAAGCAAACAGACTGTGGAAAATCCAAACAGTACCAGGAGAGGTTAGCAGCTGTGGCCTTGACCTGAGTCAGCTTGGGTTTGAGCTCTGGCTCTGCCTGTTCCTAGTTAGTTGTATTACCCCGTTTAACCTCCTTGAGTATTATTTCCCTCTCTGTAAAACAGGAAAAACATCCTCTTAGGCTTGAATAATATGAAATGTATGATATACTTAACACAGCACCTAGCAGATTGTTGCATGCTCCATAAATGCTATCTATTTTTTATTGGAACTTTTGCTGTTAGGTTGCTGTATAAAAGATAAAGGCACATTATTAGTTTAAAAAAACAACAACTCACAGTTTCTGGTTTAACTGGTTTCTGTTGGCACCTAATAGCTTTACACATCTTGATTTAAGAGAGGCTAAAAAACAAAGAATGGATGTCAATGGATGTTTCTACTGTCAAGAACAGATGCTCTTGTTTGGGCTCAGCTAACACTGAAGTCTAGTCGGCAGCCCCAAATAGAACCCATTTGATTTCTCCTGCCGGTGTAAGTAGGAAATTGATGCTGCTGAGAGTGTGAAATTTGAGTCTTTAGAATTTCTAATTAATATGTCAGTCCCTGACATGTACATCCTATCCTTTCTTATTTCTTATGTAAGTTTTGGTTCTCATTCCCACCATTCCCAAACTCTTACTTAAAAAAATAATAAAGTTATACATAGGGATTCCTGAAAATAAAGTAGCAGCCTGGTTACATGCAGAGCTGAAATGAGGACCATCTCTTGATAGGTCTCTTGTCCAAGGAAACCTTTTCTATTAGATCTTAGTCTTTTCGCTTATGGCTTTAATCTAACCAAAAATGTAGATGTCCCTCTGGAAGGGTAACACCTTAAAATATTTACCCAGAATCCTTTTTGTGAGTAAAATATATTAGAGTATCTCATAGACACTCTGTGGAACACACTTTGGGAAATGCTGAATTAGACTCCTTAGTAGCAAAATAGCAAGAAACAAAATTGGGACTGGATATTTTTCAATATTATAGGTATTGAAGAAATACTGATGATAACAAGAAAGTAACTCTTTATTAAAATGTGGTTAGTGAGACATACATGGAAAAAAGATGTAGCCTTAAACTTTTAGATCCCAACATTGTACCTGGACCAGGAAAAGAGATACCGGGAGCATCTGAGAACAGAGTCTGCAGCTGTTGCCAGATGCAGCTTGAAGAAGAGTTCAGGTACAGGAAAAGGTAGACCTTCCCACTTAAAGTTTTGTGCTTTGAAAAGAAGAACAGTGCGCATGGTGATATGCAGTTAGGAACCAGACTCTACCCCTTTTCTCCTCTATCCCTCCTCTACCTGCCCCACCACCACCCCCACCCAGAGACTTCAGCAGATGTATTCGTTTGCTTAGGGCTGCCATTAACAAAGTGCCACAGACTGGGTAGCTTACACAACAACATTTCTTTTCTCACAGTTCTGGAAGTTAGAAGCCCAAGATCGAGGTGATCTCAGGGTTGGCTTCTTCTGAGGCCTGTCTTCTCAGCTTTTAGGTGGTGTCTTCTCCCTGAGTCCCCATGTGGTCTTCCCTCTGTATGTGTCTGTGTTCATCTCCTCTTCTTGTAAGGACACCAGACATATTGGATTGGGGGCCACCCAGATGCCCTCATTTTAACTTCATCATCTCTTTAAAGTAACTGTATCCACTCTGAGGTACTGGGGATTAGGACCTCAACATATGAATTTAGGGCAGAGACACAATTCATCCCATAACACAGGCATAACTCCTCTCACTGGCCCCTTAAAGACTCTTTAAAGATGGATGCCGGGTTACTATGTGCCCTGCTCAATTTCCTGCAGTACAAATACAAAAAAGAAAACTGTTTAAGCTCTCTGCTAAATTATCTATCACTCCTGTTTCTTACTCAATTTTTCTCCAACTATTTTAGCTCTTACTCTGTCTCCCTCGAGCCAAGAGAGCCTCTGTGACTCGGGCCCTTTTGTACCCTCCAGTGTCCCTTTGAATAGAGCTGTAAAGACATGCTGTTAACTGGCTGATCCCCAGAGCCCACCCTTAAAGAGTTTTTGTACCACCCTACCCACTCATCTTTGCCAGACCTGATAGCTTCCTCAGCTGCCAAGGATCTCCAATCATATCACAAAAATTTAAAACCCACAGACTCTGGAAGAGATGCCCTGGTGGTGTTAAAATGAAGGTAGCATTCTTTCCCACCAGGGAAAACACTCATGATTTGTTGATTTGTTGACAGTTTGCAGGTCTGGGAAGAGTACTAAGTCAGCAGAGGGCTCAATACCTAACACAGGAAAGACCATTGTCCTGCAACAGTGAAGAATGGACTTCACCAGTTCACCTCAGAGCTGGCACCTGGCTGGAGGGCATGGCAAAGTGTTGGGTTTCTGTAATGGAAGGCAGACTTTTTTGTTTTGTTTTGTTTTAATTACCCTGTTATGTGATAGAAGTCATAAGGTAAAAGAAAAGTATGGAAAGCTGATTTCTTTAATATATGACCTTCTGATAGCCTATATGTTTTAGGGACAAACTTCCTAATGAGACTTTTTATAATAAAGCTTTCATTGCTTTGAAAAATATTAACTTTTCCAGTTCTTCCGGGTAGATCAAACAGAGCCTGCAGTTATAGTTACAATATCCTAAAGATTTAGCTTCTCAGTAATAATGGGTAAGAGCCTTAGCATTGCCACAGGCCAAAACTATATTATTTGAAATGAAACCTCTCATAAATATCCAACTATGAAGTCACTATCTATCAACTGCTGTTATATAAACAGGACAGAGCTAAATCTCCCATCTGCCAATATCAGAGCTGCCACAAAGAATGATTTTGTGTCCAGATATCACAAATTAAACAGGCTCTTGCTCTGTCAGCCAATTCTAGGAAGCCAAGTTTGGTTTGGGTAGTCACCATGTAGTCCAAGAAAGGAGTTCTGGAAGGTCTGAATTCTTCTTTCCCTTTTGCCAAGAGCTTGGACCACCCTCAGGCTTAGGAGCTGTCTGCTGGGTAGTAGAAAAGATGTGACTGATTTTTTAGAAAGAACACTGTAGCTACCAGTGTCCCACTTCTTAGCTCTTCTTTTCTACAACTTTCTCCATACCTTTGTGACACAGTTAACCTTAGACTTCTGCCCTCACTCTGCTTTGAGCACCTATTTATCTAGTTTACCGCAGTCTTGTTCAGCACCAGAAATGCTAATGGAAGGTCTGCGGACCAAGCTTTGAGAAACACTGCTCAAAACAATAAGAAGCCATCAATAGAATGTACTTCTGCATTAACCTTTTCACATCTTCTGTTCCAGGGCCTAGAACATGGCAGTCACATAATATACATGTGGTAATCTAAACTGAAGCCAAGATTCTTTTTTTCTAGCCTAAGATTTCTTTGAGTCTAAGATTTTTAAGTAGGGAAGTAACATGATTTAGGTTTTAGAGAGTAAATAGGAGGAGCTTAGAAGCTGGAGAAAAGAAAACAGAGATCAGAGTTAAGGGGACCAATTGTGCCTCCTCTCATTAAAATTAAAGAACACATTATAATAATGGTATAATAATAATAACCAACATTGACATAATTCTTACAATATACCAGGCCCTATCATAAAAGCTTTTCTTAAATTAACTCGTTAAATTCTCATAACAACCTAATAGGTAGGGACTATCATTATCCTCATTTGAAGACCCAGAAATGGAGATCCACAGAGAGTAAGGTGCTTACCCAGAGTGACATAGTTAATTAGTGGCACAGGTATGATTTCAACAGGCCATCTAGCTTCCAAGTTCAGCATGCAAATCACTTCTATATGCATTGTCTCAAGTAGTCCTTACTTCCCATCCACCCAGCCTCCCAGTAAGGCAGTGGCCAGTGTGCTGGCTTCTCCTGCTGGCCTGTCTTACCTAACTTCACTAGGTATGGCCTACACTTCCTTGCTTACCATGATCAAAACTTAATTGACCTTCTCTTATTCCCCAGGGCCCTGGGTCAATTTACTGATTGTAGTAGCTTACTATGTCATAAGTCATGCCAAGATGACTCATTATTCTTTCAACAAATATATATTGAGCACTCACTATGCGCTAGGCACTGCACTAGGTGCATACAAAGGATTTACAGTGAATGTACCATCAAAGAAATAGACATGTAAACAAATTCAATAATTATAAATCCTGATTAGTGCCCTTAAGAAAATAAAAATAATTGCATCTAATGGGATAATGACCCAAAGAAATGCTTCTTTGGTGATGAGAATTTCAGATGCTATGACAAATCACATAGGAAATCACATATTTTGGGATACTGGTGGCCTTTCTATTGGGCCCTTAAATATACCAACTTCTTAGTGAAAAAAAAAAAAAAAAAAAAAAAAAAAGAAACGATCTCCACCATCCTCCAGCCTAGAATCTTTTAGTGGTTCTTCTCAGCCTTCAGGATATAAAATTCAGACCCCTCGGTATGATTCACATGCCCTCCCAGGTTAGCCTTCTGCCCACCTTCCAGACTCAACATTATGTTAGTCCCTTCCCCACCCCTTTCACATTTAACTTCTACCATACTCAAGACTAATAATCACATAACACCCTATATACCTAGGTTGCCTATCTCCCTTCCCCACACTTCACCTGAAGAGCCCCTATTTATCTTTCAACACTCAGACTAGAGTTACCTTTCAATAATCCCTCTCCACCCAAAGCTGGGCTTGGTACTGCCCCTTGGGGATCCTTTAGTGTTCCAGATTGAATTGTGTCCTCCACCCCCAATTTATATGTTGAAACTCCCAGTACTTCAAAATGGGATGGTGTTTGGGTATGGGAGTCTTTAAAGAGGTAATTAAGTTAAAATGAGGTCTTTTGCATGGGCCCTAGTCCAATAGAGCTGGTGTCCTTATAAGCAGAGGAGATTGGGACATAGATATACACACAGAGAAGACTATGTGAAGACGCAGGGAGAAGGTGGCCATCTGCAAGCCAAGGAGACAGGTCTCTCTCTCCTCGAGGTAACCAAGCCTGTGGTCACCTCCATCTTGGACTGTTAGTCTCCAGAACCACAAGAAAATAAGTTTCTCTTGTTTAAGCCATCCAGTCTATGGAAATTTGTTATGGCAGCTCTAGCAAACCAACAAACTTAGCATCTTGTCTAAACCATAGTGATACACCTGCTTCGTGGACCTAAGTCAAAAAAAAACCTCATCTTTTTAAACTTTCACCCCCCCCAGTGTTGACCTCAGGGCTGGGCATGTGGTAACCTCTCAGTTAGTGTTTGCTGAGTGAGTGAAGGAATGAATGAACCGCTTATTTCATTTATGTGGAGGGCATATCAATGCAGCATTACTTCTGAACACTGGAGAGCAGTCTGGAATAGTGTAATCATCTGAGAGAAAGGTTGGCTCCCTCTCAGAGAGAATAAAGGGAACCAGCACTACAGTTCCCACTGCAGCAATCAGGATTTGGAAAAACAGAAGGTTACAGAGGCAACCCCTGAGGCACAGATCCGTGGTATTTCCCAGGTCTTTCAAACACATTTAATTGTGCACATGGAAAAGAATGGCATCATTATTTAATCCAAAATACAATAACAACAATAGATTGCTCATGTAGGCGCACAAGTCCCCTGCAGAGAATTTAATGTGTGTGTTGCCTTTACCCACATATACAGCCAAGGCAGTGGGAATGGGGGCCAGCCCATTCTTGTGGCCTGGGAAGAGAGAACATGGATGCCTATGGTTGTTATAACAGCAAAAGGGGGGAAAACAAAAGAAAGCCCAAGGGTAGAGCTACGACTTCACTTAAGACGAATGTATATCTTTATTTTTGTCCTCAGCAATAACCCAAAGAAATATCTGATGCTACTGAAAGACTGCTGTCATCCCTGGTAGATACTCATCAATTATTATTAAGTATTGCACGGTTCAGGTCAAGATATAATATGTCTGAGAAAAACCGTGGCACCTCCTTTTAATCTTGCGTAGAAAACAATTAAAGTATATAAAGCACATTATTAAAATATGTAAAATTTATAATTTAATTATAAGATTGCATAGCTTTATGATCTAATAGTTCTGCTGTATTTTGCATATTAGTGAACAATTGCTTTCTTAAAGCACACAGTAGAATCATTTACTTGATGCTGGAGAATAAGTTAATTATGGATTCCCTGTATATGACTAATGGATTTAATAATCACTTTACTGTAGAATTAACTTATACTTCCCTGTGCTTATAGCACTAATGATGATATTCATAAAAGTTATATTTTTTAAAAAATGTAAGATTGGCACAAAAAGAGAAGCCCATGTACAACTTGGTTTTAGAGCCAGCAGTTCTAAATAGATAGTTCAGAGCCATCAAGGCCCTCTCCTTGCTCCATAATAAATCATACACACCCTCCTCCCCACCCCCACCCCCGCTACCAACCCTGCCTCCATTGGCTTTATTAAGGGAATTTATTTTATTTAAGGGAAGACGAAATGCTTGCCAGATACATTTAGTGAAGCTTCTGATTTGTTTTAACCTCAGTTGTAGGTCACAATGAGGATTATTCGCTTACACCTATTCCGTGGCACTCTGGGAAGCTCCATATGTACTAAGAGCACATTGGGTTGCCCAAGTCCCTCTTTTTGTCCTCAGCTACATTCTCTTGAAGCCACTCATTTTTCTCCTTCATCCAGAGCAAATAACATTGGTGGAAGAAGTAGCGGGAATGTAATTTGCTTAAGGAGGGAGTCCCCGGTGCTGCCTTTCTGAACTTACATCCATTCTTACCACCAGCACCACCACCATGATGACCATTATCATCATAACCACCATCATCATCACCACCATCACCTGGATTCTTCTTCCTCATGGAATTAAGCAATGGAAGATCTGGATTTTTATTTTCAGCTCTGCCAGTTTACCAGTGGGGATGACCTTGAGGGGGTCATGAGACCTCTTCAAACCTGTTTGCATAGTTCTAAGATGTGAAAACTGACTCTGAATGCGCTTTGTCACTGTCAAGTCCTAAATACAATCTGTGTATTATTTTAATGACCCCTCCAACCCAGATGTGCATCACCCCCTCCTCCATGAATTATTCTGCCAATTCTGGCATGGAGATTAAATATTCTGGAAAAGAAAGAACTACAGCTTACACTTTGTATTACTGCACGGAGTTGTTCACAAAGTATGTGCTCACTAAATATCTGTTGATGAATTGATCTGAAAGAGTATAAATCTTAAGGCCCGGAGGGATTATAATTTCCTTTACATCAGAGACCCACAGCTTTAGTTGTGAATCCATGAATCTCTGTATCCCTGCCTCACGCTTTCACCAATCTCCTCCAGTATAATGCTCTGCTGAGAGTTCAGTCATAAATGGTAATGACAAGCTGACAGGAGATTTGACCTAGCCCCTAGCAGGGACTCAGGAGACCTAAAGGTACCATTCCCTGCTCCACTGCTGGTTCTTCATAAGGTGCCAGATACCCCAGATATCCTTTCCCTCCACCTCAGCACACTAAAGGAGAAAACTCAACTTCTTTATAAAATATTGAATTGCTCTGACAAGTGAGAAATCCACCAAGTTTTGCCTTTGTTTCATGCAACATATAATGTTATTCGAGGAAAGATCTTAAACTAAATTTTCAAGATTTCACTTATGTCCTCCTTGGCTAATTAAAATGTAATTGATTAAGGTAGGCTGAATTAAATGTTCCTACCCCTTTTAATCCCTAAACCTTTTGTTTGTTTATTGACCCTTATTTACGACATAACTTCCCTCCACACCCCGCTCCCCAGCCACAGTCAAATCACTTCTGTGGCCACTGGAGTGATTTGTTCATACTGATTGGTCATACAAAATACTCAGGATACTCTCTGAAATTCATTTTTCTCATTAGAAGATATAATGCATAAACTCCTTGCCCAAATTTATGCCCTTTCTCTTCATTCACAGTCTTTAGCTTTTGGCCGAAAGCAATGCTTCTGAGACTGCAATGTGCAGACCCATCACCTGGGGTCATGGTCAAACAGAGTCCAGGACTCAGTGAGGCTCAGATTCTGAATTTCCTACAAATTCCCAGGGGAAGCAGGTGAGCTGTTGGTTCCAACCAACACTTTGAGTAGCGAAGACTGAAACTTTTTGTGGATCAGCCTTGAAATAATACCTCTTTAATTTTATACCCAGGACATTCATATTATGTATTTTTTTCATGTAAGAGACAAATGTTTAAACATCAAAATTTCTTCTACTCAGAAATAAGTTTATTATTATTTTTCTTTGAACCACTAAAACTCACTACCTTTCATCTCTGTCTCCACTTCATCTCCATTTCAGTCTCATATTCCTTTCTCTTTTTTCAACCGGCTCCACAAACTAAAATATGTTGAGCATTACATGAGCATAACTACCTCTCTGGTTTTCAGATGCCTTTTGCCTTTCAGATGTTAAATAACATCTAAAATGTCTTGGATTTATATAATACTTTATGCCTTACAAAGGGCTTGCGTGCACTTATTTCATAAAAATAAGTTCACGTCTGGGGAGAGAGAGAATGATAAAGTGAAAAAAGTAGATGGACTTTGGAGATTCACCTGGGTACAAATCCTGGTTCTGTAAATATTCAATCTTGGGCAAAATTTTTAACCTCTTTGCTTAAATTTTCTCATTTGTCAAAGGGGCGGGGGTGTAAATAGCTGTATCGTGAACTAGTTATTTGGGTTAAGGTTGGGGTGGTGTGGTTTCAAAGGAACCTGACTAGCCAAGCCTTGGAACACAGGGGATACTTCATGTGCGTCCCTTTCAAACTCATATCCAGCTGCCCCTCTAATCCTACTTCCTGTTTAGGCAGCTCTCAATGTCCTCTGTCCTGCATGGCTGTCCTCCAGGATGGCAACTGGCATGAGACAGTATCTGCTCCTTTTCTCTCCAAACCTTTCACGTTTCCTCCATAAAACCTGCTGCTGCTTTTGTGAGGCATGTAGCTCGTATTTGACACCTAGATTTCAAGTGATCAAACAAGACATGATGACAAATCTAAGAAAAATGACCCCAGCCTTTTGAAAGAAACCAAAATCAATTCCCTCCCCTCCTTTCCTTGAGGTTCCCTCCTTTCCAGCTGTTATCTTACCTCATCTATCATACTTAGAAATCCATATGTCTAGTTTAAATCACTGTTTCTCAGGCAACAGCCAGGCCATTTAGCAAGAGTCTAAAGCGAGCCAATATAATATTCTGCCTAGAGTGATATTCGGTCAAAGGTTACTGTGCCAGAGTAGGTTAATTATTCTAAAAGGACCTACTTTTACTATAATTATTGATTGCCATGAACTAATGAAAAAAAAAGCTGCTATTTATTAAGTGCCTCTGTATTCCCTAGAAACTCGTACATGTGTATCTCATTTTGTCCTCATCACGACTCTGCAAAAGGTTTTCCAATTTTAGGAAAAGTTTAAGATCAAGTTGGTCCAACTCACAAGCTGGACCAGCTTGGTAGGCAGAGCCAAGATTCAACCAACTCATAAGTGATTATCTGATTGTGTTATGTTTTAATTTAAAATTTATGTTTAGCCCCAGGAAATATGTGTATATAACAATAGAGTTCCACCAGACTTAGAGCAAATAACAGCAGTCCCTCCCCACCTGTAATTCCCATTCCATTCCCCAGAGGAAACCTCTTTTGACAACTTTTTCTGCTATTTACTTTTATTCTTTTTTTTAATGTTTATTTATTTATTTTGAGAGAGAGAGGAGGGGAGAGTGAACAGGGGAGAGGCAGAAGAGAGGGAGAGAGAATCCCAAGCAGGCTCTGCACTGTCAGTGCAGTGAGACCTACAAACCGAACCATGAAATCATGACCTGAGCTGAAATCAATAGTCGGATGGTTAACTGACTGAGCCACCCATGCACCCCTACTTTTATATTTCTTTTAAAGTATGATTAGTTGCTATTTCTTAATTTTTCAACTTTTGAGTTATAATTGACTTACTACTATGAATGATGAAAATTTAACTCTCAACCACCATGTCCCCCAACAATTCCCCTTTTCTCTCCTCCTAATAGAGTAAGAATTGTTTTTAAGTCAATAGTCAACGCTTATATTGATTTGGACATAGAAATGTTATTCACAGCTGAACAACAGTAGTAGTACCGTTTGATAACTTTTCTTATGTGACAGTTTTTCTTGGAATTAATAATTGTGTCACCACTCCACTTCTTTAGTATTTTCTGTTTCTGTTACTAATTCATCCCCAGCTCTTTGCCAGAACCAGAACCATAAAACTCTCAGTATGGTCAAATGCACCAAGTGATTTATGGTTTTCCAGTGTGTGCATGTTTTGTTTTGTTTTTCCCGAACACTCATCCTACAGCCCTAAACTACCAGTCCACACTGAATGCTCAAAGTTTGCTTTATTCATTGTGTTGGGCTCTTATTTGGCTCTTTCCACCTATAGATACACATCGTTCATGTTTCCTGTGTGGTTTCTTTGATAATTTCCCTCCTTTTGATAGTATCTCTGTTCTCTGTATCTGAAGTCCTACTAGTTAGATGTTTGACTTCTAAAAAAGATCCTCAGTTTCTTCTTTTCTTGCCTATCTTTTTTGCCTGTTTAGTGTAGATTTCAGGTGATTTCTTCAACTTTTCCTTCCAACTAATGGTTTATTTATGTAGTATTTTATCTTTCACTTCCAAGGTCATTTACTTTTCTCTGAATGTTTCTTTATTATGCATCCTGTGCTTGTTCCAGGAATGCAATATTTTCTTTTCTCTAAGGATATGGATATTAATTATAGGTTTTTTAAAGTTATAATTTTGGTTGTATGTTTGTTTCCTTCAAAATTTGTTTTTAAATTCTAGTTAGTTAACATACAGTGTAATACTGTTTTCAGAAGTAGAATTTAGTGATTCATCCCTTACATATAACACCTGGTGCTCAACAGGACAAGTGCCCTCCTTAATACCCATCACCTAATTAGCCCATCCTCCACCCACCTCCCTCCATCAACCCTCAGTTTATTCTCTGTAGTTAAGAGTCTCTTATGGTTTGTTTCCCTCTCTCTTTTTTTTCCCTTTCCCATATGTTCATGTTTTGTTTCTTAAACTCCACATACGAGTGAAATCATATGGCATTTGCCTTTCTCTGACTTATTTTGCTAAGCATAATACACTCTTGCTCCATCCATGTCATTGCAAATGGCAAGATTTCATTCCTTTTGATGGCTGAGCAATATTTCATCATATATATATATATATATATATATCCATCATACACACACACACATCACATCACATCTTCTTTTTTTTAAATTTTTTTTTAACGTTTATTTATTTTTGAGACAGAGAGAGACAGAGCATGAACGGGGGAGGAGCAGAGAGAGAGGGAGACACAGAATCGGAAGCAGGCTCCAGGCTCTGGGCCACCAGCCCAGACCCCGACGCGGGGCTCGAACTCACGGACTGTGAGATTGTGACCTGAGCTGAAGTCGGACACTCAACCGACTGAGCCACCCAGGCGCCCCTTTTTAAAAATTTTTTTTTTAACGTTTATTTATTTTTGAGACAGAGAGAGACAGAGCATGAACGGGGGAGGAGCAGAGAGAGAGAGGGAGACACAGAATCGGAAGCAGGCTCCAGGCTCTGGGCCATCAGCCCAGAGCCCAACATCACATCTTCTTTATCCATTCATCAGTTTATGGAAATTTGGGCTCTTTCCATACTTTGTCTATTGTTGACAATGCTGCTATAAATATTGGGGTACATGTACCCCTTCAAATCTGTATTTTTGTATCCTTTGGATAAATACCTGGTAGTGCATTGCTGGATCATAGGGTAGTTCTTTTTTTTTTTTTTTTTGAATGTTTATTTATTTATTTTAAGAGAGAGAGAGACTGACCAAGTGGGGGAGAGGGAGAGAGAAAGAGAGAGAGAGAGAATCCCAATCCCTCCATGCTGTCAGTGCAGAGTTCAACATGGAGCTTGATCTCATGAACCACGAGATCATGACCTGAGCCGAAATCAAGAGTCCCACACTTTGCTGACTGAGCCACCCAAGCACCCCCTAGGCAGTTCTATTTTTAACTTTTTGAAGAACCTCCATACTGTTTTCCAGAATGGAATGCACCAGTTTGCATTCCCACCAACAGTGTGCAAGAAGGTTCCCCTTCCTCCCCATCCTCACTGATACTTGTTTTTTCTTGTGTTGTTGTTTTTAGCCATTCTGACAGGTGTGAGGTGGTATCTCATTGTGGTTTTGATTTGTCAAATTATAGTTATTTTTTTTAAGTTTTCTTCTCCCTGATTCTTCTATTTCTTCAAGTAGATTTTTTCTACATGCTTATTTGTCTCTCATCTTTCATATTAGAGGCTCTCCTCTCGCCTGTATCACTCTGAGGTACTCTTAAATATAACACAGGAAGCTCTTCATGGACACAGCATCCAACTAGTGAACTTTTAAGAGAGTGATAAAAGGGTGATGAGGTGGTGGGTCAGCTTGTTCACTGTTATCCAAAGGGACTATATTTCCCAAGGACATCTATTTCTTTCTTGGAAGATATAAACCTGGCTGCCAGCATCCCTGGAGCCCAGAGAGAAAATGGGCATGTAGTCTAGCAGGTCAGTAAGCTGACTTCACTAAATCTCCTAGTCCAGCCCTTTACCCTTGGCCACAGCTGAGCAAACCTTGCAAGAAATTGAACTCCAAGTTGTTGTTGTTTTTCAACCAGCTACAAGAGAATGGATCTTACTGTTCTATATGCTAACTTTCAAAACCTGTTTTCAGCCCCACTCCACAACTTTGTCTCCAGAGGTTCCTGTTGCTGTCATATCTTGACATTGTGGGGTTCTGCAGTGTGATGTGGCTGGCTTCCTGTCACCTTCTCCTGCTCCTACTGCAGGTGTCTAGGTTGCTACTCTCTCTGCCGTGCTAAATCAGTAACTGCCTACTTATTTGCTTCCAGTTTCCAACATTGTGTTGATTTCCCCATTTGCTATGGTACTCTCTCCTGTTCTCTTTGTCTTCATTAATGTGTGTTGTTCAAACTCCTTCACTACCATTTTAGCGAGATGTGAGGAGGGGACAGAAATATACATGAGAACTCATTTACCATGTTTAACCAGAAGGCCAATGCTTTATTCTTGTTTAGCAGTGATTTTAGAATCACAGCGTATTAAATAATGGCCTAAAACCTCACTTGACTCTCAAATAAACAGAGGACAATTAGGTTGCACCATAGATATGTTCTATTATTTCATAAAATAGTAACCTAGGTGTACTGAACATGTTAGTATAACTTTTTTTAAATTTTATTTAAGTTTTTTATTTTGAGAGAGAGAGAGAGAGCAGAGTTGGAGCAGAGAGAGAAGGAGAGAGAGAATCCCAAGCAGGATCCATGCTGCCAGTGCAGAGCCCAACACAGGGCTCGAGCTCATGAAATGTGAGATCCTGACCTGAGCTGAAACCAAGAGTCGGACCCTTAACAGACTGAGCCGCCCAGGTGCCTCCTTGTTAGTCTAACTTTTATGACTAGAACAGAAGGAAGAAAAAGAGGGAGAGAGGAAGGAAGAAGAGGAAAAAAAAGAAATAATGGAGAGTCGCTAAATGTTTCAAAATCATACATGATAGTAAATAAACTTTACACTTTACATAAGTTTTCTTCATTAATATTTCTTGGGCTTCACTATTAGGTGATATAAAACAATTTTATTCTCATACAATAATTGCCTTGAGATTTGGCTTCCTGAACTAACAGGAGGCAAAAAGTATACTTTTACTGCCAAGAGCATAGTTTGTTTTAAACTCAAAAGCTGTCCCTATAAAATTGCAGCCCAGAAGAGGATTTGTGGATTTTAAAATATCCTGTATATCTTCTGTAGACTTGGAATGTGATGTCAATATTGGCTTGAAATCATTTGTGGCAGATTTGTGATTTGTTTTTGTTTCTGTTTTGGAGGAAAAGAGTAAAAGAATAAAAGGAAGAAATGAGTAACTTTGGTTTTATTCTTGGCTCAAAACCAGATATTCAAGGCTCATGTTCACTGCCTTTGAATGAATGAAGCCTCTGGTAAGTGTAGTGATCTTTGCAGCCCTGCAACATGGTTTGTAGTCCCCCCAGTTTGCATCATGGGGGTTGGCTAAGATTATTCAGGGAAAGAGATGACAAAGGAAAATGTGATTTAAAACTCTGCTTCCAGCCTGCAAACTGCCTGTCTGGGACTGTGTCGGATCAATATGGCCACTGCTTAGGATGTGGGAATGTGGAAGGTAAGCTCTGTGACGTGGACAGAAAAGTCACTTCTGTGGTCAGTGTGGGCATCACCTGATATGTGTCCTGGATGCAGAGGAGCTGATGGATGGTAAACCACCTGAGCCATGAGGCATCTATGTGAACCAAGAAAGTGTCTATGGGCCTGAAGGAAAGACCTATAAAAACGTCTGCCAGTTCAGGTCGCTAAACTCTCAGAAGAGCACCAATATTAGCAGGAAGCACAAAAAAGATCTCATGAATCAGGTAATACAGAATCCCTATACCATTCACTTGATTTTTAAGTTTATTTATTTATTTTGAGAGAGAGAGAGAGTGTGTACACATGCGAGTGAGGGTGGGGCAGAGAGAGAGAGAGAAAGAGAGAATCCCAAGTAGGCTCCTAGCTGTCAGCATGGAGCCTGATGCAAGGCTGGATCCCACAAACCACGAGATCATGACCTGAGAGGAAATCAAGAGTCAGACACTTAACCGACTGAGCCACCCAGGCACCGCCCCCCCCATTCCCTTGAAATTTTAAAGAATAAAAATATAGGGGAGCACCTGGATGGCTCAGTCATTTAAACATCCAACTTTGGCTCAGGTCATTATTTCATGGTTCATGAGTTGGCTTTCTGCTGTCAGCATTGAGCCCCCTTTGGATCTTCTGTTTCCTCACTCTCTCTGCCCTCCCCCACTTGTGCTCTCTGTCTCTCAACAATAAACTTTTTTAAAAAAAAAGAATAAAGAATATATGTCTCTGCGTATGTTATCTATTTCTAACATTGACTGTGTGTGCTGAAATGATGAAAGAGCCTGATTTTTTTGTGTGGTTACAATCTGACTTAATTTCCAGGTTATTTGATATCCAGCAGTCCTAAAAAATTCAGGTATAAGGAATTTGTTGTCTAGAACTTGATTTAGTGCTCCATAGATAAAATTATACAAGAAAAAAAAATTAATTGTACTAGGGCTCAACTCTGATTTTATTGAATAATAGGAAACGTTATTGAGTAAATGTTTTTTACATTTCATAACATTAACAGAATTCTCTTTATCTCCTCTACAGTTATCATGTAAAGTCAACTACATTTGAATTTAGTGATATCTAGATGGAATTAAAAATAATAAGAAGCAATACATTGATAAATATGAATTATATCTGTATGAATTATATCTGTATGGGAACTAATACCTTTTTAAAAGTGTGGATATGGCATATAACCAATTGGATGAAATTTCATTTTGGTGTGAGAGTCAAAACTTAAATCATTTGAAAGAACCACATGAAATAGATTGTAAATCTACATTACTTAATAAGTAAGTAGAAAAGACTTCCTATGTCATTTGCATTTATTTGGGGGCACTTAAGAGCTATAACAAGATAAAATAAAGTTCTTATAAGGCTGCATTTTTCTTGACAGGATAAAGAAGCCAATGTAAACATAAAACTACTATACTTATTGGCGAAGATGAAGAAAAATAAAGCAACTGTCACAGAGATAGTTTTACAGCCCCATATTAATGTAATTTATTCTTCAAAAATGAGTCATTCTAATTTCTTATAGATTTTCAAACGCCTTAATGCATGCTCTCTAGAGTTCTATATTGCTCATTAAACACTTCAAAATATAGTATCTGGAGATAGCCATTAATAGAACAGGGCAAGTTCAACAGTTATATCCGTATCTAGAACCTACTGTGTGTTATCAAATGCTCACATTCTAAACACATGTGTTTCAGAATATGATCATTCCACTTACTTTTCAAATGTCCATAGGTGCAATTTACCCTAATACATTTGTTTCTAATAAGTAAAAATGTGAGATCTCAAGAAGCAGATTCCCAGAATGAAATAAGGCTTCACCAGCAATGTCCCCACTATAATAATGTCAACCCATTCTAATACAGTATTAGAATTGCAAATACAGATACACTGTTCGCAGAGCATTGCAGTACTGGATGTTCTGAAAGTCAAAACCCTGGAGAATTACATAGTTTAGCAAACACATTTTTGCCTAAGATCCCATGTGTTCAAAATAATCTCTCCAATCAGTAATAACCTATTATTGTGAATATATTCTGTTGTAAATGAGGAACAACAGTCATTTTCTCCAGAGTGATAGAAAGATGGTGACAGGTGAAGTCTAGTGATCCTGATATCATTATCATATTTATCACTAATGAGTATTCTAAGACTAAGCTTTCCATTGTCCATCTTCTGGGGTTTTTTTGCTTTTATTTTTGTTTTTAATTTTTAAATGAGGGTAGCTTTTCTAGAATCACTTTCTAGAAGGTCAGAAATCTTCAAAATCATTTGTATCATTGAGTCACAACTTCTCAGTGAAATTTGTGAGTTCCTAGAGCTGAGAAGGTAAGTATAAAAGAGCTGGTGATGTCAACAATTTGGGAATACAAAATCCTACCATTTTTTATTTGGCTACCCCCTCCATACTCTAATTTCTAATTTCTACATGGATAATAATGCTACTTGAAGTTAAAGTATAAGGTGGGGCACCTGGGTGGTTTAGTCGGTTAAACATCTGATTTTGGCTTAGGTCCTGATCTCATGGTTTGTGAGTTTGAGCCCCACATCATGCTCTCTGCTGTCATCACAGAGCCTACTTTGGATATTCTGTCTCCCTCTCTCTCTGCCCCTCCCCTGCTCACACTCTCCCTCTCTCTCACAAAAATAACTAAACATTTAAGTTAAAGTGTAAGAAAATGAATTCAGAGAGGAGAATTCTTTCAGAATCTTGTAACAAGCCTCTAAAAATTCACTGCATTTACAAAAACATATTTAACCATTTTTCTGTTAATTTATGTTAATACATTCCTATGATGGTTTGAATTCATGTGCTTTGCAAAATGACCAATTTGCCAACATAATTATGATTTTTCTACATTCATAAGAAACAATTTGCAGTTATTTTAACATAGTGATGTATACACATCAGCAACAGGCTAAAATCCTTTAAAATGTTTTCAAGGCTGCATTTTACATAACTCTGACTCAATGTTCTTATGCTAAATAATACAAACCTAATGTGGTTTAACAGTCCATTGGGTATGATTTTCTTTGGGGTTTTGGCAGGTAATATGATAGATTGAGTTTGAACGTTGATCATGCTAGGGCTACAGAAGTCTGTGAGACCTTTTGCAGAGAAGACAGGTAGATTTATCATCAGTTATATTAGCACAGGTTATTGTGAGTATATTAAGTTTGTAAAACACAAGAAAATTAAAGTGCCAGCTTTGCCAATTAATATGTGACATTAGGTGAACAATGAAGTCATACCAGAGTTTTCTGTAGTCAGGCATAAAGTAATTGATTTGTGGGCAATTCAGAGTTAAAACTAAATGGGTTTGATTCATTTAAGTCCAAGAAAAGGTTACTGTTGTTAGCAATCAAAAAGTACTCCCCAAAGAGGAAAAACAAAAAAGAAAAGTATTGCCAAATATTAGGAGCTTTTAACACAATATAGGACAAAAAAATTTGGTGGTTAGGAGACCTAAGCTAAACCATCCATTCTTTATGAGTTTCTTGATATAAAATGTACTCCCTAATGTTGAGAAGCAACAATTTAACACCAGTCCACTTTTTGTTTTATTTCTTATCCCATTTATTTTTGATTGGATGTTCACAACTTAATACTTCCAAGGGCCACATAGAGTAGCTTTGCCCTAGAAAAGGGGGATTTATGTGATTGCTAGCTTTTTTATTTGGTGCCCTTGGCATTGACATTCCTGCTTTCTTGGGACAAAAAAGAAAAATTACTTTAATGTTAAGTTGACTGATGGCCCACTCTGATTTCCTGAGATTACTACTAATGAAAAAATACTTAATATTAAGAAATAGAAGCTATGGAATATAAACTTTATAAATGCTATCTGCCTTTATAGGGCCATATCAACAATTAAATAATTGTACAATATCAGCTGATACCAATTGCTATGTAGGCCGCAACAAAGAGTTAAATAAGTGGGGAAGAAAATTCTTATAGCTAGATTTAAAGGTGGCTTTATTTATTTATTTATTTTTTACTCTGGACCATAACAAAGTCAATTTCTGAGATGTTGTATCACTTAAGATAAAACTGAGCTATGCAACAATGATACTGCCATTGTTTCTCAGAAAGAACTTTTAGTAAACATAATTAAATATTAATTAAATATGTGTATATGCATATAGTTTGAATTTTATCCTCTAACAGGTAAAAGTGTCTTCTGTAGCAACTTGTAGAAGTTTAGGATATTTTTTATTAATGTTTTTTTTTAACAAAAATAACACTGAAATAGAATTTACCATATTCTTAGTTGCTATTTCATTTCTAGGAAAAGGGTCTGTTTTAGATTTAGCTCCATTATTGAAGTAAAATTATAAAGGCTAGTTATGGTGTATTGGGAAAAATGAGATGTATGGGAAAACATTATCAGAAATGTAATGGGGAAAATATTCACTTCATAGACAGACACACCTTATTTAAATCTTGGCTCTGCCACTAAATATAAATAAATAATTAAATTTTAAATATAATTTATTAAATAAATTAAATTAATAAGAAAAAATGCCTACCTTGCCACTTGGTAGTATTAAATAAGAATTGAACAAAGCTTGGTACACATACGTTCAAAGATGTTTCCCTCTCTCCCATCCGCGAGAGAAAATGAGATCCTAGAGTAAGGACTATTATTATTATCCCTTATTTTATGTTACAAGGAACAGCTTTTATATTTTTTGATCCGGTCCATTTTTTGGTTAACAGTTTTATTGAGATCTATTTCACATACCATACAATTCACCCACTTAAAGTATACAATGTAATGGTTTTTAATATATTCACAGAACTGTGCAACAATTCATGGCCACAATCAATTTTATTCACCACAATCAATTTTATATTTTCATTAGTCTAAACAAGAAACCTCACTCTCCTTAGTCATCACCCTCCAATCCTCCCATGTTGTCCAGCCCTAGACAATCACTAATCTACTTTCTGTCTCTATAGACTTTCCTATACTGAATGTTTCATATAAGTGGAATCATACATTATGTGGTCAATTGTGACTGACTTCTTCCGTTAACATGAGGTTTTCAAAGTTCATGAGTGCTGTAAAAGGTGCCAGTATGTTCCTTATTTTTCTTTTTTACTGGAATAATATTCCATTGTGTGTATATGCCATGTTTTATTTATCATTCTTCAGTTGATGGATATTTGGGTTGTTTCCACTTTTCGGTTTTTAGGAATAATGTTACCATGAACATGTATGTACAAGTTTTTGTGCAGACAGGTTTTCATTTCTCTTGGGTATATGCCTACAGGTAGAACTGCTGTATTATGTAGTAACTCTCTGTTTAACCATTTGCTAAACTTTCCAAAGCATCTGTGCCATTTTACATCTCCACCAGCAGTGTATTATGGTTCCAGTTCTCTACATTATTGCCAACGTCTGTTATTATATCTTTTGCTCTGTTTCTTTTTTTAATATTATAGTTTACCTAGTGTGTGTGACATGGTGTCTCAGTATGCTTTTCATTTGCCTTTCCTAATGGTTCATGATGTTGAGTCTCTTTTCATGTGCTTACTGGCCATCTGTATATCTTCTTCCTGGGAATGTCGACTCAGATCTTTTGTCCATTGTTAGCTGAGTCATTTGTCTTTTTCTTACTGAATCATAATAGTTCTTTATATATTCTAGATGCAAGCCCCTTATCACATACGTGGTTCCTTTTTTTTTCACCTCAGCATTCTCCCCCAGCTTAGTACAGCATCTTCACAGCTTTATTCTTACCAAGTCTCTTAGAATTTCTAACAAAATGTTTTCCCATCCTAAATAATCCATATATTCAATTAGGTGACAGACACCTCTGAATAAGTTTATAATGCAAGGTTTCTTTGTCACTAGGATTCCCCTTTCATGCTGCTTAAATACTATGCATATTTTGTGGCAATTTTGGGTAAAAGTCTCCTGACTATTTGAGTAGGAAAAAAAAAAGCCCTCAATTATTAGTGCCAATTGAATTTATACATGCACAAATTATTTACAAAAAAAAATTTCTTTACACACCAGAGCCATTTTTTGACACAAATTTCTCACTTAATTTTTTCCTTATGGCTCCTGTTTTTGCTTTGCCTCCTCAAAATACAGAGAACTTCACTCCAAATAATGACACTTTTGGTTGTAAAGTTTCAGCCTATCCAATACCATATCGATAGTGGAAGAAAAAGGGAGACAACTGTTCCTTCCTGATGGCAATAGGCATATTTCAGTGCAGGTATGGGAGTTATTTGCACAGTCCACACAGTCAATATATTTGTTGACAGTGCTAATGAATTCTTTCTTCCAGATCACATTTTATAATTTAAGTTTGAAATATTAAAATGTTTCCACTGTTACGTTAGGTAACATAAAAATTTGCGTATTCGAGGTATTAGATTTACAAAATCATTTCACATGTATAATCTCATCAATACGACTTAGAAGTCTGCACATGGTGATAGAGAAAAACGATGCAAGGGGTAATGTAGTGTTTCTCAAAGTGTGGCTCAGAGATCACAGTCACAGGATCATCTTGACACCCTGGTGAAATGACCAACTGGAGGACCCAACTGTAACCAAAAAGGATCCAGGATATAAGCAGTGTGCCTCACAAATCTGCCTTTTAAAACAATTGTTCAAGATGACCCCAATTTACCCTAAAGTTTGACAGCCACTGATATAGTTAAACAAGCAAATAAATAAATAAATAGCATAATACCTTTCAGAATGAAAAAGACTGTGAGCAAATTACTTCACCTCTTTGACCCTGTTGTCTCACCTTCTCAGGAACATCTCAGGACTGTTTAATAATGAATGCATGTCAATCACCTAGTGCATTGCCTTGCCCAGAGTAGGCAGTCAATAAATAGTAGTTATCAGTTTTTTAAACCATACCTCTAGGGCATTCTTCTCAGAATAATGGGTGGAGAGAGCATTTAAGTGGAAGAAACACTGTATGCAAAGCAGGGGGGACAATCACGTTATGCAAATCACTCACTATAACAGTGCAGAGGGAGTGAGTGGGAGTAGTAATAGGTAAATCTGGAAGAGAAGGATTGGGCTAGATAAAAGGACCCTAAATTCAGAGTACAGTGTTGAGGTTTCTCACAATAAGCCATGAAGTCATTGAAGGGTTACTGATTTTTATTGTAAGAATTTTCTAGCATCATCAAAAGTAGGGAGAATAGTATAATAAAGCTGTATATACACATTACCCAGATTCAATAATTACCAGCATTTCACCACATTGACTTGTCCATCTCTTTTTTATTTTTCTTCTTTCTTTGCTGAAATATCTAAAAGCTATCCCAGCTTTCGTGTCATTTCACCCCAGTATGAATCTACAGAATATATGACACTTTCATACATAATCACAGTGCCTTTATCATACCTAAAAAAGTTAACGATATTTCTTTGGTATCATCTACCATCCAGTCCATAGCCACAGTTCCCCAAATGTCTTCAAAAATGTCCTTTTATAATTAGTTGCTAAAAATTAGGCTCCAAAAAATTAAATAAATAGAAATAAAAATGAGGCTCCAAACACAGTCTACACATTACAGTTGGTTATTTGGTCTCTCAAATCTCTCTAATCTAGAAAAGTACTCTCACCCATCCTTATTTTTTATGTCATTGGCTTATTGCAGAGACCAGGTGATTTGTTTATATAAAATACTACGTGTATGGATTTGTATATGGGCTTCCCTGGGAGTGGGGGTGGACATTTAACTTTTTTCTGTTCTTCTGTATTTCATATAAGAGGATGTTTTCTCTGGAAACTTATTTAGATTCAGGTTCGGCATTTTGGGCAAGAGCCCTCCAGAGGGGTGCTGGACAGCCTCTCGTATCACAGTAGAAGGCACACCAGGTCTGGTCGCCCTACAGTCAGTAAGGCTAATACTGGTCAATTGTTTCAGGAGGCAAAAGCCTGATCCCACTGTGATAAAGCTCTCCATCATCTTTCAACTAATAATCTCAACCAACTGAAGATTAGTGCCTGAATCAATTCTTTGTTAGGGGTTACACAATAGTGATGTTCTAATTCTAGCATTCATTCTATGTTTGTAGACTGGAATTTGTAAAGAATTATTCTGGAAGAAAAAGGCAGCAATATAACAATAGTAGGGGACTTGGATACCCCACTTTCAATAATGAATAGATAATCCAGACAGAAAATCAATAAGGAAATATTGGACTTAAACTACACGTTAGACTGGATGGACCTAACCGACGCATACAGAACATTCCATCCAACAGCAGCAGAATACACATTCTTCTTAAGCACGTATGGAACATTCTCCAGGATATACTATACATTAGGTCACAAAACACATCTTAATAAATTTGAGAAGACTGAAATCATATCAGGCATCTTTTCTGACCACAATGCTATGTAACTAGAAATTAATTATAAGAAGAAAACTGGAAATTTCACAAATACATGGAGATTAAATAACACACTCCTGAACAACCAATAGGTCAAAGAAAAAATGAAAAAACAATTTAAAAACATCTTGAGACAAATGAAAATGGAAACACAACATACCGAAATTTACGGGTAGCAAAAGGAGTTCTAAGATGGAAGTTTATAGCAATAAATGCCTACATTATGGAAAAAAGAAATATCTCAATAAACAAACTAATTTTACACTTCAAGGAACTAAAAAAAAAAGAACAAACTATGCCCAAAGTTAGTATAAAGAAGGAAATAATAAAGACAAGAAATAGAGACTAAAAAAACAATAGAAAATATCAATGAAACTGAGAGGTAGTTTTTTTGAAAAGATAAGCAAAATTAACAAATCTTTAGCTAGACTAGCTAAGAAAGAGAGAGAGAGAGAGAGAGAGAAGACCAAATAATTAAAATCAGAAATAAAAGAGAAGACCTTTCAACTGATAGCATAGAAATAAAAAGGATCATAAGAAACTACTGTGAATAACTGTATGTCAATAAGTTAGATAATCTTTAAAGATTAAAGGCTAAATTCCTAGAAACATACAACCTGCCAAGAATGAATCATGAAGAAATAGAAAATCTGAACAGACTATTCACTAGTAAGGAGATTGAATCAGTAACCAAAAATGCCCCAACAAAGAAAAGCCCAGGACCAGATCACTTCACTGGTGAAATATAATAAACATTTAAAGAAGAATTAATGCCAATCCATCTCAGACTCTTCCAAAAATTAAAAGAGGAAGGAACACTTTCAAAGTCCTTTTATGAGATCAGCATTACCCTGATGCTATAGCCAGACAAACATGCCACAAGAAAGGAAAATTACAGGCCAGTATCTCTAATGAACATAGATGCAAAACTCCTTAACAAAATATCAGCAATCTGAATTCAACAACACATTACAAGAATCAAACATGAGCAAGTGGGATTTATTCCAGGAATGCAAGGATGGTTCAATACATCCAAATCCATAAATATAATATACCATATTAACAAAATGAATGATAGAAATTATATAATCACCTCAGTAGATGCAGGTAAAGCATTTGACAAAATTTAGCATCCTTTCATTATAGAAAATCCCATAAACTAGGGATAGAGAGAATGTACCTCAACAGAACAAAGGCCATATATGACAAGCCTACAGCTAACATCATACTCAATGGTGAAAAGCTGAAAGCTTCAGGAATAAGGATGGCCATTTTCATCACTTTTCTTCCACATGGTACAGGAAGTCCTAGCCAGAGCAATCAGGCAAGAAAGAGAAATAAAAGGCATCTAAATTAGAAAGGAAGAAGTAATACTCTCTATTTGCAGATGACATGATATTATATATAGAAAATCCTAAACACTCCACCAAAAAACTATTCGAACTAATAAATGAATTCAGTAAAGTTTCAGGATTCAAAATCAATATACAAAGATCAGTTCTATTCCTATACACTAACAACAGATTATCAGAAAAAAAGTTAAGAAAATAATCCCCTTTATAGTAGCATCAGACACGATAAATTAGTAATAAATTTAACCAGGGAGTTGAAAGATCTGACTTTCATCACAGTGGCACTTGTGGTGATTACAGGCCACTTATTTTATAGAATGGCTCTAAATTTGAGTTTGTCTAATGTTTCCTCACAATTAGACTCAGGGTATGCACCGTCTGCAAAACTATTACAAAGATGGTATTGTGTTTGCCCTATTACATTCTGTCAAATGGCACATGATTTAGATTTATCTCATTACTAGTGATAGCCACATTAATCACTCAATTAAAGGTGGTGGATGAAAGACTTCTGGGCTGAAAAGTTACTCTTTTTTACTTTGTAATTAATTAGTGTTTTGTGAGGAAATACCATGAGATTATGTAAACTTTCAACTTACTCATTTATTTGCTTATATTAATATGGACTAATATTAGTATATTATTAAAGTTTTCTTATTTTATTCAATGAGTTATAATCTATTACTATCATCATTTATTTCTGATGCTTGAATTGTTCTATATTTGGCAAATGGAAGCCCCTTTAAGTTGGCTCTGTGTCCTTTTGACATGCCCCCTTCATTCTCTGAGGATTTCCTTACTTTCTGGCACCACAAAATGTTCCAGATTTATCTTGTACTTACATGCCTTAATATGGAATCAGCCATTTCTCCAAGGAGCCCTGGTTCCTGTAAGTGGAAAATAGTACTTAGAAGCCAAATACTGTTGGATGTTATTGTGTGCCCATTGCTATTCGAGTGTTACTGATCTCAGGTATTCTCAGTAGGGATATATGTGGGACACACACACACATACACACACACACACACATCTAAATTTATTTCTAGATTTATCTCTATATATTGAAAACCATGGATTGTCACTGATAGTTCCAATCCAACACCACAGGGCTCAATCTAGTTGTCCCCCTTTCCGTATTTGCAACTCTCTTTTCCCACAGCGAGAAATTTGGCTTCCACTATTCTTTCTTGTTTTATTTTTATTTATTTATTTGAGAGAGAGAGCATGCTCATGCGCACATGAGGATTGGGGTTAAGGGGCAGAGGGAGAGAAAGAGAGAGACAGAGACAGAGAGAAAATGCCAGGCTCCAACGCAGGGCTTGATATCAGGACTCTGAGGTCAGGACTTGAGCCTAAATCAAGAGTCAGATGCTTAACAGACTGAGGCACCCAGGTGCCCCCACTATTCTTAATATATTTATTTATCAATTCCCTAATGTAACCAGTTTCCCAACTCCATTGCCCACTCCTCCCCTGGGTAGATCTCTTTTTCCCCTATTTGGGCTCTGACACTTGCTATCAGGGCACCACTCTACAAGAAAACCCTCCTCACCTGCTTAGGCTCTGACTCCCCACACCTAGCTAGCCTCTCCCCGACCCCTGCATGGATGCTTGTCTTAGATCTGTTAAACTCTAAAGTCCTCCAACCCTGCAATGTATGGATACCCTCTTCATACCAGTTGGGCTCCAAAACTCTACAACTCTACAATAAAACTCTGCATGGACACCTTCCTTCCCTACTCAGTCTCTGACACCCTAACAAGGACCAGAGTACCCTCATGCATAGTCACTCTTTTCACCCCATTCAGGGTCTGATACCCTTATCAACCAGCCCTCCTACACAAAAGTCCCTTTCACCTTGCTTGTCCCATAGTGGCTCCCCCAACCTTCTTTTGTAATAGCAGGTGTGGACCTTGCTCCACACTATTAGCTGGTGTTAAGACTAGCCCAGAGTATGCATTAATACTCTCAAAAGTGTTCTGGGTGGGGGCGCTTGGGTGGCTCAGTCTGTTAAGCACCTGATTCTTGGTTTCAGCCCAGGTCATGATCTCATGGTTTGTGAGTTCTGTTTGTGAGTTTGAGCCCTGCATCAGGCTCTGCATTGACAGTGCAGAACCTGCTTGGGATTCTCTCTCTCTCTCTTTTTCTCTGACCCTTCCCTGCTTGTGCACACTCTCTCTCCCTCAAAATAAATAAATCAACTCTATAAAAAATGTGTTCTGGATGAACAGTAAACTATGTGGTCAATTTATGTATATAAGCCAACCTGGGAAAGCTTTTTTAGGAATGGTATTTTATATGCCCCAAGAACAAACTTTTATCTTTTCTACCTCACCTAGTTATAGAGAATACTGATAATTCATTTCACATTGCTACTATATGCTTTGTTTTTAATAGTGAAAAAGAGTAGACAAACCTAAATTTCTCTCAGTAGAGGATTGATTAAATAAATGATGACATTTACATACATTGAAATATTAAGGAGTTCTTAAAAAGAAATGAGGTAGAGCTATAATACTGACATGAAAGATGTCTAAAATACATCGTTAAGCAGAAAAATCAAGGTACAAACTGGCATTATACATAGCATGATCTCATTTGTATGAAAGAAAAAAATTTCTGCCCATATATGTATGTGCAGAGACGGAGGCATGGAAGGACATGTTACATTAAGATAGTTTATTTTTCAGCAGTTGCCATTCTTGGCAACTTTCCTTGTGATTGTATACAATTCTGTACCACTAAATATTATACAAAAATACTGGATTTCTTTTATAATCAGGAAAAAAATGATAGAGATACCCTTTTATTTATTTATTATTATTATTATTATTTTTTTAACGTTTATTTATTTTTGAGACAGGGAGAGACAGAGCATGAATGGGGGAGGGTCAGAGAGAGAGGGAGACATGGAACCTGAAACAGGCTCCAGGCTCTGAGCTGTCAGCACACAGCCCGACGTGGGGCTTGAACTCATGGACCACGAGATCATGACCTGAGCTGAAGCCGGATGCCTAACCGACTGAGCCACCCAGGTGCCCCTAGAGATACCCTTTTAAAATAAGTTGTTACAATTGGAAAGGACTAAATGTGGGAGTCAGTATTGATTGATCTTCCCTAAACTCCTCAGCATGGCATAACCTAATCTTGGGAATGACATGAATGTGTGTTGGGGCCGGGGAGACGTGAGGCAGAAGAAAGGAGAAAGAAAAGTTGACCACTTGGTTTTCCTTGAGCTATTCTTAGGCTCTTTCATTTTTCCGTATAATAAGAGATTTGCCTCGTCAGCTGGGTATCCTCATGGTAAATTTAAAACATAACTCTTGGCAAAAGGAAAATGCTGACCCTTAATGAAAGGACTTAGGGTTTCAAGAGATGGTATAGCTTTTGCCCACTCAAAGTAATATTAGTATGTGAGGGATCTAATTTTATATTTTAGTTCAAATTAATTTCACTCTAAAAACAATTAAACAGGATTGCTTTCACTGATAAGGACAAAATGTATTTTATGGAAACCTTTTAGAAGAAAGCACTGGAAATGGGGAAATGTCTATTTCTGAGAAGTAGCCATGTGCATAAAATGGGCTATGGCCAGTGATAGCTCTTTTTTTCTGCCCTATTCTCCTAGAGTCTACACATCTTATATTCTCCATTTCAATTTAAGACTGCATTATTTTTAAAAATTGCACTCCCCCCCCCCCCCCCCCCCCACACACACACATTTTCCCTTATACTGAAAAAGATTTGTAGCAATAGAGCCTGTCTGGTCAAACTCACCTTTTCTAAATGGCCTTTTACCCACATATACAGCTCCCACAAACACTTCTTTAATAAGTGCTTCTTTAGCGAGCATTAACAGTAATCTGTTTAGGTCTGATTTTTCTTTACATCATAAGTTTTTCTCTGGTTATAAAAATGAATAATGTGCATTTAAGAAAATCTTGAAAATACAGAAACATGAAAAAAAATCACCTGTTAATTCCACCATTCATAAGACAGCACTGTTCACATTTGTTTGTGCTATGTTCCATTACTTTTTTCTATGCCTTTTTTCATTTGATTGAAATGACGTACCATTCCATTTTGCCTTGCACACTTAACCTCTTAACATAGCATTTTCCATGTTTTTACAAAACTGTCCATAAACATAATCTTCAATGACTGTATAGGATTCTGCCACATGCTATACCATAATTTACTTAATGTTTTCAGCTTTTCCCTATTATAAATCATGCTTTAATAAGTACCTTCACTTATAAAACTTTTGTGTGTGCATGCACAGTTTAGGTTATTTTCTTAGAATCTCTTTCTACAAGTTGGGGGAAGATGACAAACATTTTCAAGATTCTTGATATATGTTGCAAATTGCTTTCCATAATGGGCATACTACTTTATTTATCCAATAGCACTACATGTCAGGTGACATTTTACTGTGATCCTGCTCGGGGGTAACTTTAGGAATACAGAGTTAACATAATATTGCTATCTTCTTGATGTAATCAATGCTTTAAAGTATTTATTTTTATGTGGAAGAACTAATATGCAACATAAGGCAATATACAAAATGAGAAATATTAGTTTTTATTTGTCAAAATAACAGCATTATTAATACATAGCAGTGTACTTTTATTATTGCCGGTATGTTAAAAGTGTAAAATAATTTGAAAAAAAATGTGTATAGTTTTTAGTATATATGTAATAATAAATATTGTACAATAACTCACTTATTTCACCAGAGGAGAAGAAACGTTTTTTGTTTCTCTGGTTTCATACTGAATATTTAAATAAATGGGAGTTTAAGGTTAAATGAGTTGAGAAAATAAAAATATAGTTTAAATCAACCAATATGAAAAATATATATACAATATACATATTTTATACAGCTGTTGTGTTTTGGAGGGGTTTTAGATAAATTTGAATTTTTTAGAGGCATTCTCCTGTTTCTCTCATCTGTCTGCCTTTTGCTGGATTCCCAAAACTTACTGAGGTATTAAATATCTTATTAAGTGTGTTTAATAAAATTACATTTGTAGAATAAGTTAAGGGAAGTGTGTACTATTGTTTCTTATTTTTTGTTTATATGTGCTACTAAAGCAAATAATTGATCATAGATTTTACATTTTAAGTATAGATAAAGTGAGAATTTTAGTTAGATATTTTGAAGTTTCAGTCTCATAGTTTAGTCCCACATAAGTCCTGTTATGGAAACAGAAAATAGAAATGCTGTTTTTATTTTATTTATATTTTATTTATTTTATTTTATTTTATTTTATTTTTAATGTTCATTTATTTTTGAGAGTGAAAGTGGGGGAGGAGCAGAGGATCCTAAGCAGGCTCTGTGCAGACAGCAGTGAGCCAGGCATGGGGCTGGGACTCATGAATGGTGAGGTCATGACCTGAGCCAAAGTTGGAAGCTCAACCAACAGAGCTACCAAGGTGCCCCAAAATGCTGTTAATGGAGGTAATGTCACAGCCTTTCAATATCCTCCAGGATAGAAAAGCTTGGTAGAGTAGGGGAGATAATGAGGACGTATCTAGCTTAATTGTAAATTAATAAACTATTTTGGAATAACTTATTCTGTTTGATTAAAATTATAATCCATTTCATTAAGAATATCATTTTAAATATGACATTCAGAGAGTGATATGGATTTGATAATAATACTTAGTATTTTTATAGCACTTGTTATCTGCCAAGCACTAAGTACTTCATATATGTTAATTCATTTAATCATCGCAGCAACCTATGAAATAGATATGATTAGTCTCCATTTTACAGATGAGGAAACATAGGTGTAGAGAGGTTAAGTGACTTCACCAAGTTTACCAGCTAGTAAGTGAAACAGCTGGCTTCCAAACCTAGGTTGTTTGGCTCCAGTGTCTGTTTTCCTAACCACTGTGCTCTACTGTTTCATCTCAACGTTACTTCTTTCTTTTTTTTTTTTAATGTTTATTTATTTTTGAGAGAACACAGTGAGAGCCAGGGAGGGGCAGAGAGAAAGGGGAGACACAGAAAACGAAACAGGCTCCAGGCTCTGAGATGTCAGCACAGAGCCCGATGTAGGGCTCAAACTCACAAACTGTGAAATTGTGACCTGAGCAGAAGTCAGGTGCTTAACCGACTGAGCCACCCAGGCACCCCATCTCAATGTTACTTCTTACAAAATCTTTGAATTACGGACTTACTGTTATCTTCATCTTAGAAATAATAAATCAAAACTCAGAGATGTTAGGTGAATTTTCTAAGATGCCAGAATTACAAATGTTAATTGAATTTCCTGAAAAGATACAAAGATCAAAGATCCATCTGTTTTTGTTTTTGTTTTTAGAAGCTAGTTGCCACAGAGGAAGATACTTTTTTAATTTCTAAGAGCTCTAAGTGTTCCTCTTTTGAGTTTTGTGATAGAAATGAATTATATGACATCCTAGAGGAGCATCTTTTGTGCTAGTTTTGGTAGCTGTCGTGACACAATTCTATCTTAAATTTTATTAATGGATTAAAATATATGAAGTTATATGCAAATTTTGTTGACAGAAAAACACAGAAGGGAGAGTTCATTATAAACAGAAGTCTTAAGTGGTCACTCAAATTTAAAGGGAAAAAATAATTGGCTTTTCATTTTCAGAGTTACCTAGTAAATCCACAGAATAGTCAGCTGCTGTTCTTATCACAATTTTATATTTGTGCCAAGGATATTCTGTTATGGGGGGGATAAAAAGCCAAATGATCAAATCTCAAGTAATTGTTCCTCCCCTAAATTTAAAATTGAGGTAACAGAAATACTACTTTAAAAAAAAAACTTAAAAATGTTGTTGGGATCCAGAAGTTAGACAAAGGCAATAGGCAGTTAAAATAATGGAGTATTGTACGGCAGATGCAATAGGCAGGTCAGAAATCAACACTGGTGCTAGCGATGTGGGAGTCACAAATGAGACTTGCATATCAAAAGTCTTAAAGCATGGAAATAGAAGTTATAATATAGGAATCAAAAACTTTGGGATATAAGAGTCAAAAATGGCAGGATGAGGGTATCAAACATTTTCAAGTTTAGGAGTTGGTCTATGGGATGAGGACTCATGCACTGTGAATGAACTATGAAAATCTAGGGTGAAAAATGGAAGATGCAAAAAGTCTGGTCATAATGGAGTAGTTTATATTGAATTAGACCTCCCACTTAGATCAATCATAAAAACAGGACAAACATATATATATATATATGTATATATATATATATATACATATATATATATATGTATATGTATATACACACATACACATACATTTAACAACTATGTTAATATATTACATATATAACAACTACATATAAATTTGACAATAATTTAATGTGTATTAACAACTATACACCCACATACACACACGTAACTACTGCTTGAAGGCACTAGAGAACAACCAATAAACTTAAACCCTTGAAAGCCTGAAAGTGTTAATGGGCAAAATCCACATTCAGGTCAGTTCCCACCCCCAGGGCAGTTTGAATTGGTGCAGGAGTAAAAGAGCTAAACAGACAGTAGCAGTCTCAGTAGGCTAGAAGCAGAGATGAGAGTTTAGGAACAAAAGCAGCTGGGATTTGAAGAGCACAATTCTAGAGAGGAGAAAATTACAGAGATGTGAGCCCCAAAATCTGTGTACAAATTACCCTTAAATCATCAGTAAATTCTTAAGAGGCACATGCACACGAAAGACTTTAAGAAACTCAGCAGAACAGAAGCACCTAAAGAGTTGAACAGAGGTTTTAGCAGCTTTACAGTGTTGGGGAAATGGGGATTAGAGTTCGAGCCCCAGGAGGTGAAGGGGTCTTGGCAAACATTCAGGCCTCTAAGATACAGTAAGATCTAGTAAGAACCATGACCTAGGAATAAGGGCAAGACTGAAATAAAGTTGAATTTAAAAGCCTAAAACAGGGGCGCCTGGGTGGCTCAGTGGGCTAAGCATCTGATTCTTGATTTCAGCTCAGGTCATGATCTCAAGGTTCATGAGTTTGAGCCCCATATCTTGCTCTGTGCTGGCAAGGCAGAGCCTGCTTGGGATTCTCTCTCTACCTCTCTCTCTCTACCCCTCCCTCACTCAAGCTCACATGCTCTCTCTCTCAAAATAAATAAACAATTTTATTAAAAATAAATAAATAAAATCCTAAAACCAAGTCTCAATAGGATTAAAGTGATCCACTTGTATTCTATGTACAATAAGAAAACTTAATCCTCTTTAGAGAAAGCTGCTATCATCCACAGCCTCTACAATTTTTCTTCCACATTGTCTGACATTCAATAAGAAATTGTAAGGCATGCTTTAAAAATAGGACCAAATACCAAAAGCCAGGAGGACCCATAGGTGATTCAGATATTGGAGTTATCTGATAGGGGCTTTAAATAATATGATTATAATGTTCAAGAAAACACAGGAAAGATAAAGAATTTCACCAGAGCCTTAGAATCTGTTTAAAGAATGGAAGGGGGGAATTCAAATGAAAATTTTGGAATTGAAAATATTATAACTCAAATTAAGAATTCAATAGAGGGGTGTGTAGCAGCAGAACACAGTTTCTCCTAAATGGGTGACAGGTCAATAAAAACATATGCAGATTAAAGCACAATGAGGGGCGCCTCTATGGCTCAGTTGGTTAAGCATCTGACTCTCGATTTCTGCTCAGGTCATGATCTCACAGTTTGTGAGATTGAGACCCATGTCAGACACTGTGCTGACAGTATGGAGACTGCCTGGGATTCTCTCTCTCAAAATAAACATTTTTTTAAAAAGCACAATGAGAAAAAAATACAAAAAATACAGAAAAGAGTATAAGAGATATGGAATACTCAAAAAAGTCTAATATACCTGTCACTGGAGTTCCAGAAGGAGAAGAGAAAGGAACAGAAGCAATATTTAAGGAAAAACCGAGAATTTTCAAACACTGATAAAAAATATCAGAATTCATATTTAAGAAATCTTATGAATCCCAAGCAGGATAATATAAACACATACAGTTAACATTATACTCAAACTGCTGAAGACCAAACAGAAAGAAAAAAGTTAAAGCAGCCAGGGGTGGAAGAAGGACATGCATTACCTACAAAGGAACAACAATCAGACTAATGGCTAACTTCTCAACAGAAACAACAGCAACCAGAAATCAAGGGAAAGACATTTTTTTTAATGCTGAGAACATTTTTTTAAAGACAAAATGGAATTCTATACCCAGCAAAACTATCCTATAAAAAATATAGGTGAAATAAAGACAGATTCATGTTAAGAAAAGATGAACTTGTCACTAGTAAACCTGAACTATAAGAAGTATTAATTTTTCACACTAAAGTACAATGCCCCCAATGTCAATCTTCAAGAAGAAATGAAGAGCACCAGAAAGGAGGGACTATGATCTAGTTTTGTTCAAATAAATTCTCACTCTAATGTAATCATTTGGTGTAAAATACAAGTCCATATTCAATGAAATATAGACAAGAAATAGTAAGAGGTGAGCTAGAATTTTTTGACTTAACACCATGTAGACGCGTTTAATTTTAAGCCAAGTAAAGTTAAAAAGTAAATGGAAGTTGGGCTTTGGAAGTCAGTGGTCAAGGACTGCAGTTGACATGAAGGAGTCAAAGTTATGGCTGATTGTGTCATGGCAAGTGGATGTTAGGGGACAAGAACAGTTGTGGAGATGGGAGCATCTGAAGCCAGGGGCAATAACTGTGCTGTATAGCTTAAGGATCCATAAAGTTTGTGGGAGATGTAAGAGAGCCGGGGGTCCGGCTGACAGTTAGGTTGCCATGGTTGTGTCAAAGGAAAGATGTCAGAGGTCATGACCCACCTGAGGTGGCAGCAGCGGTTGAAACTTCCGTGTGGGGGGCAGTTGAGATTCCCAGCTTCCCCAGGCAGGCCCTGCCCCCTCCGGACCGCCCCCCGCGCTGTCTCCGTCGCCCCGCCCCGCCCCGCCAGGCCCCGCCCCGTCCAGCGCTTCAAACGCAGGGGCCGCGAGGCGGAGGCGACGAACGTGCGAGCAAACCAGCGGCGCAGGGACCCCGCGGGCGGCTGGGGTTTCCGCGGCGCCCGCCTCTGCTCCCTCCCCTCGGGCGCTCGGGGCGGCCGGCCGGCGCCGCCTCCCGGGAAGATGGCGCTGCACTTCCAGGTCAGTGCGCTCTGCACCGCGGGTCCCCGCTCCGCCGCCTCGGGAACCCGGCGGGGCGCTGGGGTCTGGAGACTGAGGGCCGAGAACCGTGGCGGAGGCCGCGGGGCCGCTGACGGGGCTTCGTAGTCCCAGCCCCCGCCCTGGTGGGAGACTCGGGCACTGGCCTGGGCTGCACACCCCGGGCCCGGGCCCGAGGAGGGGACGGCTCGAGCTCTGGGGTGGCGGGTGGAGGGGCAGGGCCAGGTTTGGAGCTCGCCCTTCGGGGGAGGTTCGGATGCTGAGGACCTGCGGCGCGGGAGCCCGAACTCGTTGCTCGGGGCGCGGCGCGAAGGGCGGCTCTGGCGGCGCCCAGGCAGGTGGGGAGCCCGGCCGGGCCGGGCCAGCCTTCCCACCGCGTCGCTGGCCGCCGCTCAATCGCCTGACTTCACACGGTTGGGACGCAGCTCGCGAAGGGGCTGGGGTTCGCCGCAGGAGCGGCGGCAGCGGTTGGATTTTAATTGGCTAGAGCGGGCAGGAGCTGTATCTGTAGGGAGTTGCGAAGGAGTGCTTCGCGGGAGCCTTATTGGAGGAGGAAACGGGGGCTGCGTGCCCGAGGAGCGTGGAGATGATAAGGACGGGACGCGTGCTTGAGTAGGAAGGCTCCCGTATTCTCGGGCTGCACTGGCATATGCATCCAGTTATTCATTCAACAAACATAGAGCTTCCCAACCGTGTCTCCAAGCATTGTGCACAGTTCTGGGATAAAGGATTACAGCATCTTACCATCCCTGCCCTCATAGAATTTACAGATAATTACTGTACATGTGAAAATGATATGGTAGGACTAACCACAGGATACCATGGGAACATTGAAGATGGGTCGTCAACCCGGTGTGTGTGTGTGTGTAGAGAAGTAGTGAGGCAGAACTGTTCTCAGAGGGGATGCTTTGAGTTTCTTTGAGCTTCCATTCTTCCACTTATTTATTGAGTTGCTACTTTGCTAGGCACTGAAGACAGCTCTAGCAAAACTGTGATTTCTACTCTCAGGGAACTTGCAATCGAGTGGGTCTTGAAATAAATGTAGGAGCTAGCCCGGTGAAGAGGAAGGGCAGAGTATAGAGGCAAAATGACCATGTGAATGATGGCAAAGAATTGTGGAAGAACATGGCACTCTGCAAGAAGTTTGGTCTGGCTGGAGCATAAAGTTCATATAAAAGGAAAGCGAGAAGGGGAGGCTGTGGATGGCAGCAATGTCCTTGGAGGGGTAGTCAGCTTCATAATGTGGTGACAGTGTCTGTATGTGACACGTTCCTTTTGTAGACTTCATTGGACCGCCTGTGGTCATACTGGCTCATTTCTTATTTATTGATTTCTTCCAAAGGATCTTTTCTTTCCAACCAGCCACTGTCCTGTCAGGTAATTGACAGTTCTAGGATTTATAGACCAGGAAGTAGTGAGCCCCACACATTACCTTTTGACTCCTTGCGGCTTCTAAGGGCATCCAGGTCAACATAATGTTATTTATTTCCATTTTGGTAAACATGCCCTCTGGGAAATTTTCATGGGAAAAATCTTGCAGGGAGGACTTAGGGGTTATAAAAAGGTAATCAGGTGTTCATAGTTCAGGTGTAAATCTTGAGGGTAAATTAAAGACTGTGGTGGAAGTTTGGAAGTTTTCAGACGTAGAAGATGATGCATAATAGTAAATCACTCAGTCCCGGAAGACTTCTTCAGATTCAGGTAGAGTGTTGGAAAAATTAGCTGCTAATGCCAAAACTACCTATATTGGTTTTCCAGGAATGTATTTCACAGCAGCTTGAAAGTATAGATGGACAATTAAAGATCACAGTTTTGGGAGCCAGAAAAAAACTCTGAAACTTCTCAGTTTGAAGCATTGCCAGCATATGAGACCATATTGTTCTCCAGTTAACTCCAGGAGCATTTATTAATAATGATAACTGGTACCTAGCATTTTAAATTTTCACATGCTTATTGTAGATTTTGAGCCCCACAACTAATTTGAGAGGTGTGCATATATATGTGTGTATATATATATATATATATATGTGTGTATATATATACATACTTACATGTATACATATACATACATATGTTTTATTCTTGAACACACTGAATCTTAGAACCGTTGTGACTTGCCCAAGGCTATAGAGTTAGAATAGACATAATAACTCATAATTCTATATTCTTTCATGTCAATATCTTACTGTCACCTACTCACCAGGGTAGCTGGTCCAAAATTATGCCATTAGGGCGATGAGTAAAGATGTGGACTTGTGTAAGGTGAGGTTAGGGCGCTTCTCCACAATCTTTTTCACATCACGGCATACATAAAAAATGGTAATGGTCTGGTTCATTGACATAAATTGCTCATAGCCAAAAGCCTGGCAGCCTGGAGGGCAAGGGGATCAATAGCCCAGGCATACCATTCAAGGTACATGCATCCTGGTTAGGAAGCTGTAAGTGAGTTAGGGTACTCTGTCCCAAAGGAAGCAATGGATCTGGGTTACCATCTGAGAAGAGACAGTCCAGATTGGGAGGAGGAAGGCAGAATAAGGAAAGATAGAGCTGGGAGCAGAGTGAGGAAGATAGAACAGAGGGATTGAGGAGTGCCTGGGCGGCTCAGTCAGTTAAGTGTCCGACTCTTGATTTTGGCTCAGGTCGTAATCTCACAGTTCGTGGGATCAAGCCCTGCGTCGGTCTCCACGCTAACAGCATGAAGCTTGCTTGGGATTCTCTCTCTGCCCCTCCCCTGTTTGCCTTCTCTCTCTCAAATAAATAAATAAATAAATAAACATAAAAAAAAAATAGAACAGAGGGATTGAGATGAGAATCAAGAAGTGACATGAGGAAAAATTTAGGGTACCCAGTTTGTCAATCTTTTTGCTTTCAGAATTGTTCCAGAAGCAGGGAGTATGGCCATGCTTCTTAATATGCAGCCAGGCTGCCTGATTTAATCTAAATGAGATTGTGAACTATTGTAAATGTCCTGGTAACATGATGGAAAAGAGGTTTGGGAAAGATCATCCTGGCAATATGGACTTGAATGGGAGAAACTGTAGATGCAAGTCCAAGATAGTGTTGTATAATTTATCAGTAACTGAAGGGATTATTTACAATTTATTGTGAATCTGTTGTGTGCCAGGCATTGGGTTAAGCTTTTTGTGTTTGGTCTTACTCTTCACAATTATTTTGGAAGGTGGGTCTTACTACCTGTGGTTTCAAATGCGAGGTGTTGAAGGATTAAATAATTTGCTTAGGGTTGGTAAGTAGGTGGCAGATTCCAAAGCTGCCACTGTCATTCCCAAAGAAGCTGCTGAAGACATCCAGGGCACTGAAGGCCACAGTTAGAAAATACTGTTCTATTGCTCTGTTGTCTATGAATATCCTGTAGAGGTGAGTCTGAGTCTGTAGTTAAAAAGAATTGTTAAGATTTTATCGTCAGGCTCTGGGCTGATGGCTCAGAGCCTGGAGCCTGCTTCTGATTCTGTGTCTCCCTCTCTCTCTGCCCCTCCCCCATTCATGCTCTGTCTCTCTCTGTCTCAAAAATAAATAAACATTAAAAAAAATTAAAAAAAAAAAAGGCGCCTGGGTGGCTCAGTCGGTTGAGCGTCCGACTTCAGCTCAGGTCACGATCTCACGGTTCGTGAGTTCGAGCCCCGCGTCAGGCTCTGGGCTGATGGCTCAGAGCCTGGAGCCTGCTTCCGATTCTGTGTCTCCCTCTCTCTCTGCCCCTCCCCCATTCATGCTCTGTCTCTCTCTGTCTCAAAAATAAATAAACATTAAAAAAAAATTAAAAAAAAAGATTTTATAACAAACTACTATATCCTGGAAATAAGCTACACTGCAAGCTTAAAGGATATAGTTTGCAAGACTGCCCTCACTTCTTTCTGACACCGACTGCATATTGAGAGTTTCCTAGAACTACCCTCAGATTTGATAGTTTATCAAAACGACTCAAAGAATTCACTGAAGGCTGTCATATGCATGCAGTTTATTACTGGGAAAGTACACAGATTGAAATTGATTAAAAGAAGGGATGCAAGGGACAGAGTCTGGGAGGGTTGCAAAACAAAACTTTTACTGTCCCTAAAAGTAAAACTTTTACTTTTAACTGGGACATATTACGCTCCCAGCCTGTATGTGTGACAGTATGCTTTGAGTATTGCAAACCAGGGAACTTTTTATTGGGGCTTCATTACATGGTCACGATGGACTTTTCATTGCCCATGTGATTGACCTCAGTCTTTAGGCTAATACCATGTGATCCAAAGCCCCCACCCTTAAACACACAGTTGGTCTTTCTGATGTGGCCAGCCCCCAACATAAGACTGTGGACTGTGCACCCTCCAGCCCCTTGCACCTGAACAAAAATAGGCCTATCAGATATAATATAAGTTACCTCCTAGAATCTGAGGGTAAAGCCCAGACTTTTCTTTGGGTAAGGCCAAACTCTTTAACTATACAGGAGGGACTAAGGAGGAAGAAGCGACAAAGTTAACGTCAAGGTTATGAATCTAGATCCTAGTCTAGACCTTTGAAACCACTGAAAACAGACACTTGAAGTGGAAGTCTGTGGGAAGTATGTTCAATTCAGTTTCTGACATTTTGGGGTTATTTTCAGCATCTTTCTGAATTTTCCAAGAGGGAGAAATTGGTAGATATAAAAATGATGAGCAGACAGAGTTGAAAGTAGGGAGTAGGACATCATCTGCTTCTCTCCTTGCAGGCCAAAGTAAAGGGTGGCAAGGTGCCAGGATGGTAAGGAGAAAACATGTTCTTGAGGCATATAGACTCGTATTTATTTGGCTTAAAATTGACCATTTACGCCATACTTGATCTTGAGCAACTTATATGTATTTGATCTCTCGGCCTTGGTTTTTTTTGTCTTAAAATGGGTGGGCTAAAAATATGTACTTTGTAGGAGCCCATTTGTCAGGATGGGTTGAAAAATAAAAGAATGGGAATACTTTTGTAAACTATAAAGCTCTAAAAACAGATACTATCCAATATATTGTAGAAGGAAGAGTTTCTAGAGACCCTGGAATAAGCTTTCAGGTATGCTCAGGAAAAAGTAGTAAAGGGAAGAAGAAACAAAGATTTGTGGGAAAGGAACGTATTTTCTGTTAATGGTAATCAAGAAGCTTAATTCCAGATAGCAGGAAAGATACAGAGAAGTAATTGAGTTTTAAATTCAATTGGGGTAGAATTTTTCTGGTTCATTCTTTTTCCCTCCCCCCCGCCCCCCCCAGCTTATAGTACGACATAATTGGAAAATAATAAACCACACATATTTGAGTTGTGCAGGAGTTTTGACTTCTGTATACACTTGTGAAATCATCACTGAAATCAAGATAATGAACATGTCAATCACCCCCAAAAGTTTCTTTTTATTCCTTTGTAATCCCTCTTACTGTTCCCCCATCCTGTTATGCTCTCCCTCCCTCCCTGGCCAGAAACCTGTCATCTGCTTTTTGTTCCTATAATGCCTTCCAGTATATACTCTTTTTGTCTGGTTTTGTTTTTGTTTTTCTCACTATCTACCCATTGATAGATACATGTGCGGGAATAGAAGAAGTCACATCATTTAAGGGTTAATTATATGTCAAGCACAAAGGCCAGGAATGAGGTCATAATAATGTAGAAGATTCTTATTTAGATTATAGGCAGAATTATGTTATTGTTTCTTAGGCTATGGAAGTTGGATGCTGTCTGTTTGTATTTGATAGTTATTGTTTGGGAGTTAAGTGATGTCCAATTCTACTTGTTCTGCCTATTAGTTATTTTTATGGGCTTCTAATATTGCTATTAAGCCTTGTAGGAGCTTTGATAACTCAAACCTGATTTGTCAGCAAATCAAGAAAGGATCCATTTATCTGAGGCATTCTAATGTTAACTGTATGTGTAGACATCACTGTTTTAAAAAATTTTTTTAAGCTTACTTATTTTTGAGAGAGAGAGAGAGAGAGAGATAGCATGAGCAGGGGAGGGACAGAGAGAGAGGGAGAGAGAGAATCCCAAGCAGGCTCTGTGCCGTCAGCACAGAGCCCAATGTAGGGCTTGGACCCACGAAACCGTGAGATCATGACCTGAGCTGAAACCAAGAGTTGGATACTTAACTGACTGAGCCACTCAGGCGCCCCAGTGTTTAAAACTAAGATGCAAATTTATTAATTCATTGTGGAAAAGTCTCTCTTTATAGATTCTCTGGAAAGTCAAATGCTAATCAGAAGATTATTTGGTCAGTCAGCATTCACCACATTGTGAGTGTTTTAAATGTTTAGATAATGCCTTTCCACCAGGGTAAGGATCTTTAGGTATGTATCCTTTTCTCTAAAAAGATTTGATATGCCTGCCATGTGTTTCATTATTATCATTACAGTGAAAGAATGACTGGATTTTTTTGCCCCTTTGTTTTAGCCTTTTGTAAGAGAAAGTTCAAGCCTCTCCCATTTTATCTTGCACAGCCTTTCAGTTAATACTCTGAAATACCTTTGGAAAGAAAGGGGTAATTCGTAGTATTGTTGATTTAAATGAATACTATTTAAATATGCTCCAGACTTACTTTGTGTTGAAGTTCTCTAAATCAGTATAGCAAAACAGACAAAATAATTTCCAGAACTTTCTGGAATCTTTCCAGATATATTTACTTAGGTCCCATTGATTTGATCAATATTGTATTTGTATTAGTTTCCTAGTACTGTGGTGACAAATGACCGCAAACTGGGCGGGTTAAAACAACAGAAATTTATTGTCTTAAACTTATGAAGGTCAGAAGTCTGAAACTAATGTGCCAGTAGTATTGGGTCCTTCTGGAGGCCTTGAGGGAGAAACTGCCCTGTGCCTTTTTCCTACTCTGTGATGGCTGCTGGCAATTCTTGGCGTTCTTTGGCATGTAGATTCATCATTCCAGCCTTTGCCTCCTTCTTCACATGACCTTCTCCCTGGTGTCTCTCTGTGTCTTTGCATCTCACATGTACCTCTCTTTTCTTTTATGAGTCATTAGACTTAGGGCCCTCCCTAAATCCAGGATGGTGGATTTGCAGTGACCTTTAATGATTTGCAGTGACCTTTATTTCCAAATAAGGGTACATTCAAAGGTACTAGGGGTTAGGAATTAGACCTTTTTTTTTTTTTTTTTTTTTTTTTTTTTAACATTTATTTATCATTGAGAGGCAGAGAGAAACAGAGCATGAGCATGGGAGGGGCAGAGACAGGAGGAGACACAGGATCCGAAGCAGACTCCAGGCTCTGAGCTGTCAGCACAGAGCCTGATGTGGAGGCTTGAACTCACAAACCTTGAGATCATGACCTGAGCCGAAGTCAGAAGCTTAACCGACTGAGCCACCCAGGTGCCCCTAGACCTATCTTTTAGAAGGATACAGTTCCAGCCAGTACAATATTATTATTCAGTCATATTAATAAACAGCTAGCCTTCATAAGGAGTACTACTATGTGCCAGAAGTTATGTGACCCTTACTCATTTCATCTTCCAAACAAATCCGTAAGATCAGTTTGAGTCTCACTTATTTTGCTGCCTTTTGTTTTTAAACAGTTAGGTCACTATTTCTGGCCCAGTTGTTTTTGAATCCAAAGTCTGCTTCTTCAAAGACTCTTAGACCTAGATGAATGCATGACAGCAGGATCAGTTTATCATTAAATTTTCTGGCTATTACCAGCTCTAAAATTCAGCCTTTCAAATTTATTAGATGAAGGAAAAGACTTCTAAGGTTGATCATGAGCCAAGAGAGAGAAAAAGGTAGCTCTTTCTGTTTTTGTATTTCTTACCCTTGGAGAAAATATGGATATTTGTATGTATTCATGAACCATAAATTTTCTATACATTTTAATATTATGAGCATAATGGGGCAGTACTCTTGAGGGCTTGCTGGGCCAGCCAAGTTGGGGGAAATGTGGAAAATGTGGCGCATTGGAGGTCCTTTATCTTCATTTATTCATTTGAAACCTTTCTTTTTTACTTTCAATCTAGCAGAAAATTCTCAAGTCTGGGATGTTGGGCTCTGACCTGGATAGGAAGTGGAAAATGCCATAAATGAGCTAAGAAGGAGAGAGAAGGAAAAAGAATAAAAGGGCTAGAGGAAGTCTCATTTCAGTGTTTTGCCTGTATTCCTGTTAGCCAAAGATATATGTATTTGAGAGAATGTTTGGACTAGTGTAGCTGTAAGGCCGCCACATAAAAATTCAGGCCAGAAAGGATAGAAAGTGGCATTTCTTTAGGAATATCCTATTACCTTCATATAACTACTGATACTGAAATCTGTGCCTTTTTTTTTTTTTTTTTTTTTTTTTGTCCTCCAAAGAATTAATTTTATTTCAAGTTCAAAGTGAAGTAGTTTTGGGGCACCTGGGTGGCTGAGTCAGTTAAGCGTCTGACTTCGGCCTAAGTCATGATCTTGCTGTTCCCAGGTTCAAACCCCGTGTCAGGCTCTGTGCTGACAGCTCAGAGCCTGGAGCCTATTTCAGATTCTGTGTCTCCCTCTCTCTCTGCCCCTCCCCCACTCGCACACGCACACACTCTCCCCCTCTCTCTCTCTCAAAAATAAATAAACGTTAAAAAAATTTAAAAAAAAAAGTGAAGTAGTTTTTGTCAAGTGCCTTTAACAAAAATTGTTTTAAGCTGGAAGGAATGCTGATCTCATTTTCCTCTAGATTTTATCCATGTGTTTTATATCTTCAGATGAAATTACATTTCTAAACAGAATGAATTATTCTTTGCGCCTATAAAGTAGTAGGCTACAACATGATAACTAGTTATTACACTGCTAGAAAAAACATGGGGTTAGGTCATAGTTCCTGAAAATCATGACAGTTTGCCTGCAGCACTATGAGTCATTAGTTCGGAAGCCCCAGATCAGTGTATATTTATAATTATCTTTGCTTTTTTATGGATGGATCCATTGAAGTTCTTGCAGTTTGAGAAATAATGTAATTGGCATGGCATCTGCCACTTGCACCTGATAATCCCCGCCTGCCTATGTCTTTAGCTTCCTTTGGCATCTCCTCCTTGCTGTCTACCAGTGATATTGACCTTTTAATGCCTTGACATGATTACGCTCTGTTCTGAGCCCTGGTAAATAGTCCAGGCTATTTCTTGGCCTGGACTGCTGTCTAGTCTTTTTTTGTTTGGCTCACCCTTTTCGGATAAATGTTACTACTTTAGGCAGTAACATTTGAAAGTTGTTACTACTTTCATACTCCTTCAATTAGGCAAGTCCTTTTCTTTCTATACTGTTACTTTTCCACCATAGCACTATCAATTTATAAATAAATAATTTGGAGTTAGGAGATTTTTTTGTTCACCATTGTGACCCCTAGTTGGTAGCCGTAGCCCCATAAACATTTATCGAATTGATGAATACAGGCATGGTATTCGCATCCCTCAGGTCCTGTGATTAATACATTTAACTTATTTTTGTTTTTCACTCAAGTAAAATGTTAATTTCTTTTTTCTTCTCAAGAGTTTGGCTGAATTGGAAGTGTTATGTACTCACCTCTACATAGGGACTGATCTTACGCAAAGAATAGAGGCTGAGAAAGCACTCCTGGAACTTATTGACAGCCCAGAATGTCTCAGCAAGTGTCAACTTTTATTAGAACAAGGAACAGTAAGTATTTGATAACAGCGATTAACCATGAAATACCAGGAGATATATGTCAGTGTTAATGAGCCTGTGTAGTTTAGCAATGATAATTGATAGTGCTGCATGTCCTTTTAGTGTAGTTTATTTCACTGTCAAAGAGATTAATCATAGAAAGAATTGGAAAGCCTGGAAAGCAAACTTAGGGAAGAGGCCAAGAGGTGGAAATAGGCATGAATTGAAATAATTTCTTGATTCTTCTTGGCCCTTTTTGATGTCTCATAACAGTAGTGGGCAAAGGTTGCATTTTTAGAAAGTTGATTAGGAGCTTTTTTAAAAAAAAAATTCCAGGTGAGAGAGGCAGATTGTAATTAACTGTGAAACATGAAGGAATGATTCATAGGAATGCTAACTCTTGCCTGCTTCTAGAGATTCTTAGCCATTCACTCGGCAGGCATGGAGCAAATACTTAAATGTAAAACGAGGCCTAGTACTACCTACTTGTTTTATGCACACGCACCAAAGTAACTTCTAGTTTAGTCGGAGAGACATAAATGTGTAAATAAAAAGCTAAAGAACGATATGGTAGTGCTACAGTAGGAGACTGTATGAACTAGAACAGAGGTCAGCAAACTTTTTCTGTAAAGGGCCAGATTGTAAATACTGTGGGTTTTGCAGGCCAAGAGGCTAAATCGAGGATATTTTGTAAGTACATGTATAAGAAGAGAGAAACAGATTTCCACAAAATTTTATTGTTGAAACTGACAGTATAATAATTGAGTGCAGTTTTTTGTAATACACATCTACTCAGAAGAATTAAATTATTCTTTTGGGGATAATACAATTGACCTAATTGGGGTTCAAAGTTAGTATTTCTGTCATCAAGTTGATTGCTGATGTTCATGTGTTACTACAGATCTGTAATGAAATTTTTTATATTCTGTCTTTGAAAATGTCTTTTCACACAGATAAGTACTGCCAAGTATTGATATCAGTCCATAAACATGGTTTTAATTAAGCACATTCATCACTTAGAAGGCATTTATAGAACTCTGTTCAAACTGCTCTTGATGTTTGCCTTTCAGAATGTCATTATGTTGCAGATTCGTCCCTTCCAATTGAAGGTTAGGTGGAAGCTCCTCAATTGCTCAGTTAAATGGATTTTAAAATATGGAAATTTCCTTTGCTCTTGCATCAGGGTCTGAAAAATACTGCTGGAACTATAGTTGGTGCTCAGAAAACATACCCAAGAATAGAGATCTTGCCACTTTTAACTTTGATGGTGTGGAAAGTATATAAAGCAGCTTAATACTAGTTGTGATTGAAACAGTGTTTAGTTATTATGAAATGACTTTGCTGCATTATAAGTTTTGTAATATAAGTACTAAGCACTATTTGCCTTTTAGGCAAGTTTGTAACTTTAGGGTGAATTCATTAAATTACATTATCAAGTTTGCTGCAAAAGCTAATTTTCAAAGCCACTTCACATTCAACAGTGGTGGTTTAAAATGGTTCTTCTCTTCAGAAAATGTCAGTCTCAGCCCTGAGCTAAACAAAGTTGCAGTAAAACTTTACCTCTGCTAAGCTATTCAACTACTGTGTGTGTGGTGGGTCGGGGGTGGGTGGGCAAGTCAGGACTTTCAGCTCCTATTTCTGACAGAAATTCACAGAACTGAATGAAGGTAAGTTCACCAAAGTGAATTGAAGCCTACTGTTTACACCACCTATTCATTAACACAGGATAGACTCAAATAATTTACTACAAAGTATCTACTGAAGAATAATACAATGAAGAACCATAGGTTTTAGACTCTTACATTTTTGTAAGCTTTTTAAGTTTGTACAACTAAGCCCTTTTCTGCTCCATGTATTTTTACCACCACTCGTGACACATCTTAGCAGATACCACTTCAGGCTGCACACAATTAGTGTTTTCTCAGTTTCTTTGAAAATATTTCTGGCCTGTAGTTCCACACAGACTCTTCATGGAGGTCTTTAGTCATTTCAAACTTAGCATTGACTTCTGGAATAAGTGGATAGTATTGGTAGCAGTATGAGCAGAATTAGTAAGGTCTGTCAGCTCGTCAGGAACTAAAGAGAACTTCCAAATCATTTGCTTTCTTTAAAATGGGCTTTCCATGTTGCTCTTACGTCTTCGATTGCTTGAGCATTATTCTCATTGAAAGGCTAGTAGTCTGAGGTTTGTTTTCTCTGCAGATATAACTTCAGCTGCTACAATAAAATAATGGCGATTTAATTAATTCTCCATTGGTAAATGACTTTTCTTGCTTGGCTAACAAATGAGTCACTTCAAAACTTTGGTCTCAGCCCCATTTTCTTTTTGTGAGGAAATTCCACCGTGAGGAGATACGCTGTTTTAATTTTCTTTTTTTTTGGACTTTTGATTTCCTGTGAGTTAGGAATACTGGCATGAATACTTAGTCTGATACTGTCAATACATAGTCTTCTAGGACAGCTATAGTGCCATGAAGAGCACATTGCTCTGCTATCTAATTCAGTAACAAAATTATCCAAACTCTACTGTGCCTTAGAAGTTAGACATTTGAAATCTGCTTTTATCTTTTCTTGTTTTGACATGATGGTTATGCACTCGTAATAATCAAAGGTACATGTCATGGGGATACCTATGACACTCTAGCCGCTATGGAATTATAACTATATTATTGCAATTTATAATGCATTGAGCAGCAGTAGGTGGCAATGAGTGCCACATACAGTCTGTCTCAGCAATCCCACTATGCTGTTACAGCATGAAAGCAGCTATAGGTAGTATACAAATGGGTGAGCGTGGTTGTGTTCTAATAAACTTTATTTATGGACACTGAAATTTGGGCTTCATATATTTTTCACATGTCACAAAATATTATTATTATTTTTATTTCTTCCCCAACTGTTTAAAATAGTAAAAACCATGCATAGCCCACAGACCTTGCAAAAACAGATGGAATTTGATCCACGGGCCTTAGTTTGCTGACCTCTGGTAAAGAGAAAAAAAAGAAACAAGAAACTGCTGGAGGTATAGTGAATAACTGAACCAAATTTTGAAGGATTGAGTACTCTGTTAAGATAATTGGTGGCCAAAGAGTACAATACAGTAAGACATGGATCTGATGGGGTGGGGAGGTCAGGGTGGGAAAGACACTGAAAGGATCTGAAAGGCTTTTGTGGTTAGAGGATGGTGAAGAGTGGAACCAGGTGAATTTGAAGAGCTAATCAGAGGCCAGAACGTACAGTACTGTGTAGATATGGTAGGAGTATTTTATTTGAACTTGATCAAAATAATTTTTTACTCTTGATTATTTGCTGCTGTTTGAAAAAGAGAGCTATACCTTCCTCAACTACTGAACTCTTACGAGAGATTGTACACATATATGTGTATTTACATATATATTTTATTCATTGTAAATCTTGCCAGTTTGGAAAACCAGAGGAATTTCCCTTATTGCTTAGGAAAAGTTCTATCATAGTGTTTTGATGATTTCATTTGTGGTAATAATAAATACAATTTATTGTTCCTTACAGACATCCTATGCTCAGCTCCTTGCAGCAACATGTCTTTCAAAACTTGTTAGCCGAGTCAGTCCTTTGCCAGTTGAACAGAGGGTAGATATCAGTAAGTGGTTTATTATACTTTTTATGAAATTGTACTTTATTCTTTTAATGTATAGTTGACACACAATGTTACGTTATTTAAAATTACATGTTAAAATAATGTTTTCCTTTTCAATATGTTAAACTGTTAATAGGCATGCAAGTTATTTAAAATTCTGTTATTTTAAAGATGAGTTGTCAAGTCTCCTTTATCCATCTAGTGGTGCACAGTGATGTATTATACAACAATGTGTAATCAAAAAAACATTTGCTTAGTTTAATAATAAATCATAACAAGCGTTTTATTGTGTGTACTCTTTGGTAAGATTTGTACTATCTCATTTTATCCACCAATCTTATGGAGTGGGCACTATGGTTATCCTCATTTTTTCACACGTGTGTGTGCATGTGTGTGCGTGAGAGGGGGAGGGGCAGAGAGAGCGGGAGAGAGAGAGAATGCCAAGCGGGCTCCACACTGTGCTGTAGTACAGAGCCCTACATGGGGCTCCACCCCACAGACTGTGAGATCATGACCTGAGCCAAGATCAAGAGCTGGATGCTTAACCAACTGAGACTCCCAGGCACCTCTATTTGACTTATTGTATACACACACCCACACATTTTAAATAAATTTTATTTTTTTTAGAACAGTTTTAGGTTTACAACAAAACTGAGCAAAAAGTAGAGTTCTCCTGTCCTCTGTTCCGCACACATGTATAGCCTCTTCCAGTCTTAGCATCCTGCACCAGAGGTGCATTAGTTATTGATGAAACTGCACTGACACATGATCATTACCCAAAGACCATAGTTTATGTTAGGATTCACTCCTGGTGTTGTGCATTCTGTGGGTTTGCATAAATGTATAATGACATACCCCCCCATTCCACAGAATAGTTTCACTGCCCCCCCAAAAATCCTCCGTGTTCCTCCCCCCCTCTAACTCCTGATCACCACTGATCTTTTTACTGTTTTCATAGTTTTGCCTTTTCCAGAATGTCATGTAGTTGGAATCATACAGTGTAGCCTTTTCAGATTGGCTTCTTTTACTTAGTAATATGCACTTAACATTCTCCCATGTCTTTTCATGTCTTGGTAGCTCATTTCTTGTTAGCGCTAAATGATATGCCATTGTCTGGATGTACTACAATTTATTCATTCACCTGCTGATGAACATCTTGATTGCTTCCAAGTTTTGGCAATTAAGAACAAAGCTTAAAGCAGGTTTTTGTGTGGACATAGGTTTTCAGCTCATTTGGGTAAATGCTAAGGAGAGTGATCGCTAGATTGTATGGTAACAGTATGTTTAATTTTGTAAAGAATCATCATACTGTCTTCCAAAGTGGCTGTACCATTTTGCATTCTCACCTGCAGTGAATGAGAGTTCCTGTTGCCCCACTTTCCCGCCAACATTTGATGTTTTAAGTGTTTGAGATTTGGGTTGTTGTAGTAGGTGTGTTTTAATTTGCAGTCCCCTGATGACATATGATTGAACATCTTTTCATATGTTTATTTACCATCTGTCTATTTTTTTGATGAGGTGTCTAAGTCTTTTGCTCATTTTGAAATCAGGTTGTTTTCTTATTGTTGAGTTTTAAGAGTTTCTGTAAATTTAGATAGCAATCCTTTATCAGCTAAGTCTCTTGCAAAGATTTTCTTCCAGTCTGTGGCTTGCCTTCTCACTCTCTTCACGTTGTCTCTCGCAGAGCAGAAGTTTTACATTTTAACTGCGTCCAGCTTATCACAAACTATGCCTTTGTTGTTAGGTGTAAAAAGTCGTTGCAAACCCAAGATGATGTAGGTTTTTTTCCTATGTTGTCCTCAAAGAGTTTTTTTTATAGTTTTACACTTTACATTTAGGGCTGTGATCCATTCGAGTTGATTTTTGTGAAGAGTGTAAAGTGTGTGTCTAGATTCATGTTTTTGCATGTGGATGTCCAGTTGTTTTGGCACCATTTGTTGAAAAGGCTGTTTTCACTCCATTCTTTTTTGCCTTTGTTCCTTTGTCAAAGATTTACTGACTGTATTCACGTGTGTCTCTTTCTGGGCTCTCTATTCTGTTCTATCGAGCTTTTCTTTCACCAGTACCACACTGTCTTGATTGCTGTAGTTTTATAATAAATCTTGAAGTTGGGTAGTGTCAGACCGCCAACTTTGTTCTTCCTCAGTATCGTGGTGGCTGTTCTAGGTTGTTTGCCTCTCTATGTCAACTTTAAAATCAGTTTTATAAATACCCACAAAATAATTTGTTGGGATTTTGATTTGGATTGCATTCAATCTACACATCAGTTTGGGAAGAACTCAGAGTTTGACAATATTGAGCCTTCTTACCCATGAACGTGGAATCTCTCTCCATTTATTCTTCTTTGATTTATCTATCAGCTTCAGGGTTTTTTTGTATGTTCTTTTTCAAGTTGAGAAAGTTCCCCTCAGTTCCTAGTATGCTGAGAGTTTTTGTTATAAATGGCCATTGGGTTTTGTTAAATGCTTTTTGTACATCTAATAATGTGATCATGTGATTTTTCTTCTTTACTCTCTTGATTATGTTAATTGATTTTTCAAATGTTGAACCAGACTTGCATAACCTGGGAGAAATCCCACTTGGTTGTGGTTCATAATTCTTTTTATGCATTGTTAGATTCGATTTGCTAATAATTTTGTTGAGGATTTTTCTTTATGTTGATGAGAGATATTGGTGTCTAATTTATAACATCTTTGTCTGGTTTTGTTATTAGGGTAGTGCTGGCCTCATGGAATGAGTTAGGAGGAATTCTCTTGCTTCTGTCTTCTGGAAGAGATTGAAGATAATTGATACAATTTCTTTCTTAAATGTTTGGTAGAATCCACCAGTGAACCCATTAGGGCCTGATGCAGAATAATTCACTGATTCAATTTATTTAAAAGCTACAGGCCTATTGCCAGATTGTCTATTTGACTTATATTTTTTATAAGTATTTAAAATAAATACTTAACTAAAAAGAGGAATACTCATTAAAAGAAATTTGGAAAAAAGAGAAAAGTAGTAACTTACAGCACAAACAACAAATGATGTGTTCCCTTTATGAGTTCCATTGGTTTGACTTACTGCTCTTATTTCTGCACGTTGATTAGAATGTTTGACATGACGTGTCTGACATGTGTCAGTAGGATAATTGGCGTGCAGTTAAAGCAGAAAATGTGAAGAATTGCCTCAACAGTCACATTGCCTTTACATCATCTCAAAAATGCTGTTTTTTATGATATGGTCCCAGACTATATATCTCATTACTTTCCAACATTAACTCTGTTGCCAGTTCTCTGTATTCATCACACTATTTTTAACTATCAGTTAAATACCATTTCCACAGCTTAGTACTGAAGTCCCTTTATGAGCTTTTAATTAATGGATGATTCTCGTAGCCATGTGTCTTCATTGGTACTAGCCTGATAGTTGTGCCAGAAGGTCTTCACCTTGTGCCATGTGATTTTTGCTTTTGTGCCTTTCTTATGTTGTTTCTCTAGTCTGGAAGTGGTCCTTTTCATCTTCTGTTCAAATTAAAGTGTAGCTTAAGTTTAATTACCTATATGAAATAGTCCTCTCTTCTTCCTTCCTTCCCTTCAAACAGCTTTATTGAGTTGTAATTTATATATCATAAAGTTCACTTGTTCTAAGTGTATAATGAGTGATTTTTAGTAAATTTATAGTGTTGTGTGAACATCATCACAGCTCAGTATTGGAACATTTCTGTCATCCCCAAAACATCCCTCATGCTCGTTTAGTCTTGCTCTTATACCCCCAACCACTAAGATGATTTCTGCCTCTATAGATTCACCTTTTGTGGACATTTCATGTAAATAAAATCATACCATATGCATCTGACTTCTTTCACTTAGCAAAATGTTTTTGAGATTTACCCATGTTGTAGCATATATCAATATTTTTTTTCCTTTTTATTGTAGGGTAGTATTCCATTGCATGGATATTTGAACTTTTGTTGTCCATTCACTACTTGATGGACATTGGGGTTGTTCCTGCTTTTTGGCTACAATGAATAGTGCTGTTGTAAACATTGACATACAAATCTTTGTGTGGACATATGTTTTCCTTTCTTTTGAGTAGATACTTAGGAATGGAATTGCTGGGTCATAAGTAAGTTTATGCTTAACTTTTGTTTTTTAATTAAAAAAATGATTTTATTTTTGGAGAGAGAGAGAGAGTACACATGCAAGTAGGGGAGAGGGGCAGAGGGAGAGAGAGAGAATCTCAAGCAGACTTCATGCTCAGTGTGGAGCCTAATGCGGGGCTCAATCCCATGACTGTGAGATCATGACCTGAGCCGAAATCAGGAGTCAGATCCTCAACTGACTGAGCTACCAGGCATCATAGTTTATGCTTAACTTTTCTTTTCTTTTTTTTTTTAATGTTCATTTATTTTTGAGAGAGAGAGTGTGAGCAGGAGAAAAGCAGAGAGAGAGGGGGACAGAGGATCCGGAGCCGGCTCTGCATGGATACCAGTGGGCTGGATGGGGGCTCAGACTCACGAACTGTGAGATCATCACCTGAGCCAAAGTCGGATGCTCAACCTACTGAGCCAACCATGAGCCCCAGTTTATGCTTACCCTTTTTTTTTGAAGCTTATTTATTTTTAGAGAGAGGAGGGTGCGTACACATGTGCCAGTGGAGGAGAGGCAGAGAGAGAGAGAGAGAGAGAGAGAGAGAGAGAATCTCAAGCAGGTTCTGTGTTGTCAGCACAGAGCCCGACATAGGGCTTGAAACCACAAACTGTTGAGATCATGACCTGAGCCGAAGTCAGGAGTCACGTGCTTAACCAACTGAGCCACCGAGGCGCCCCATGCTTAACTTTTAAAGAAATTGTTAAACTGTGTTCCAAAGTGCCCGTACCATTTTGCATTCTCACCAGCAGTGTGTGAAGGCTCCAGTTTTTCCACATCTTCACCTCATAAGTTTTATCTTGATCTTCTTATGGTAGTTGCTTTTTGTGTCATGCAGTCTCTCTCTCCAAATATTTCCTTAGCTGACTCTCTAGGCACAGCTTATAGATTTTTGTGTTCTTAGAATTTGGAGTTATTTTCATCAAGAATTTTTTGGTTAAATATTGAGGTATTCACCCTCTCTTTTTACTTTTTTCTAAAATATGATGCTAGCCTTAGGGACCAAAGGAGAGATCAAATCTTTCCCCTTTTCCTTTAGATTCTTTTTATATGCTTTTTGATAGACTTTGTGGCATTTTCTTTTTTACTCGAGTTCAGTTAGGCAGTCAAAAAGTAGTATTTCATATTAAATTCCAATAATGTGTAATACCAAAAACATCAGTCTAATGATAGTAAACTCCAAAGACTGTTTTCAAGTTTGGACTTACAGTTTTGAGTTACTCATTACTAGTAATATATATGGTTTGGTCAGTATTTGGAAGCAATAAACACACAAAAACTTAAACCCAAACAGCCTGACTTAGTCCCAGTTTGGCCACTGTGACAAGTTATTTCACCTCTCTGACCTTCATATCTTTTACCTAAGAAACAAGATAATAGTAATAATAGCATAATAGCAGTATCTTCACATTGCTATGAGAGCCACATAAGGAGTTTGCCGGGAAGCCCTTCTGACATGCATCAAAATTGCTAAATGGTGCTGTTACACAGTATTCGACACTCAGAGAGCCTCTAGTAGATAGCTTTCCAACTCTCTATTAACTTTTGTCTGGTAGGTTTTTTTAGCTGTTTTATTTCATTCTCCTGGGTATCTTCTTGAAGATTTCATGTTCTTCTTGGTATGGCTTTTCCCTGTTAATCTGGGGCTGGTGATGATGAGATTGGTGTTGTTTTACTTGGTCGTTACCGTCGACACGAAACTGGAGCACTGTTAAAGGTTATGTAAAAAGCATAACATGCGGATATTTGTAAAGCATTCAGCTAAAATAACAAAAATGTGGTCTATTACATTTTTTTCTGTCTTAGATAATAAACACGTTAGCCAGTGCCTTTACTTGGGAGTTCTGGGAGGGTGTGTTTATTGGTGCATAGCTAAAATGTGGAAGGTGGTTTGTCTCCTATTTGGTTGTTCTATTATTTTGAGATTATGTTTCTAGTGGTTGCCATTAGCCACATATGGATTCCTTACATCCCCTCCAGGTTAAACATTTTCAAGATAATAAAAATAATTGGAACTGAATAAACCAGATTAGTTTTTAATATTCTGGAAGCAGCATCATCTTCTTAAGCTTCATTATTGAAATAAATATTTCAAGTAATGAAGCTTAGGATATCTATATTACTTGAATCCGTAGGAAAAACCTTTTCCCAATTTATCTTAATTCTGGGAAAATCTGGAGGCACTCAGGTGGCTCAGTTAAGTGTCTGTCTTCGGCTCAGGTCATGATCTCGTGGGTCATGAGTTTGAGCCTCGCGTCAGGCTCTGTGCTGACAGCTTGGAGCCTGCTTCGGATTCTGTGTCTCCCTCTCTCTCTGCCCCTCTCCTGCTTACACACACACACTCTCTCTCTCTCTCTCTCTTTCCCTCTCTTAATAAATAAGCACTAAAAAAAAAAAAATGATTCTCTCTTCCCCTCTGTCCCTCCCTAGCTCACACACACATATGCCCTCTCCAAAAAAACAAAACAAAACATAACAAAGCAAAAAACAAAGAAAAACATCTGAAAATTCTAGGAAAATCTGTGCTTTTAAAAAAATAATGTCTAATTTTTTTATTTGTATAATTATATAATCTTGATGTTAATAACAATTAAGGTTGAAATATGGTAGTCATGAGAATTTTTTTTTTTAGCGTCAAGAATCTCACTACAGCTGTCAAGAATAACTATTGAAAGTGTTCTTAGATTTTGAGGTTGTTTCCATTAAAGCTATTTTTAGTTAAATATTGGGGTATTTACCTTTTCATCACTCTTTTCTCCAGTGGCCTGCTGGCCTTTGAGGCCAAAGTAGAAATGGAATCTTTTGTTTTTAAAAAATTTTTTTCTTGTGTTTTTCTGTTAGACTTTTAGTATATTTGTTACCTAAACCCAACTGCTCAATCCACTAAGAAGCTCAGAGCTGACTTTGCTACCCACTTCTAGTGATTTTGATATATTAACTTTGTTCCAAGAATTAATTCACTAGTCTATTCATACTTCCCTTAACTTACATACTTATTTTATCATACCATACTATTCGTATTTTTTTATGCCACATAAACAGGATAGCATACAGTTTTTCTATAGCAAGACATATCCATTCTTAGCCATCATCTTAGCCATGCATTCTATGCCATCATCATGCAATAAAGCCACAGAGCTCATGAGAGAAGTGGGATATGGAAATAAAACTCAAGCACTTTGTCAGTGACACGTTAAAAGAAAAGAAATCTAATAAAAGGGTAGTAGAGTTTTACACATGTTAAATGGTTGAGAAATACTTAAATAGTTTAATAAACAAGCATTTTATCTTGAAGACCTGAATCTTGTTTGTGGATATGGACTTCAGAAGGGTTGTGAGCAATAATGAAGTAGGGAAGGAAGGTGATCTGAAATAAGATGGAAAAGTATCAAAGCAGAGAAGGATGCATGAGGCTGATAACACATGAGGTGAGCTGACCTAGCTACTAGATGTTTGAAGAGTGCAGTTCGTGTGGTTTGCTTCATTAGGCCTGGTTGCCGTTTTCATATTCACCTGGCAGTTTTTTCTACCTGAAAGCATGTAAAAACAAAAGTGACATTCTCATTATACTCAAATTATCCCCTAATACATAAACCGAATTGGAGCAAATATCCTTTTTTCACTGTCAGCATTATAGCAGAAATAAGTGTATAAATAAGAATGTATCTTGGAGAAAGGGATTGGCTTTTTGTCAAAAACTAGCTGTTTTTCTTCACATGATTCATATTATGTTACTGAGAAGTCCAAATGATCACAGAATATTTTCTTACAGGAAACTACATTCTTAATTATGTGGCATCACAACCCAAGCTGGTGCCCTTTGTTATCCAAGCTCTAATTCAAGTCATTGCTAAAATCACCAAATTGGGATGGTTTGAGGTTCAGAAAGACCAGTTTGTCTTCAGAGAAATTATTGCTGATGTGAAGAAGTTCCTTCAGGTAAGAAGGCCTAATTATATTATTAGAACATTGCAAGTTGCTTTTTTGGTTTAGAAAACTTCTTTTCTTAAAGCTGTATGGTTTGTTCTGTGGCTACCAGTACCATATTAATTATGATTTATTGCTTATCCTCTGGGCCCTTTATTTTTTTATTGGCAGTAAATGAGGATCATGCCATTATAAAATTTCCAAACCAGAAGAATGCAAATTATATTAGAAACCATCAGAAAATTAGAAAATACACAAAAGTTAGAAAATTTCAAAAAGACATGTTCTGTCATTTCTAACATGCTAGTCTGTGTGCTACATATACATGAAACAATCTTTTTTATGTATTACATGATGTAATGCTCATTACATCTCTGTGAAGTGGGTTTCATTTGCAGTGAGAAAACTGAAGCTTAGGAAAGTTAAGTAAATTGCATACGGTTGCACAGTGACCTAGTAAAGCATAGAACTAGCGCTTTAACAAGTTTTCTGACTTAAGAGATATATTTAACGTTTACATCATACCACATTGGCTATATTAGTTTCTCAAGAATATTTTTAGCTTAAATGATTCAAGTTATAGGCACATTTAACTTACGCGAATTCAGATACTTGGACTGCAAAAAATAAAAATAAAAATAAGCCAGAGGACACTAATCTAAATTGTGCTGGTGATTCCACTTGCCTTTCCACAGAGTATCACATGTCCTGAGGTGTGATAGGGGAAATATAAATCTGCTCTTTCCAGTCTCCGCATACCTCTTAGGATGACCGTCCTGCCTTGCTCAGGATGATTCAGATATTTAAAGATACGTATTTTTTCATCCAAACGGTATCCCTAATTGCGAGAAATGTACTTTAGCTGCTGCTCTGCTGCAGAAGCAGTGATCTGTTACAGTTCTTGAGGAAAAACTGGCGGTTTGGATTGAGAGATGGTTCAGTATTGGTTTATTGGCAATTAGGGGCAATTTGGGCTTTCTGAGATTTTACTTCTTACGCAGTATATCCCTGCATAAGCTGTAACTCTACCATATAGTGCAATTCTAGAAACCTCAGAATATGAAACACTAGACTCTGCTGCTTCTCTTTTATTCGTATTGTTTAAAAACCCTGGTTAGCAAATATTTGATCATCTAAACCTTCAGAGAAATAAATGTACTTTTAGCCCTGCGGAGAGCAGCCCTGGGGAAGAGAGATAGTTTATTCAGGGACAAATGAGTTTCTCAGTGTTGAGTTGTGCTCGTAATTTTGGCTAACAAAATACAGCTCTCTCTTGTCATTTACTAAGATCACACACAGCTATCAAGAATCATTGACATAGAGAAGAAAAGACTTCTGAGTTATTGTTTTTTTTTATATGTATAAAAATTAATATAAATAGAATAGAATAGAATAGAATGAAGTCATTCTTGTTGGCTAACATTTCTCGAACCCTCTTTCCAGTGGCTGGTAACTTGAACTTAAGTTGAGCTTTAGTGTGCTTTTGTCAATTTTGGAAAACCAGAAGAAGCAAAATGTTTTGTCTTCCAAGTTTATTAAAGTATCACAAAAAAAAAAAAGCACTTGATTTCTGGGTAGGACTTAACCTAACCTTGAGTCATGAGAAAGGCAATTGACTTCAATGTTTAAGTACTCAAATATAGTACCACATGGTTCCTTTGGGTATTAACAGCTTCTGTGAATTTTGTACTAAAAATTATTTTAAATTTGCTAAATCTTTAATGGCCTCAAGTTTTGTACATCTTCTTTCTGTTATTGCAGCCTTATTGCTGCCACATTGCAAACATTTATGGCCTTCCTTTCTATATACATACCCAGGAGAGCCTACTGTCCTCTGTGGCAGTCTGTTCACACTGCTGATTCACAAGATACGGAGCAGAATGTAAATCAACATGATACCTCCTTCACTGAGAAAGACTTGCTATGAAAAATATGCCAACTAAATTAAGCAGTGTACTTATTAGGTACTTAGCTGTTTTATATTCTTGTGCAAACTCTTTTATCTGGTCATGAACCAGTACCTAGCCATTCTCGGATTAGAATGAAATTTGCCGACGACCAGCTGGTGGTCAGGGAACAACACTTTGAGGAGCGTTGACCTGGTGTACACAGAAGATGGACGATTCGCTAACAGGAAATCTGTGATTCAGTTCAAACGGTGCAGATTGTTGTGAAGGACCGTAAAGAATTAAAATGCAACAATTATGGGATGTTTCTTTTGTTTTTTTATCCTGAGATAATAAATAGAAGGAATGGCCAACTATAAAACTAAGACTTGAAAAATTTGTCATCTGTGGTAGTGCTTTTTTATGATTACCCCATAATTAGATGTTACATTTTTTACGTTTATGCTTCTCGTGTGATTTTACAATAAGGTGATTTGTTTGTAATGGTGCATGTAGAATCTGAATTTTGATTTGAAGGAAGTTTTTGAGCTTAAAACGGAAGCTGATTAAATTAAAACCTTTATAGAGGCTATGAAACTGTATTCCATATTGATAGTCATGTATTTACCCCAGTGCATTGGACACTTTAGATGCCTTCATTATAGATATCATAATAAATGCATACACATGCACTGTTAAATAATATGAAAAGGGCCTAAGTGATCTTATCTGATATTAGATTGAGGGATTTAAATTAATTCCTAAGCTATTTATTAATTATATATTGAGTGCAGCTATCTCAGTAGCCTTTAAGCAAATTTATAGAACTAAAAAACATTTTTGGTTCATGCTCATTCACAGTCTTATGGAAAGTATTAAGCTAAAGTCTTGTATTTTAAGGTTTAGTTTAATATAAGTCCTAGGTGCTGAAAACATTTTGTAGAGTATTGTACAGTTCTAAGGTGGGTGAACATTCTTCCTTAATCAACTCTGTATACCTAAATTTATCCTTGAAAAAATGAACCTGAAATTATTTTTGTGAACCTCATAGCAATTTTTCTACATATTTTAATAGGTATATTATTAAGAAAATGGGATATTTCAGTGTTTAATTATTTGTTTACAGTTACTCAGGGTACACTTGGTTATTTTTCTCCATAGGGTACTGTGGAGCACTGCATAATAGGAGTAATTATCCTTTCAGAGCTGACTCAGGAAATGAACCTGGTAAGCCTTCCATCTAATAGTGACATGAAATTTGCTAAGTAATGCTGGTGCTTTCATATAAAATGTTTGTGTGGCATAAAACTCTGAATAATGGTCTTTCTTTCATTTATTTTATTGGTGGGATAATTGGGTATTGGAACATTTTTATTGTTATTGAAAGTAACAGCCATAGTGTAAAATACTGCAAAGAAAAGGGAATTAGACACGGTCCTTGCTCCATGGCAGTTGGTGAATTGTCCTTGTAGCCTCTGTATATAATAATATACTAACCATAAGAAATAAATTGTATAAAGAGAAACAGGCCCTTATTTGCTTACAAATAGAAGATAGTTTGGTGAATTGATTCTTGACAATGAGTACACAGCAGGACTCCTCAAAGAATAGGCCTCTTGGCACTTTGCCACTTGCTAGCATGGATTTTCACCCTGTACCAAGGAGAGTTTGCAGAAGCTATGCCTCCCCCCAACAGTGCCTTTATGAGCTCAGCAGCTGAGTACATCGTCACCTGTTTCTGTTCACTTTTGTACTTAGTTCTAAACAGAACAAAAGCACAAGTTGGGTTCTTTGTGGGGTAATGTCAAAATAAGGGGGAATGAAGGTAGTATTTATATTTTAAAACTGTTGTCATGTTGAACAGTCTGTGTTTGTGTATATGCATGTGTGTGTGAGTGTGTGTATGTGTATAAATAGGAAAAGCTTACATATCCAGGACCACTTGCCAACTCTCTTTGGAGTGTTCATATAGTTCCTGTGCATAAAAAAAAAGATCACCCAAAATAACTATTTTCAACTTCAGTCCAGAATTAGAAAGTGTTTCTAGTTTTACTGGATGGATATCTTAAATTTAAAGTGCTCTCTTTGTTTATCACAGAACTTACTCCTTGACTCCTCTGCCCTAGTGTATGTATGTAAAGATTTCTGGCCTTAACGGATGTATGCCAGTAGCTATGTATGTATCTCCAGGGCAGATAACAATAGTACCTGGAACGAGTTATTGTGTTAACAGGGATGTTATGACAAGGACTTTGGCTAATCCTATTAGGCTCTATAAATATGTCTAAAGAACTGGAGCTTTCTTTTTTAAAAATACATTTAAAAATAATTTTAGTATGAATATTTTATCTCAGAAGAATGTAGAGAATAGTACAACAACCCCATGTATGCATCATGTAGCTTACACAACCATCAGCTTTTTGCTAATCTTAAAACCAGAATTTTTTTTTTCATTTCCTACTTCATAGCATGATAGGGCTACAGACTGCTCTCGTAGTAAGGGTTTACGGGTGTTTAGATGATTACTGAGACAAGTCTGGGTGATAAAGAATTCTAATAAAAGTGTGATTCAAAGAGCAACCAAGTTTTTTTTTTTTTTTAATTATCTCAAACTTACGGAAGAATTGTGAGTATAATACATAGAAATTTTTTCTCAGCCATTTGATACTAAGTTTCCAACGTGATCCCTGAATACTTGAGTGTATTTCCTAAATACAAGGACATTCTCCTATGTAATTATAATAAGACCATGAAAATCAGAAAGCTAACACTGGCATATTACTATCATCCTCGTATTCTATTTGAGTTTCACCATTTGTCCAAGAAAGGAACCAGTTTGGGATCGTGCGCCTTGTTTGACATGTTCCTCATCAGTCTGGAAAAATTCCTCACTTTTTCCCTCACTTTCATGACCTTGACACTTGTGAAAATTACAGACCTGTTGTTTTGTGAAATGTCCCTCAGTTTGGGATTGCCTGATGTTTCTTTATTATTAGATTCAGATTATGCACATTGGTCAGGAATATCACAGAAATGATAGTGTGTGATCTTCTCATTGCCTCCAGTCAGGAAGTACATGATTTGATTTGTTACATTACTAATGATGTTTACTTTGGTTACTTGATTAAGATGGTTTCTACTAGGCTTTTCCAATTGTAGGTTTATTTTTGTTCTTTGTAAATAATAAGTATTTTAAGACTCTGAAAATACCCATTCCTCACCAGACTTTTAATTTATTCACTTATTTATATCAGTATGGATTCTTGGTTTCCTATTTTATGTAATGGGTTATAACTTGTTACTAACATTATGGTTTGATGCTCAAATTTTGCCAGATTTGGCCAGGAGGAACCCTTTCAAGCTAGCTTCTATGTCTAATGACATTTACTCACCATTTTTGAATATTTTCTTACTTTCTGGCACAAGATGTTCCAAGCTTATCTTGTATAGAACCAAGTGCCTTTTGAAAAAAGCTTCAAGGTCTGAAGTGTGATTTGGGCTTTGTATTGTGGAAAATATATGGCTTTTGTGGACACATTTTACTTAGCCTAATTTTATGGCATTTATCATTTCAGCGAGCATTTGGTAGGTACAGTACTTCTGAATTAGGCAGCAGGGAGATCTGCAATGCATGAATTAAGTCAATGTTATCATTGTTAAATGTGAGCCAGGTAAATTCATAGTGTTAATAACAAGATGGAATTTTTAAAGAAAAGCATCTAAACTTGAGGTTTCCTAAAAGAGGATTATATACTGTCTTGTGTTTTTAGAAGCCAGTCTACTGTTCCTACTGTTCCTGGAGGTTATTCAACAAGAAGTAAAATATCCTTTGCCTACATTGTAGAGGCATAGATGGTAGAAAATAGATGTACAATTCCTCTTCTCAAAAAAATGGATATCTACAAGATTAACCCAAATAAAATAAGCTGATAGGCCTTGAAGATAATTGAAATAAGACTGGATTTGTGTTTTAGCTCTGTTGCTTACTACTTTGGACAAATTTCTGAACATCTTTGAACTTACATATATATATCACTATCTGGAAAGTGAGAATGACACCTTCCGTGGATCTTGTTAAGATTAGATAAACTTCTAGCTCTACGGCCTGGTAAATACAAGTGCTCTATAAACCCAAGGTCGTTCTGTTCCTGTTACAGATACGGTGGTAATGAGAGGTTGGTCTAAGACAATGTGCCTATAAACTTTAATTTTCATGTGTAAACAGAGGATAATACATATTTCACAGGTTACTTTGAGAATTAAGTGAAATAATATGTGAAGAGGACTTCACAAATTACAGTACTGTATGCTACTATTAATTTGTATTAGCGAAAGGGTTTTTTATATTGAGGGAAATATTTTAGGAGAGACAAACTGATTGAAATTTGATTGAAAAGAGGGGAATAATGCTGGAAATGCTAATTTGAATCTTGCATATTGATTACAGATTCCAGTAGCTATTTTCTGGAATCATTTTGTACTTCTGTTATGTTTCATGTTTCTGTAAGTAAATGTGGCATTTAAGTATAGCCTAAATTGTATGATGGAGCTTAGCAAGTATCAGATAATCAGTTTTGAGATCACTGCTTTTTTTTAAATCTATAAGCATTAGTAAAAGAAAATGGTTTATTTTCTTCTATCACATAGCAAAAGGAATGCTATAGTGACTGTAGCCCATGGTGTTAATGATCACGTGGGTATCAGACTTCAACTTTGTTTGCTGTTTGCTCTTGATAAATGGAAGATTTAATGGCATTAAATAGTATAGTGTTGACCATATATTTATTTTTTTATTAACATTTTTTTAAATGTTTATTTATTTTTTAAGGAGAGACAGAGTATGAGTGGGGCAGGGGCAGAGAGAGAGGGAGATACAGAATCGGAAGCAGGCTCCAGGCTCTGAGTTGTCAGCACAGAGCCCGATGCGGGGTCTAACTCACAAACCATGAGATCATGACCAGAGTGGAAGTCAGATGCTTAACTGAGCCACCCAGGCACCCCTGCCTTGGTTTCTTTATAAAACACCAAGGATATATGAACCAATGACATTTCTAGTGTATAAGAGGAATACTATTTTTGTATGAAGAATTTTTCTATGGTAACTGAATCACAGAAAGTTAGAATTTGAAGATTATTTTAGAGATTTGTCATTTTACATATGGAATCTGAGGAATAGGGAAGTTGTTACTCGCCTCTTGTGAAATGGTACATGGTTCAGGAGTTGATAGTCATAGTATCTGTTACTTAAAAAAAATTTTATGTTTTATTTTTGAGAGAGAGACAAGACCAAGCGTGAGTGGGGAAGGGGCAGAGAGAGAGGGAGACACAGAATCCGAAGCAGACTCCAAGCTCTGAGCTGTCAGCACAGACCCAGACAAGGGGCTCGAACCCATGAACTACGAGATCATGACCTGAGCTGAAGTTGGACGTTCAACTGACTGAGCCACCCAGATGCCCCACTACCTATTTTTTAATAATCTGTGTTCATATTGCCTCTGAAAGTATGGTCAGTTCTGGTTTTTAATTTGGGGATTGGTAGGGTTTGTAGAAAGAGCACGGAATTGAAACAGTCCAGAAACTTGGGTTCTAACTGTGGGTCTGCCATGAACTTTTTGAGTAACGTTAGGCAAGGCACTTATCTCAGTAGGTTCTTAAAAGCTCTTTTAAGTCTGTATGCTTCTTTAATCATTATTTCCATTCCTTTTCTTGTAAAGTTTTGCTTTGCTGTTTGGTAAGTCTGATTAAACCATCTTGATCTTTTTAGGTTGATTATTCTAGACCTTCAGCAAAACACAGAAAAATAGCTACCTCATTTCGTGACACTTCTCTCAAAGACATTTTAGTGCTAGCATGCTCTCTTTTAAAAGAGGTAAGTTATTCAGTAATTCAGTATCCTACTTAGGGTATTTAGGAGATTTAAGTTCCAAAAGAATTTCAAATGAATCCCCCTTCCCCAACCCCCATTCTGTCTTTGGAAGAGTTGCTGTGAACAATCTTAATTTCAGTACAGTAGATTTCTACAGATCTGTAAGAGGTTTCCAAAAAATTCACTTTTATTTAATAGGGATATAATAAAACAAAATCCAAAGGGAATTTAGTAACCCATCTTTAGGTAGTAGTTTCATTGCCTTCCTACTAATAGAGTATTTATTGTAGAAGCTAATTGAGACTTAGTTTATTTTAGTTGCTTGTATTTTAATGGGATGCAGATGAACAATGAAATGAGAGTAAGTTTTCCTAATTCATCAACTATTGATATTTATTCATAGGTGAGCCAAGACAGTTAGCTTTAATAATTTCTTTGGGAAATAATACTTTTCCCATTTGCTACTTGGTGCCCTGTTCGAGCATTAGGGATAGTACAATTCATAATTACATTGTGTTTGCTTATAATATAGGGATTCCACCATGCTATTCAAGCTTTTTAATTGGTGTTGTATAGCATTTCCCAAAGTATGTTCCAGTTAGCAGGAGTTGCTAATTATTTCAGTTCTGTGGTATAGTAACATGATAACTTCTAGAGTTAGCCGGACGGAAAGACCCTTTATTATTTTTTCAATTAAATTTTTAAAAATGTTTATTTATTTTTGAGAGAGAAAGCATGAGTGGGGGAGGGGCAGAGAACAAGGGGGACAGAGGAGCTGAAGGGACTGTGTACTGACAGCTCAAGCTAATGTGGGGCTCGAACTCACAAACCATGAGATCATGACCTGAGCTGAAGTCTCAACCCACTGAGCCATCCAGGCTCCCCGACCTTCTATTATTTTAAAATTTTTCTTTTTGTATGGAAAATTTTAACATATACAAAAGAAAGTGGAAGAGTATTATGAACTCCCTTGGACCAATGAACCAATTAAGCAGTAACAACTCATGACTAGTCTTGTTTCATCTCTGTACTTTTCTAACAACTTTCCTTTTTTGTGTGTTATTCTTTAAGCAGAATCCTAACCTTCATATCATTTCCTCCACAAATATTTCACAGTGTGTCTTTAGTAGATATATCTATTCTGGTTGTGTCAGAATGGATATTTGGGGTTGGGGGTTCAGGAAGTGGGGTATGGTCAGGATTATTCTCCAGAAGTTTGTTGAGTGTCTTTCATTCAGACAGCTTGACAACCTTTGTTAGCTGAATGTGGATCATTTATATGTGAAGTTCCCCCCACTTGAAGAATAGTATATTTTCAGCTGTTCTAAGCAACCTTTGAGCTAATAAATCCCATAGATTTATACATTTGTGCTGTGTAAAGTATTTGTCCTTGAGTTACTTTTTATAACTTTAGAAGATGACCTACAGTTTGCAGTTAAGTGTAAAAAGTCTTATTCTCATTTGAGAAAATAAAACCTGAAAATAGTCTATTGTAGATTTTTGTTGATAGTGATTTTACAACTTTTTCTAATGTATACAACAACATAACTTTGCACACTTTTTTTCCTAATTCTAATTTGGCATTGAAGAGTTATTTACATTAGTGAACTGAGAATTTGTTTATTGACATGTTTCCTAATGTTTTACTTGACTTTCAACTTTTTTCAGGTGTTGGCCAAACCTTTAAATCTTCAGGATCAAGGTCAACAAAATCTAGTAATGCAGGTCTTGAAACTGGTCCTCAACTGCCTTAACTTTGACTTCATTGGCAGTTCAGCAGATGAATCTGCCGATGATCTTTGCACAGTGCAGATTCCAACAACCTGGAGAACAAGTAAGAAGAAAGTTTAGTGTGAGACATGGCAGAGTAAAAGGCACAGAATTAAGAAGTAGAGTTGCCACATGTGCAGTTATCTCTAGTTTTTGTTAGACAATCAAAAAATTCAGAAAGATTTGTAACACAAGATAGCTGCTGATACCCAGCAGTGAAATCTGTTTTCTCTAATTCATATTAAAGGAATTTCCATATTTTGATATTGGAAAATAGGAAAGATAGTTCTAGAGTTAGGGGGAAACAGATTTGGGAAGGAAAATGAAGAGTTCTGTTTTGAAATGTTCAGATAAAGTGGGAAAGGCTATAACGCTTGGCAAGAGAAAACATAGTTTTCAGTGTTAGGAAGAGAATGAAATTAGAGTAACTGACTTAGCAGAGCAGAATTGCAACTTCCTCTCTTACAGAGAAGGATACCAAGAAAAAGCAAGGTGATCTGCCCTCACACATTGTAGAAAGATGATGGCACTAGGGTATTCCTGAAGTCAGAAGTGAAGAACAGGGCTGAAAGGGCTTGGTAAAAAGTCTGTATTCTGCACAAAGTCCCCAGGATCTTCTCTACCACCTGTGCAATGAGGTGACCACCTTTTCCCTTTTCTTCCCGTGTACACTTCCCTCTTATCTCCCAAGAGCAGACCTTTTTTCCTTGAGAAATTAAACTGGATATTCAGGGATTTAGATACAGTAGAGAAACACTACAGATTTTGTGAAAACTTCTAATATGGAAGTTCTGTTTTGAACTGTTTTAATCAAAACAAACACTTAAAAGAGACCTGGTATCCTTGGTATCATGGTGAATACATGAACTAACAAATGTAATAAAATTGCACAGACTACACACACACACACACACACACACACACACACACACACAGACCCATACATACATACATGAGTACATGTAAAAATGGGAAATATGAATAAGATTGATGAATTGTATCAATGTGATTTCCTGATTGTAATACTGTACTGCAGTTTTGCAAGAACTTGCCTTTGGAGGAAGCTGAATAAAGTGCTCATGGAGTCTCTCTGTATTGTTTCTTGCAAATGCAGATGCATCTATAATTACCCCAAAAAGTTTTTGTTATTTTTTTCAAAAGGAGAGTTTAGTAGAAACAAAGTAAAGAGTAAGAGTGAACTTCAGAAAAGTATAGTTAATATCCCCAGGTAGATAAGAAAAGGGAACACATCCCTGAAACAAAAATAGGATATTGTTTTAAAAAGGCAAGTTCAGAAAATGTTCCAAGTATAAAATACAGCTGCCAAAATAAAACATTTAGTAAAAGAGTTGGAAGGTAAAGTTAAGGAAATATCGCAGAAAGTAGAACAAAAAAGAAAACAGAGATCTGATACGAGAAAAGAAAAATACAAGAATGTTAGAGCATGAAACTAGGAGATCTGGCATCTGTTAGGAGTTTAAGAAAGAGGATAGGGGGGAAAAAACTCAGAAGAAAATTTGCAAACAGATAATATCAAAAAAAGTTCTCAGCACTGAAACATAAATTTTCAGATTGACAGGTCCCATCAAGTACCTATCATCATGAATGAAAAAAATAAATGCTAAGCTTCACAATTATAATCATATGGGAATAATGATGATAAAAAGATCCTAAAATCTAACAGAGATGAAAAATAAGTTGCTTACAAAGGATTGGGGTTAAGAATGATAATAGACTCCTCACTATTAGCACTGGAAGCTAGAAGACAATGGAGTAATCTGCCCAGACTTCTGAAGGGAAATAATTTTCAAACTAGACTGAAATGTAGAACTAAGGCATTTTCAGACATGCACATCCTCCTGGAATTTATCCTTTATGTATATGCTCTCTGAAAGTTACTTGATATACAAACCAAGAATGTGGAAGGTAAGGGGTTTGTGAAAAAGGAGCTTTAACACAAGATGACAATGAACAGACATAAAAAGAAGATAATTGTTTAACAAATTTAGAAACAACCAGTCCCAAGTTGAAGGCTTTAGGAGGTAGGGTAGGGGTGGGAATGGAAATTATAGGTTATTTGAAGCAATTGATCATGTGGAAAATAGCATAAAGAACATTTTACAAATCGGTTGAGCATTTGGAAGGAATTAGTGACAGATCTACAACTAATCGCAAAAAAGAGGCTATGATTAAATCCAGAGAGTGTTAGAAATATAATATAATTATAGGGTACTCCTTGGCTCAGTTGCTAACATTATATAGCCATAATAAATGTAAACACTTAGAATTGATTTAATCCCAAATAGTTAATAATACTGGATGGTTGTTGAGAGAGGACAGATTGTGGTATGGGCTAAAGCCTCATCAGTTGTAACAGGAATTTATTTGATAGTTTAAGTAAAACAAATAAAGAAATATTCATATAGCTTGTTATTTGGAAATATGTATGTAAGTGTAGATAAGAGTTGAAAGGTACTTGGAATGGGGTAAGGTATAGCTGTTTTTTATTATACACTTTTTAATATTCTTTTTGATACTGTTTGCATTTTTAAACATTTATATTACTTTAATACAAATGAAAATAGTGAGAAGATTCTCCCAGTAAGAACTGTAGATGCTTCATAAAAATAAGCAGCATTTTAGCTAATTGGTTTCTATCTCTGTATTATTTCATCTTTCAAAGGAAAATAGCTAGGAATTAAAAGGAATTAAGAAGGTATTAAGCCTAACTGGAAAGAGTGGCCACATGCAGAGGTCTTGGAGTTCTCATTTGTGTGATAAAGTCTTACTGGTTACGTTAAGAATTGAAGTAACGCTATAAGAAAATAATTTTTTTTCAGTTTTCCTGGAACCAGAAACATTGGATCTTTTCTTCAATTTGTATCATTCACTTCCACCACTACTATCTCAATTAGTAAGTAAAACTCACTCATTATTTCATTAAAAAGTATCTATGATCTTTATCGAATGGTAGTATATATTTATTGTAAAAATTTACATTCTTGATTGGGTTTACCTCTCAAGAAATTCTTACGTCTCCTGGGATTTATATTACTTAAGCTGTTTGTCCAATTCTGTGTAAGTCACCAGTGCATTCCATTTGATGGGTGAACCCAGAACCTCTGACTCTTGATTTAGCTCCTGCCCAGAGCCAAGAAAACCTGTCAGCCTCTAAGTGTACCTTACTTTCTACCCAGTCCCCGTCCCTTCTTCTGGGCCTCAGTCCAGTAGTTGGCCATACCATCTGTTACCTTCCCTATTCCTCCCCTCTCTCTAACTCTTCTTCAACCATCCATGCCCTAGGCTTGCCAGGCAGCCCCCATCAGTTATCTCTGACTGAGAAACAAAGGGGATCTGCTCATGTGATTTTGTGTCCATCACTCCAGTTCATTTATTTTTTGAATTAAATTCTATCATGTACTTTAAAAATCTTAAAACTCTTTGGTTATAGAGTAACTTTGAGACTGTGAACCTGTCTTTGTGGAATCTACAACAGAGACCAGGCAAGACTGAAAAAAAAAAAAAAAAAAAAAAGGAAAAAGTTGTCAGTTTAATATCTAAGCTTATAGATGTAAAGTTGGGGGATTCTGAAATTGCCATTTCATGAATAAAGATACTACAGACTTAAAGTACAAATCAGTGGTGTATTTGTTTAAATCTGTTATTGCCTAGAAGGGAGGAATAGACTTACAAAAATACTCTGCCTCTTTTTTTTTTTTTTTTTTTTTTTTTTAAACTTGTCTGCTCTCCCATCTAGAGTTTAAAGATTGTGGTTTTTAAACTGGGTTCCACAGGACACTCATGTTTCCAGATGGTGCCACAGAGTTTCAGGCTTCTGTCTTTTAACCAGAATAGTTTTGTTTTTAGTTGTTTAAAAACCATGGTTTCATGTATAATTATGTTTTGGAATAAAACAAACAAGCTACTGGTGCTTAAAAAATTAAGTGGGGAACAACTGCTTTAACAGAAAGTAACTAGCATTTATTGGGCATGACCTACTATAAGGTGCTTATCTCACCTCATCCTCAGAGCGGCCCTGCAGGGTAAGTGTTATTATCCTCACAATGTTGACAAAGAAACAGACCCATACTGGCTTAAAGGAATTTCTTTAGGGCAGCAAACTAAATAATGAAGCTGAGATTCAAACCCAGGTGTTTTTGGCCCCCAGACCCTGAGTATTGTTTTGTTTTGTTTTGTTTTGTTTTGTTTTGAGAGAGAGAGAGAGAGAGAGAGAGAGGCAGAGAGAGAGGAAGGGAGAGAATCTTAAGTAGGTTCCATGCCCAACATGGACCCCAATGCAGGGCCTGATCCCACGACTGTGAGATCGTGACCTAAGCTGAAAACAAGAGTAGGACGCTCAACTGACTGAACAACCCAGGAGCCCCATCCTGGATATTTTTGATACACTAGTGGTTCCCAAACCTTCTACACACCAAAATTGCCTGAGGAGTTTTTGGTTTTTTATTTGTTTAAAACAGTAAGGACTGTGGCCAACTAGAGAACATCTAAAAAGGCCGTCCTCTGATTCTTGTCCATGTTCTCACCTTTGTTAGGAGAGCCAGACATTATGTAAAGTCTCTTAATTGAAATATTTAAATATTTAGCCACTAATTCTATTTTTTTTTTTTTTTTTGTTTTATAAAGTGGGCAAACAAACATATGTGGACCAAAACAAAACTTATGAGGGCCGTTTGGCCTGAAAAGTTGCCAGTTTTGGGCCACTCACTTAATGATCAAACAGGCTTCAGATGGTTTTCAGTAGTAGAATTAAGAACCCAAGTAGTAAAATTGTCTGGTAAAGTATTAACTTTTGGAAGATAACTAGACCATTGATATTTTTTTTGGAATTTTTATAGAATATCTGATATTTCCAGCAGTATTCTCCAAATTGTGTCTCAAGATATTAATGGATGGTATGGGTAAGATGTACCATCACCAAATAAATTTGGGATATGCTGGATTAAGTAAAGTTACACCAAGTTACACTGAAGTAAAGTTCCCCCACTTACGGATACCACAGTACAGAATGTACAGTATTTCTTAAACATACTCTACCACAAAACCATATTTTAATTTTGGTAGAACACCTGTTTTATTGGTTCATGAACAGAGGTGGGCATAAGAAGCAACTGGGAGCCTTTTGAGTATGTCCAAGTTGCTCTGGCATACATATATGACAATATATTAAAAGAGAACACACACAAACAGAAATTTTAGTGGTGGAGTTAAAGGGTTATGGGTAGTGATGGTGATTGATGATGTGTAGCTTTCAGGGTTCCTAGATTCTATAATGCTTTTGTATCACAAAAATTAAAAAATATTTTTTATGTAAAGACTCGTGCTCCTTACATGTGGCCATAGTTACTTTTAAAATTGAAATGAATTTTGTTGTTCCTATTTTTAGGCACTTTCATGTTTAGTTCAGTTTGCTTCTACAAGAAGGTCCTTATTTAGCAGTCCTGAACGTGCCAAGTACCTTGGTAATTTAATTAAGGGAGTAAAAAGGATACTTGAAAACCCTCAGGTATTTATGAAGTAATTTAATTAATACTTAGTATATAGAAATACAGTTTTTCTGCTGAAAGGTGTGTAATAAACTCATGATTTGATTATGATTCTGGAAGAAACATGAACTGTCATATCCATCTTCCCTTGATCTCATTTATAGTAGAAATGGACAGTTTTTAAAAATGGATGCTTTCCTGATACACTTCTGTGTTCTTCCTTTTTTATTTTTTTCCATTTTTTTTTTAGGTGAATAAGAATAGAAGGTATATATCTTATTATGCTTCTGCTTTACACCATTGTACTGCATTTCTTTGCTTGCTTGTACTTCTTAAATTACTAAAGTAATTAATTCGGAGTTATATCTACCTTCTGAAGACTTAATATAAATCTGAATGTTAATATTGGAGTAAGTGGCTTTAAATTTTGAAATTATGTCTTTTTGCCCTCTTGTGGACAAATAAGAGTTTGTAGATTTAAAAACCTTTCCTATACATTAACTGCAGTGTTCATTTCAGAGAATTGCAAAGCCATTATTAATTAGTGATTTTGACTGCCTCGATAACATGTTTTGTTTTGCTTTTTATTTTGTCTTTGGTTTAACATATGGATTTTAAAATGTTAAATGATTTAATGAGATTTATCTGTCTCTTAGTTACTAATAACTTTTGAGAGGACATATAGTACCTGTACATAAAGAAAATTTGCTTGCTAGCTAAGGAGCAATTGATTTTGTATGTCATTCTCAGGAGTATTTTAGTATTTTAGGTGTTATGCTATTGCTTTATTTTTTCAATGATAGCGGAATTAAGAAATTTACATGTCTTGTTGATAAATGGGATTTTACTAATGTACGTCAAAATTTTTAGTTGTTTAACTCACTGTCATCAATTAGTATGTGAAAGATAATATGGTAATATCAGATAATTGTTTTAACTGGTTTTCCAGCCTCCTCATGTTCATGTTTCATGTCTGTAAAAGTTGGCTTGAGTATTATATTATTTTAGAATTACAATCATGTAGTAAAAGATCTATTAGTATGAAGTATCTTTTTGTAATTTGTCCTTAATAATTAGATACTGTTTTATATTTTCTTGGAGCCCATATGAATGAAATTTCTTAGAAACTCTTTGAGTATTAAACATATACTCTTTGAAGTTTCTGTCATGCCAGCTACAATGCAAACAAAATGTTCAAACTTTTATAAAGATAACACTGGTGTCCTGTCTTCAAGGAGCTCTCGCAGACAACTGGGGGGCCTCTTTCTTGGTCTTCCTTTTTAACCTTTCCTTCTCTGAGGTTACTTCTGTGTCTTATAGTACTTCTGTTAGACTTTCTGCCCTACGTTGTAATAATTGTTTTGAATGACTTTACTTAGGGACAAGGAGTTGCTTGAGGGCTCAATGCCTATAGGTACTCAATAAATATTTATTGAATTAAAAGAAATTTCTGTTGTGTATGCACAAATACCATTTAAGTTCATCAGTTGGTATTGCTCTTTTCCAGGGTTTCAAGAACCCATTCTTAATTTTCATCTTAAATATTTTTCAAGTCTTCTACTGACTTGTGTTTAAGCCACAGTACACATACATGTGCACACACACAGACATGTACGCACACATGCAAATTTTTTCTGTAATACACTGGGTTCCTAAACATGATTTAGTCATCACAGAGGAAAGCTTTTTCCAGATCCTCTACTTTGGATTCCTTATTTTAATCATTGATGCCAACATTAAATCCAACAGGAATCATTTGTTTTCTTTCATTAATGATGTACTCAGGTGACACAAAGTACCATATGTACCCATGAAAACTGGAAAACTTAATAAAATACTCTTGGAATTTTAGTGATAAGTCATTAGCTTGGTTTGTTTTTAAGTATTTTAAAAAGCCTTTCTTTTTGTCTCATAATTTAGGGTTTGTCTGATCCAGGTAATTATCATGAATTTTGCCGATTTTTGGCTCGTTTAAAGACAAATTATCAGCTGGGAGAATTAGTTATGGTGAAGGAATATCCTGAAGTTATCAGATTGATTGCTAACTTTACCATTACTAGCCTGCAGGTAAATAAAAACATATAATTGATGTTAAACAGTAGATACTTTTTAGAACAATTTCTTGGTAAGAGATGGTGGGGACTTTTAACATTTGTTAGAGTGCTTTGCTAAAAATACTTATTCCAGGGTTTTAGGTGAAAGTTCATTGTAACATAATAAACATTTAGAGGCTATCTGAGTATCTACTAAAGAATAAGTTGAGAAGCTATAGTAAAAATTTTTTTTTTAATGTTTATTTATTTTTGAGACAGAGAGAGACAGAACATGAATGGGGGAGAGTCAGAGAGAGGGAGACACAGAATCCGAAACAGGCTCCAGGCTCTGAGCTGTCAGCACAGAGCCCGACGCGGGGCTCGAACTCACGGATGGCGAGATCACGACCTGAGCCGAAGTCGGCCGCTTAACCGACTGAGCCACCCAGGCGCCCCTATAGTAAAATTTATGTGAAGAAATAAAAGACATTTTTTAAAGTTTTTTTGGAAAATTCTTTTTATAAGTTGGGGGGGGGGGAGCTTTAAAACCACATTTTCCACATGATATGAACTCTGAAAAATATTCATGGAAAGATTAGAAGGAAGCACACCAACTTTTAATAGTGATCACCCTTGGGTGGTAGAATGAGAGATTATTGGTTTCTTCTTTATGCTTTTTTGCATTTATTTACAAAATTTGCTATGTTAATGATGATTGGTTATATGATCAGAGTAAAAGTTAATTGTAAAGTCTGTGTTTAGTAATTTTGTTTAGAAAATCTGTGTTTAGTAATTCTGTCTTATTAATTCTTAATTCTAAGAAGATATGTCATTTTAAATAACGTTTGCTTTATTTCTTTGTAGCATTGGGAATTTGCTCCCAACAGTGTTCATTATTTATTAACTCTGTGGCAAAGGATGGTAGCATCAGTTCCTTTTGTGAAATCAACTGAGCCCCACTTATTAGACACTTATGCACCAGAAATCACGAAGGCCTTTATCACTTCTCGCTTGGAATCTGTTGCCATAGTTGTGAGGTATTGAAAACTAAATGTTTCTGTTGTATTTTTATCTTTTGCATCTTAGAATTTAAAAAATTTGAGGTATAATTTACCTAGTGTAAAATCACCCTTTTTAGTGAATAGGTCTATGAGTTCTGACACGTGCATATAGTTGTATAACTACCATTACAGTCAAGATAGAGACTAGTTTCATCACACCAGAAAGTTCTTTTGTGTCCCTTATAGTCAGTCCTTTCTCCACCCTCAGGCTCTGGCACTTACTTACTTGTTCTGTTTTCCTATAGTTTTTGCCTATTTAGAATGCTGTATAGATATAACATATAGCCTTTTAGTTCAGCTTCTTTCACTTGACATAATGCATTTGAGATTCCTCCATGTTGTATCAGGAGTTCTTAAAATTTATTGCTGAATGGTATTTCATTTCCTGGATATATCAGTTTGTTTATCCATTCACTCGTTGATGGACATTTGGGTTGTTTCCATTTTTGTCAATTATGAATAAAACAGCTATAAACATTGCTGTGCAGGTTTTTGTGTGAACGTAAGTTTTTATTTCTCTTGGGTAAATGTGTAGGTGGCAGATTTCTGGGTTGCATGGTGAGTGTATGTTTTACTTTATAAGAAACTGCCAAACTGTTTTGCAAGGTGGCATTCCCACCAGCAATGTATGAGAGACCTAATTGCCCTTTATTCTCATCGGCACTTGATATTGTCAGTTTTTTTTTTAAATTTTAGTCATTCTAATAGGTGTGTAGTGGTACCTCATTTGGGGTTTAATTTGCATTCTCTTAATGACCAATATTATTTACCATTTGTATATATTATTTGGTAAAGCACCTGTTAAATTTGTTGCCCTTTTTTAAAATTGGGTTGTTTATTATATTGAGATTTAAGAGGTCTATATATGAGATCACAAATCTTTTTATTGTATGTGTTTTGTAAATATTATCTTTTAATCCATAGCTTGCCTTTTCATTTCCTTCACAGTCTTTCGAAGAAGTTTTAGAGTTAAGTGAAGTTCAGTTCGTCTTTTATTTTTTCTTTTACAAGTTTTATAGTTTTAGAATTTACATTTACTTCTGTGATCCATTTCGAGTGAATTTTTATATGAGATAGCTTGAAGTTATTTTTTGTTTTTTGTTTTTTTTATGGGTGACCAATTATCCCAGCATCATTTGTGGAGAAGACTATCTCTTCTCCATTGTATTGCCTTTATACTGTTTTCAAAAATTAATTGACCACACGTGTGCTTTCTGGGCTCTGTTCTCATTAATCTATATATTTTTCCTTCTGCCAGTACCCTGTCTTGAATACAGTAGCCCTATAAGCTTTGAAATCAGGTAGTGTGAGTCTTTTACCTTGGTTTCCCCTTTTCAGTTGTTTTGGTTTTTTTACTTCCTTTGCTTTCCCATGTAAACTTTAGGATTGTCTTGTATCTATTAAAAAATCTTGCTGAGATTTTGATTAGGATTGCTTTAAATTAGTAGATTAACCTGGGGGAAGAATTGATACCTCGGCAGTATCAGGTCTTTCAGTCAATAATCATGTTTATCTTTTAATTTATTTAGCTCTTTTGTGATTTCTTTGCTTAGTGTTGTGTTGTATTAAGCCTTCAAATTTTATATATGTTTAATTAGGTTTAATGAATTAGATTTTTTTCTGATTTCTTTGGAACATGCAGTTTTTTAAATGTCAAGTTCCAATTGTTCATTGCTAGTATTTAGTAATGTGGTTGAGTTTTGTATATTGACCCTGTTATGCTAGGACCTTGGTACACTCATCTGTAAGTAATCGTAGCTTGTTTTATGGTTTCTTTGGGATTTTTCATGTGTACAATCATGTCGTCTTCGAACATAGGTATTTTATCTCTTACTTTCCAATCCATTTGTCTTCTTTTTCTTTATCCGTGATGGAATTTTTGTTTAACATAAAGTTTATTTGTAGTGAATAGAAGCTTATCACATTTAAAAAATGTATATCACATCCTAATGTTGGCTGTGAACTTGTTCTTATATATTTGCAGAGATAATTTAGATGATCCACTGGATGACACTGCTACTGTGTTTCAGCAGCTGGAACAGTTGTGCACTGTCAGCAGATGTGAATATGAAAAGACGTGCACTCTTCTTGTACAGTTGTTTGACCAAAATGCGCAGAATTACCAAAAGCTTCTTCATTCAGCTTCTGGGATAACTGTGGACATGGCAATTCAGGAAGGTCAGTAAACTTTGTATGACTATATATGGTATTATGTTGAATTTTAAGTAGCTTCATTAATCACTTTAATACTTTTACTGCAAATTATTTTTATGTATTTCCCCCAATTCCTCGTCCTCTAATAAGCCATTAATTTTGTTAGCCTTCTGGGTATTTTGGTTGCCTGGTGGTTAATTTTCAGTTCTCATTTATAAGATACATGGGAAGTATTTCTCTGGAATCGGTATCAAGGAAAGCTGATAATGGTATTTGAGTAGAGTTCATTAACTTGTAACTATCTTTTAACTAATCATGTTTTCTTCTTTGCTGTAGTTGACTGCAAATTCAAAGCCCAATTTCATCCAATAAAAAATTGTATAATACCTCATTATGGTTTTGCATTTGTGTATTATCCTTCACTATGGCTTTAGTTTACTATTACATTTGAATCCTCACTTTCCTCATTATTTTTCTTTAATGCTTTATTGAAGGAGGGTTTATTTATTTCTGAATGTCCCTTTAAATCCTTTCAGGAACATTGCAGGGAATAAAATTAAATAAATATATTTTTCACATTTTTAAAAAATGAAATGAAGATGAGAATGGAACTGACTTTATCCATTTCTAAAAGAAGACACTTTAATTAAGGTTCCAGAATGTTTTTTCTTTTATGTTTTTTTCCTTTTATTGTTTCGGGAAGTGAGTGGTAAGGGATGATAGACTCCGTGATTTCCTATGTAAACTCTTTTCAAAACATTGTTTAAAAGATTATCTTTTACTTTTATATAATGTCTTAAAATGTCTTTTATTATCTGTTTTTGTTTTTGTGTTTGGAGTCACACATTAAAAAACTGCTGACGGGCTACATAGTGGAGTAGTTAACCTCTACTTCAAATAATCTCTCTTATTAAGATCTCATTATTTATAAATTAAATTAAGGAGCAATATTTTTGCAGCATTTTAGTCTTTTCATGGTTGATTTCTTCCGTCAGAGTTTTCGAAATTATTAAATATTAAATACGTACAAAAGGCTGTGTATATATATTGAGACATGGTGACTAGCAATAACAAACAGCATCACACAGCATAAAGAATAGGTCAGTATCAGTATCTTTGTTGTTCCCATTGTTTCTCTGTCCAAATCTATCTTTTCTTCCAGCAGAAAATACTTGGAATCTTGAATTTTGCATTTATCAATTAGTGCCTTTTGTTATTCATAGTAGTACTGCGTGTGTGTGTGTGTGTGTGTGTGTGTGTGTGTGTGTGTGTGTGTGTGTGTGTGTATGGGTATATACAGATACATATATATATATATATATATATATATTCTGGAAATAATTCATGGTTTTGCAAATTTCTGAACCTTATACAACTGTATACAATGAAACTGCATTCTACAACTTGCTTTATTTTTTTTCCTCAGTATTGCATTTATGAGGGTTTGTGTTGATGCTATGGCTGTAGTTCCTTGATTTGCACTGCCACTGTTCTGTTGTTTGAATATACCAAATTTATTTATACATTTTCTTGTCAGTGGATATTTTTATTTTTTCTGCTTTTTGCTAATGGAATGAGTGCAGCTGTGTAAAGATTGTTATGTATATCCATTACATAGTTTCAGTAGAATGATGCCAAACTCGTTTACAGAGTGATTTTCTACTTTACTTCCCACCCACCCTCACATAGATCTTTGCCAACACCTCATAATGTTAGACTTAAAATTTTTACCAGACTAGTTCAGGTAATATACCTCATGGGTATTTTAGTTTTTTTCTCATAATTAATGAAGTTTAGTATTGTTTTATGTTTGTTGACTGGTATTTGTGTCATTATCAATGACATATATTTATGATTTTTGTTCAGTTTTCTACTCACCATTTGGATTATTAGTTTATCTTTTACTGATTGAATTCTTTTTGTGTTTTTGATGCTAACCCTTGATTTGAATTGTAAATATTGTCCCCAAGTTTGTGATCTGCCTTTACATGTCACTTTAATGTATCTATTCTCTTAGTTATTTTTCATATCAAACTTCATTTTAATTAAATCACCTAATCTTTTTAAAGAGGTAATATGTCCCCATTATCCAGAAAAAATAAATTAAAATGTGTTTCTGTTTCAGTTCTATGATCTGTCCTCTTGTTCTTCACTCTATGTAGCAATTTTTACTAGTTTTGCGTATATTTTCAAAGTTTCTGCATGCATATACAAACAACTATGAATTTATAAATTCTTATCCCTCTTTATTTACTTAGGATGTGGTATACACCCTTAGTGTTCTACTCTTGCTTTTTCTTTCATTTAATAGTGTACTTTATAGCTATTTTCATATTTAGAGAATGCTTATTTTTTATAGATGCATAATATTTTATTCTTACTGTATCATTATTTAATCATTCTTTCTACCATTGAAAGTCATTAGAATTATTTTTCATCTCCAGCTATTAAAATTAATGCCATATAGATTAACCATGTATATATGTCATTTTACGTGTGTACAAGTATATATAGAAGATAAATTGCCAGAGTAGAATTACTATTGGCTAAAAGGGTAAATATTTATAACTTTTATAGATATTGCCAAATTACTTTTGGAAAGGACTATGTCAATTTACTTGTCCACCAGCTAGCTATCTATGGGAGTGTTTCCGTATTGCCTTCACAGGATAATTTTACCAGGCTTTTGAATTCTTAGCAATTGTATAGGTGAAAAATGGTTTCTTAGTATAATTTAATATTCTCATATCAGTTAGGCATTAAGTTTATTTAAGACTATTTAGTCTTGTTTTTCTGTAATGACATGTTAATTTCTTTGCTGTTTTTTGGGTGTTGGTCCTTACTTTTCTCATTGATTTTTTTTTATAAGAGCTCTTTGTATTTTAGAAAAATGAGCTCCTTGTCTGTGGTAAGAGTTGCAAATATCTTTTTCTTTTCTCTCTCTCTTTCTTTCTTTCTTTCTTTCTTTCTTTCTTTCTTTCTTTCTTTTTTTGTGTACAGTTTGATGAATTTAACAGTTATTCATAGCCATGTAACTATCATCACATTCAAAATAGAATTTCCTTCATTCCAAATAATTTCCTCATGCTCTTTGATCCCTTTCCCTGATCTTGACATGGGAACCACTGATTTCTGTAATTGTGGTTTGTCTCTTTTAAATTTTTGCATAAATGGAATCATACAGTAAGTAGTCTTTTGTGGTTGACTTTGCATAGCATAATGTTTTTGACATTCAAATATATTGTGTATATTAATATTTTGTTTCTTTTTATTGCTGCATAGTATTCCATAGTGTAGTTCTATCTATAAAACTATAGTCTATCCACTGTGTGATGGACATTTGAGTTCCACTTTCAATTGGGAGGCTATTATGAATAATGGTGGTATGAACATTTGCAGACAAGTCTTTGTGTGTTTTTAAATTTTTATTTCTCTTGGGTAAATACCTAAGACAGATTGCTGGGTCATATGAGAAATGTATGTTTAATATTATAGGATACTACTGGGGTGCCTGGGTGGCTCAGTAGGTTGAGTGTCCGACTTCGGCTCAGGTCATGATCTCGCAGTTCGTGAGTTCAAGCCCTGCATCGGGCTCTGTGCTGACAACTCAGAACCTGGAACCTACTTCAGATTCTGTGTCTCCCTCTCTCTGCCCCTTCCCCGCTCATGCTATATCTGTCAAAAATGAATAAATGTTAAAAAAAATATATAGGATACTACTGTATTGTTTTACAAAGTACCATTTTCCATTCTCATTATTTTCTCTACATCTGCATCATGATTTGATAGTGTCTTCTTAACCTTAGCCATTCTACTGGGTATCTAAAAGTGTATCATTGTGGTTATAATTTGCATGTCCCTAATACTTAACAGTGGTGTGCTTTTTGGCCATTCATATATCTTCTCTTGTGCACTATTTGTTCACCTTTTTTGTCTATTTTTAAATTAGATTGTTCTTTTATATGTATTCTTATTGGAATTGTAGGACTGTTTTACATATTCTGTATATAATTTCTTTTTCACATAAATGTTTGCAAGTATTTTTCTCTCTGTCGTTTCTCTTCAACTGTTTTTCAAAGAGCAGAAGTTTTAAATGTTGATGATCTACCTTTTCAATTGTTTCTTTCTGGCTTATGCTTCTTGTATTTACGAAATCCTGTGCAGTGCAAGTCACAGAGATGTTCTTCTGTATTTTCTTCTAGAGGTTTAATAGTTTTAGCTATTATGTTTAAATTCGTGAACTTCCTGGCATTAACTTTTGTGAATAGTGTGAGTTGGGGGTAAGGCCCCACCCCCAGCCCATACAATTATATAGTTGTTCTAGCACCATTTGCTGTAACAACTGTCTTTTCCCCCACTGAATTATTGTAACACCTTTGTCAAAAATCCATTGGTTATAAAAGGCTAGGGTTTATTACTGGACTCTATTCTCTACCATTGATCAGTATGTCAGTGTTATACTGTCTCAGTTATTGTAACTTTGTAAGTCTTGAAATCAGGTAATCTAACTGTCTCATTCTTCTGTCTCAAAATAGTTGTGTCTGTTCTCGATCTTTTGCCTTTCTTTATTAATTTTAGCATCAGCTTGTTAATTTCTTTAAAAAGTCTCACTAGAATTTGATTGGGATTGCCTCAATCTATGCATCAATTGGGCCATCTTCACAATATTGAGTCTTCCAGTTTGTGGACATGGTCTGTTGCTCCACTTACATAGGTGTCCCTTAATTTTCTTTGCAATGTTTGATTGCTTTCAGCACACAGGTATTAAAAATGTGTCACTAAATTTATTCCTATATATTTTTGATGTGGTTGTAAATTTTACAATCATTCTCTGCTATTCTATACAACCAGAACTGATTTTTCTCTTTGTGTCCTATGACTTTGCTAAATTTACTTATTCCAATAGCTTTTTTGTAGATTCTTTTGGATTGTTATATAAGATCATGTCATCTGCAAATAAAGACAGTTTTATATCTTGTATTCAAGCCTTTTATTTCTTTTTCTTGCCTTATTCCACTGGTAGGACCTCTGGTACAATGTTGAATAAAAAGGGAAGAGTGGGTAGTCTGGCCTTGTTTCTGTTTGTACATCTAAAGCATTGAGCCTTTCACCATTGAGTAGGATGTTATCTGTAGGTTTTAAAAAAGATGTTCATAATAATTTTGAGGAATTTCCCTTCTGTTCCTCTGGCTATTTATACTGAGTGGTGCATTGATTTTTTTTTTTTTTTAATGCTTTTTATCCACCTATTCAAATGACCCATTTTTTTTTCGCTTTTTTACTAATATAGTGAATTACATTGATTGATTTTTCTGTGTTAAGCCAGCTTTACATTCCCAAGGTAAATCCTACTTTGTTATTATATAATATAATGTTCCTTTATATAATGTTAGATTCCATTTGTAAAAAATTTCTTATTTTACATTGATGTTCATGAACGATATTTATCTGTAGTTTTCTTTTCTTGTGATGACTTTGCCTGGTTTTGGTAACAGGGTAATACTAGCCTCATAAAATGAGTCAAGGAGCATTTCCTCTTCTTTCTTTATCTTCTGAAAGAGTTTGTGTACCATTAATATTATTTCTTTGTTAAAAGTGTGATAGAATTCACCAGCAAAGTCAGTGGGCCTAGAGGGTTTAGAATTACAAATTCAAATTTTTTAATTGATATAGGACTATTCAAACTTTCTAAGTGCCTAACTTAGTCATTTGTATCTTTCAAAGACTTTATCGTATTTAAAAATTTATTGTAATAAAGTTATTTTTTATATTGTTACTTTTTTTTAACTTTATTAAAAGAGAGAGAGAGAGAACGAACGAATGTGAGTGGGGAACTGGCAGACGGGGAGAGAGAGAATCCCAAGCCGGCTCCATGCTATCAGCGTGGAGCCCAACATGAGCTCAGACTCATAAACCATGAGATTATGACCTGGGTGAAATCAAGAGCAGGTCACTTAACAGACTGAGCCACCCAGGCACCCCTGTTATTATTCTTTTGCTGTCTGTAGGATCTGAAATGATTTTCCCTTCATTCTTTCTCTTTTAACGGAAGTATACTTAACATGCAGTGTTACAATTTTCAGGTGTACAACATAATGATTTGATATTTGTACATAATGTGACATGATCATCATAGTAAGTCTTAGTTAACATCTGTCACCATACATAGTTACAAAATTATTTTCTTCTTGTGATGAAAACTTTTAAGATCTGCCCTCTTAGCAGCTTCCCGATATGCAGTACAGTATTAACCATAGTCAACATGTTGTACATTGCATCCCAATGACTTAGTTTATAACTGGAATTTTTTATTTTTTGACCTTGTTTACCCATTTTACCCACCCATCTCTCATTTTTGATAATGACAGTTGTTGCCTATTTTTCTTTCTTCCTTAGATATTTATCAATTTTGTTAATCTTTTCAAAGAACCAACTTTTAGTTTCGTTGATTTTCTTTATTGTTTGTTCAGTTTTTATTTCATAAGCTGTTTTAGTTTTATTATTGTCTGTTTTATACATTTGATTTTATTTGGTCTCTCTCCACCCCCCCCCCCCCATTTTTAGATAAAGGTTTCACATCTTTGAGTTTTAGATTTTTGTATTTTTCTAATAAAAACATTTAAAGTTATAAATGTCATTGTTAAGCATTGTTTTAGCTGCATCTCATGCATTTTGATGCTTTATTTTTGTAATCATTTAGTTAAAAATATTTTCCAATCTGTATTTCTTTTTTAATGCATGGATTATTTGACAAGTGTATGCCTTTTATTTCCAAATATTTGGGGGTTTTCTTAGTTGTCTTATTGTTACTGATTTCTAATTTAATTCTACCTTGGTCAAATATTATTTTCTGGGATTTCAAACCTTTTAAATTTATTGAGACTTTTTTTATGACCTAGCCTATAGTGTGTCCTGGCAAACATACCATGTACCCTTGAAAATAATATGTACTTTACCATTTGGGATATCAATTTGTAAATAGAAATTAAGTCAAGATGGTTACTAGTGTTGTTCAGATATTCTTTGTCTTTACTGATTTTTTGTTTTGTTTTGATCTGTTTCTATTATTTACAGAGAGAGGTGGTATAATCTCCAAATATGATTGTGGAATTTGCTATACTACTTTTAATTGTCAATTTTTGCTTCTATAGAAGTAAGACATGTATAAGTATAGACATCTATAATTGTTTTGTCTTTTCTGTTAATTGATTCTTTAATCTTGAAATGTGTCTTATCAGATATTACCATAGCCAGCGCCTTCTTATGCTTTCCATTTACACGGTATATCCTTCTCCATCCATTTACTTTCAATCTGTCTGTGTCTTGATATTTAAAGTACATCTCTCAGACAGTATATCGTTCTTCCTTTTTTAAAAACCTATTCTGACCATCTTGGCTTATAACTGGAGTGTTTAGTCCATTAACTAAATGGGGTGGAGGGGGTCTACCAACTCAATACCATGTGAACTAGTTCCTTAGAATGAGGTTCTTTATATCATACTGGTAGTCTAGTAAGGCTGCAAATCATGCGAGGTCTGACTTGAGAGTTTTTTCCTCCTCTCTACCTCATGTTAAAGTCAGGTCAGAAAAGTTTCTCTATTGTCTTTCTCTGTGAAGGGCAGGTTTTTTTCCCCTCCAGTTCCTTTTTTTTTTTTTTTTTTTTTTTTCCACTAAGAGTGAGTTTCTTGTTGGACTCCTCACATTGGGCATACCCTAGGCTTTCCATTGGCCTTCATGGAGAAATTCAAGTTCTCTAGTTGTTTCCATGCTTATGTCTCTAAATTTTAGCCCTCACATTTTTTGGCCTTTGAGTATTTATTTTACTTCATCAACTCAGAAGTACATTTGGTGCCTTTGTGCAAATTAGACAAATACAGATGTAACATAGAGTGCACAGAATGGTGAGTAGCGCACAGCCTAAATTTTCATCCCTCCTTGTCTTTTTAGTTAAGTATCTTTTTATAGCTGTGGTTGCCCTTTAAGCCTGTGTTGTAGTATTTTTAAAACTTTGTTTTTGTCTAATGACTCAATGCTATCCCATGTAGTATCTTTTCAGATTTGTTTTCTACATTAATTCTGATTATGTTATGTTATAATTTGGTTTGTGTTTGGCCAGCTACCAATAAAATCATATTTTTCTTTTTAGTTTATATCCCAAATAGTGTTTGCTTCTTTAATAGTAAAGAATTAGTAGTTTTCACTTCATTGTGGTCAGCTTGATGCTCTGAAAGGCTTTTCAGCTGCAAAACAGCTCCTGGATAAACTTTTTAATGCATTGCTGGGCTTGAAATAAGTTCATGAAGTTTTTGACGTTCCTTCTCCCCTGTGCTGCTCTACACTCCTCTGTCCCCCCACCTCTTCTCATTATTTCTCTCTCTTTCAAAAAAAAAAAAAAAAAAAGAACTTTAACCAGAATGGAACTAGTCAATAGCAAACAAGGGCAAAAGGCAGTAGTGCTTTCAAAGGCAAATTATCAACAGCAGTGATTAAATTGGTGCAAAGCCTTAGGCCAGTAGCAAGGTAGGTGTACTGAACTTAAGATTCTTCTATTAAGTTGGACGCTTCAAAGGGGATAAAGTGGTCCCAAATTATTAGAGCCCATTGGCTTCCAGCAAAATAGTAAATTAAAATCTTCTCTGACAAATAGCAACCATAATTTAGGGCCTCGAGAATCCTGCAGATTAAGATCAACCAAATGAGTGTTCATAATTTAAAAAATAGTGAGCACACAAATAATGAAACAAGACATCATGAATGAGCATTGAGAGAAACAATAAATTGTATATTCGATTTGGACCTCCCAGAGGACTTAAGATATTATAATTGGATAGGAATGTAAAATAATTCTGTATGAAATGTGTAAAGAAATAAAAAAATAGAATCACAAATGAGCAAAAAAGAATATGAAAAATGACCAGACTGAAGAAGACTCAAGTAAAATCTTTATTATTGAAGACAAATTTTTGTGACCTGAAATTTAATGAATGCATTGAACAGTAAGTTAGATCTAGCTGAGAAAAGAATTCTCAAATTGGCAGTTAGGTTTGAAGAAATTTTCAAGAATGTGGAGAAACCAGGAAAGCGAGAAAATTAAAAGAGAAATTAAAGGATGGGATGAAAGTTCAGGATATCAAATTCAGTCCCAGAAAAACAGAATAGAGAAGATGGAACAGAGGCAATAACTGAAGATACTCTTGTCTGAGAGTTTTTCTGAACGAAGACATGAATCCACCAGTATAGCAAACCCAACGTTTATCAGCCAAAACCAAAAAACAGCATTTTAGTCAGACTACATAGTCCCAAAGACAGAAAATCTCAAAAGCTGCTTGAAAAGTATGAAATAGACTGATAAACTCACTTCTCAACAGTAAAAATGTAAGCCAGAAGATGGTAGAATATTATTTTTTAAAAATTGTGCCAAAATAACAACAATCCTGTAATTACATGTTAGCTGAAGTATCTTTCAAGAACAAGGATGAACAAAAGACATTTTCTACCAGTAGAAAACCAGAAATGTTTTCTACCAGTAAATCTTTGCTGAAGTTCTTCATTAAAAGTTTTCATCAGCAAAATGAAAAAGTAACCTACCCAATGGGAGAAAATATTTGCAAACATATATCTGATGAAAGGTTAATATCCAAAATATGTAAAGAACTAATATAACTCAGCAACAACAGGTACATCAAAAGGCATTCAACATCACTAAACATCAGGGAAAAGCAAATCAATGAGAGACCACCTCACACCTGTTAGAATGGCTTTTATCCAAAAGACAAGAGAAAACAAGTGTTGACAAAGATGTGAAGAAAAGGCAACCATTGTACACTGTCAGTGGGAATGTAAATTGGTGCAGCCGCTATATGGAAAACAGATGGTAGTTCTCAAAAAATTAAAGATCAAGCTACGATATGATCCAGCAGTTCTACTTCTGTGTATTTACTCCAAGAAAACAAAAACACTAACTTGAAAAGATAATCTACACCCCTGTGTCTATTGCAGCTTTGTTTATGGTAGCCAGGACATGAAAGCAATCTAAATGTCCATTGATGGATGAATGGAGAAAAACTGTGGGGTGTGTGTGTGTGTGTGTGTGTGTGTGTATGTGTGTGTGTGTATATATACATATATATATATATATATAATGGAATATTATTCAGCCATAAAAAGGAAAGAAATCTTGTCATTTGTGACAGCAAAGATGGATCTTGAGGGCATTATGCTAAATGAAATAAGTCAGAGAAAGATTAATAACCATATGATCGCACTTATACATAGAATCTGGAAGTAAAACATAACAAAAAACTGAACTTACAGATACAGAGAACAGAGTGGTGATTGTCCAGAGGAGGGAGTGGGGAGTGGGCAAAATGGGTAAAGGTGGTCAAAAGATAGAAACTTGCAGTTAAAAAATAAATGTCATGGGGATGTAATGAACAGCATGATGACTATAGTTAATAGTACTGTTAGTTAATAGTACTGTATAGTTAATAGTACTTGCAACTTTTGGGGCCAGTAAAATCTTTAAAGTCCTCACCATAAAAAAAAGTTGGTGACTATGTGAGGTGATGGATGTTAACTAGACTTACTGTGGTAATCATTTCCTAGTATATATAAATATCAAATCATATGTTTTACACTTGTAACTGATATGTCAATTGTATCTCAGTTTTTAAAAGTTGAGCAAGTTATTTGTATATAAAGCAAGTCTTAACAAATTTCAGTCACATAGCATCAGAGTCCACATTGTTACTAACTTGCAATTAAAACTAATGGCGAAAATAATAATAAATGAACTCTATACACTTGGGTATCTTCTAAGGCACATGAGATACCATGTTAATCCCAGTAAATTGGCAAAAGTAGCAAATCATATAGGAGAATGTAGATCAAAGGGAATTCTTATATACTTGTGGTAGGAGTATAAAGTAAATCAATCAGAAATGGAATGGAAATCAATTTGGTGTTATTTTGCTAAGTGGAACATTTGAATCCCTGCTGACTTGGCCCTTCCACTCTTAGGTATGTCTTCTAGAAAATCTCTTCCACACAAGAGGACATGTGTGAAAATATTCGTAGTCTAATTGTTCCTAAGGACACAAAGTGGAAACAGCTCAAATACCCATAACCATTAAAATGAATAAACAGATCATAATGGTTACACAATAGAGTAATATGTAACAGTAAAATGGAATGAAGTACAGGTATACTTATGATGAATTTCAGAGATAGGATAGGTGGTGAAATAAAGCAATTTTCATCATCAATTTTCAGGAAACTGTATATAGTATGAGACACTTAAAGCCCCAAACAAGTGAGACTAAAAATATATTGTTTTAGGAATATATGCCTAAGTGGTAAAATGAGAAAAAAAATTCAAGAGAATAATAAGAATATATTCTTATATATATATTCTTATATATATATATTCTTATATAATAAGCACCAAATACAGGATCATGGTTACCTCTCGGGTGGCAGGTAAGGGGATAAGCTAGGGGAGGAGTATGAAGGTAGGTGTGACTGTATTGGTAAAGCCTTGGTTCTTAAGTTGGATAGGGAGTTCACTGGTGTTTGTTTTATTATACTTCATATCCATTACATATAGCTTCAGATATAGCAAATATTATATTACAATGTAAAAAAATTCAGATGTAAAATCAAATACCTGTTTTCCTACAAAAGGATACCAAATGAAAATATAGCTGTTCTGAGATATATGAATGGAATTAATGTCAATGTAATAATTTATTGATATTAAATAGGTGTATCTAGTGAATGAAGTCAGACCTGATTCTTGATTAATATAAATTCAGAGTTTTTATCATAAGATATACTATGTGTTTTTAATAATAATTCAGTGTCTAATGCTCAATACATAGAAAATTTTTAACATTTGTTTCCTTGCTGCTTTTTTTTTTTTTTTTTTTGGTAAAAAGGCAGTGGGGTGGGGCACCTGGGTGGCTCAGTCAGTTAAGCAGGGTTCCAGGCCTGCATTGGGCTCTGCGCTGACAGCTCAGAGCCTGGAGCCTGCTTCAGATTCTCCGTCTCCTCTCTCTGCCCCTTCCCCACGGACACTCTGTCTCTCTCTGTCTCTAGAAAATAAATAAATGGTAAAAAAAAAAAATAATAAGAAAAACAAAAAGTCAGTGGGAAGGAATCTACTTTCAAAGATATCTCTGGTCTACTTAAAAATAATTGTTTTGTATTACAAAAAAATGCCTAATGTGGCTCTAGTTTATACTGTTGTATGTAGCGGTATTCAATTTCTTTTGTGCAGACTAAACACTTCAGTTAGTGTTGAACAAAGAAAATTATATGCTCTCGTTATGTGTGCTTTAATTTAGATGCTTAATGGCTTTTAATGTTACAAAATAAGTTTATTATTATATTATGATCTCATTTGTATTATATTGTCTTGCTCTTCCATATTTGTGGTGATATGGTCATGGTTTACAAAAACAATAATCCCTAAGAAATAGGTCATTAACAGTAGTTAACGATTACTTGTGATCTATGGTAATGACTGATTTCTTTGGGATTATTGCAGTTATAAACCATAATTACAGATTATTACAGCAATAATTATTTTGTTAAAGGAAAAAATGTTCTTTGCTTGAACAGCTGCTAAAACAAGTGCCCTGAACATTTCAGAATAAATAGAAAAATGGAAAATTATAATGGAAATTTAGTCTCATTATAAAGATGATATTCAAAACAAATGTGTAGATATGAAACTTGTTTATTGGATATTTAAATTTCTAAATGTAATTTCGATTTACGGATTTACATGGTTCTTTAAACTTTGTGGACAGAATTCTGTAACCAAAGTACCATTATTATTTTGAATACTGTCAGTCTAAAATTGTTGAGGTTTAGGGAAAGGATGTGTATGAGAAATACTACTTCTCAGTTAAATATGAAAATTATGTTTGATAGCTTAAAAATAATGCCTTTATATTCCATTGTTGATTTCTATCACTAATCCTAATTTATTCAGGCAGTGGTTGTTAAGTTTCTAAGGTTAAGAAATGCCTGCTTTGTTGTTTGTTGTATAATAGAAGTCACTGTTTCCAAAAACAAGGAGAGTAAATAAACATTTTATTTTTCCTCTGAATAAACAAACCTCCATTCAGAATTTACCATAATTTCAGAAAAAAAAAATGCTCACAATTGATCTCATGCTATTTCTGCATAGCATTTTTTGATATACAAGCCTTAATTTCAAAGTCACAGAATAAAAGGAATTAAAAAATAAAAAACTTAAATTTGAGAAATTCATGTCCTGTATTTAGTATCTTTTATTTTTCTATTATTGGACAGTGATACTCATCAGCTGCACTGAAGAAATCATTTTTCCCCGTTATCTGTCTCTCACTAGGTTCAATCCTTTGGGCATGGATTCTCTCCCTTTTCACACACACCTATTTAGTTATATCCCTATAGCAGAACATGCCACATAGGAAAGTACATGAATGTGTTTTACTTGGAATATTTTTTTTTTACTTTACAGTGTTTTTGTGTTTGTTTTACAAATGGCATTAAGAAAGTATATATGGCTAATGGTAACTAGCTTTAATTGCAATAAGCCTCTTTGGCAGAGAGGAAAAGCTCTTAAAAATTGTGTGACTTAATTTTCTTGAGCAGCTTCTAAAGTAAAACTCAGAAGAACATATAAATGTAGCATTGGTATGTTTTGGTTTTTGTAGGTTTGGTATAGAAGAACTAAAAAGGGGATGGCTATTTTTATAATCATAATAATAGTAATAACAGCCAGTATGTACTGAGCATTTATAGTGAATATTATTATGACCACTTTTTATGAAAAATATTATTTAGTGTTTGTCACAAGCCTGAGAGCCAGGTGTAAGTATCACCCTCATATTTATAGATGAGGGGATTAAATCCAAGTGAAATTAAGTAACTACCTTATTGATAGTAGAGGCAGGATTTTAACTCAGCCTGTGCTCTTGGTAGCCTAAAATGTACTGCCTTCATTTTTTAATGTTGATATTTCAACAGAGAGATATAAAAATTACATGCATGAGGAATTCTTTGACTATTTTCAAATAGGCTTGTTTTTATCAAGAGCTAATAAGCAGATGTTTCTGAGTTTACATTAGTGATAAGCCCCCAAAATAAGTTTGCTTATTTTAAGTTTAACTATTCAACACATACTTATTTCATGTGTCACATATACTTGGTTTTATTGCGGGCAGTTTGGGAATCAAAGGAAGTATGAAAGACCCTAGACATGATCCCAAAAGCAGATGCAGTCTCATCTGTGATTAAAATTTGGAGACAGAAAAAACTCAGGATTAGGAATTAAAATGTGTTAAATAAAAACTCGAGAGATTCTTGGCTCGTAAGATATTATTGTATCATTGTGGTCCAGCTAATTGTCAACGGTTTGAGTATTCCCTTTCATCGATCTTGAGAGGAAGTAGTATCTCCTAATGGTATGAGAATGAACTCTTGGAACTCCATTGTCTGTATGGGAATCATAGCTCCGCAGTACTTAATAGGAATATTTGTGACATTAAATGGATATAAATATAGGTAATAGATAATGTTTAAAATATCGCCTAGTGCATGGAAAATACCATGTAAATGTTTGCTATTATTTTTAGTAATAGTCAAGCTTGCTTTAAGAAAAACCAGTATCTAGGGACGCCTGGGTGGCTCAGTCGGTTGAGCCTCCGACTTCGGCTCAGGTCATGATCTTGTGGTTTGTGGGTTTGAGCCCCACATTGGGCTCTGCGCTGACAGCTTAGAGCCTGGAGCCTGCTTCAGATTGTGTCTCCCTCTCTCTGCCCCACCCCCACTCATACTCTCTTTCTCTCTCTCTCAGAAAATGAATAAACATTTAAAAAAAGAAAAAAAAAAGAAAAAAAAAAAAGAAAAACAAGTATCTATGGGGTGCCTGGGTGGCTCAGTCGGTTGAGTGTCTGACTCTTGATTTCGGCTCAGATCATGATCCCAGAGTCATAAGATTGAGTCCTGTGTCAGACTCTGCACTGAGCCCCACTCTGCCTCTCTCCTGTTCGTGCTCTGTCTCTCAAATAAAAACCAAATAAATAAAAATGAATAAATAAATGAAAAACCAGTCTCTGAATATCTAAATTGATAAAACATATAAAGAAGGTTATTATTTATACTTAAATAATATTTTTCATTTTGAAAAAATTTGCAATAGGATATTTTTTAAATAATGACTCCCATTGGGTAGGTAAATTATTGCACTGTACTCACCAAAAATTATGCTTGCAGTGTTTCAGATTCACATCCATTACTCAAAATGCGTATGTCCCATGCACAGTTGCAGCATAATCTATTAATAATGACCTCTGTAAGATTCTGAGAAATATAGTCAAATCTCCTTATTTGGAATTTGTGATCTATAACATTGCTGTTAACACTGAATTAGCAAATATTAAACTATTGTTTCTAGGGTAGATACAGGGTTAGGTTCCTGCAGCCCCTGGTCACAACATTTTCGTCGGCTGATGAACATATAACCTTGTTTTATATGTGTTCCTGTTTTAAAACACCTTGTTTAATGTATATTGTTGATTCATTAACATTGTACTCATAGCCATAGCGCTCATGCCTGAATGAAGCTTATCTAACACATATATTTTCTCTATGAGGCACATTAACAGACTTTTTTCACATAGGACCACCATGTGGCACTTCACTACTCTTGGGCAGTATTTTAAATAGTAAAATCACCAACAGAAAGCACAAATTTGAGTATAAAAAAATTGGGCACCAAAAAGACCATGAAAGAATACTTACTTGTTTATAGTATGAAAGATGAAACAAGAAAGCAGAGTATTGCTTTGTTTTACCTAAGCTTGGAATGTACACATTGGGCAGCTTAGATTTTGTTGTTGTCCACTTACACATGAATGGTCACAAGTATTTTTGGAGTTACAAATAAACTTTACCAAGTTGACAAATTTTTAGATAAGAGAATCTGCAAATGAAGAAGATAGACTTTATTACATCTTGGATTGAGTATGCTTTGAGAAGAAATTGCTTTTGTCTTGTTTAAGCAATAAAAATATAATTACCATTAACATTCATTTTTAGTAAGGACTCTACATTTTAATGTTTACTAAATTGATAATAAAATGTTAACTTGTTCTTGCCTGTTTCATGATATCTTTTCTATGTAATGATTTCTTTTTCTTTTTTTTTTTTTTTTATGTAATGATTTCTTAATTCAGTAACCCATGTCTGTTGGTAACTTACAACGTGTCAGCACTGCTTTAGGCTCTGGAAGTGCAATAGACAAAAAAATAAATAAATAAAAATTAAAAAAAAATCACAGTTATCATGCAGTTGATATTCTGTTGGAATAGACAGGTAACAAAGCAAGACGAATACCTAAGATATATTAGAAAGTGATAAGTACTAAAAATAAAACCAATGAAGCAGAGAAGAAGGGTATGAAATGTTGGCAGATTATGTTCTGGTTATCACTTACCAAAACTTAGTAGTTTATCAAATAATGGTCATTTTGTTATTATCTCTCAGTGTTCTCTGGTATTCATAAGTCTTAGCTGGATGATTCTCATTTGGGATCTTTCAGGCATTGTAATCAGATGACAGCTGGCATTGTAGTCACCTGAATGATTCTTTACTCACAAGTCTGGTATCTGGGCTGGAATGTTTGGTGAATAGTCTCTCACTGGCATTTTTCTCTCTGCATTGCTAGCTTGGGCCTCTTAATATGATGTTCTCAGGGTATGTGGTCTTTTTACATGGTGATTGGCTTCCCCAGTGTGAACATTCCCTAAGAGACTGGAAGAAGCTGTTGGTTCTTGTAAAGACTAATCCCAGCACTGGAATAATGTCACTTCCACCATTTTCTTTTGGTCAAAGCAGTCACAATCCAGCATACACTTATAAAGAATTGGAAGAATAAACTCCACTTTTTGATGGCTTGTGCATACATGGAGAGAAGGAATTGATGATGGTTGTCTGGAAGGTGTGCTACTTACAGTAGGTATTAAAAGTTGATAGCGTGGCTACGGAAGGCCTTACTGAGAAGGTGACTTCAAAGTGAGGCTGGTCAACGTGGTTGTATCTTTCTCTAGTTATATTAAGCTGTGTAAGTATAGGCAAAGACTAGGTAGGGAATTGGATTTAAACAGTCATGGGTTTGTAAGATGAGTGTGTCAGAGCAAGAGAGGAATTGAAGTGGTATAAGGCATAGATTATTAACGATTGAGCATAGAACTGAAGCTAAGTAAGCAGGGTAGAGAAGACATGAAGTTTGTAAGAGACTGAATAAATGGCAGATCCCAAAAAACTAGTACAACTAATAAGAGATTAGCAAAGTTGCAGGATATAAGATCAGTAAACAAAAGTCAATAACATGTCTATATATTACCAATTAATCAAAAATGAAGATAAGTTCAGGTAAAATAGCATCAAAAAAGAACAAATTACATAGGCATAAGTTTAAAAAAAGGGTTAGACTTACATACCAACCACTATAAAGCATTGTTGAAAGAAATTAAAGATCTGACTATGTGGAAAGACACCTGTGGTCATGGATCACAAGACTTGATATTGGTAAGATGGCAGTACTCCCCAAATTGACCTATAGATTCAGCACAATCTTTGTTAAAATCCCAGCTGGCCTCAGTGCAAGAATTGACATGCTGATCCTTAAATTCATAAGGGAATCCAGAAGACCCAGAATATTCAAAATTAGCTTGAAAAAGAGTGAAGTATAAGGACTTACACATCTTGATTTCAAAATTTATTAAAAAGGAAATGTAGTCAATACAGTGTGGAATTGGCATAAAGATAGACACTAGAATAATGAAATATAATTGAGAGTCCAGGTATAAATCCTTCAATGTATAATGAATTGCTCTTTGACAAGAGTGGCAAATTCAATTCAATGACAAAAGAATAGTTTATTTGACAAATGGTGCTGGGACAATTGGATACTACATGCAAAGAATAAGACTAATATCTCCCACCATATACAAGAATTAAGTAAAAATAAATCATAGGCCTAAATGTAAGAGTTAAAGCTATGAAACTCAGAAGAAAACATAGGAGTAAATCTTCATGACTTTGGGTTGGGCAGTGGTTTCTTAAATGTGACACCAAAAGCTGAAGTAACAAAAGAAAAATTCAAAATTTTGACATCAGAATTAAAAATCTCAGAATGTTTCAAAGGATACCATCAAGAAAGTGAAAACACAACCCAGAGAATGGGAGGAAATATTTGCAAATTTCATATCTGATGAGGGACTTGTATCTATAATATATAAAGAACCCTTACAGCTCAATAATAAAAAAAGATAAACAGCTCAATTTAAAAATGAGCAAAGGATTTAAACAGACCTTTCTCCAAAGAAGACATGCAAGTGGCTGGTAAGCAGATGTGAGGATGGTCAACATCATTAGTCATCAGGAAAGGATATATTAAAATTACAAGATACCATTTCACACTCACTAGGATGGGTATAATCAAAAAGATAATAACAAGTGTTGATAGGATTTGGACCTTCATATATTGCTGGTGGTAATGCGGGTTTAGAAAGCAGTTTGGCCATTCCTTAAAATGTTAAAAATATATGTATCATGTGACTCAGTAATTCCATTTCTAGGTATACCCAAGAGAAATTATCCACATAAAGGATGTGCACAAATATTCAAAGCAGCATTATTTTTTTAAGTATTTAAACTTTAGTTAGATGATATACAGTGTAATTTTAGTTTCAGGTATACAATATAGTGTTTCCACATTTACATACAACATCCGGTGCTCATCACAACAAGTGTATTCCTTAATCCCATCACCTATTTCACCCACCGCCCACCCACCTCTGCTCTAGTAAATACCAGTTCTCTATAGTTGAGTCTGTTTCTTGGTTTGCCTGTCTTTTTTCCCCCCTTTTGTTCATTTGTTTCTTAAATCCCACATGAGTGAAATCGTGGTATTTGACTGACTTATATTTTACTTAGCATAATACTCTGTAGCTCCATTCATGTCCCTGCAGATGCCAACATTTCATTTTTTATGGCTGAGTAATATTCCATTTTGTGTGTGTGTGTGTGTGTGTGTGTGTGTGTGTGTGTGTATGATATATATACAGATCTATCTATATATATAGATATCTCTATATCTATCTATCTATCTATCTATATATATCATGGACAAGACACTGGGCTGTTTCTATAAATAGCATTATTTTTAAAGTCAAAAGGTAGAAACAGTCCAAATGCCCATCAGCTGATGTATAGATGAATAAAATGTGCTATGTCCAACAATGGAATTTTTTAAAAATATGGTTGATACACAGTGTTATATTAGTTCCAGGTATACAACATAGTGATTCACCTTTTCTATACATTATGGTATCCTTACCACAAGTGTAGTTACCATCTGTCACCATACAATACTATGGTAGTATCATTGACTGTAATCCCTATGTTGTGCCTTTTGTTTCCATGACTTATTCATTTCATAACTGGAAGCTTCTATTTCCCCCTCCCATTCACCCATCTTGCTTGTCCTTCAACACCCCCCACCCCACCCCACCGGCAACCATAAGTTCAAACAATGGAATGTTGTTTGGCTATAAAAAATGAAGTACCAATACAAACTACAACATGGATGATCTTTGAACACATTATGCTAAGTGAAAAAGACAGTTACAAAAGCTACATGTTATCTGATTTGTTGACATGAAATGTCCAGAATGGGAAAAATCTGAGGAGACATAAAGTAGATTAGTAGTTGCTTAGGGATGGGGGTGAATTGAGGGGTATGGAGTGGAATTTCTTTGGTGAGAGATGAAATGTTCTAAAATTAGGTTGTGGTGGTGGTTGTACAACCCTGTGAATTTACTTAAAAACAATGACTTTTATAAGTGGATGAATTGTATGGTATGTGAATTATATATTTCAGTAAAGTTGTTAAAGAAAGTGATAGGTTCATCTGTTGGAGATACCCAGTAGAATGAAGGATTGTTAGTGTTGGAAGATTCATCTTTGTATATGTTGAAGCCACTACTGATTATAATAGAAGTCTTGTTGGAAAGAGTGACAGCAAGCCAGGAATGAACACCTTCAAAAAGTAAGGGAAAATAATCTGAGGGAGAGTAGATCATTGCAGCCAGAAAGGATATTTGGTAATATAGTTTGATGACATAAGATGTCAGCTGAGTGCTTTTGATGGAGGGAGAATATTTTGGAAATAGACATCAGGAACATCAAGAACACCTCCATGTTGTAGGCCTGAGATACAAGAAGTGTGGAAGAGAGATCACTTGAGAGGACCCACAGAAGTAGGGTCATCAGGGGATAGCATGTGTTACTAATAGACTTTTATGTTAATCATAAAACAATTTTGAGTACATAGGCAACTTTCTTAGTACCTTCAGCTTCCTAGATGGGCTTTTTGTTCTGTTACTTTTAAAAAATTAATTATGTGTATCTTGAGGCTTGAGTCTGTTTTATGAATTATTTGATCAAATTAGTGTTTTTGTCTCCTATTGAATCTGTTTCACATTGTTTATGTCCCAGCCTGCATAATTGCGTCTATTCTGATTTATTCATTGTCGTTTTATAATACAATAGGGGATGTGGATATTTGCCAGGCTATATTTCTAACTTACAGGAAGTTTGTCACCTCAATAGGCTGATGTCTCTCTTGAAGTTAGAGGGAATTAATCAGTTATAGAGTAATGATGGCTAGTATTCACAGAAATATAGAAAGAATGTGCTCTTTTTCTACATGAATTTATCCTTCCTAAGTCTTCCAACAGGCAAAGACATCCATAAGACTATTCAAGTTAATACCCTTGAACTTTAGTTCACTTGAGAAGGTTTCTCAATACAGGAACATAATTGATTTGTTTCTCAATACAGGAACATATTTGATTTTGGTATTATGCAATAACCTGGTCAACTTTGAAGAATCAGTCCCTAAGAATAGCACAAAATTTCTTTTTAGCAAGATAACTGGTATGTTGTTAATTGTTCATAAAGGTCTTGAGAATTTTGGAGAATCTGATACATGGATCAGTGCTTCTAAGTTGTAAAATGATATATGCCTTAAATAAAAATCATTCAATAAGTACCTCCATTTCTGAATTACTCAATTTTGTGAAAACTGTAGATGCCATGCATGCCACTGTTATAGTTAGTTAAGCCCTTGCTAGTATTGCCCGTGAAGTTAATTTTGTTGTCAGACTATGTGATCTGAATGGTGACAATCTTGGATTTTAAAAAATTATGCATAAAATACAACAGTCTTGTATTTTAAAAAGTTATGCACAAAATACAAAGGCGATAAATTTATTACCATCTATTAGGTTCAAACAGGGACAGTACTAAAAATGATCAGGCTGGTATTATCAACATTGACCATGTTTGGTCAGTGACCAGAAAAGATGTTGGTCTGTGGATTATATTAGTACTTACTTACAGCCCTGGTTCTACACATTACTTTAGGTGTTTTGTTAGTTCAATTTAATTTTAATTGTAAGTCTTCATGGTAGACATTATTTTCTCCATTTTTCAAATGAAAACCCTAATGTGTAAAGGGGTAAGTAACTTACGCAAGATCACATAACAAATTGTTTGAGCTGGGATTTTTTTTTTTTTTTAATATATGAAATTTACTGTCAAATTGGTTTCCATACAACACCCAGTGCTCATCCCAAAAGGTTCCCTCCTCAATACCCATCACCCACCCTGCCCTCCCTCCCACCCCCCATCAACCCTCAGTTTGTTCTCAGTTTTTAACAGTCTCTTATGCTTTGGCTCTCTCCCACTCTAACCTCTTTTTTTTTTTTTTTTCCCTTCCCCTCCCCCGTGGGTTTCTGTTAAGTTTCTCAGGATCCACATAAGAGTGAAACCATATGGTATCTGTCTTTCTCTGTATGGCTTATTTCACTTAGCATCACACTCTCCAGTTCCATCCATGTTTGAGCTGGGATTTTGAACATAACTTTAACTCTGTAAAATCTGTAATTTTTACTGTTATGCTGCCTTGATAAACTTAAAACTTACTCCACTCTCTGTCAAGGACTGAGTTCACAGTAGTTTAACATTTGTTTGGAAGAATAGATCACTTTGCCAATTTCAGAATTTTCTGCAATATAAACATTGTTTCTATCAATACCTCCTAAACATTTCTCTTTCCTGTTATGTTTTAGGACGTCTTGCATGGCTGGTATACTTAGTTGGGACAGTTGTTGGGGGAAGGTTAACCTATACCAGTACAGATGAACATGATGCTATGGATGGAGAATTATCCTGTCGGTAAGTGATGGCCATAAAACTTACAGAAATTTACTAAGTAGTTAAGAAATTTAGTTATTATTGAACTGGAATTATAAGATAAAACATTTTGTACTTGGCCATTTGAGGAAGGTATTATTTTCTTTTTTACTGGTGTGAAAACTAATAGAGGTTAGAGGTTAAGTGATTTGTAGAAGTCAAATCTCTAATAAGTGTTATAGTCACATATACTTTAAACTTGCGTCTAAATAGTGTTTAGACTTGCGTCTAAATGAAGGTTTAAGTTGCTTTTTATTTCTTAGGATCTGACAAAGCTTGCTAAATTGGTGTGTATTGGGTGGTGGCAAAATTGGGGTGATATACGTGTGGTCAAAAAGCAGTGGATAGTCAGTTACCCAATACAAGCTTTGTTTGTGATTGTTGACTAGATTTTCCACCTCATGACTATAGCCTTAATAAGAAGCAATGAATTACTTGCCTTAACACTGAGGAAAATTCCTACATGTGAATAATACACGTGAGTTGGTTTTCTATATATTTTAATTTACTTTTTAATAAAATCTTTCTTTATAACAAAGTCGTATGTGTTTTTATTGGACACTTAAATATTTCAAATAAAAAGAAAAGTCATAGATTAATTTGAAGGTAACTATTACTGTCATTTTGCTAAAGACCTTTGAATTTTTTAAATTAATGCTTGAGGGTATATGTACATTTCATGTGTCTTTTCCAACATTTTTTAAACAAAAATTATACTAGAATACTGTTTTGTAAACTAAAATGGGGACAAAAATACCTAATTCATTTTGGGCTATTATAAGGATTAAATGAGTTAATATTTTTAAGATGCTGAGAACAATGTCTGGCAAATGGTAAGTGCTATATTACCAAACGCCATCTGCTCCACCCCCGCCCCACAAACACTTCTCTTTTTAAAAAATCAAGCATAATATTGTGATTTTACCTAGACATTAAATATTCTAAGCTGTTCCTTAATTTAAACATACCCTGGTCTTGGGAATTTTAGGTTGTTTCCCAATTTTTCTTCAATGTAAACTACTTTGAGGTGAATATTCTTTTAGATCAAAATAATTTCATTAGAGTTAATTCCTAAAGGCTGTAGAGTTGGTGGAATGGTCTATAGCATGTTAAAGAGTTTCAATACTAGTTTATTCTCTGAACTCAAAGGCTTTGAGAGTTAACCATATTTTCTGCAGTTGAACCCTAGATAATAGGATTATCTTTCCCAGATAACAGCAAATATCTTGTGTTAATTTTGTATTGCTTTGGTTACAAGTGATGTCAAACATTCTTTTCCATTCCTACTTTTCCCAATTGTATTTTCTCTGTGATTTTTAAATATGTATAGATTGTACCATTTAGCTAGTTTTCTTTTGTGATTATCTTTCCTAATTTGTTTATAAGAACTCAGTATATATCAAAGATCTTAATATTTTGCTATTTATTTTGAAAATGTTTTCTCCATGTTTTTAATTTGTTTTAGAAATTTCTTTCTTACTGGATTTAAATATTTATGTGTTCAGATCTATGAAATTTTCCCTTCATATTTTCTTTTTTTTTTTTTTCAATTTTTTTAACATTTATTTATTTATTTATTTATTTATTTATTTATTTATTTTTATTTTTGGGACAGAGAGAGACAGAGCATGAACGGGGGAGGGGCAGAGAGAGAGGGAGACACAGAATCGGAAACAGGCTCCAGGCTCCGAGCCATCAGCCCAGAGCCTGACGCGGGGCTCGAACTCACGGACCGCGAGATCGTGACCTGGCTGAAGTCGGACGCTTAACCGACTGCGCCACCCAGGCGCCCCAACATTTATTTATTTTTGACACAGAGAGAGACAGAGCATGAACGGGGGAGGGTCAGAGAGAGGGAGACACAGAATTGAAACAGGCTCCAGGCTCTGAGCTGTCAGCACAGAGCCCGATGCGGGGCTCGAACTCACAGACCGCAAGATCATGACCTGAGCCGAAGTCGGCCGCTTAACCGACTGAGCCACCCAGGCGCCCCACCCTTCATATTTTCTCCATTGTTCATGCTTAGAAAATTGTTCCACACCTGGATAATAAAAATACTCACCTATGTTTTTTCCTAGTTTTTTTATGGTTTCAGTTTTTTATATTTAATTCTTAATATATTTGACATTTGTCTTATATACTTTCTCCAGAGTTTACATAGTGTTAACCAATTAATGTGAACCTCATCCTTCACACATTTGAAATGCTGCTTATATCTTTACATGAAAATTTTAGGTCTTTTTCTAGGCTTTTCATTCTTTTCCACTGATCTTGGAAGTCTGTTTTCCTCAGTGTAGAATAGAAATATAAGGCAAGTAATTCATTGCTTCTTACTAAGGCTACGGTCATGAGGTGAAAAATCTTGTCAACAATCATAAACAAAGCTTCTATTGGACAATTGACTATCCATTGCTTTTTGCCCAGATGTATGTCACCCCAGTTTTGCCACCACCCAGTGGCAAAGTTCTTAAAATTACTATACCTGGTTGTGGCACTCTCCTTCCTTACTAATCTTAAATATATTCCTAAGTGTTTAATAAATTTGTTGCCATTTTGAATAGAAAATTTCTCTTCATTCCATATTCTTTTCTACCTTTAAACTACCCCTTTGCAGTGAAACTGGAGTCTGAATGGAACACAAATATTTTCAGCTTTTCTAAGATTCATTATTTCCAATATAGAATAACTTTAAAATATGAATTGGGGCATTCTTAAAATGCTTTGGTTAATTTTAAACAAAGTGAATAATTTGCCTCCGTGCTGTCTTTTAATATAACATTACATGTTTAATAAAGTGGAAAGTAAGTATACTTTTTGCTATAGTTTGATTTTTTAAAAGTTTTCATCATCAAGCAGAGAAGTACCCACTGGCATTATTTTCCTGAGAAATATATAACAGGAAATGAACAAAAGCAGGTATATTTGCCAAGGAAATAAACAAAAGCAGGTGTATATTTGCCAAGTAGAAAATTTTAATTTTTTCTTTAAGCAACAAATATATTTAACTTTAATATTTGATTTGCGTTTTAGCCGTTCCCTAGAAAACAAAGCATTAGGTGAAGATTATGGTCTAAGGTTTTATTGAAGAGTGGGGAGAAAGGTGCATTTTCAAGGAAGGAAAAATGAAGGAAAAGAAAAATTGAGAGAATAGGAGAAAACAAATACAGTCAATAATCCTCATCCACAGATTCCAGTTTTGCAAATTTGTGTACTTGCTAAAGTTTATTTGTAACCCCAAAACCAACACTTCTGGTGCTACTGCAGTCGTTTTTGGATATGTATGTGCGTGGAAATTTGAGTTGCCTGATACCCATTTTCCCAGCTTTGCCTTCTTATTTCATACTCTAATACTGTAAATAAGTGTCCTTTACATTGTCTGTTTAGTGCCATATTTCTCACGTTTTTGTGCTTTTTGTTGGTGGTTTTACTATTTACAATGGTCCCCATTGTAGTGCTGAAGTGCTGTCTGATGTTCCTAAGCACAACAAAAAAGCTGTAAAGTACCTTACAGAAAAGATACGTATATTAAGTAAGCCTCATTCAGGTCCAAGTTGTGCTATTAGCTGTGAGTTCAATGTTAATGATCAACAATACATATTAATAAATAAGATGTCTTTAAAGAGAAACACACATAAAACAAGGTTATTTGTTAGATTGGTTAATGAAAACATTGTAACCAGTGTTCCTCAGGAACCTAACCCTGTATTTCCTCTGGGAGCACAGTGGTTCAGTATTGACTAATACAGTTTTCATAATGCCTTTTGAGAACATGACTACCATGAATAATGAGAATCAAGTGTATAAGATGGTACATTACAGACCTTGTTGCTTGCTGTTACAGGAGTTTTTCCCAGAGACCACATGGACCAATGTGTTTCAAAACAGTTCATGGTGGTGGCAGGATGGGGGTCTAAGGGCAAGGCATTTTTCTGTCTGCTTATTTCTGTGTCCCGTTTCTTACTAGTTAGTGTCTACTCCCGGGGTGCTCAACCTTTTCATACTTCATAGTTGTGTTCCCTGTCCTCTTTGAGGTATCGCTGGGGAAGCCAGAGCTTCTGTTGGTCCTGTTGGGGTGGGAGGTAGGGGCTGGAGCTGTCCTAGGCCTTACCTCTTCCCCGGGTAAAGATTTCAACTGCAGGAAGTGTGTGAATCTTACTGGAGCCAAAAGACAAGTGGTTGAGGCCAGGGATGGAGTGAGAGGTAGTGGTGAGGTTGGTGTATATGTAAACAGGGCTAAGCAGATTCAAGATCAAGGTGGGGCATAGAAAAAATATAAATATCTGTTTTGAAATGTTGAGATTTTAAATTAAATAAGAATGTGGTTATATGTAGAATTTTAAAATATCAATTTCATATGAAGAAGTTCCAAGTAACTGGAACTGTTGCCTTCTGTGTATTGTTACATGATACCTTTTTAACTCCTGGGGGAACAATACCAAATTAGAAGACCGTGAAGCTTCTGCCGGAAACCTATATGCTATTTTATCAGGAAAAGGTTAATATTCACAAAAGCTCCCAATATTGTGATAATTATAATTAAAACATGTTACTTTAACATATTTAAATATGCTACTTTAACTTGGCAAATAAATATATTTGTGCTCAGGCCATGCAATTCTAATTAAATAAAGATAATTTTATAGTCATTTCCGTTTCATTCCTCATTACCAGAACGTAACCCTCTTGAGTGATTACCCAGAGACTGTGTTTTATTCATCCTGTGTCTTCTCAGTTTGCTCGTGCTAATAGAGCGACTGCTGCTTTTAGGCTTATTCTTCTCAGTTACCCCCCCCCCCCCCCCCCCCATCTCTCCTCACTTCTCTGGCCTGTTCTTCTCCAAGTCATCCCTCATTACTCATGAAACCTCTGGCAGCTAGCTCGGAGTCTTGTTCTCTCTCTCAGACTCTGCTGTCGTATGGATGACTTCAACTTCTTTCCCATTAGATCGTGGTGCTCTACTCTGTTCATAAGCTTCCAGTGGCTTCCTGTCACACACATGACAGATTCCAGAGTCCTTGCCAGGGCTCAGAGCCTCTTGTACTACTTCTCTGACTTCATTTCCTCCTCTTTCTCATTCAGCCCAACCACAAGGGCCTCCTTGCTATTTGAGTATTACCAATATGTTCTCACTTTAGGGCCTCTGCACTTCTCTGCTAGGAATGCTTTCTTCCAGATGTTTATAGGGTGCTCCTTCACTTCAGTCAAGTAGGTCTATATGCAGCTGTCTCTTCCTCTGATTTCCCAGTCTATAATAACACCCTATCCTAGTTTAGTTTCTTCCTAGTCTTTATTACCCCTTATGTTTATTTGCTCATTCCACTAGTGTAAGGAAAGGAATAAGCTTTATCTGCTTTGTTCACCGTTGTATTTTTACCTCAACTGCCTGGCAAAACCTTAACCCTGAAGGAATTCAGAGTTTTCTCTAACCCGTTAAGTGATAACAAAAGAATTGCATACCTCTATACAGGTGCCATTTGTCAATCAGAATGCCAGTTTTCACCTCAGCTGAGCCCTCAGCATTGCTCAGTGATTCTGTGTTGTAGTCATTGTTATCTTCTAACTTCCAGATACCTGTTGAACTGTTTCACTTGCATGTTCTGTTTCACATTTGTCTTCAATTCAGTGGCTAACATTAAACTTCTCTCTTCTATCCACTCCCAGCCCTGACCTCTTCACGTGTCTCCTTGCCATCCGCTCGATTGCCTAAGTCTGAATCCTGGAAGTTATGCTTAACTTTTCCTTTTTTCTCTCTCACCAGCATCCATGTAGTCTTCATTTTCAGATACTGTCAGCTCTACCTTTTAGTCCAGTTGTTTCTAGCCCCTGCTGTTGTAGTTCCTATCATCTTTCATCTGGATTCATGCTGCAGTTTTTTTTTTTTTTTTTTTTTTTAAATTTTTTTTTCAACGTTTATTTATTTTTGGGACAGAGAGAGACAGAGCATGAACGGGGGAGGGACAGAGAGAGAGGGAGACACAGAATCGGAAACAGGCTCCAGGCTCTGAGCCATCAGCCCAGAGCCTGACGCGGGGCTCGAACTCACGGACCGTGAGATCGTGACCTGGCTGAAGTCGGACGCTTAACCGACTGCGCCACCCAGGCGCCCCCATGCTGCAGTTTTAAGTGGACACCTTGCTTCCTCTCTGGCTTCCTGAATCTGAAGTACAGATCTGATTAGGTCGGTGCTTTGCTCAAACTCTGAGCAAAGTACTTGCCATTGCTACTGGGGTTAAAATCAACATGGCTCATCAGGTTCATAATCTGGCTCCTGCCTGTCTCATTAGCTTCATCTGACTGCTTTGTAGCCATATCGAACTTTCCTTAGCTCTGAACTGAGCCATGCCTTTTCTGCCCTCTCTGGATAGTTACACATGTTTTCTCCTTTCTCTCCACACATTCTTTCTTTGCCGTTTTCCATCCTAGAATGTTAAGAATCTTCCCCAATTTTTTTATACTGTTTATGATAGTACTTGTCATTCTTTAATTCCTTATTTTATGTCTTTCCCTGAATAGACGATAGGTTTCTGGAGGACTGAGAATATATATGTCTTGTTTACTTATATTCTGAACTCCTGATACACACCTGCCGCATAGTAGGCCCTCAGATATTTGTTGACTAAATGAATACTTATTTATTTGGATATCTAGGGGAATATAAACAACTGATTATCCAAAATTCATCTCTTTGAATTTGAAATGCTGTGCTTTATACTTGGATTGAAATTATTTAATGATATACTTGTCTTTTTATTCCCCCCATGCTCTTTACCAGAAATAATTTGACATAAAGGAAACAGTATGTGTAGGACAATAAAGTGAAACTGGAAGTGAATATTATATATATAATGCAAGTTTTATTCTTAAGCACTTTTAGAGGTAGCCACAGATCTTCGAAGGGCACTGTGGCAGAGGTTACTAGCTGTCCAGCATTTCTTCTTCCCTTCTTCTGCAGTAATAGAATACCTGATTCTTACAGTGGGTATGTGGCCACCTGAATAAAGACCAGATTTACTAGACTCTCTTGCAGCTAGGTATGGTTAAGTGATTGCGTTCTAGGCAGTCAGATGTAAGTGAATGTGGTGTGTGCCAGATGTGTGGACCTGTGGGGTGGAGCTAAAGGAGCCATCTTAGGCCACAAAGTGATTGTGTGAATGGAGGCAAATGTAACAACAAGATGTGAGGAACCTGAATCCCTGATGCACTGTGGAGGGCTAACTAGTCCTGGAGGACTGCCTTGGATATTTGCTTGAGTGAGAAATAAATATCCATATTGTGTAAGCCGTGGTTATTTTGGACCTTAGGCTTTTGCAACTGAACTTCTGGTACAACTACCAAAACTTCTTTGACAAATGGATCCAGTACCCTGCTGGGAACTCTTTCCTGCTTTCCTGCTGGGATGCCATTGCCTTTTAGGCAAATGCAAATCACCAGCTTAATATGAGTTGTAAAGACATCCCAACAAACTGTCTTTTGGTTTCACATCTTCCTAGGATTTTGGAATGTATGCTATAAAAAGGAAATAAAAGTAAACAAGAGAAAGTACATAGAACCAACAGAGAGCTAGAGTAGGAAAAGGGAGGTCCCACTCAATAAAGAATTCAAAAACAAGATATGCCTAAGTCACTTGAAAACTCACCTGGATCTAGACACAGTTTGCTGAATATATCTATTTATTTAAAAATTACTCCAACAATCTGCTAATTAAAAAATACCCAGACTAAAAGCTTTGTCACTTCTCTAAAAATTACAGAACAAATACATCTTCTTAGGAAAAAAAAAACAAACAACCGGTTATAGTAACCTAATTCTTAAATGTAATCTTCAGTAACTTTGCCTTCATAAATTTTAATGGTATTAAAAATATTTGGTAGGTGAAAGTTACTTTTAAATAATATAAATATAGGAAATAATAACCATAAAATGGTTTTCATCATATTATTTCATAACACTTTGGCAAGAAGTACCAACTTTTTAATTTGTTTAAGTTTATATATTTAATTTGGAGGGGGAGGGGCTGAGAGAGAGTGGGAGAGAGAGAATCCCAAGCAGGCTCAGTGCTGGCAGCGTGGAGCCTGACATGGGCCTTGAACCTATGAACCGTGAGATCAAAGTCAGATGCTTAAATGACTGAGCCACCTAGGTGCCCCAGTACTAACTTTTTAAAAGAACTTCATATGCTATAACTTAGACACTTTGTAGAATTCTTTGGAAGTAGTTATATTTCCCTGAAATAGGAATTTATATTCAAAATGAGATGGTTAGATTTTGACATAGTCTTAATATTATACATCTATTAAAAATAATGTTTTGGAAAAGTTAAATAATATGAAAAAAATAATTGATCAAGATATATTTAGTTAGGTGCTAGAACAGAATAAAAGGTCCAGTAAAGTAATCTGAATGCATACATGAACCTAGTCTATATGATAAGGGATATAATTGAAATGGTGAGCAAAAGATAGACTATACAAGACAGAAATGGTGTTGAAACACCTGGGTAGCCATCTGGGAAAAAATAATGTTGATCCATATCTCACAAGATGTGTTCAAGATAAGTTCAAATGTATCAGAGAGGTAAATGTAAAAAAAGAAAAAAAAAAGAAACATAAAAATACCTCATATTCAGGAAGAAGACCTTTTTATTATGTAAAATCATAAAAGAAAAAGCTGATAAAAAATTTTGCATAATAAAAACCTAACAAAAGCTTCTGTATGGCATTAATCACATTGCATAGGCAAAGGACTCAGTTTTCTAATATGTGTGTGTGTGTGTGTGTGTGTGTGTGTGTGTAAAGAATTTCTAGAAATCAGCAAAGAGAGCCCAATAGAAAGAATTGGCAAAGGATATGAACAAACAGGTCACAGGAAAGGACATATATACGGCTTAAAAACGGAAACATTTTAACCTCATGTACATGACAGAAATACAAAATAAAACTGTACTGAGATGCATTTTTCAGATATTAATAAATTTTAAATTTTCATATCATCCGAATTATCTTATATGAGTGTATACAGATACTCTCCTAGACTGATGATAGATAAATTGTTTCAGTTTCTGTGGAGAGCAATATGCTAATAATCATCAACGTTATAAAAGTTTATATTCTTTAAACTAGTTGTTTCACTGTTAGAAGCATATATTGTAGCTGTACATGTGTGAAATGATTGTATAAGATGGCTAATTGCAGCAATTTTGCAACAGCAAAAAATTCTTAACTTCAGTGCCCATGTGTAGGGGAATGTTTGAAAATATTATGGTATATTTCTACAATGAAATGTTAAACAGCTGCAAGAGAGAATGAGGAAACTCTTGATGTCTGACATGGAAAGATCTTAAGATCAGTTGTTAAATGGAACAAGCTAGGTTTGGAACCATAAGTATAGTGTATGTTCCATATGTTTAAAAGAGTTGAGAGGAGAATATTTAGTCATATTTGCCTGTATATACAGTTAAAAAAATCTCCGAAAGGACACATAAACTATTAACAGTGTTCCTGTGCGCATGTATGGAAAGAAGTGTGTGGGTTGGCTAGGCACCGCTGCCTTTGTGCAGTTAGAAAAAGGAGACAAAGGTGCTGTTCCTCAACAACTTGTACTCTTAGCTCTTAGAAAGATTATTAAACAGATTTTCTTAATACTAGGCGCTTAGCAGCCGTCCACTGGAAATTTTTTTTTAAGTTTTTTAATGTTTATTTTTTTTGAGAGAGAGACAGAGACAGAATGCGAGTGGGTTAGGGGCAGAGAGAGAGGGAGACACAGAATCCGAAGCAGACTCCAGGCTCCGAGCTGTCAGCACAGAGCCTGACGTGGGGCTTGAACTCACGGACTGCGAGATCATGACCTGAGCCGAAGTTGGACGCTCAACTGACTGAGCCACCCAGGTGCCCCTAGAAATTTTTAATGAAAATAGATAATAGAAGGATTTCTCTTTTGAAAATTCTAGACTAAGCTTTTCATTATATTGAGTTAAACTTTTTCTCTAGGAAATTTAACTTAACCTTTAGTTCATTTATGATTATCTGATAATAATAGTTGCATACTTGTATTAAAAATATTTGGTTTTAGGGCTCCTGGGTGACAGTTGAGCATCTGACTCTTGATCTCAGTTCAGGTCTTGATCTCAGGGTTGTGAGTTCAGGTCCCAAAGTGAGCTCTATGCTGGGCATGGAGCCAACTTAAAAAAAATACTTGATTTTATTATGATCATCTTGTAAGTTATTTCAGGTAAAATTTTTATTATTCATTGAAAAAGTGATATAACTTGATTGGTGTATCTCTTGATTGTTTTAATATTTGAGTCATGTGACTCCCAAATACATAATTATATAAAAACATAAGGTTTAATAAAAAGGTAAAATACAAAACTACACATTCAATATCATTTTTCCTTTACTAAAATTTTATATGGATATAGATATTAATTTGTATGTATGCATGCATATATATCTATAGGTGTTTATTTATATCTATATATACATATTATATATTTATGTGTGTATGTTATATGCATTCTATATAAAGTTTTAGTAAAATAATAAGTGTATGTCCTTATAGCTTTCTATGCATATATATGTAGGTATGTGTTTTAGGAAAAAGACTAGAAGCAATTAGACCAAATTGTAGTATATCTTAGAAGTAGAATTTCACATGGTTTTAAATTATCTTCTTTATAAGCTTTTGTATTTTTCCATTTTTTACAGTGATTATATATTACATTGCATTGACAATAAATGTTTTAATGTTGTTTCTCCAAGAATTTTTACTGAAGCCTTTTTTTCTCCTTCATGAAAAGAGTTTTTCAGCTTATATCTTTAATGGATACCGGATTACCTCAGTGTTCTAATGAGAAAATAGAGCTTGCAATTCTGTGGTTCTTGGATCAGTTTCGTAAAACATATGTTGGTGATCAACTTCAAAGAACCTCAAAGGTAGGTTTTTACTAGAGATTTTTTAAAAAAATGTTAATGAAAATGAATAAAGATGCTCACATACAATAGCTTTAAGCTGAATGATATATTTGGGTAATTTCTACGTAAGAAATTTAATTGATGAATTGAAATTGATTGATTAATTGGTATTGAAAACACTGTGAGATTAATTTGCTTGTTTTATGCCTAGATTTACCATTTTCTTCAAAGGTTGGGAGAGTTAGTGAATATTATTTTTATGTCTAGTCATTAAACAGTTAAGATTATTTAAAATACTTTAATGGATTTTGCCCTATTATATTTATTTCAAGATTTGAAACAAAAGATTTATTCTTTTTGTAGTTCTGGGATTTTTTGGACACTTACTTCTTTATGTGGTTTCCAGTATATTTTTTGCTCATTGCTCAGCATTTTTACGTAAGTGATGGGGACCAGGAGAGCTAGACATGTCTTTGAGAGGCCACAGTTAAATCACACTCATAGTATGATAATTGAAGTTTTAGCTTCAGCAAATTTAGATGAATTGATCCTAAGGCATAATGAGGGATTATTGAGGGCATTTATGTGAACCCTAACCAGATATTTAGTAGTACTTGTGACACTGAGTAAAATCTATGACGTTTTCTTCTTCTGTAATAGTAACTCTTTCCAAACCTTGTCTGCAAGAGAAGTCCTAAGGATAGTCTTACCTCCTTTGGATTTATAGTTTTTATTAGTAATGTTGAAGGATTTCGTATTTGAAATATTTAGAGTAAGCTTTTTATATAGAACTAAGCTTCTTATCCCCTGGGAAATTTGGCTTAACCTTCAGTACATTTATGGTTTTCTGTTCACAGTAGTTGTATAATGGGAACTTTTTGTTTGATTTTGTTAATATTACCCTTTAGTTTATTTCAGGTTTGTTTAACTTGCTTTTTAAGAAAGTGATGTAGCTTGATGCTTCCTTAGTCACATATATTGTGATATTTTCTTGCCAATTAGGATTAATTTCAGTAAAAATTTCTTAGAATCTAGCTGCTATTGAATGAGACCATTAGGGAGAAAAAGGAGTAACTAGAAATAAATGTTTTAGTTGGATAGTAAAACAAATTAGAATCAGACAAAAATTACATGGTATGAAATTTATACAGGGTGCCTCTTTTAAAATCCCAGATGTGTTACTTGAAGGTTGAGAGTATATCAAATTATGATAAATTGTCTTATTTTAAATGTACCCAGAGAGTTTGCCGTTTTGCTTTCACAAAAATGAATACAAATACTCTTCAAACATTGCTAACCCAGTATTTGTTTGGTCTGGATCTTAAATCAGAATAGTGTAATATGGAGTAGAAAAGCCTTCAAATTAATTGTGTTTAAAATACTTGGAAAGAAATATGTAAGATGAGATTAGTTGTTTAGAGCAATGGGATTTAGGAGTTTTTCCCCCCAATTTTTATTTGTTGTATTAAAATATATATGTATATTTTATATATATGTGAGAATTCTAGATATCAACAAACAGTCACAGGAAAAGACAGATATATATATATATATCCTTTAATACAAGGTAATATGAAAAAAGTGAATTATGGAAGGTCAACTTTTCTTTTTTGAAAGAGCTTACATGTTAGGAAAAAATAAGCACATCATCAGACTGGTCATTGTAATTTAACATTTTTGGTGTATGCATCTTTCCTTACCAAAAAGTGTTTAGTCCGACAGCAATCTTATTTTTAAGGCATTCCTACTGCATAACCCTAAAGGGAAACCAGAGCTTTCTGCTTTCTTTTTCTCTGGCTTGTCTGCCAATCTGCCTTAATAGGAAGTTTGAGGAGGTTTTGGAGAGTCTTTAATATGTGCCCTGGCACTCTTTTTAGGATCTCTTCGCACTCCTCTAGTCCTTAACAGTAATCCTGCAGAGTTGGTATTGTTTTGTTTGTTTTTTTCAAAGTTGGTGTTATTGTTCCCATTTCACAAATGAAACAGACCACCTAACACATTTGTAAGTTCTCTACATACTAGTTTTCTGGCAACCAACCAAGGAAGACCAGATGGAAAATTTTTTTTTTTTTTTTGGTGAGTATATTGTCACATTCCAAATTGTGGCAAAAAAGGGGAAAGTGTTAAGAGTTAGATTGCACTAAAGTAATATTTAGTGGGTACTTATTTTGTATTAGGAGCTGTCCTAGACCCTCTTAAGCATTAGCTCATTTAATTGGATCATATGGAATGTGACTTACAAAGTTCTTCCCAGTCTCTTTTCTATGTATGTCACCAGTTTCATGCCTCAGTCCTCCATACTTGTATTATATACTTTATGTGTACTAAACTTTTTTCAGCTTCGTCAACAGTCTGTGTTCTCTGTAAATTCTAGGCCTTTGGGCAAAATGTTTCCTCTGCCTAGAACACTATTTCTTTTGAATCAAACTTTCACTTTTCTGCCTTACTCTGCTGACTCCTACTTTATCTTTCACATCAGATACCCCATCCTTTAAGATGACCTTCTTAAATTCTGGGAGAATTCCTTTTATGTGTTCTATAGCAACCTGTAATTCCCCCCTTTTTTTAGCGTTATTACACTGCATTGTAATCATTTGTTAGCAAAACATATTTTGACTCTAATTTGGGTTAGGACTGTCTCCACCTTTTTTATTATCACTTCCAAGTGCATGGCATATTACTTATGTATTTTCTACTAGATAGTGGTTGAATGTATATATTTAGTAGAATTCCACGGGATTTGAGTCTAAATCTCCCACTTGATAAACTTTCATGTGATAAAAGGTATGTTCTTGAGTTGGAAAATGATGCTGACTTTAGTGAAATTGTTCAGCAAGTTTAAATAAGGTGTACTGTTATCCATCTTGAATTTTTTACATATGCATCAAGTAAGTGCAAAGAGTCCTAAGTGATGCACAGAATAGAAGTATGTGCTATATATGAGAAGGAAGAGCCACAAATGATAGCCGTAGGCATTTATTGAAGCAGTAGTCTGCCAAAGACTTCACATAGCATTTGACAGGCATCTAATTTCATCTCACAAAAGTTCCATGGGAATAGCTGTTTTTTATTAACACTTCCCCATCCCTTTTTACAGACTTGGAAACTGAGGTCTGGAATAGTTAATTAGTGATGTATTTAAGTGGTTGAATCTGGATTTGAACTAGGACACCTGATAACAGAGCCTATGCTGCTGATCACTTTGCTGTATTGCTTCCTGTTGGATCTTTCACTGGGATATTGAACAGGCCCTTCAATCTCAATAGGTCCTAAACAGGAACTATCTCCTGAAACCCTTTCCACCTACTTCCCTATTTTGAGGAAGAATGACTGTGAACTCAAAATGTCCCCTTTGTTCTTACTTCTTATATCTGATCTGTCACCTAATCATGTTGATTTTATTTTCTAAATATCTCTGTTTCATTCTTCTCAGTCCCCTTCATTTTTATCCTCATTGTTACTGCTTGTCATTTCTCACTGGATTTCAGATCTTATTGTCCTCTTTGTTTCCTTCTTGCATTTCCCCCACTCCAATCCATTTTCCATACTGCCACCAAAGTAATATTTTCTTCAGTAGAGAACCAGGGAAAATAATGTAATGGACACTCATACACCCATCTTTGTCAAATCTGAATACCTTGCCCTATTTGCTTCATATCTGTATATTTTTAAATTAAACATTAATGGCCTGTTGCTGCTCTGATTCTGTTCTTCTTGTGCCAAAGTAACCACTGTCCTAAATTTCATGTTATTTTCATGCATGATTGTGTTCTGGTCGCACATTTCTATGTACTTATAAACAAAACCTAGTACTGTTAACTCTATAGAAAATTAGTATGCAGGAACTTGCTGGTTTTGATCCACATTGTTTTTGAGATCTATCCATGGTGATACGTATAGTTCTAATTTAATTACTGAATGGTATTACAGTATATTATTGTGCCATTATGTATTCATTTTTCTGTTAATATACACTAGGTTGTTTCCAATTTTATTTTATTTTTTTAATTTTTTTTAGTCCAATTTTAAAGTTTATAAAAAATACTCCAGTAAACATTCAAATACCTATTTCCTCATGCATGTGTATGAGTATCTTGAAGGTAAATACTGGGAGTAGAATTGCTGGGCTATAGACGGTACATCACTTCAGCTTTACAAGATATTACCAAGTTCCTCTCTTAAATGTTAGAATAGCCTGTTTTCCCTCTCCCAGCAGATTATATGTTGCTGTATGTTGTCTTAATACTTGCTTTTGTCAGACTTTAAAATTTACAGAATTTCTCTGCTTAAAATTCTTACTGGTTTCTCATTATATAAATGAGTTCCTTCTTATGGTTAGACTTTGTGTACCCTTGCAACCTTTTCTTTTGGCAGTTTTTTCTGTTCTGTGACATGCTTTGTATGTGCTACACTTTTTGTCCTGTCACCTATTCCTACTTACTGTCTGATGAATATTAATAAGTAACTACTATATACTAAGACCAGGATACAATGGCAAATAGAATGGTCTATCTGTCCTCTAAGTTGTTAATTAAAGAGGAAGATGGGCAAATAAATAAAAAATTATAAAACCTTCCTCCCCACTTAAACATTGAAATAGTACAGGAAGAGGCAGACTATTAAATAAAGGATGCTGGACATTTGGTTATATCTATTTAAAGTTTTGAATTATTACTTCACAGTATATAAAAAATCAAATCTAAGTTGGTGACTCTTAGTCTGAAAGGCAGGGGACTATGATATAAGGACAGGAAGGATTTTTTTTTTGAATGTTTATTTTTGAGAGAGAGGGCGAGCAGGACAGAGGCCGAGAGAGGGGGAGACCGAATCCCTAAACAGGCTCTCCACTAACAGCTTAATTGACTGAGCCACCCAGGCACCCGAGGAAGGATTTCTTTTTAAGGCATGAAAAGCCCAAACTATAAACCCAAAGGTTGATAAATTCTGCCCATATTAAAAATAAAAATTTCTGCAGCTCAAAGTACACAGTAAACAAAGTAAAAAGACAAGCTAGAGACAGGGTAAGACCCAATACATGTAACTTAAAGAGAATCAATATCCAGTTATATAAACAATTTCTATGAATCAATAAGAGAAGAACAACCTAGTAAAAAAAAAAGTGTGCCAAAGATATGAGTAAACAATTTATAGAAAAAGAAATCACGGTTTATAATCAACATGAAAAAATGTTCATCCTTTCATGGACTAAGGGAAATGCAAATTAAAGCTATAGTGCAATAATCATATCATACCTATTAGCTGGAGATAGTTAAAAAGTTTGATGAAAGCATGTATTTGTGATGAAGTAAAATAGCTAATACTCCTATACACTGCTAGTGGAATCCAAACCAGTAAAACATTTTTGGAAAACAGCAATATCTAACAAAGTCGAAAATGTATAAAATTCTCGGACTGGGTGAAAACTCTAAAACATCGTTGAGAGAAATTAAATGAGGCCTAAATAAATAGATATATATCATGTTTATGAATTGGAAGACTCAATATTGTTAAAATTAGTGAGGTAAGTGAAGTAAGGTATGATAACAATGTGTCATCAAATAGAGAATTTAAATAAAGAGATGGAAATTATTAAAAATGGAAACAAATAGAAATTCTGTAGTTGGAAAGTACAGTAAATGAAAATGAGATGTTGAGGCACAGGGAGAAAAAAGAATGAAGAAAAGTGAACAGAGTCTCAGAGAACTGTAGGTCACCAGTAAATACACCAAAATATCATGGAGTACCTGGTAGAAGAATACCAGAAAAGGAAGTGAGACAGGATCAGAAAAAAACACTTAAAGCAATATTGGCTTAAAACTTAACCATATTTGGTGAAAAGCATTACACATCAAAGAAGTGCAATTAAAGACCCACACTAAGAACACATCATAGTAAAAATGCTGAAAGACAAAGAGAAAAATTTTAGCAGCAAGGGAAAAACTACTCATCACAGTTACCAGAAGGGAGGTGGGTGGGGGGATGAGTTAAACAGGTGATGTTGATTAGGGTACTTGTTGTGTTGAGCACCCAGTGACATATGGAAGTGTTGAATCAAAACAAAAAAGAAAAAAAGAAAAGAGAAAAACTCATTACACGTGAGGGGTACCAGTAAGATTAATAGCTGACTAGTCTTGAGAAACAGGAGAGGCCAGAAGATCCTTCAATGACATAGAGTGCTGAACTAGTAACCAAGAATTCCATATCCAGCAAAACTATCTTTAAAAATGAAAGGAGGGTCTCCTGGGTGGCTCAGTCGATTGAGCATCTGTCTTCAACTCAGGTCATGATCAGGTCTGTGGGAATTCCATATCCAGCAAAACTATCTTTAAAAATGAAAGGAGGGTCTCCTGGGTGGCTCAGTCGATTGAGCATCTGTCTTCAACTCAGGTCATGATCAGGTCTGTGGGTTTGAGCCCTGTGTCAGGCTCTGTGCTGACAGCTCAGAGCCTGGAGCCTGCTTCTGATCCTGTGTCTTCCTCTCTTTCTGCCTCTTCCCCACTCTCACTTTGTCTCACTCTGTCTCTCAAAAATAAATAAATGTGAGGACTCTAGGAAGATGGCGGCGTAGGACGATGCTGGGCTCACCGCGTCCTGCTGATCACTTAGATTCCACCCACACTTGCCTAAATAACCCAGAAAACCACCAGAAGACTAGCAGAACAGATTCTCTGGAGCCAAGCGCAGATGAGAGGCCCACGGAAGAGGGTAGGAAGGGCAGAGAGGCGGTGTGCGCTCCATGGGCTGGCGGGAGGGAGCCGGGTCGGAGGGGCAGCCCGCTGGCAAAGCAGAGCCCCCGAGTCTGGCTTGCAAAAGCCGAGGGGCTGGACGGAGTGTGTTCAGACAGCAAGCGGGACTTTACATCTGGAAGGTTATAAGCTAACAGCTCTGCTCGGAGAGCAGGAGGGCTGGAGGACAACGGGAAGGAGAGTCATTGAGCCCCGGATGCAGAGCTCAGCTTGGCGGGGAACAAAGGCGCTTGCCAGCGCCATCTCCCTCGCCCATCCCCCAGCCAAAATCCCAAAGGGAACCAGTTCCTGCCAGGGAACTTGCTTGCACCACGCAAACACCCAACGCTGTGCTTCTGCGGATCCATCCCTCCGGCGGTGGGTCTGACTCCCTCCCGGTGCCACAGGGCCCCTCCCGAAGCAGATCACCAAAGGATAAGTGAGCTGAGCCTGCCCCTCCCGCCCCTGTGCACCTTGCCGATCCACCCCAGCTAATACGCCAGATCCCCAGCACCACAAGCCTGGCAGTGTGCAAGTAGCCCAGGTGGGCCACGCCACCCCACAGTGAATCCTGCCCCTAGGAGAGGGGAAGAGAAGGTACACACCAGTCTGACTGTGGCCTCAGCGGTGGGCTGAGGGCAGACATCAGGTCTTCGGCCCCGCCCACCAACGCAAGTTATTCAAGACAACACAGGGGAAGTGCCCTGCAATTCCGCACCATTCCAGGGACTATCCAAAATGACGAAACGGAAGAATTCCCCTCAAAAGAATCTCCAGGAAATAACGACAGCTAACGAACTGATCAAAAAGGATTTAAACAATATAACAGAAAGTGAATTTAGATTAATAGTCATAAAATTAATCGCTGGGCTTGAAAACAGTATAGAGGACAGCAGAGAATCTATTGCTACAGAGATCAAGGGACTAAGGAACAGCCAGGAGGAGCTAAAAAATGCTATAAATGAGCTGCAAAATAAAATGGAGACAGCCACAGCTCGGATTGAAGAGGCAAAGGAGAGAATAGGTGAACTAGAAGATAAAATTATGGAAAAAGAGGAAGCTGAGAAAAAGAGAGATAAAAAAATCCAGGAGTCTGAGGGGAAAATTAGAGAACTAAGTGATGCACTAAAGAGAAATAATCTACCCATAATTGGTGTTCCAGAGGAGGAAGAGAGAGGGAAAGGTGCTGAAGGTGTACTTGAAGAAATAATAGCTGAGTACTTCCCTGGTCTGGGGAAGGAAAAAGGCATTGAAATCCAAGAGGCACAGAGAACTCCCTTCAGACGTAACTTGAATCGATCTTCTGCACGACATATCATAGCGAAACTGGCAAAATACAAGGATAAAGATAAAATTCTGAAAGAAGCTAGGGATAAACGTGCTCTAACATATAAAGGGAGACCGATAAGACTCGTGACAGATCTCTCTACTGAAACTTGGCAGGCCAGAAAGGAATGGCAGGAAATCTTCAACGTGATGAACAGAAAAAATATGCAGCCGAGAATCCTTTATCCAGCAAATCTGTCATTTAGAATAGAAGGAGAGATAAAGGTCTTCCCAAACAAACAAAAACTGAAGGAATTCATCACCACTAAACCAGCCCTGCAAGAGATTCTAAGGGGGATCCTGTGAGACAAAGTACCAGAGACATCGCTACAAGCATGAAACCTACAGACATCACAATGACTCTAAACTCATATCTTTCTATAATAACACTGAATGTAAATGGACTAAATGTGCCAGCCAAAAGACATAGGGTATCAGAATGGATAAAAAAAACAAGACCCATCTATTTGCTGTCTACCAGAGACTCATTTTAGACCTGAGGACACCTTCAGATTGAAAGTGAGGGGATGGAGAACTATTTATCATGCTACTGGAAGTCAAAAGAGAGCTGGAGTAGCTATACTTATATCAGACAAACTAGACTTTAAATTAAAGGCTGTAACAAGAGATGAAGAAGGGCATTATATAATAATTACAAGGTGTATCCATCAGGAAGAGCTAAAATTACAAACGTCTATGCGCCGAATACGGGAGCCCCCAAATATATAAAACAATTACAAATATAAGCAACCTTATTGATAAGAGTGTGGTAATTGCAGGGGACTTTAACACCCCACTTACAACAATGGATAGATCATCTAGACACACGGTCGATAAAGAAACAGGGGTCCTGAATGATACATTGGATCAGATGGACTTGACAGATATATTTAGAACTCTGCATCCCAAAGCAATAGAATATACTTTCTTCTCAAGTGCACATGGAACATTCTCCAAGATAGATTACATACTGGGTCACAAAACAGCCCTTCATAAGTATACAAGAATTGAGATCATACCATGCATACTTTCAGACCACGATGCTATGAAGCTTGAAATCAACCACAGGAAAAAGTCTGGAAAACCTTCAAAAGCATGGAGGTTAAAGAACACCCTACTAAAGAATGAATGGGTCAACCAGGCAATTAGAGAAGAAATTAAAAAATATATGGAAACAAACGAAAATGAAAATACAACAATCCAAGTGCTTTGGGATGCAGCGAAGGCAGTCCTGAGAGGAAAATACATTGCAATCCAGGCCTATCTCAAGAAACAAGAAAAATCCCAAATACAAAATCTAACAGCACACCTAAAGGAAATCGAAGCAGAACAGCAAAGACACCCTAAACCCAGCAGAAGAAGAGAAATAATAAAGATTAGAGCAGAAATAAACAATATAGAATCTAAAAAAACTGTAGAGCAGATCAATGAAACCAAGAGTTGGTTTTTTGAAAAAATAAACAAAATTGATAAACCTCTAGCCAGGCTTCTCAAAAGAAAAGGGAGATGCCCCAAATAGATAAAATCATGAATGAAAATTGAATTATTACAACCAATCCCTCAGAAACACAAGCAATTATAAGGGAATACTATGAAAAACTATATGCCAACAAACTGGACAACCTGGAAGAAATGGACAAATTCCTAAGCACCCACACACTTCCAAAACTCAATCAGGAGGAAATAGAAAGCTTGAACAGACCCATAACCAGCGAAGAAATTGAATCAGTTATCAAAAATCTCCCAACAAATAAGAGTCCAGGACCAGATGGCTTCCCAGGGGAGTTCTACCAGACGTTGAAAGCAGAGATAATACCTATCCTTCTCAAGCTTTTCCAAAAAATAGAAAGGGAAGGAAAACTTCCAGACTCATTCTATGAAGCCAGTATTACTTTGATTCCTAAACCAGACAGAGGCCCAGTAAAAAAAGAGAACTACAGGCCAATATCCCTGATGAATATGGATGCAAAAATTCTCAAGATACTAGCAAATCGAATTCAACAGCATATAAAAAGAATTATTCACCATGATCAAGTGGGATTCATTCCTGGGATGCAGGTCTGGTTCAACATTTGCAAATCAATCAATGTGATACATCACATTAATAAAAGAAAAGATAAGAACCATATCCTGTCAATTGATGAAGAAAAAACATTTGACAAAATTCAGCATCCTTGCTTAATAAAAACCCTCGAGAAAGTCGGGATAGAAGGAGCATACTTAAACATCATAAAAGCCATTTATGAAAAGCTCACAGCTAACATCATCCTCAATGGGGAAGAACTGAGAGCTTTTTCCCTGAGATCAGGAACACAACAGGGATGCCCACTCTCACCGCTGTTGTTTAACATAGTGTTGGAAGTTCTAGCATCAGCAATCAGACAACAAAAGGAAATCAAAGGCATCAAAATTAGCAAAGATGAAGTTAAGCTTTCACTTTTTGCAGATGACATGATATTATACACGGAAAATCCGATAGACTCCACCCAAAGTCTGGGTGAATTCACACATGAATTCAGCAAAGTTGCAGGATACAAAATCAATGTACAGAAATCAGTTGCATTCTTATACACTAATAATGAAGCAACAGAAAGACAAAGAAACTGATCCCATTCACAAGTGCACCAAGAAGCATAAAATACTGAGGAATAAATCTAACCAAAGATGTAAGAGATCTGTATGCTGAAAACTACAGAAAGCTTATGAAGGAAATTGAAGAAGATATAAAGAAATGGAAAAACATTCCATGCTCATGCGTTGGAAGAATAAATATTGTAAAAATGTCAATACTACCCAAAGCTATCTACGCATTCAAAGCAATCCCAATCAAAATTGCACCAGCATTCTTCTCGAAGCTAGAACAAGCAATCCTAAAATTCATATGGAACCACAAAAGGCCCCGAATAGCCAAAGTGATTTTGAAGAAGAAGACCAAAGCAGGAGGCATCACAATCCCAGACTTTAGCCTCTACTACAAAGCTGTAATCATCAAGACAGCATGGTATTGGCACAAAAACAGACACGTAGACCAATGGAATAGAACAGAAACCCCAGAACTAGACCCACAAACGTATGGCCAACTAATCTTTGACAAAGCAGGAAAGAATATCCAATGGAAAAAAGACAGTCTCTTTAACAAATGGTGCTGGGAGAACTGGACAGCAACATGCAGAAAGTTGAAACTAGACCACTTTCTAACACCATTCACAAAAATAAACTCAAAATAGATAAAGGACCTGAATGTGAGACAGGAAACCATCAAAGACCTAGAGGAGAAAACAGGAAAAGACCTCTCTGACCTCAGCCATAGCAATTTCTTACTTGACACATCCCCAAAGGCAAGGGAATTAAAAGCAAAAATGAACTATTGGGACCTCATGAAGATAAAAAGCTTCTGCACAGCAAAGGAAACAATCAGCAAAACTAAAAGGCAACCAACGGAATGGGAAAAGATATTTGCAAATGACATATCAGACAAAGGGCTAGTATCCAAAATAATAAAGAGCTCACCAAACTCCACACCCGAAAAACAAATAATCCAGTGAAGAAATGGGCAGAAAACATGAATAGACACTCCTCTAAAGAAGACATCCGGATGGCCAACAGGCACATGAAAAGATGCTCAACATCGCTCCTCATCAGGGAAATACAAATCAAAACCACACTCAGATATCACCTCGCACGAGAGTGGCCAAAATGAACAAATCAGGAGACTATAGATACTGGAGAGGATGTGGAGAAACAGGAACCCTCTTGCACTGTTGGTGGGAATGCAAACTGGTGTGGCCACTCTGGAAAACAGTGTGGAGGTTCCTCAAAAAATTAAAGATAGACCTGCCCTATGACCCAGCAGTAGCACTGCTAGGAATTTACCCAAGGGATACAGGAGTACTGATACATAGGGGCACTTGGACCCCAATGTTTATAGCAGCACTCTCAACAATAGCCAAGTTATGGAAAGAGCCTAAATGTCCATCAACTGATAAATGGATAAAGAAATTGTGGTTTATATACACAATGGAGTACTACGTGGCAATGAGAAAGAATGAAATATGGCCCTTTGTAGCAACGTGCATGGAACTGGAGAGTGTTATGCTAAGTGAAATAAGCCATACAGAGAAAGACAGATACCATATGTTTTCACTCTTATGTGAATCCTGAGAAACTTAACAGGAACCCATGGGGGAGGTGAAGGAAAAAAAAAAAAAAGAGGTTAGAGTGGGAGAGAGCCAAAGCATAAGAGACTCTTAAAAACTGAGAACAAACTGTGGGCTGATGGGGGGGTGGGGGGGTTGGGTGGGTGATGGGTATTGAGGAGGGCATCTTTTGGGATGAGCACTGGGTGTTGTATAGAAACCAATTTGACAATAAATTTCATATATTTAAAAAATAAATGTAAAAAAATTTTATAAAAAACAATAATAATAAAAATGAAAGGAAAAGTAAAGATATTACCAGGGAAACAAAAACAGAGAATTGATTGCTTTCAGAGTTGCCTTATAAGAAATACTAAAGGGGGAACCTGGGTGGCTCAGTCGGCTGAGCGTCAGACTTCAGCTAAGGTCATGACCTCACAGCTCGTGAGTTCAAGCTCCGTGTCGGGCTCTGTGCTGACAGCTCGGAGCCTGGAGCCTGCTTCAGATTCTGTGTCTCCCTCTCTCTGCCCCTCCCCCACTCGTGCCATGTCTCTGTCTCTCAAAAGTAAATAATCATTAAAAAAAATTTTTTTTAAAAAAAAGAAAAAAATACTAAAGGAAGTACTTCAGGCCGAAAGCAAGTGACCTCAGATAAATCCACTCAATAAAACAAAGAACACTAGTGAAGGTAATTAAGCAATTATAAAATATAGTACATTTTTCTCTTAACTGATTTAAAAAAGCAATTATATAAAACAGTTATGTATTTTATATACATACACACTGAAATGATGACATACATATAATATGTAATATATTTGCCAATAACAGCACAAGGAAGATAGGTAGGAGCAACGTTTGGGGCTAAGGAAATGACACAAGATGCAACTCAAATCTACAGGAACCAATAAAAAACCAAAAATGGTAAATAAGAATGTTAATATAACAAACACTTCAAACATACATTTTTGCTCTCTTTCTCTCAACTTCATTAAAAGATATAAAGTTAAATGAAGAAATAATTATCATGATTTATTGCTGGGTGTATAATATATAAAGGTGTAATAGTTTTATCATGTAGTAATAATATGACAAAAAGGGAAAAAAAGAATAGAACCATATAGGAATAACATTTCTTTATCTCATTGGAACTAAGTATCAATCTGAGGTAGATTCTGGTAAAATGTATATGGTGAGCCCCTAGGGAAACTCTACAGAAAATTACTAAAAAATGTATAGTAAAAAATTATTGAAAGTAAAGTTATTAAAATGTTACACTAGAAAATATTTAATGTAAAAGAAAGCAGTACAGGAAGGCTAGAGGAAAAGAAACATGACAAAAATGTCAGATATAGATCTTACAGTATGAATAATAACATTAAATTTAGAATGGGTTATGCAAGCCAACGAGTAGCAGAGATTATTAGACTGGAGTTTTAAAAAAATAATGTTGCACATGCTATCTGTAGAACACACATTTTAAAGTCAAGGATACAGATAGGTCAAAAGTACAAGGATGGCAAAGCATATATCATATAGACAGCAACCATATAAAAAAGATGGAGTGGCTATACCAATACCAGATAAAATAGACTTTAAAACAAAAAAATGTCACTAGGAATAAAGAGGAACATTTTGTAATGATAGAAGGATCAACTCATGAGAAAGATGTAGCAATTATAAACATATATGTACATAACAACAGAAGCCCAAAACACATGAAACAAAAGCTGACAGAAATAATAATAATAGTTGAAGACTTTAATGACCTGGTTTTAATAATGGATAGAACAACTATGTAGAAGGTCTGTAACAATGCTATAAACCAACTAGACTTGAACAATGCTATAGACTTGAACAATGCTATAAACCAACTAGACCACAGACAGCTATAGAACACTACACCCAGCAACAGCAGAATATACATTCTTATCAAGTATGTACAGAATATTGCCCAAGACAGACCATATGCTCAATCAAAAAACAAGACTCAATAAATTTTAAAGAATTGAAATAGTACAAAGTATGTTCTCTAATCAAAATGGAGTACATAGAAATCAATAACAGAAAGAAATGGATAACTCAGAGTATGTGGAAATTGAACCATTGTATTGTATTGTATTGTATTGTATTGTATTGTATTGTATTGTATTGTATTGTATTCTATTCTATTCTATTGTATTCTATTGTATTCTATTGTATTCTATTGTATTCTATTCTATTCTTTAAATCCAAGTTAGTTAACATATAGTATAATAATAATTTCGGGAATAGAATTTAGTGATTCATCACTTACATATAGCACCCAGTGCTCATTCCAACAAGTGCCCTCCTTAATGCCCATCGCCCATTTAGCCCATCCCCCCACCCAGCACCCCACCAACAACCCTCAGTTTGTTCTCTGTATTTAAGAGTCTCTTATGTTTTGTCTCCCTCTCTGTTTTTATATTATTTTTGCTTCCCTTTTCCTCTGTTAATCTGTTTTATTTCTTAAATTCCATATATGAGTGAAATCATAGGATATTTGTCTTTCTCTGACTTACTTCACTGAACATAATACAGTCTAGTTCCATCCATGTGTTGCTAATGGCAAGATTTCATCCTTTTTTGCTCACCAATTCTATCGTATATATATACCACATCTTCTTTATCCATTCATCAGTCAATGGACATTTGAGCCCTTTCTATACTTTGGCTATTGACGATAGACTGGCTATAAACATTGGGATGCATGTGCCTCTTCGAATCAGCATTTTAATATCCTTTGGGTCATACCTAGTAGCACAATTGCTGGGTCGTAGGGTAGTCCTATTTTTAATTTTAATTATAAAATTAAATTTTATATATATGAGGAGCCTCCATACTCTTTTCCAGAGTGGCTGCACCAATTTGCGTTCCCACCAGCAGTGCGAAAGGGGTTCCCCTTTCTTTGCATCCTTGCCAACATCTGTTGTTGACTGAGTTGTTAATTTTTGCCATTCTGACAGGTGTGAGGTGGTTTTGATTTGTATTTCTCTGATGATGAGTGGTGTTGAGCATCATTTCATGTGTCTGTTAGCCATCTGGATGTTTTCTTTGGAGAAGTGTCTATTCATGTCTTTTGTCCATTTCTTCACTGGGAAATTTGTTTTTTGGGTGATGAGTTTGATAAGTTCTTTATAGGTTTTGGATACTAACCCTTTATCTGACATGTCATTTGCAAATATCTTCTCCCATTCCATCGGTTGCCTTTTAGTTTTGCTGATTGTTTCCTTCGCTGTGCAGAAGCTTTTTATCTTGATGAGGTCCCAGTAGTTCATTCTGGCTTTTGTTTCCCTTGTCTCCAGAGACATGTCAAGTAAGAAGCTGCTGTGACTGAGGTCAAAGAGGTTGTTGCCTATTCTCTCCTCTAGGATTTTGATTGCTTTCTGTCTTACATTTAGGTGTTTCATCCATTTTTGAGTTAATTTTTGTGTATGGTGTGAAAAAATGGCCCAGGTTCATTTTTCTGCATGTTGCTGTCCAGTTTTCCCAGCACCATTTGCTGAAGAGACTGTCTTTTTTCCACTGGATGTTCTTTCCTGCTTTATCAAAGATTAGTTGGCCATCCGTTTGTGGGTCCATATCTGGGTTCTCTGTTCTGTTCCATTGGTTTGTGTGTCTGTTTTTGTGCTAGTACCATACTGTCTTGATGATTACAGCTTTGTAATACAGCTTGAAGTCTGGAATTGTGATGCCTCCAGCTTTGGTTTTCTTTTTCAACATTACTTTGGCTATTCAGGGTCTTTTCTGGTTCCATACAAATTTTAGAATTGTTCTAGCTGTGTGAAGAATGCTAGTGTTATTTTGATAGGGATTGCATTGAATATATAGATGGCTTTGGATAGTATTGACATTTTAACAATATTTGTTCTTCCAATCCATGAGAGTGGAATGTTTTTCCATTTCTTTGTGTCTTCTTCAGTTCCTTTCATAAGCTTTCTATAGTTTTCAGTGTATAGATCTTTCACCTCTGCGGTTAGGTTTATTCCTAAGTATTTTATGCCTTTTGGTGCAATTGTAAATGGGGTTGATGCCTTGATTTCTCTATCTGCTGCTTCATTATTTGTGTATAGAAATGCAACCGATCTCTGTACATTGATATTATATCCTGTGACTTTGCTGAATTCATATATCAGTTCCAGCAGTTTTTTGGTGGAGTCTTAGGTCTTCCATATAGAGTATCATGTCATCTGCAAAGAGCGAAAGTTTGACCTCCTCCTTTCCGATTTGGATGCCTTTCGTTTCTCTTTTTGTTGTCTGATTGCTGAGACTAGGACTTCCAACACAATTCTAAATGACTAATGAGTCAAAGAAGAAAAATCACAAGGGAATTAAATACTTTCAGATAAAAGAAAATGAAGACACATACCAGAACTTACAAAATTAGCTAAAGCAGTATTTAGGGGTAAATTTATAATTATAAAGACCTTAATTAAAATCGAAAAATATCTTAGATAAGTGGCCCAACCTTTCACCTTAACACACTGGAAGAATAAAAAGAAACTAAACCTAAAGCAAGCAGAAGAAAGGATATAATAAAGATTAGAGTAGAAATTAATGAAATAGAAATTTAAAACAATAGCAAAAGTCGGTGAAATCCAAACTTGGTTCTTTATAAATACTAAATTGACGTACCTTTAGCTAGATTGACAAAAAAAGAGAAAAGTCTCAAAAGTACTAAAATCAGGAATGAAACAGAAGACATTACTATTGACCTTCCAGAAATAAAAATGATTATAATGGAATATTATGAACATTTGAATGCCATTAAGTTAGATAACTTAGATGGAATGGTTACATTTCCAAAAAGACATAAACTACTTAAACTTATTCAAGAAAATACAGAAATCTGAATAAAAGTGTAACAGCTAAAGAGATTGAATTCATGAGACTGCCCACAAAGAAGAGTCCAGGCCCAGATGGACTTCCTAGTGATTTCTACCAGACATTCAAAGAATTAATACCAATTATTAATTATTTTAATTAATTATTTATTAAAATTTATTAAATTATATTATTTATTATATAATAATTATAATATATAAATTATATTATTTATTAAAATTATTTTTAATTAATTTATTTTAATTATTAATTATTCATACCAATTCTTTATAAATGCTTCCAAAAAGTAGAAGAGGAGGGGATACTTCCCAGCTCATTCAATGAGGCCATTTTACCCTGGTACCAGGACCATAGAAATAGAAAAAAAGTACTCACCAATATTTCTTACGAATATAGATGCAAAAAAAAAAAAAAAACACAAAAGAAACAAATTAACTAAAGAAATACAGGCTGACTGAATCTAACAACTTATAAATACTTTCCTCTGTGATCAAGAGCAAGGCAAGGATGTCTCGTTACTTACGTTAAACATTGTACTGGAGGTTCTGGTCAGGGAAAGTGGGCAATAAAATGAAATAAAGGCACCCCATTTGGAAGAGAAGAAGTAAAACTTAAAACTGTATCTCTTCACAGATGGCATGACTTGAATATAGAAAATTTTAATCAGCAGAAATACTATTAGACTAATTTTAGAAAGCAGTAAGTGTGCAGAATAGACAACACAATTGATTTTTATATACTTGCAGTAAACAACCTGTAATTAAATGAACAAAACATTTCATTCACAATAGCATGAAAAATAAGTAAATGCTTAAGAATAAGTTTAATAAAAGAAGTGCAAAACTTATCAACTAGAAACTACAAAACATTGTTGGAATAAATGAAAGAAAACCTAATAAATGAAAAGATATTCTATTCCATGGTCATGAACCAGAAGACTTACTGTTAAGATGGCAATATTCCACAGATTGATCTATAGCTTCAACACAATCTTTATCAAAATCTTAGCTATCTTAGCTTGCAGGAGTTGGCAAGCTTATCCTAAAATTCATATGGGAATTCAAAGGACCAAGAACAGCCAAAACAATCTTGAAAATAGGAACACTCCCTTCCCCATTTTACAACTTAATACCAAGTAACAACAATCAGGACAGTGTAGTACTTTCATAAGGACAGACATATAGGTCAGTGAAATAGAGTTGAGAATCTAGTTATAAACCCTCATGTTTGCAGTCAGTTATTTTTGACAAGGATGCCAAGACCATCTAGTGGTGAAAGAGTAGTCTTTTCAACAAATGGTGCTGGGACAACTGGATATCCACATGCAAAAGAATGAGGTTGGACCACTATCTCCCATCATACATAAAAATTAAGTCAAATTGGATCAGATTTAAATGTAAGAGTTAAAACTGAAACTCTTAGAAAAAAACAGAAGTAAATGTTTACGACTTTGAATTGAGTAATGTTTTCTTAGATACAACACTGAAAGCACAAGCAGCCAGACAAAAATAGATAAATTGGACTTCATCAAAATTAAAAACTGTTTTGCTCTAAATGACACCATCAAGAAAATGAAAACACAAACCACAGAATGGTAGAAAATATGTGCAAATTATCTAGCTAATAAGGGACTTATATCAACATTTATAAAGAGCTCTTACATCTCTATAATAAAAAGATATATAACCCAATTTAAAAATGGACAAAAAATTTGAATAGATGTTTCTCCAAAGAAGACACACAAATGGCCAGTGGGCACTTGAAAAGGCGTTTAACACCACTATAGTAATGAGAAATTAATTTGCTGTAATTCAGGGAAATTCATGTCATTACTACAATGAGATACCACTTTACAACCCCTAGGATGGATATAATTATGAAGACAGATAATAACAGTATTGGTGAGGATGTGGAGAAATTGGACCTTCATTCACTTTTGGTGGGAATGTAAAATGGTACAACCAGTTTGGAAAGCAGTCTGGAAGTTCTTCAAAAAGTTAAACAGAGAGTTACCATGTGATCCAATAACTCCAATCCTACGTATATACCCACAAGAAATGAAAACACACATCCACATAAAAACTTTACATAACTGTTCACAGAAACATTATTCCTAATACCAGAAAAAATCCAGATGTCCATCAACTGAAGAATAAAGAAAAAGTGGTATATCCCAAAGTGAAATATTACTCAGTAGTAAAAAGGAATGAAATATTTATACATGCTACAACGTAGGTGATTTTTTTTTTGAGAGAGAGTGAGAGAGAGGGTGCGAGTGAGGGGCAGAGAGAGGGAGGGAGGGAGGGAGGGAGAGAGAGAGAGAGAGAGAGAGAGAGAGAGAGAGAGAGAGAGAAGTGGAGCTTGTGTTCACCTGAAGCAGGGCTCAAGCTCACCCGAAGTGGGGCTTGAGCTCACACGATATAGGACTACAAGTCACAAACCTTGATCATGACCTGAACTGAAGTCAGATGCTTAACAACTGAGCCACCCAGGCGCCCCAGCCTAGGTGATTCTAAAAAGCATTATGCCAGGTGAAGGAAGCCATGCACCGAAGGACAAATATTATGTGATTTCATTTATATGAAATTTCCAAAATAGGCAAATCGGTAGAAACACAAGTAGATTATTGGCTTCCTTATAAAGATTTCTTGTTGTGGTGTTGCAAATATTCTAAAATCAATTGTAATGGTGGTTGAAAATATCAGTGAATATACTAAAAACCATTGAATCACACTTTAAATGTGTGATTTTTATAGTAGGTGAGTGTCTTATCTACAAAAGACAAAGCTCATTTTTAAAATGCGGAAAAGATTTAAACACGCTCATCAAAAGATATCTAAATGGCTAATCACAAAAAGATGCTTAACATTGCTAATTAGCAGACAATATTAATTAAAACTCAGGTGAAATACTATTACACACCTGGCATAATGGCTAAAAGTGAAAAGAGTGATAAAACCAAGCCTTGATGATAAAGTGGAGTACATGAAACTATCATACATTGCTTGTGGGAGTGTACATAACCATGTTGGAAAACTCTTTGGTGATATTTGCTAAAGCTGAACATAACCTACCCCACAATCATCAGTTTTACACTTAGGTAAAGAAATGAGTTTATATATTACAGGAATGTCACAACAGCTTCATTTATAACATCTAAGAACTGGAAACTCATGTTCACCCACAGTTGAATGGATAAATTAGTGTATAGTGTAATAAATATCATACTACACGGAAATGCTCTGCTTCCCAATGAACATGCATTCCCTACTCAACTTAAAGTCTTCTACTAACTCAAGAGCCCAAGGAATGCCAACTACTCCACAGAAATCTTATTACCAGACTGGTAGCATTTTCTAACCAAAAGACTTGGGGGTAAGGAGACAGGGAGGGAAAAGGAAGCCATGCATACTGAGCTACCGGTTTTTCAGTTATGGTGATGAAAGTCAGAATGGTGGTTCCCTTTGGGGAGAGAAAGTATATTCCCTGGAAAGGTGAGGAGAGCCTTTGCGGGGGCTGGAGATATTTTTATCTTTTGGGGAGTTCTGTGAGAGTATACACATGTAAAAATTCACCGAGCTCATAATTAGGATTTATGCACCTTATGTATGTTATTCTTTAATACGATTTTCTTTACAAAAGATTATTCATAGAAGCCTGGTGTGTAATTATGAAAATAAAGAGGAAACTTGCCCATCAGCAGGAGAATGGCTAAATAAATTTTTGTGTAGTCTTTCAATGGGATTCTGTACAGCAATCAAAATGAATAAACTGCATTCATTTTTGGCTAAATCCAACAAAGCCGTCATATTTTTGTATGAAAAAAGTTGTTGAAGGGAATATATAATATGACATTCCTTCTATCAAATATGTTAAGAATAACAAATGTTCATGAATTTGTTTTTTTAATGTTTACTTTTGCGAGAGAGAGTACAAGTGGGAGAGGGGCAGAGAGAGGGAGACAGAGGATCCAAATGTTAAGAATAATAAATGTTCATGAATTCTTTTTTTTTAACGTTTATTTGTTTTTGAGAGAGAGAGAGCACAAGTGGGAGAGGGGCAGACAGAGGGAGACAGAGGATCCAAAGCAGGCTCTGTGCTGATAGCAGCAAGCCTGATGCAGGGCTCGAACTCATAAGCCAAACTCACGAACTGAACTCATGAACTGTGAGATCATGACCTGAACCAAAGTCAGATGCTTAACCAACTGAGCCATCCAGGCACCCCTATGAATTCTTTTATATAGTAAAAATCTAAAGGTGTACATGGGATTGGTTAAAAAGTGAATTCAGGATAATGGTTATCTCTGGTTGAGCAGAAGCATGGAAATAGAGAAGATACAAAGACTTCACTTATATCTGTACTGTTTTATTTGTTAGTCTGCATGGTGGGTTTCATGGATGTTTATTATCATTATATTTTATTCCTTTTACTATATTTGGAATTTTTAATCTATAAAACAAATAATTATAGGCACTCTACTTAAACATAGCAAATTGAATATTCACACTTATCTTCCTCCATGCCTTGAAAGCTTACTATAATGACAATAAAGAAATTAAAAAAAACAAAAACAAACCAGTATACTTACAAGGAAAAAAAAATGGGAGAGATGCTAGACCATGAAATACTTGAAGTTAGCAACCAGATATATAGGTTGTATTTGGCTTAATATAATTGAGAGAACTGAACCTTAAATGCTTGCAGTGGAGGGAGCCAATAATTAGGCAGATAATTTGCATGAAGAGCCCTGAAAAGGCTCAGAAGGAGATGCTAGATACTTTGAAGACTAGGGTTCAAGGTGTGACTGAAAATAGGAGAACTGATTTGAAATATGTATTTGGATTAGGTGGATTCTGATGGCTCTTACCTACTCCAGCACGACTAGAGACTCCTCTCCAGTTCTTACAGGACAAAGGACTTTTTCCTTTCATGCAAGTTTGGATAGCTGGTGATGCAAATGAGATGCTGGCCTGAAAATACACCCAGACATTTCCCAGCTGTTGCTATCATAACACTGTTAGCTGGGCTTGAAACTCCAAAGTAGGAGATCGGTGAAATGCTTTTAGGAGTAAGAAATATATTTAAGAGAGAGTCCTATAAATACAGGTATGTGAGGTCCCCAGTTTAAAGATCAACCTACTTCATGAACCTACAGTGATAAGCCCTTTTGTGAACACAGTCTTGAGTCACTCACTCTAAGAAGTGAACAGACAGTTGACAACTGCCAGCCTTTTGAAGACCTCTTATATGAAAATCAGAGAGAAAAATAAACAGAAAATAAGAACTTGGAACAAAGCCAAATAATACTGCAACCATGAAATAAGAACAGGATTCTATAAAGAGGATAATTCAGAGAGGTAAGAACTCTTTGAAATTTAAGATACGAGAGCGTAAAATCTTGGTAGACGATTTAGAAGATAAAGTAGCAAATATCGCACAAAAAGTAAAAATGGGCAATAGAAGACAGAAAGAAGAAAATTGGACAATCAGTCCAACAGTGGATTAATAAGAGTTCTAATAAGAGGATATGAATGAGTACTAGAAAACTTTTTGTAATAGAAGAGGTTCCATATTGGAATGAGAGATATGATATTGTATATTAAAAAAGGACTGTGCAGGGGTCCAACAAAGGGAGTGAATGAAGATCTATATTCAGGCACATCATTGTAAACTCACACCGTCAAGGAGGATAAAAGAGAAGAAAGCTTTCAGAGAGATGAAACAGGTCACATTCAGTGGATTAAGAATGGAAATTATATTGTCTTTCCCATTTGCAATGCTAGAAATGGAAGAGGAACAACATTCTCATTTTTGGGGGGGAAAAATGAATTCCAACTTGAAGTTTTATATTCAGAGTTAAACAGGTGTGAAGTTAGAATAAAGACATCTTCAGACAGACAAAGCCTCAAACTTTACTTCTCTTACATGCTTTACCAGGAAGCTGCTGGAGGCTGTGTTCCATCAAATTAAGAGAGTAAATCCAGAAAGAGGAAGGAAAGCATGGGACCTGAGAATCAGGAATTCAACACAGGAAAGAGGCAGGGAAGGAAGCTCTAGGATAGCATCTATTGCCTCCAGCACAGATAGTTCAGACTGGTGCTGGTGGGAGGTCATTGGGGTTTTTTTCCTTTTTTTTTTTTTTAAAGTAACTGACAGATTGATTGCCTAATTGACGTGTTGGATCACATTGAGAGGAGTAGAGGAGTTTTACAGATTTGGATTCATGGTACATAGAAACAGAAAACTTAAGCAAATAAAAAGTGAGTCAGACTAAATGTTTGTACAGGAAAGGAAATCCAATCGTAGTACAATGTAGCCTTTTTGTGAATAATGGGTCCACGGTCATAAATATGTTAGGGAGTCAAAGGATAATATTTGAAGTTCAAAAATAGCTGTTCAAGAAATAGCTGTATTGTCATGCTATTTATAAGAATGCATGAAAATAGTAAAAGAAATAGCTAAAAATGTTGAAAGTGGGTTTTACCATGTATTGGAATCAGGAGTGGAGAGGAGTTATGTCAGAGGATGGCAGCTTTTCATTATTACTATTTGATTTTTTTAATGATGTGTATGTATAATTTTAATGAAATACAAATTAATTTGGAAACTATAGTATCGTACTGTAGTGTGTTGTGATAATGGTAAGCATAAGGTGTCATAAGAGCACAGAGCGCAGGGTATCAGCCCAGATAATGAGAATCAAAGAAGGCTGCTGGCAGAGGGAATTCCTGAATGGAATTCACAAGAATTCGTAGAAGCCACGGGAAAGGAAGGAAAGCGAGATGCACATTCTGGGAAGCAGGAGCAAAGCCTCAAGGGTTCCACGCTGGAAGAAACCCAAATCAATCAGGTTAACTGGGGTTCACTGCCTCCTCGGTGACCATTACAGAGCCTAACATTAGTAAATTCTTAGTAAATATTTGTTGAATTAATGAACACAGTCGATGTATGGAAGGGGCTTGTTAAGAGTGAGAAGTCTGGGAAAGGAGATGCATGACAGTAGGCAGCCTACCTTGTATCTAGAGCAGCACGAGTCTAGTCAGGGAGATCTAGCAAACTCAGGTTGACCAGTTTGTCGTCCAGCGATGTGGACTGTTTGAGATACGTAAATATTCTGGAGTTCAGTAACAGTATAATCACAGTAATCCAGCATAAGCATGCTCTTGGAATAAAATGTACCAATTAAAAGTATAGTTAATAGTTTAACTGTGTATGTAAATAGACCACCCATTTAAAACATTAGGATATAATTTAAAACATTAAAACTGTTTGAAATATAATAGAGTCTATCTTAGAGTATGTCAGAATTTTTGCTGTATTTTTTATTTTTGTATACATCAGTTCTGTGGTAAATATTACATGCTTCCTTTGTTTTGTTTTGTTTTTAATTTTTTTTTTATTTATTGTTTAGAGAGAGAGAGACAGAGTGTGAGCGGGGGAGGGGCAGGGAGCGAGGGAAACACAGAATCCGAAGCAGGCTCCAGGCTCTGAGCTGTCAGCACAGAGCCTGATGCGGGGCTGGAACCCATGGACCGTGAGATCACAACCTGAGCCAAAGTCGGATGCTTAACTGACTGAACCACCCAGGTGCCCCAAATGTTACATTTACATTTTTAAATTTGATAACCTGTTCATTTATTAGGAAGAGTCTGTTTTAATTTTTAATCCAATTAAAATTAGATAAGGAAACCTCCCCCCCCCCTTTTTTAAAGTTTATTTATTCATTTTGAGAGAGAGAGACAGAGAGTGAGCAGGGGAGAGGCAGAGAGAGAAGGAGAGAGAGAGAGAATCCCAAGCAGGCTCCACACTGTCAGCGTGGAGCTTGATGCGGGAGGGCTCAAACTCAAACCGTGAGATTGTGACCTGAGCTGAAATGAGCTGGATGCTTAACTGACTGAGCAACCCAGGTGCCTCAGGAAGAACCCTTTTTAAACACACACACACACACACACACACACACACACACACACACACACACACACACATTTACCAAAGGTTGGAAGTTTTAAACTTTGTTCTTAAATCCCTTTATTTACTCCAGCCAACCCTATCATAAACATCAGTTTTGCTTTGGCTAGTTACAGAATCTCACTAATAAGTGAAATGCCAAATGTTAGTTAACTTGTGGTTGTTTAGATCTCGGAATGTATTTTCCTTTGAAAATAGATCCACAAAGAGGTATTTAATCAATGACACTGATAAGCCATAATATTAATAGAACTTGCCTGAATTTACCAGAAATTGAGGAAAAAGCAAGTTTCTTTCCCCCGTTAGGATTTAAAATTTGAAACTCTTAAAATTGTGGTCTTCCTTTCTTTACTCCTGGTTTTGACATTCTTGTTTTTCCTTCTCAAGATTGCTTTGGCTATTTGGACTCTTATGTTTCCATACAAATTTTAGCATTATTTGTAGTTCTATGAAAAAAGCTGTTGGTATTTTAATAAACATTGCATTGAATCTGTAGATTGCTTTGGGTAGTATTGACATTTTAACAGTATTAATTCTTCCAGTCCATGAGCATGGGATTTTTTTTCCATTTGTTTGTGTCATCTTCAGTTTCTTTCGTCAGTGTTTTGTAGATTTCAGAGTGCAATTCTTTCACCTCCTTAGTTAAGTTTATTCCTAAGTATTTTATTCTTTTTGGTGCAGTTGTAAATGGAATTTTCTTAATTTCTCTCTCTGCTACTTTGGTCTAAGTATACAGAAATGCTACCAATTTCTAGGTGTTAATTAATATCCTGCAACTTTACCAAATTAATTTATTACTTCTAGTAGTTTTTTGATGGAGTCTTTAGGATTTTCTATATATAGTGTATCATCTGCAAGTAGTAACAGCTTAACTTCTTCTTTCCCAGAATGGATGCCTCTTATTTCTTTTTCTTGTGTGATTGATGTGGATAGGACTTGCAGTACTATGTTGAATAAAAGTGACAAAAGTGGACATCTATGTCTTATTTCTGATCTTAGAGGAAAAGCTCAGTTTTCTAGCATTGAGTATGATGTTAGCTGTGGGTTTTAAATACGTGGTCTTTATTATGTTGAAGTATGTGTCCTGTAAACCCATTTTTTGAGAGTTTTTATCATGAACAGATGTTGTATTTTGTCAAATGCTTTTTCTGCATCTAGTCAGAAGATCATATGATTTTTATCCTTCATTTTGTTGACATGTATCATGTTGATTGATTTGAGAATATTGAACCATCCTTGCATCCCTGAAATAAATCCCACTTGATTGTAGTGAATGATCTTTTTAATGGATTGTTGAATGTTGTTTGCTAATATTTTGTTGAGGATTTTGGTATCAGTATTCCATCAGGAATATTGGTGTATAGTTTTCTTCTTTTATGGTGTCTCTGCCTGGTTTTGGTATCTGTTACGCTGGCACGTTGAATGTATTTGGAAGCTTGATCTGGTCAGTCACCACCTGGGGGATTTCATCCTATCAAATGGTCTGTATCTCTCTTTTCTCCATCACCACACTGCGCACTGCAACACACACACATAAACACAAATTTTCTTTATTTCTAAACACCTAGTATATGCCATATGTCAAAAAGAAAGAATTCATTAACGTATGGAATGAATTCTAGAAAGGATTTGCCTTTCTAAAAATGTTTATTAGTGCCAAACAATTCCAAATGGTATAACAAAGTTGAGTGAGTAAAAAATCAGCTGTGTTGAAGTAGCTACCTAGATCTGGGTACCATATGGTTGGGAGTGCACTCCCATGTTGTTCTTCCCCACCCCCACCCCCAAATTTTTTCTCTTCTGTATCCTCCTGAATCTAGCTATTTCCTAAAAGTTTCCAAATTGCTTTTTAGGAAGGTTCTTGAGACATTGGGAAGGTTATTAAGACAGAGGGAGTGAAGGCATCATAGTAATTTATAAATAGGATGACCATACATCCAGATTTGCCTAGGATAGTCCCGGTTCACATTTGTCCTGGCATAATATGATAGTTGATTGCCCCACTTTAAATTCTCAAAAGTGTCCCTGTTTAGATGACAAGTTATATGGTCACCTTGTGTATAAGTCACATGTTTACAAATAGGATATTGTAGTATTTCACAAGTGAGAAATAACTTGTTAAGCCCAGGCAAATGATCTTTTGCTTTTGGCTCTCTACCTGAGTAAGAGCTATGTTTAAGCATAATGAACTAGTGACATATAAGCACACCGTATCCTTATAATTCTGTGGAATAACTTAGAATTTGCATTAAGACAGTAAGTGCCCATCGATGAATTTTCAGGTTATCAAAGATAGAAATGGGAATATTTCAACTTTTACGTGTCAGCTTTGTATATGCATTTCTAAATTGTTTTATGTAATTAATCTACCTGTTATCTAGCTTATTTCTTCCTGTTGAGTACACACATGAAGCAGCAGATGGCATTCTCTCCCTACAATTGTTAGATCCTCCTGCATAGAATGTTACCAACAGTTACTGGTAAATTGAGTAGGAAAGCGCTTGAATAAGGAAACAAAAAAACACATTGTAACAGTAACTTCAATGGACTGCTGTAAATGCAATCCAAGGTTGAAATAATCTACTTGCTGCTTTTCCAGCTACTTGGATATATTTCAGTTGTTGTCAAAATATATGTATTTGTATTTGATAACACTAAATTTTAGGGAAAAGCATTTAAGAAATTCAATCACAAGAAAACTTCTGTGCATAGAATTTTTACTTTGGTGAAAAATAAGTAGCAGCTTTAAAACATTTTAAACAATAAACATTTAGACATTTAAAAATATTTTAGTGTAACAAGTGTGTCATGCAGTTTATAGGGAAAAAGTACCTTCGGAAGTTAAGATTTCTTTTGAAGTTTGAATGTTAGAAAATAATGATAAGATGATTTTGGGGATTTTCTATTAAATGTTTTAAGTTTTTTAAAACTTCAGTTCTAGGTAGCTTCCACATTTACTCTGTAAATGTACTATGTAAATGTCTTTGTGATAGTGTCATTAGAGTTAGATTTTCCTTCTTAGAGAATGGTTATAGGCCATGTTGGTGCTTATCCACCTGGATTGTTTTATTGCTTAGAGATTTATTCTTTTAATTGTCATGTAATACATCTAATACATATGTATTGCATATAATACATCAGTATTCAGATAGGTCTTTTTTAAAGGTAATTTCTCTGCACTATTCCCCACTTAATTCATCTTACATAATAATATTTATTAACTATTAAGAAATCCAACACCTTTTGTGCCCCTGCTAAATAGAAAATTGAACAAAGCAGACTAAAGGTCTAATGCAGACTAAAGGTGTAATTATTTTCTTTTAAAACTGTTTTGGCTTTGTAAATGGATTTGCCAAGTTACCACTTTTAAGTATGAACTCCCTAAGTGGATTTAAGTGTTGATTCAAGAGCATGAGGTATGAGACAAGGAAGTTTGGAGCAGGAAAACATAAAGTTAAAATTTTAGCAGCCACTAATAATTGAAATTATGGTGTAAATTGGAGAAATACAGGATTTACATTGGAGAACTGTGGGTTTAGATTTTTTAACTGGTTTGTATATTTTTAACTGACTTATTATTGTTTGTCACATCAAATATACCATTGTTTGGTTTCAAATCTTATGTGAATTATCTGTAATTCAGTAATTCTTTGTACATTTGTTGAACACTTAACTATCTCTCTTGTGCCAAACACTATGCTAGACCCCGCAAGAATAAAAAATAATGGTTCTTTGTGATTACTTGATAAAGTGCATACTAATTTACAGAGTATTTTTAACCTATATTTTTCTTTTTTCCATTTATTTTTATGATTATAAATTCCAAAGCACTTACAGAATTTGACATCTGTGGACAAAATGCAAAGTAATGCTCCATGTGCATTCATAGGTTATGAATGACATTTTTTGGATTGTTCTCTTCATTAATTTTTAAAAAGTAAGGTAGAAGTTAATGATTTCTTCTGGTGGTGATTTCATAAGTTTTCTGCCTCAGGTATATATTTATCTGGCTTATATTCGAATGTTTGAAATTTTCCTAATGATTCTAAGAAACTGCTGTAATAATAATAAATGAAGTAGGTGATAGGGATTAAGGAGGGAACTTGTTATAATGAGCACAAGGTGAGGTATGGAATTGTTGAATCACTATATTGTACACCTGAAACTAACATAACTCTGTCTGTTAGCTGTACTAGAATTAAAATAAAAACTTAAAAAAACGATAAGTGAAGTGTCACGTGGTATGTGACTAAGGTGTCTTCTTGAAAAATTTTCAGCCCTGAAAAAACACTCAATTTAAAGAGGTTGTAGTTTTTAAGTTTTACAGAAATCAATTTTCTCCCCTCTTTGGTCTGTAGTTTTTTTTAATGGTCATTGTATCTTGTACAAATTATGCACAGGACAATCTTCCCCCACGAATCAAAACATGAGGCATACAAAATAAACATTTTCTATAATTTGAATTATGTCCACAGTTCTTGATTTATACATATGTACACAATGACTACATTTCTTTGGTAGATCTTGCTACTGGGATCATGATGGGCATTTTTAAAAATTCAGATAATCTGCCAAATACATCATTGGCCAGTTTGTGAAGTGGAGATAGGGAACTTAGTTCCTGGAGTCTTGGGGTAGAATAGGCTATCTTAAAAATATTTGAGTTGCTTAAAAGAAGCTTGTATGTGAAAATATTTCGCTGACTTTGGCATCTCAATGTTAGAGGCATATGCAAATCTTCTGAAATGTGTTCACCTGTGATGCTTGTGCTAAAATTGGTTTTATTTAGTGTCAAAATAGTTATTGATGAGAACCTCCTTTTGTATTCCTAAAAGTATTTTCTTTCTTCTGTTCATAACTGCTTTAAGTAGCTTGCTTGAAGGGAATTCAGGTGAGATAGGATCCATCCTACTTTTGCCATAGAAACCCCAGTATTTGTAAATAATCCATCTCTTTGTTTCTTTTTTGCTTCAGTGTGTATATAACACCTATTATATATTATGATGATCAACTGGAATGATCAGAACAATCTTTTTAGCTAGAATTTGAATAAAGATGGTTGAAATATTTCCAGGAGTTTAAGACTTTAAGATATAGTTATCCTATAGCATTAAATGTTTCCTAAAGAACTGAATGAGGAATAGTATGGATCATTTCATTTTTCATTATTTACTTAAATAACTCTTTAAAAGTTTTTTATATTAATTAATCCTTTATGTACTAACACATTATACTTTTTTTGGTAGGATAAGTATGAGAAAGTAAACATGGGATATTATTTCCAAGGCACATTAGTATTTGAGGAATAGAGGTGTTTAGCCTGAGAGCAAGCCTAAGTACTTAGTACTAAGTAGCTAAACATTTTACTTATATATTTATGTGCGTATTTATATTTTTCTTTTCCAAATATATACTGTGTGTTGCTAATTGATGTTCTAATCTAATAACTATGAAGAAAATTAATCAGGTAGGCTTACTGAAAAATATACATGAATGGTTAGCCAGAATTGTAGGCTATTTATTAACTTACACAAACAGGTATGATTATAATGATGTAAAACAATAAAAACGAAGATAATAGGGAAAAGACAAAAGAAATGTAATAAAATACGAATTTGCTGTCTTTAATGTTAAAACGACAGGCAGTATTTTCTTCATGGTTCTTTAAGATATTTTTTGGTTTTCCCTGTTGGTTATGTTATATATATTTGGGAAATCCAGTAAAGTCTATTAAAAGTGCTTAACTATGTTTGTCTAAGTCTGAATGGCACTGCCCAAGTTCAAAAGCTTAATGCTTAGCATAGTAGGCAGTTTATTGAATGAATTTGTTTAAATGTGTTGTCAAAAATTATTCTCCAATTATATTCTAAGTCTTATAAATTTAGGTTCTACTACACATAGATGAATGCAATCTGCATTTATTAGATTTCTACTGATTTCAGAGAATATTGTGTGCTTATTATATTTCTGCTTATTTTATCAAACGAGCTAGCTTCAGGTTATGTAATGTTAAGCTTCTTACCACCATGTGGCAGTAAACCAGATAAATAGAAACTTTAGTAGCATAGATTATAGTAGTTAATGTATATTCCATCTGGTACATTTATTATTTTCTTTCTTGTGAAAAGGCCAAAAAAAACCATTTTGTTTTAGCTTAAACAAAGGATAAATGAGCAATCTGAATAAGGCTCCTTTACTGTCCTAATGATTAATGATCACTGAACACTTTTGAAAGATTAGCATTTTTCAGAGCTGCTAAAAAAATATACTGTTTTATTTAATTACAAGAAAGTAAAGGCTCTTCACACTGACAGGTGGTGGAAATTAGCAGGCAGTTTTGAAATTGTGCTGTGCACAAGAAATTAGATCTCATTTTAATTCTGCTTTTCTCAACTAGCAAATGAGGTTAATGCCATACATATTCAGCTGATATGGATGAAGAAATTGATATAAAGTAGATCAACATAGCTACAGGGCTAGATTAATTTATAGGTAAAGAGGCAGTGATAAATGAAAGTAATGTAGTAGTGGTCACTAAACTCCTCTGCCATGAGGGATTCAATAGCGTTAGTTGCTCATTAAAGGCATTGTCGGGGTGCATCAAATAGAAATTTGAAAAGGAATAGCCAACTAACCCCTAATTATCAAAATACAGAAAATACTAATTATACCTTAATTAGCTTTTCTTTTAATGTACTGAAATTTGTTACTTTTTGTGTGGCACAAATGGATAGTTATATCAACAATAAATAGGTTGTTTTAATAACTTTCTTTTACCTCTGGGAAAACTACACTCCAATTTTTAATATGCAATAATGCTTCTCTCTAGCCTGTAGGAGATGAAAATTATTAAGTAGCTTTATTTTTTTGAAGATTTTACAGCAGCTTTGGGAAGAATTATTTCACCATGCATCAATTACTTTTAATTGAACTGAATATTTTTCAGATTGTACCAAATGCCTCTCATTTAAGTTTAGCAGTTAGAGTTTAAGAAAGCATTCATAATGAGAACTGCATATAACTTCTGTCATGTGTTGTAAGCAGATAAGGATGATTATTTATTTTGAATTTTTAAAAAGCAATCCAAGGTAGAACTCATAAAGGTAGTCATCTTTTGGGGGGGGGGGCAGGCAATGTTAGAGAAATAGAAGATGCATATTTTAGAAACTTGGCTTGTGAATTTTTTTTCTTCCCTCAAATAAGGTTGTTATCAAACAATCCAGTTAAGCAAAAATTCATTTATTTAGATGCAGTGTTGTAATGGGAAGTAGCTTGGGCTTTTGATCCAGTAGATCTCAAGCCTGTTCTGTGGTCCTCCTTCTATCTCTTATTACCCTTGGCAAGTCCATTAACTTTTCTGAGTATCAGTTTCCTCACCCATCAACAGGGGAGATGCTTTTTTACAGATAATTGTGAGGATTAAGTAAAATATATAACAAGTGCCTAGCATAGAATTTAATACAGTGTAGATACTTTTAAAAAAAGCTGCTGTTATCGATAAGAATAACAAGATTGGACTAATTGTTTTAAAAAATTATCTCTCTATGAATTTAATGTAATGGTGAACTTCTCCTTGAAAGAATTTCATGTATAATATCTATGTAGATGTAGAATATCTAATGTAATCCCTGATCTATTTTGGAAACCAGTGGATATCACAGATTGATGTGTGTGTGTGTGTGTGTGTGTGTGTGTGTGTGTGTGTGTGTGTGTAGAATTTGCAAGCATTTTCTCTTTGAAGCAGATATTTACAGTGATTGTAGTATCAGCACATAATCTAAGTTCATATGGCCAGGCAGAACTGGGAATTAAAACTAGACAGTCTGAATATGACGCCTCTCTAGAAGAAGACAAAAGTGGTGACTTATGACCTAATCAAATCTATAATTGGTTCAAAATCTCTATTTTTCTGTCCATAAGCTTTTGATGCTTATGTTGAATTTGTGTGTCCTCTCTGGCTATTACACTGGCTATTAACTTGGTCTGTGACATTAAACCTCTCTAACTTTGCTTTATTTGTCAGTAAAATAAAAACCATAATATTCATAAAATGCTTTTTTTGTTAATAAACTGTATCAGCATGTTATACCAACATCAGATATGTTGTATATTTTATTGAAAAAATCCAATAATTCAAATAGAAAAAAAAGAATGGGTCACCAGAAAAAAGCAGGAGAAACATTTTATAATTTATCAAGATATGAATACTAGTACTACCTTAAAACATAAACACAACCAGAATACTTATTAGAATTATGAATACTAACTAAATAAATATATGTGAAAGTAAGTTGTAAGCTTCATAATTACAGGAAAATTAGAATACTACCTCTTAACTGCTTACAAAATAATTACAAAGAACAGTTAAAAACAGTGATTCTGAAGAGGAGTTAAAACAGGTTTTTTTCCTCGGAGGGTAAAGGAGAGTAGGAAAAAATGTCAGAACAGAAGACAGGAGGTAAGATTTTTATGTTCATCAGAAGAGATTGGTACTATATTTTAAAGGTTAGAAATACTGAATTACAGATGGGTCTCCAACTGAGGCCCTAAATCAGCAACATTAGTCTACTTGGAAACTTGTTGGAAATGCAAATTCTAGAGCCCTAGTGTACCTGACCTGCCAAATCCAAAGCTCTGTGAGCAGACCCAGCAGTCTGTACTGTAACAAAATCTTCAGGTGATTCTGATGCTCCCTTAAGTTTGAGAACCACTGAATGATTGCTTGAAGACAGATGCTGTGCCCTATTTTTTTTTTTAATCATCGTAAGGAACTAGGTTTGTTTGTAACTCCTCCCACCTTCTTTTAAACCTAAAGGCCTGCTCCTTTCTTGCTTGTATTTTAACCTAAGATGTAGAGAAGAGCAGGGGGAAAATGACCACTTGTTCGCTATATGTTAAACATTGTGCTAAAATACTCTAGGGGTGCCTGGGTGGCCCAGTTGGTTAAGCATCCGACTTGGGCTCAGGTCAAAATCTCGCAGTTCATGAGGTTAAGCCCCGCGTCGGGCCCTGTGCTGACAGCTGAGACATGGCCTGAGACACAGAATCTGAGGCCTCCTTCAGATTCTGTGTCTCCCTCTCTCTTTGCCCCTCCTCCACTCACATTCTGTCTCTCTCTCAAAAAGTAAACTAAACAAACATTAAAAAAAAATTTTACATACTCTAGCGGAATGTGTAAGTCAATAGAGAATCTGTGTTCTTCTTTCCCAAGATCTAAAATATATGTAGTTATAAGGGTACATGTGTAATAAACTATGGGTTATCCTCATCTTATTCCCAATTTTTCAACATTTATTTTAACATTATAAGTAAGGCTAAAATGAACAGTTTTTTTCTTAAAGGAATTTTCTAAATCACATTTCAATTAATGTATTGATTTTTTTTTAAGAAAACTGCAGTCTGAACTAATGCTTGAGTGGTCCTCAAATGTTGTGATTCTTCCCTATTTTTAGCTTTTTATGTGTGTTATGTTGCTGGTGATCTGTGGACCCATTAACTTTTTTTTTTTTTTTTTTTTTTTTAAGTAACACAGGGTGGAGCCCAACACAGGGCTTGAACTCCCGACTCGGAGATCAAGACCTGAGCTGAGATCAGGAGTTGGATGTTTAACCAACTGAGCCACCCAGGAACCCCTAGACTCATTAGCTTTTAAAAGTTAATAGTTTTCTAAGAAAAGTCCTTCAAACATTGTAGCAAGATTAGGTCAGAAGTTACACTTCTACTGCTAGAATTAGATTGATTGAATTTAATGCCCAGTTCTCTGTTACTTGCCTTGTGATTTTTGGCAAATATATAATCTCTCTGCGTCATTCTTTCTCATTTCTGGCAAATGAGAATGATAGTACCTACCTCTTAGGAAAGCTTTGAGATTAAATGAGAGTGCATATGAAATAATGGGCAGAGTGCCTGACTCATGGTGCTCAATAGATGTTAACTGCTGTGATAATGATGATGACGTTGACGATGATGACAATAATGTGGCTGTCACTTTCCTACTTCAATTTACCCAATACAGTGTTTTTAGAGGTATAAAACGTTAGAGCCTGGAAGAGACCAGATTAAATGAGCATCTTCCAAGTTGTTTTCTACAGATCACGAGGCTCTTGAAAACAGAATTTAACAGGTTAATAGTACTTTTGGAAAAGGTTTATTGTTTTTGTTGTTTGCCAAATTTGGAAACTTGGAAGAGCCCATATACCATATTTCTCTCAGAAATTTTTTTTTAATTTTTTTTTAACGTTTATTTTTGAGACAGAGAGAGACAGAGCATGAACGGGGGGAGGGTCAGAGAGAGAAAGGGAGACACAGAATCTGAAACAGGCTCCAGGCTCTGAGCTGTCAGCACAGAGCCCGACGTGGGGCTCGAACTCAACAGACTGCGAGATCATGACCTGAGCCGAAGTCAGATGATCAAACGACTGAGCTACCCAGGCGCCCCTTCTCTCAGAAATTTTTAATGCATATTGGCATATGCATTATGCCAATGTGGTTTTAAGAAGGCCCCGTCTTAAACAATCCTCAACCTTTATCAAAATTACTTAGCCATAGAAATCTTTTCTCTGCGGAATACCTACTTATGCTTTACAAAATACAGTCTGGGAAATGCTGTCTAGGCCAACCACTTTTGTAGGTAAAGAAGTATCTGTCTGATACCATATGGTTTCACTCTTATGTGGATCCTGAGAAACTTAACAGAAACCCATGGGGGAGGGGAAGGGAAAAAAAAAAAAAAAAAAAGAGGTTAGAGTGGGAGAGAGCCAAAGCATAAGAGACTGTTAAAAACTGAGAACAAACTGAGGGTTGATGGGGGGTGGGAGGGAGGGCAGGGTGGGTGATGGGTATTGAGGAGGGCACCTTTTGGGATGAGCACTGGGTGTTGTATGGAAACCAATTTGACAGTAAATTTCATATATTAAAAAATTAAAAATTAAAAATTAAAAAAAAAAGAAAATCTTGTCTCGAAATGCAAGCATGCAAACCCATGTTCCACAAAAAAAAAAAAAAAAAAAAAAAAAAAAAAAAGAAGTATCTGTCTCCCTAACCCTGTTCCGTAGAAATTGATGACTTACCTAAGGTCACACAGCCATAGACTCAGTTTGGAACCCAGCTCTTCTTAGTCATGTTCACTTGTTTTTCTAATTAATTCTGGATTCAGAAAGGAAAATGTTTTGAGTAGAAACTTGAAGAGGATTCTATAATACAGGATGGAAAGGAAAGAGGATTTGGAGGTAATTCTAGTGTCATGGGTCTCATGTTTGCCTGATTGTAAGGGAGTCCAAGATAGTGTAAAAATATAGTTTTGGAAATTTTTATTGAAAGGTGTTTGGTGCGTTATCATTGCTAGGTCATCTATGATTAGATCTAGGATTTCCAGTAATAAATCTTTATGAAATTGTAAGACTCTTTTGATTCTGAGTGACTAGAGAGAATTGGTGTTGTCTTTGGAATTGGCAGAATTGGAAGAAAAATGATTGAAAATAGACCAGATTCTATGACAAGAAGTGCGAATAAACTTCACTTCCTCTACACTCACATCTTCAAGTTATGTATGTGTGAGGAAGAATGGTACTGACTTATTTGTTGCTTTCCCTTTAAGTACTTTCTAGTAGCTGTTATCTAAAGCAGTTACAGAAATCTGTCTTTAGGACAGCTCTGGGGTCATTCAAAGCTATACATTTTTATCAGCCTAACAGATTATCCTCAAGCTTTATTAAGTTCTCTGTTCATAAATTTGTGATTCATTAAATTCACTTTTTACTTTTTGACTACAACTCTATTGGATTCACCTGAAAGGGACAGGATGCCTATAATTTAATCTTAAATCTAGGTCTCCTTATGTCAGAAAACATTTAAGAGTTTCTACATGAAAAATTTTGGAAAAATACAGATAATAATTGGAGCAAATAGCATAGTGTTTATAGCTGATACCTATTTAAGTCCTATAAAGACAGAATTCTCAATGAAATAAAAATCAGTTCTGGGATATTTTAATTTTTTTTTAACGTTTATTTTTTATTTTTGAGACAGAGACAGAGCATGAACGGGGGAGGGGCAGAGAGAGCGGGAGACACAGAATCGGAAGCAGGCTCCAGGCTCTGAGCCATCAGCCCAGAGCCCGACGCGGGGCTCGAACTCACGGACCGTGAGATCGTGACCTGAGCTGAAGTCAGAGGCTTAACCAACTGAGCCACCCAGGCGCCCCAGTTCTGGGATATTTTAAAAGATCTGCTTTCCAATAAATACTCGTAGTATATCAGTCAGTTTCAGGAAGTCAGACATTATTTGGGAGAAATAAATAATATATAAACTATATATTGTTATAAACAAAGACCTTTATGACTTTATGTGGGGATTCTGTGTTACAGGTAAAATGTTTCTGATATTTAATATATGCGTATCTTTTCTTTAAGACCTTGAAATTTGTGACCAAGCTACATACACATTTTCACATTTAGCATTTTTATTACAGTTAGAATCTCTGGGTGTTAAATTGAAGATACATTTGTTACATTTTAATTTTCAAAATAGTATTACTGTTTATCTTTAGTTCTCCAACTTTTTTTTGTATCCCACTTTTCCTTCACATTTTGCTTCAGAGAAACCAAACCAAATTACAGTATCATTATAATATCAAGGTCCTTAAAAATGTTCACCTTTGTTAACCCAGTATCTGGAAGTATAGCCTGAGGAAATAATCAGAAATTCAAGCAAAGCTTGGTGTACCAAAGAATATTTAAAAGAGTAGAAGATTGAGCAAGAAGGTTATGATAGAGACATATGGGGAAATATCAGGCACACAATGGAATTTGTGTAGACTGAATGTAAGAAGTTTTTGTTCTTTACCCCCTTGTATTCCCTCTTGCTAGACATAACCATTGTTTTATTCCATACTTATTTATTTATAATCATTATATATATATATATATATATATATATATATATATGTATATTACATATATGTGTGTGTGTGTGTGTGTGTATAATTTTTTTCAGGAATAGAGTTTAGTGACTCATCACTTACATATAATGCTCAGGGCTCATCCCAACCAGTGTTCTCCTTAATGCCTCAAACCCCTGTAGCCCTTACCCCCCACCTAACACCCCACCTGCAGCCCTCAGTTTGTTCTCTGTATTTAAGAGTCATGGTTTTTCTCCTTCTCTGTTTTTATATTATTTTTGCTTCCTTTCCCTTATGTGCATGTGTTTTGTATCTTAAATTACACATCTGAGTGAAATCATATATTTGTCTTCCTCTGACTTATTTTGCTTACCATAATACACTCTGGTTCCATCCATGTTGTTGCAAATGGAAAGATTTCATTCCTTTTGATTGCTGAGTAATATTCCATTGAGTACGTATACCATTTCTTCTCTATGCACTTGTCAGTTGAGGGGCATTTGGGCTCTTTCCATATTTTGGCTATTGTTGGTAGTACTGTTATAAACGCTGGGGTGCATGTGCCCCTTCCATGCTTTTTTAAATGAAAGTTTTATTGTCACAGTATGAAGCTTTTGATATAATGTTATATTTTTTTAAAATATTAGTTGAAGCTCTTTTCCCCTGAAAGACAAGGCAGTGAATGAAAAGATAAGGATACAGTGGTGTCAATGAAATAAAAGGTAGGAGGAGTGGAGAGATTGTTCATGGAAATGTAGGTCGGATGGAATGATTGTAATACCTTAAATGGATTTCAGAGGAAGCAAAAGTGATTTTTGTGAGATTGGTTATTTTAGTCATTTGAAATTGGGAATTTATTTTATTCTTGTTCTGCTAAACAGCGGCTCTTCAATCACTATACTAGGTGAATATAAAGAAAGATTTCTTGATAGCATAGTTATAACATGCCAAAAGCAGTCACGGATAAAAAGAGATGAAGACAGAATTCAAACGTAGGTTGGTCAGACTTCAGAGCACTTGTTCTATAGATGCATCATGTTTAGGATTCTAACTTCTACCTACCACATACTGTCTGATCATAGAAATAAAAGATCTATCTCAAGATATATTGTCATCATTACTACTTTCCTTATTTGAAAGGGATAATTTATCTTTTTATAGCTTTACTAAAGAGAGGAAGATTTCTCTGTGTTCCTATTTGTTATGCAGTGGTTTCTTAAAAATTGAAAAGTGAATTGCTAGTCAAAAGAAAAAAAATCAACTTCAGTTAAGTCCCAGAAGCTTTATTATAACTCCAAATCCCCAATGTGATGTTTCTGGAAACTGGCTCCTCAGACTGTGGTATACGTAATAATCTTGTGCAGGGCTGGAGTCTAATAAACGAAGATTCTTGTACTTGTCGGAGATTCTGATAGATAGATCTGGGCCAGGACCAAGAAATCTATATTTTAATGAGTACTCCTAATAATTTTGATGTAGGTGATCCCTGAACTACACTTCAAGAAACAGTCATTCAGAAGTTATACCTACTAGTTTATATACTGGATATATGACCAAGGAGTGAAGTGTGACTTTATAAATCCTCTCACAGAAGTGTAGATTGATATTTCCCTGTTTGGTTTAGTGAAGTCCTACATACCCAGTCTTGTTAAATAAATACTGGTTGACTAAATAGTTGTTTGATACCCATGTCTTTAGGCCTTTTATTTTACACTGTTAAAAAACCACATAGTAATCCAATGTTCTTGTTAAGCTATTTGCAGAACATATTAGGAGCCATAAAAATGTGTAAAACCCTTTGATTTGGTAATGCCGTATCTGGAAATCTATTATTAGGAAGTTGTCAGTCCTCATTGCTTTGGTGTTTGTACGTAGTAAATTTAGTATGAGGAAACTCATCTCTTAGCATGAAATTTGAAATCACTTGAAAAAATGCTGCTTTTCTAATGTTAATAGAAAATAGTACATAGTATTAAATACAGAAAAGATACAACTATGTGAAAAAAGGAGGAACAAAAAGACTGTAAGGGAAGGAACCAAATATTCATTTTCTTTATTTCTCATGACAGTTAAAGAGAATTAAAAAAAAAAAATTGATGTTTATTCTTGAGGGAGAGAGAGACAGAGCATGAGCAGGGGAGGGGCAGAGAGAGAGGGAGTCACAGAATCAGAAGCAGGCTCCAGGCTCTGAGCTGTCAGCACAGAGCCCGACATGGGCTCGAACTCAGGAGCCACAAGATCATGACCTGAGCTGAAGTCAGATGCTTAGCCGACTGAGCCACCCAGTCTCCCCAGTTAAAGAGAATTTTTAAATACATGTTTATTTTTCTATATATTTCCAGTAATATTTCTTATTAAAAGAAACACATTAATATAAATAAAATAATCATTTTTTATGACTTCACAGTTAACTTGATTGTATAGACGAAAGAAAGTCTAAGGATTTTCACATTACCTTCTATCATACTTAGTTTCACAGCGTGCTATGACGTCTGCCAAGTGCATGTAAATTTGCTGTTTCATATCTTCCGTTTATCATTTCTTAGTTTGCCATCGACTGGAGAATTTTGTTGTCATCTGCATACCTTGTTTAATATGGTATTTTAAACATAATTGTCAGGTTGGAGCAGTTGCCATTTCAAATAATTAGGAACACTCCGGCCACTGTGGGGTGGAGCTGTTTGTTAGAAGACATAAATAGAAGCCTGTTTATAAATCTTGGGTATTTTGCTTTTTTAAAAATTACTCCATTCCTAAGCATATCCATGTAAAATTACCTAAATGATTTTGGTGAGCCTTTACATTGTTATGGTATTTAAATGTTGTATGTATTCATACAATATAAACAGTGTATATATGCACATAAAAATAACATTAGTACTAAAGTAGTAGAGAACTTTGATAGCAGTCTTAATACAGTGTTAAGCTCTTCTCATTCAACAGTTTAATAGTCTTGTTAAGGTCTTTAAGACGTTTTAACCATGGCTAATTAAAAATAGAACGACTGGTCTGTTTTATTGTGCTTTTACTTGTGTCTTGGATGTCTATCCAGATGCTTTTGCTGATGGGGAGTTAAATCATCTGTTACAGTTTTAATGAAAAGAAAATACCGGAAGGATACAGGTCTTGGGGCCGTTGGTTTTAATTTTTATAAAGTATTTTATATTTTGGACTAGAAATTCCAGGATTTTTTTGTTATTTATCATTTATGAGTATTTTTTCTAGATCTAGGAATGTTCATGAACCTAGATAGTATATCACATTTTAGGATATCTTACTTTCAAAGTTTTATTTTGTATTTGTATACTATATAATAATATTGTAAAGTCTAGAACTAGAAAGGATCATGACATATCATGTGCTACCTTGAGGCAGTTAGAAATGTTTTAACCCTATTTTAATAGTAAGGCACTGGTGAGAGAGTAAGTGACTTGCCTAAGGTCTCATGGCTAGTAAGTGTAGAGAAAGCTAGGATCACGTCCTTTATTTTCCTAATGTAATTATTTTATCTCATTTTTTTCTTGGATCATTACGTTAATGAATTTTTCACAAATACAGCTTATGTCAGTGTTTGCCGTAATTAAGTTTTTAAGTATATTTCTATAATTGTAGGTAAAATGCTAGCATTTATTACAGGTTTTCTTTTTACCATTTGATAATATTTTTACAATAAAAATTAAGCAATTATAAAAATAAATAGCCTATTTTTTCAATTGGTGTAAGCTGGCTTTAGTTTATACTGCTAATAAAGGCACATTATGTTCAAGCATTGCAATTATCACTGAAATGCTCGTCCATTAACTGAAACATTAGGCTGAGTATATAATTACTGTCTAGAGCCAATATCTTCATGAAGCTGCATCTACAATGCTATTAAGCTATAAGCAATATTTGTAAACTAATATTTAAATGATTCAGAATTGATACCATCTTTTGTAAAGTTAAAAATAAATATGTATTCAGTTTGATTGGTTTTTCCTGTGCTCAGAAAAATGTAATGGGAATTCTCAAAGATGATTGAAATGTGTTACTTGAGATAGATGAATTTTAATACAGTTGCTTTAACCTTACACATGTAATCTTACTGAAGTCTTCTTTTTATCGTTTTTTTTTTTTTATTTTGGTAAGATACACAACATATATTTACTGTCTTAGCCATTTTTAAACATACAATGTTATTAAGTACATTCATATTGTTGTGCAACCATCTATCTACAGAACTTTTTTCAGCTTGCAAAACTGCAACTCTAAACCCATTAAATAGTAACAACTTTTCATTCTCCTCTACCCTTAGCCCTAGCAGCTACCCTTCTACTTTCTGTCTCCATGATTCTAACTATTTCATGTAAGTGGAATCATACAGTATTTGTGTTTTTGTGGGTATCTTATTTGACTTAGCTAATGTCCTCCAGGTTGATCCGTGTTGTAGCCTGTGTCAGAATTCACTTCCTTTTTAAGACTGAATAATATTCCATTGTATGTATATATACACCACATTGTGTTTATCCATTCATCTGTTGATGGACACTCGGATTGCTTCCACATTTCAACTATTATGAATAAAGCTGCTTGGAAGTACTTGTATCAAATAACCTGGCTGAATTATAACTTCTGGACAAAGTAGTTTTTAAAAACCCACTAGTTTAAGATGCTGGGAAGTGACCAAAAGTAGGTAGAAACCAGAGAGCCCATGCTCCTTGAGTAAAAAGAACAAAACTTGCTGAGATGCACATTTATCTGACTTTTCCCTTGAAGAAACTCAGAAGTTCATGCAGTGCACAGGATGCCAGCTCAAGCAAAAATCAGCCATCTTTTTTGATGAGTTAGAGGTTGAAAATCAGGGCTTTCAGAGCAGCTGAAAATGAGAGGGATACTGTAAAGGAAGAAGGCATATGGTAGAGAATCCCAGAAACTGTATACAAACTTATCCCAAGTCCTTACAGGGCAAGATTTCAGGAACTGGGGTGGAACTTCAAACTCTAAATTCTGTCTTCAGCAACTGCGGACATCATTCTGAGCTCTTTTAAGGTTTCTGACTGAGGAAATACAAATCTTAATCAAATTTTTTGCAGAAGAGCACTTTGGACCAACAATGAACTGTGGAGCGATAGATAAAACAACAGAAACAGCAAACTTTAAGTTCACAAGATTATTCTGTAATTATCAATTCTTCATTACAGTGTTGTTGCCCGCCTTCATTTAGCTGGTCTTTTATGTAAGAAATAAGTTAATTTTAAATACCCTTCCAAGTAAGAGCCTACAGTTATTTTTAAATTCACAATCTCTTTAGTTGATATCTGTTTCCTAGATTTCAAATATTGTAGTTATTGTTTTATATTTTCCTAGGATATTTTTGAGAAAGCTATTTGTGATGAGGATTCCAACTCTTTACCGAGGGGGGAGAAGCATTTGGCCAAGGCTCTTTTGAGAAGTCAAGGTGGAAATTGTGAAATACGTAAAAGCAGCAATTGTTAAATAGTCAATTGAAAATTTGTCAGTGTTCAAACCCAAAGAGAAAGGGTTAAGATTATATGGTCTTGTTTAAATTGTTATTTGCCGTTCTGCTTTCATTTGCCTCGTGATTTTCATGGTAGTTTAGTATACTGAAATAATCACTTTCTAACTTTGACTTTCTCCACAAACTGAGTAATTTCACTTAGATTCTAAATTTAAAGACTACTTTTAAAAACATCAGTGTATATGCTTACTACAGATACAATCAAATCACAGAATAGTTATATTTTAATTAACTCCCATCGTATTAAGATATCTTGGACAGCTGCATCTTTCATCTGTCAGCTTTTCAGTTAACCCAAACAAGCAAGCAGTCCAGTTTTGAAAGATGTGTGGAAGCTTTGACTATTTTGATTCTAGAGTTGCAGTTCTGAAGATGTATTCCATTAGGTTTATGTGCATATTCATTTTGGAACTGCCTTAAAATGATGTGGTAATACTCCTGAACAATCATTTAGTGAATACTGCTTGCAGTTCCTTATGAACTTGTTTGAAGCAGCTTCCAGAACTCAAAGATGATTCCAACATCCAGCTTATTTTCAGCATCCACCATGTGCAGGCAAACTCGGGTATGACCTTCTACTAGCAGGTCAGACCCCAGCCGCAGTGGAACACCAAACTGAAGCAGAACCCTGAACTGTTGGGTTTTGAACCACAATCCCACCAACTTCCCTACCGAGAAAGCACACTGCTCCCCTGTTGGTTACTTCCACATTTTTTATTCTCTCATAACCACATTTTGGCGAAGTGGTATCTAAACTGCTCGTTGCCATGCCCTGATCACCTGTTCATTTCTCAGTCTATTCAAATTTGTTCTTTTCAGCCTTTTCTAGTTCATTCCCTTTCACATTAAAAAAAAAAATCAACCTTATTGAGATATACTTTATATACACAATATACAATTTGGTGAGTTATGGCAGCTGCATATATATTGAGAATGCACTTACAGTGATTGCCACATTCAGGATATAAAATATTTCCATTGCTGCAAAAGTTTCCCTGTACCCCTATACATACATACATATATATACACACACACACACACACACATATATATATATGCATATATACGCACATATATATGTATATATATACATATATATGTATATACATATATATGTATATGTATATATACTCATGTATATACACACACACATACATAAGTATATATACATAATTAGAATATATATAGTATATATATAGTATATGTATAGTATAGTGTATATATGTAGTATATATACTATATTATAGTATAGTATATAGTATAACATATATATGATAAAGATATATGGTGTGTATATATATATATATATATATATATGGAATCACATAGTATATACTCTTTGATGTCTGGCTTCAGTATCTCAGCAGACTGTTTTTGAAATTGATCCATGTAACCGTGTATCTGTTCCTTTCACTGCTGAGTAGTATTCCATTGTCTGCATGTCCCACAGTGTATTTATATTCACTTATTGAGGGACTTTTTTTGGTACTTTTTCCTCTTTGTTATCATGAAAAAAGCTTCTGTGAACATTATCTGCAAGTCTTTGTGAGGGCATATATTTTCATTTCGAGTTTTCACTGTTCTTGAAAGTGAAATTGGCAAGTGATAGGAGATGTTAACTGTCGAAATGTTTTTCAAAGTGATTGTACCATTTTATATTCTTACCCACAATTTATTTTTTATAGTTTATTCTACAAAGTTGCCAACATTTTCAGTATGGTATTGTTAAGTCTTTTTAATTTTAGCAATTATAGTGAGTATAGTGAAATTTCACTGTAGTGTTAATTTGCAGTTTCCTGATGACTAATGATATGGAGCATCTTTTCATGGATTTACTGGCTTTTCATATTTTTCCCCTTGTAAAATGTCTGTTCGCCTCTTTTGCCTATTTCTTATTGTGATACTTGTTTTTTTTTTAATTATAGAGTGTTTTTTTTATAAATTCTGTATACTAATTCTTTGTCAGACATATGTATTATGAGTATTTTCTCTATGTCTGTGATTTGCTGTTTGTTTTCTTTAATGGTATCTTTTTTTTTTAATGTTTACTTTTGAGAGAGAGACAAAGTGTGAGCGGGGCAGGGACAGGGAGAAAGGGAGACACAGAATCTGAAGCAAGCTCCAGACTCTGAGCTGTCAGCACAGAGCCTGCCATGGGCTCGAACTCACGAACCACAAGATCATGACCTGAGCTAAAGTCAGAGGCTTAACCAGCTGAGCCACCTAGGCACCCCAGTTGGTGTCTTTTGAAGAGCAGACATTTGTAATTTTGATGAAGTCCAGTTTATCAATTTTCTTTTCTTTTTTGCTTTTGTGTCCTAAGAAATTTTTACCTACTGCAAGGTTACAACTCATTTCTCCTATGGTTTATTCTAGAAGTATTTTTAGCTTTTACATTTTTTTCCTGTGATTTATTTCAAGTTAATTTTTGTCTATAATGTGAGATAGGAGTTGGGGTTTGTTCCCCCCTGCCTTATGAGTGTTAGGTAGTTTCAGAACACCTTGTTGAAAAGATGATCCTTTCTTCCATTGAATTATCTTGTGTTCTTATAAGTAGAAAACTAATTCATTATGTATGTATACATCTAGTTCTGAAGTCTCTAGTCTGTCTCACTGATCTATTAGCCTACTTCATGCATACTAATATCATACTGTTTGAATTACTGTAGCTTTTAGTAAGTCTTGGGATCAGGTAGTGTAAGTCCTCTATGATACTCATTTTAAAAATTATTTTGGTTATTCCAGGTTTTTGCCTCTTGTACAGATTTTACAATCAGTGTATCACTCACCGTCTATTGGAGTTGCATTAAATGTATAGATCTGTTCAAGGAGAACTGACATTTTAAGAATATTGAGGTTTTCTATATTCTTTCTGGTGTTCTGACTACTCAGTTTCGTTAATTCTTGAGAGAGAAGTATTGAAATCTCAGACTATAATTTTGCAGTGTTTATTTCTTCTTTCAGTGCTATCTGTTTTGGCTTCATATATTTTGAAGTTCTGTTGTTAAATCTGTGAGCTTTAAGAATTGTCACGTCCTCTGGATGAATTGATCACTTTATCATTGTGAAGTGACCCTCTTTATTCATGGTAATATTCCTTGCTCTGAAATCTACTTTGTTTCATATTAATGTAGCTACTATCACTTTCTTTTGATTCTGTTACCATTCTTTTACTTTTAATGTATTTACGTCTTTGTATATAAATAGAAACATAGGGAGCATGTGGTTCAAACTTATGTTTTTTAACCATAGAAGATAATTGCTACCATTTAATTGAGCTGTTTAGACCACTTACATTAATGTAATTATTAATATGGTTGGATTTAATCCGTTTTCTATTTGCTTCAACTGATTTTACCTCATTTACCTTTTCTTCCTTTCTCTCTTTCTTTCTTTCTTTCTTTCTTTCCTTCCTTCCTTCCTTCCTTCCTTCCTTCCTTCCTTCCTTCCTTCCCTACTTCCTTCCTTCTTTCTTTTCTTCTTTTGGATTTTTAAATTCTATATTATCTCCATTTTTGACTTATTAGCTATAACTTCTGTTAGTTTAGCAGTTATTCTTTAGGATTTATAGTACCCATCGTTAGCTCATCATGGTTCCATGTCAAGTTATAGTGCCTCACAACAGTATCCTTCATTTCTCTCCTTCTGGCCTTATGCCATTGTTGTCATACATTTTACCTCTACATACATATATTATAAATCCCATAACACCTTGATACTAGTTTTAATTTTAACTGTCACTTATCTTTTAAAGAGACTTAAACAATAAAAAAAAAGCTTTTTATGTTTATCCATGTAGTTACCATTTCCGGTGATTTTCATTCCTTTGTGTAGATCCAGATTTCCATGTGGCATAATTTTCTCCCTGTCTGAAGGTTTCTCATAAAATTTCACATTGTGCAGAAATCCTGATGACCGTTCTTCCAGCTTTTGTATGTCAGGAAAGCATTTGTTTGCCTTCTTTTTGAAAGATATTTCCTGTCTCTATATATATATCACTCTAGGTTAGCATTTTTTTTCCCTTTCAATACGTTAAAAAAATTTTGCCAATGCATCCTCACTTGTAGTGTTTACAATGACAGGTCTACTATAAACCTTTTCTCTGTTTCTGAGTATGTAGTTTGCACCTTATCTCTGCTGCCGTTTAAGATTTTATCTTTATCACTGGTTTCAAAGTTTGATTGTCATGTGCCTTGGTGTCCTTTTCTTCATGTTTCTTGTGTTTGAGATTGTTGGGCTTCTTAAATCTGTGAAGTTTTAGTTTTAAAACGTTGGGAAAAGTGTTTTTTTATTTCTTTAGAATTTTTTTCTATTCCTCCCCCTTTTGGAAACTCCAGTTTTACATGTATTGGGGCAGTTTTACATGTATTGTGGTTCAGTGGCTTACTGGCGTCTTTTTCTCTCTCTCTCTCTCTCTCTCTCTCTGTGTATTTGATTTTGGATTATTTTATTTTCCATCTTCAAGTTCACTAACAGTTTCTTTCATGATATCTGATTTGTGGTTAACACATGCAGTGTATTTTTCAATTCAGATGTTGTAGTTTTCTTTTCTAAAGGTCCAGTTTGGGGGTTTTTATTTTGGTTTTGGTTTTTTTTGTATCTTTTCTGTCTCTACTTAACATCTTTCCTCTAACCTTTTGAACATTTCGAGCACATACTTTATTGTAACACTTTCTTGTCCTTGTATACTAATTCTGTCATTTATAGAATTTTCTTTTTTGCGTGCCTAATAATTTTTTTTTATTGAATGGCAGACAAATTTTTGTATTCCTATAAATAATCTTGGGTTCTGTTCTGGGAAGCAATTAAATTGCTTGGAAACAGTGTGATCCTTTTAGATCTTGCTTTTAAACTTTGTTTGCAGAAACAGAAAAAGCATGTAGTTTAGGATTAATTTCATCTCAGTGCTAAAGCAGAACCTTTCCCAGTCTTTTACAGACTTGGATTTCTACTCGACACACATGAATTATAAGATTTTCTAGAGTGTTTGTTGGGTACAGGAACTACTTTAGGCCCTCTAGGAACCCCTCATGCTAATCTCTCTTGTCCTTTTGGTGGTGGTGGTGGTGTTTTCTCTGACATTGGGTAGTTTCTTCACACATATGGATTGATAAATACTCCACCAACATCTCTGAAGTTCTCTCTTTGTAGAGCACTCTCTTTTCCAGTACTCTTTCCCGCAAACTACAGCCCCCTTGGTCCTCTGAACTTCCCATTTCCTGAACTTGGGAGATGTGCTGGGCTTTACCACGTTCGCATCTTCACCATTCCCCGGCTCACCTGTTTGCCAGAGATCCCTTTTGTTGTTGTTGATGTTGGACTCGAATGTTTTGGAAATTGTTGTTCTATGTATTGTCTGGATCTTTAGTTCTTTCAGGCAGGTGGGTAAATATAGTTAGTCCCTGTTACTTCAATATCGATGGAAGGTTTTATTTTTTCTGTCCTTTTACTGTTAACCTATTTCTTTTTATCTGAAGTGGCTTTCACATAGACACTATCCTGTCTCCCAATCACTGCATTATAACGGAAACATTTGGACTAGATATCAGCAAACCTTTTCTGTGAAAGACCAGATAGTGAATATTTTAGGCCTTGCCATCAGTCTGTATCACAGCTGCTCAACTCTGTAATTCTAGTGCAGAAGTAACCATAGACAGTATGTAAATCATCTGGCTTGGTACTGTTCCAGTAAAGCTATATTTACAGATATGGAAATTTGAATTTCAGAATTTTTCATGTGTCATGAAATATTATTCTTAAAAATTCTTTTTTTAACCATTTATAAATGTAAACGCCATTCTGAGCTCATAGGCCATAAAGAAATAGTGACAGACTAGATTTGGCCCATGGTCTATAGTTTGCACACTACTGGTTTAGACTGTTTCTCTTTAATTAGAATTATTGAGATGACTGTTATCTTGCTATTTGTCTTCTCTTTGTCCTATCTGTCTTTTGTTTCTTTTTTTTTTTTCCATTTCATGCCAGTTTTGGATTAATTGAGCAGTTTTTATTATTCTGCTTTATCTGCACTATAGGTTTATTAGCTATACTTGTTTGTTTTATTTTTAACAGTTTATCTATGGCTTATAGTATGCATTTTAACACATCTACCCTGAAATAATATTACAGCATTTCACATACAGTGTAAGAACTTTGTAACAATGTGTTTCCATTTAAACCCTTCCATTCTTTATGCTCTTATTCTCGTAGATGTTACTTCTACATTTATAAAGCTCTCAATACATTATTTTTTTTTCAATTATTTCTTATTTTCTAGACAAATTGAAGACAGAAGGGGAAAGAAAGTTTTTATATATACCCACATATGTGCTATCTGACAGTTCATTTTTTATGTAGTTCTAAATTTCTACATGGTATCTATTTTCCACTTGAAAAACTTTCTTTAACAATTCTTATAGTTCACATTTGATGGAAGCATTCTCTCAGCTTTTTCTCTTTTGGCTAAAAAATCCTTTAGTTAGCCTTTACCTTTGAAAGATGAGAATTCTAGTTTGACGTATTCTTTTCTCCAACTATTTGAAAATGTGTTTCATTGTTCTGGCTTTTGTAGTTTCTGACAAGAAGTCTGTGAACATTCTCTGAAACCCTGACGTAAGAGAACTGTACCACTTGTTGCTTGAGCTGAGATCACTGATGACTGTAGTATTTATAAAGCCGCTATATACTTTCCTACCCATATCTTAATGAACTTCTGGCAGCATTCAACATAAACAACTACTTTCTCTTTGAAAGTTTCTTTCTTTCTTTAGCTTCTCTGACATCATGCTCTCTTGATTTTTTTCCTGATCTCTCTGACAATTGCTTCTCAGCTTCTTTATATACTAATTTTCGTAAATCTGACCTAGTTTCTTAGGGCAAGGCTTAGATCTTCATGTCTGTCTTCCCTGGTTTCTCCCTAGTCTCACATGCCCCTGTGTCTTCAGTTCCCATCTATTTACTGATGACTCCATATATGGATCTCTAGCCAAGCCTGCCTTCTGAACTTTTGACTTATGTCACCAATTGTCTACTTGACTTCTACTTGTAAATTCAAGAGGCTCTAAAGAGATTTCATGACATCCCCTGTAAAAGCTGCTTTCTCTTTAGATTTCTCTATTCATTTAAAGACATCCGATGTTCATTTCAGTAACCTAAAACATACTGTTGTAGCCACTAAGACCTTTCATTGTTCCTCCTAAGTATTTGGTTTTGTATAATTTTATCTCTATTAGTACATTCCTAGCCCAGGCCACCTCTCTATGCGCTGTGTGGCAGCTTCCTTCCTGTTCTGCCCTTATCCATTCTTGCATCTCTCCAAGTGGTTCATCAGATGCCATAGCCAAAGATTAAAATGAAAATCAGTAGATTCCCACTGCTGTTAGGATAAAGACCAAAATCTTGTATATGACTGCTAGAATCTACTGTAGAGACTGTTTATTCTCTTCCTTTTTAGCCTTATCCTGTACCGTTTTCCATTGTTTTCTCTTTTCTGTAGGTGCTCTGGCATGTTTTCAGTTCCTAAAATCTCCAAATACTTTCACCAGGGCCTTTGCATGTATTGTTTCTTCTACCTGCAGTGATCGTTCTTTTTCCTTTGCCTAGGTAATTCCTATCCTGTTTTCTCCAGAAAGCCTTCTCTCACCCTGCCTTCCCATCTTAGGGCCTCTAGTTACATGGAGTCACATTTTTATGGTCTTTACTTTTCAAAGCACTTGTCACACTGTGATTAATTCCAACTAGAATTATTGTGATTATTTGTCTGCCTTCCTCACAAAACTATAAACTCCATAAGGGAAGGAGCTCTGTCTGTTTTGTTCACCATTGCATCCCCAGCACCAAGCATATTTTCTGGCAGTAAATATTTGTGCAATTAAATAATTAATGAGTATATTATATGTTTTAATTATCACAAAGACCCTGTAATTTATCATTTCTCTTTGGGAGGCTTTTGATTTCCTTGGGAGAAAAATTTAGTAAAGAATAATGATAACAGCTGCCATTTACTAGGCAACTTTCATATGCTTGCTGTTCACTATAACTACATGCACAATCTTAGTTTGACCCTCACGACAACCCTACAGTGTAGTTAGCCTTACCTCCTTGGTTCTGTGGGAAAACTGGGGCTCAGAGAGGTTATTTCACTTGTTCAGTGTTGCACAGTTAGTAAGTGGGAGAACCAAGATTCAAACCCAACTGGTCTTCCTCCAGAGGCTCTGTGCTCTTATTCTTTCTTTGTGCTGCAGCCTCCTAACCGTATTATTACTGGGGGAAATTACTGCCATTTCTGTCTTTACCACAGGCATCCGACTACTTTTCCTCTTTTACTCTCCATTTACCCAAAGGACTTAAAGTTAGTATCTATATATACTAGCTCATATATTCACTAATAGTTAATATTTACATAATGATTGTAGAAATATTTCTTAGTTTAACAAACATCTGTGAAGTCACAGAGAAACACTGAAATTTACTAATTTAGCTTAGATCTTTGAAGACATGATCTAGAATAGCTAAGCAAAAATCACACCCAGGTGACAAATGATCTTAGTCCATTTGACATTCAATTTTTTTCTTACTTGTCATTAACAGTTTTGAGAAACTGTTATTGAGTTTTATGTTTATGCAGTTCTCAGAACTATACTGAGAAACTGATCACAAATTTAAATTAAGTAATGGAAAGTTTCACATTTTCTCTACCTTAGAACATGTAGTAAAACTTGAATGGATCTTTAAGAGTCCCTTTCTTAAATGAATTTATCATATAAGGCAAGGTGCCGCTTTGGGAAACCACAGGTTAGCTCTTTCTGTTATTCCTGCATGGTTTAGGAGTCTTAAAGATTCAGCTACGTCTGTAATAAATTAGTGTCATCAAGAATTCATTTTTGTCTTTTCATTCGGCATTGGCAAAGTCATTTTAACCATGGAACATCTTATCTACTTACAATGCTCATGAAGTATAAATAGAACTCCCCATGATATTTTGGTAAAGCCAAACACTTTGACTCTTCTCCTATTTTTGAGCTTTGTAGAGACTATTTTAGCTCTTTTCTGAAATTTTTTTGTACTTTACAACTTGCCCTCAAAAAAACTCATCTTATATGTGCAAAATGAGTCCATTAAGCATAATATTACAATTAATAATAATACTGTTGTCAGGCCTTGCTTTCTAATAATTTCCTTTCACACTTAAGCTTAAGTACTGAATTCTGTAGCCTTAGATAATGATTTTCATTACAGAGATCAACTTTATTATTGGCCTCTTGTCTATGTAGAACATAGACTACAGGTCTCACTAGTTCCTAATTTTGTAGAATGGGAGGTGAGAACTAGAATTGAGGAATGGATTTTGATTTCATATAATTTTGTCAGCTATTAATTAGTTGGTCTGTTAGATTTTTATAATAACTATTGAACTTTTGCAACCAGTCTTATTCCTAGTACTTTATTAACGCATCATTGATTAGCTTCTGTATCATCTCATCATATCATCTCATGTGAAATGGAGTTTTTTGCCTATTGATTTTTTAAAAATAAAAATTAAGTAACACCCATACATACAGAACACTGAAACTCCAGACTTTCACATGAAGGAGAATAGTTAATATTGGAATTGATGAGGCACTGGGAAAAAAACAAAAAAACAACTAAATAAATTTTTTAATTAAAAAAAAAAACAAAAATTAATTGTATTTAGGAGGGCAAAATAGACATTGTGAAATCCTAGAGCTTACTAATTATCTAAAATAAAATTGTGCATATCTATAAGAAAGACTGACAAGATGGTTTTAAATATAGATTCTAAAGCTGAAAGAAGGAAATCATCAATTTTGTAGGAAGCAAACCACAATTTTTTAAGAATTCTTGTGTGAAAACTTCAAGATGTTTTATATCTATGGAAAACCTGATTGGAACATGTTAGAGACATATCAAATAGTGGCCTTTGGAATGCCAGATAATTGGAACCCTGGAAAGATATATCCTTTTAAATTCACCATTATCATAGCTATAGTATCTGAAAATAAGTTAGTCAGTTGGATTGACACTGGATTGTTGACATCTTCCATATCCAAACGTAAGCATTTTTAGAAATATTCTAGGGCTAATTACTTTGCCCATGAAAGCAAACTTTTGATTATTGATTTTCCCAAAATTAAATTTTAAGGAGCCACGAAAATAATCAGTTATAATTAGCATCTTTATTCCTGTGATCTCCATTCCAGAGTGATTTAGACTTTTGATACCTTTGTCTCTCTCAACTTTTCCAGAGACTTTCTTTGCCTTGTGTACAGAAAAGAGGTAGCTAATGGAGAATATGCATACCTGACTTTTTTCCTCTCCTAAGAAAGGAGAATTCATCCACTGCCACTGTACCTTTTTTTCTTTTCTTTTTTGTCTTGCACAGAAGACTGACATCTTCCTGTGAAGGGCTTGTGGCAAACCTATCCAACTCGGGTCTCTTCCTCCTTGAGAACGATCTGATCCATCATCATCTGAACCAGGGATCACACTCTAAGGGTCCAGGTGAGGGCAAGTCAGTCTATACGTTAAGCCAATTTCTTTTCTGGTCAGGTAAGTTACACTCAGGCATGATCTCACTCAGCATCAGCCAGCCTTAGTTTTGTAAAGCTTCCTGGTCCCCAGAGAGAGACACAACTCATCTGTCCATTAATTCTCCAACTCACCTAAAAGGTTAATGATAAACCACATCTTTACAAATTCTCTTTCCTGTGTAATACAATCACTTTTGGGATACCTACTCATTTTTAATTCCAGAAATCGTAAAAGGATTATGTGTACGTAGCAAGAAAGAAAGGCATAAACTGAAACAAATAGGGTTTCCTAGTTGCAGTGTTAGTGCTGATCCTTGTCTCCAGTTTGACTGAGTTTGTAAGACGTTAGACTTGTAAGACAAAGCCTGGCACCATTGTAAGCCTGGCGCCGTTGTAACAGCTTTTAACTATGTGTGTTGATGTCTTGAAACCAGAGGTAGATTCAGAATACTAGAGCTAATAACATCGACAAACATGGTCATCATGAAGGTCTTTGTTGGTTTGCCATGGATTCTTTCATTTAATATCAGAATGATTAAGGGCAGAGACAAGAATTTCCCTGTTCTGTATGCTTCCATATGCTAGCTATAAGAAGAAATTTATAATTTGCTCCTCAGGAAAGTGATCTTAGCTAATTGAAGTTTGGCTTTGCACCTTGATGCTGTCTTTTAAGTTGTGAGGTGAATTAGCTTGGTGACTGTGAGGCTATTTTTAAGAGAACTTATTTTTCAAAAACTTTTTTCTTTTAGAGGAAAAAAAAATCTGCCTTGCATTCTGATACTGATAGTCTATCCTTAAAAATGCACTTGTACATTATATGTAATTTGCTTTATAGGTGACCGTTATATACAGTAATAAATTGGTTGTCAATCTTATAAAATATTAATTTATTTCATCATGATAATAACATTGTATGCTTTTAATTATGAAGAAAACAAAAGTAGTTCTACCCTGATACACCTTGTCTCTTTTGCCGATATGTAGATAGGAATAAATTGGACTTTTATTTCCCTCTATTAGCTAATTCTCCAAATGACTTCTAAGTTATGAACTGAAGTTAATACACTAAAATGAGTTTGCTGTAGTAAAGAGTGACTCCTGCTCACTGGGAAGAAGAGATTGTCTTCCTCTGTGAAATTTTGCCAGCCATGAAGCTAGATAGTTGTTTTACCCTTTATTATTGGCTTTTTGAGATGCATTGTTTTGTGTTTAAGAAGTTCTATTTTTTTTATTTAATGTTTGTTTATTTTTGAGAGCATGAGAGAGAGCACGCATGAGTGGGGGAAGGGCAGAGAGAGAGAGAGAGACAAAGAATCCGAAGCAGGCTTCAGGCTCTGAGCTGTCAGCACAGAGCCCAATTCGGGGCTTGAACTCATGAACCGTGAGATCATGACCTGAGCCCAAGTCAGACGCTTAACTGACTGAGCCACCTAGGTGCCTCTGTTTCGTGTTTATTATTCAAAAATGTCAGTACAAGTTATGAGTAAGAAAAAAAATTTGGCTAAAAAAACAACAAGCGTTCATTATTCAGAACTGCCTAATATTTTACCATTGGGACCTAAATAAAATAGTTATTTACTTGATTCTGTATCAGTGCAATTAAGGCAGTATGGACTTAGATACAATTTGTTGGATACAAATCCCATTTTTATGCTCTTATGTTTGGCATAATATGTGGAAAAGAACAGAAAATATTCATTGGGTATTAAAAATACTTCATGATTTCTCAAACAGGAGAGATATTTACTTAACTCTGCTTCTGATTCTAATAGAAAGTTATTTCCCACTAGATCATAAGTATTTTAATATAATTAGATTCCTATATGTATATTATATGAGTATGTGAAGATATTCTAACCCAATCATATAAATACATAAAGTAACATAAATATTTAGAAATATGAATTACATTACTTAACCAGGAACATTGTATACATTAAAATGTTAAATATTAGAATCTTCATTGTGATGAATTCAGTGGCCATGTTTCAAAGGCTTAGGAAGCCTTTTTCACATTGTTCTTGGACTAGGCTAATCAGCACCATTATTGAAGAATTGTAATTTTGAAGAAATTAGCAAACTCTGAATGAAATTTGAGTATTGTATTGGCTGGCTTTGGAAATACTTGTATATCCAAAGAGTGTACATTTTAAAATGACCTTTTATTCTTCTGATACTCATACTTTTGTAACCAGTAGTATTTTTGTATAGAAATATGTGTGGACTTTAGACACTTACATATTTACATCAGTGAAGTCATTGCAACATCAATTTCAATAAATGAGTGAACTATAACACAGAGACTTAAAACATCAGTTTTTAGTCCTTACAACATCATAATGGGATCAGCTCTTAATATCTGCACAGAGATTTCTAGGCTTTAAATATCTAAATTTAGATTGCCCGTGATAACATTTCCATTCTATAGCAGTTAACGCATTTCAGAGATGCCTGGTATGTGTAATAAGGGACATGCTAGCTCATTTGTGACTTTGGGACTCTTCCGTGCATTGATAGTGTTGATCTGCCCTTTCTAAGACAGAGGCAATGCTGCTGACCTAGCATAAGCTTTGAGTTATGTTTTAAGTAAAATATATTAGATTTGGAATAAAGCACAGTGTAGGTCTAGGTGTTATAGAGGTTATGTGCTGGAATTGGGGCTTCCTTTCCATGTTCTCCCTTCCCAGTTAGGATTTGGCTGCATTACACTAATAAGCTTCAATCTTAAAATCACACTTTGTGTCTCTTCATGCCATTTTCTGTGTCCTCTGTAGGGCAAAACCCCAGAGCAACCAGTGAATGTCATTCTTCTAAGAAGCTCTTTTTAATGCATCCAAGATGCCAGAAACAATCCTTGCATACCTCCTGAATAGTGGCAGCAAGCAATTGTATAGGAATACTCTACCTAGCTTTCTTTTTGGTGATACCTTGCCATTAACTCATAGAAATGTGTACCATACCTTCAAGTAATTGCTTAGATTGCCCGATGTCTACTAATGTCTCAAGGTAATAACCATAGAATGTTTCAAAAAGGTGGCGCCTGCTTCATCAAATGTATCTGTGGTTGCTAAAATCTTATTTGGCTTGAAACAACTAAATTTAGTAGACTCTAAAATTGTATATTGTTAGAATATGATACTTCAAACAAACAAACAATGATTTACTTTCAGTTCTGAAAATATTCAGAAGGATTTGTTATCTCTTGCAGACCTTTCTGCAAACTACTAATGGGATGAACACAATATATCACTTTTATAATAGTGAGCTATTAAAGGCAAGCATAAAGCAGTCTGAAGCCCATAAGTGCTGCCAACAGCTCCTGCTTTAATGAATTCCCTTTTAGATGTCCATTAAATGCTCGTGGCAAATGTACTCATAATGGAAATGGCAAATCTAAATGGGTAGATATGAATAATCCATGGAGTTTAAATTCTGTTTATGATCATCTTCACATTTAGTTTTCAAGACAACGCAGTTTAGTTTTCATTACAGTTTGGAATAAAGAGGACAGGGAGTAATTGATTGCTTCAAGCAGATTAAAATCAATGGTTTTCTTTTCAAAGAACCAGTTCAGTGCAGTAATTCCAACTTTAAACATTGATTTAGGGTACTCAACACAAAATGTTTTGTGCTGTGTGAACTTTTTATATAGAAAGACTGGTATTAATTTTATTTCCCTATATATCTATATAGTGAAATATAGAGGTTGTTAGTAGCATGTGCATGACTTAATAGTGATCTATATTAAGTCATTTTGATATTATTGCAGTCATATAATGAATCAATGAGATTCCCGTCATCACTGTAATACTGTTTGTAACCCATTAGCACAGAGAAATTACAGCCCATCATACATCATTACTGTGATTGAGGCTTTATTACCATATTCTCAAATTGCTTGCTTGCTATAAAACTAAATAGACACAAGACAACTATAGGTGGAGTATAGACTATGCATTATTGTGCTACAGTAATGAGGGATTATTGTACCATAATGGGGTGAAACTTATGAGGAAAATAAACTTAGCAGTAATAGAAAACTGGAGACTCTTTCTACATTTGTTTTTATTACTTTAAAGGTCAAACATATTTGTTATGCTCAGGTTATTGTTTATGCATTGCATGAATCACAGCCTCCTGATATTTTGTAAAGATTTTCCCCCCAAATACATCTCTACAAAGTCTGTAGTTTAATGCATGGGGCTGGCCGTGGAATCTGCATTTTGCCACTAGAGAAAGTAGACATTTTACTGCTGCTAAGCCTTACATTTTTGTGGGTAGGTAATACCCTTTAAACTTTAGGCTGTTTTTCAGTACTCTGTATAGTATATTAACAGTGTGAATAGGTCAGTAGTCTTCTGGCTCTTCAGTCGAAATAATAAATGTATGAATGCAACAATATTCTAAGCAATGAAGAGAGGTAAAATATGGAACAGTTGCCTGGGGCCTGATTGTAAAAGACTTTTGATGTCTCAAAGAGGGAAATGGAAGAAATATATTGCCTCTATATTAAAGAAAAAAAAATCCCATGACACTAAAACTTGTTAGTTAAATTGTGCGTATGTTCATTCTATCCCTGTTGAGTCTTGTTTATGAGTTATAACATTGAGAGCATTATTTAGAACAGCAAAAAGCCCAGTGCACTGACTTGTGAGCTAAGATCATCGTCTGGATTTGAAGTTCTCCTTAATGCCGAGTGACTTTCTAATCTCAGCCTCATTGTGATTTGGCACCATGACAATTTAAATAGCAAATAACAATATAAAATTAAAAAACAGGGGCACCTGGGTGGCTCAGTCGGTTGAGCGTCCGACTTCGGCTCAGGTCATGATCTCGCAGTCTGTGAGTTTGAGCCCCGCGCCGGGCCCTGTGCTGACAGCTCAGTCTGGAGCCTGCTTTGAATTCTGTGTCTCCCTCTCTCTCTGCCCCCCTCCCCCACTCATGCTGTGTGTGTCTCTCTCTCTCTCTCTCTTTCTCTCTCTCTCTCTCTCTGTCAAAAATAAATAAACATTAAAAAAAATTAAAACACAGAAGCTGGCATTAAATATATTTATGATTATAAAGCACTTCACATATAAATTCTTAGCTGAAGCAGCTAATAACTAGTAATAACCAACTGCAAAGTTAGAAATGGCAGCATTCTCCAAAAGTGGTAACTTTATTCTCAGTCTATAATATCCTTACAAGTCACATAGGCATTACTCTTAGGCTTATCATGATATAATTACCACCCCCTTTGTAAATTGTGGGGTTTTTTTAATGTCTATTTATTTCTGAGAGAGAGAGAGTGCGTGCGAGTGCGCACAAGCAGGGGAGGGGCAGAGAGAGAGGGAGACATAGAATCAGAAGGAGGCTCCAGGCTCTGAGCTGTTAGCACAGAGCCCGACGCAGGGCTCGAACCCGCAAACCCCTTGAGATCATGACCTGAGCCGAAGTTGAAACGTTAACCAACTGGGTCACCCAGGTGCCTTGTAAATTGTGGGTTTTTTTTTAATTTATAACACATATGATGGTTGCAGTGGTATGAAACCTGAACACTTGTCAAAGTATGTCGACAACATTGAGAGGTGCTGCATAAAAGGAGAGTTCATAGTTGGCCAAGGGGACATAGACCTAAACTAGTCCCCAGCCACCTCCCAACTAGTATCTTCTCAAAAATGTAAGAAACTGTAAAACCTCCTACCTAACCATCTGTATTCCATAATTGTCAGAGTACACAGCCATTTTTAGCCATATGAATATTTTTGTGACTTTCTCTTAAATCATTTCATCACTTCTTGGGAGCACTTTCTATGCTAAAAACAAGCAAAGGGAACAATGCAGAAGCAAAATGCCAGGAATAATAGAGCTACGTTTAGAGACTTTATAAAGATATTATTTTGAATGTTTAAAATCATTTGTGAGTCATATTACACTTAATATAATTTCAAGTAGGATTTGAAGCTGTATTAAACTTGCTACCTGCCTCAAAATCTTTTGGGGAACAGGAGAGAAAAAGAATAAAATAAATTGTTGTTGTGTTTAATAGTCTAGTTGGAGAAATAGTATAAATAAAAATAATAACAAAAAAAGAAGCAATAAGTGCTAAGAAGAAAATAAAATAGGATATTGGGGATAGGGAGTACTGGATGGGATTGTTTCTTTTTAAGGTTTATTTTATATTTGAGAGAGACAGAGTGAGTGTGGGAGGGGCAGAGAGAAAGGGAGGCACAGATTCTGAAGCAGGCACCAGGCTCTGAGCTGTCAGCACAGAGTCTGACGTGGGCCTCAAACCCATGAACTGTGAGATCATGCCCTGAGCTGAGGTCGACGTTCAACTGAGCCACCCAGGTGCCCCTGGGTGGGATTGTTTTATATAAGATATTTATAGGAGACCTTTCTAATGAGATGACATTTTAGCAAAAATCTGAATAAAGTCCATAACAAGCCATGATGGTGTCTGTGGTTTAAAAAAAAAAAAAAAAAAAAAAAAACCACCCAGAAACTGAATACAAAGGTTCTGACACAGGAACTTGTTTGGTGCATTTGCAAAACAGCAAGGGTACTGTAGCCCAGCAAAGTAAATAAGAGGGAGGAAAGGAAATTTAAAATAATGACTTAATAATTTTTAAAATTTATAATGAGTTCAGTACCATTAAATATTTTTTTATTTGGTGAGTTTTTTGCTAGGAGAGAGGTCATTCAAACTCAGATGATCCGATGGCTTTCTTTATTTACTAGAAATGACCTAATTTTTAACTATGTAAGTATACTTTTAATATATTCACTCATTGTGTATATCTTTTTGTGGGACTCCAGATTCTTATTTTTGATAAATTATGGCAGAAAGTCCCAGAGTGTAAGCCATGGACTTTCCTGTATATTTTTAGAACTTTCTAATTGGAAAATGTTTTTACTTTAACTGCTGATGTAGATAGGTTTTCAGTCTATTTCTAGTACTCAGTGAAAACAAACATTTTTTCCTTTGATGGCCCCTACAAAAGCAGGCCATAGGTCCATGAAAGCTTGAGAAGTCTGCTATTCTATTGATTTGAGTTACAAATGCAAATAAATGAGACCTAGAGTTTGGGGGAATCTCTCATTCTGTCAAAGAGGTCCTTGAATTGAAAAAAGTTTTCAGAACTAGTTGCCTTCTCCTAAGGCAGAAGGGAGGAACAGAGGAACCAAACATGGGAAAACTGAGGTATAAAAAAGACCTGAAGAGATGTCTGAGGTACCAAGAGAGAGAAGAAGCTAAAATGTTTAGAAGTTAAGTTTTGACAGAGAAGAGGAAGCTGCTGAAAAGGGAGTTCTTCTTAGTTGCATCGTACATTAGTTTTGTGTTGCTATGTAACAAATCACCCTCAAATTTAGGAACAAACGTATTTTATTTCACATGGTTCCTGAGGGACAGGAATTTGAGAGCAGCTTAGCTGAGTGGTTGTGGCTTAGGATCTTCATGAAGTTGAGTCAGGATGTTCAGCTGGGGCCACGGTCTCTGCAAACTTGCCTGGGATTGGAGGATCAGCTTGCAGAATGACTTGCTCATTTGACTGTTGGTTGGAGGCCTTATCAATTCCTTGCTGGTTATTGACGGTAGGCCTTACTTCCTTGCCACAGGAGGCTCTCCAGAGGGCTGCTTGATTGTCTTTATGACATGGCAGCTAACTTCCCCAAAGTGAGTGATCTAAGAAGAGAGAGCAGGGAGGAAACCACTATACTTTTTATGGCCTCCTCTTGGAAGTGACACACTGTCATTTCTGCTATATTCTGTTGGTTGGAAGTGAGTCATGAAGTTCAGCCCACACTCAAGGGAGTGGCATTAAACTCCACCTCTTGAAAAGAGGGATATCAAAGAATGTATGGACATATTTTAAAACCCTCACACTTACCCATACCAACATCAGCCCGACTAGTCTATATAGAGGCTGTAACCTAGTGCTCTAGAACCAGTATTCTAGAATTAAGAGGAAATGTAGACAGTCCTCCTTAAATCTTCTTAGTTCTCCTTCCCCCAATCCTGTATGTGAGTTTTCTTAGATTTTTCTTTCCCCAGCCTTGTCACTATTGAGCAGTAGAATCTCATGGGGTAAGTCTGACTGAAAGGAGCCTTAGGCCTAAGTAGGAGACTTTGCAGTCCACCTATAGTCTAGCCTGCTTTATTATGACTCTAATGCAGATTTATGCCCAAAGCTCTTTAAAGGGTGATAATGTCTGGCTATGTACTTTGCATTTTCTCCCGTGAAATTTGCAATCACAGTGTTGATCAGAATTTTGAAGTTCAGGAGTCCATCTCACAGGGACCATACCCATTTAACAAATAAAAACTTTTATGAATCCAGCAGCGTAAAAGCACCATCTAACTGTTGGCTTAATGGATGGATAGAAGGATGGCAAGATATGTCATAATGCAAAATACAGCAAATTTTAGTTATAAAATCTGGATGATGGATATATGGCTGTTCATTGTACAGTTCTTTCAACTTTTCTGTATGTTGAAAAGTCTCAAAATGTTGGGGGAATAAAACTTTTATTCTTAACGATACTAATTCTGTCTATTGCTCTTCAAATGAGTACCTACCTATAGTGTCAAAGAATTGATAGCTTTTCCTCTCCAACCTGAACAACATATACAAGTTACTGTTAATAACTGCCATCGTAATGGGCACCTGGGTGGCTCAGTTGGTTAAGTGTCTGACTTCAGCTCAGGTCATGACCTCACTGTTCATGGGTTTGAGCCCTGCATCAGGCTGTGTGCTGACAGCTCAGAGCCTGGAACCTGCTTCGGATTCTCTCTGCTCCTCCCCCATTCATGCTCTTTCTCTCTCTCTCAAAAATAAATAAAATTAAAAAAAATTTTTTTAATAAAAAAAAATAACTGGCATCTTAGCAAGCCTAGTAACATCTGGCTCTTTCTGTCTATATAATGTGCTTCCTGTGATAGGGAAGCAGTGATTACAATTCTGGCATCCTCCTGTATATCAAAGGGCCTGAAACATAGCATATCACAAAACATATTTGAACAGAATATCCATTATATAATAGCAGCTACCAGTTACTTAGTGGCTACTATTGTCCCAGGCACTGTGCTAAATCCATATAAAAATCCAGAATTGTAGGTAAGTACAGATAGGGAAATGATGCTTCTTCAGTACTTTTGCTTCTTAGTGTGGTCCTTGTAAAAAGTCTCTTTAGTATCGAAAATCACTATAAGTAATTTTGGATTCTAGTATGTGATTAGTATCCCTTACCATAGTCTATGCAAAATGTCTGCATATTTGCAGTGGCCTATCATAGCATCTTATAGTTTCTTGTACCTCCCATGGCTCATGTGTAGTTGAACCGATTGTGTAGTTGAAAGAGCCATGTCACTTGGAGTCAGAAAGCTGTTTTAGGTCCTAGCCACAGCTTTAAAAAAAATTTTTTTTAATGTTTATTTATTTTTGAGGGAGAAAGAGCGTAAGCAGGGGAGGGGCAGAGAGAGAGAGGAGACCATCCAAAGCAGGCTCCAGGCTCTGAGCTGTCAGCACAGAGCCCAATGCAGGGCTGGAACTCACAGACCGTACCGCGAGATCATGACCCAACCTGAAGTCGGCCATTTAACCAACTGAGCCACCCAGGTGCCGTTAGGTCCTAGCCACATCTTTTAAAAGCTTTGTGACCACAAAGGAAATGTGAGTGAAGGAATTCTTTGTAACAATTTTTTCCAGTTACTCTTTAACTCTAAAGTAATTTTAGATAAAGCAGAAAATAATTAGCTTTGTCACATCTCTGAGCATTAGTATACTGTTTTTGAAAGTAAGGAGATCTATACCTAGTAATAATACCAAAAGAACATTGAAAGCCTGAAATGAGACTTAACACATATCTCATATAACTTTCAGCCCTATTATAAATACTTAATAATGTTCATGCAGAGTTAACTGCACAATCTATGTTCATTGAGGATGGCAATATGATCTTGTAAGAAGATCCTTAATTTGGGGACCTGGCTAACTAGATTCATATCTTGATTCTCCCACTGGATGGCATCAATTCCTTGACTACATTTTGTCTTGCCTCAGGTTTTCTTACAATGGTATGAAACAATGGTAAATATTCAATATCTGAAGGTATTTGAGCTATCCCCTACAAAGCTACTATAAAAATTCGGGGTTTTAGTATGTAGCATTTATTTAGTAAGCAGTGAGCCATTTCAGTAATTGGTATCACCCATTTGCTTCATTTATATAGTACAGTTCCGTAGGTTTTTTTGGACCATCACTGGGCACAGAGCAACATAACTCCCAAAGCAAATAAAGAAGACTAACTTCCACCACCCTGTTCATAATCTAACTTGTGACAAAATACGAAAATCTGTTCTTATTTGTTGAAGGAAGTCCTGGATATGCCAATTGAAATAATTTTTTTGAAATACGTCATTATAGGCAGATGCTATACTTCAGTGTTATTGTTTTCAGTGTTAATGAAATATTTGTGGTGAAGGAGATGATTAATTAATGCTGATGAGTTGTTTGGATCAAGGAGGAGCTCTCCCTTTGCTAATATCTTGAGGATGATCAGGAACATCATAAATGATTTTATTTACTACAGTAGCACTCGCATTGGAATCATCTTTGGATTAGAAAATTCAAACTACTGTCCTTTTTGCATTGCTTTTCTTAATTATAACTCTAAATCAAAAACAGGTAAAATTACAGAGAGCTAAATGTTTTCTAAGAACCATTTAATGATTGTCATAACGCACTCTAGAGGGGGACATCATCTTTTTGTCAGGGAAACCAAAATCACAGAAAGGCCCCTGCTCTGAAATTTGTGCTTTGTATGAAGGGAGTGTATATTTACAGATGTTTGGGAAAACGGTAGCAAAAAGTCCTTTCTGCAGTATTTCAAAAGGATATAGTAATTTGCTTAAAATAAATTAATAATAAGAATGTACTTAATGGGCACAAAAGTAGATGAATATGGGACTTCAGAAGAAGAGATATAGCTGATGTTACATATTGACCATGGATTGCTTTCCTGTACTTAAACAGTTTGTACCATGCAAATATCGACCCTCTATCAAACAACTGACTACAGTATCTTCATGCAGATGTTCCTGTAATTACTTTGTAAAGAGTAAACCTTTTCAAGGCAAATATGTTAAAATGAAGTATTCTTCTTTACATAAAACCCTAAAATCACCTTTTTCTTACTTAAAATGTTGTACTCTGAAGATTCCAGGAATATACATAGGATAGTGGTTTCAGACCTGCTTGCAATCAACTGTTTTTTAAGTGAAAAACTGTTCAGAAGCAAATGGCTCGGACTGAAATGAAGATGCAGGAGTTTCAGGACGCCAGATGTTCCCATGGCTCTCTTCTTACTCTCTCTTTCTGGTGCCCTGACGTGTCTCTGTGGCATCCTAAACCTCTGAGGAGTACGTTTTGAGAACTGTACATATGTAGGAATTTGTAATTCATAGGCCAGATGCTATTCTTTGGGCTGTTGGATGACTCTGCCTTGGTGTCTGTTGGATCACATAGGCTACCAGCAGCAGCTAGAGTTGCTCAACAGAAATATGTTTATTGAATGTACAGGCTATTGTTAGCATATTTGTCTAATCAGTACTGATAATTAGCTAAGTTATGGGCTTAGACACGTTCTTTTTATGTATACAATGAGAGAGAATTGGATTAGGTCAAATCAGGAGCTCCTCCCAAGCACCTACCATTCTGTCATTCAAGGGAGAACCAGAACTTTCCTTTTATGAGGTAGAAAACAAGTCTTAGCCATAGTCCATAACTCTGAAGGATTTAAACTCAGATTGGCCAGGTAAAATTGGTCAACGTAAAACAATTAGAGACAACCTATTAAAGAATTCACAAGTTGTTTTGGACTTGGACAGCCAAAATCATAAAGAAACAAATATATATAGAAAGGATCTATTTTAAAACCCTTAGATTAAAAAAGTCCCTGTTTGAGACTTCTTCTAATTTAGGTCAACTAACAAAGTTTTATATGCATTTTCTACTAAAAACTAGAAAGCAGTCCTTTTGCTCTATTATGATCTTAAATATGGTCTTCCAAGCAGGTGTTGGGAGGTGTTAGTTATTTTTCTTCTCATGCTGTCTGTAAGTAAATATTAATAATATGACATTTTTATTTTAATGCCTCCTATGAAATCTGTATTTTTAGAAATTTAATGAGCCACACTATGGTTTTAACAACTCAAATAAATTCACTTGGCTTGAACATTAAGGTTAAAGTGACAAACTTTTCCTAATTTTTTATGAGTACAAATTAATATTTTCTTAGGTCCATTTTTCAAATGAATTTTTAATGTAACTCTATGGTCATGTACATAGTATATTTTAGCATATTAGAGAAATAGTAATTATTTTTATGTTAAAATTATATCTTAGCGATGCTAATTCATTAAGGCTTATTTTCCTTTTGTAATAATAAACCAAACCCTTATAAAAATTTGAAGAGAATTTTATATTTATTTGATATTTGACTATAATACCTGAATTGGTTTTGCTTTGCTCACAAAGGTAAGGAGAAATCCAAATTTGCTCATAATAAAAGTATTAGAGAAACTGTCAATAAATTTACTGTTATAATTGAATCATATGATATCTAAATTGTTGATAATATGATCTGCTCGTTAAACAATAGTGTCTGGAGAAAATGATGGATTAATTGACTGATGGCTAAAGTTTCCCTCAAATATAATGGTTTACCCAGTTTGATTTGATTTGTGTAAAATAACTTTCTCTAATAAACAATTTGCTCAGAGGCAATAGAAGAAATGAATGGTTATCAAACCAAACTTAATTAGTCTATCCTAGATTGATATTACTTGGGGAGTCTTCGTTTTAATTGTGGAGGGCTGGATACAAAGAGTTTGGTTCATTATTTTTTCCTGTATAAACACTATTGTGTAACTACCTATGGAATAATAACATGTGAATTCATTTTAATAAATGCTTGTAAAGTGAATTAGCTAATTATGCCAGGCTAAAAATGATTCCTTTAATTATTTTGGATATTTAACTGGTACTTCAATTTTATTATTGTTAGTCTGTAAATGTGATTTGTATTAGCTCTGCCAAACTAATTATAATGTATAACTTAACAAACAATTTGAACAGTTTTGTAATGCTTATAATGTTCTCTCCTGCAAGGGAAAAACCTTATTTCTAGTTTACATGAAGATAAAAGTTTAACACAAATTTAGATCAAAAGAATGGCAATTTGTGTGTAAATGGAGAATGAAAAACCCTCAAAATCCAATGTAGTGACCACCATCATTATATGTATGAGGAAAATGAACAAATTTTATTCAGGAGAAGATGAAACCAGTGACTCATTAGTTTATCTTTAGATGGTATTTAGTTGGCATTTGAAGATAGGGTGTAACATAGCAGATTTGATTAGTTCTTATTTTATGAGCTAGAAGCATTTTCTTTACGCCCTTAGTATATACTGAGAGAAGAACTCTGTCTACATTCTCAAACAGAAAGATTTATATTAATAACTCATTGTTGATTGCAGAAACAACAATGCTTTTTTATCACTTTCACATAGATTAATTCTAATTGTTTTTGAAGCAGAAATGAATGAGAACAACGACTTTGATACTAAATAGAAATGTAGCATTCTAATAGAGTCTTTCTGGGAAAATAGCAAAATAACCTCCACAAGTATATGCAATCTAAAACATTCTTCTGTTTAAAATTAACACACAGTAAAATTCATTTATTAATTTTTGAGGGTATACAGTCCTATGAATTTTAACCCGAGTATAGATTCGTGTAACCACTACTACAATCAGGATACGGAATAGTTCCTTCATCAAAAAACAAAACAAAACAAACTTCCCTCACCTTCTCCCATCCCTTACCCCTAGCAACCACTGATCTGTTCTCACTGTCTATAGTTTTGCTTTTTTTCCGGAATATTATATAAATGGAGTCATATTGTACTTGACCTTCTGAAATTGTCTTCTTTCACTTAGCATAGTGCCTTTGAAATTAATCCATGTTTGTATAATGTCAGTAGTTTGTTTCCTGTCTACCCTTCCCCAAACTGAGTATAACAACACCAGTATTGGTTTGCCCAGTTAATATAAATGATCTTCCCATAGGGAAACTTACTTTTTCCTTCAGCGTATCCCCATCGTAACTAGAACTTGATTTTTGCTCTTACTCACATATATAGTTCTGCCTTTTTAATGTCTGCTTTGTAATTTTATGGCTGCTCCGTACTTTGGTTAACCCATCTTCAACATGGATGCTTAGATTTTTTTAAAAAATATTGCATTTAATGCTGCCGTATATATTCTTGTGCGTATCTTTGCTGCACATATATTTTTCAGTAACTCCTAGAAATGAAATTGTTGGGTTAAAAAATACAGAAACTTACATGGATTGAAATTTGCCTTCTAAAATGTTGAACCAACTTGTTGTATATATTCTTACTTTGCCACCATTATTCTCTGTATTCTTTGCAAGTCTAGTAACTGAAAATTTCTTACTTTTAAAGTTGTATTCATTAAATATTAATGCAATTGAATACAGTATTAAGGTGTCAGTTGTCACCAATTTGATCTATATACTTTATAGATTTAGATACAGGTCCTTTGTTAGATCTATGATTAACAAAGATTTTCTTTCATTATATAGCTTGTCTTTTATTTTTCTTAAGAGTGTCCAATAAAGAGATGCTCCTGGGTGGCTCAGTCAGTTAAGCATTGGACTTTGGCTCAGGCCATGATCTCACAATTCGTGAGTTTGAGCCCCCCGTTGGGCTCTGTGCTGACAGCTCAGAGCCTGGAGCCTGTTTCAGATTCTGTGTCTCCCTCTCTCTCTGCCCTCCCCCACTTGTACTCTGTCTCTCTCTCTCTCAAAAATAAATATTAGAAAAAAAATTGTTTTAAAAGAGTGTCCAGTAAAGAGCAAAAGTTTTTAATTGTGATGAAATCTAATTTGCCACTTTTTTGTTAATGGATCATGCTTTGAATGGGTAATATATGAGAACTCTTTTTTGCTTAATTGCAGGACATAAAGGTAGTCTTTCAAATTGTATAGTTGTGTATATTTCTTTGGGATTTCTTTTATCCTTTTGCTTTAAATATAAATGTGTCTTTACATTTAATGTGGTTTTTTGGTACACAACGCATCATTTGGTCACGTGTTTTTATCCATTTTCACAATCTCTGTTTCTTAATAGGTATATTTAAGCCATTTGCATTTAATCATTACTGATATTTGGACTTACATCTGTCCTTTTCTTGTTTCTGTTTGTGCCCTCTTTTAATTTGTTTCTTCTTTCCTGCCTTCTTTTAGTTACTTAAGTATTTGTAGTACTCCATTTTATTTGCTTATTGAGTTTTTGACCATATCTCTTCAATTTTTTCTCATGGTTGCTGTAGGAATTATAATATACATATTTAACTTAACACAATCTATTTAGCATTCATATTTTATCACTTAAAGTGGAACATAGGTCCTTTTATCCTTCACTCCTTATGTTGTAGTTGCATTATGTATTACATCAATTTACATTGAAAACCCCTCAGATAATGTTAAAACTTTTGCTCTGAGTCATACATATTTTGTAGAAATTAAGAGAGAAATGATAACTCTAGCCAGATATGTATTCTTTCTGTTTTTCTTTTCTCATTCCTAATGTTCCAAGGTTTTCTCTCATATCATTTCCCTTCTGTCTGAAGACTTCCCTTAACATTTCTGACAGAGCGGATCTATTGACAACGAATTCTTAGTTTTCTATCATGTGGGAATGTCATTATTTTACCTTTATTCATGAAGGAATTCTTTTGTATGGATATAGAATCCTGGGTTGAAAGTTCTGACAGTTTTTTCAGCACTTTAAAAACATCCTACTTTCATCTGACTGCATGGTTTCCACAGTCATTTGAATTATTATCCCCCACTATGTTATGGGCTTTCTCTGGCTGCTTTCAAGATTTTTTTTTTTTTTTTTTTTTTTTTTTTTGCCTTTAGTTTTCATCAGTTTGGTTATAATTGTAGGGCATGGATTACTTTATGTTTATTCTTCAGGAATCCGTAGTTCATGTTTTTTGCCAAATTCCACAAATTATCAGTAATTATTCCCTTTCTTCCTTCTTTTTTAATTCCCTTCCTTCCTTCCTTCCTTGAGATAAAAATCGCATGACACACAATTAGCTATTTTTAAGTGTACCATTCAGTGGCATTTAGTGCCATCGCAATGTTGTTCAAACACCACCTCTGTAGTTTCAGATATTTTTAATCACCTCAGAAGAATGTACTCATTAATTAATCATCTCCATTCTCTCCTCTCCCATCCCCTGGGGGATAACACTCATTTGCTTTCTGTCTCTGGACTTGTATAAAAAGAATCATGCAGGGGCGCCTGGGTGGCTCAGTCAGTTAAGTGTCCAACTTCGGCTCAGGTCACGATCTCACGGTCTGTGAGTTTGAGCCCGGCATTGGGCTCTGTGCTGACATCTCGGAGCCTGGAGCCTGTTTCAGATTCTGTGTCTCCCTCTCTCTGTGACCCTCCCCCGTTCATGCTCTGTCTGTCTCTGTCTCAAAAATAAATAAATGTTAAAAAAAAAAAAAAAAAGAATCATGCAGGATGTGACCTTTTGTGGTTGGCCTCTTTCACTTAGCATAATGTTTTCAAAGTTCATCCAAGTTATAGGATGTATCAGTACTTAATTCTTTTTTATGGCTGAATAATATTTCATTTTATGGATATACCATATTTTGTTTATCTCTTCATCAGTTAATGGGCATTTGGGTGGTTTCCTACTTTTGCCTATTATGAATAACATTGCTATAAACATTCTTCTACAAGTTTTTGTGTGCACATACATATTTATTTCTCTTTGGTACGTATATAGGAGTCGAGTTGCCAAGTCATATGGTAATTCTATGTTTAACTTTTTTCCACAATGGCTACACCATTGTACATTGTCACCAACAGTGTACATGGCTTTCTATTTCTCCACATTCTCATCAACACTTTTTATTCTCTGGTTGTGTGTGTGTGTGTGTGTGTGTGTGTGTAGTTACATATAAATATGTAACTATATATATATAGTGTGTGTGAAGTGATATCTCATTGTGGTTCTGATTTGCATTTCCTTAATGGTAAATGATGTTGAATGTATTTTCATTTCCTTTGGGAAGTATCTATTCAAATCTTATGCCCATTTTTAAAAATTGGATTGTTTGTCCTTTTCTTACTGAGTTGTAAGAATTCTTTATATATAGTCTTGATACTAAACCCTTATCAGATATATGATTTGCAGATATCTTCTCCTTTTTGGGGGTTGTCTTTTCACTTTCTTGATGATGTCCTTGAAGCACAAACTTAATATTGTTGTTTACAATTTTTCTATTTGTTCTTTTGTTGCTCATGCTTTTGTGTGAAATCTAGTAACACATTGCCAAATCTGAGGTCATAAGTATTTACTCCTATGTTTTCTTCTAATAATTTAATAGTTTTAGCTCTTATATTTAGCCTGCAGATCCATTTGACTTAGTTTTTATATGGTGTGAGATAAGGGGTCCACTTTCATACCTTTGCATTGGTTGGAACTGATCTCAGTACCGTTTGTTGCAGATACTATTCTTTCTACCTTGAATGGTTTTAGCACCCTTATCAAAAGTCAGCTCTCTGTAGATTTGGGGTTTATTTCTGAGTCTGGTCTGTGCTATCATGTGAATTTTGTGTCTTCCAGAATTCATATGTTGAAATCCTAATTCCCAAAGGTGACGATATTAGTAAGTGGAGCCTTTGGAAAATACTTGAGTTATGATGGTAGAGCCATCATGAATGAGGTTAGTGCTGCAGAGAGGTTGCAGAGAGATCCTTAACCCCTTCTGCCATATGAAGATACAGCAGTCTGGAAGAGAGCCCTCAACCAACCATGTTGGCACTCTAATCCTGGACTCCCAACCTCCAGAACTGTGAGAAATGACTTTCCATTGTTTATAAATTACCCAGTCTATAGTATTTTTTAATAGAAGCCTAATGGACTAAGACAGTCTATATATCTACTCTTATGCCAGTACTATGCTATTTTGATTACTATAGCTTTGTAGTAAATTTTGAAATCAGAAAGTGTGACTCCTCCAGCTTTTTTCAGTATTATTCTGGCTATTCAGAGCCCTTTGCGATCCCATATGATTTTACAGATCATCTTTTCCATTTCTGAAAAAAAGTAAAGGTAATTGGATTTCAATGAAGATTTTTTTTAATGTTTATTTATTTTTGAGAGAGAGAGACAGAGCACAAGCAATGGAGGGAGAGCAGAGAGAGAGAGAGAGAGAGAGAGGGAGAGAGAGAACAGAATCTGAAACTGACTCCAGGCTCTGCACTGTCAGCACAGAGCCTGATGTGGGACTCAGACCCACAAACCGTGAGATCACGACCTGAGCCGAAGTCGGACGCTTAACTGACTGAGCCATCCAGATGCCCCATGATTTTGATAGAGATTTGAATCTGTAGATAATTTTTGGGAGTACTGCCATCTTAACAATATAAAATCTCCTAATCCATTAGCATGGAATGTCTTTCCATTTAATTAGGTTTTTAATTTCTTTCATCATTGTCTTTAGTGTACATATATTTCACCTCTTTGATTAAACTGATTCCTAGATGTTTTATTCCGTGGGATGGTATTGTAAATAGAATTGTTTTCTTTATTTTCTTTCATTGTTCATTGCTAATTTATAGAAACTTAACTGATTTTTGTTGTTGATTGTGTAGCCTGCAACTTTGCTGAATTCCTTCATTAGCTTTAGTAGATGTTCTGTGGATTTTGGAAGATTTTTTGTATATAGAATTATGTCATCTGTAAATAGATACAGTTTTATTTTTTCCTTTGCAATTTAGACGGCTTTTTATTTTTTTTTCTTACCTAATTGCTCTAGGTAGGACGTCTAGTACCATGTTGAATGGCAGTGGTGAAATGGGCATCCTTGTTTTGTTCCTGATCTTAGGGAGAATGCTTTCAGTCTTTCACCATTGAGCATATTAACTATTTTCTGCTTTGATTCTGTTAGTGTTTGCTTCATATATGTTAGAGTTGTCATTTATGTATATATGTTTGTGAACTTCTTGTTGATTTTACCCTTTAATCAATATATAATGTTTTTCTTTGTCTCTGGTAACAACTTTTAAAAAAAATATTTATTTATTTTTGAGAGAGTGAGAAAGAGAGAGAACACAAGCAGGGGAGGAGCAAAGAGAGAGAAGCGGGAGTGAATCCCAAGCGGGTTACATGCTCAGCATAGAGCCTGATGCAAGGCTCCATCTAACAAAACATGAAGTCATGACCTGAGCTGAAATCAAGAGTCCAATGCTTAACCGACTGAGCCACCCAATTGCTCCTGTCTCTTGTAACAACTTTTTATTTAAAAGCTGTTTTGTATGATATTAATATAGCCACTGCAGCTGTATTTTAGTTATTGTTTGTATGGATAATCTTTTTCCATCCTTTCACTTTCAACCTATTTGTGTCTTTGGTATAAAGCAAATTTTCCATAAGCAGTGTGTAATTGAATCATTTTTAATCTATTCTGCTAAATTTTTTTAATTGATGAGCTTCATCTATTTACATTTAAATTTATTACTAACACTGAAAGATTTAGTTCTGCTATTTTGCTGTTTTTTACATATCTTTTATCTTTTTTGTTTCTCAGTTCCTCCCATACTGCCTTCTTGTGTGTTTGATTTTTTTTCTATTGCCAATTTTTTAGTTATTTTCTTAGTGATTACCCTGAGGATTACAGTTAGCCTCCTGAATTTATAATAGTTTGCAGTGATACCAAGTTAACTTCAATAGCATGCACGAACTCTGTTTCTGACTCCTGCACTCTATTATTTTTACAGATTATATGAAATCAGTAGACTGTGTGCCCATTCCTGTGGATTTATAATTATTTTTGTAGGCATTGTTTTTTAAGTTGTATAGGAAATGAAGAGTTACAAACTGAAAATACAATAATACTAGCTTTTATATGCCTATGTAATTACCTTTACCAGACATCTCTATTTCTTCATAGAGCTCTTAGTTGTGGTGTAATATCTTCTCATTTCAGCCTGAAGGAATTCCTTCAGTATTTTTTGTAGGGTAGTTATGACTTCTTTAGCTTTTTATTTTTTTTAAACTGGAGTGTCTTAACTTCTCCTTCATTTTATAAGGACAGTTTTGCTGGATATAGAATTTTTGGTTGGCACCTTTTTTCTTTTGAGCATTTAAAATATGATTTCCACTGCCTCTGGCTTCTATGGTTCCTGATGAGAAATCATATGTTGATCTTATTGAAGCTCCCTTGTATGTGACGAGTCATTTTGTCTTACTGCTTTCAAGTTTCCTTTTGTCTTTTGACAGGTTCGTTATAAAGTGTCTTAGTGTAGTTCTCTGTTAGTTTATCCTGCTTTAAGTTCATTGAACTTTTTGGATATTTGAATTCATGTCTTTCATCCAATGTTAGAAGTTTTTGGCCATTGTTTTGGCCAATGTTTTTTCTGCTTTTTTTTTTCCTTCTCAGACTCCTATAATGTATGTTGATATATGTGACAGTTTCTTATATGTCCCTTAGGTGCTATTGATTTCTCTTCTTTTTCTTTGTGCTTCTCATACTGAGTACTTTCAGTGCCTTCTCGTCAACTTTACCACATCTTTTTTTTTTTTCTTCTTAGATCTGCTGTTAAGCCAACCCCTCTAGTGAATTTTTTATTTCAGCATTGTACTTCTCAGCTCCAGAATTTTTATTTGGCTCTTTTTATAATTTATAATTTTTAAACTAGTAGTTCTGCTTTTTACATAGCATTCTTCTGATTCTTTCAGGTTTTTTATTATTATTATTCATTCTTTCCTTTAGCTCTTTGAGCGTATTTGAGACACCTACTTTAAATCTTTATCTAGTAAGTCCAATGAATTGACTTCTCTCCAGGATTGTGTCTGTCAACTAATGTTTTTCTGTAAGTAGGCCATTTCCTGTTTCTTTTATGCTTTGTAATTTTTTTATTAAAAACTGAACGTTGTGAATATTGTAATGTGCTAACTCTGGAAATCAGATTCTCTTTCCTCCACCAGAGGTTGCTGTTGTTGCTTGTTGAAGGCTGCAGTTCTCCAATTGTTTAGTGACTTTTTCAAATTATTTTTGCAAAGACTATTTCTTGTGTGTGGCCACTGAAGTCTCTGTTCTGTTATCTCCACGGCCAGCCAGTGACCTGACAGATTTGCTTGAATACTTGGATCTAGTAAAATAAAAAGTGGGAAGTAGGTGTTTCATTCCTCTAAATTCATTCAACAGAGACCATCCAAGAATTTGCTTCTAACTAAAGAGGTTGAAATAGTGGCTAGACTTGTGCTGGCCCCTCAGATTGCAAACATACAATCCCAATTTCTAGTAGACAGGGTCCTTATTGCCTACCAGCAAAACAGCAAGTTGCACTAGGAATGTGACCTCTGTCCCCTGACTGCCTGCCATAGGTCTGGGGATGTGATGTGGTAGATGTGGTCGAAAGAGCAAAATGCTAAAAGTTACCAGCTTCTCTTTTGTCAGAAACTTCCCTGAATGCTAAAAGTATTCACCTAGACTCCAGACTTCTGTAATAGTTGAATCTGATAGTTCTTGACAGCTCAATAGTTGTTTCAGTGGAGGGACCAATTCCTGGAGCTGTCTACTCCTACCATTTTCTGTGACATCACTCAACCATGTTTCTTAAAGTATCTTTTCTGCATCACACTCTTTGTTTTCTCTTCCTAAACTCCAGTGAGCCACAGGGGCCTATGTGACCTTTTGTTATTTTCCCATAGGTCCTTGAGGTTCTGCTTATTGTATTTTTTTCCTGTTCTGTTCAAGTTGGATAATTTGTATTTAATCTGTCTTCACATTTCACTGAACCTTTCTGCAAGTCACTTCCATTCTGCTATTGAACCCATCAATGAATTTTTAATTTCTTGGAAATTTCCACTTCTAATTTTTCCATTTGATATTTTGTGTCTTCTGTTGTTTCAATGAGAATCTCTTTCAGTTTATTTTTGTATTTATTAAAAAAATTTGTTTAAGTTTATTTACTTTGAGAGTGAGAAAGAGAGAGAGAGAAAGAGCGAGACAGAGAGAGAGCATGCACGCATGAGCAGGGGAGGGGCAGAAAGAGAGGTAGAGAAAGAAAGAATCCCAAGCAGACTCTGTATTGTCAGTGCAGAGTTCGATATGGGGTTGAACTCGCAAACTGTGAGATCATGACCTGAGCCAAAACCAAGAGTCAGACACTTAACCTACTGAGCCACCCAGGCATCTCTGTCTTTCACTTTATTTTAAGAATATTCTCCCTTACTTTTTAGAGCATGGTTGTAATACCTAATTTATTTTTTTAACTAAAACTTTTATTCATTAAAGTACACTGATAAAAAATGAATACACAAACCAGATGGAGATAAAATACTCATAAACATATATTTCACAAAGAACCAGTATGCAGAACATATAAAGATCACTTCCAACGTAACAGTAAAAACAGAAATCTGTAAATATCCACCAGTACATGTAAAAGAGCTCAACATCAGTAGTCACTAGGGAAATGAAAACTAAAACCAAAGTATGTTACCACCATACCTACCAAAATTCAAAAATGAAAAGACTCTTAACACCAAATGTTAAAATGTGGAACAGTTGAAACTTTCATACCATATTGGTGTGAATTTAAAATGGTACAACCATTTTGGAAAAAGATCTAGTAGCTTCTCATACAACTAACATATACCTATCTCATGACCCGACAGTTCTACCCTTAGGTATTTACCTAAGCAATATGAAAGCACATATGCACAAAAAGACTTATAAAAGAATACTCTTAACAGCTTCACTCATAATAGCCAAAAACTTGACACAGTCCAGGTATCCATCAATAGAGAATGGATAAACAAACTTTTATATATTTATACAATGAAATACTCAAAAACTAAAAACTTTTTATAAACACAACAGTATTAATGGGTCCCAAAAGCAATATTCTGAGTGAAAGAAGCCTTACAAAGAATACCCACTGAAGTATTCCATATGGAGTTCTAGAACAGGTAGAATTAATGTACAATGAAAAAGATCATTACAGTGTAGTTGCCACTATGGATGTTGGTGTAGGGACTGAGGAAAGGGGCAAAAGGGAAACTTTGAGGATTGTATCTTGATAGGGGTTTCGTTGTAATAGCTACCTTGAAGTCAGGATAATGCAACATCTGTGTCGTCTTAGGGTTGTTGTCACTGATTTTCTTTTCACTTGAGATTTGAGATGTTCCTGTCTCTTTACATGAGAGGCAATTCCAGATTAGATCCTGGACATTTTGAATATTATGTGATAAAATTCTGGGTCTTGTTTAAAACCTCAGGAGAGTGTTACTTTTTTTTATTTTAACAGACATTTACTTTAACAAGACATTTGACCTTGTTAGATTGAGAACAGACTTCTAACACTTCTTTTGTGGGCTGTGGTTCCAATGCCAGTTTAATTTTCAAAGGCTTTGCAGTGCCATTAAGATCTGTCCTGTGTTGGGGCACCTGGGTGGTTCAGTTGGTTAAGCATCCAACTCTCGGTTTCAGCTCAAGTCATGATATCACGGTTCTTGAGTTAGAGCCCCACAGCAGGCTCTGTGCTGACAGTGCAGAGCCTGCTTGGAATTCTCTCTCTCTCCCTCTCTGCCCCTCCCCCACTCTCTCACTCACTCTCTCTCAAAATAAATATACTTTAAAAAAAAAAAAAAAAAGATCTGTCCTGTGTCTATGCTACCCAATGGTATATTTATCCTTTTGGTCAGTGGTCAAGCCCAGTAGAGTTTTCAAAACTTTTGGTATGCTATGCAGTATTAGATTTAAACATGTGCAGATTTAAAATGTTTTTTTTTCTTTCTTTGTTTCTCTCTCTCTCTCTTTCTTCCTTTCTCTTCCTTCCCCCCTCTCTGTCTTCCTTCCCCTCTCTTTCTTCCTTCCTCTCTTTCCTTCCTTCCTTCCTTCCTTCCCCCTTTCCTTTCTTTTCCTTTCCTTTCCTTTCCTTTCCTTTCCTTTCCTTTCCTTTCCTTTCCTTCCCTTCCCTTCCCTTCCCTTCCCTTCCCTTCCCTTCCCTTCCCTTCCCTTCCCTTCCCCTTCCCCTTCCCCTTCCCCTTCCCCTTCCCCTTCCCCTTCCTTTCTTCTTTTTTATTGAGAGAGAGAGTATGAGCCCTGGAGAGGGGCAGCAGGAGAAAGACAGAGTATCATAAGCAGGCTCGACGCTCAGTGCAGAGCCCAACATGGGCTTCGATCCCATGACCCTGGGATCGTGACCTAAGCCAAAATCAAGAGTCAGATGTTCAACCAACTGAACCACCCGGGTGCCTCTACACATGTACAAGTGATCATTGAGCAGGTGTTCACATATCACTTTATGGGATAGCTTTTTGAACTCCCTCCTTTTTTGCAATATGCTAGGTACTTTAGCCTTCTTTGGGGCTTCTTTTTAATAGTTCTCTGGCCTGAAAGGGCTTTCGTTTTTCTGCTCTGCCACATTCCTGTAGCTGTGTCTGAATCCAGAGCCAAGCTCAGGAGAACAAGGGAGAAAAAAGTAATGGGAATTTGCCCTGCCCTCTTAAGACAGCAGCTCTTCGAGTCAGAGAGGACTTCTAGGTTTCCACCGAGCCTCCATGCTGCTGCACCACCATGGGATTTTCTGGGTACAGAGGCAGAGAGAATGACTAAAAGAACTACAGGGGGCATATTAGGGAGGACACTTGTTGTGATGAACACTGGATGTTGTATGTAAGTGAGGAATCACTAAATTCTACTCCTGAAACCGATATTGCACTGTATGTTAACTAAAATTTAAATTAAAAATTACTTTGGCTATTTGGGGTCTTTTGTGGTTCCATACAAATTTTAGGATTGCTTGTTTTAGCTTCGAGAAGAATGCTGGTGCAATTTTGATTGGGATTGCAATGAATGTGTAGATAGCTTTGGGTAGCATTGACATTTTAACAACATTTATTCTTCCAACCCATGAGCATGGAATGTTTTTCCATTTCTTTATATCTTCTTCAATTTCCTTCATAAGCTTTCTACAGTTTTCAGCATACAGATCTTTTACATCTTTGGTTAGGTTTATTCCTAGGTATTTTATGGTTCTTGGTGCAGTTGTGAATGGGATCAGTTTCTTTATTTGTCTTTCTGTTGCTTCATTGTTAGTGTATAAGAATGAAACTGATTTCTGTACATTGATTTTGTATCCTGTGACTTTGCTGAATTCATGTATGAGCTCTAGCAGACTTTGGGTGGAGTCTATTGGGTTTTCCATGTATAATATCATGTCATCTGCAAAAAGTGAAAGCTTGACTTCATCTTTGCCAATTTTGATGCGTTTGATTTCCTTTTGTTGTCTGTTGCTGATGCTAGCACTTCCAACACCATGTTAAACAGCAGCAGTGAGAGTGGACATCCCTGTCATGTTCCTGAGAGCTTTCCCCATTGAGTCAGAGTGGTTAAAATGAACAAATCAGGAGACTATAGATGCTGGCGAGGATGTGGAGAAACAGGAACCCTCTTGCACTGTTGTTGGGAATGCAAACTGGTGCAGCCGCTCTGGAAAACAGTGTGGAGGTTCCTCAAAAAATTAAAAATAGATCTACCCTATAACCCAGCAATAGCACTGCTAGGAATTTACCCAAGGGATACAGGAGTGCTGATACGTAGGGGCATTTGTACCCCAATGTTTATAGCAGCACTCTCAACAATAGTCAAATTATGGAAAGAGCCTAAATGTCCATCAACTGATGAATGGATAAAGAAATTGTGGTTTATATACACAATGGAATGCTATGTGGCAATGAGAAAGAATGAAATATGGCCTTTTGTAGCAACGTGGATGGAACTGGAGAGTGTTATGCTACGTGAAATAAGTCATACAGAGAAAGACAGATACCATATGTTTTCACTCTTATGTGGATCCTGAGAAACTTAACAGAAGACCATGGGGAGGGGAAGAAAAAAAAAAAAAAGGTTAGAGAGGGAGGGAGCCAAAACATAAGAGACTCTTAAAAACAGAACAAACTGAGGGTTGATGGGGGGTGGGAGGGAGAGGAGGGTGGGTGAGGGGTATTGAGGAGGACACCTGTTGGGATGAGCACTGGGTGTTGTATGGAAACCAATTTGACAATAAATTTCATATATCATTTGAATAAACACTTTAAAAGTTCTATTTGAGTGCTCATTCTGTTAAGGAAATTATGTATACAGGGCACCTGGGTGGCTCAGTCGGTTAAGCATCCAGCTTCGGCTCAGGTCATGGTCTTGCGGTTTGGTTCATGAGTTCAAGCCCTGCATTGGTCTCTGTACTGATAGTTCAGTGCAGCCTGCTTTGGATTCTGTGTCTCCCTCTCTGTCCCTCCCCCACTCACTCAGTCTCTCTCGCTCTCAAAAATAAATAGACATTAAAAAAAATTTTTTTTTAAGAAATTATGCATACATATTGGGACAGAAAATAATAAAAATATCTTGTGACTATAAAGGACAAGGTGATTTTTTGTGTGAATCATAGAAGTGTTTATCCAATAGGAATATAAGTACAACTTATAAATTGATACTAAAAGTTCATTAAATTACAAATTTAGTTATTAATGGCCACAAGGAAAAACTTAGAAAAAAGTAGAAGCTTTGGAATCAGAAAGAAATTCTCTAGTGTTTGCTTAAAAATGAGACAAATTTTTATACAGTTCAATATTCTAAAAAGTTTTATAAATTTCAAGATTATCTCCAGTCTTAAAATTAGTTCAATCAGTTTGTATGTGTAATCATGCTGAAATGATTCATATAGTCACAGAAACTTGAGATGGAATCTTCCTTGAAACTCTCCTAGGATCCAGTACCAAGCCAGGGGTCTTCCCTTAGACTGAAGTTCTATTAATGTTTGAATTTAGTATTTCAGTGTTCTAAGTGATGATGTTTCTTCAGCTTCTCCAGATGGCTCTTTGTAATTCAGCATATTTTCCTGGAATCTAAGCTTTCTAAGCTTTAATAAGTCAACTTCTGGTTATTTATAAAACAGACTTATTTAGCCTTGTTATCTTCTCTGGCTTCTGAATTACTATTGAAATGTTTCAGTTTCTTAGCACATCATTAAAGGTACAGTTCAAGCTACTTGGTTCCATTGGTCAGTTTGGTTGAACTCATTCTATATTTTGCCAAGTCCCATGTTCCAGATACCAGTGAAATAGGGAATAAAATTTCAGACCAGATTCTGAAAACTCTGGTTAATATATGAGACAAACACTCAAATCGTTATAAATATACCATACAATACATACAGTGCCATTAAGACCAGATGTTGTACAGAAGAGATGATTTATTCTGTCTGGGTCAGGGATGGGGAATGGGCTTGTAAGTTAAATTATGAAAAGCCACCGAAGAAAATGGAAATAAAACCAAGCACAAAGTAATTTTGATAAAAGTATAGTGATAGAGTCGTAAGATCGAAAAAAGAGATAAGAATAGGTAAATTTTCTATGATGCTGCTGAAGCTTATACATCTAAAAGGGTCTACCATGGGGCACCTGGGTGGCTCGTTCAGTCAGGCGGTCGACCTCAGCTCAGGTCATGATCTCACAGTTTGTGGGTTTGAGCCCTATATGGGGCTCTGTGCTGACAGCTCAGAGTCTGGAGCCTGTTTTGGATTCTGTGTCTCTGTCTCTGTCTCTCCACTCCTCCCCATCTTGTGCTCGCTCTCTCCCAAAAATAAATAAACATTTAAAAATAAAAGTAGGAACGCCTGAGTGGCTCAGTCGGTTAAGCGTCCGACTTCAACTCAGGTCGTGATCTCGCTGTTCATGAGTTCAAGCCCTGCGTCTGGCTCTGTGCTGACAGCTCAGAGCCTGGAACCTGCTTTGGATTGTGTCCTCCTCTCTCTACCCCTCCCCCGCTCCCCCTCTGTCTCTCTCTGTATCTCAAAAATGAAGAAACATTAAAAAAAATTTTTTTAATAAAAGTAAAAAGCGTCTACTAGACTGGATCTGGATCTCCTTATAAAAGATGTGAAAGAGGTGCACCTGGGTGGCTCAGTCAGTTAAGCGTCTGACTTCAGCCCAGGTCATGATCTCACAGTTCATGAGTGTGAGCCCCGTGTTGGGCTCTGCTGACAGCTCGGAGACTGGAGCCTGGCTTGGATTCTGTGTCCCCCTCTCTCTCTGCTCCTCCTCCTTCTCTCTCTCTCTCTCAAAAATAAACATTAAAAAAAAAAGATGTGAAAGATAATTATGTAAGGAATATAAAATAAAAGAGGGGTGCCTAGGTGGCTCAGTTGATTAAGCATTCCACTCTTGGTTGCAGCTCAGATCATGATCTCACAGTTTCGTGAGTTTGAGCCCCACATTGGGGCAGCGCAGAGCTTGCTTAGGATTCTCTCTTTCTTCTTCTCTTTTTGTCTCTCTCCCACTTGAACTGTCTCTGTCTCTCTCAAATAAACAAACTTAAAAAAAAAAAAGAATATAAAAGAAAGGGAAAATCTTACAACTTAAGATAGGTAAAATTTTTAAAAGTTGACTTTGAAAGTGGTATTACTCCTTTGTGTCTTTACCAAAAATTTTAACCCTTCTGTAGGTCAAAGCAAGCAAATTCTATTTATTTGAAACCCAGATTTGAATAGGACAAACTATCTTAGATTGTTTTTTGTAGGGGACTTTAAATGAAATCAGATTAGTTCATTCTCCTTATTTTACAGGTGAAGATCCAACAAGATTAATTAACCAGAAAAACAAATCTCCTGATTGCATTTTTTTCTTTTTTTTTTAGTATATTCAGCAGCCCTTTGTCTTGAGTATTTCTCATGAAACTTTTAAGGCAAAATATATTCTCTTGCTTGAAATTACCTCTGCTGCTTGTTTCTAATTTTTTTTTTTTTTCAACGTTTTTTATTTATTTTTGGGACAGAGAGAGACAGAGCATGAACGGGGGAGGGGCAGAGAGAGAGGGAGACACAGAATCGGAAACAGGCTCCAGGCTCTGAGCCATCAGCCCAGAGCCTGACGCGGGGCTCGAACTCACGGACCGCGAGATCGTGACCTGGCTGAAGTCGGACGCTTAACCGACTGCGCCACCCAGGCGCCCCCTCTGCTGCTTGTTTCTATTGGTAGCCTAATAAATACAGTGTTAAATACTGAAAAAGTCATAGAGATCAGCCGTTCTTAAATGTTTTAGGATCAGAGATCACTTTGAAAGTTGGGTAAAATCCATTCCCAATGCCCCTTCCATAGACCCTGACCCAGGTGAGTAAATAATTCCTCATACAGATGGAGAAAGCCAAGGCCCAGAAACAGAGAGAGGGTGATTTTTCAAGATCCAAAAGTGAACAACAATAGTAGAAGAAATTAGAATGGTTTATTTATGTGTTACCCTGATAGTTAAATTCTTCAAATTATAATAAATTAATAAAATAGTTTTCTGTTACTTCCTTTCTTCCCCTACCTCCAGAGTTAAACATAGCAACGCTAATATCGTGCTTTCTCCTATATGGAGATTCAGTTTCTTTTTCAGAATGTCCCTATCATAATTAGAACTTGATTTTTACTTTTATTGACATATACAGTCCTGTCTTTTTAATGGTTGTATTCCATTTTATGGATGCATCATACAGGTTAATCTGTCTTTAGTATACATGCTTAGATTTTTTAAAAATATTACATTCTGTGTTAAACATTCTTATACATATATGTTCTATAAGTATATCCCCAATAATTCCTAGAAATAAAATTACTGAATGAAAGAATAAATGCAAAAAAATGTTTGTATGGATTGTCATTTTCTTTCCGTAAAGATTGAACCAGTTTATACCTCACCAGTACCGTATACAAAAACGTTAGTGTTTCTCTATGATTTTTCCATGTTTATACTTCTTTGCAAACTTTGCAAGTCTAATAATTGAAGATATCTTACTTTTAATTTATATTTTATTAATTACTAGTACATTTGATCCAAATATTGTTAAGGTGTCACTTCACCCCAATGTGACATTTAGACTCAATGCAATCGTGTTCAAAACCCCAACAGGGTTTTTTGTAGTTATTGATAAGCTGATTCTAAAATTTATGAGGAAATGCAGATGGACCAGGAGAGTTAAATTTCAAAAAAAAATGAAATTATGAAAGCAAAAAACAAAGTTGAGAATAATGCTGCCCAATTTCAAGACTATGAAGCAACTGATGTCAAGCCAGTGTGGTACTAGCCAAGGGTAAATGCACAGTTTAATGAGACAACATAGAGAACCCAGAAACTAACCCACATAAATATCATCAACTGATTTTTGGCAGAAGTTAAAAAAAAGAAATTTAATAGAGAAAGGTTAGTCTTTTCAGTAAATTCTGCTAGAACAATTGGACATTCATATGCAAAAAGAACTTTGACATGTACCTCATACCTTATACAAAAATAAATTCAGAATGGATCATAGATATAAAATGTAAAATACAAGGGTGCCTGGAAGACTCAGTGGGTTGAGCGTCCTACTCTTGATCTCAGTTCAGGTCATGATCCCAGGGTAGTGGGATTGAGCCCTGTGTTGGGCTTTGTGCAGAGTATGGAGCTGCTTGGGATTCTCTCTCTCTCTCTCTCTCTCTCTCTCTCTCTCTCTCTCTCACTGCTCTGTCACTTTCACCTGCTTGTTCATGCTCTCTCTCTCTAAAATCAAAAAACTTAAAAAATTAAAATGTAAAACTTCTAGAAGAAACCATAGGAGAAAATATGTGTGGGGTGCCTGGGTGGTTTGGTCAGTTAAGCATCTGACTTTGGCTCAGGTCATGATCTCACGGTTCCTGAGCTAGAGCCCCGCATCAGGCTCTGTGCTGACAGCTCAGAGCCTGAAGCCTGCTTTGGATTCTTTGTCTCCCTCTCTCTCTGCCGCACCCCTACTTGCACTCTCTCTCTCTCTCTGTCTCTCAAAAATGAATAAACGTTAAAAAAATAAAATAAAATAAAGATGGAATGATGATGCATAAGAAATTAGACCGAACTTGTATGGGAACGTCTGAATCCAATGTTGCTGGTTTTGTAAATGGCAGGGATGGGGGGTAGGGGAAAATGGGGAAGGGGAGGAAGGATTATGAGCCAAGGATCACAAATGGTTCTTGTAATCTAGAAAAGGCAAAGAAACAAATTTTTCCCTAGAACATCCAGAAAGGAATGTAGCTTTGCTGACTCCTTGATTTTAGCCTAGCATGTCCTGTGTTGTGCTTCGAATTTACAGAACTGTAAGATGGTAAATTTGTGTTTTAAGTCATTAAGCTTGTGACAACTTATTACAGCAACAGTAGAAAACTAATATGTTAAAAAAAATAGGCAAACAATTAAAAAAGCAAGGGCAACAAATCTGAAAAGGTAATTCACCAAAGAAGATCTATAGATGGCAAATAGTGATATGAAAAAAATCAAAATCATTTATTATTTGAGAATGCAAATTAAGGCCATAATGAGGTACCACTACACACTTGTTAGAATTGTTAAACACAAACAAAAAATTTGACAATTAAATATTGGCAAGGGTCTGGAGCGACAGGAACTCTTACTTCAGCTCAGAGCCCGCTTTGGATTCTGTCTCCCTCTCTCTCTGCCCCTCCCCTGCTCGCACACTCTCTCAAAAATAAAATAAAAACATTAAAAAGTAAGTAAATAAATAGGTAAAAATTTTAAATTTATGGCTTGCTCTAGTTTCTTTCTTTCCAATGTAGTAAGTTGCCTTTTCTGCAGTATGGTAGGAAAACCTCAGAAAAAATTATTTTTGACTGTTTAAAATCAAATGACATGTATTTACAAAATGTAAAACCAAAACCCATATCTTTTTTTCTACTTGTAAATCTGGCTGTTTGGTTAAAGAACTTATATTAGGAAAAACTAAAAACTAGATTCGTCAAATGAACAGATTATTTATCTTCTCTGAAAATCCACTGTAGTTTTTAACTTCTCATTGGGAAGCAAAGTAATAAAATATATACCACTGGGTTTTGAGGAATTTGAATTTAATAATGGTATGATCATTAGTTGCAGTTTGTCGAATTTTAGGAAAGACAGTACATAATGCCTCTAAGTTTGGACTTAGATTTTGTGACTGTAATCATACTTAATCACTTTAAGTAAAGGCACTTTTTAAGACGTTTCCTTTGCAAAATGGCAGTTTATGTAGTTTTCAGAACCAGCTGTTGGTTTGAGTCCCAGCTCTGCTTCTTATTCATTTTTGTTACTTTAATCTCCATGTGTATAAAATACAACTATCTCATCCTTGTAAGTTATAATAGTATATTTGCATAAGCTACCTTATTGAAAATATAACATAAATCCTCTTATGGTTCCTTGTCTGGGACTCCAAGGTAAAAAGACTTTCAATCTCAGCAGGTTGTAACATAGTGAAATAATCTCTAAGAATCTCTTCTTCGTACCTAAATTCTATTTCCATCTAATAAATTACAATGTTTACCACTGAAGAGCCATAGTCTAAGAGAGGAGCTTCATAAGAATATGCTCATACATTATTATCAACTAAATATTGGTCACATTTCTTTTAAGTTAAAGAAATTAACATCAGATTATCTAATACAGAGGTTATTAGTTCAGTAGTCTTTTCTTACTTTGGCACCTGCAAAAACTAACGGTCTTACCACTTAAATATCTTCCTGTGGATAAAGTATAAAAACTACCACTCAAGGCCTTGAATTTCTAGCACTGGAATACCAAAGAATTCATGAAGTGCTGCTGGACAACTTGGAGGAGATGGGGAAAGCTTTAAGAAATTACACTTAATTTGCATCTTCAAGGACCAGTTTGCCAAGAGAACCAGGGAAGGAGAGGATTTTGACCTAGTATTTCTCAGTCTTTTTAAACCCATGACCCTCCTATGGTATAAAAATTTCATGGCTACCTTCCACATTATTTTAAAATTTCAACTTAAGTGAAATATGGCTAAAAGTAAATCAAAACAATGGGACCAAGTCCTGTTTTGTTTTCAGACTGTAAATTCATTTCCCCACTCCCTACCCTTCCGTCCCCCATCTCTCTCTCTCAAAATAAATAAATAAACATTTTAAAAATGTAAAAAAAAAAGATAACACATACCATAGAATTCACCCATTTGAAGTATACAGTTCATTGACTTTTGGCTTTTAATACATTCATAGAATTGTGCATCTATCACCACAATCAATTGTAGAATAGTTTTCATCACTTAAAAAGAAACACCACTCTCCTTAGCTGTCACGTTAAGCTTCCATGCCCCCAGCCCTACACAACTGATAATCTACTTTATGTCTCTGTACTTTTGCCTATTTGGGATATTTCATATAAATGAAATCTACATAATATGTGATTCTTTGTGACTGACTTATTTCATCTAGCATAATTGTTTTCAAGGTTCATCCGTGTTGTAACATGTATCAGTGCGTCCTTTTTATCGTTGAATAATATTTCTTTCTATGAATATACCACATTTTATTTATACATTCATCAGTTGATGGTCATTAGGGTTGTTTCCATTCTTTGGCTATTATGAATACTGCTGCTTTGGGGGGTGGGCAGAAGGGTTTGTGGGGAAAAAACGAATAATGCTGCTGTGAACATTCACATGCAAGTTTTTGTGTAGATATATATTTTCACTTCCCTTGGGAATATATCTAGGAGTTAAATTGCTGCATCATATTACAACTCTATGTTTAAAATTTTGAAAAACTGCCAGTCTGTTTTCCAAAGTGGCTGCACCTGAGCAGCAGTGTATGAGGATTCTTACTTGTCCAAAACCTTGCCAAAATGTGTTCTTACCTGTCCTTTTTAGTCTATCCATCCTTTGAGTGTGAAGTGGTATCTTACTGTGGGCTTTGATGGCTGATGATATTGAACATCTTGTCATAGGCTCATTGTACATTTTTTATATCTTGTTTAGATAGATATGCATTCAGATCTTTGCCCATCTTTAATTGGGTTATTTATTTTTTTATTATTGGGTTGTAACTGTTCTTTATATATTCCAGATACAAGTCTTTAGACAGATACATGATTGCAGGTACTTCTCATTCTTGGATTGTCTTTTTTCTTTCTTGATGGTATCTTTGAAGCATAAAAGGTTTTAATTTTGGTGATGTCCAGTTTTATCTCATTTTTTCTTTTGTTGCTTGAGCTTTTAATGTCTAAGAAATGACTACTTAATGTACGGTCATGAAAATATACTCTCGTGTTTTCTTCTAAGAGTTTTATAGTTTTAGCTCTTACATTTAGGCCTTTGATTTATTTTTGTATATAGTGTGAAGCAAAGGTTCAGTTTTATTCATTTGCGTTTCTTCTGTGCTAGGATACACAGTTGTCCCAGAACCATTTGTTGAAAAGAGTGCTTTCCCCTTGTCACTCTTCTTGAAAATCAATTGACTGCAGATTGAATTTGGAAGTTTTCCTTCCTCGTGTATTTTTTGGAATAGTTTGAGAACAATAGGTATTAATTCTCTTTTAAATGTTTTATAGAATTCACCTGTGAAGCCATCTGGTCCTGCAGTTTTTTTGTTGGGAGTTTTTAATTACCAGTTCAGTTACATTACTAGTAATCAATCTGTTCAAATTTTCTGTTTCTTCCTGATTTAGTTTTGGAAGATTTTTGGTTTCTAGTAGTTTATCCATTTCTTCTAGGTTGTCCAATTTGTTAGCATATAATTTTTCGTAGTGTTCTCTTTTAATTTTTTTTCTATGGTGTTGGTTCTTATTTTTATTCTTTCGTTTCTGATTTTATTTATTTAAGTCCTTTCTCTTTGTTTCTTGGTGAGTATGGATAAAGTTTTATCAGTTTTGTTTATCTTTCCAAAGAACCAGTTCTTGATTTCACTGATCTTTTCTATTGTTTTTTTTCTTCTATTTCATTTATTTCTGTTCTAATCTTGATTATTTCCTTCCTTCTTCTAGCTTTGGACTTTGTTCTAATTTTTCTAGTTCCTTTACGTATAAGATTAAGTTGTTTATTTCAGATTTTTCATATTTCTTGAGAAATAAGCCTATGTCACTATAAACTTACTTCTTAGAATTGCCTTTACTGTGTCCCAAGGATTTTGGACTGTTGTGTTTTTATTTTCATTTGTCTTCATGTATCTTTTGATTTCCCCATGGGTTGTTTAGTAGCACGTTTTTTTGGCCTCCATGTATTTGTGCAGTTTTTTTCAGGTTTTCTTCTTGTAACTGATTTCTAGTTTCATACTATTGTGGTTGGAAAAGATGCTTGATATAATTTCAGTCTTCTTGAAATTATTGACTCTTGTTCTAAAGCCTAGAAAATGTTCCATGTGCACTTGAAAAGAATATGGTTTCTGATGTTTTGGGATGGAATGTTCTATATATATGTTAGATCCATCTGCTTTAATATGTCATTCAAAGCCACCTTTTCCTTGTTGATTTTCTGTGTGGTCTATCCATTAATTTAAGTGATATATTAAAGTCCCTTACTATTATTGTATTACTGTCATTTTTCTCCTTTATGTCTGTTAATAATTGCTTTTGGTACTTAGGTACTCCTATGTTGGATGCATAGATAATATACAATTGTTATATCCTCTTGTTGGATTGAACCCTTTATTTTTAAAAATATTTTATTATTTATTTTTGAGAGAGAGAGAGAGGGAGAGAGAGAGCACGAACAGGGGAGGAGCAGAGAGAGAGAGAGCGTGCAAGCAGGGGAGGGGTGGGGGTGGGGGGGACAGAGGAAGCCGGCTCCACACTGGCAGCAGTGAGCCCAGTGCAGGGCTCAAGCTCAAGAACCTGCTAGATCATGACCTGAGCCAAAGTCAGACACTCAACCGACTGAGCCACCCAGGTGCCCCAGATTGATCCCTTTATCGTTATGTGGTGCTTTTCTTTGTCTCTTACTACAGTCTTTGTTTTAAAGTCTATTTTGTCTGATATAAGTATTTACCTTGGCCTTTTTTTTCTCTTCCATCTGCATGGAAAATCTTTTTTCACCACTTCACTTTCAGTCTGTATGTATCTTTAGATTTGACTGTGAATGTGAGGATTTATTTATATACTCTAAGTTCTGTTCCATGGACCTGTATGTCTGTCCTGATACCAGTATCACATGGTCCTGATTACTGTAACTTTGTTGTACACTTTGAAATTGAGAAGGAATTGTTATTTTTTGAGACTCTAGCTCTTTAGCTACTCTGGATCCCTTGGATTTTCATGTGATTTTTAGAATCAGCTTGTCAATTTCTGCAAAGAAGCTGGGATTTTGACAGGGAGCATACTGAATCTATAGATTAATTTGGGGAGTATTGTCACCTTAACAATATTGTCCTCCAGTCTGTGAACATAGGATGTCTTTCTCTTTATTTAGGTCTTTAGTTTCTTTCAATAATATTCTGTAGTATGCAGATAAAAGTTTTACACTTCTTTTGTTAAATTTATTTCTGAGTATTTTGTTCTTTTTGATGCTATAGTAAATGGATTTTTTTTTCTTAATTTCATTTGTGTTTTACTCTTTGCTGTAAAAATAAAATTGATTTTTTTCACTTTGACCTTTATTCTGTAACTATGTTGAACTCATTTATTAGTTCTAATAGTTTTTAGTGGGTTCTTTTTTTAGGTACAAGATCATGTCATCAGCATGAAACAATTTCATCTTGGTGTTAGCAGTGTCTATCAGTAGTAGTCAAGGATAGCTTTATCCCTTAAACCCTTCTCCTTTGTGTTTTCCAATTCTTTTTTCTCCTTATAGTACTTTCTGCCTTCTTTCTTTGTACCTCCTCGGTCCATCTCCTTTCTGCATATGAGCTCTTGTCTACCTACCTGAATCTGTGTTTACTTTCCTCCTTGGTGTTCTCTCTGCTGAGTCTCCCGCCTTATGGCTTTTCCTTTTTTTTCTTTTTCTTGCACTTTCTTCTTCTCTACTGTCTATCATTGCCTGTCTGATGCACACTTTTCTGTCAGGAGAAGTGGCTGGAGTCATTTCCAAGTTGTAGACTGTGTTTGTCAGTTATCTTCTTACAGATGTGGTTGTAGCAACCATTTTAAACTTTGAGGTATAAGTTACTTGCAATAAAATGAACAGATTTGATGCATTTTGACAAATGTATGCATAAGGGTAACCACTACCCAAGAAAATTTCCTCATTTCTCTTTCCAGTCAATGTCCCTCTCCCCCAGCCCACAAGGTGAACACTTTCTAATTTTTATTACTATAGATTAGTGTTACCTGTTTTTAGACTTTATATAAATGGAAACAAAATATGTGCTCTTTTAAATCTCATACTTCTTCAGTCAACATAAGGTTTTTGGATTCTTTTACATTGACAAGCAAACAGTCGATTATTCTTTCCTTTTAATTATGAGGTGGTATTCTCTTGTATGAATATACCACAATTTGTATATCCATTCTTCTGTTGATGGACATTTCATTGTTTTCACTGGTTTTATTTTTACAAATAATAGTAATAATTTTAAAATCATTTTGAAAAAGACAAAGGGAAAAATGAAAAGTAAACTAATTCCCTCCCAATATAATATCCTCAATTATATTCCTTTTATTCATATGTATATGCAAGTATTTGTGTATGTCTTTGTTATTATTTTCATACAAATGGAATCACATATGTATAAAATCCTACAGATTTTTTTCCCACATGGTATTTCTTGAACATCATTCTGTATTAGTACATGTGGATTACATCACCAATATTTTTAATTGTCAAATAGTATCTGTGTACTATACTTCTGTTGTACACATGTACAGTAAATTATTTATCCAGTTTAATTACTGGATAATCAAGGTGCTTCCTTTTTCTTTTATAAATATTTCTACAGTGAACATCCTTATAGTTATATATTTATATATTTGTGCTATTTGCTCAATACATAAATGCTGTAAGATGACTCTTATGTAAGAGGAATTGCTAGGTCAAAGAATATATACATTTAAAATTTTGATACTAATTGCCAATTGCTCTCCAAAAGTATTGTGCTAAATCAAACTATCTTTGCCTTTTCTATACCTGCTATAATATTTATGAGTTGTTTTCCTATATGCGATTAGGGAATTTTTCATCTATTTATAATTAATCATTTAGTAATTATTGAAGACCACCAATAGTATCTGAGAGTTTTTGTTCATATACAGCTTGACAGATATTAGGTCATGTTCATCTCTGCCAATCTTAGAAGTAAAAAATGTTATCTCACTGATATTTCCAGAGAATTTCTGTAATAATGAATTTTTTCATGTATTTATTTTCCATATGTCATGTGTAAACTACCTAGTTATATTCTTTGTCCATTTTTCTATCTGATTTTTGTCTTTCTTTTATACCAATTTACAAGAGCTCTTTGTCATTTGTCACTAGTTTTTCCTAGTTAGTTGTTTGTGTAATGACTTTGTTTACAGTCGTTTCTTAAAAAAAAAAAAGTCCTCTTTTTCCTCAGTGGTTTTTACATTTATAAAATAAAGTGTTGTTTAACCCAAGAGAATAACTGTTTAAGGGAAGTTAAAGCCACCCTAACATTTGAGTAGGAAAACTGTTGTGGTTGACGGAAGAGATATCAAGACATCTTCTGGGATTTTAATCTCTCAAAATGAACTCTTCTTTCAAATTCCTGTCCCTACAAAAAAAGGGATATGTGATATACCATCAGTTTTTGTGCTGTGAAGACAAAATTTGTCTTTACTTTAGTTCTAAATATATAACAATATGGTATATTATAAATTTAGTATATATACATTTTTCCTATAATGGTGCAGTTGGTTATTTTGTCATTCGTGGTTCTGTGGACCTGGCATTCCTCTCTGTGTACTTTATTCTTTGTATGGGTAATGACCTCAGAGAATTGTACTATCTTAGAGCCGTAGCATTTGAAAGGCTCTTGTCATGGATTTCAGGAGAACTAAGGAGTTATGTGTATTTAGTCATCAAAGCATGTAAGTTGAGACTTTTGCTTAATTGATAAGTAGAATACTTACTCGAGTATTGTGAATGCTTCATTTTCTTCTCTTGAATATTTCCTGAGACTCTGGCTAAGAGTTTATCTGAAGGAGTATGGAAATGAAAAACGTGGCAGACTTAACTAGGGACCTGCTTCATGGGTATTCCTTACATAATAGATATGACACTTGAGTTGCAAGTATCACCACGTCTTCTATTTAGTCTAGTTCTACATGGAAAGTGAGTACTTTCTATGAGTTAGATACAAAACTAGGTGCTTTACCTATGCATTTAGTCTCTGTAATGTAGGTTCTATCATCCTTATTTTAAAGATAAAGAATCTGAGGATCCAAGAAGTAAAATATCTTGCCCAAAGTCAGCACTACTAGCTAAAATTTCCTGTTAGTTCATCAGAAAATAAACTTGTTTATAGTTATTGTTATCATCATTGTTATCAAGTAAATCCCATGCTATCTCAGTCCATGGGAAACTGACCCCATTTCCTGGCCTCAGCAATGCAGACATGACATGGGCCTGGCCAATCAGATCTACTCTCCTGGCCACAATTACCGGTTTAATATGAGTATGTGAACTACTCCAAGTTCAGGTAAATGAAGTTTAAATTCTGAGACCTGTTGAAACTGTTTGGCTAAGGCAACTTTCTTTCCACCGAATTTGTAGCTGGCTAACTCAAAGTCTTGAGCTGTTAAGGGCTACAGTGTTCAGAAAGCCAGCTTGCGAGTGAATAAAAGGAGTGAAGAGAAACACTAAGAGATGGAGAGAGACCAGATCCTGATACTGTTTCTTTCACCTTCCGATCCAGTGATCCAACCATGCCTACAGGAAGATCTTAGCAATGGTTATTTCACATACTGAGCAAACACTCTCTCCACTCATGCTCCCTGCTGTAAAACAAAAGACCATGCTGAACTTGTATAAACAAATAGCTGCTAATGATTTGAAGTGACCACACACACACACACACACACACACACCACTTAAGTCCAACATGGCCACCAATTCTAAAATAGGAAATGACAGTGAAGATGCCAGGAAGAAGGGTGTAGTTTTCTGACCTGTTGCCAAGCCTTTTTTTCCTTCTTCTTTACATCTACACTGTACCTATATTCTGTAATGGTCACTGCAACTCTTTTTTTGTGAACTGTTTACATGTCTGACTTCTTGTTTGGATTTTACTTGGTGATTTGATATGAATTTTTAATGTGAAAGCACTTAGCATTAGGAGTTTGACATTTTGTCTGACCTTAATCACCAGGAGGATCATGAGAGGTTTATTCAGTGGGAAGAGAACTGTTACAGCTCTGACAGAAATGATGGGAAATAAGTAAACAGCCTTTTAAATCTTCACCAGAAATCAATAGGGTTTAAAGATGATGGACGTTGGTGTTTTTTGCTGCTTAAGGACTTCAACCTTTTACGGGAAAATATCTTCTCAACGTGTCAGCAATTTTTTCCATGCACACAATGAATCACTGCTGCAAATAGAACATTCTGCATAGAACACTCTTCATCATTATTATAAGGAAGAAATTGTCTATGACTGCCCGTGGTAATATAGAGCCTTTTGGGGCATTTTTGTATGAAAAAAGACGGCCATTTCTCACCATTTTGTTTTTGTCTTATGTGCAGTTGAGATGCCAAACTTTTCCTCAACACAGTAATAGCAGTTGTTATTTATTGAGCACCTCCGTCTTCCTGGGCGTTGGCTGTTTGCTATGTTGAGGTAGCTCATATGACTCCATTTTATAGATGACGAAATTGAGGCCTAAGGTCATCTAACTCATGACATAACTGGTATTTAAAACCCTAGTCCATAGAGTCTGAAGCTTATGCTTTTTCCACTCTTCCAGCTGCATCTGGGAGGACAGGCACTCAATAGGTGTGCTCACCTTTGACTCTATTTCTTTAGTAGCGGAATCTCTTATTTTCTTTCTTTCCTCTTTTCCCTCCGTCAGTAAAACTGACTTAAGTGACAGATTTCCACATCATTTAATAAGAGGATAAGAGCTACACCATGGTCATTGAATAAAGGGATATGGGTTGAGAACTGCTTCCCAATATACTCTGCAGATTTGTTTTTCATGAATGATTTATAAGATATTAGATTGATATAGCATTTAGCAGTATATTCACAATAAGCTCAATCTGATGCAAGTGTTCAAATATTAACCAAGCATGTCATGCAGTGTCCTTTGTTTCAAGGTATAGAATTGTGGATTTTATTGTAAAAACTACTTCTATTCTAAATACTACTTTAAAACATGGAACTGTTACCATTATGCAATAGCTGACTTTCCAGGTATGCAGTTGATGTATACATATCATCGTGCAGCTGTTATCTTGGAGAAAGTAACATAATTTGGAAAAATTCTTCCTAATTCAAACTAAGAATACCAGCTTAATTTTTGTTTTTGTTTTTTCCAAAACAGTAGTCATCATGAAACATACTGGTAAATAAAAATTTTCACCCAAAACCTCCTGATTTGTTATGAATTTGGATTTAAGGACACATTACTTCAGTTAATCAATTGGAATTTTTAAAAGAAAACAGATCTTTATCAGCTTATTGTAATACATATTAGATACATTGAATGCAAATACTATCAGATAAAGGGTGCGGTCCCTGGTTTTGGAAAACACTCACTGAGCTTTTGTAGTCCTCCATGCCTTATTTAGAAACTGAAACAGGGACGCCTGAGCTGCTCGGTTGGGCGTCTGACTTTGGCCCAGGTCATGGTCTCACAGTCCTTGAGTTTGAGCCCCGCATGGGGCTCTGTGCTGACAGCTCACAGCCTGGAGCCTGCTTCGGATTCTGTGTCTCCCTCTCTCTCTGTCCCTCCCCCATTCGTGTTCTGCCTCTCTCTCTCAAAAATGAATAAACGCTAAAGAAAGAAAGAAAGAAAGAAAGAAAGGAAGGAAGGAAGGAAGGAAGGAAGAAAAGAAAAGAAAAGAAAAGAAAAGAAAAGAAAAGAAAAGAAAAGAAAAGAAAAGAAAAAGAAATTGAAATAAACTAAATGTCCTGAGGTTCCTGCTAACCCCAAAGCTGTCTGCGGCTCCTTAGGCATAGAATTTGGACTTGAGGTAATTTTTTCTGTCATGTACTTTTAACTCACAAAACAATCTTTAAAGTAATTTTTGCTGTAGGATTTTTAAATGTTCCTTCCTCCAAAGCAAGTCTTTTTCTAGTATCTAGTGGTCTTGTCTGCATTGGTGGTACTTTCTGCTCACCTGACTTGTGCTCACCTCAAGTAGAGTGATGTAACCTTTGTTTCTCATATGAGAAAACATAAAACATTGTTACTCCAGGTATTCTAGAGGTGGGACTCAAGGAATGACCGATCAGCCATTTTTTTTGTGTTCTCTTTGAGCCTGACGTTTTCAGGCACATGGTGATTAATTCTGTATTTGATAAAGGAGTAAATCGATCAGTTTGATTGGGTAACCAGTTCCTGAGTTGGTAGGAAAGAGTTGAATGATGATGCAAGGCTGGTTCCCAAGCTCAGTATAGGAAAATTGTAAGAAACACCTGAACTTGAGGATCAAAAGTTGCAGTCTTCTTTCCCCCTTACTCAAATTTACACTGACTTGGGACCTCTAAAATGAGAGTGTAGTAGAACTCAGGACTCCTCTGAGGGGCTCCTGGGTAGCTTAGTCAGTTAAGCTTCCGACTTCCCCTCAGGTCATGATCTTGCGTTTCATGGGTTTGAACCCCATGAGCATCGGGCTCTGGGCTAACAGTTCAGAGCCTGGAACCTGCTTTGGATTCTGTGTCTCCCTCTTTCTCTGCCTCACTCACTCTCTCAAAAATAAATAGACATTAAAAAGAAAGGAAGGAAGGAAGGAAGGAAAAGAAAGAGAGAAAGAAAGAGAGAGAGAGAGAAGAAAGAAAGAAAGAAAGAAAGAAAGAAAGAAAGAAAGAAAGAAAGAAAGAAAGAAAGAAAGAAAGAAAGAAAGAAAGAAAGAAAGAAAGAAAGAAAGAAAGAAAGAAAGAAAGAAAGAAAGAAAAAGAAAGAAAGAAAGAAATCAGGACTCCTTCACTCTAGTCTGATTCTTCCCCCTAATTTTCTGGTCATGTAAATCAGAAGGTCACATATCCTCTTGAGGCCCCAGGTTTCTCATCTGCAGATTGGGGATACTAGCACATACCACACAGGATTATTGTGAGAAATATTTGAGATAACATACGAAAGCCTTTGAACTCCTAAATAATTACTTTGGCAGACAGTAATTTATTTAGGTATCTTGCCAATACAAGTTTTTGTTACTTGAGTTGGATGTATAACCTCAAATCCTTACACTGTGACCTTTGGGGTATGCCCAGGTATATAACTTGTAAGGGAAATAAGTACTGCTGAGTTTATTTATTCAATCACTGTTTCACAGTTTTCATCCTTGCCCCTGTTATCAAACAAACATGTCCGTTTTCAAAGACACTAGCCTCCCCAGCATGACAGTGATCAATGAGTAAACAAGTGAAGAGAGGTCTTTTCAGTACATAGTGTTGTTTAGTCCAGTTCCTTTTCTTATGTATCTTTGAACTTTCAGTCCTCTTGTTCAATACAAAGTTATTTCCCAGTTACTTTGCTTTTATATTTTGCATTGGTTACTATAGGCTTTTATGTTTAAATATTTTATTTTGGTGAGGTGATCTTTAATGGTTCATTTTGTTAACATCTGTTTTGGGGACCAGAAATCTTGACCAAGAACATGTTTTAAACCTGTTGAAGTCAGTGGGGAAAATATGACTTGGTACCCAAAAAATTACAGTAACCAACAAACACACACACACACACACACACACACACACACACACACACACACAAATTTTTTGCTGCAAAATTGTACTTAATGTTAAGTACTGGTAAATTGTGATTCTGTCTGTGTTGGTCTTACCAATATACATTTGTTCCTTTTAAAGAAAACATAAATTTACTCTTTTCTTGGCAAAGTCTAAATTTGAATATTTCATTGTTAAGTTATGTAAAATTATTTTCATGCCTTATGAAATGATTTAATAACAGCAATTTCTACCAAAACAGGAGTTATTTTCCCCCAAATTGGTATTGCTTTCTTCTTTTTTCATGGCTCCTTGTACATTCTTTTATTGCAGCAATTATATTACACACTTACAAGACTGGCCTGCACACCATCAGGAACTTCTTAAGTTCTGAGATTTCTCAGAGTAAATACTTTGATCTCTGGTCTGTAAGCTCTACATTTGGCATTTAGTGAACTCCCCAATAATATATTGAGTGAATCTTCAAATTATGTCGAAGATCTAAAAATACTCAGCCAAATTGCTCTATGACTACATAGACAAATTCTACTGAAGTGACTCTTAAAACAAAAATGTTCCCAATTTGTGACTGATGGTCTATAATGTCGTATTTACTTCCATAATAAATAGTCACCTTTTATAATAGTGTCATCATCATAAACTAAGATAAAAGAGATTTGCCAAGACTTCTCTCCCAGCCATTAGGATTAACCAGGTATAAGGCTCTACCTCCAATTAGCTGTGGGACCATACTCTGTTATTTATAAAATGAGGGTTTGTACTGGATTATTGCTAAGGTTCCTGTCTAGCTGGAAAAATTCTAGAGCTGCCACCTACATTTATTTTTGCAAAGAGACATTTTTGACATCATAACAGCATGATGATTTCGAAGTTCACTCAGCTTCTTAAAAAACCTAGGAAGCCCAGCTTGTTCTCCAGCCCCACAGTGGCAGTGGTTGAGGATTCTGAAGTGTACCCTACCAGGAGCTTCTTATGCCCTAAGAAGAATTGTTATTCACCTTTGACCTCTAGTCCTTAAACTCAGTGCTTGGCATTTAGTGAACACCTGCTGATACTTAGTTTGGTTTGGGTTTTGTGTAATGGAAAGTACTCATTTGTGTGTAATGTCTCTACTTGTGTCTTTGAATTTGTGGGAAGACAGGTATATTTTTTTTTTATTTTTTTTAACATTTATTTATTTTTGAGACAGAGAGCATGAACAGGGGAGGGTCAGAGAAAGAGGGAGACACAGAATCTGAAACAGGCTCCAGGCTCTGAGCTGTTAGCACAGAGCCAGACCGGTATATTGTAAAGTCAACTTCCTGCCACCCCTTTTTTCTGCCATCTTCTAAGTCCTTGCAGCTGTGATTTAGTCCTCCAAATAGGTTACATAACAGATAGAAATACATTATTCTGCATATCGTGGAAAGTCAAGATAGGTTTATATATGGCCTTGACCCTTGTGGACTATCAGCTGCTTGAGGTTATAAGCTCTACTTTATTAATTTGTTATCTCTTCCAGTATTTATTACAGTTTAGCACATATTAGATAGCTCCTTATGTTTACTAAGTTGATAATTATACCAAATCACACACACGATGTCATAGCTGAATTGTTACTGGAAAAGAAATCACTGCCTTTGTAATGCCTTGGAATGATTCCTCCCTACAAAAATTAACACCAAGAACCCAGTTGTGTGGGATAGCTTATGTAAGAGGTGAACTTCTGGAGAAGCACCTGCTGATTGTCACTTTCTAATATATCATTTTGGTGTCAAAGGACAAATATAGTCACAATGGCTGCGTAATTTTCATGAACCCAAAACAGTTCTGTATTTTTTAAATGGCTATAGAAATTTATTAGTTATTTTCACTTTACTTCTTATGCAGCCTAGCAATCTAATCAGATGAAATGTGTGTCATGCCCTGTTTCACTTGCAGCAATAATCCCTCTCTGCAGCAGTCTAATTTAGTGCTTTCAGCAGTAAAGTAGTACAGACTAAATCAAAGCTGAGCTTGAGCCAGGATGATAAGTTGGAAAAATCCCTGGTTTTATAATCATAGAGACGTGGATCTCTGCTATTAGAGGTAATATACATACTACACACAGTCCTGGGTCATGGTAAGTTGCTCCATAAATGGTAGCTGATGTTATTTTAGTTTAAAAAATATATTGTGAAAAGTAGTCATTAGGTGTGAAAAACTGTTTTAAAGGTGTAAAGTCCATTGCCTTGAAAGAAAGTGCAGTTTACCAGCATATGAGATATCTTAGCATGTGTTAGCTATGCAGTAGGTTCCAAAACAGACCAAGGAATGAAAGAACCAGCTAACTCTATTGCAAGGCCTTGTTCTTTTTTATTTAATGGAAGATAATAGTCATCAGATCCCAATCTAGATGGTGGCAGCCAGCACTCATATGGTTTTTAATTGTATGTTAGGTGATGAGAGATTTTGGCCTCAGGCAAGTCACTGAATGAACTAGATGAACTCAACTGTGTTACATTTTGTCTAGTGAAAATCAGGCCAGTAATGCCTGTGTTGCAAAGTTATCATGAGGACTGGTGATTATGCCTGAAAAATAACTGTCCAAGTGGCTAGCACTCTGTAATTGTTCTATAAATTGAATCTTTTGTTTTTAATGTTCTCATTATTATCATCATCGTCGTCATTGTCATGTTTATATAATGACCTCTGAGTTTAAGGTGGGTTTGTACCTTTGTGGATCCTCCCAATGTTTCTCTCTTCCTTAGAAACAGATCCTTTGAATGAATAACCATAGAACTTCTCTAGGCATCTGAAAGCAAAATGCTTCATCAGATTCTCTAGGCTGTTAACTTTATATTGATCTCATCTAAGCCTGACATCCAACACTAATTATTCTGATCTTTCAGAACTATGCCCTCTTTACATAGAAGAATTTGTGGATGTTTGCTATCTTGCTGATCTTGGTATATGTTGCTATCTTCAATATACCCAAGAGGAGTATAGTCGCTTCGTACACTATCAGATTGTTGATTCTACTTTACTCACATTGACAAATTTTCTGTATTCTGTCCCTACTTTTCTTTTCCTAGTGACCATTTCATTTTACTTTCCTTTATTTTTTCAGAATCTGTTAACCCCTCAGCTTTGTGAATTCCAAGTCCGTTCTTACTGAATAGTTCATAATGCCATGGAGGTTTGTTATTTTACTCCATTTTGTTTTCTTAACTCTCTATCCCCTTGATGTACTTGTTATGATGAGTTTAATCATGTTTAGAATGGTTCATGGAGAAAAGAAGGTTATGGTTGGAGCTGACATGGACCATATAGACTTTATTTATATGGTTGTGTGAGTCTTTCTGTTTTTATCATCTTAAAGTTGAACTTCTCTGAGACATTACTGGCTATAAATAAAAAGAAAGTCCAGTATCCTTTCCATGTGGTATTAGGTTTATAGCCCCTACCAAAGGAAATCCATTGTTGATGCTGATAAAGAAATGCATGGAAATTCAAAAAGGGTTTTGGTAGTCCAATTATCCTTTGTAGGTCATAAGCTTTCTGAGCCTTAGTTTTCTCCAGTCTAAAATAGGCATGTTAACTGCCTTTTCTATTTCAGTGGACTGAATGAAGATCAGATAAAATCATGTGAAATGCATGTAAAAGGAATTTGCTGATCATGAATGAAAAGTGTTATGTTCTTTATGATTATACAGTATTAGTGGCCTTTTATCCTTTGAGGAAAGAGACTTAAGTGTTGATATATCATATTTATTAACTTGTTTTTGCCTGTCTTCTACCAAAACTGATTTGAAGCAGAGGTCACTAATGAAGTCATTGAAGTCACTAATGAAGTCATTGAACTGAAGGTGTTATTTTTGGCAAGGGGTGTGAAGTAAGAAGAAACCTGAGGAGGAAAATATCTTGTAAGGATGCTGAATTATTTTGTTGTATAGGCAATAAGTATTTAGGAGGCCCAAACTTACAGGTAGAATAAAATGTGCAAATTAGATTGTTGTTGGCAGATAGGAGTATTTTTTTTTTACTATTTATTTATTTTGGGAGAGAGTGAGGCATGCACCCAAGCAGGGGAAGGACAGAGAGACAGGGAGAGAGAATCCCAAGCAGGCTCCGCACTTTCATCACAGAGCTCAGTGTGGGGCTGGATCTCATGAACCATGAGATCATAACTTGAGCTGAACGAAATCAAGAGCTAGACGCTTAATTGACTGAGTCACCCAGGCGCCCCTAAAGAGAAGTAATACACCACAGATGAGGAGAGAGATTTTCTATAAAAAGGTAAAATCTTAAAAAGAACAGGTACAGGTTTGATAGGATAAGAAATTACAAATTTCACTCTGAGTACTTGGAGGAAATGTTGCAATTTATAAAGAAAGAGTAATTTTAGGTAAATAATAATGACACCAGGATAGGGCCTAAATTTTGCATCTGAAAGGAGGAGCTAAATTCTTCACTGTCTTCCTTAAAGGCTAGCTTATCAACAAAAGAATGGTGGGTAGAAGAAGAGCGGTTTGATAACTTATTTCTGAGACACTAGTGAAAATTCTCAGTATGTTTTAGAACTTTTAGAGATTCATATCCTAGTACAAAAGCAGTTATGATGGTTTTAGATTACATTATGCAATAGATTATATCACATAAATTGTGGCCATTCAATTAAAGTTTGTGATTCTTGACTTCATATCTCATTTTGCAAACTGATGTTATATCAAAGACTTTATTACCTTGTGCTTCAAGGAGCTTCTGAAGAAGTTTGTTTTAGAGATTTTCTGCATCCAGTGTTGAAATTGGTATAGCCAGTAACCAGTGTAGTAACCAGTGGAAAGAAATCTGAATCATGTTAGTTCCTTTTTTTGTTTCTCTCTCTCTACTGCTTTCCTCCCGAACTGTGTTAGACAAACCAAGTCCCTTTACTGCTAGTTACTAGTTCTTTTTCTTTAGGCAAGTTCCTTGGCTCTCTAAACTTCAGTTTCATCACAGAGTGTAGATAATACCTAGTTTATAGCGCTGCTATGAGGATTGAGATAATATGCTTAGCATGATAACTGACACACAGAAAGTGCTCCTTAAGAGTTAGTTGCTTCTATTATTGTTGATGTTGTTATTGCAATTATTATTACAACTGTTCTTATTATCATCTTTGAATACAGTCATTTCTTTTTCCCAGTGGTCCATTAAATCAAAGAAAAATCATTGGGGAATAATCCCAGGGGATGTGTTCATATAAGTGGTGGGCATGTATTATATATTATAGGTTAATAAGCTTTGCTTCTTAGCATGTTGTGAGTATCTTTAAAACTTTCAGAAAGGAAAGAAAGGTGTTCTCTACTTGAAAATGTTCCTGTGTTTTAGATCTTTGAGTAGCAAAAACCTGTATATTTTAGGATCATTCAGTCTAGGTATTAGTCTGATACAGAAACCAAGGTTCTCAGTAGCAGGCTGTTCTGAGGTTGGGAGTGTTGTTGGGGAAAAAATGTATACACTCTTACATTTCTCTGTATTTTCTCTATTGAACAATCACCCCTTCTCCTTGGCCTTTAGGCAGTCAATTGAGGTGCAGCCGCCAGAGGCAAATTGTTTAGGAAGTTGAGTGACCAAACCCTTGAGCATATTTCGTTGGATTCCTAGATGAAGTAAGTGACGGACCCTCATTTTTGGAAACTCAAGCATTCGCATTTTGAATGCCTCTCATGGACCAGACGTGTTGTGAAATCATTACCCTTTAACAATCCTGGTTTTCATGATGAGACCGACAGGATAAAGCTGTGACTGAGGTAAACACAGGCTGCAATAGCCTGTAGGAGAGGCACCTCCTTTGGGCTTGAGGGGAGCAGGATAGACGACACTGAGAGACAGTGGGCTTCACCATGGTGGTATGTGTTCTGGGTTTTGAGGCCAAATGGGAGATGGCTGGGTAGGTATGGGGTGAGGGTCAAGAGGGGGTAAATTCTTCCAGGTTGAAGGAGCGACATTTAGGAAACTATTAAGATAGGAGAGTGAAGATAAAAATACTGGGCATGAAGGAAGAAATGAGCTTTTTTTATTGTGGCCTCGGATATCTGATGAGAGAATGAGTTGGTTCAAAGGAGAAAAATGATTGAAATGGTATTCATGAACTATTTTATTCTACTAGCTTTATCAGTCCATTTCAGTAAAAATACTTAAGCCTAATAATCCATTTGGGCGTGGGTTTTTTTTATGTTGTTACTCTTTTGTAATTTGTAATATTTTCAAAATTCTCATGTGGTTCTCAATACTGGCTGTATAATATACTCACATAGGGAATTTTTTTTCTAATGCCAGTGTGGATATGCTGTAAAATACTCCAACAGAAATTGTTAAATGTTGGCAGATTGGGGAACAGATGATACAAGACTGACAAAATATTGATAATCATTGAAGCTTGGTAATGGGTATCTGGGGTTCATTAAAGTATTCCTATTATGTTTGTATGTTTTTGAACATTTCCATAGTAAACAGTTTAAAATGTAACGTTAGAAGTTTTTCTGAATGACAGTGCCCCACAAATATCCATGCCTGGGTTTCCCATCCTAAACCTGTTATATCAGAATTTCTTGGGGCAGGGTCCAGGTATCTTCTGTTGTTTTGTTTTGTGTTGTTTAAGTTCAGTGTGGTGCTGGTGTACAGCCATGGTTGAAAACCTGTGCTTCATGAGACAAACCAAGCAGGAATCATTGTTCTTATTTCACAGGTAGAGAGCTGAGACCAGAAAGGCTAAATGTTTTGTTAAAAGGCCACCCAGGTAGTAAAGAACACAGCCATTATTTTGTCAGCCTCCTATTCCAGTGCTCATTTTGTTACATCACTCTGCTTCTCTCTTGCCCAAATCAAAGGAACAATTTTCTTGCTAGTTACTATCACATGATCTGTTCAGAAATTATGCTGTATTGAAGATATCTTAGTCCTACAATTCTGTTTGAGAACACACCTGTTCCTCTTCTTGCTCTGACAGGCAGTGAGTTTGGGTGCAAGCCATGCAAGTCGCTAAATTGGTTTTATTTGTGAGTAGATGCTTATAATTCAGCTTGCCATTTCCTTTTCTTGGCCTATAAGTAAGGGAGCAGTGTAAGTGCTGCTTGGAAGGAAAAGATGCTGATATTTTTCTAATGCCCTGTGCACTGGGCAGTAAATCTACATGCAAATTAAAGATTTTGGTGACAAATGATAACTCTCATCATCAGTCCAATCTCCTCTTAACTTTCCTGGGTATTGTTAATTCATAACATAGTTTGAATTGACTTACCATTATTGATTTTTGTATTCATTAGAATGAAGAGGGAAATCTTGCCTTTGCAAGGGCAATACAGTTATAAGACACTTTCTTTCTCATAAAATAAAAGGACCTGGCAGGATATAAACTGTGAGAATGACAGTGAAATTGACGCGGTGAAGGTTAATGCTTGCTTGTTACATTGATGTTGGAGGTTCCAATCACTTGTCAGTATGCCCCTATAATATGTGCAGTACATCTTCATCAGGAAGGCTTACTGCAATCAGTTTCAGGTTTCCGGATGAGCCTGTGGCCAGACCATAATTAACCTTTTGAACCTGGAATTGTAACAGAATGTACTATTGGCTTAGGTTATCAATTATGGTCAGAGTCAATTGATACTTTACTCAAAGAAGGCTTATTGGTGATGGATATTACAATTTACTCATCTTTCCATTATGTGATTAAAAATAAAGTTGATGTGGCAAAGTATTCTATTTTTTATTTTTGGAGAGAGAAATTTTTGTAAGCCAGATTACTTGCCAAAGTAACTGGCGGGGGGGTGGGGGGAGGGGGTGAAAGGGAGTTGTCTGATTTGGGGGGTGGTCCCAATTTTCAGTATTATTTTCAATTTCTTAAGTATGAAGTAGTGCAACTACCAAGGGTGCTTTGAGAATTACATAATATGTCAAATTGTAATAGAAAAGAGTCATACACAGCATATCAACATACTTTACACATAAGGTTAAAAGATAGAAGTTCAGGTGTATTGACGTAGCTGTTAAATGTCTTGTATCTTATACTTCTTTCTCTAATATTTTACTCAAATAATATCAGAAAAATGGCTGGCAGAATTTCACTTACTTTGGAAAAAAATAACGGTATGTATGTTAATGAAATAAAAACGAAAATATTATCAGTCCAAATCAAAGGAACAGTATGATTTTAATGCATTTCAAATTATCTATTACAATTTAAAGATAATGGCTCAAATTAAGAAGCTATTTGCTTTTTTGCTTTATTTTTTGTTTTTCATTGTATTAGATTTTAAAATAATTTTCTATTAAAGTTAAATGTGAATCTATGTTAGAAGTTGTTTCTACAAAAAAGTTGCACTTATGTGTTATTTATAATTTTTATCCACTGCTATCTGACTATGCATATTATTTTGAGATCATCAGAGATGTTTTTTGCAATATTTTTACAATAGTGAGAAATGGAGAACAACAGGAATGTCTGACACCAAGGCATTTGTTAGGTATATTAATGGTTTGAAGAAATACTATAGCCATTAAAGTAATGATGGGATAGAAATTTTAATACCCTGAGGAAATAGTTATGTTATCTTAAATTTCAAAAACTAGGCTAAAACCTTTCCATTCAAGGGTAAAAGGAAGGTCATTGAAAAAAATGGAAGAAAATATACTAAGATATGAACAGTAGTTGCCTTAAGATATTATATGCCTTTTCTTATTTACATTTTATTACACAAAATGTTATAGCATTTATATAAATTATATTTAGAAGTAAATTATGTTTTTATAAACAGAATTGTTTCTGAATATTATTACTCTTATTATCAGAAAAATTAGTTTAAAAACTAATTACATGTCTCTAAAAATCATGTTTTTCCTATCTGTTCATCAGTAGCACAACATGGTCTATAAGGCCTAATGACTGCCTGGTTCAAATTCCAGTTTTGTTACTTCCCAGCTGTGTGACTTTGCACAGACAGATGTTTATTGTCTTTGTACTTCAATTTCCTCATCTGTAAAATGGGGGTAATTATGTATATATAGATACATAATAAGGTATATATGTATGGTGTTGGTAGGAAGCTTAAATTAGTTAATATATATTTGAAGCTGAAATAAGTGAACACGTAATTATGTAATGCCATGAGTGCTGTAATCTTGTCCTCCCACCTCAGGGCACAGACCCCGTAGTGCTCTGGCACAGCACACAGCCTGCTGCTGTATTATTGGCCATATGCTAGCCCTTTAACTTCATGTCTGTCTTCCATCTGTGGATCGCCGCTTGTACATCTCGTGGGTTCTTTCAGATGCATCATTTCTGAAATGTAAACGTTTACCTTCTCCCCGAACATCTCCTATTCCTGCTGTCATTATCACTTTCATCACAATGTGAATCATGTAGAAGTCATTTGGATGACTTTTGTATCTTCCTACTTTCTCTGGAATGTCTCTGCCTTTTAGACAAAGCTGCTAGGGCAGTATCAGTCTCCAGGAACTCCCCATGCTTTCAAGGTGAAATCCAGACCCTTAGGGACCTAGCCCCTTCTGTCCTGTACTCTCCTCATTCTACCTGACACTGGCTTCACTGAGTTATTTGCCATTCTTTGAGCATGCTGTGTTCCTTCAGTACTTCTAGGCCCTTGTACTGTTCTCCTTTCTCTGGAATGCTGTCACCTTCTGTGACAACTGTGTGCATTAGATATTCCTCCAGATTGGCTTAGCTCAAGGCACAAAGCCATAAAAGCATTTATCATATGTTGTGGTAATTGTCCTTATCTGTGGCCTTCTTTAGGATGTGAGCCCCTTATATTTAGGGACCATGCCTTATTCATCTCTGTACATCTAGTCCCTAGAAAAATGACAGGCACCCAGCAAACACTGAGTGAAAGAGTGAACTTGATGGAAACGTAACAGGTTATATAGGTGACGGATAATGTTTCTTATAAAATAATACCTATGACTGTCTGTTCTCCTGTTTTTTACTATATATAATTGAGCCATTGTCCCTTCCATCACAACCATCATTATTCTCCTAATAACTTGTCTTTAAAAAATAATCATTCTTGGGCCTCTTGGGTCAGCTCAGTCAGTTAAGCATCCAGCTTCGGCTCAGGTCATGATCTCATGGTTTGTGAGTTCAAGTCCTGTGTCAGGCTCTGTGCTGACAGCTCAGAGCCTGGAGCCTGCTTCAGATTCTGTCTCTGTCTTTTCTGGCCCTCCACCATTAGCACTCCGTCTCTCTCTCTCTCTCTCTCTCTCTCTCTCTCTCTCTCTCTCAAAACTAAAATAAAAACATTAAACAAATTTTAATTAAAAAAATCATTCTTGCCTCTTTGTTCATAATTGTGAGCCATGGTGGATACACTGAGTCAGAAAGGTTACTAATGTAATACTTGCTGAGCAGGAATAACGGTGGTCCTCAAAGAATCCCTCTTCTCTAAAACAAAGTTAAAGGCAAAATCATGTCTTATACTTCTTTCTGTTCCTTCACCAAATCTGTCATTCTGTGTTTTTTCATTAGTCTTGTGGCACTACATAAACCGCCTTCTAAAGAATTCTGAAAAACTATTGGCTCTCATTGGTGATGATGACCTGCTGTGCTGCATGACTTCCTATGTTTCCGTGATGTGGTTTTGCTTTTTTTTAATAAGCCATTTCCTTTGGATTAGATCCAATCTTCCATCTTCATTCTGTAGACATTCATTGAAGATACATAGTGTGCAAGGAATTAGAACTCTGGAGAGATGTTTGGAGACATTGCAAGAAATAGTAGGAAAAACATGTTAGCTGTATAACCACAAGTAAAGTTATATAACTTACTTGAATCTTAGTTTCCCCTTTGTGTCTTGGGAATAAAAATCCCTACTTCTCAAAATAGTGGCTAGTATAAAGTAGACACTTAATAAAAGTGGTTTTCCTTTCTTCCTTCCCACTTCCCCATATGGCATATGTAGTAAAGAGGCCCAACCAAACTGCAGGTTGCAAATAGATCTGTAGACATTATCACTAAACAATCCTGTCTTCACTTAAGCTATCACTACCACACTGTCTCCCCTTCATGTGATCACATATTTTTCCTAGGCTACTAAACTACCAATGGTTAATTGTTTAGATTTGGATGTTCTTGGCAGTCATTACGCATCCTGGTGCTATTTCAAAGTAGAGAGGGATTGTGTGACTGTTGAAATCTGAATACACTCATTGTATATATATGGATAGTTACTCATTAATTTATTCACTAATACTTGAGCACCTCATATGCTCCAGACATGTTTCAGATTGTGCTAGACATTAGCATTATGTTAGTAAAATGACTGGCCTCAGCAAATTTTAAATGACAAGATCCTCATACCTCTCATACCCAGGGAAGTTAAGTGATATCACCAAATTTGCATAGCTAATAAGAATAGGATCTGGTATTCAGACCCAGCAACACTGAATCTAGAACCTGTGGTTTTAACCTCCATGCTAACAGATCTCAAAGTATGGTTCAGGGACTCCTGGAGATCCTAAGACTTTTCAGGAAGTCACTGAGGTCCAAACTGTTTTCAAAATGATCCTGGGAAAATATTAACCTTTTTATTTTCATACTCTAATAATGTACAGTAGAATTTTCTAGAGGGTATATGCCATGTGAAGTTACAACAGATTGAATGCACAAGCAGATATAAAAATTCAGCTGCTTCTGTTTCTATTAAGCCATATATTAAAGAGGTTTATAAAAATATAAAACAGTACCACTTTTCTTAGTATATTTTTTGGTTTACAAAATACAGCTTTTTCATAAAATTTGTTAATTATACAGGCATGTAATAGATCTATTTTTCTAATATATTAATATTTTAAATTATGTTTTATTTCTAATATGGTAAATATCAATAGATCTTCATGTAATAGATCTATATTTTAATAAATTAATATTTTAAATTATGTTTCTTAAATTATGTTTTATTTCTAATATGGTAAATGTCAATAGATCTAGCCCACATAAACAAAAAGTTTTTTGAGTTTCTTCCTTAATAGTTTTTAAAAGTGTAAAAGGGTCCAGAAACCAAAAAGTTTGAGAACCACTGCTCAAAACTGTTATCCCATATTTCAGAACCTTCTTTGTAGTACAATTGAGTCTTTTAAGTTGCCTTCTCAATTTCAAAGAATCCTACAATTCTGTTCAAGAACAATGCTTTCTTGGGGTGCCTGGGTGGCCCAGTCGGTTAAGTGTCCGACTTCAGCTCAGGTCATGATCTTGCAGTTCGTGGGTTCGAGCCCTGCTGACAGCTCAGAGCCTGGAGCCTGCTTCAGATTCTGTCTCCTTCTCTCTCTGCCCCTCCCCCGTTCACACTCTGTCTCTATTTCTCCAATATAAACAAACATTTAAAAAAATATTTAAAAAAATACAAGTTGGCAAAATTGTCAGCAGTGATACATGAGAAAAATAAAACATAAAGTAAGAAACAGAATCAGACTATAAATACAGAGAATGGACTGATGATTACCGGAGGGAAGGAAGCAGGGGAGATGGGCCAAATGGGTGACTAGGAGAGGGAGATACAGGCTCCCAGTTACAGAATGAATAAGTCATGGGAATAAAAGGTACAGCATAGGGAATATAGTCAATGATATTGTAATAGCCTTATGTGGTGACAGATTGTAGCTATACTTGTGGTGAGCAGAGCATAACATATAGAGATGTTAAAGCACTACATTGTACACCTGAAACTAATGTAAGACTATGTATCAGCTATATTCAAATTAAAAAAATTTTTTAAATACTTGAGACTCATATATTCTTTGATCCAATTTGTCTTTTCAAATTGCTCATGGTACAAAACATCAGGATGTCATGATTCTAGTGTACTTGAGTCACATTTACAAAATTAATTTACAAAGTTAATTTTATGAAATACATGAAAAGAATTATATCATAATTAAGGCAGATTGTGTTTAAACATTATATTTTAGTAAATGACTGATACTGTGAGAAGTATATCACCACCTCCAAAAGTTTATCCAGTCACAAGAAGAGAATATTCTGTTTTCCTTCTTATATAATGAAATGAATGGCTGAATGTTCTAAATAGGATTTATCTATTGTATGTTTTTCAGCATTTCAGAAGCATAGTATAATACGGACACACTAATGGTTTCGAAAGGAACTGTGTATTTCTTTCATTTAACAGTTATTAAGCATATACCAGATTCTGTGTTTAAGTACTAACTAGTAACCAGTACTAACTAGTACTAACCAACTAGTCTTGGTTACATTAGATGAGGGAGATAGAAAAGAAAGTGGGGGTGCCTGGGTGTCTCACTTGGTTGAGCATTTGACTTTGGCTCTGGTCATGATCTCATAGTGCCTGAGTTTGAGCCCTACATTGGGCTCTGTGCTGACAGCTTGGAGCCTAGAGCCTGTTTCGGATTCTGTGTCTCCCTTTCTCTCTACCCCTCCCTGGCTCATGCTGTGTCTCTCCCTCTCTCTCAAAAACAAACAAACATTAAATAAATTTTTTATATAATAAAATGGAAGGTGTTTTTGCCAAACTAGTATAAAATTTCTCAGAAATAACATCTTTTTTTAATTTTTTATGAATGATTTTGCCATTGATTTTATGTGAATAAAACGTCATAGCCTATTTTATGAGTATAATTTAATTAGTAATAACGTCTTATTTCCACTATGAAATAGAGTTTAGTGAGATCTAATTAATGCTAAAGTATTTTTTAAAATAATGACTACATGTTCTTTATCTAATCTCCCTCAACATAAAATGAGATGATATTGTCTGCTTTATGTAAATAATAGACCCAGGAAAATGTTCACTGTAAGACAAAATTGATTTCCAAGTTGACTTGTACATTTGATCATCAAAAGAGAACAATGTTCTAAATTTATCAGAAGGTTGAAGAACATACAGGTGTAGATTTTACATATCCATATATTACAGTGACTTACCCCATTTATGCTGGGAGAAGAGGTTTTAGTTTTAATTTTTGCAGCTAAGAGTGTTTTATAGGTCTACCTTACTTATATACTTGTGCTCAACCTAATACTATTCCAACAAGCATCACTAGCATTTCATGGTCGAAGGGCTTTGGGACTCCTGTATGGTGAATACCATTAGCCTGGACATAGGTGACTGCCCAGGAACAAAACTTAAAATCTTTTAAGACCTTCTAGTTGTTACTGCTATAAATTTTATTCTAATGAAATAAGAGCTTGTAGGACCTAAGACTAACTAACATCTTTTGGGGTGCATAGTATGAAGCTAACAACTAGGACAGCATTTGAACCCTAGTGTTATCATTCAGGTTATATAGAGTTTGGGGGCACAGTAAAAATGGACATGAACAAAAGAGGTATATTTTGATGAAATCATGACTTTAATATGAATTTTTAAATGCCATGTGGATTGATAGTTTTACTAACTTCTTATAGAGAGAATTAAGGACAAATAAAGTTAACATTCATGGCTTTGTGTTACTGTTAAGGGAGGAAGGAGATATATAGTTAGAAAAGTATTCAATATCATATTGCTAATTTGGCTCCCATACTGTTAAGGGAGGAAGGAGATACATAGTTAGAAAAGTATTCTATATCATATTGCTAATTTTAAAAAAAAATTGTTTTCCATAACACCACTTACTACTGAAAGAAAGCTCCATACAATACTGGCTAATGAAGATACTGTGACTTTTTTTCCCCCTCTATAGGAAGAGCAAGACCCTCCCTCTTATTCCTATGAAGACAGATTTAGTGAGTGTCTGGGGTGACTAGAGAACTTTATGTTTATCAAAATGGTGTTGGAGGGTAGAAGGAGAGGGAGGAGTGTGACAAGCATGAGAATGATAATGTTGATAACATTGGAATCTACACAGAGTACATTTCAGTCGTGAACACTATCACTAAGTAGCCTGTGAATTTCAAGAAGAAAAGTTTGAACGTGAATTTCAGTGTTGAAAATTCTGCCCTCTAAATTCATAAAACACAATGAATATCATATTTGCTAATTTATTATTTCAACAGATAATGTTATAGTCTTTAATTAATTAATTTGGCCCTCCCTTAAGAGATTTTATAACCTAGTTTGAAGAGATTAGATTCCTACACTAGTGGATGAAGTCCTCAAGAACAGGTGTCTCTGCCTGTCTGTCTCTATCCCTTTTCTCCAGCACAGCCTGTCTGTCCTGTGTCCTAGAGGTTTGTGGATTGTTTGTTTGTTTTTTTAAGTCATTGACCACATGATAATGGAAAAGTGGGAAGAGGGGGTATTAGGTAGTAAAATGTAAAGCTACAAGCCTAGCACTCCTTGTTTCTGAAAATCAGTCAAAACAAGAATGAAATTTTATCCATCTCACCTTTGAAATTATAATGTGTGTCCATAGGAATCAATTACAGCATTCTATTGCCACACATTTTGCTACAAAAAAATAAACAAAGCTCTGCCTGTGCCTGGATCAGATGGTGTTTCAGGTAGCCGGCTCAAAGTTAAGGAAAGCTATGTGGGCTTTAACTTTAGAAGAGAGTTTTTTCTTCCTTCAACTCCTCCTCCCTGTGCCCCATACCTTCCCTCAACCTCTGAGTTACTGCAGTCCGGTGCTGGAGTCTAGCCCATAGCGCTATCTCTATCTCGGAGTCAGGAGAAGTGAGAGAGCACTCCCCAGAGCTCACTGCTTCAGTGTCTCCAGACCTCTTCTTCCCACTTCCAAAAATGTCTTACAGTGGTGAGTTAGCCAGTAACCACCAGAGCTGCTTTTTTTCAGGTAACAGTTCTGTAAAATTATATCAGAGAAACAAATGAGTGTGATAGAGAGTTTTCTTCCCATGGCGATCTAAGAAAGCACGTGCATACACACAACAGAAAATGGTATTATACAATGAATAGTATCACACAAGCTTTGTCCCAGACCGACCTGGGTTCAAAGCCACCCTTTTGGGCTTGTAGGTTTTTTTCCTATTATAATATGTAAAGTGCTTAGGACACACTAGAAATGAGTTATATTATTCTGTTTCAGAATCATATGGGTAAAATTAGATGGAACCAGAAAAAAGATCAAATTCTACAAAAATAATGAAACTGTTTTATGCAGCATAAGAAAATGAATACTAAGCAGATCTATTTGGGATAGGACTCTGCTTTTTAAAAGAGGAATCATAGGCTAGGTTGTATACCTAAATCAGGAAAGGGCTTAAATTCACATTTATAAGTTATTCAGGTCACAACCTAGTAGATAGAACTATGTAATCATCAAAGTAAACTGACTGAGGTTTAAACATGTAATTAAGTTGTACTTTGCACAAGAGCATTAAAACAGTTCTTGTAATGTTTTCCTCCTCCATCACTTACCTCCCACCAAGACACAAGAAGCCAGTGAGAAATATGATTCCTTTCCTGGAATAAGCACAGGAGAACCTTTAAACAGATTATAAGAAAATATCATTCATCATTTTCATTTTCTTTGGAAATTGTGCTTTTCTTACTGAATATACCACAGTATTTTTTCTTGTCCTTGAATTTTTTATACTCAATCAAAATACTTTAAAAATACTTTTTGTCTTTATGTAAAAACACTGTTTTACTTCTTAAATATATCTTATGCTTTTTAGTAAGAGCCAGTTTGGGAATAATAGATACATCATACGCATCTGTTACCTTGGCACAATTGTATTACAAAGTGTGTTGTGACAATGAAAAGCTAGTTTCTCTTCTAGCTGTTTCTTTTGGTGAATGGAAATTGGCAGTTTGATTCCATTTTATTTACACTGGACTTACAGTATACATGTTTTTATTCATATAGTTTTTTTGAGAAATCTGTCATGTTTTATATGTTCCTAGACTTTAATATCCAAAGTCGTTTTGCTGACTGTACCAGTGATAAAGGGCATGCAGGTTGCAAGAAACTTGGGTTCAGACATGGTTTGGACTTGGGTTCAGATATGGTTGTACCACCAGGTGGCCTTTGGGCAAGTTTCTCAAACTCAGAGATCGATCCTCAGGTTTCTTGTCTCTAAAGCTGGAATAACAATAATTAACTCACAAGACTATTGTAAGGATTAAAAGAGATTATATATAATAAACTCTCAAAATATAAGATCTTTGTCCCTATAAAATAAAAAATGTCCCTAAAACATGTTAAGATTAGGTCTTTTTTTTATCTTGACCATCTTCGTGCACTTTGCCCACCCTCCACTTCTCCCCACCCTACAAGCTCCTATTTATTCTCTGTATCTAGGAGTTAAAGTGGTTTTTTAAAATTTTAGATTCCACATATGTGAAATCATACAGTATTTGTCTTTTTTCTGTCTGACTTATTCGCTTAGCATAATGCCTTCAAGGTCCATCCATCATGTTGTAGAAAATGTCAGGATTTCCTTCTTTTTTGTGGCTGAATAATATTCCATTATCTATCTATCTATCTATCTATCTATCTATATCACATTATGTACATACCACATTTTATTTTTACATATAAATGTGTATGTATGTACACCACATTATACATGCACACACACTACATTTTCTTGGCCATTCGTTTGTCAATGGACAAAATCAGGTTGTTTCCATGTTTTAGCTATTGTAAATAATACTGCTATGAACACAGGGGTGCAGATATCTTTTCAAGATAATGATTTTGTTTTCTTCAGATAAATACATAGAGATTGAATTCTTGGATTATGTGGTAGTGCTATTTTTAATTTTTTGAGGAGCCTCCATATTATTTTCCGTAGTGGCTGCACCGGTTTACTTTTACACTAACAGTGCACAACAGTGGACCTTTTTTCCACATCCTTGCTAACACTTTTTATTTTCTTATCTTTTTGACAGTAGCCATTCTAAGAGATGTGAGGTGATATCTCATTGTGGTTTTCACTTGCATTTCCCCAATGATTAGTGATATCGAGCACCTTTTTTATGAACCTGTTGGACATTTGTGTGTCGTCTTTAGAAAAATGTCTAATCAGATCCTCTGCCCATTTTTAAGTCAGATTGTTTGTTGTTGTTGTTGTTGTTTCTGTTGAGTTGTATGGGTTCTTTATATATTTTGGATATTAATGTCTTATCAGATATATGATTTGCATGTATTTTCTCCCATTCCGTAGGGTGCCTTTTCTTTTTGTTGGTGGTTTTCTTAAATGTTCCTAGGCATTGCGAGTAGTTATAATTTGTATCTGCTACTATTGTTTTCCAGATCCAGGAATAGCTTCCAAATAATGATACTTCTTTCAATGAAATGATGCTAATTTATCTAGCTCACTGCTACTATATTATAGCTTGGGAAAATGTGCTGTTTTTGCAGTCTGTTGGTTCAAATGGTTTATGAATTAAAAGCAGAGCCCTATCATGTTCTAAGATCCTGTAGTTCATTATTGCAAAATAAAGTATCCATTTATTAGGCAAGGATTGTCTACAGTGTCTGTGAGAGTAAACAGACCCACTCATAAGAATAAGTGTTGCCTTCAAATTTGTACTGGAGTATGCTGAAAAACATGTATACTATAGCTGTGATAATGAGCAGTACAGTAGAGAGAGGTGATTTATGATACCTGTTTCTGACAGCTATAGTGCTGAGATTCCCAGGGTATCTGATCATGGCATTAGCATGCTGACAGCTCAGCATTTAGAACATTATGGTAATTTATCCTGCCTATGCTGTCACCTGCACTGTCAGAGTTTCTTTTTAATGATGGTATAACTATTTTGTTTGTTTGTACTGCATTCTTTTCATTTGGCTAATGCTTTCTCATTAGATTGAACCTAGTAAATGAGAGTAATTAAGTGCTTCCTATAGCTCAGATGCAATGATTAAGTTGCAGAGCTGCTACTGATTATGTTTTGTCATTTATCTCTATTAATCTGAGAATAATCCAGATGATAAACACATGTAATTTTTTGCTAATGTTCAATCGATTAAATTTATAGTTCCTCAATGGAGCCAAGCAGTAAATGTATATTCATATATATGTGTGTGTGTGTGTGTGTGTGTATATATATACATACATATATGTATATATATACACACAGACATATATATATATATATATATACACACACACATATACACATACATATATATATATATATATATATATATATATATATATATATATATATATACACATATATATAGTAAGTTGTTATCTGTGAACTTGCTTTAAATAAGCATGCAAGTTACTACCGGTGTTAATAAAAAGTGAAAGAGACTTTTGTCCTAATGAATTTACTCCTTCTTGAAATGTCCTTTATACCAAAAAAGAAACAAGGCTTAAAACCTTGTTACAGAGCAGTTTCTCTCAGTGTACCTTTCTTTGAGTTCTGTGCAGGGACAAGATTAAAATTTGTTATTGTATGTATATTTGATGTTCTTTTGATCACTTGATTCTGATAGCTTTTCTGATTTTCTAAACTGTAGTAATTCATAATGATTCTAGAAGAAAATGTTTCAACAAAATTATTTATTAAATAACTCATGGAATTAATTAGTTTTTGCCTATTAATAACCTATGTTAAAATGTGGAACTAATATATATATAATAATACATGTATTGAAAGAGAATATAGAATTACACATGTATTTTCTTTAAAACTGGCAATATTTGCTATAAAAAGATACACAGTTTTCATAGCTCTGATTGCTGTCAATATTATAGTTAATTATTCCTGCCAGCTTTTTTAAGTTAGCCAAACCAATTGATACATTTTATTTTCAATTAGAGACAGACAGTCCACAAATTCAAGCATTTCAGTGTAGTCATTTTGTAAAGATTTATGTCTAACTCTTTACAGTATATTTAGAGAATGATAGTTCCAACAAACTTTCAAATGCACTAAGAGAAAATAAAGGACTGTTTTTAGGAATTTACATTTTGTGATGCTATTTTAATAAATGCTTCAAAAGATCACAATATTGCTCAGTCTGTGAATATCTGTGTATATAGGCTACTCCAGGTTTTCAGTTCACATACAGATGGTAGGAAAATGGACAGAAACCCAGTTATTGCATTAATAGTTTGTGCTTCAGTGTATGACCAGGAGCCTGGTTAGTGTGGCTCATCAAACATTGGAATAAGAACATTAACGGTTACTTTGTTTAAAAAAAAAAAAAAAAAAAAAAAAGCATTGTTGCACTTGAGCTTTTAGCTGTTTTCTGTGCATTTCAGTCCTTTAAGAATTGCTCTTCTGTTTCATTTAAGAAAAGGATCTTTTAAGCATCTACACATGTAATGCCTTTATTTGCACATTTAGACCATTTGGAGAATTTTGTTCTCTAAACAGGTGGTATCGCCTAAAATTAAATGCTGGAAACACTGATGTTAGGCCTACATCAGTCCATTAATTTTAAGGGAATATTGTTTTTTGAAAATGAAGATCTTGCATAAATTTTAAATGGGATTTGGTATTTTAAATGATTATTCATTTTCTTTGGATTCCTTTCTAAAAGAATAAATGATTTTTAAAAGGGTGGGTTTAGGCTACACAGAGAACTCTTCCTCCCCTTTAAGTACACGATGTCTTCCATGCAGACTAATTGGAAATTGAGGCTCTCATAAATATTGGGGGGTTATCAAGTTCTCTGGCATTCTCTTCAAATGGTTTTTGCTGTAATTTTAGAAAATTTAGTATTTAGCCTAATAGAGGTGGTCACTTTTCTTAGCGATCAACTTTTTCAGTCCTATACTTAAGGCTAGATTGAAGAAATGTGTTGTTGAGTTGATCAGATTATATGTGAAGTGATGATTTGTTAACGGTAGCATAACAGAAGAATCTGGGTTTTTGAAATTGTGGAAAATGTCTCTGATAGGCAATTATCAGCTAAGTAAGGGACCAGAAGCTTTTGAAAACCCTAAGTTCTAACTTGGATATTCTTCCATAGTAGTTATTTCATTAGATAATCTTTCTCTTTCTTCGGAACACTAAGGTATTAGAATGAGTAATGGTGAGCATTAAGCCAATTTAATGCTCTTTTAATGTTAAATTCTAAAATAGGAAACCCAGAAAGGAATAGATTTTAACAGTCATGGCAATTTTCCTATCATTGTGTACTGTTTAAAAAAAAAAAAAAAAGGAAAAGAAAAAATTGGGTAATATTTTAGGATGGAATGTTTACTAATCTAGAAGATATTTCCAGTAAAAGAAAGGAACAATGGTTTTGTGGAAGAATCTCTTCAATTTTGAGTATCTATTTCCTGTTTCTGTATTCCTGCATAGTTGATTCCTCAATGTCCTTTCTTTCTTAAGATTCTGGTTTCAAAAACTAGTTTTTAATTTCCCCCCACCTCCACCACTTGTCCTAAAAACAAAGAAGCAAGTTTATTTGAGTTGTTAATGTTGAAACTACAAGTTGTAACTGTTCCTTTGTCCTTGGTTAAAAAATAATTATAAAAATAGGGTAAGGAGAAAATTCTTTTTTCCCCTCGTTGGTCAGTTCTATAGAAGTAATTTAAAATACCGTATATTGAATTCTTTGATCATTTCTCCTGGGTGGATTGGGAAAGAAGTCAAAGCTGAGGCAATCGCTTCTGGGCTCTCTTTCTGTGTGCCTGGTAAATGAAACACAAGGAACCTCACCAAACTACATGACTAATGGCAACCTCCAGTGCCGCCTGCAATCAAAGATTAATTTGCTTTATCAAGTTTAAAGAATACCGGGTGATAAATCATGTCAAAAAGAAATAATCAGTCAAAGGCTGATGTTCTTTTCTACATGTGAGGACAGGTGCTATGAGGCATGTGTTTGCCATATAGAGTTAATTTTGTTTTTATGCATTTATGTTTATCTTAATTTCTGTTTGGCTGATTCTTGAATCAAATAATTTCTCTCATTAAGATCAACTAGCATTTCAACTGAAAGGCTGCAGGATTATGGATCCAAAGTAACATTCTTTCCCTTTAACTTATATAAGTGTTTTCTCATATGAGCATTATTAATAAATGTTTACTTTTTCAAACATGAGTTAGCTAATGGGAAATGAAATTCTTTTCTCCCTGTCAAGATGCCCAAGAATATTAACCGGGTGTTCATACTTGCACGTAGCTCTCTGTGTATAATAGACTTACATATTTATATAAAATTTTCATTTTACTCAAGTCTCCCCACCTGGTTGTTTTTTTTTTTCTTTTTCATTTTTTAAAGAGAGAGAGAGAGAGCACATAAGCTGGAGTCTCTCTCTAATTCTGTCCCCTGGGTCCATAATGCAGGATCCATTTGAGGTAAGATTGTATTATAAAGAGGTGGTCTTTCCAGCACTTTCAGCAGACACACTTTGAACAGTATCCAAAACCAATCTTGTATTTTTTCAGACTGTCAGGACTCTTCTTAAAGTGAGACTAGGAGTGTCTTTTTATTTCTAGTCATAGTCACGTTCAAATGGAGTTTCAATTTTTTTCTTACATATAGATATGTATGACTTCCTATGTAGGTCTTTTCTAGGTCATTCTCCTTCAGTGGTTAATTACAAATTTGGAAATTATTAATTTTCCATTTGATGTATAAATTAAAGAAAAAGTCAGCATAGACTTGAAACTCGGAGCTGTTAAGATGTATAGTTTGAGCAGTTGTAGAGTGAGCGACTCTTTGTTTCCTTTTGCGTCATGTTTTCTCCTGGTTTTCTGTCTAGATTTGGACCCTTTTCACTCCAGCAAATTGTTGGCAGTACAGAGGGCTTATGGCCGCCTTTTGTTTTCCTTTTCATATGTTTCTGATTGCCATGAATTATTTAAAAATATTTATAAAGTTCTATTATTGACATCACTATCATCCTAAAGACAAAATATCTTGTCAGCTCAACTGGATTTTCAAAGACTTCCTTTTGAACTGAGTAGAAGTTTAACTTGCCTGTACTTAACATTTTTCACAAATTATCTATGATGATCAATTTTATATCTAAAATTAGATGATAGGGCAAACTGATGAGAATCTTTCCAATTTGAAAGAATTGTAACCTAGGCTATACCTGTTTTGACATTAACTGAGTCACTAGTGATCATTAGTAGTTTGCTATACTATAAACTGCATAGTGGAGTAAAAATAGTTTTAAATATGAAGACTGAACACATGTATCCACGCTGTAATTCCAATATTTGTATATGATAATTGTATTTGCTTCAGGAGTGCTGTTCGGAGAGTATGATCCCATCATATTTCTTAGTGGTCCCTAGATGAAACCTAAAAGGAGAGAATACTTTTAAAATTTAGCGCTAGGATATGCTTTTGTTTGCTCAAGAAATGCATATATATTCCTCTAATTAGATAGCAAAAACTATAAAATAGCCTTTTCTTTTTCACTTTGGACATCTGAAAATTTGGCATCAACTTATGGCTCACCTGTTCCATTGTGTGAAACCTTATAATCTTCTTTTACAAATTTTGGTAATTCTCCCCTTTTCCTTTCTTATCTACACTCTTATTCAACTTTATATTTTACCTGGTCCTCATGATCCATTTTAATTACTCTTTTAGTTTTTTAATGTCTGGATTTCCTATATGTCACTCCAACTACTATATATAAGGAGTCACTGTGTAAATATGTAAAATTGCCCAGGCTCTGTCACTAAGTATCCAAAGAAGTCCTTTCTTTTCTTTTAGAATTTTGGTATTCTCATTTGTAAAATAAATTAATGAACTAGGTTGCTTCGGAGACCTTTTCAACTCAAATTCTAGGACTGAAAAACAACAGAAGCCTTCCAGTTTCTGTTTGGAACTATAGAAAGCTAGAAGGAGCTACACTTGCATTTTTAAAACAACAAAAAAGCTGGACAAACTTCAAGTTTATGACATTTCATGAGCCTGTCAAAAAGCTGCGATTGCAGGGGCGCCTGGGTGGCTCAGACGGTTAAATGTCTGACTTCAGCTCAGGTCATGGTCTTGAGGTTCATGAGTTCAAGCCCCACATCAGGCTCTGTGCTGACAGCGCAGAGCCTGGAGCCTGCTTAGGATTCTGTGTCTCCCTCTCTCTCTGCCCCTCCCCAGGTTCCACTCTGTCTCTCTCAAAAATAAATAAACATTAAAAAAAAAATTAAAAAGCTGAGATTGCAAAGTAACCATATAATCTGAAATTTAAGAAGAGGGAGGTACCTACCAGGAGAGAAGGAACACAAGCACTTTTTTACCTGAGGCAGACACAGCAAACACCATTAAGAATGATGGGGCTGTATGGTGTAGGAAAGGGGTCCAGTTTCATTCTTCTTCATGTTGCTGTCCAGTTTTCCCAACACCCTTTGTTGAAGAGACTTTTTCCCATTTGGTATTCTTTTCTGTTTTGTTGAAAATTAGTTAATCATCTCAAAATGGATGAAAGATCTAAACGTGAGACAGGAAACCATCACAGTCCTAGAGGAGAAAATAGGCAACAACCTCTTTGACTTCTGCCATGGCAACTTCTTACTAGACACGTCTCTGGAAGCAAGGGAAACAAGCAAAAATGAACTATTGGGACTTTCATCAATATAAAAAGCTTCTGCACAGAGAAGGAAACAATCAACAAAACTAAAAGGCAGTCTATGGAATGGGAGAAGATATTTGCAAATGACATATCAAATAAAGGGTCAGTATCCAAAATCTATAAAGAACTTATCAAGCTCAACACCAAAAAAATAAATAATCCAGTTAAAAAATGGGCAGAAGACATGAACAGACATTTTTTTCCAAAGAAGATATACAGATGGCCAGTAGACACATGAAAAGATGCTTCAACATCACTCATCATCAGGGAAATACAAATAAAAACCACAATGAGATACTACCTCACACCTTTCATTCAGAATGGCTAAAATTAACAACACAGGAAACAACAGATGTTGGCGAGGACACAGAGGGGAACGCTTTTACAGTGTCAGTGGGAATGGAAACTGGTACAGCCAGTTTTTTCAACTCTAGAAAACAGTTTGGATGTTCCTCAAAAAGTTAAAAATAGAACCACCCGACAGCCCAGCAATTGCACTACTAGGTATTTATCCAAAAGACACAAGAATATAGATTCAAAGGGGCACATGCACCCCAATTTTTTTAGCAGCATTATCAACAATAGCCAAGCTATAGAGAGAGCCCAAATGTCTATTGACTGCTGAATGGATAAAGGAGAAGTGGTGTATATACAATGGAATATTTCTCGGCCATCAAAAAGAATGAAATCTTCCCATGTGCAACAACATGCATGAAGCTAGAGTGTATTATGCTAAGCGAAATAAGTCAGAGAAAGACAAGTACCAATATGATTTCACACATATGTGGAATTTAAGAAACAAAACAGATGCATATATGGGAAGGAAACAAAAAAGATAAGGAAGCAAATCACAAGAGACTGTTAACTGTAGAAAATAAACTGAGGGTTGATGGAGGGAGGAGGGTGGGCTTAAATGGGTGGTGAGTATTAAGGAGGGCACTTGTTGTGATGAGCACTGGGTGTTAAATGTAAGTGATGAATCATGAAATTCTACATCTGAAACCAATTTTACCATATACGTTAACTAGAATTTTAATAAAACTTGAAAAACAACAAAGTAGGCATAAACCTGAAGAAAAAAAAAAAGAATGATGGGTCTACAATAGTTGAGTTGATGGAGGCTGAGGGTGGGCTGGCCAGAGAAAGTGGAGCTCCTGTTGGCCTCATATACATGAAGATTTTGTACGTCCTTGCAGACTCTTCTCCACATACCCCACTGTACTGTCCCTTCTACCCCAAAAAAATATTGGAAGGAGTCCAGAGAAAGCATCCTTCAAGGTTCAGGCCTGGATGAGGAGAACAGCAGTGAAAGGGACACAAAACTCCACCTAAACCCCTCTCTCCTGTCTCCCCTACTGAAAAATAGGTATTAATTTACATATTTAAAAAAAAAAACAACCTATTGCAGCCCAGGTAAGGGAACAAGGTGGGGGTTGGAGGTGGAACAGGGGGAACAGGGGCAGGAATTTATGCTGTGCCCGGAACAACAACTACTGAAGAGGCAGGAACACTGAGAAGGCCATACCCTCAAGACCAAAGACACAGTGCCTGCCTAAGGCTGAGACCTAATCAAAACTACAGAGAACATTCTCGCTCATTTCCTATCACCAGACTAACCAATATCAAGTGACAAGTAATAATGGATTACTGCTGGAGAATTGAAGGAACATTAGGACAGATCCTGTCTAAGGCACAGCACAAAGGGAAGACTTCATGCTAAGGGTAAGATCGATACTGAGACAATCCCTCTTGAGAATCAACCCCCACTCTAAATAAAAGATATCACTAGAATAATTTGAAGCCTATGGTATACTGTGGGTAACCATACAACAGAAAATCTCAGACTTGACCCAACTCCTAACTATTCATTTAAACCCTCATATGAAAGACATGCCCATTACTAGGAGCAAAAACCACAAAAAGTCTGGCTTTCAACAAAAAATTTATAAGGAGACAAAAGAAGCAGCCAGCTGCCAAGAGACTAACAAAACCAAACTCAACTATGACAAGATGTTAGAAGTGTATGACAAGAAAATTAAGATACGTATGATTGATATGTTAAAGATTCTAATAGTGAAGATGGACAACATGCAAGATCAGATGGATGTTTTCATCAGAGTTGAAGATTATAAGAATTAAATAGAAATGCTAAAAATGGAAAACCGTTTAACAGAGATAATGAATGCTTTTGAAGGCCTTATTAGTATGCTTGACGCAGCTGAGGAAATAATCCCTGAACTCTAAGGTAGGTCAAGAGAGATTACCCAAACTGAAACTGAAACAAATAGAAAAAGAATGAAAAAAAAAAAAAAAAATGAAAAGAACAGGCCATCCAAATGCCATGGGACAGTATAATATATGCATAAGAAATGGAAATGCATACGGAAAACTTCAGTAACTCCATCAAACAACTTGACCTAACTGATATTTAAAGAACACTTCATCTAACATACATATGCACATGATATATTCACCAAGATAGACCATCTTTGGGGCCATAGAACAAATGTTAGCAAATTTAAAAGAATAGAAATCTTATAAAGTAAGTTTTCATATCATAAAAAAATTAAACTTGAAATTAATAGTGGGAAGATATTTGGAAAATCACCAAATGTTTAGTAATGACACAACCATTTCCAAGTAGTTCATGGATAAAAGAGGAAGTCTTCAGGTAAATAAATACTTTGAGCTGAATGAAAATGAAAATATAATCTAAAATATCATAATTTGTGGAATGCTTCTAAAAAATTGGAGTGTATTTATAGCATTAAATGATCATATTAGAAAAAGAAAAAGGGGCTCAAATCAGTATCTAGAATAGGGCTTGGCACTTTTTCTTCAAGGTCCAGATAGTAAATATTTTAGGCTTTGCAGGTCACATATGGCCTCTGATATATGTTGTTCTTTTCTGGTCTTGTTTTGTTTTTACAACTTTTTAAAAATGTGAGAACCACTCTCAGTTCACGGGTCATCAAAAAAAGATCATGGGCCAGATTTTGGCCCGTGACCATAGGTTGCCGACCCGTGAATTAAAAAAAGCAAAATTAAGTTCAAAGCAAAAGGAAGGGAGGAAATAATAAAGATAAGGGCATAAGTTAATGAAAGTGAAAACAAAAACAGTAGAGAAAATCCTTGAAACCAAAATCTAGAAGAAAAGATAGATAAAATTATTAAATACCTAGCTTAACAGGCCAAGAAAAAAATAACACAAATTAACACCAAGAATGAAAAGTATGGATACCAATACAGATCCCACAGATATTTAAGGAATAATAAAGTAATACAATTTGACAACTTGGATTAAGTGGATCATTTCTGTGAAAGACATAAACTACCGAAATTTATTCAAGAAGAAATAGATAACCGGAACAGTCCTATATCCATTAAAGAAACTGAATTCATAGTTAAAAACCTCCCAATAAGGGAAACTCTAGACCTAGATTGTTTCACCAGAGAATTTACCAAACATGTAAAGAAGAAATAATCTTAATTCTACCCAGTCTCTTCCAGAAAATAAGAGAAGGAAACACTTCCCAACTCATCTTACGAAGCCATCAGTACCCCAATTCCAAAATTGGACAAAGATATTACAAAAAGAAAATTAAAGGTCAAAATCCCTCATCATAGACTCAAAAATTCTCAACAAAATATTTGTAAATCAAATCCAACAATATCTAAAAAGGTTAATACAGCACAATGGAATAGAATCATCCCAGTAGTGCATAGCTAGTTCAACATTTAAAAATCAGTCATTGTAACTTCACTTTATTAACAAGCTAAAGAAGAAAAAAACATTATGATCATCTTAATAGATGCAGAAAAAGTTTTTAGCACTATTACTTAGTAAAAATTCAATAAACCAGGAATAGAAGGAACCTTCCTTAATCTGGTGAACACTGCCTGTGAAAACCTAACACCATACTTAATACTGAAAGACTGAATGCTTTCCCTCTAAAATCAGTAATAATGCAATGATGTGCTTTCTCACCACTCCTATTTGGCATCATACCAGAATCCTATCTGGTTCAGTGAGACAGAAATTCTTTAATGTCTGAATTAGAAAGGAAGAAGTAAAACTGTATTACCAGATGACATGAGTATTTAGAAAATGCCAAGAAATTTACAAAAAAGATTCTGGGTCTAATAAATGAATTTAGCAAGGTTTTAGGATACAAGGTCTATGAACAAAACTCATTGCATTTCTATGTACTAGCAATGAAAAATTGCAATTTGATTGTTTTAAGTACCATGTAAATTAATACCCCCCCCCCCAAATACTTTGGTGCAAAATTAACAAAATACATGTAGGATCCATATGCTAAAACTATAAAACACTGATGAAAGAAGTCAAAGACCTAAGTAAAGGGAGACTTACAGGGTTCATAAGATTCAGTGTAGTTAAGATGTTAATTCTCCAGACACATGAAAAGATGCTCAGTCGCCAATCATCAGGGAAATACAAATCAAAATCACAAGTAGCTATCACTTTACACAAGTCAGAATGGTTAATATCAAAAAGAAAAGAAATAACAAGTGTTGGCAAGGACATGGAAAAAAAGGAACTGTTGTGCACTGTTGGTGTGTATGTGAATTGGTGCAGCCACAGTGGAAAACAGCATAGGGATTCCTCAAAAAAATTAAAAACAGACATACCGTACGTGATCCAGGAATTCCACTTCTGGGTATTTACCCAAAGAAAACAAAAACACTAATTCAAAAAGCTATATACAGGGGCACCTGAGTGGCTCAGTCGGTTGAGCGTCCGACTTCAGCTCAGGTCATGATCTCGCGGTCTGTGAGTTCGAGCCCCGCGTCGGGCTCTGTGCTGACAGCTCAGAGCCTGGAGCCTGTTTGGGAATCTGTGTCTCCCTCTCTCTCTGCCCCTCCGCCACTCATGCTCTGTCCCCCTCTCTCTCTCTCTCTCTCTGTCAAAAATAAATAAACATTAAAAAAATTTTTTAAAAAAAGCTATATATATCCCTATGTTTATTGCAGCATTATTTACAATGCCTAAGATATAGAAACAAACGATGGATAAAGGAGACTTGGTAAATATGTATACAATAGGCTATTACTCAGCTGTGAAAAGAATGACATTTTGCCATTTGCAACAACGGGGATGAACCTAGAGGAATTCTGCAAAGTAAAATAAGTCATGCAGAGAAAGACAAATACCATATGATTTCACCTATATGTGGAATCTAAAAAAAACAAATTAACAAAAAAAGCAGAAACAGACCCATAAATCCGAAGAACAAACTGGCGGTTGCCAGAGCGGGGGAGAGTGGGAGATACAGATTTCCAGTTATGGAATGAGAAAGCCATGGGGATGAAAGGTACATACAGCACAGGGAATATAGTCAATGGTATTGTAATAGCGTATGGTGACAGATGGTGGCTACACTTGTGGTGAGCATAGCGTAACACATAGAGGTGCCAAATCGCTATATTGTACACCTGAAGCTAATGTAGCATTGTGTTTCAACTGTACTTCAATAAAAAAATAAAATATAAACTATTGGTTTCTCATGAAAAAAGAACAGTCAAAATAACAAGTAGAAGGGAAAAAACACACGTAGAAGACGCACACATCCAGTTTCAAGACTTACCATAGAGCTACAGTAACCAGGAGGTTAGATTATGGTACTGGCAAAAATTTAGACATACAGATTAATGGAGCATAATAGAAAATAAAAAATAGACTCATACAAATACACTTTCTGATTTTTACAAAGATGTAAAAGAAATTCGTGGAGAATGGGTAGCCTTTCTGAACAAACGGTTCTAGGTCATTTGAATATCCATATGCAAAAATATGAATTTCTCTCCATCTCTCACAGCTTATGCAAAAATTGTCCCAAAATGGACTTAAAGGCAGGTAACATATTGGGAAAAATATTTGGAAATTACATTTCTGAAAAAGAATTTATATCTAAAATATGTAAAGAAGTCTTTCATTGAAACTCAGCTGTAAGAAACACCACATCAAGTAAGTGGACAAAAGAGTCAGACATCTCAGTGAAGAAGGTATACAAATGGTAGATAAGCATAGGAAAAGCTCAAAAGCATTATCATTAGTAAAATGCAAATTAAAATCATAATGAGATACTACAATTCCACTAGGATAGCTTATATTTGAAAAAACTTATAATACCAAATCTTATAAGTAATAAGAGGTTTCTCACTATTGAGAAAAAAGTTACTAAAAAAGTTACTGATAAGGAAAGGGGAAGGCTAGAATGAATTCAGGTACTGAATCAGAATTAGAGACATCAGTATTTCTTACACATACAGATAGATACAAAAATATAGATGTATGGATAGATGTCTGTGGATAGATTAGTGTATACATACACAAATGCGCGCACACACACACACACACACACGTTACCATATTTAATATTTCCTTTGGCAGTGAAAGAGCTGAGAATCAGTGAAACCCTGATAGCAATGAATATACTTAGATCTCAAATCTTGATTTCCAAATATCATTTTCTATTTTAAAAAATCACTTCTTGGAGAAAAGGTTGATTTCAAGACTGAGTCTGGGAAAATACCAGATGAGTCTGGAGCACCTTGTAGTAAAGAGATGCTTTAAAAGGTAAAGGAATAAAAAGGATGTGGACATGCCAAAAGGAGCCACCAGGAAAGAATTCCTAATCCTCAAAACTGAAATAATTTTGAGCAACAAGATGAATGATAGTATTGGGTTATAACTCTCAGAACAAGGGGTGTCTGGGTGGCTCAGTTGGTTGAGCATCCAACTTTGGCTCAGGTCGTGATCTCACGGTTCGTGAGTTCTAGCCCGTGTTGGGCTCTGTGCTGACAGCTCGGAGCCTGGAGCCTGCTTTGGATTCTGTGTCTCCCTCTCTCTCTGCGCCTCCCCCACTCATGCTCTGTCTCTCTCTGTCTCTCAAAAATGAATAAAAGTTAAAAAAAAATTTAAAAAATAATTTGCAGAACAAGATGAATGAATATCCATGAGTTAATACTGATATGCATATATAATTGAACAAATGAGAGAAATAGGAAATTCTTCCTTTTGGGTGATTTCCAATTAGTAAATCAGAAGGAATAAAGGAAATATAAAATCACTATTAGCATACCCCAGTAGTAATTGTTGCAGGCAAGAGCCACCAATGGATGCTAAAATTAGTGGGCATTAAGTTTAAGGATGAACAGATTCTTTTCCTGGTCTTTCACAAGGAAATTAGTATCTTCCACAAAATAATTATTAATTACAAGAGGAAAAGTAGTCACTGTACAGTGGAAAAACCTGGCAGGAGTTCAAGGTTGACATTACAAGTAATAAGATCTGTTGACATGCATTCCTCTCTGGTATTCTTGCAAAAAAAAAAATGTATAACCTCAATCTATTCATGAGGAAACATCAGACAATTCCAAATAGAAATAATTGCCCAGTATTTTTCAGATTTACCTCAAGGTCCTGAAAGTCAAGGAAAGACTGAGGAACTTTCACATGACAACTAAATGCGATGTGGAATCCTAGGGTGGATCCTGGGACAGAGAAAAAAGGACCTTAGTGGAAACACGGGTGAAATCCAAATAAAGTGTGTAGCTTAGTTAATAATATTATACGAAGATTTATTTCTGATAAATATGCCATGGTAATATAAGGTGTTAATATTAGGGGAAAGTGGGTAAAGGGTATACAAAAATGTGCTTAGTTGGCAACTTTGCTGTGATTCTAAAATTATTTTGAAATAGAAAATTTTTTAAATAGACAGCAACCACTTCCCCCTTTTTGAGAGGCAGCATTTCTTAGAAGTAGACATAGTCACCTCTTTTTGAAGATTAAGACAGGAAAAGTTAAATTCTTATGAAAAGAATTTTGTGTAGTTACCAACTCGAGAAAGTCTTCTGTAGCTATCTCTTCCCCCCTCTCCCGTACCTTTGGCTTGGGCATCCTTTCTGTCTGTGCTTACTCTTGTCATGGTTCTCCTCCCTTTGTATGAGACCTCGTATGCTTATCTTGAATGGGAATTCTCAGTGCCCTGTCCACGAGAGACACCCAATAATATTTCTTGAAATAAACCTAATCTTCTTCCACTGCTACTCCCCTTGGTGAACGGCACCATTCTGGCATAAGCCAGAAACTTGGGAATCATTTGTATTTCATTTCTTCCTCACTCACCCTCACCAAATTCTAGTATTTTCTACCTCATAAGTCTCTCACCAGTCTATCCATTCCTCAACAGCCCTAGTCCAAGTTACCATCTTTTTTACTTGAGATATTACATTACCCTCCCAACTTGAATCTTCACTCTGTTCTTGTGCTCCCACCCCATGCTTTCAGCTTATTTTATACCTTGTAGCCAAAGTAATTTTTTCAGAAATATAAATCTAACTCTTTCTACCCAGTGCTTCCCATTGTTTTTAGGATGTTGCTACACTGCCCTTACTCATCTAACACCTACCTACTCTTCAACTTCACATAGCCCCCACTTTCCTAGCCAGACCCCGGGCCTTCTTTAAGACCCTCAGAATCACCATACTCTCATATAACTCTAAGCCTTCATACATGTCAGTTTTTTTGTCTGGAATCCTCTTTTCCATCTCTCCCAACGCTCCCTTTTCACCCAGTTAATGTCTACTCACCCCTCAGCTCTCAGCTTAATTATCACTTCATCATAGTAGCCCTCCTTCATCTTCCAGACCAAGTTATATTACCTTTTTGTATACTGTCAGAACATCTTATATTTCCATTATGCCATCTCTCACAGCTTGTAATGTTTGCCTTGTGTGATTGTTTGATTAACATCTGTCTCTCTCACTAGAACTGTAACCTCTATGAGGATGGGAGTCATGTTTGATTTTGTTCATACTAGCATCTGGCATGGCATGACACATTTTGGAGTATTTATCAAGTTCAAACTTACCAAATTCAATTGAACATTTATTAATGAATAAAAGAATAAGCTATACTATGGTAGGTGGAGGAACTGGAACTGCAGCTGAGTACATTTGCCTACTGTTAGATTAGCCATGTCTTCTGCGAGCAGAATGTGGGTTAGAAAGAGCAGATACCATATCATGCCCTAGTTTAAGAAACGTGAATCCAAACCCCTTTTGATGGTCAGTCTTCTGTTTCCCTGTTTGATACAAGTCCTGTTGGACTCGAGGATCTCTAAGTACAGGGATAGAGGTGAGGCTGACTACAAGGAAACTTTTTGGAGTGATAGTAATAATCAATATGGATATGTTGATATATATCTTGATTATGGTTACACAACCATGTGCATTCTTCAAAATTCATAGAACTGTATACTTTTGAAAAAGGGTGAATTTTATTCTATGTAAATTATACCCAGCTTAAACTCTTGAGTACTTTGAGGTAGGCATCTGCTCTGTACCCAAGAATATTATCCTTACCTTACTGTGGAAATGCACTCGTGTCATGAAGATATGAAAAAATATTCAGGTCTAGAGTATTCCTAACTACCTAGGTCTTCTCCCTGCCCTCTAGCCCAATTGAACCAAGGAATGAAAAACAGTAATTATTGTAGGCTACTTGATCATATTAGGACAGCTCTGGGGCCATTCTGTTCTCATGATAGGCTGCCTTTACTCATTTCCACCTCATTCTTCCCTGTACCATTCATTTAAGAAACATTTGCAAAGATCTCAAAAGTGTTTCTTTTCTTTCCCTCATCTTTTTCTCTGCTGGCATAGCTGCTTACTGGAAATGAATGTGTCAAAGAAGACCTTTCACTATAATGTGCTCCCCTAAGTGACAAGAAGTATCTTTCCCATTGAAAAGAAAATATATTCTGACACAGGAATTCAACTAAGGAAGGCTATGTTTAATGTTGACTTATCAAGGATGAAGCCAAAAAATGCAAAATACATACTTTAATCTAACAAAAAAAACTAAATTGGAGAATTAGTTAGTTTAGAGAAGACTAAAATCAAAATGATTATTTTGCAAAACTAACTTACGAGAGTATCTATCCTAACTTTTGCTACTGCCAGCCCTGAGTCCAGTCACTGTTTTTTTTTTTTTTTTAAGGTTGTATGCTTATTGAAGAATTCATTTTTAAAATGATGGCCTAATAATGCAGGGCACCTGAGTGACTCAGTCGGTTGAGCATCTCACCCTTGATTTTGGCTCAGGTCATGATCCCAGGGTGTTAGGATCAAGCCCCACATTGAGCTTCACACTGAGTATGGAGCCTGCTTGGGATTCTCTCTCTCTCTCTCTCTCTCTCTCTCTCTCTCTCTCTCTCTCTCTCTCTCTCTGTCTCTCTGTCCCTCCCTCTCTTCCTCTCCCTCTCTCATCCCTCTGTCCCCCCCTCCCTCTCTCACCCCTCTGTCCCTCTTTCCCACTCATGCTGTCTCTCTAGCAAATAAATTTTTTTTTAAAGTTTAAAAAAAAAATGATTACCTACTGCTGAATACTACCTGTGTCATAGAATTGTTGGCATATTCATTACGGGCTTTGTATACTTCTATTTTTATCTGTTTGGTTGCTTTTCTGCCTATTTAGTATATATCTTGTAAAAATATATGATATACATCGCTTCAGAGTAAAATCAAAGCTAGGAAAGTCAAATATATCAATAGATGTAAATTGTTTGAAATATACAAGATCCTATCATTAGTTCAGTGTTCTTCCTATATATTAATATTGGAAATACAGGTGTTAAATTACCTGCTATGCTCATCTGTTTGCTTCTGGTTTGTAATGATAAGAAAGCTTCTATTTTTGGTTTCTGTGCTCTGTATCTGTATTAGAATGATTCTTGAAAGCAAGTCTGGTCTCTTGTCATGTAATTTTTTTGTTGAAAAGTAGTTTCAGTTCAAGTTGTAATTGAGAAAAAAAAAAATTGTTAGTGCCCAGATGTACAGTACCATGTCACTAACTGGATATCTACTAAATACATGCTCCTGCTGTGTGGTGAGGCCTTGGAGCCCTACCTGTGATCATTGGTGGTGATGGAATCTGAACCAAATATTCTACCTCCGCTTTATAGATAAAGATAATATTTTATACTTATTATTTATATATGGAATTATTCCAGATTTGCTTTTTCAGTTAATGTAAATACTGGGAATAGTCAAACATAGTATTTTAATAGCAATAAGTTACCAGTGGTAAGATGAGTGGTTGGGTTATCTATGACCAAACAAATTACCTTTTTTCTTAGCTTGTCTCTTTTGGTTCATTAGTATTCATTAGGGAATAAAATACAGACTGTTTCAGAGGCCTACCATGTGCCAGTCAGTCTTGTAGAGAATTAATTCACTTTAGTTCTTCTAGCAATGATGTGAAGCAAGTATTGTATCAGTTTTAGAAATGAGGAAATTAAGGCTCAAAATAAATGATCATCACTGATAACTAATGACTCAAAGAGCAGTATTTCAGACCTAGAGCTCATAACTAACTAAAAGGCACAAGAAGACTGAATTTTTTATAGGTGTATAAAGGCCCAATCTCTTAAAAGATTATTAAACAGTTTATTTTCTATTTAAAAATGTTTTGATCATTTTCAACATTTTGTTTTTAAAATTAAGATTGTCCCAAACAACATGATTTTGCCTGGTAAGCTAGTAGGATAAATGGGTCCATAATTACTCAGTTGTGTAGCACAGTTAGTAAATCCAGATTTGATATATCTACAGAATAATCCACGGTGGGAGAATATGGTTTCAAATTGAGCGTTTTGTTCCTAAAACACAATAGAACAATGGAATTCTTCCACTTAACAGTCCTTGTACATGCTTCTTTGAAACACTGAATAACATCATAGAATTATAGAATATTAGAAGTGGAAGAGATCATGAAATATGCAGCCCCGTAGTTTTCCAGCTTGCCCTGTGGTTTGGGGCAATGGGAGGAGCTTGGCAGGTCGTACTCCACCTCCATGAAACACAGCACTTGACTTTTATCTGTCTTAGTAGGCTTCCAAGTTAACTCTTATTTGAAAGAATGGTTTCACATCTTTAAAACATTTTTTCACCATTTCCTAATTTTATAGATGGCAATTTAAGGCCCAGAGAAGCAAATTACCTTTCTAAAGTAATCTCAGTTGCTGGACTAGGATTTTCAATGCAGTAGTCCTTATTCATTCCTTAAATAAATAAATAAATGCATACATACTTACATACATACATACACACATACATACATACATAATATCTGTTGTGTCCCAGTTACAATGCTTAGAGCTCACAGACTAGTGGAAGAGACAGATGGATGAGTAAATAATTGACAGATGAGTACGACAAAAGGAAGTTTATAAGTGTCATATGAAGAAGTCAAGAGAAGCATCCCATGAGTAATTACATTTGAACTAAACCTTAAAGGTGGAGATGATTTTGCCAGGTTGTAAAAGGGAGGATAACTGTTCCCAACAGAGGCAACAGAGGGTACAAGCCATGGAGATGTGAAAGCATGACACAGGCATCCCATGTGTCAGGATAAAATTTAGGGCAATAGAGTGGGAGTTAGGGGAAAGATTATCACTGCAGTTGGGAAAGGGCCAGATCAAGAGGGGCTCTGCACAGCAAGTTCAGGAGCAACGTTTTTATCCTGTGGGAAATAGAGTGCCACTGAAGACTTTTAATTAATTAAGAAGAGTTATTGATAATGTACATATTTCAGAAAAGTTATTCTGGTGGCAGTGTCTTAATTTTAGAGGGAAAAAAATACAAATTACACATTGCCCTTTAGCCATTTGAGTCCCTTCCACTTGCTGGCTTCCCTGGTACATGCCCCCAGCCTCTTGCCCAAAGGCAACAAGTGTCTATTATATGTTGTGTTAAAGGTGTTTTGTCCTTGAGAGTATCTGTCTGCAACAACACAGCATAGATCAGATTTGGAGGACCTGTTAAAACTGAGTGTTTGACTCTCTGTGAAATCCCTTTTCGTGTTTTGCTTCACTTGAAATGACATTATGACTTACTGTGAGACAGGATAATTTGTAGTTTCTTTTGTCATCGTCTTCTTTGGATGTCACAGACCATGGAGTGCTCTGCATTGGTTCTAAGGAACTGAGAATGGGAAGGACACATGATTTTTATATTATTATTTCTCTTGAGTGTTCTTGCTTGTGATAGATTTTGGCTCCGGGCGTAAAGAGGTATGGAGAAGCAGCCTGTTGGGAGAGTATTTTATGTTTCACTTGGCTTTTTTGTGACTAAATACAGTATTAAATGATTTGTATGATACTTGCATGATATTAAATTGAAAGAGCTATTGTTTTATCAAGAGATGCTTTAGCATATACTATGAAGGCTAAACATTAAATACCAAGGTTTCTATGTGTAAAGAAGAGTCAACCCAGATTTTTTAGCTTGAATGATTTTAGTTAGTAACCTTAGCAATGGCTCTTAAGAAACATAAGGCTTTCTTTTATCATTAGAAGCCCCAAACAGTTTGTCTTTGCGGGCCATTTTTCTTGGCATTATACTCTGGAGTCGGCCAACATTTTAGGTAAGCTTTCGTCTTACCATCCTCTGTCTCCAAGCCTGTATTTATCTCTTTGACCACCTATGTTTTAAAATAAAAATCTGTGTTTCACCCAGTGCTAAGCCAGAGTCCTTTGTCTTTCTCTAATAAAACACAGAAGTGGAGCAGAAACTTTTCTTTGGTGTGAATTCCTAGGGACAATTCATATCCTAAAAGCTCCCAGAGTTGACTTGCCCTATTTCTGTCTCAGATTCCTTTGTTCCCTGGCCCTTTAAACTTCTCAGCAACTTTTTGGGAATTTCTAAATGCTGTTTTTATTTTTTATTATTATTTTTTAATGTTTATTTATTTTGACAGAGACAGAGAGAGACACAGCATGAGTGGGGGGAGGGGGAGAGAGCAAGAGGGAGACTTAGACTCCAAAGGGGGACCCAGGATCTGAGCTGTCAGCACAGAGCCCGACTTGGGGCTCAAACTCACGAACTGTGAGATCGTGACTTGAGCCGAAGTCAGTCACTCAACCAACTGAAGACACCCAGGCGCCCCCTAAATGTTTTGATACTATCAAAAATAAAGAGATGCCTTTTTTTTATCAGAGTTACAGAGAAAGAATGGGTAAAATAACAAGCAAAAACCAATTACATAGCTTCAGGAAATCTCACCAAAAATTACCCATGACAGTAATGAAGCTGCAAATGGGAACAGGCCCAAAGTACATGTCATGTTGATTCTCTTCAAAGTCACATGGTGGCCTCTATACTTTTATTCCCTAAAAATAGTGTTTCCATGAGGTTGTGTAATGCTTTACTTCTCCTTTAAAAACTGACCTCCCCCCTCCCCCAAAAAAAGGCAGGGAAAAGCATTACTTTAGTTATTAAGGTTTGATTTTAGGTACTTAAAGGACAACGTTTCGGAAGAAATCCCATATTGTGTCTAATAGACCCCAGAAGGAAGAATGAACACTTATTAATCACCTAAAATGTACAATGCCAAACATTTTGCACAAATTTTCTCTGTTCCTTGCAACAATCTCATGAGATTTTATCTCTAATATTGGTAAGGAGGTACATCCAAGGAGATCTCCTTTCATCCTGGGCATTGTGGTGAAATGAGCACATAGTCATAACAAGGCTAAAGACCAAATTTGTATGACATGCATGGAAGAGATGAAGAGAAACATAGATGATGAGCAGTAGAAATCTGGAGCATATTGGAAAGTGGATGAGGCTTTCTTTTGTAGAAAGAGCAGAGCAAGAAAATAGAATTATCAAAAAGAGGATTGCCATTTATTGTATAGCTTCTAGGTGCCAGTGCTAGGTGAAGTACTCGACACCTATAATAATTTAAGCCTCACAACAATCATGTAGGGCAAGTACAATTATGCAAAATATTGTACATGTACGTTTTTCTGAGAGATGGTCAGTATCTTTAAAGAAGTTCATGACCCCTGAAAAGTTAAGAATTTCTATATCATGCCACCTTAAGATAAGAGGAACAAGTCAAGGAAATTGGAGCTGTGTGAACCTTGTTTTATATTCCTTTTTAAAACTTTCCTCCAGGTAATAGTAGTAAGTTAAACCAGGAAAAAAAAAATATCTTTCACAATCCTTTAGGGCTGGGAAACCTAATTTATTTTATTAGAGAAGTAGTATAGTATACTCAGGAAGAGAATAGGTTCTGAAGTCAAATTGCTTCAACTTAAACCCAAACTTGACCACGTATTTGTTCTCCTGCCTCAGAGAATACACCTAATTGCTTCATCTCAATTTCTTCATTGTAAAACTAGAATAGTAACAGCACCTACCTCATGGTAAATGTGAGCAGTAAATGAGGAAATATGCATAAAGTGCTTAACACAGTGGTTCTCTCCAGGGGTGATTTTTACCTCCCAGAGAACATTTGACAATATTTAAAGACATTTTTGGTTGTCACAATTTGGGGGGAGGGGTGCTACTGGCATCTAGTGGATAGAAGCCCGGTATGCTGCTAAACATCCTGGGCTAAACTGCCCCCCCCCCCCCCACCAACAAAAAAGTATCCAACTCAAAATGTCAGTAGTGCTAAGACTGAGAAACCCTACTTCAGCACCGCGATGGGCATATACAGCAGTAAATATTGGCAATTACTGCATGTTAATGTCTAAGGAAAATGGAAGAACAAGCAAAATTATGATTCACTTACCTTTTCTAAACAAAGTAAAAAAATTAAATACCAGATAATAAACTACTTAATGTAATTGATGGAACTTCATTGTCATATGGAAAAGCCCATTTAATGAATGTGATTTTTTCATAGTATAACTGATTATGAACCCATGTCTGAGGCTATTATATGTGCTTTATAAAAAGTTTTATAGCTTAATCCTGTTTGGTATTGTTGTAACTATTATGTTTTCTTAGAACATTTCATGATCATATATAAAAGGCAGTTGGTTAAGAGTGTGGTCTTTGGAATTATTCTTAATTGGGTTCAAATCCTAGTTCTGTCACTACCAACCATGCGACTCAATAGACACATCATATAACTTCTCTGAACCTCAGTTTCTTTAATGGTAAAACTGTGATATTCAGGCCCACCTGCTTCATAGAGTTATATTGATTAGATGAGATAAGGCATGTAAAGTACCTAGCATAGTACCCTGCACATAATAAACACTCAGTAAATGATAGCTGTTTATATTATCTTCATTATCGTTTCATCATCCCTGTTCCTGGAACTCCAGTACCCCACAGGTGGTGAGGTGAAAGCCAGAGAGGGGCCAACTAGCAGGCTGTTAGCAAAGTAAACTTAACTGTGGATTCTGCAGTTAGCATGTATGAGTCTTCTCACTTGTTATGCTACCTTTACCAATTTCATAAAATCATTTCAACTTCCTCTACGAGCTTTCTTTCCTAGTTTGGTATCTACCAACATCCACTCTCAGCCTCCCTGACCCCTTTTGGTGATATTCTGGACCTTTTCCACTATTCCTATTTATTGTCTGAGTTACGCTTATTTTTCACGAGTGTCCCATTATGAGATTTTCCAAAATCCCTTTTTACACCAATAAGGGAATCTGAGAGGGAAGACTGTTCCTATCCATGTCGCCTCACTATGGAACTGTTAATTTTATTCTCTTAATTTACTGTGTTTTCAGCCTTCTTCTAAGTTATATCATAGTCTCCTTCGAAGTTCCTAGCTTAGTTTGTTCAAAGACAAAGAGAGTGTGATATTTTATGCGAAGTAATGTGTAGTTTGGTTAACTGTGACTGCTGTGACTGCTTTCTATTTCTAGATGCTTATTTATGGCAATTTCTTCTTTTATTATATTTGGGATGTAGAAGGTATAATCTGCAAACATGGTTTAAGATTTGAGTTAGTTTGCATCTATCTCTATTAATGTGTTCCATAAACGAGGCATTAATATCCCTTTATTGTGTTATTGTTAAAATAATTATCTTAAATGTAAAGACTCTGCCTTAATTTTGAAGAAAGATCATTCTTCCACCTAAGATTAAAATTGTGAGAGAAACCTGCAAAGAAAAGGGAGTTCCATTTTTAAATAACAGATCTCAGTAGGCTCTTGATTTGCAAGTTGTTCCTCTTCATCCTCTGCGTCAGTTGAACGTGTCACATGAGCACCAGTGAGCAGATGTGGGGGGGACACAAGCGGGATGTGGAAGCAGGAACCAGCAGCGTTGGCAAACTGGCAAATGCTTCTGTTTTGCTAAGACCTGCTTTTTTGTATTCAGGCTGTCCGAACCATCTGCTTTTATATCCTCTTTACCTACTGTCAGCCATTTTGGAGTTTTTAAAAAAGCTTTAAAAATGATTGGGAATTTTTCACAGTAAGCCAGGAATCCTTACCGCTGTTTAAAAACCTTGTGCTTTTAGCATATTGCCATTTAATGCTCCAGAGAATGGTTACTTTTTAATTTGGGTGCCGTGTGTTATATGTTACATAGTGAAAATGTCTTTCTTCCTTTCACTCACTCTCAGACATCAAAATTTAAATTTAAATAGATACCTGGCCATGGTGTATACATTAACAACAGATGCATAGTAATTGAATGTAAATGATGGTTTACTTATCCCTTCTTATTGAAAAAAAAAAAGAAAGAAAAGCATTGCACAATTTAATGAAAATTCCTAATTCTTTGTAAGCTTAGTTATTTTCTAGATATGCAACTGACGTTCTCAATAAAAATAGTAATTATAAAATACCGTTTGTGCACCAAGTACTGTGCTAGGCATTGTGTCCAAATTATTGCTAATCCTCTCTACAACCTTACAAGGTAGGTATTAATCTTCATTTCATGGATGAAGAAATTGATTCTTAGAGAAGTGGAGAAAATTGTTCAGGTCACACTTGAGACTAGGGATCTGAACTCCAGTTTCTCTGGCTCTTCTCCACTGCTTTTCCAAAATGTTGCAGTAAGGAGATGATTCGCTAGTGATAGAAGGTTTCCGGATAAGGAGTCAGGGATGGCACATTTTATTTAGTTGCAGGTAAGCACACTTCATTTGGTTTGTGAGGTTCCTCTCTCTAGGCTTTGGTCATATATAGGCATTTTATTTTCTTCTCTAGTCATTGAGAAATACTGTTGGCATTTGGTCCTCTGCTTCTGCTTTTTCCAAGTTAAGAATGCTTTCACTTGAAAAGAACAATTGTGGCCTGTTTCTAATAATTTACAGTAGCTGGTTTGTTTTTTCCTCAAACTTTTGTCTGTCAACATTAAGACCTCTAGTAGCCTTTCAAGATTATAGTCAGAATTAAATGGTTATGTTGTTACATGTTTTTGGACCTTTGTCACTACCCAAAAATGTGGTCTATACAAAACAGACTCCAAAGATTCAGTGGCTCGAATGATTTAAAAGCACAATGTTAATAGAATCTATTTTCACTTTTTTTTTTTTTTTTTTTTTTTATAGCACAGCTCACTTATACACTATAAATTCAATAGTATGAAAGTCTTAGGTCTCTTCCTTAACACTTAAGAGGGAAGGTCAAGTTGTGGGTTTTTTTTTTTAAATCAGGGTCTTGGTAGGACTTGAAAATTTCTTAAGTATTTAAATTCAGGAGTCGCCTTAGAAAAAATAAGAGGAAGTTTGACTTTCTATGGTTGATGATAAAATTTATAGAACTTACTTTTAAGTGCCACAAACTGAAAATACATTGAATATCCATGAGTGAAAGATTATGAACTAGTTACTAAGGAAAAAATAGAAATATCTGGACTACATCTCCAACCTTTTGGGTTAATGGTCATAGTTGGAGGGTAGGTCATTGGAATTATAATCAGAAACTTACTGTTACTGGACCCAAATGAGCCTTTGAGCTGATATGTTGTATTATTATATAATTAACATAGGCAGGAGTAATCTCTTTTGAGACCTACCTTAGACCTTCCTCTTATTCAAAGAAATGGAGCCAAATTGTCATAATTTGGCCATGTTGGCATTTCTTTTCAATTCCCAACCCTTCTGCTTTTCTTCAGTAATACAGTAGAGGCAGAGAGGGATTTCTTTTCCACATTCAGTACTTTTAGAGCTATGGATTTAGAGTTATTTTGGAACATATTTAAAAAAAAATTTTTTTTTAATGTTTATTTTTGAGAGATAGGGAGAGAGAGAGAGCGTGAACAGGGGAAGGGCAGAGAAGGAGAGAGACACAGAATCTGAAGCAAGTTCCAGGCTCTGAGCTGTCAGCACAGAGCTCTATGTGGGGCTCGACATGGGGCTCGAACTCATGAACTGCGAGCTCATGACCTGAGCTGAAACCAAGAGTCGGACGCTTAATCGACTGAGCCACCCAGGCGCCCCATATTTTGGTACATATTTAATTAAAATCTTATATAAACAGATAAGCCTCCCCCGAGAAACTGGGTGTATGAGGATGGAGGGAGAACAGTCAGTTGAAGGATGTGGAGAACAGAAATTTCTAACTGAAAATAAAGAATTAGGAAAATGAAAAACTAAAGAGTAGTATATAAATAAAAGCTGGAATATCAAAGAGAGGGAACGCATGGTATTAGAGACAACAAAGGGTCCAAGAAGGGTACCCAAGAAGGGTAAAGCCTTGACCTGTCTGGCTGTGGTCCATCATACTTACTGTAGTTGGACAAATCTTAAACACCACTTTCATCAGAGGCCTCCTCCCACTCAAAAGACTCTTTGCCCACATCAAGCCATCACTCCTTGGCTTCTAAGGTCCTCCATCATCTAGCCCCATCTACTAGCCAATTTTAGCTCCAATAGCTCCACTCTATCAGGCTGACTCTCACCATCTTTATCTTAAATTGTTTTGTTCTCTTTTTCCTTCTTCCCCACCCCTCCCCCTCCCCCACCCCATCACCATTCTTCAGTGTTCTTGCCTCCCCCCACCCCGTTCTTCAATGTTCTATTCAAGTATCATTCTTGCAGTTCTTAATACCTGGGTCTTATTCATTAAAACTTAAATAATGATAATGACAATGTTAACAGTCATTTATTGTTTGTTATCTGCCAGGCGCTGTGATGATAAGCTTTTACATGCAATACATCTTATAAACCTCAAACTAATCTTATGATGAACTAGGGTTCTTAACCCTAGTTCTACCATGAAATAACTTGGCTAAGAATACAGTGGTAGGAAGTTACATGTACAAGATTTGACCTTTAGGTCTGATTAACTCTAAATCTATTAAATGATGAACTGTAATTCCCAATCTTGCTTCTTTGTTTTGTGCTTTATGTTTAAAATCTTGAAGACAGAGTCAATGTCCTGTATATATCTTATATTTGTCAATACAATTAAGACAGTGCTAGATCATCAACTGTTTTCTTATTGATTGATTGACTGTGGATTAGATAAGGTGAGATCGTCAAATTTCATTGCAACAAAAGCAGAGAAATTTTATTCTGATCCTAGTTATTTTTCTGAAGTAAATGTTGTTAATGAGAGCAGTGTTTTATTTAGGAGATAGTGGACTGAAACCAGACAATGTTCAGTTTTTAAGGATTGTAAATCAGAAAAGGATTTTTCTAGTAGCTGTAACAATGTTATTTGGGGCTGAATCAGTGCCACTCTTGTATTCTTTCATTCATTAATCAAATATTTATAATTACTGTGATATTGTGATTTATAATAAGAAATATATGTTTGGTCTTTGTCCCCTTTTCAGGCACAGAGCTCCTCAAACCGTTGGAATTTCCTAAGTGATAAGAGCCAGTAAAGGTGTCTCGATATTCTTAACAAACCTCTTTTACCAACATGTGAGTTTATGTTAAAGAGGTGACTTTAGAAAAGCATCTAAGGATGGGGGCTGCTTGCCAGGGGGACTCAACCATGTGATTAGAGCGTTGGTACTTTCAGTCCCACTCCCAGGACTCTGGGAAAAGGAGAAAGGGTGGAGTTTGAGTTCAGTCACCAAGGGCCGGTGACTTAATCAGCCATGCCTAGGTAAGGAAGCCTCCGTAAAAAGCCAAAGGGATGTGGTTCAGAAAGCTTCTGAGTTGGTGAACATAGAGATTTGAGGATAGTGGCTCAGAGAACATGGAAACTCCGCACCCCTTCCCACGTACCTTGCCCCAAGCATCTCTTCCATCTGGATGTTCCTGAGGTACATCCTTTTATAATAAACCAATAAGCAAGTAAAATGTTTCTCTGAGTTCTATGGGCTACTCTAGCAAATTAATCAAACCCGAAGAGGGGGTCATTAGAACCTTCAATCTGTAGCTACCCAGTCAGAAGCACAGATGACAATCTGGACTTTCAGTTGGTGTCTGAGTTAGGGGCAGTTTTGTGGGACTGAGTCCTTAACCTGTGAGATCTGATACTATTTGAAGGTAGATAGTGTCAGAATGGAGTTAAATTTTGGAGACATCCAATCAGTTCCCACTGAGAATTGGAGAACTGCTTGGTGTTGGAAAAAAACACACTGGAATTACAAATACAGTTAACCCTTGAACAACAGGGGTATTAAGGGTGCCAACCCCTTTACACTGTCAAAAACTCAAGTTTAACTTTCAAGTCCCCCATAATTTTACTGCTAATAACCTACTTTTGACCAGAAGCCTTACCGGTAACATAAACAGTAGATTCACACATATTTTGAATTTTATATGTATTGTAAGTAAATCTAGAGAAAAGAAAATATTCTTAAGAAAATCGTAATTAGAGAAAATATATTTATAGTACCATACTGTAAAAAATCCGCTTGTAAGTGGACCTGTGCAGTTCAAACCCTTGTTGTTGGAGGGTCAACTGTATGTGTAATTGCCTACTACGTGCTAAACATCAGAACACAATATGACTAGGGACAGATAGCCCTGCCCTCACAGGCTGGCGGAGGACACAGACAAAGCTGACAGGCAATCATTGTTCGGTATGATGAGGCCCATGACTGATATGCCCAAGAACAGTGGGAACATAAAGGAAGTCACCTAATGTCATCTTGGACAAGTCCTGGAAGGATTTCTGGGCAATACTCAGGGCTTCTTTTAGCATCATTCAGTTCTGTATATGACATAAACAGGTAAGTAAAATACAACTGGTTACATATTGGTGCAAAGAGATGCCAGAAAAGTCCAGCTTCATGTTTCCCACTTTCCCACTCAAGATTGCAAAACAAGACCAAGAAATGTAAATATCAATACACTTCAGATTGTTTGCCAAATCAAGGAGGTTGATGTCAAAGTAAATGCTGCATGCTTCTAAGAAGGTGATAGTAAAATAAATGAATTCCCTTCCCCTCTCCATCGGCACCAAGAACTACCCACTAGTTCTACTCTGTCATATCGGTGCCAGAGGTAAGTCAGGATTATCTTACATACGTTGAAATAGCACTCGATAGAAAGTTGAATTTGGATTTACCAGAATAAATGTCCATGAATACATATTTTTCCCAATAGCTAGGAAGCAGTGTTGTCAAATAGTGAGACCTGTGAATAAGAGGTCATTTTACTGTGTAATCTTGAGCTGTCTCCTGACACTATTTGATTTTCTCCATGTAAAAAAATGGGGTTCATGATACCTGTCCTTTGAATGCACGTTCTTAATGATCCAAGAGAGACAATACAATGAATGAGCCTTCTCTTGGCCAAAAAGAAGATAATCCAAGTAATTAAATATTTAAAATAAATTCTGTTAATGAGATAAGGGAAGCAGATGAGGGCCATAGAGAAAGTAGTTGTTTTGTCACCTATTTTTCTTGGTTGCTAATTGAGAATTTTACCATTTTAAATCAGCTACAGTATGGAGAAAGGTCATGATTTCAAAACAGGAGTATTTACTATGAAAAAGGAGCGAAAGATAAATTGGGAAATATACTAGGATTCTCTGCATGTATAGATACATGGTTTGCAGAATATCATCACGATGGTAATGATTCCCCTTTAAAAAAAATCTGTGAAGGTGAAAAAAAATTATTTCATTGAACTCTTCAAAAACGGTATACCTCCCACATATTCCTGATTGTTTATCATCATAATCAAGCTAATTTCCAAAGCAAGGTGGGGGAAGTAGATCTGAATGGAGTGCTACAGAATACAGAATTTTTATTCATTTGTACAGTAGACTTTATCTCAAAGTAAATATGAAAAGGAACAAAGTTGTTTGTGCTTTGGAAATTGAAGCATTGTTCATCATGCATAATTGAACAAAGTTGAAATTTGTAGGTATGAAACCAAAAAAAGCCACAGCTATGATAGCTATTACAGGAAATGGAGGAAATTAATAATAAAAGACAGTACACTACCTCATAAATACATGTTCATCATGAGAGTGGAGGATGAGAGCATTAAGCAAATACCCTGATTAATTTAACAATTTAATCCTAGAATTGGAGTACAGATATTTCAGGATTCATTTGTTCATAGATAAGACAGAAAGACAAAATAAACAGCTTACTTTGATAAAGTAAGGCTTTTAGTTAGTGCTTGTGGATATGTGAAGATAATACTGTTTTAAAAGAAAAGTTATAACTAAGCAAGACATCTTTGATATGAACATTTATTAAATAAATAAATAACCAAGTTTTGTGTCTTAAAATTACAAAATATGTCAAGGAATAGATTTGGGGCATTTTTGCCTTACATCCTATGATCTTGCTTTTTATAATTTATCCTAACAATGATCTTGCTTTTTATAATTTATTCTAAGTAACTGCTAGGAGCTATGATTTTTAAAAGACTGCATGATACTAGGAAAATAAATTAGGGGGAAGAAAGTACTTTAGGTCTCACTGTTCACTGAGTAAAGTTTAAATTAACCCTGATTAGAACACCTTTGAATACTTTTTTGATGCATAAAATGATTTATCAAAACATGTGTTTCAGTAAATTTTGGAAGATTTTTAGGAAGTGCAGGTAGTGTAAGAGTAGTTTACTAGAAAGGCTTTTTATTTTATATCGTGTCGGCATATGTGAATCACTTTGCCTTTTTCTCTACCAGCTATTTGGTAAAAGTCCGCAATTTGCCAAAATGGTTAATAGGACACAAATATAGACATTTCATGTGGTGTACCATGTAAATGTAAACCTTTGTAGTTACATGTTTCTGTAGCAAGAGAATTGTTTTAAAAGGCATGTAATTTATTAGCTATCGGTAGCTTCTTTATTGCCTTGCCGCGCTGCAGTAATAAATAAAAGAAAGTGAACTGATTTTACAAATGGCACACAAGGTGCACATTTTGTGGAAAAAAAGTCTTTTTTTAAAGAATTGGCATTAAATCCTTTTTTTGTGATGACAAAGAGGCTAAGAGTGCAAACTGTATTTTCTGTTTATCGAAAACAGTCTTTTTTTCTCGGGGGCATTTTTTCCTATGATCATCAAGGGATTTCAAAAGCAATAAAGTGTGGAATCATTGTTCGACTTGAACAGTATTAAAACTTAGGTTTTAATTTCAGTGAAGTAATAAGATTTGAACCTGTCTCACATTACAGCACTGTAAGGCATTTAGCAATTGTATTTTAAAAGAGGTTTTTAAGATGCAGCTCACTTGTAAGCTAACTGTCTGTCAGTAATTAATAGTTTTTCTTCAGCATAGGCTGTTGTGATCAGACCAAGAAATATCTGTGTTTTTAGGAACACATTATGATAATTGTGAGTGCTTATTCCTAATTAGTCTAAATGTCTAAAATTTTCAGCTTGCTTCTCTGGCTGCTTAATAGAAAAAAAGAGTAGCATGTAAAACTACAGTGTGTCTTTGGGCTTTTAAAAATATGAATGTACATGCACATGTATATTTCAGTAAGCTTAACACCTAGCAAGATTGTATGTCAGTTGACTCATTCATTAACCAAGTGTTTTATCCTGCAGTATCATTTCCTGCTTTTCAGATATCACATCATTTGTATATGTAAAAACTGTTGGCAGATACGGTACTATATGTACAGCTAAACCCAGACTGGCAATCTGTGTTCTTCAATACCCAACGTTGAACCTATCTTTACTTTTTCAAAAAAAGCTTTAAAATATGAGCGTTTCCATTAGACTGGGGTGGCAACATACTTGCTGATGAAAGATTGTATTTACCATTTTGAATTGCTATTGAAAATAATTGCCTCTACAAAAGGAAACATCTGTATGATAGCACATGGTTAAAGCTGCCATCAATTTTTAACATTTGAGGGTTGAGCTATGACCTTTTATGATGACTGTGAACAGTAACTGCCTCCATTAGCCATAAGTTTTGTTTCTTTATTTTAGTAGATGGCCCAGACTGTAAATATTAGAGAATCTAAAATAAATCAACATATTATCCTAAGGATACAAAATGTAAGAGCTATTTGTGGTTGGGAACCTTTGACAGATAGTGTGGATGAAGCAGATGATTGCCTGCCTAGCGTATCTGGTCTCCATTGCTATGCCTGCAGGCAGTTTAGTGCTATGGTTGTATATTGATGTCAGGGTTAGTACTGAGTGGCTAGCAGTGACAGATGTCTATAATTACAGGCAATGCTTCCAGTATTTCTGAAAAGCCAGCCTATGTTGAACAATTATCTTATTTCTGCCTTGCCAAAGAGCATGTTCCAATTGCTAGTATTAGCAATGGTGAATACAGTGCTTCATCTGCTGCCTTGGGACAAATGTGGGAAAAGCACTTGGTTATAAAACATAAATGCAAAATATTTTCTCAACATTTTGAATTAGTTAAGTTCAGTGTTTTCCTAATTTTTATCTCCCCATAATGTCTCTGTTGAAGGAATCTTGAAATATAAAACACATTTGGCATACTTATTGAGATTTTGTTTTCCCCTAGGCCTGCATGGCTCCCCAGCGCCGCTATCCTTTGCTTTACTGAATAGATGTGTTTAAGCAAAGTTGGCTTTGAAACAACTTTCTTCAGTGTGAATTACATTTTCTGATCAACTTCCGTTACAAAATTGGAAATGCGTTTCTGTGGACAATCTCTCCCACACCATTTGATGAGGAAAATTGAAAAACGATAGACAATGCTGAAATGTGCAGAACACCTTAGTACACTAGTGTCTTTACATTTGCTGAGAATTGCAATTCTCAACTTTTATTTTAACCCTTTCTTTTCAGCCTTCAACCACTTACCGTCCTTTCCTGTCTCTAAGTGTTCCCGACCACTTCTTTCCACACTCCCTTTTGGCCCGCTTTCCTGAGTCATTAGAAATCTTTTCTTGCTTGATGGTCTGAGTTCTCAACTGTACTTTTTTTTCTGACCATTTGCATGTGTGAGACATGGGCTGTAATACCACACTCCCCAGCAGGTGTAGCTGCCTTAATACTTTCCAACCCTACCATTCTTAAAATTGCTGAAGTTCTAGGCACTGGGTATTAAAACATTGTCCATGCTATAGGTTACAAATTCTGTATTTTTAGGTAATGTAGAATGAGAAATGCCTAGGAAATACTATTTGAGAATGTGTTTTATCTTCAACCTTTCTCTAACCTGTGTTGGGTTTCTACTTCTGTGCTTAACCACTTTGTGGAGTTATTCATTACATTTTCTCATCTAGTCTTCTCAGCAATGTCCTATTTAGTAGGTATAATTATCTTCATTTTACAGAATATGAAAGAGACTTCAGGAAGGTTAAAAACTTGTTCAGTGAGATACCCTGGCTTTGACCAAATCATCCTACTCTAAACCCAAGTTTGCTTTCCACTGTATCACATTGCCTATGTATGTGTCTAGAGGCAGGCATCCAGGCATGATCAGTTTTAAGTGTAATGATGATTGACAAAACAAACATCACAAATTCCATCCCCATCTTTGCTGTTTTATTTCCCAAGGGAAAAAACTCATCTCTGCAACCACAGATTAGACCTTTGGTACTGGATAGCCATCAGTCACAAGAGAACTAAGCAAGTTCTAGATCCTAGATACTTGATATAATCCATCCTATTATATAAGAAGCAATTCACCCCATAGTCTAGTGTCAGAGACCAATATGATATTCATATATGAAAGCAGCCCCTTTCAGTTCTTACTGAGCCTGCCACACAAAGGCTCTTGATAATTTAAAACTCTAACGATGGTGTTCTGGAACCTTTTCTCTCTGTGCATCAATTTATCAAGCAAAACTTGGAGAATTGGGTGGACTCACTGATCTGAATTGGGAAAACTCTGATAATTTATTGGCCCCAGGGGTGTAAATCATCTCTACTTATCCAGTGAGTTGAGAATTTAGCCCAGAAATAGGAAACAAGAACTTGGGATGACTCAGAAAAGGAAGATGAGGGATTTGAAATCCAGAACTGAGGTGAACTCTGTTGCCACAGAGCATTCTGTTTTCCTCCTGTCTCCTTTCCCTCTGCTTTTCCTGTTCCTCCTCCCAGAAGATAGAAGATAGAAGTGTAGGAGTTAAGCTGCCTTCCATTAGGGCTCTGTCCCCTCTGATCACTCTGTAACCGTTACTAAGGCTACACACATACCAACTTGGAACGTGTATCTACTTTGCAGCATCTAATCCAGATAAAGCACAAAGAAAAGGGACTGTCCTCTTGTTGCATGCCTCATAGTCTTAATGTCAGACTAATATTTGTCTATATATTATTTAATAATAGTGAGCATTTACTGACCACCTGTTCTTTTTAAAAAATTTTTTCAATGTTTCTTTATTTGAGAGAGAGAGAGAGGGAGAGAGAGAGAGAGAGAGAGAGAGAGAGAGAGAGACAAAGCTTGAGCAGGGGACTGGCAGTGAGAGGGAGACACAGAATCCGAAGCAGGCTCCAGGCTCTGAGCTGTCAGCACAGAGCCCAAAGCGGGGCTCAAACCCACAAGCAGAGCAGGAAGATCATGACTCGAGCCAAAGTTGGACACTTATGAGCCACCCAGGGACCCCTCCTGACCACCTGTTCTAAGGGCTAATAGCTAGTGTTTATTTGGTGCTTACTATATGCTAAAAACTTTCCAAGTGTTTCTGACATTGTGCTGGCAGTGCTATATATATATATCATATAGCATGATATGACAATAATAATAACAGTTAACACTCATGGAAATTTTATTCTGTGCCAGGACTGTTCAAAGTACTTTGCATGAATTAACTACTCAAATCCTCTAAAAATTTTCATAAATTAGACCTACTATCATCCTCATTTTATATTTGAGAAAATGGAAATTTGGAGGGTAAGGAATTTGATCAAAATCACCTAGTAAATGGCCAGCCCAATGGCTAACCTTGGGCTTCAGACTAGGTCCTAATCATTTCACTAGACTGCCTCTTAATTCATATTATTCGTTGTGTTATTATTTTTTCCACTTTACAGCTGAAGAAGCTGAGACTCTGAGAGGCTAAATAATTTAACTAGGATTATTGGGTTAATTCATTAAATGAAAATATTTATTGAATACCTGTTATCTCCCAGGTACTGTGCTAGGCTAGCAAGTAGCAGAACCTCACCCAGAACCCTGTGTGTATTACACTGCACAAATATTCTGTTTCCTCCAAGGTGACGTCACTGAAAATACGTACACAGTTAACTTGCCCATTTTCTGTCGTCTTACTGAGAAAAAGATATACTTCCTGGGCAACTGCCAATTGTCTTGGTCCACCGGTTGAGGTGTTGCATATGTTTTAGCTGATGGTCAACATGGAGAAGTGTTCAATAGGAAAACTAAAATGGGAGCAGGACTTATCCTATTGCCCCGGGCATTGCCTGCCCAGAGAAACCAGAAATTAGAGTTTGAAGGCATTAACAGGCCACCAGAAGGTGAACTCTGATTGCTTGCATTTGGGGTAGGTTCAAGTTTTCACTAACGAGGCTAGTATGAGGGACAGAAATTGAAAGGCAAAAAAGATTGTAGGAACGTTTTTGAGTAAAATTTGAGAATATAATGAAAAGTGAAAATAGCTGATTTGACAGAGCAATAAAAATATACATATGACACCCCCTTTTTCATTCCATGGGCCATTATTCCTCCACTCTTTATGTCAGGTCACTCTTCCCAGAGAGTTGAGTATCTCTTAGGAGGAAGGTACAGAAGTTGTTTTGGATGCAGAAAGTGGGACAGGTTTCAGAGAGGCAGTGTGGAGGCAGAAATGAAATATGAATAGGTAACACGTGTGAATGAAAATAAAGATGTTAGAAGTGGAGATGAGGACCTGGTAAAGTCTTACTTAATACCTACTATAACTATAATAAGTTGTGTTTTTAGAGGATTTGGGGGAGAGTGTGTGCAAGAACTAGATTAAGTGGTAGAAGACTGTATGATTTACGTACCCTTTGAATGACCATAGAAATGAGTTCCATTTATTAAAAATATACTTTTACCCATGAAAAGGTGACTTGGCCTACTTAAATCATTAGCCCCAGTTGCCACACTTGCATAATGAGAGTGCCTCATGAGAAACAACACTACTAAGAGATTCTTAAAAATAGTTCAGTCAAGTATTATTTATAATTTGTTCTTTTCTAGGGCTATCCTTTAATAATTGGTTTTTTGAATTATTCCATGGAAGCAAACCCATGGTGTAATCCATACAACCACATCCAGACTCTGAACAGCACTTCACCATTGTCTTTGCTCAAGGCTTCCAGGATAAAATCAAAGTCCCAGGAATATTTTAAGTGACAGCCACAAAGATCCTGAACCACATTTTCTCTCTCTATCTGAAGTTGGGAGGGCCTCCTGCTCTTCCCTAATCCCTAACGTCAGGTGCCAGGTCCCTAAACTCTGTGCTTTTTAGGTTGTACGCCTGAGGAGTGATGTGTCCCGAGTTCCAGAGAAGGCTTGGAAATTAGTGAAGGTGAGTTGAGTTGCTGGTTGTTGTGGTGGATCACCAGTCTTTATGCTTGTCTCACCACAGCCTCAGGCTCTTATTCCTAAAACAGGTACATGCTCACAGTGATAAGTGTAGAGGTGCCTTCTTGGCTCCCTGTTTATGCACTATGTAACCCTGTAGTATGCATGGTCTCTAACCAAATGTTCAGTAGTCAGCCAGTAAGCAGGATCAACTGCAAAGACTCAGTTTAGTGTGATTGCACGGTGTGGAAGCAGCCTAGGTTTCTTGATTACAACATTTCTGAAGTGGCCAATTCTAACCAATCATTCATACCCGGAAGGAGAAAGTTTTCTTAGGGCTCCCTTGAATAGCATCTGTTACTGAACGGTATCTATAGTACATGTATCCCTTATGCCAGAATATGTTTCTGGTGGACATCTTTGAGAGATATAGGGGATTATGGTAAAAAAAAAAAAATCTTTTATTTCCCAGTTCCCCACTTCCACCATCACCCTTGCACAGACTACATCCAGCATCAACTTCTTTGCTCCAAGGTCTAATCATGGTACAAATTTGCTATTGCACAGAATTATAAACAAAATGCCTGAAATACATGGTCTCAAAACCTTCCACCAGAATCAATCAAGCTGCCTTCTAGTAGCCTTGTGCCCTAGCCATGGTTAGCTTCTTATTGTATGAGCTTGGGAAGATAATATATTTACCCCCGTGCTTTACCATGGTTTTAGCCACAGAAGACTAGTCTAACAGAAGCTTGGCCGCAGACATGGAGTGAGTTGGCAGCCAGCAGGAGCAAAGCTGTGTCAGGACAAATGTACACTCCCCATCTTCTCTAGTTGGCTTTCAGCTGGTTGCACCGCAGGAGTCTTTCTATGGGCTGTGTATCCTGTGACCAATAACTGGTGCACTCGACCCGGGTCCCTCTTGGCTAGTGAAGGCCTGTCGGGAGACATTAGGTTCATGCTGGTGGAGATCCTTAGTCAGTGGCTCCCTGAAGGAAAGTGAGGCAAACAGCCAGCTTCTGTTGAACAGGTGGTAGTTAGACCTTAGATCTGGTCGGGGAGGGGGAGGGAGAGAATCTCTCCAAAATTAACCAGTATTGCTGGTTTTCACACTGTACCTGTACTCCTCTTTCAAATAAATGATTGTTTAGAAACCAATCCAAAAATATCTCTGGCAGCATCTGGAGCCCTTCCTTAGCAGTCTGGATTTGGGCCCAAGTTAGGAATGGATACCCCACTGGGGTGCAAGCAAAAGAGGAAGCATGTTCTTAGCCATGCATCAGTGGAGGCCCCTACTGGGAGAGGGGATTATCACAAGGCAGCAGGCAGCCCAGCACCCCAGCCTGCTGAGTTCATGCTTTGTGCCACAGGATGTGGAGCGAAGGAAATGTGAGGCCAAAGTGGTCGCTCCAAGTTTTCTTATACAATAGCTTATTCAAGCAGATTGGGAATGCCTCTTAAGAGATTTGTTAGGTACGTGTCCCCTTAGCAAGATGGCCACCACAGATGGTGGGTTCAGATATTCTAATTGAAATAAACACTTAACATTTCATATTTATTTTGTACTTCCATAGCCAGCTTTTATCAGTTGCCATTCTGTATTCCACTGAATGAGGCAAGCAGAATTCTAACCTTTTACCACTTGGTTTCCAACATAAGTTATGATTTTAAAATTAAATTCTGGCAAAAGATTTTTTTCACCTAATTTTGGTCCTTATTTTGTGGTGCAATTTTAAATGATATGAGGGAAAAATTAGTCCACCAAGATTAGCGTGGATCTATTCAGTAGCACTAAGTTTGTATGTTTAACATGAAGCAATGATATTTGTACCATTAAATCTCTTCATGTGTCATGTTAATTGTGATGATCATGGTTGGTTTGTTTTTTTTTTTTCTGCCTTAAGCATTCATGAAAGACCTCAGTATCTTTAGTTCCAAACGGTTTAGATCCAAGTCATTAAATCCTCTATTCCCTCTTACACCTCGCCTTCTCCTCCCTCTCCCACCTTGCACTCCAACGGGTCTGTTTTGTAGAAAGTACTGCATTGATGTCAGGGACACTTGAAGACTAAGACAAAAATACGAAAATCGGTTTCTCATGCACAATAAGTGAGTTCACATTAAGTTCCAGAACTCTTTTCCTAAGGGGTGTTAATGTTTTCACTATATTGGATCCTTTCTGGTGACAGATTTTGTCTTACTAAATGACAACTGGTTAAAAATCTTGATGAATCATTTCAGCACATTGAAACAATACTTTAGAATTTACAACAATTATCAGGGTTTTTAAAAATTTCATGGTATCAATTTTGTATTAGTAAATGAATTTGGGGGGAATAAATTGGTTCAGGAAAGTATATTATCTGATGGCAGAATACTTTATTGTTGATTTCCACAGCACTGCTAATTTTCTGCATTGAGCCTGCTTACAAAAGCTCTTTGAGAAGTTATAACATCTTAAACATTTATGGAAGGCCTAGGGGTATTAACTTACTGTAATTTTCTGAAGATTCATTATCCAAAATCTTAATTCATTATAACAACTGTTATGAAAACCTATAGAACCAGTGTTTTCTCTTATTTTCTTATTTGCACAGAATGAGAGATTCATTGTTCTTTTTAATTTGTTTCATGTGGTGCTTTTGAGTACATTTCATAGAGGGCTGTTATTGAATTTCTGTGACTGTCATTATATATCCATACAACCTTTAGGAACTAATATTCTGGGTTTCCCAGTTCTGTAATCTACTTCAAATTTAAGGATTGACATAATTAGTTTCTTCAAAGTTATAACCAGAATGTTAAGAGACAACACTGCACATACCCAAGACTAAGAATTAGGATTGGAAAAAGAAAGCAATTTAAAAAATTATCACAGCCCATGCTTTTATTCTTTATTAAATTAAATTTACAACTCAAAATCTTACTGTTATTTGTATGCTTATTCCTTGTCTGGTTTTCTTATCTTGTCTGGCTTCCCTTTTAAAAAGCCAGATATAAGATCACTTAAGCTACCTGCATGTGCACAGGCAGTATTTGTCATTTGGTTAGTTGAGGAGTTAGAGAATGTATGGATTGTCGAAGCGTCGTGTACATACCTAAATGCTCTTTTGTGAAGTTGAAAAGAACCTTCATAGTAAAATAAACAGAGATGAGAAAACAAACATATCAAAACAGTTTTTTAGGAGCATGTCTTCTCAAATCCATAATAGTGATAATTCCTTACATTTCTAACAACCTCCTGTATTTCAAGAGCTAGAGAGATGGATGAGTGGTTAAAATAGGTAATTTTTCTGGCTTGTAAGATGACAACTATGTAGAAGTAGGGAAAAAAATCCGTTTTGTAGCATGAAATTTTGAAGCTTTATGCCTTTAATGAATGCCATTTCTGACCATGATGAGAGTGTGTTAATTGAATATAAAGATTTCAACGTTGATATAAATTTAAGGTTTTGTTTGCTTTAACTTTATCTGTGCAGTGTGAAAATCTTCAAGATAAACACCTTCTTACTTTCCTGTTGTTTTTTATGTAACGAGCCTTTTCTTGAACAGATATTAGCTGACAGTTTTTAGCACCTACTATGAGAAAAGGTCCATAAGAAGGGGTAGAAAGAAAAGCAGCATTTGATGAGTAACTACTAAATACCAAGCTCTGTATTAGGGATCATCTTTAATCTTCCCAAAAGCCATAAAGTAGGTTTTATTATTATTATTATTATTATTATTATTATTATTCCCGTTTTACAGATAGAAAATCAAGATCCAGAGACTTTAAGTTACACCTAGTTAGTGGCAAATCCAGAATTCAAATCCAGATATGTTTGGGACCAAAGCCCATATTTTTTCTACATTGCTAAGTTTGCCAAGGCAGTATCCTAATTACTTCTGGAGGGTATCTTCCCTGCCCTCAGGCAGCACGTGCTTGAAATAGTGGAGGAAACACATATGCACACGGAAAATTAATACTACACCAAGATCATATTCTATTGTGTCATCTGAGAAGTGCCACTAACAGGCTGGCAATGGTGGTTGCTCACAGTATCACAGGAGGAGAGCTCTTCTCACTGCAGGGAGAGCTTCTTCCAGAAACATTATTTAAGCATTAACACCACACCTTTTTAAATAACGATATTTAACCAGGGTTACTTCTGGTGAGTGGAATTTGGGGTATATTATTTTTAAAGAGAAAAAGTTCTGTGCAAAGCCATGCCTCTTATGGGTTGTTTTGTTTTTGTTAAAAAAAAAAAAATTGTGAATGAAATGGAGTCCACCAATATGTGCACTTTATCATTATGCTCTTTTTATTCATTTAACAAACCTTTGTCAAACATTAAGCATGGGAGATAAAAGAACATCATTTCTGTCCTCAGGGAGCTTATCGTCTAATAGAGAAATACAGGCATATTAAAAAAGAAGGAGCAGAAGGAAGGCACAGGTGGCCAGGCAAAAACAAGGTTATAATGTGTGCATGTCTGGGTATGTGAAACCAGCATAACCAAAAGCATAGCCATTTTCAACTTCATTGTAACCCTCAGAGAAGGATGGACAACACACATGGGCTTCATCTCTTGTTTCTTAGATTTCTGCTTATTTTTCATTATGATCTAATTACCTTAATTGATCCTGAAATTTTAAAAAATTGGGAATCTGTGAACTTCAAGGGAGGACTTTTTCCCTTCCTGCACTCCTATGCCAGCTTCAGTATCCTTCCTTAAAATGAGTATTGTGACGTAGGTTCTTCTTGCTGTGAATGAAAGTTTTTTTGGCTAAGTGATAGAAGTTTTAGAAAATGTTGAAAATCCCTAAATATTGTGTTAGAATGTTTTCTGTAGAAAGCCTTCATTGATTTGTGCTTTGTGATGAACATTCTCAAAGAGGTTTCCTCACTGGACAGACTGTTTCCCACTCCCAAATTGTATATGTCTGTGGTATAATTGAATTCAAATGTTTAAAGACATTTTCATATTATCTGCATGCTCTCTGAATGGTAAGGTGCCTTGGAAAATGTGAGACAGTCTTTTAAAAGAAATTCAGTAATCATACATTGATTTTAAATGACCCTGTCACACGTGAAAACAAATCAGATTGTTGCTCTTAATGAGCTTTTCAATTTACTATTCAGTAGATCAGATAAGTGGATTTAAGAGGTAATGATCCTGTTTAGTACTCAAGCTTGACTGTCAGATCCTAGGAGTGGAGAGAAATCCCTAGGGACAGAAGCGTTGACACAGTTCTAGATGGGATAATGGGAATCAAAGCTAATGGATGATAAAAGGAATGGTGCAAGTTACAAGGATAATTGTGGATTAAAGCACTGCCATGTGTCAATGTTGACTGTTTTTTCTAGTATCTTATTGGGTCAAATCTGATACTCGGAGAAGCTGTTTTGACAGCAGAACACAACAGACCTGCCTGCCCAGCTTCCCCCTTCCTTGAATGCCAGGGACACCACAGAAAACTTCCCTGTAAGAAGGACCAATTGGAAAAAAAAAAAAAAAAAAGATTTTTAAACAGTCTTAAAGGTTTAAAATCACATTTTAGTTATTATGTTTTTATTATTCAATGTTGCATGGATAAAATCAAAATTAGATTAATTTTGAGCTACGCCATAAAAAATATAGCACTTATAAAGTCTTGAAAATGTAAAACCTTGATTTTACAAAAATACAATACAATGTAGTGGGGGAAATGGACACCCGAACAATTACAGGTGTGAAAAACACCATGAGAGAGGAATGGACCAGACACTGTGGGAGCATAAAGGAGAGTGATCTCCCTGGGACAGCAGAGAAGAATGCAGAGGAGATGACTTTTGAATGGGAATCAAGGGGAGAGGAAAAAGAAAGCTAATTCAGGCAGAATGAGCAGCACACGAACGACTAGAAATCTGAAATTGCGCGAGAAGCCTCAGTGATCCATCAGTATTTCATTGTGGCTTCAGATGGAGGGAAATGGTAGAAGATGAGGTCTGTTGGGGCCAAGTTGTGAAGGGCCTTGTGTGCCATTAACCATGTCAATACAGGTTTTCTAAGGGACCCAGTTTACTTCCATCCATAAAAGAGGGTTAGGATCATGCTGAGATAAGGGAAACTTCCCTTTCTACATACCATTCTTCCTTTGAGCCTTCTCTGTGCGTAAACATTTCTGATCTTTGAGGACTGGTGGCGACTAACTTCCCTGGGAGTTTTTCTCCCTAGCTCCCTCTTCCCCCTAAACATCTTACAAACACAGTGATAGCTTCAATCCTATAAGAGATGAAGGCCTCCTCTCATGAGCAAAATCATAGATACAGTAATTGAAATGCTTTTCTGTAGGGCTCAGAAATTAGCAGAAGGGGCAACAGGAATGTGAATCTCAGTTTTCCTTTTTCTCTCCCCCACCTTTTCCCCTCTACCCTTCTTTCCTTCTCTTGCCCTCTCCACTTGCCCCCCACCTTTTCCTCTCTCTCCCACTGGCCTGAGCAGCTTCTGGTTATAGGACTTAGGATGAAAGCCCAGAACACAAGCTTCTGCTTTGAATGGTGTTTAAAATCCAGATACGAGATCTCTGCAGTGAACAGCCTTCCTCCCTTGTATAATCCTGTAATTCACCTTCATGACCTGTGATAGTGTATGAAGCTGGTGTTCACATGTGAAAAGCAAAAGGCATAGGGAGTGAAAGCTAAGTTGCCATGCCATACCATAAGAAATAGGCGGAGCGGGAGAAAGTGAGAGAACACAATCACAGGGGATCAAATCACAGAAGAGAAATCCCATACAGCTGGTGTCTGGCAGGGATAACCTGGAATCACACCAGAGCATCAGGGAGTATGGAGGTGTCAACCCACCTCTCAGCTTTGCCAGGCTATTAGGGAATATTCCATTGGCTGCTGGTGGCATTTTCCCACTTGAAGTAGGATATGTTTATAAGCTCAATGTGGCTTAGGTTGGGACTGAAATGTTGCACCCCAAACTCTGCCACCAACACTCCCTAATTGGGAGCTTAATGGATTCCCCAGGCCCTGATGTATTCAACAGAGAATCTCTGAGCCTGGGATTTCCGTTTCAGCATGGAAAGTAAGACCTATCTCTATATTGGGGGGAGCTTAATTGAAAGATTTTTGAGGAGAATGTTTATAAATTCTTTAACTTCCTCTTATTTTTGAAATCCTTATTTTTATAACTGCCTGACATAATCCTGAATTGTTTGATGGTTTGCTGATACCTGGCATAGATGGAAATTTTTTAAATGTTTTATTTATTGAGACACTCCACTTTTCAGCCCTTTGTATACATAACGCCCATCTTTGAGAAAGGGTTGGTTTACCAGTTTGAGAAAGAAAATTATGTGGTGTGCTGGGAATAAAATGAGTCTGTGAGTGTGGGTGTGTGTGGGTGGGTATGTATTTCAAAATGAGAGAGGTACTTCCTGGAAGAAAAAGAGAGTAAATTTTTAAAGTATAATTTTTTCTCTAAATCCTTCATTTGCTCTCCCTACCGACACCCTACTTCACTGTGGATGCAGCAATGCTTTAAATCTTCCATTTGTTCAGTTTGAATAGTCTTTTGAAAATCTATGTTAATGATAAAGCTTTTAACAATGAAATGTTTTCATCCAGGTATATGCCCGTATGTCAGAAGTTTTAGGAATAACAGATGACAACCATGTTCTAGAAACATTCATGACGAAAATGTGAGTTCTTGGATTTTTCTTTTGTTGTGGTTGCTTTGAATGTAATGGATACTTTTACTGTGTTTAAATCTCTTAATAAGTATTAATCTTTAATAAAAGACTTGAAAATTATGCGTTAATTCTTAGAATGGTAGCATTGTTCTTAATTGAAACTTAATTTCACATATTTAAAATTCACCACCCTAAAGACATTCTTCTTATTTGTCAAGGAATCCATACCACTGCAGTATGCCCCATCAAAACGTGGTTTTAAGATGTTTATAGACTTTGACTCTTCAAGACAATTGGGCAGCACTTTTGCTTTTAATTAGAAAGAAAATACCCAATTTCAAAGAGCATCTGAAGAGATTATTGCAAACTGGAATCATTGGGAGGGGTTTGATTGCCTTAAGACAGGGCATTCATTGATTCCAGCAGGAACTTAATGGCTATCAAAAACCTACTCATGGAAAATTCCCTTAAATCATCCTTATAATTTGTTAGCAGAATTAACGAGTTTCTAGTCATAGACAGAATTTTGTACATTTAGTCTCAACTTGTATGCCTCCAGTTGGCAACCCACTACATCTGTGTAACAGATAGACAGCACTGTGTTGCTTGCAGAGAACAAAGCTACACAAACAATCATGATCATAAAAAGTGAGCTTTGGAGCCACAAGTTTGATGGTTCATTTCTTGGCAGTAACTGTGAGCCCCTATTTGACTTCCTTTGTAACTCCTGCTGTCATTCGCTAATATGCTTGTTTTACATACAAACTTGATACTTCTTCTGTGAAACACTTAGACAGTTTTTTCAATGTACAAAACTAACTGTGTGGAATTATGTACCATTCGGGGAGCAGTGTTCATTGTATATTGATAGGATATAATTTTGATTATGCCATTAAAAAAAGTAGAATAGAAAATGTTCTAGTGGTATTTAAACCTGTTTTTCAACTTCGTGAGATATTTCGGGTTTAGGTCATGTAACTTAACGTACATATATGTGTATTTTCATGTTCTCCCTGTACAACCAAATACCTTACTTACAATTAAAAACTTGTTTTCATATTTAGCGTTACAAATCTTAAATACTGGGGAAGATGTGAGCCTGTGATTTCAAGGACTCTTCAGTTCCTAAATGATCTTTCTGTTGGATATCCTTTTTACTGTATATCTAGTAATGTATAGAAACACCCCAACAGGTACATTCTATTGGCCAGGTGTTTTCCTTGCTTATAATGTTGCAGGTTTGTTTTTTTTTTTTTAAGAAAAAACCTTTCATTTAGCCTTATATTTATTTAAATGTGTGTTTTTGAAAGATTTATATTAGCTACCTACTGCCAAGTATTTATTCAGTCACAATTGAATTTATATGGATATATAGATTCCTAACTAGTTAAAGTTATGTTTATACCCATCCAGGTTAATAAGTGGATACATAAGAAAGTATACAACCTCATGTGTCTTAGTCTGTGATTTTTCATAATTTTCAGGGAGTTCTTATTTTAAAAGAAAGCATGTAACTAATTTTAAGAAGGTCGAAATGTTCTAAAAATATTACCTTATAAAAATTGAATTCCTGAGAGTAAATACTATAGCTTCAGTATTCTTCAATTGAAAAGAATATTATTTTGATTAGTTAAGAGGCACAAAGGAGGAATAGGAAGAAAATTATATAAGTGTTTTTACCACTTCTTGGATTATTGCCGCCAACAAATCAACATCTTATTTACTCCAAAATAAGATTTCCCATTATGCATTAAATGTTTGGGTTTCTATCTTTAGCAGATTTCTTAAATCTAACTAGAATCATCCTTTCTCATTAGATTATAGTTGATACTATTGTCCTGTTTCTACCAATGAGAGAGAAGCATGTAGATTGTCTTTTATATGTTAGCTATCAAACATACAGGACTTGTGAAAAATAAGTGTTGGTTTAGTTAACCACCGAGATTAGCTGAAATTTAAATATGAGGACAGCATTCTGAAAATCAGTGGCATTGGATAGAAATCTTTAATGTAGGCTCACTGCAGGAATATGTTTGTATTAGTTAAGTTTAAAATTGTGTTCCTTGGGAAACCATAAAAGATTTCCAAAGTATTAGACACCCACTTTTGTGCTGGAATTTAATATGCAACTTTTTATTGGAAAATAATCGTCCTTGTCTGGCAAAATCCACCATGCAATATTTCTGTTAGTAGGTATAATGCAATAAAGACAGGGAGGGCTATTTATCACTACAAATTTTGAGGATTTCAGGATTCTTTTTATTATTTTAATATATTTCTTTGATATTAAATCAGAAAAATGATAAATTACACCTGTCCAGGCTGTTTTTCCTTTTTACTGGAAAGTGATGTACAACCCAATTCCAGTGGTCATTTTGGCTTTTTAAGATATGTATTTTTTCTTATTAAAAAAAAAAAAACTCAACCTGTATTTTTTTTTTAATAATAATGCTGAAATACTCTTTATTTCTAACATATGAAGTGGTTTATAAGTACTTCCTAGTCTTGCAAACTCTGGCCTTTTCACAATGAATTACTTTGAGAGCACGTTATCTGAAAAGAAGCCTGTGTTATTTTACAGCACGTATCTATTGTTTAGATTTACCCTGTTTTTTAGGTTGGAATTGAAATCTAATATAAAATTAATTTGATTTGTATTCTTTTTGGTATAATGTGCATAATGCCTAATTTATTTCTATCCAATATTTAAGTAAGATGCTTTTCCTATGACCTTATATCTCTTATATATTCTTTAATTCTAAAATTATAACCTTTTGTTTCATAAGATGTTTATTGCTTTTGAACACTTCTCGAAGTTAATAAAAAATCATATTTTCAGAAAACTTATTAGATAAAACTTAAAAGCTATAACATTTAAACCAAGGGATGCAAATGATTTCAACTTGGGTACATTGATTTATATTTTTTAACAATTATTTCAGGTTTCCATATTTAGAAATATATATTAGTTCAATTTGATTTCAGTGCTCAGTTATTTGAATTATAAATCATTATGTCCCTTCTAGCTGATCAGTCATGAAATATCTTTGAATTCATTTACATAATGGAATATGTGAGTGCTATATCTATTTCAGTGCAGTTGCTGGTTACCTAATGCATGTTTTGTTGTTTCCAATCTGTTTCTTTATTATAATATGTTTTTAAGTCCTGATTTTAAAGCAGTACATTATATTTGTGTTAAAAATCAGCTGGCACTCTTCGGCACTAGAAACACTTATGCAAGATAAAAATCATCACCAACTGGCCTCTATTAATGGAAACCTATTTATATATTAATATTCAAAATATCTGTGTTTAAAATACTAGTACGGAATAACTGAAAAGCATCTTACTATGAAGTTTTTAAATGTTCCTGATTACTTTCTAATGCATGTCTTTAGATATTTTTTGTTTTGTTTTTTCTGTTTTTATCATCTTCAGAGTGAATGCTACTCAGTGTTTGTTTATGGTTCACAAGGCCAGTCTATGAACTTTAGTGTTCTTGTATCTGACTGCTTGCTTGGAAATTGAAGTCACAAAAGATCCTCATTTTTAGGAAGTGTAAACAGGCTCATGTTTACTTGCCTCAAGGCAGTAGTCTCAAACTTTAGGGATGATCAGAATCGCTAGAGTTCTTGTTAGAATACAAATTGCTGGACCCCACCCCTAGAGTGTATGTTTTAGGAGGTGTTAGACAGGCCTGAGAATTTGCATTTTCAGCAAGTTTCCAGTGATGCTGGTGGCTTAGGGATCATGCTATGAGAACTTGTGCTTTAAGATAATTGGAAACTTGAAGTGGATGTCCCAAATAAGAAAGTCAGGTATTTCTCTACAGGACTCTGTCTTCACTAGGGAAAGTCAGACTTGACATTTTTAGAGATAGGCTAGTGCCTTAAATAATAATGTATATGAGGAGACAGTTTCATTAAGTCCCCAGATTTTAACTGGAGAGTCTGTTGCATTTTACTCCAAAGTTTCTGTTTGCCAAATTTGAAGCTTTCCAAATTGGTAAGACTACTGTAATTTTAAAATCCAGTGGCGCTTTTGAGGGAAAGTTTATGTTTTCCTATCAGATTCGTTACATGAGGCATATATATTACACTCAGCAAATATATCTGAGTAACTTTTTAATATATTCTTTAACTTTCCAAGACTAAATTTCAAGAAATTCCAGATTCTAAATAGCTTTATTTAACATGCACAGAGTTGAAATGGCTCTGTCCTAGGGCAGTCTTCCACATCCGGGTCTCATACTTACGGATCCTTTTTCCTCTTTAAAATACTTTCCAGTCATGGGGCACCTGGGTGGCTCAGTAGGTTAAGCATCCGGCTTCAGTTCAGGTCATGATCTCACAGTTCATGATCTTGTGGTTCATGAGTTCGAGCCCCGTGTAGGGCTCTGTGATGACAGCTCAGAGCCTGGAGCCTGCTTTGAATTCTGTGTCTCCCTCTCCCTGCCCCTCCTGTGCTCGTGCTCTGTCTCTCTCCCTCAAAAATAAATAAACATGAAAAAAATAAAAATAAAAAAATAAAATAAAATACCTTCCAGTCATAAATTCTAGTTTCCAACTGGGGAAGGGATAAGATTTTTCAAGTGATTAGGACAAGGAAGTGGCTGGGAAGACTGGGGAGAGAAGGGTCATACAAAGCCATGAAATAAACTTATTTTAAATGCTGAGAAAGACGGAGGAAAGTGTTAAATTTCATCTAAAATTCTGTTTATTAATCAGTATTTCAAGTTTTTCTTCCCTTGAAGAATAATTGATCAATATTTCTACTTCAATTCATTGTTCACTCAAATTTATAGCAGTGACATGTCTCACTTTGGGTTTCAGGTAGATAATAATGAGAAAGGAAATTTCATTTTCTATTAGGCCCTCTATTGGTAGTTGCCCTTACTACATCATCTTCAAAGAAAACCCAAAATATCTTTAGCTTTTGAAAAACAGGCACCATAACAGGGTCCTACATTAATTCATGAATTTATCCAAATTCATTTTACCCTGTTGATACTGTTAACTACAATTCTTAGGATGAATAACTTCTCTGTGCTATTGCAAAACCATCTTCATAATTCACAGGGCCCCACACAAAATGAAAATGTGGGGTGCCTTGTTCCTAAGCTGTTAAGAATTTCAGGGCACCTGGCTGCCTCGGTGCGTGGAGCACGTGACTCTTGATCTTAGGGTTGTAAATTCGAGCCCCGTGTTAGGTGTAGAGATTTTTTAAAAATAAAATCTTAAAAAAACTTTTTTTTCAAGACCTCACCAACACAGCATTGAAGCAAACACTGGCCCTTCTAAGCATAGAACACTGTATAAATGCATAGCATGGACATCCGCGAAGCTGGCCTGCATTATTTGGTAAAGAAGTAATTCCCTCCATTTGGCTTCAGACTAACCCTCTAACACTTTGAGACTATCTCCTTAGTTCCTGTACACCAGGATTTGGTGAACATAATTCCTATCTACATGCATCCTACATGTGTTTATCTATCGGTAGCTTAGTTTATCTATTGGTAGCTTATCTCAATTGTTTTCATGTTTACAAGCCAAAGAATCTCTTTCCTGTTCAGGCTACTTGATCCCTGTGATGATTTTCTTTTTCAGCCCCTCACCTCTTCTAGCTTCCTTTGTCTTTTCTTGCTTGTTTTTCATGGTGGTGGTGGTGGTGGTAGTTCTAGTGTAATACCCAGAACTGCATCCTTAATTTAGATTTAATGCTGAGTAAGAATAAAATAATGATTTTTAAACTTAATTCTATACTCATCCTAATGATTTATTTTATATTACTGGCCTCTTTTTTTTGGGGGGGGGGGGGGGGAGGGGAGAGAGAGAAAGAAAGAGCCCAAGTAGGGGAGGGGCAGAGAGAGGGGGAATCCCAAGCAGGCTCTACGCTAATGCTGCAGAGCCTGAGGCAGGGCTTGAACTCACAAACCATGAGGACATGACTTGAGATGAAATCAAGAGTTGGTCCCTTCCCCCCCCCCCTCCCCCCGCCGCCGAGCCACCCAGGAGCCCCTTACTGGCCTCTCTCAGTTTAGCAAATATTAATTAAGCATTTGCTAAGTACAGGGCAAAAGGACAAATGAGACACAGATCCTGCCCTCCCAGATTTTAAATTCTAATAGAATTGATCCTGATTCCAGACTGCCTTTCACATATTTTTCCTAAGAGCTCAAAGTCCATTGTTTTATTAACATAGTTTCTTTTTCCTTTTAAAATTTAACTCAAATAAATTACATACTAATTTTCTGAAAATTTATTCATCAAAAATAATATGGGCATGTGACATTTTGATATGGTGGCTTTGAGGGAGTGCTTTTTATTCAAGGTCATTTAGATATAGCTTATATACAAGCCATTAAATATACAACTAATGTGCAAACCATACATCCTTACCCTGTCACTGATCTTCCCTCCACCGGGGTATGAATCCTGAATGAGGTGGGGGTCAGGAAAGAGTAGAGGGTGAGAGATGAAACAAAGGTGTAGAACAAAATAAGGGTGAAGGATGGAAGTACAATTGGGTATGTCTGTTACAGGAAATATTTAGTAACAAACAGTAGTAATTCTGCTTTTGTGAAACAGTATTAAAATGTATTGCTTTATTTCAGTGAATACCACCATCTCCAGATGGTTTTGAGAATGTTAAATAAAACTAGTTTCAGCATATATCCCTCAGGCGTATTTCTATTAACATTTCTCATCAAAAGAAATGTTGATTTATTTCTTTGTTTTCTGTCTCTATTATCCATGGAAAAGTCATCCCATAATTTATCTGCTCCATTTGTTTTTATACTAGAATCAAGTGTGAGAATCCTCTCTACTCCTTTTCTGTAACCCACTTATTCAGACCTTCACACAATTCTTTAGATTCCTGCTTCACAAGATTACCTTCCTCGAGTATTATTGTGATCTGATCATTTCTCTTCCCAAAAGCCCAGAATCACTTCCCCTTGCTTCTCGGGTCAAAGTGAAATTATTGATTAGAACATGAGTCCTTTAACAGTACTTGACTTACTGAGTTCTCATAACTAATTTTCTGATCCACCTCTCAACCACTATCTGTACTTTATGCTCGGGCGAAGGAAATTTATTTTACCTTCCCCTTGACACCCTTAATTATCTTTACTGAATCACCACATATGCTGTTCTTTTCATTTGACCCATTGCAACTCAATTAGGTCTCTCTTAAATTTTCAAGTCTTGCTGAAGACTTGTTGAAGCTGTATTGAAACAGTTATGAACCTTTGTCATTGTATTAACTGAAAGAACATGAGTCATTTAATTTCTCTGAGGCTCAGTTACTTCATCTGTAGAAAGGGAATATTATCTATCTCTTGGGATTTTGTAAGGATTAAATAAAGTAATAAATATGTAACAATGTATCTTTGCTCAAGGAGCCATGCTGATCTTCCTACCGGTTTTAGTACATGTGCTGCCAGAAGCGAGCACTGTAACAATATATCTATGTTATCTAAGAAAATATGACACCTAATACTACTGATCCTGTCACACAGTAGGTGCTCACTGAATATTAATTCCTTTCATTTCCATTCCTATCGTCTTTATTTTTCTTGATGTTCCTGAACACCTAGTTCTTATCTGTATGTCCGAAGATGAGTATCACATAGCTTTGTATTGGCTAGTCCTCTCAGCTATCAGGCTGGAAGTTATTAGAGATTAGGAGTCTTTTTTTTTCTTTCTCCTCTTCTATAGTTCACAATTTCACGTAGTGGGCATGTGAACCTAATGTTACCCTTTAGTTAATTGACAAAGCCTTAACTCCTGTTCCTTATAAGTAATTAATAGTATTCCTTAAGATGCTTCATTTTGGTTATACATATTTGGATTTTTTTTAGTTTAGTAGTTTATGAACATAATCTCACTTTTGAAATAACGAAACTGATATTTCAGTAATTATACTTTGTACCTGTCATCTACCGATAGCAATTTCCAACATGTCTTTTTCTTATCTGTGAACTTTCTTCTATCATTAGGATAATGTGTTTTTAATTCTGTCTGCAAAACCTATTTGTAAACATGTATGGCTTTTAAATAATTGCCTAGATCAATGTATCATCTACCCTCTAGTGCTCAGCGAATGTCTTACACCTAATACACCAACTGCTTCTTTGATTTTAAAACAGAAATTGCTTCACACATTAACACTTCTGTAATAAGATATATAAACACCACAATTGGTGACATTTAAAACACCCTTTCTTTCTCAGCACATAAAATGATGATGTTTTTTCTAACCAGTGGCATTTTAGGTGTGATGAAATGTAGATACTCAGTGAAGTCTGGCTACCATGAATTGAAGTCCTACTTGGTGTTGCCGTGCCCATCAGCTACTATAGTGTGTAGTACTCCAGGAACTGAAAAAACCAGTTCATTCTCAGCTTGGTTTTCCTCTTCTTCAGAGGTACAGATTTTCAAAATTTCCAACCATCTGTAGGATATACCATTTCTTTTGACTTTTTCCTTCCTTTCTTTGTCATCCTAGCTGTCAGTAAGACCTTGTTCCCCTTCCTCAGTGTTTTCATAAGTCTATATGGAAACAAACGGAAATTTTCTAGGAATTGTGTTTAGTGAGTTGATATCAGCCAGGCTGTGGAGTCTGCTCAGTCCTGGATGTGATGAAGGTTCTTTAATAAATTGGTCCCTCCTAAAAGAACAGTTCCCCTGTTTTTTCTGGGACCTACTTCCAGTTTCCTTTGTATCTCAAGAAGCTAGTGATCTCTCTCAAATCACTGGCCTCTTTAAAATCAAATGGATATGATGTAACCTGATGAAAGCTTATGGTTTAGAGTCACGCTCTTACAGTTAGAGTCACACGTGTTCCATGTGTGACCTTCACGAAATTCTCTGACCCACTACTGTAGACTCCTACTATTGGTCCTGTTACTGTCAGCCACCATTACTATGTTCACGGTTACGAGCTGTGTCGAGCAAGCCTCAGAAATCTAACCTAGTACTGCCATGGCACTAAAATGCTCCCACCCGGCTAAAGAGGTACAACTTATAAGAACCCTAGTCTCGTAGAGAAGAACAAGATGAAAGTAAAAAGATCGTAAAGATGATGTATCCATTTGCCCTTTAAAAGAAAAAAAAAACATTATAGACTCTCTTAAGGGGTATAACTAGCTTTTAGTTGAATTCCTATAGAGGAATATAAATATTCAGATGAATTCTCATTTTTTTCTTAATTGAAAAAAAGTAAAAATTTATTCTTAATCATTTTTTTTTTTTTTTTGCTTTTGAATGTAATTAAGAGGCAGTGAGGCTGGCCTTGATGCAAAGTGCACAGATGCAATTCTGTAGAAAATGTGTCTTTGGCAGATGAGATACTTCCTGTGAGTGTTCTGTTTATTGCTACCATAAATATTCCATTGTCAAAACACGACTTGCTGTTTATTAGTAGCACTGACAGGAAGATTCCTATTAATGGCAGCATTCTTATTACCCATAGACCCTGTCACTTTTAACTTTGCAATTCCAAGAGAATTGTATTTGGTAATTACTTAAGATATTTCCTAGTTTATTGATCCCCACCCCTGTTTAACTGAGTAAAGTTTGAATGGCAGTTCTTCTGCTCACAGATTCACACAGGAAAAATCATCAAATCTCACCTTTTTTTTTTTTTTTAAGTTTATTTAGAGAGAAAGCCAGCATGAGTGGGGGAGGGGCAGAGAGAGAGGGAGAAGAGAGAGAATCCCAAGCAGGCTGTGCACCATCAGCACAAAGTCCAACGTGGGGCTCGAACTCATGAAACTGTCAGATCATGACCTGAGCCGAAACTGCAGAGTCGAACATTTAACCAACTGAGCCACCCAGGCACCCCTCAAATTTCATTTTTATATGCAGAGAAAAATCTTTCTAGTTGTATTCTGATCTTCTTCACCTAAAGCAGAATTTCCTTAGATTTCTACTAACTGGTCTCATCGTTTCATAGAATTCAATAATTTTCTCTTCCTGGTTAGTCTCTTATGGGTCAGTCCTGATCTTGTTCCCCTTCAGCCTGCCAGAAAAACAGTGCATTGAGCACCCACTTGACAGCAGTGCGCTGAGGAAAATGCATAGGCGCAGCCCCTGCCCTTAGAAAGTTTACCGTCTGACATGAAGGTGAACCAAATATACATGCTTACTATGCAGCTGGGATGGTTGCTGTAGAGTCAGAGGGACTTGAATCTAAATTATACTGTTTGTCTTTTGGAAAGTTCTGTTTAATCTTTTCAAATCTGTTTCCTCATCAGAAAAATAGAAGTGATGCTACCTACCTCATGGGATTGTGAGAGTCATCCCTGCAGGTAGCAAACATTCTGTACACGTTCGTTCTCTGCATCTTTGTGTCTTCCTCCCTGATTTATAATTGCCAAAGACATTTGCATCATATGATCCTCACAACAGGCCTGTGGGATAGCTTGGGTGATAGGTTTCACCCTTGCTTGTTGGAGAGGGAAACTAAGGCTCAGAGTGGCCGAGTACAGTACTCAGACTCAGAACCAGCTGCTTGGATGGGGTAGTCAAGCTAGAAGCCCAGCCTTCCTGACTCATGTTCAATGTCTTCCCTACTCTTACACCCACACCTGAGGGACTAAGTAAGAGAAGAGGGTGTTTGTATACTAAATAGACCTTCTTAGAACCACATCAGCCCTTCTTTGATGGCAGCATTAACCAGAATTATTTAGACCTTGTGATAATGTTTATGGTTTTTCCACTTTCTTCTCGTTCTGAGCTGAACTGTTCAGGTGAAAATGTGGTACAGTAGAAGGAACGTGGCCTCTGTAGTCAAACCTCAGTTCACATCTCAGCACTGTCAATCTATAGCTGTGTAATCTTGGGCAAGTAACTTAATTTCTCTGAACTTCTGTTTTCTTATCTATGAGTTAGAAATAAATAATATTGGACAGTGTAATTGTGAAGCTAGGTGAAATAACAAATATAAGGTGTCTTACACCTACTAGAAATGTCGGGCTTGTCCTTCAATACTTGGTGACATGCATCAGCTACATCTTTCTAAGCATTCTCATCTTCATCTAAAGCAGAATTTCCTTAGATTTCTACTAACTGGGCTCATTGTTTCTTAGAATTGAATAATTTTCTCTTTCTGGGTAGTCTATTATAGGTCTTTTATAATTATTTTTTATGAAATAATATTAAGTGAAGAGAAGTTCTCAAGTTATATCCAAAATGTAGAAAGGGTCAGTTTTAATTTTCTACTATCAAGGCTTTAATAGTAAAGAAGTTTTTGTCTTAATTATAAAATTCATTTTTCCTTTCCATAACTAGAATATGTATAAGATAGGAAAAGTAATTGCACTGGTTAATAATGGATTATCATTCTTAACAGAATGAAAGACATTTCTGTAGGAATGCTCTTTAGAAATAATATTGATTCTTCATAAATAGAAATTGATGCCATTATAGTCTTATTTTGTGATTGATTATCTATTGATAAAACAATTATATTTCCCCAGATTCCTTAACTCCTATTACCTATATCCTTTTAAAAAAACTTGTGAAGATAGATGCTGTGAAATTCATGCTAAAAAACCACACGGTAAGTCTTACTTCCTTTAATTAATGACTAGAAATTTCTGGGTAGTTTAGGTAAAGCATTAATAACTTTGGATACTCTTTTGCTTTCATTAGAGTGAACACTTCCCCTTCCTTGGCATCAGTGACAGTTACAGTCTCAGTGACTTCAGGTGCCGAACAACCTTCTACACGGCCCTCACTCGCCTTCTGATGGTAGACCTAGGTAAGGTCAAGAATTTAAGCCTGATTAATAAGGGCTCGATGACATACTTGGGCGAACAAAGGAGAATACTAGTGAGCACCACATTTAAGTTACTAGAATTTATCATCTTTGACAGTTTTCTACAACTCTCCATGATTTGAGCATCAAAAGACAAATCTTTGTATTTCAAGTGGTATTTTTCACTTCAAATAGGACCTGCATTAATTCTTTACTTCACAATGTATTTTCTGGGTATCCTTTGATCCATTACTTGTACTACTGTGAATCTAGGTAATAGTCTTAAATATGGAAGAGCTTTACACCAGTGATTTTCTTTGTAATGACACTTAATCTAGAAAAAAAATGGAAACAATGCAAATATCCAATAGTAGGGAATTGTACAATTATTGCACATCTACTTACTTGATGGAATAGTCTGTAGTCTTAAAATTGGGATTTGAAGATAATGCAATACATGAAATTTTGTAACATTAAGTGAAAAAACTAGGTGTTAAACTGTGTAAATGATATGAGCATGCCTAGGGTGGGTGGGGAATGCATCCAAAAAAGACTTAAATTATTTTAAAATGTTAAATATTGTTTTGGGCTAACTATAGGTAGCTTTTTCTCATTCCAGATTATTTGACATTTTCTTTAAGGTATCACTTTTGTAATGGGAAAAAATATAACTTACTTAAAAATTTTTTTCATTGAAAAGCTGAAGTTAGCGGGGCGCCTGGGTGGCGCAGTCGGTTAAGCGTCCGACTTCAGCCAGGTCACGATCTCGCGGCCCGTGAGTTCAAGCCCCGCGTCAGGCTCTGGGCTGATGGCTCGGAGCCTGGAGCCTGTTTCCGATTCTGTGTCTCCCTCTCTCTCTGCCCCTCCCCCGTTCATGCTCTGTCTCTCTCTGTCCCAAAAATAAATAAAAAATGTTGAAAAAAAAAAAAAAAAAAAAGGATGTGATACTTTTAAAAAAAAAAAAAAAGAAAGAAAAGCTGAAGTTAGCTAAATGTATCCACAGGTAGATAGTACCTTAGGATGGGCACTTAAGCCTCTATGGTGACCATGTTATTCTGGATTCCCATCCCCATCGCCCCCCAGCCGTGTTTGAATACTGCAGGTTAAATTAATCAGTTTATAGATACATGAAAGAGTTCAGTCAATGACAATATTATCCTTAAGATGATTACTGATCCTTAAGATCATCCTTAAGATATTACTGATGATATTTTTTTCATTCTTTCTCTTGCAGTATATTGATTGATCCATCAACTTAAATATGAATTTTTTTAAATATGATCTTACAAAAGGTGAAAGGATAAATAATTTTATTTTGCACATAAAAGACATTGCACCTTGTCGTATAAAGGTGACTAAATCCTTCTCTGTTCCACATCTGCATTATTTCCATGCATTTCAACAGAATAAATTACCAGAGAGACAAACAGCCAAAAGTTGAGAGAAATGCATCTAGAATGATTAAGGAGCTTGATGCGATTGATTTCTAAAGAAAGATTAAAAGAACCATGTATGTATAACTTGGCTAAGTGACAACTAGGGCTTGAGGCAAAGAGAACTGTCTATAAATATTTGAAGAGTGTAAACCAGGCATGCAAAACCCAATCATCTGCTACCTTAGGCAAGTGGGAGAGCTGAGTGACAGCTTTGCATACTGCACACTGGCCTGAGTTACCTCTTGGCTGCTGCATTGGAGCAAAGAGGAGCAGCCCAACTCTGTCATTGTTCTCAATGATCCTTTAGAGAGCACACTGTGCTGAGCTCTCAGGGCAAAACAGAGACCAGCCAGGTGTACAGGCCCCTGCCCTCAAGGAGCTTGCCCCCTTGCTTTCCTCCCAGTTGTCCCAGCATTAAAGAAGACTTTAAAACCCTTGTCTAGACTTAATCTATTTCCTAAAGACTTAAAAATGCTCCTTTACTGACCCTGTCCGACAGTGAAAGAGGTGGGGAGACAAAAGCTAAAGAGAACGAGGTAGAGGAGATTTCCTGGAAATAGGTTCATGTCACGCACATTTTCAAGACCTAGAAATGGAGTAGGTCAAGATCCTTTCTCACATAGTCAATGTAGACAAAAGAACCTTCCATAAATCCACAGTAGCTTAAACAGCAGGGTGGCACTGCCGACATTCACCGCCCCTCCCCCCACTTACCACTGCATTGATAATTGAGAGTCATGATGATGCCCAGAAAGACCCAGTGTTGCAGGCTGCCATCTTGAAGCCTACTTTTATTTAGTATCGCTCAGTGTAAACTGTGAGGTATGAGAAGCTGAAGTAAAATATCTAAACTTGAATAACTAAAAGAGGATTTTATTAGGTTTCTCAGGATTAGATTCCTTTGCATTATCTAACTCATAACAATATAAAGTATAAATTGATATTTTCTTAGCTCGAAGTGTTTTTTAAAAGTAAATATCCTTTTAGATTGCAAGCACTTTTTAGACCTCAGGGGAAATAGAGACAGACTATGTGGAAGGGCCTGGTACGTGGTAGGTGTTGCGTACAAGTAAACTGAATCTGGCTATAGACAAAGTTAAAAACAATGGCAGCTACAGTCATGGAACTTTTACATTGTTTGAAAAGAAAGTCTTTATTAGTGGTTTTCACTTTTTAAAATAATTGAAGGTATATTATAAGCATCAAGGGATGATTTGTGGTATATATTACCCAGAGCTTCTGTTCCTTGTTAGGAATCAGAGTTGCTCTTCTTCCCAAAATACATATTGAGCTCCTTCAGGGCATGGACTTTGCCGTTTTCACGTTTTCTAGTACCAGTCTCCTATTGCTACATTGTAGGTGTTCAGTAAATATTTAGTGAATGAATGACACAAAAGTGTACCATAACCAAGATGCCATCATCATAGTTCCTGGAATCAGCAATTCCTGCCAGGTTCTGTCTGGGAGTAGCTTTGATCATTGGCCTCTCCACAACAAAACAATTCAAGTGGCTGATTACTTTCACAAGTGATCAACTACACTTGACCACTCTTGTGCTTGATTAGTCACTTGTTGCTCTCCTTTTTTTAAGTGTTACTACTTTATAGATGATCTTTTGATGAGTATTGCTGAGCACAGTTTTGTTATTTTTTATTTTTTTTTTTTATTTTATAATTTATTATTTGAAGCCGTGTCTCACAAACTAGGTTGACTGGAACGTTGCTCCCAGACTTCCTATATATGTGGCTTCCTAGTTTTCTGTTGTATTCAATGTCACGGAAACAAAGAAAACAGAGATGGTGCATTTGTCGAAAGAAGCACAGATCCATGTATTAAATGAAGTAAGTGAAAATATTAGGTAATGAGAATTCTTCTCAAATTAAAGAAAAAGTAGGGAAGGACTTTTTATACCACTGACTTTTTTTTTTTTTTTGGTAAGAATCAAATTAACAAAAATAAAAAAAATAAAAAAACCAAAAAAAAACCACACCTAACCAGCCTGCTTGCAAAGCAAGGGATGTAATTCTCAGACTGCAATGTAAAGCATATTCTTTCTAATTGAATCTTACAAACTAAGCTGAGTATGTTGTGTACGAGCCATGCACATTGGAGTGATTAGGAAAGGGGAAAGAAATTGGGTGTCACATTAATTGGTGTTTACTTTGAAATGCATTTTGGTTTCTCTTCAATAATTTGCACTTTGTATGAATTTAATTAGATGCTATGTGCCCCAGGTTGTATTTCAGATGAAAATGGGGGGGTTTTTTGGCAATAAACAGTTGTATCATTTTATCAAATTGCTCCTTGGCTACACTAGACGAAACGTTCACTTGTATAAAGAACAGAACTGAAAGCATTTCATCATCAGAACGATGATCTTTCATGTTGGCAATGTATTTCTGTATTCTAAGAAATTATAAAAATTAATGCAAAACCTCCCTTCACAAGATAGCATACATACAGAAGAAAATGGGTGACCGGCCATATGTGCACACATGTTAGCCCTTCCAAGAATCACTTAAAGTTCCCTAGGTTATTTTTAAATTAACTTTGTCAATCTAATAAACTAAAGGAAAGATAATATTACCCAAGCCAGTAAATGGAGAACCTCCAGGGAGCTGTTCAGTATAAAATACTTGAATAAATAAAACCTTCTATTTTGTTTAATTTGAATAGAGGTGAATTCAGTTGACAAATATTGGCGAGGGGAAGTGTGGAAAAGAACTACAACAAGGCTCTTTGTTCTGTGGAGAACTAAATAGTATTCATTGCAAATTAAGTTTTTACCAACCACAAACTTAGAATTACTCAGTGCCACTAGAATCGTGTTTCCTTGGTGTCACTTACAGTTTCTTTTCCTCGGACGTTTTGTGATTGCACCTTATCTTGAACTACCCAGATGAGAAGCATGTTAATAGGATCCGAGTGAGAAATGCTTTCCTCAGACACTCAAACTCTAAGAAGCGGTCATATTTTGTAATGATCAAGGAATGCTAATATTAAAATGTTATTTATAGACATTACAAGATATTCTCCCTTTAGGGAGGAGCATGCCATACTATTCATCTACCTTTGTGACCTTTAATAGATAATCAGCACCTGAAGATATTTCTAGCTTAAATTTGAGAAATCTTAAAAAGTAAATGAATAAAAAGGGAAGAGTACTCTAGAAATAACTACTAATGATAAAAGTAAAAATACACGGAGGAAGGAAACTTTCCTTTTCCTTATTAATAACTAACATTTGTTTACAAATTTATAGTCTGCAGACCACTCTCACATACATTATCCTACTTGATCCTCAAGAGCCCACGTGAAATAGGTATTATTGCACTGTTTATCTGTTAGAAAGTGGAGGTTCAGAAAGATTAAATGGCTTGCCCAAGGTCAGTCACAGTCCTATAACTTCTAGCCCTGTGACCACACATTCTCATTCAATTCGCTATTACTTCACCTTTCATATTCTCAATCAATTAGGAAAGGTAACTTTTTCTCTTTCCTTTTTATTTGAACTGTTTGGACTGAATGATTGATTTGAGGCTTGAGGGCAGTGAGAAGGGAGAAGGGATTACTTTCCGAGCTTCAATCAAATAAATAGATAAATTCACGTTTATTATTTGCCCTGTATAAGTATATTACAGTTCTCTGGTCAGTGAAAGTCAAATGTAGTTTTTAAGATTTGTTCTCATGTCTAATATTTGGCCAAAGCATGTTTATTCTCATGGATAAGAGAACATAGAGGTAGATGTCCCAGAAGGGTTTAGCAAGTGAGAAGCTTGATCAGAAATAACTAATGTTCTGATAGATAGGAAGAATACATCAATATATCACCTGTGTCCAGGACTTGGCAGAGACTATCTGGAAAACAGACCGGGGGGGGGGGGGGGGGGGGGGGACTGGGCAATAAGGGGTAAAGAAGCAGCTGGAAATACTTAGAATCTATAATGAGATAATTAAGACTAATTAGCCGGCCCTGTAGGCAGAAAGCAGCCCATTAAGTCCAGATCCAGTTTTAATAACTTACCTGGTTTTGAGGGTAGAGAGTCCAGAGCCCCCCAGGGAATGAGATGCTTCAGGGATGCAACTTTTAGGTTAGGTTTCCTAGAAAAAGGAGTACAAGGGTCTGCATTGGGCAGTGTATTTTTCTTCTGAGAACTAAAATAAACATTCTGGTTCCCTAGGGAGAGGAATCAAAGGGAGCCTCAGTTTTCTCATCTATGAAATGGAGGTATCTATCTTAAAGAATTGTAATGTGCTTTAAATAAGACGAAGATGTGTGAAAAGGCCTGGAACAATTCCTGTCACAAAACAAGCACTCAGTATATATTAATTAAATAGAAATATTTATTGAATGTACAATTGGGGTCACTGACTGACACTGGAGCCTCAAAATGAGGTAAGTTCAGTCCCTCTAATACAGCTGCCTACTCCGCCTTCGGCACTTGGGCTGTTATCTTTCGACGGAAGCAAGAGCCGATGACACTTGCTGACAGATAGTCTAACAGCCCGCCCTACCTGAAGCCATAGTCCCAACAGAGACAGGTACAACTCCTAGGCTGTGTAGGGGGAAACTGAAATGAAAACTAAATTCTGGCCCAAGTTAGATCTAGCTAAGCACAATTCTCAAGGCTTATTCTAATAGAACTTGAGAGGTACTGTCCTAATGAAGCACTGGGGAACAGCACATGATGCAGGCCTAGGCCTGCAGAAGTCACTGGCTCTTTATATGCGACCTGTCAGTACTTGGTTTCAAATATATTGTTTTCTTCACCCGACTGCCTCTGCATCTCCTTGTTTGTCTCCCCTCTTAATTCTCTGTAGTTTGGAATAGAGCTTCATAACATTAGATCTGACCTTTACTAGCTATATTAGTTTCCGGTTACTCCTGTAACAAGTTACTGCAAATTTAACAGCATAAATATTATAGATTTATCATTTTACAACTCTGGAAGTCAGAAGTCCAAAATGGGTCTCAGTGGGCTAACATCAAGGTGTCAGCAGGGCAGTGTTCTTTTCTGGGGCTCTGGGGAAGAATCTGTTTCCTTGCCTTTTGCAGCTTAGAAGCCACCTGCTCTCCTTGGCTCATGACCCCCTTTCCCCAGCAACATCAGGTCAAGTCCTTCTCATGCTGCATCTCTCTGGTTTTCCTCGTCTGCTTTTCTCTAACACTTTCAAGAACCTTTGTGATTACCTTGGACTCCTGGATGATCTTCTATTTTAAAGGCAATTGATGAGCAACCTTAATTCCCCTTTGTTTATAACCTAACATATTCACAGATTCCAAGGATTAGGACATGGGCATCTTTGGAGTCCATTATTCCACTTACCATACTAAACTATCACTAATACGAAAGCATTTCACACAATAGTTATCATATGATAAATCCTTAGTAACTTAGTAACCACCATTTATTATTACCATAATTATTTTTTTGTACTATTTGCTTCTCCGTGGCTACTCTCCCAAGTCCCCAGTAATGCAGCTGCTATTTGCATTTGAATTTGAGGAAATGAGAAGATTCACTGTTCTGCGTACATTTAACGGTGGGGGAAATTTTGTTGGTGGTGGTTTTTTTGTTGTTTTGGGATTTTTTCTTTTTTCTGAGACTCGCCTACCATAAAATGCACCCTGTTAAAGTATACATACAGTTCAGTGGTATTTAGTATATTCATAATATTCACAAGGTTGTATAACCATCACCGTTAGCTAATTTTAGAATATTTTCATCACCCCAGAAAGAAGTCCTATATCTTAAAGTAGTCATCAGTTACTGCCCTTGGCCCCAGCCCCTGGTAACCACTAATCTGCTTTCTGCCTCTATGGATTTGCCCATTCTAAAAATTTAATATAAATGGAATCACATAATATGTAGCCTTCTGTGTGTCTTCTTCCATGGAGCATAATGTTTTCAAGGCTCATTCATAGTTTAACATGTTTCCATACTCCATTCCTTTTTATGACTGACTGATATTCCATTATATGGCTAGGCCACAATTTGTTTATCCATTTATCAGTTGATTAACAGTTAGTTGGATTTTCACCTTTTGACTATTACAGTAATGCTAGTATAAACATTTGTGTATAAGTTTTTGTGTGAGCGTATGCTTGGAATTTGCTTGAGTGTATACCCAGGAGTAAAATTGCGGAGTCAAATGGCAATTCTGTGTTTAACTTTTTTAGTAACTGCAGTGGCTGCATCATCTTATATTGGCTGTACCATTTTACATTCCCATCAAGCAAGGTCTTAAGTTATATAAAATAACAAATGAAGTGTCTTATAAATAAACTATCTGAGAGCCAACATACTGAAAAAGGTTACTATTTGTATTTTAATGTGACTTCTCTGAAAGAAAAAAAAAACTTGAAACTCATAAAATGCATAACTTTCTGAGGAATCAGATCCCCAGAAATCCAGTAGAGGGGATTAGCTTTGGGTTTTACCAGAAAGCTGAACAACTTATCATTTTTATCTATGCATGACTGAGAACTTAAACAGTGTTCTGTTACTATTGACTTTTCCCGATGCCAGTGAAAATATTAGTCTGCAAATTGGCACTTCACCTTCAAATCATACTGATTTCTGGGCCCCGGTCAGAAAGAAAGAGGAGCAACTTCAATTATTACTCATAAAACAATCACCTATACATTGGGCATGCTAAATATATGACTGCATACTTGAACATGAAGTTGTGTATGAGAGTGAACTCGTGTTTTTTCCTTTCATATCAGAAGCAGCAACTGATACCTCTAAGGGTAATACAAGTGAGGGAAAAAACCTCTAATGTTGTAGGGAGTTGTTTGCACGACATAAAAATTCCAGCTTCGATGATACAGTATATCACCTTGTGGTAAGAGAGCAACAGTGCTATAACTGAAACAAATATTTCTGTAGAAGTCACGCACCAGTGTGTTCTAGTTGCCCACCTTAAGCTCAAAGGATTGCTGACGAATTCCTTTCTCCCCGCCAGAACCCAGCTGATTGTTCTTCACCCTCTTCTAACCTTCTTGCAGCTCTAAACTCAAGATTCTGTGCCCCTGACTTCACTGCCCACCTCTGGTACCTTCCACCCCGCTAGAGACAGGGGGGAAGAACATGAGATTGGAAGTAAAGCTGACCTAATTGTGGCTTGTAGCCCACTGACATTTAGCAGCCCAACGATGTTGGGCAAGCCACTTAACTCCTTTGAGCCTCTCTGTTCACTTGCAAAATGAAGGAAATCATCTTACAACTCCGTAGGATTGTTGGGACCATTCGTGACTTGCAGCAGTGCTTTGAACCTAGGGACAGCTCCATGGGTGTTCAGTAAATCAAGTATCAAACTCATTGCCTTCACGTAGTAAGCACTCAGGAAATAACTATTGTTAGTCAGTCACTACACGACTATTTCTTGAATGCCAGACACTATTCTAGGCACTGGGATATAGTCATGATCAAAACAGATGAAGTTCCTTCACCAAGGAGCTTACATCGTCATAGGGAAGACCATGAATTAACATATGTGAATATACGGCCCAGTCACAGGAAGTCCCATAAGAACAATAAAGTAGGTTATGGGAGTGGAAAGTGGTTGGGGGTCTGGGGCAAGTTTTGCGGTAACGTTTTAGGCAGAGTGGTCAGGGAGGGCCTCTCTGAGGACATGACATTTAACTAGAATTTCTGTTCCCATCCCTTTCTTCAGTATTTGCTCTTTGACTTCTCCCTGCACATTTTGGTGGCTTGTCTTCTATGCTCTTGATTTCCCTATAGCCTCAAACTTGGATTGAGAAAAGAGAGGAGTCGGGAAGGTTTTTGATCTGTGGCTCCATGTATTAAGTGAAGGGCTGAATGGTAAAGTCCTGAATTTGTCTTTGTGCTGATTAAATATCTATACCTTGGGAAAGCTTTGCTCCCTAAAGAAGGGTATTGGGGGGACAACCTGGCGATCACACTTTATTTGATTACTGCAATTGCCTAAGTCCATATAAAACTCAGAACAGCAAAAATATTAACGTCTGTCATTTATCCAAAACCAGAGTGCTAACAAGTAGCAGAGCCAAGATTCGAGCTTAGAACCTTCAAACATCCACTCTTTCCTGTACCCTTCTCTGCCTGCAGTGATCATCATCACTGTTGTTATTAGTAATTCCACATTTAGAAAATACTTTATCTTAGAAGAGTAAGATTACATAGTTCAAATATAAGGTGTATTTAAATAGACATCAATATATATTACACTATACATAAATAATAACATTATTAAATATAATGTATATTTAAATTCACCTTTATTGAGCAACTACTTTTCATTCAGATACAGCATTTCCCTCATATATGCCAGGCACTGTTCTAGGTGCTAATACTATAATCCTAGCGCTACCACTACTATTTATTGAGCATCTTCATATTCACAACGATATGTATTTCAGCCGTGTTTTGTAGATGGGAAACCTGAGATTCAGAGTGATTAGTGAATATCCAAAGTTCAACAGTAAGTGGTGGAGGCAGATGCTGGGTCTGTTTATTGCTGAGCCTTAATGCCTGCATTGTTCTCCTTCACCGAGAAATGCAAAGGTGCGCAGTCTCAGCTCTCCAGAAGCAAAGCCAAAGATGCTATCAGTGTAGGCTGACAGATCTAGTAATTCACATACACACATTATAAGTTGTGTTTCCTTTCATCCCCACAGTACCCCTCATCAAATGGCGGTAGTGGTGGCATGATGTCAGGTGGTAGTGTTACTAGCTAGATGCCAGAATACCTGCAGTCAGAGGCAGACTGATCATGGCTACTTGCTGTCAGGAGTCAGCCAAAATGCTGTGGGAACCCAGTGGGCGATGTGGGAATGCTTGAGGTGGGGCCTGAGAGAGTACTTGGAGGTGAGCTTCACTCAGATTGGGAAAGCTTGTTTTTGAGCTGGGCTCTGAAAAGTAAGACTGCCTGGAAAGGTCTCTAATGTGATCACCAGTTACCAGAGGATGTAGTTAAGGGAAATAGCTTGGTCACAAAGCCAGTTGACAGAGCAGGGATCATCATTTGGTCAGCCTGACCCTTCAGCTCGAAACCTAACCCTTGTTTAGAATAGCATACCAGGGGGGCGCCTGGGTGGCTCAGTCGGTTAAGCGGCCGACTTCGGCTCAGGTCATGATCTCGCGGTCCGTGAGTTCGAGCCCCGCGTCGGGCTCTGTGCTGACAGCTCAGAGCCCAGAGCCTGTTTCAGATTCTGTGTCTCCCTCTCTCCTTGCCCCTCCCCTGCTCATGCTCTGTCTCTCTCTGTCTCAAAAATAAATAAACGTTAAAAAAAAAAAAAATTAGAAGAGCATACCAGGAAAGTCTCATTGGCCTTTCAGTATCCCTTTGTGAACAAAGTTAAGTCTGTGATTCTTTTGGGTTCTGGAGACAAAGTGCATAAGGTTCATGGGGAAAAGAAGTAACAAAAGATCAGGGTCAGCCAGATCGGCCACTCCTTGAGAGTCAAAAGATCCTGGTTGTGCCATGGACCTTCTGTGTTATGTGGCCTTGGACCTCAGTTTCCTTATCTGTAGAATGATGTATATAGGCAAGTGTTTCTCAAATATCTGCATGCATCTGAATCACCTGGAAGGCTTCTTAAAACCAATTGCTAGACCCCCCACCCCCAGAGTCCCTGATTCAGTAGATCTGGGGTGGGACCCAGGAATTTATAACTGATAAATTCCCAAGTGGTTCTGATGCTGCTATGCCAGGGACCACACTTGAGAACCACTGATCTCTGAGCTCTCATTGCCTCTGTGAGCCTCTGTTTAAAAAGTGATAGCATCAAAGTCAGCAGGTCTGGACCATAGAGTTCCACCTCCGACTAGGTAAACTACTTTGAGCAAGGCACTTAACCTTTCTCTGCCTGTGTCTGTATCAGTGAAGTGGGAGACTCGCAATTCTCAGTGGCATAGGAGAGAGGAGAGAATCAACTCTCTCATTTAAGAGCAACCCGTTATGAAAAGAATACTCTATAAATTGTCAGTTATGTAGCCAAGATACGGAAGCAACCTAAGTGTCCATCGATACCCAAATGGATAAGGAAGATGTGGTGCACGTACACACACACACACACATACACACACACACACACTGAAATATTATGTAGCCACAAAAGAGGATGAGATCTTGCCATTTGCAACAACATAGATGGACCTAGAAGGTGTTAAGCCAAGTGAAATAAGTCAGACAGAGAAAGACAAACACCATATGATTTTATTCATAGGTAGAATGTAAAAAAAAAAAAAAAATGAATACACAAGCAAAAAGCAGAATCAGACTGTAAATACAGAGCAACAAACTAATGGTTACCAGAAGGAAGGGAGGTGAGGGAATGGCAAAACAGGTGAAGGGGAGAGGGAGATACAGGCTTCCAATTCTGGAATAAGTCGTGGGAATAAAAGGCACAGCATAGAGAATATAGTCAATGATATTGGAATAGGGCTGTATGGTGACAGATTGTAGCTACACTTGTGGTGAGCAGAGCATAACTAGAGGTTGAATCACTATGTTGTATACCTGAAACTAATGTAACATTGTGTCAACTACACTCACATATAGATGTTTTCAATAAAAAATAGTCATTTGTGCGTATCCCATGTTTAAGGTAAAGATTCTGCTCTGATAGAATATTTGAGGAAACTGGGTCTACCTTCCAAGTGAAAGAAACAACAGAAAATGTCTCCTTTCCATGAAGAAAAGGAACCTTAGTGCAAGAGGAAGTGTGCCCATGGAGAATGTACTTAAAATCCAAATGACCCATGAGGGACCCCATCTTATTTGGCAGATAAAAGTTTCCCTGCTATCTATTTAACAAATTAATAAAAAAAAGAACATAAATAAAAGGGAATAATAACTTAGAGCTATCTGGGCACCTGAGTCTATGAGCCCTTTAGGGCCTTGGCACCTAAAGAGGAGGGGAAAAAAAGATCCTTGTCTCTGAGGCTTTGAAAGTGCCTTTCCTTGAGGCATTGGGGAAGCTCTGGGGGCACTAAGAACTGAAGGGCTGAGTGCCTGGGGCATGAGTCTGTTTGATCCAATAAAGAGCCAGGAAAAAAAAAATGGCTGGTAAGTAATTTTGCTATTTCATTTTGCTGCAAAAGAGAAGGCAAAAACACCAGAATATTCAATGAGCCAAACAAAGTACAAATGTGCCATGAGTATGAATGCAGGCTGCCCCCTTCCCAGGGAACATTTCTAAGCCCGAATGAAGCACTCACTCACCGCTGAGGCTAATGTACAATAGCATGCATTTTAAACCACGGTGACCCTTTTGTTTTTCTGATAGGCGAAGATGAAGACGAATTTGAGAATTTCATGCTGCCTCTTACAGTCTCTTTTGAAACGGTATTACAAATATTCAACAACAACTTTAAACAAGAAGATGTAAAGGTGGGTTTGTTCCCAAACATGGTGAGAGATGATTTTGCTCATTCTAAGATATCCAGATCCACAAAAAGGTTCTGCGTTATCTGTATGTGCTCTGTGCCTCATTGGTCTTGCTTTCTCAGTCGCCATGTGTCTTTGAGTTGTACTTTTCCTACCAGTACTTTTTTATTTTCTTCCACAAACTGACTTTGAGGCCAGTGAGTGATTTTGGACACTTGATGATTGGATGATTTCTCCCTCGTGGCAGTTAGTATCTTTAAAAGAACCCTTCTTGTGGGTACCCCACTTTAAATGCCCCTATTCCGGCACCCACCCTGCACTATATGTTTCAGCATATTTATATGGAGGAATGCGCAAACATGCACATGCTAAAACACTACATCTCTAAATATGTTTTTAAACAAGAATTTATATAAATCAAGACTTTATTAAATGGCTAGGCATATATGTATAAATAGGAGCTGGTCTTGAAGTATTGCGTTCTTAAACTGAGCAAAGTGATTAGGATAACTGATAGCTAAATAAGGTTTTTATGCGCCTGTGGGAGCCGTATTAGGATTGATTTGACAAGTCTGTTCAGCTGTGGCAGCAGTCACACTATCCAAGACAACATTATGTTTTATTAGTAAAATCCTTAAGTGTAGCAAGCGATTTGTGACAAAACAGCCCCAGATTTTAATGTGGGGGGTGGGAAACACAAGATCTGCAAAACAGGAATAGCATCGTCTAAAACCATAATGCATCTGGGCTCTATTAAACAGATTGACACTGATTATTATTTTTAAAAGACTAATAAATGTACTCCAGAGAAGGTGGGCACCTCTGTTAGTGATGCTTGAGTCCTATTTTATTGTTATTTGAAATAAGTTGAAAACATTAACCATCATTTTGCTTGGTTTCTCTTCTCTCTACAAAAAAAAAACAAAAAAACAAAAAACTTAGCTCTGAGAAGCCAGATAGTAAAACAATAGCCTTTGATGGTTATTTTACTGTAATCCTTCTACCAAAAAAATAATTAGCCAAATGCTATACCTCTTAATTTGAAATAGACTTTTTTGAAATGAATGTTTATCAACATGCAATAGTCACAGAATTTTAAAACCAAAAAGGATCCTAGAGATTTTCTTTGTGTTCATAATCTTGCTAAAATTCTTCACCAGACTTTCTATTCAGGTTAGCTATGTTTTTGAGATGTCTTCCAAATGTGTTTAAGGGCCAACAAAATCTTTGCAGCTTTGAGGTGGCTCTGGGTGTCCTTTATATCAGACAGAAGCAGTGAGGTTGAAAAACACCATCTTTCTAAAAATTACATTTGTCTCATTTGAAGATTTCATTATACTCCAAGCCCATTTTGATGTAATCCCATCTAGTTTGATAGAAACCATCTTCCTAGAGTCATTTTTAATGGAGTTCCAGTGATATATCCCTAAACCAGCAAGTTCTTAACGACCCTGGAAAGTGACTGCTTGATTACACTTTAACGGTATTTGCAAATAAAATCACAAGTAATTAAGGGGAAATCTCCAGGCTTTTGAGCAAGTTTGATGCATGATAACTGCCTGATTCAGCTTCATCTAGAGTAATGCTGTGTAGGCAACAGCTACTGAGATCAATAGCAACGTAATGATAGTGGCAGAATTAAGTGAGTAACCTGAGAACTGTGCCTCAGAATGCATGCAGCTGCCACGAACCAGGGCCACACAGTGCACTCCGTGCTTCCGTCCTAAATGTTCATCAAAAGACGCCCTGCAGGAAAATGGAGTTAGATGCTCTTTATTGCTGATCGTGTCTCTTGCCACATTTATCAGGGAAATTGGATTAGCAGTTGGCAGCTGCAGGTAGACAAGATTCTGCAGTGATTAAATATGCAGCTTGGCTGCATTTGTTGTGACAGACCTTTAGTAAATTCTACTGTAAGCACCATCTGTCTAATTTGTATAAAGAAAACTTGGTGCTGTAAGCTACCGATAAAGAACTAAATCTGTTGCTTTATCATAAACAAAACTTTTGCACTAAATGCTTTTAAATGTAATTTATTAGGTTAAGGCTATTTTTCTATCACGATGAATAAATAATACATGCAAAAGTGCTTTCAGGTACTTCATTTTGCAAGTACTAGAGATAAAAACAGTTCTGTTTTGTTCTTCAATAAAGTATTTAGTATTCCAATCCACAGGAGGTGATGCTGTTAAAATATCTCTATGAAAATGCCGCAGGACTGCCAAATTCATTTAATTTGCAACCCTTACCAGGATTTTCTAACTCCCTATTTATAGATATTTTTCATATGCGGATTTCAGGATGAATGTAAACAGTGAGGACCTGTGTTGCCAAATTGAAAAATGGTTGCAAGGGGTAGAAATGCTGCAAAACTCTTAAATTTATAGCTTTGTGTTCTTACTTAGTCCTAATAAAATTGAAGAGAACATTGAATTTTTTGTCTTGGGTTTTTCTCTTCACAGCAAAGGGAGAAAAGAAAGAAAATGCTGTGACAAATCCTGGCTCCGAAGCATTAGTTCGAAATATATGTCCCCCCCCCCCATAATTGTATCCATAGTAAAATATAGTCCAGTACTCCCTTGACTCATGCATCATTTTTGATTTGGCCATGACGTCATCGATTTTAAGGAAAATGAATGAAAACTTCTCAGAGGAAGAGGAGCAGTTAAATAGGAACCTGCTATCTTTAGTCCCTTCGTAAAAACTCCACAATGTTAAATTATTTAAAATCCTTGATTTTCAGCATGCGCACATTAAAAGTTTTCGCACTAAGTGCCAAATGTTGCAAACAGCACTTTAACAGAATGATTTTGCTTTGATCCCTGTAGCAGTTCCTGAATAATTTATCACAGGTTATTGCCTTAATTCTGGAGAGGGATAGAGCAATAAAGGCAGATGAAAACACTCCAGTTGAAACACCTTGGGGCCTGCTCATTCCTCTGACACGGCTCTTTTGTTGGAACTATTTAGAGGTTATTAAGATGTGTCTCCAGAATTAAGAGTATGCTGTAAGGATGAAGACAGCCATCTTAATTCTAAAGACAAAGCACAATGACCCTTCACCTTCTTTTTCTTTGTTGTTATTATATAGTAGAATTATGAGGATAATATTATAGCTGCCCCCAGTAGTGCCACTACAGTAAAGGGTCTGTCAGACTTTCCATTAGAAACCCTGTTTTGGGGGTCAGGGTGGAAGGAGCCGCGTTTCAGCCGTTTCCCAGCCCATTCGTCTCACGCTTGGTACACAGACAACTGTTCGCCATGCAGCCCGCTGAAGCACGGAGCGGCTTCTCCTGGAGCTACCCGCAGGGAATCCTTGGGATTACATACCCCAGACCTCCCCAGCTCCCCAAAACAGCCTCACTGAAAATATAGGGAGCTCTCACTTTTCAGATCAATCAAGTGTTGACCAACGGCAGCTGTCGTGTAGGACAAAGGCAACTTTTGAAATAAACCCCTTTGTACTCTTTTAAATGAGATGGTGAATTGTGGCTCCTCCTTCCCTAAATTTCAATCAGACCGCCACTTGTTCTCTGAGATCGTTCAGCAGTCTGGTTGAACTTCTGGGGAGCAGTTGTCCTGTCTAATACCAGAGCTGGCTATGTTTTGGCTACCAAGAAAGTACTCCTTTAGTGTTGTTTGAGTATCTGTATAGGTTGTTTCAGTACTCTTGCTGCCTTAAGATAAAAGAGGTTGTTTGAGCCGAAGCATCTGTTTCTTACTCACATTAACACTGTATTTTCCTGTCCAGTTGCATCTACTGAAAAGATACATTTACTTGTTATGTTGTCATGTGCTTCCTCTGCTCTGTAGTAACATTTTCTAAAATTAAACCTTGATATAATTTCATAGATTCAGGTCACTTAGAGCACTTTTATTAACTTGGCATCTTTTAAGGAAGAAAAAGCTGTGATAGAATAGAATGTCAACCTTTTTGTGTAATGAAGATAGTCTAAGATATTTTAAGAGTCCCTCGCACTAAGCATGAAGAAAGTAAAACTCATGGTTCCTGTCGACTAATTTAGAGCTGAATGGTGGGTGCCTTACGTACATGTGGAAACTTAGTATTATTTGAAGAGTAGCCCGTAACCTCTAAGTATATGTAAAAACATACCGAAAGCCCACTGTCATAGAAAGACTGCAGAGCTATAAATACTCAAAATAGAACTGTTCAAAGAAACTGTCTTAGAAGACGTATTTTGTTCTTGAGGTTGTGAGAAACGTGGAAAGCTGCAAAAGAGGGGAACAAGTTCCAGGTGGTGAAAAAAAGGTTACATAAAAGGCAAAATGGCTTTTTTAGAAAAATAGCAGGTCACATGAGAGAACTATAAGGTGTGCGCGGATTCTAAAATAAAAGGACTAGTGACATTATGAGAGGGAAAAGAATGAGTCATTTAAAGAAGCAGAAACAAATACAGGGTTTACCGATTCAGAAAATTCAGATTACCATCATTCTATAAACTGTTAGACAGTTAGAAACTAAATATTTTATGAACAACTTCCAGTTATATGGAGTCACCTTTTGGGTACAGGGGTCGGGAGACGATCAGAAATTACAGATACGTCTGACAGATAAACTCTTCTTTGCTACTTTGAGGTGTTATTTAGCCATTAAGATGAGGCTTAGGATTCACTTCCCAGTGCTTGATGATAATTTAAATGCCTTCCTATTACAAGATTTTTGCTTATTACCAAAGTGTGAGGAAAACAAAAATCAGGTAAAAGGGAAAGTTCAGAGCCCATTTCCTGGCAGAATATTTCTACTGAAACAGTACCTTCAGAAATCACAGTTGCATATCTCAATTATCCCACCCCCTTGTTTTGCAATTATGTTTATTTGTGCTCTTTGTTCTGACATTCTAGCATCTGTTCGTGGGTTTTCTTTTTCTCTTCCCAAGCATCATCCTAAGGACAGCTTAATTAAGAGTCCAGAGTACAAGTCAGATCTCTTTTATTTAAGAGTCAAGGTGTTTTTTTTTTTTTCTCCTGTCTCTGAAACTATATATTTATGGAACATACAGTACATGTCAGGCTCGTGTTAGACATTTTTTATGTAAGTTTATTAAATTGATTCCTCACAATGCCCCTGTGAAAGAGGCAATATTAGCCCCTTTTATAGATGAGAAAGCTGAGACTGGTAAATTGCCTTGCTTGAAGTCTTACAGTAAAGCAGCAGAGCTGGGATTCAGATTCAAGTCTTCTGATAACCAATACAGATCTCTTTCCTTACATCTTTTCCTTGCTTGGGGAGCGCGAGTGCCATTCTCGGTATGTCATGGGAGCAATAGGTCACCTGGACAGTTTTACTTTGTCCTAAGTTACTAGAGATATTCTTTAGGGATCTTTAAATAAATGCCAGTGTGCTTTCAGGATAGACTCCAGATTGCATAGTGGGACTGATTCATGCAAGCCGATGTGGTTAAGATTTGCCATTATTAAATAATGTCTAGACCCTGTGCATTTCTGTTCTGTGGAATTATCAATCCTCATCTCTTGGTTTGTTTGTTGTTTTTTTTTTTCTAATTTGGCATGATTTGGAAACAAAGTATATTAAGAATCTAAATGTTCCTAAACTACTGGAATTATGACTTAGCTCAATTTATAAGAAGCAGAGTAGAGTTGGTCAGCAGATTTGATGGTCTGTTTGTTTAAAAGGGTCTACGGTTTTCTATAGAAAGGGATCTGAGCGAGACATTTTAGCTAATGAATCAAAATCAGATATGTGGTCATTATTGCCTGATTATTACTCCATCTGCTCTGTGCTAACGTGAAAATCAATTACTGTGTCTCTTTCCCACTGACAGCGTATGTTGATCGGGCTGGCAAGAGATCTTCGAGGGATTGCCTTTGCACTGAACACAAAGACCAGCTACACCATGCTGTTTGACTGGATGTATCCTTATTACACTGTGACAATACCAGCTCTGTGCACAGAGGGATGCCAGGCCCCTCGCTTTCGTTTAATAGTATGGCACAGTAGGGAAGAGGAAACAAAGCTAAATGAACTAATGTGTAATCAGCTAAAAATTACAGCACAGTGGCAGCAGTGCAGATAACTGAGCACAGCATTTGGAGACCCAGCTCAGAGAGGTCACTTTTTGGTGCCATTAAATATTGACAACTTAAAAATCACGTTCCCAAATGATTGTTTATGTAGGGATTGCAGGGATAATCAGGCTAACGTCTTTAACTCAGGATCAATGAATCTTACCATTTGGCATTTTCGAGGAGATTTGAATTTCTGTTCCATCTCAATTAGCAGGGCTGAGCAGGCTACTGTGCCTCTTTGAGGCTCAATTCATCATGCTACAGCTTTTCACCATCATGAAAATATTAATGGAGATGAAAAAGGGGGAAGTAAATGGTCAGGAGTTTTCATTTAGTATAAATTCTGAATTTACCTTTGCCAAGGCTTAGTACGGATAGCAACATAAATAAACAAAGAAACAAACATCCCTGGCAGAAATGCCTCATCATGTAAGAGTGAGACAAACGTGGACTCTGGTATCAGAGTAGGATTGAAATCCAGCTCTCCACCTTGGCAAGTTATTTCTCTTCTCTGAGTCGTGGTTTTCTCATCTAAAAAAAGAGACATCCAGTATCAGGGCTCACTGGGACCATTAAAATAGGTAACACACTTTGTGTAATGTCTGGAACATATTTGGGAGTCCTAAGTGGTTGCTATTAATATTGTTTTAGTAGTATTGTATGTATCCTCTTTGATCCTAACAGGAAGTGACAATTTATAAAGTCATGTAAGTGTAATATGTTTTCATGCCTTTATACATAAAACTATCAGAGCACTTAAGAAAAATTCTGTAGCCTTAAAGCAATTGTATGTTTTAAGTTACGCTGTTTCTCAGTTGCTCTTTTCAAACCCTCCTTATCCAAGTTGCAAAAGAAACTTCTTTTTTTTTTTTATTTATTATTTGAGAGAGAGAAAGGATCCCAAGCAGGCTCTGCATTATGAGTATGGAGCCTGACATAGGACTCGATCCCATGACCGCAAGTTCATGACCTGAGCCCAGATCGAGTCGGACACTTAACTGAGCCACCCAGTCACCCACACTACAAAAGAAACTTCTTGAAAGCAATCTTTCACCACGGATCCCCAGTTAGGCCAAAAATATAGCTAACAGGGGATCTGGGCATGGTTTAGGGAGAACTCTATGCATTAAAAAAAAAAACTTTTCTAACATTAATTGAATACCGACTTACATTTTTAGTTACTATTAAAACCTACTTCATCAGATATATGTGTTCATAGAAAGGTTAGAGGTAAGTGTTTTCCATGTCATTGAAGAACCATGTATGTCTTTATATCAGCATACCAAGTACATGTACAGAGGCTGTAGGTGTTAACACAGCAAGTCCTACAGTTGTTTTAACTGTGAAGAATAAACTGAGATTGCATATTACTTTTTTATTTATCTAAAAACAAACAGAAGCTTCTAACGTGAAAACTTTCATTTATTTGAAAAAAATCGTAGAAGCCTAGTTTTGGCACTCTGGAATGGATGGTGATCTTGACAGCAAGCTGCAACTCTAGGATGTCCATCAGTTAACGTTTCCTGTGTCCCTCCTCAGCGGTCCCAACCAAGAGTCAAGTCCAGAACCTCTCCCCTCAGTGTCAAAGAATATAAATATCTGCCATAATCGATACCGCCTAAAATTCATAGAACATATTTAAGTCTTTGGTTAAGTCTGTTTTCCATGTATTTCCTCCCTAAGCTCCTTCTTTTTGGCACCTGTCTGAAGTGAAACTTTTGTCCAGCAGATGGCAGACAATAGCAAATGGAAGGCCTTGGGACTTCATGTTTTGTTTTGAACTGGAAACTATTGTCTCCTCCATGTGACCATAGATGTTGATGTTATTAGGGTCAGTGGCAGAGGGCGAAGTGTCAGTTATGCAGGGAGCTGTGTTAGATTGCCAAACAGGATGGCTTGGTACCGGCTTTGCTTATAATAATTGAGTTTCAGTAGCAAATCAGCTTCCTTGGGAAAAGGCCAAAGGCTTTTCATAATTGTATTGACAACAAAATGAATATGATAAATGGTGTTCATTCAGTTGAGACAAGATTTATAGTTTTCCTTTGGGCAAGGGATGAAGAGCAAATATTTATAATAATAGTAAAATTTGTTTAAAAGTTACATTATTTGATCATTCAAAAAGCTTTATTAAAATATTTTGAAATACTTTAAGCAGTTTCAGGTGATAAAGTACAGATTCTTTTCAAAGTATTCTAGTAATGTAAAAATGAATAAGGATATGATAAAAAAAAAAAACATGGATATGAAAGTCATTTATTCTTCCTGAAATATTGATATGTCAAACCGTCAGTGATGATTCCTACATTACTGCCAGGGAAAGTTTATTTTTGCCTTTTATCCACATAAATGTGTGTTCTTTAATTTGTTATACAGTCCTTAGCATGCAGAAGAAATGTCCTACAAGAGCACATGTCATCTTAAAGTCAAAATGCATTTTATTTATGGTGATTATTTGATAAAGTGCTATTTTAGTGGTTAGGTCTTTAATTCAAAAACATTTCTGTAAACACTGACTGCATTAACTGCTACACGAACTGCATTGCTTATCACTGTCCTTCCAAAACTAAATTGCCTGAAACTACATAGCAAACATGTTGATAAATTGTTCTACTCCTGGAGAATTGAAGAATCCCTAATACACTTCTTTGCCCATATAGTGAGAACACAATATAAAAGCACCTTACCTTGTAGCGCATTTAGTCACCTTGTTTAGAGTCTTCCCAGATCATGCTTAGACTGAAGTATCAAAAATCCAGGCAGCAATTGGGGGCAGGAAAAAGAGGAATGCGTATGATGCTATTTCTTTCTGCTCAGTCCTTTCACTTGTCATAATCTGATCTCTGAATCCACTGTTTTTCAGTCAGGTAATTGAAATACTGAATATGCATCAACACATTATACAAAGACAAGTCAAGACCATATGTAGATGTGTAGAAGAGCACAGACTTGAAAGCAAAACAGTCTCAGATTCCAGTCCTGGTTTCGCCACTTAACCCGAGGCTCAAAAAACAAACACAAAAACCTGTGGGCTCTTGGATAAGTTACTTAATGTATCAGAATCACAGTTTTCTCTTCCACAAAACAGAGCTAATCATACCTGTCTCACAGGTATAGCATAAGAAATGAGTGAATGGACGTATATAACGGCCTAATCCAATGTCTGGCACACAGTGGATACTCCACGAACTGTTGTTAGTTCTTTTCTCTAATATGAAATGAGACAAAGGAATCCCATTTGCTCACTTATTCAGCAAATTTGGCTAAGGACTGTGCTAGGTTTCATGAGGGATGTAGATTACTTAGACTCAAATCTTACCCCAAAATGAGCTTCTAATTAAATAGAACCTGTTAGATATCTACAAAAATGACTGTAATAAAATATAGAAGGTGATAAGTGCCATAACAACAGATACAAATAGAGTGATTGCATTTAGCTGGGGAATCAGGAAGGTTTCTGTGAAAGTACAGATATTTCTCTGGATCTTACCAAATGCATAGGATTAGAGTATTGGAACTCTGAAATAAGAGGTTTTCGGTTGGCCTAAGCACAGGTTTTGGAAGCGGGTAGTGGAGAAGATGTTTTGTTGTAGATACCACTTATTTTGTGCTTGGAAATGCAGGTTGTCTGGGACCCTTGAATATCAGGCTAAGGAATTTAGACCCTATCCCATAGATAGCATGGAGCAGTTGTTGTGACTGCCTAACCAAATCAGAATTGTACCTCAAGAAGAAAGTAATTGGCATTATGTTGGACAGACTGAAATAGGGAAGAAAGTAAACCTGAAAAAAAATCACTGTTCGGCAAGCACACAGTGCTGTGTGCTAGGCCTGAGGAATGAGTAAAAGGATTGCTTCTCACAAGAACGAATAAAATGGATCACTCTTTAGAAGGTCACCATCTCGTAGATATGACATACAACTAATGAACAGTCAATGGGTTGTCACAAAGATAGCATGCAAAAGACCATATGAACACGTAAGAGGAAGAGATTGGCATTTTGGGCAAAAAAAAAAAAAAAAAAAAAAAGTCGGCTTCCCAAGGAAGTGAAAGTTGGGCGAGGTGTTGAAAAATAGACATTTGCTAGACAGGAGAGAAAGACTTCCAACAGCATTTGCTTTTGTGAAAAAAAGTACACCTGTTTCACATTCATGGAATACCTTTAAAATAATCTCTGAACTGGCCGGCTGTTTCTGTTCTGGAACCACATCCTCATACCCCTATCTCTGAACGGTTTTAACAAAAACTCTTCTGTTGCCTTCTAGGATGTTACTGTGCTTTCCCTACTGTGAGATCCCAGAGGGAAAGAATTATGTGTTTTCCCATTTCTGTTTCCTTGGGGTCCAGTCATACTGACTGCTGGTTGGGTGGATGGATGGGTGGTCATCGTCAAGAAGGAAACCTCATGCTTTTCATTTTTTTATATTTGGCATCTGATAAGGCTATGTCATATTATTAACACTTCTGATCTTCCATTCATCTGATGTAGACGTTAGGAATTCATCGAGAAGGTTGGGTGAAAGCGGTTAGGTCTGTGCCTCTTCTACCTAAGGGCTCCCTCCCACTGTCTTCCTTCTTTCCATAAATAGGCAGTCCTCACAGGCCACTAGAAAATTAAACTCGTAGAGTGGGTTCTGATTCTCACCCTGTAATCTGAGTCTGGCACTCTCACTCTGAAGCCCTTTTAACCTCTCAGCTTGGTAGACCTCTACTCTGCTTTCCAGTAATCACTCATTTTCTCTGTGGCAGTCACCTCTGTCAGAAGCATATTAGAATTGGCACTACTCTCATTCCACACAGAAAAGGGAGCATCCCCTCATGTCCCGCGGCTTTCTCCCGTAGCGAATGCAGTGTGCTCTGAAAAATATGATGGTTCTAATACCTTTAGAATGCCTTGCAAAGGAGCTTGTGTGTGCTTCTGATCCTCTTTGATTCTGAGATTTGGGTCTTGTCAGTTTCCTGGCTAGCCTTCCAGATGCTTTCCCACTAAAGATCACTGAGTCTGGGCTCAGGAGGTCTCTTGGTGGAATATTTTCTCACCTGTGCTTCTCTGTCATTGCTTTTGGTACTCAGAGAATCTCTGTTATGTGTCAGCCATGCAGACTTGAGAATGAATTCCCTAAGAATAAAAGTCTTGTCTTACTTATCTCTGGATCCCCGGCCCCTAGCACAGTAAATACCACATAGTGTCTATGATCTATCAAAAATAGCAGATTTTCTGCTACATAGAAAAAACAGTAAGTTATCTGACAATAGCCAAAACAGAGTTAATAATTAAGTTCATTGATTTCAGTTTTTTCATTTTTATCCAACTGAAACCTTATATATACACACACACTTAACTTCTTATCTCCCTTCTCCGCTTCATTTCCCTTTGTAGTACTCTCTAACATATTATGTATGTCTTTTATTTATTTTCTGTCTTTTCTTATTAGAATATAAAGTCCATGAGGACAGGAATTTTTTTAATGTTTGGCTCACTGGTGGCTCCAGAGAGTCTAAAACAATGAATAGACAGTTACAGAATAGGACTTCAGTAAATACTTCTTAGGTAAATTCTTTGTGTGTGTGTGTGTGTGTGTGTGTGTGTGTGTGTGTGTGTACACACACACAAATGCAAAGCCTTAACAAAGGGAGACAAAAGTATTGCTTTGTGAAATTTTAGGGAGCTTGTGGTTCTTAAAGAATTGGAAGGCTTATTTTCGTTGAAAGTTACGTGAATTATTTCCTGAAGCTTCAAAGTGAAATGCACAGTTAAAAAGGAAGAAGTAGGTAGTTCTAATCAAATATGCTCTACCTGATTTTTAGGTTGACAGGTTGACAGCAACAAATATTTATCAAAATCTGCTTTGTGCCAGGTCCATGCATACAAGTGCCTAGGTCCTGCCCTCAAAAAGTATTTAACAGGAGAGATCGAGTAGTTAGAAGGCACTGGCACACAGTACCACAGCTAGACAAAGGAAACACACCTAACCAAGTCTTGGGGGACGGGAAGGCCAGGGAGGCTTCTTGGACTAGTTGGCATCTATATTGAAATCTGAAGGACAGATAGCAATTGCAGGGTCATGATAGGGAAGCACAGTCTTTGCCCTTTAGAAACTCACTAATGGGGCAGGCAGATAACAAAAGCAATCAATCTTAATATAAGTTTGTTGTAAGAGATACGGGGTCAGAGTGCTCGTTGAACGTAGATGAGGAAGAGATGGATTCCTTTTGACAAAACAGAGAAAGTTTCACCATCCCAGGGGAAGCGCAACTTGAACTAGGTGTTGAGAGACAGGAATGAGTTAGGCAGAAGAAGCCACGTGTAGAGGAATGGAGACAAGAGAGTTGGCAACCATGGATTTGCAGGGAATTGAGAGTGGCTGAACAGTGGATGGGGCAGGAATACTGAAAGAGGAGTCTGAAGGTCCACAGGGACCATATCTTAAAGGGCCTTGTATGCCATCCTAAAGAATTTGAAATGTATTCTAAAGAGCAAGGAAGAAAATTGTGGTCTTTTCCACCATGGAGATCTCTACCCATACACACAGGAAAGGAACACCGCTAAGTAATTCAGTTCTTTCAGCACTTTCATCTGAAACAAAAAGACAAGTATACTGGAAAACATCAGAAAGAGAGAAACTTAGAAAATAGGAAAAGAAGAAATGAAGGAGTAGAATAGCAAGGTGTTTTGTGTGTGTGTGTGTGTGTGTGTGTGTGTGTGTGCTGCAGCTTAAGCTTCACTTTTATATTTATGTGTCCATTTAGCAAGGAGGAGGCCCCAGTTAAGGTTAAAGGACCAGTGGAGGTGAGTCAGAGTTTTCTAGGTTCTGGTGGTCTCAGCCATTGACTTACCAGAGGCATACACTTCTTACTATTGAGGAAGATGTTTGAGAATTTCTCCTTGGGTATACATAAGACTACCTTTTAGCTGACCCTGAATAGATTAAAAGTTACCCAAAGCTTTTCTTCAAGCTAACATCTGCAGTATTCCTTGGAGCTACAGTGGGACCAAGCAGAGCAAATCAGCAGCTTAAAAAAATGAAAAAAAATGAAAAGAGATAATTTCTAAGCTGGAAGATAGGTAGGTAGATAGATAGATAGATAGATAGATAGATAGATAGATAGATAGGGATTATTATTACTATTTCCCTCTCCTTCTATGTATTTTTAAATTTTCACAAGAAATGACACTTTTTCTTTAGTTGTTTGATGCCCAAGAAACTGATATTAATAATTCAACTATGTTTTTATCCTCATTAAATTTATTTCCTTTCCTACAGTATGCAGCACATTTCTTTAAATGTGTTACTTATATGATACTTTAAAAGTGTCTTTTGTTTATAGAGTATACCAAGAACAAAAGAATATAATGTACGGGATATGTTACAAATCAGAGCACATCATTTTACAATCCCTAGCAAACATACAGCTGTGCAGGTTAGGGAGCAATTTATAAAACTTCCATTGTTTATTAAACATAGAAGAAATGTGGATTATCTTTTTGCTTTTGAGGTGCCGCTAATTTTCAGGAACAATATTTCTTTTGACCCTTAAGTTCTTTAACAGGCTTTATAAAAGGTACCCAACGTATCTTCCCATTCTTCAGAGGACTATCGAACGGTGGTATGGAGAGCCAGCATGCACAACTCCCATTCTGAAACTTATGGCAGAACTGATGCAAAACAGGTAAGAAGTGCAATGGGGGAGAAAAAAATCTGCTATCTGGCAGCAGTCTCTAGAGGTCAGATTTTCCTGTTTGGTATGTGTATAGTCAAGGCTTAGCAAGAACTCAGGACCCAGAATTTTTAAGATAACTGGTGAAAGCAGTAGAATTAGAGACATAAGGTTGAGACCTTTTGGAAAAAGAATATAGTATATTTAGGTGTATAAGGGGACTATGGGAACTGGAAAAAAATTGGAAGGTGCCGCCACCATTATTTAAAATATTCAAAGGCAAATGGAGGAAGGGCTCCTGTTTTAACTGTTTCACTGCTTAACTGCAATTCCATGTAATTTGAGAGCAGGGAAGCTTAGAGGTCTCTGAGTTGAGATGATTCCTTCTTCAAGAAGAGAACTGAGTCCCAGAGCAGTTCATGGACACATAGTTTGTCTCAGGAGCCCCAGGGATTGTCCCTGCTTTGACTCCTAAGTTATCCTTTTCCTCTTTGCCAAGATGCATGTATGTGGATGATTCATGCATTCAAAATTTTCATTTAAATAGCAACTACAGTAAACAGGGGTGTATAGATCTTTTCAAATTAGTGTTTTCATTTGGGGGTGGAGGGGAAGTACCCAGTAGTGGAACTACGGGGTCATATGGTAGTTCCATTTTTAAGTTTTTAAGGACCCTCCATACTGCTTTCTACGGTGGCTGCACCGATTTGCATTCCCACCAACAGTGTGTTGGGGCTCCTTTTTCTCCACATTCATTAAAAAAATTTTAAGAGTGAAAAATAAACAGCAACTACAACTTCTTAAAGATTGCCCAGTTGACCTTATAATTTGCACAGACCAGCAGAGATTGAAATACTCTGCGTGTAAATATTAACAAAGATGTAGCTAGAGGAGAAAAGCTGCAAGAAGGTAATTGGTTTTACCTCTTTAAAATATGTCATTGTGAATATGGCTTAGCACCAAATTACCTGTCACTTAGCCATCGTGTTTCCTCAGTTCCTCTTGTAAACTATGTGTTGGAAGGGAGATATCCATTCAGGGAAGGAGGATGGACTGTAGCTGTAATTTTATCTCTGGTGCTAGGTTTTTCACAGTAATAATTTAAAATTTATTAAATAAGAGGTGGAAAAAGACCTGGCAAATGAAGAAATGTGAGTATTATTCTTTTAAAAGCCGTTTTTTAAAACCATTCTCCTATGTACCTTAGATACTATAAGAAAGGTGGCTGTTTGTGTTTGATTAAATTATGGTTTTTCAACCAGATAATTGATATTATATATTACTGATATAGCAATTAATACTAAGGGGGAAAGTTACTGCATTGTAATTGTAGAGTATTTTACACCTGCCATAAGCAAATGATTCGTATCTATCTAACACAATTGTCCTTAGGAGTACCTAGTGAAAATCTGTAATCTCAGAAAATATGTTATCTTGTGTGTATTTCTCTAGAATCTAATGTGAAGTATGTATGTACATTTCTCTTTAGTCAATAATTGTATGCCAACAATCAAAAGTTCACAATCTTTCTAGTAAGTTAGAACTGCACCTTATTCTGAAGCATTCTAAAAAAGCATGAAGACGCAACAATTCATCATTCCTGGCAAAAGGACTTCAGCAAGTGTCTTTGCTTTTTTGGTATTGCTTTGCTATGACCTATCTGCATATTTTTGGCTAGTCCTTTAAAAAGCATGCCATTATTTCTTGAAAGCACAGAGACAAGGCATATCAGAGCCAACTGAAACCAAACTGATGTTAAAAAGCAAGTATTATGTCAGGATGGCATATGTCAATCCTTTATCCTGTTCCTACTGTTCCCCTACCTGTCAGAAACCAGGGAAGCAGAATCATTCTTATTTAGAACTCCTAGGACTTGTTTCTCTTTATTTGAGCCATGTGCAATGGAAACTCTAGTCTGAATGTAATTTCATGTATTTGAAATATGCTTGAAGTATCAGATGATTAATTATACATATGAGCAGTATTAAAAAATACCTAGATCTCCTGTCACTTTAGAATTTGTTTTAAAAATGTTTATCGGGCACGACAGGAGATCGCAAACGTAAACCTCTATACAGGTATTTATATAAACTTACAGATACACACCCTGGGGTATTTTATTAGTATCTATCAGCCACTTTGCATGAAAAGAGAAGAGAGTAAGAAGTCTACGATTTGGGATGTCAGGATATTTTTTTGACAGATACAATTGAAATCTTTGAATCAGTCAGTGAATGAAATTAACTCCTCCTAACTGTCCTAGTATCTTTATTGTGAGAAATCAGCATACATATTTTATCGACACTTGTTTAATGGAGTGGCATTTTTTAAAAGGGATCATTATACTGCTGCTACTTCTAATAAATGAAAATGCTAGGCACTTTAAATCTACATTTGGTTTCTTTATCTACACGTATAGTCTGTTTTTTTGCTGTATTTCTTAGATCCCAGCGTTTGAATTTTGACGTATCATCTCCTAATGGAATTCTTCTCTTCAGAGAAGCTAGTAAAATGATTTGCACTTATGGTGAGTATCTTTTTCCATATTTGTCTCTGCAATATAACTTTATCTCTTTGGGGGAAAGAAAGATGTTAGTTATTTTGTTCTTTTGAACCTTCCTATCTGTATGAATTTGTGAAGTAGGTAATAGTGCAGAAAGCCAGGTAGCTATCAAATTGGCATCGGGAGAAGTAAGTAAGCAGCGTGCCTTTGACTACAAATCATGCCTGACCAACTTGATGAATTTCTTTTGGATAAAATTGCAGTGTCAGTAGGCAAAGGGAATACAACTAGATAGAATATTGAAAAGTTGTAGCGTATTCAAAATTGCGAAAACTTACATCAGGGAATTTGCTATCATGGATCAAGGAATGCTTAGACCAATATGTCACCAGCACTGAATTTTGGAAAAATATCCTGCTAAAGGGCAGTAAACATTTTATTACAGGGAACTTTTGGGCATTGCACTCTTAGAATCAGAGTTCTATGGTAAAGATAGTCCTATTCGATTATTGTCACAAAATTTGTTTCGCAGTTAGAATCGAGCCTTAGAACTACCATAAACCCTAATACTTGCCAATTCTGACAGCTTCACCAATGAAATTCTCAACTCACTGAGACCTTTATGTATCCTGGGGATGGGGGTAGGATGGGTAAGAATCCTGTTCCAGTTTGCCGTGCACTGGCTGGCCTCTGCACAGTACTCTTCTTGAGAGATGGTTTCCTGTGTCCTCTTACTCTCTGTTTTCTTTTTTGCCTGTCGGTTCTTGCTTTTCCAAATCAGTAGCCAACTCTGAGTACATTCAGTCTCAAAAATTGCCCGTGATTATCGTATGTCTTTTTGAGAACCTTCCAACAGACTTTACAAAATTTTGCAAAGCCTCTTTAAGACCGTGTGTATTTGTGCATATCTGTAGGAACAACCACTGGAAATGTATTACTTCTTTAAAAGTAAAAGCCTATTTAAAAAAAAAAAAAAAGGAGAAAAACAATTGTTTAAATTGTTTTCACTTTCAAAACCCGTTCTGGGACAGGAAGCTGTGTGCCTTGTAGGCCTCTGTTAAAAATGCATAGTTTTAATTGTGCGTTTGATTTTTAGAGTTTCAGATTCTAAGTGTGTGAAAACTACAGGAAGCACCTATTTGAGTCCGTAAACTTGCACTCTCCTATGTTCATCTGTACCAACAACTACATCGTCACCATTTTTGATCTGTTGAAAGTAGACACATTAGAATCATACAAAGTAGAAATGTTTTGCCTCTTAAAGGTAAAAATGAACCCCTTTTCAAATATTCTCAATGCAGTTTGCTTTACTTCCAGTGTATATCTAGTTCCTTCCATTGTCTTAGCATACAAAAATAACATGTCTAGACCATTTTCTAAAATGGTATCTTAGAGAAAGCATAGTTTTTGGAGATTAAAAGATCTGAGTACCAATCGTAGTACCAGCCCTTATCAACTCCATGACCCTCAGCCAAGACACTGTGTTTCTTTGTGCCTAGTTTTCTCACACACAAAATTAGGAATAATGACTCCCTACTGACCTACTTAGAATTTGAGATGGTTAGGTGAGCTACTCCAGGTAAAGGGCTTGGCACTGAGTGTGACATGGAATAGACATTTAACCAACATGTGTCTCCTTGATCCAGAGCCATTCTCTTATACTCATAGAACCAGCCTTCTTTGGACAGGGGTTCACTGACCATATCACTTTTTTGTTCAGCTCCTGCTTGGACCACGCTGTCCTGCTTCCTTCTGCCTGTAATAAGTGCTTAGCTTCCATTTACTCACTTTATTTTTTAAAATTTTTTTAATGTTTACTTATTTTTGAGAGAGAGCCAGAGCATGAGCAGGGGAGGGGCAGAGAGAGAGAGGGATACAGAGAATCCAAAGCGGATTCCAGGCTCCGAGCTGTCAGCACAGAGCCCAACGTGGGGCTCGAACTCACAAACCACAAGATCATGACCTGAGCCAAAGTCGGACACTCAACTGACTGAGCTACCCAGGCGCCCCCGATTTCCTCACTTTTTAAAAGAAAATAATATTTCTCATATGAAACAATGTATGTATATGTAAGAATTTCTTAGTAGTTGATAGAGCTTTAACTCTACGCATGTTAGATTTCTGTTACCAATCACAGTTGTATTTTCCTTCTGCTTTTTCTCACTCCAGTTTCTTTCACTGTGTGTAATTTTTCCTTTGGGACTTACTCACTATTGCGGTAGGACCGATCAGAGCAGTGATTTCTCTGCCAGTGTTACTGGACCCCTAGAGCAGAATGTATGGCCAGCCAAGTGACACCAAAAAGAATCTCAGAACAATGCCAAATCTGTAGGCTTCAAAAGCTACCTAGTCCTCTGTCCAGTTGTTTGACATAAGCAAAGAAAAGCATTGTAACAAAAGCTGAGGAAGTTAACTAAGTGAGGATCACATTGGAGGAAGAAGAAGAGGAGGAGACAGAGGTAGAGAGAGGAAGGGAAGGAAGACAAACAAGATGAAGAAAAAAGAAGAAAAGGAGTAAAGAGGGAAAAAAACCCTTCAAAGCATTCTTGAGAAGGAAAGCTAGTAAGCTTTCTTACTCTAAAGAGAAACTAAGGGATTAAAGTAAGGCATTGCACCTTGGCTTGAAATAATAATAAGGTAGCTTTTATTTTTTAATCAGCTATTATGTGCCTATTCCTATACTAGACCATTTATCATACATTAGCCTATCAGATCCTCAAGGTAGTAGTGTTATCGGCCACTCACTACTCATTTGGCCTTGGCTAAGTTGCTTAGCCTTTCTTGCTTCAGTTTCTTGTTAAACAGAGAAAAGAACACCTACTTCATAAGGTGGTTATGAGGATTCAGTTCAGTAGTGCATAGAAAGCTCTTAGACCAGTTAGCTTCTGTGATCACTATTATGAAGAAATTGAAGCTCATAGAGATTAAGAAACTTGCCAAATATTGCATAGCTAGCAAGTTGCTGAATTGGAATTTCATTCAAAGTCTATATAACTTCAAACGATAGTCTCTCCATATTCCTTATTGCCACTTGGGAGCTGCCACGGGAAGATTGTCCTTGAATATTTATGATGAAGCACTGTTCTTTAACGTATGGTGATTTCTGTCCTAAAACTTAAGGGAAATCAAAGGGTCAGTGGCAAAATGTCCTTCAACTTTGTCAGCAGTGACTTGGACACGTGCACTTTACATAGAATAATAGAAACATGTTTATCACCCTTCCCTGATTCCCGTGCTGTCCCCCCCCCCCCCATCAGCCAAACTGATTTGATCTATCTTGACCCTCTGTAATGCCTTGTTACCCCTTCTTTTACCTCTGGAGTCTTTAATATGCTCATGGAGGGTGATCATGTGGTCTGCCATCCAGGAGGTTGGAAGGTGAGGGAAAGAGTGGGAGGGCACAGAAGAGCAGCAGTGTTTATTTTTTTGGTAAGCCAAGCAGAAGGGAAGGGAAGCCCCTGGAAGAAAGAGGCCAGAACATTCTGCGATCCCTTCTGTCCCCATCCCTCGCTGGGTTTCTTCTCTGCTCACCTCTCATGGGCAGTATTTGGGTAGTCAGTGATCGGGGCGGTGTAGAGTGGGGAGGACTCTTTCCCACATGCACTGATTTGTTGCATATTTTGTGGAACACCTCTACCTCGCTGCTCAGTGAGACTGGCAGAAAAATAATACTTTTGATATGCTGTTTTATTTATCTACATTCTGTCATGATATACTTTGATGTAAGTTTTTAATTTTGCTTCAGCTCTCAGCTGCTCTCGCCGTTACAGCTCAGGGTCAGCAATGAGGTTAGCCACAGTAGCACAAAACAATTTCCTGTTTGTACAGCCCAGGTAACATTTGGATGAGGATTAAATTTTACCACATTTTCTACTAGCCCAAGCCTATTATTTCTAATGAGTTTTAAATTGCTTCAAGAACGTGTATTTCAAAACTTAGTGCTGTGATCCATTCAGCCTGAGCAACTTAATAAAGGAAATTTTTTTCTTGAATTTTTGGTTAAAATGTTGCATGCAGTGTAATAAATGTTATTACTTTGGAAACCTACTTCTCTGTTTTAAGAACTGGACGTTTTTTATGCTCAATTTCCATTTGTCTAATCTTTTCTTCCTTTAGCCCCTGGGTCCTGGTATCTTTAGTGACATCTATTGGTTGAAGAGTGCACAGAAGGGAGAAATCGTGATAATTTTCATAAGACTAGGCAAAACGGAACTGCTTTTATTCCCTCCTTGGATACCTGATTTAAGAAAGTTCAGTGTGTGAAAATCTAAACTTTAAAAATGGATGGAACAGCCATGAGTATTCACTATATGTAAGAATTTACATCAGGGCTCTTTAAAGCAGTATATGCTCCAGGTGCATTTAAGGTATGACTTAATCACATGCTTAAATTGGATTGGTAAAGCAATGTACAAGCCACTGTTATTTATCGTGACCTAGAAAACAGACCATAGTTTTCTAACTGGCTTTTGCAGAGCCCTGGAGATCTGAAAAGGACCATAGTGGGCCTCCAGATAGCAGGGAGGACACCCTACTGCCACTTTGACCAGAACCACCCTGCTGTAGAGTTGCACCAGATTTGTTTGTAAAAGCGAATCACCTTTTTGACCACTTGTGGGGTTTTTTGTAAAAGAGCTTGAAAATTACTGGCATGTGCTATTAGAAGCATTGTGAGAACGAAGGATTATGATCATATATTTATGTTTGATTACCAAAGAAAAGCTGAAGAACGCATTGGTCCTGAGATAACTAAAGTCTTAATAAATGTCTCCAGGAAATAACAGTTCTGGAAAACAAACTATCCAGGAACCATGTACGTGGCCTTAGATCTTACTGGAAACTTGGATGGGGACATAGAGTGTCAAAGTAGTATTAAAGTAAAGCTCATGATAGAATGACCGACACCTTGAGGATACCAGCACCAGGATCAGGTGGCTTACAAAAGCAAGACCTTGAGGAACATGTTCCACAGTAGATCCACACATGCCAGACGTGCCCCCTTTTGCAAACAAGCAAATAATACTACATAAGCTATTAAATAAGGAAGAGTGATGTCCAACCAGGTGCTTAGGGTTCAGTGGATTCTTTCATCCATGCAGCTAACAGTTACTGAGCATTTACTATGTGTCCGATATTGTGAGAGTTACAATGGATAGGATAAGAAATAAGACACACAAAAAAGAATCTTACTGATTCTTCTCTTGAGGAACTTGAGTTCTTCACGGGATTCAGTCAAGTAAATGAAGACTTATGACGCACTGCGCTCACTTTTATACTTGAGAAGCATACAGAGTGCTATGGTAGCCCAGGAGTTTCTAACTCAAACTGAGGAGTCAAACAAGGAAGAACTTTTTTTTAAGTTTATTTATTTTAAGAGAGAGAGAGAGAGAGAGCATGGGCAGGGGAGGGGCAGAGAAAGAGAGTGAGTCCAATGCAGGCTCCTCACTGTCAGCATGGAGCCTGATGCAGAGCTCAAACTCACCAACCATGAGATCATGACCTGAGCCGAAACCAAGAGTCAGTTGCTTTACCAACTGAGCCACCCAGGCATCCCAAGGGACAATTTTTTACAGGAATAGAATAGGGCCCAGAAGTTTGAAGAGGGCATTTCAAGCAGACAGTAGCTGCTTTTACAAAATTATATAAATATAAAAAGTAGCATGGTCTGTTAGCAAACTGCAGAATTTCAGAATTGCTATAGAGAATAGAAAGTGAAAATCCTGATTATCTCATCATTCAAAGATAACCGTCATTATCAGTTTAGTGTGTGCTTTAAATGATTTTAAGTTTATTTATTTAAGTAATCTCTACACCCAACGTAAGGCTCGAACTCAAAACCTCAAGATCAAGAGTCATATGCTCTCTCGAATGAGCCAGCCAGGTGCCCTTACCATATCTTTTTAAATAGCTGCAAAGTATTACATTTTGTGGTCATATTATAATTTATTTAATCATTCACCTTTTGATAAATGTAATTTTTTTATACACATACAATTTTTCACCGTTACATACTTTGTCTCAGTAAGCAACTTTGACATGCAGTTTCCTGAGCTTCATTTGTTCAACAAATGTACCCTGGGAACAGCAGACACTGTTATTGACTCTTTGGATACATCAGTGAGCAAAACTGAAAAAGGCATTATTTAGCATGTTAATAACTGGAATTTTAAAAAAAGAAAGAGAAATTCAGGAGAAGGAACAATAGAAGTACTAGGGATTGGGAAAGGTGTTGTAGTAACTTAAGTAAAGGTGACATTTGAGCAAAGACTTGCAGTAAATGAGGGAGTTAGTCATGTGAATATCTCTGGGCAGAGTATTCCAGGCTGAGAGAATACCGAGTTTTAGGGTCGTGAGGCACCAGTGTATCTGGCATGTCTGCAGAGCAGCAAAGAGATTAGTAGCTGGAGCAAAGTAAACAAAAGGGAAAGTTATAACAAGAGCAATGTCATGTAGTGTCATTCTTGTAGACAGTAATCAGGACTTTAGCTCAAGTGAAATAGAGGGACTTTAGAATGTTTTGAGCAGATGAATAACATTTGCTACTGGCTTTGACCAAGGTGATAGTGGGAGTGGTGAGAAATAGTTCGATTCTGGATATACTTTGAAGGTAAAGCAAATCAGATTTCTTGATGGATTGGAAATATGGAAGGATGAAGTCACCATTAACTGAGATGCATGTGACAGGGATCAAAAGTTCCATTTTGGTCCTGTTCAGTTTGAGATGTTAATTAGATATCCCAGTAGGAATATTGAATATAGACTTGGCTATCTGAGTCTGAGGTTTGGAAGTTAGGTCTGATCTAGAGAAAAAATGTGGAAGTCATTGACTCTCAGATGGTATTTAAAGCTGTAAAAACAAGGTAAGATCCCCTAGGTGGTGGGTGAATATGCATCTAGAAGACTTAGGTTTGAGTCCTGGGGCACTTCAGTGTCAGAGGTAAAGGAGAAGAGGAGCAACCAGCAAAGGAAAATGAGAAGGAGCAAGAACTGAAGAGAAGATCGGGGTATGTGCCTTGGAAGACAAGGAAGAAGAGGTAGCTAACTGTGTCAAAAGCTGGCAGTGAATCAAGTAAGATAAGGACTAAGAGTTAACCATTACATTTAGCAACAAGGCGGTCATTGGGAACCTTGAAAAGAGCGTTCTCAGCGGAGTGGACATAAAAGAGAATGAGAGGAGGGGTGCCTGCGTGGCTCAGTCAGTTACGCGTCCTACTCTTGATTTCAGTTCAGATCATGATCTCATGGTTCGTGGGTTCAAGCCCCACATTGGGCTCACACAGAGCCTTCTTGGGATTCTCTGTCTCCCTCTCTCTGCTTCTCACCCGCTCACTCTCGCTCTCTCCCTTTCTCTCTCTCAAAATAAACATTTTTTTTTTTTAAAAGAAGAGATAGAATGAAAGAATAAGACAATGAAAACAGTTCTTTGGAAGAGTTTTATTACAAAGGGGAGTACTATCTAGCAGAGAGGTAGGGCCAAGAGAAAGTGTTTTTTGTTTTTGTTTTTGTTTTTAAATGGAAGATATAATAGCATAGCCTGTATTTCAATGAGTTGATCTAATAGGAAAACAAGATTGCATAGGAGAAAAAGGAGAAATTTATTGGTGCTTTGTCCTTAAGCACATAAGAGGAGATGGCATATGTTGAACATATTGGAGGGTTGGCTTTTACAGGAGACAGTGTAACTGCAGATGCTGGTAGATAGGTAGATATTGTAATGAACTTTTAGAATTAGAATATGTGTCCAGAAGTGGATTTACACATTTTTTATATTTTTAATAAATATGACCAAATTGCCATCTAGAATGATTACACTAATTTATGTTCCCAACAATTTGCTTATTTTCCTGCCCCCTCATCAACACTGCATTGTTTAATCTCTTTCAATCTGAAACGGAAATACTATATTCCTTTCCACTCTTCATAGCTTCAATTCTGTCCCAAACCATTTATGTCCAGGGGCCTCGAAAGACAGAGTGGGTTGAGTGACCTAAAGTAAAGGAATGTCGGCAAGCTTGTGGTTCTCTTCCCATAACTGTTCTGATGATGAATGAAGACATTCAACCTATAGAGCTGTCAGCTAAATATCACCTTAAAATTTTAGAGATTAAGAGGGAAAAAGAAAACATAAATCAATGTAAGGGATTGCTTTATAAGCCAGGAAATAACATTGTTCGTACTAACGGTTCTTCCTGGTACAAGATACTACTATGGTATTTTATCCCTTCAGCGTTCTTTTTTTAAGTATTCTTCTGAGGACACAGAGAACTGGTAGACTGTAGAGGAAAGAACCACACTGTGACCCCATACAGCCAATTCTCTATTGAAGGAACAGAGGGAAGATGTTCCAAGACATAGCATTGACCTTACTTTGAATCACATATTAGAAGGAAGTATATTATGCTACACAGCCAGCTTCAGCTCCCCCTCTTTTCCCGGCCATAGCCCCCCATGTGTGAACTTACAGGCTACTAGACTTGAGAAAGAAATGAACCCCTAGGAGTATGCATTGTCATATTTACATTTACTGAGTGAGCGCTGTGCCAGTTACTATGGTAAGCGCTTTACATATGCTGTCTCCTTTACTCCACATAAGAGCCTTGTGTGTTTTACGTACTTAAATTATCCTTATTTTATAAATGAGGAAACTGACTTACAGAGATTAACAATCTGCTCAGACACCGAGGTAGTAAGGAAAGAGGTAGGCTTCAACCCCAATCAGTATGACTCAGAAGCCCACCCGGTTCATTACTCCCTTATGCACTGTATTTCTGTCTTCTGTTAGAATACTGCCTTTTATATAGTTCTCCACCGGAGACTTTTGAAAGAAGATCACTCTTCTTTGGGTGTAGGAAGCCTCTTTTGAAGGAGACATTGTAGAGTCAGTCACTCAGGGAAGAGGTGGGGTCTCAGAAGGAAGAAGAGTTAAAAAAAAAAAAAAAAAAAAAAAAAAAAAAAAAAAAAAGACCTGAAAGTAGATCTCAGGTAAACAGAAGTGGAGATTTTGCATTTTTTAATGTATATCCTTCTCTGAATCTAGATCTTGAGGATTGTCCAGAAGGGTACTTCTGAGTGCTGGAAGCTAACCCCAAAACAAAAACAAAAAGGTTTCTCCAAAAGGGACAGAGAATAGAAGTTAAGAAAAGAGAACCCAAGCAATTAATATAAGCAAATGATAAGCTGAATTACCAGTCTCTGGAGTCCTCTGTGCTTATTTTTCAGGTTTTTTTCCCCTTATCATTTAGTGAGATTTCCTGCTGCAGCATGCACAAGAGTAAGAATGGCAGTGCTGTGGCACCTGTGCCTCCCACTGGAAGTTCCCCCCACTATTGCCCTCGGCCAGGTTATCCATCAATTCCCAGCATTCTTGTCCGGAGCCCCAGAGGAGCCTCCACACCCCTCTCTCCCAGGCCTAACGATAAGAATGTACGGTATCTCATTCCCCTGCCCCCAATTATGGCATTTTAAGCTTTTTTTGGGGGAGGGGGGTTGCAATCCAATTTCAGTAAGTATTGTTCAGTGACACATACTGAATAAAGCTGAGTCAGAGTGAGTAAATGACTTGGCCAAGCCTTCTCTTCCAGAGTCTTTCATAGCCACCACGGAATGCTGAGGTACCTGAGCACAGTGAGGTACAACTCTCTATTTCAAAAGTATTACTCGTTCTCCTTTTCAAAGGTCACAAGGCTACACTAATTAACTTGTTTAATTAAAATAAATTAACACAGATGTGTCTGACACAGGCCAAAAGACATGTATTTTAGGTTGCAACTTCAACACAGAGATGAAAGTTGTGATTCTAAATAAGTAATCCTTCTTGATGATAGGTTATCCAATCTTTAAATCAAAATTTTTGTACCATCACCGTTCTTGGTCTGCCCATTCCGTCTTTGCTGTAGAATATAAGACCTTTACTTCTCCCATAAGGACGTGAGTGTAAAAAGGCCCCAAAAGATGATCCAGTTTTCTCCCTTTGACCTGGGCCTTTCCAACAAACCCAAAATGTGTAGTCCACACATAACCCCCAGATTATCCTAGCTCCTTTCATCACATGTAAGCAGTGCTTTCCTTTTCCGAGGACAGAGAGGACAGGGGAATGTCTACCTTGGTTTATACTGAATTTGAGGCAAAGGTAGTAAGGCAGTGGTTGAGAACTGTCTTCTCCTGCAGCATCTTGCTTTCGCGGACCTCCATACCTGTGCACATGATCTACCTAGCACACACTCCTCCCCCTCCAAGTCTTCCTGGAAAACCGGGCTTGATCCTTGAGAAATAGCCTGTTCTGTGAAGCTTTTCCCCACTGCCCTCCTGCCCAAGCAGAGTCAGTCTCTTCGTCTGTTCCCCTAACATTTTAACCCAATCTCTCTGTGTTTGTCACATTGTATGAAATCATTGATTTATAAATCTATTTCTCCCACCAGACTGAACTTCTTCAGAACAGAGATTTTATTTCCTTTGTTTATCCCAGCACCTCACACATAATAGCTGTTAAGTAAATGCTGTCATATTGAGTTGAATCTTTATGGAACTTACTCTCTAAATTAGGATGAAGTCATGAGAGAGGGTACGGGATTTGGTGTGGAGTAAATTCCAGGGTCTGTCTCACCCCTCTTAGTACTACACACGTGGTTACTGTAATATACATATCAGTCAGGATTCAAACAGGGAAAAACAAGCACTATGACACTGACAGAACAGGGAACTTGTTTTATGAATCAGACTTTGTACAGTCTTGGGCAAAGATGGGAAAATAGGTCAAAGGGGGGAATTGAAAATTCAGAAGGAAAACCACTAATCAGCCCTCCTGAAACAACGGCCTGGGTGGACAAGTTGGAGCTTGCAGGGAATTCTAGCAGCTGGAAGTGTCACTTCCAGCTGCTAGAATGGAACCATGAAAGGATGTGGGGTCAGAGGGAACTGGTGTAGGGTAGAAGTCAATGGAAAACGGCTGACTTTGCATAGCTGCCAGCCTGGAAGTCTGCTGCAGAGTAGTTGGTGATGGGCTTGGAGTCATTCGTCAGCAGGACTGGTGGTTCTAGACACAGAGGAGGAAAGAACACGGACAAACTGAAACCCAGCGGCATTTCTACTGTTTTTTCTCTCTCTGGTCACAGTGACCTTCACAAAAGCGTGGCTGCTACTTCACTTCCACCTTACAAATCTCACACAAATTTCTCTTTTGCCCAATTCTAGCCCATAACCATAAAGGGAAATGCATTCTGGGAAAGTTAATTCTTGTGTAGCCAAATTGGCACAGTACAAAGCCACAACAATGTACCTCTAAATTTTGTAAGTTGAATTTAGTTTCAATTTTAGCAGTACTCACTTAAATAAGAAAACACAGAGCTAAGAAACATGTAGGACTTTATAGTTTTTTAAAAGGCATTCTTGGGTATTGCCTAAAAACATGCCTTGCTAGCACACATTTCAGAAACAAATTGTTGGTTATAAATGCTAACCGGTATTAAAATTTTTAAGGTGATTATATAAACATTTCTTTATCTTTTGATGGACAACATAGAATTTAAGTACAGTTTTGAAAATCATCTCTTGAGGTCTTCTGCAAAATGACGGAAGGAAAAAGGAAGTAACATTTGTTACGCTCTGTGCCGAGGATTTCTTGTGCGTCTTATTTCATTTAATTCATATACCAAACCTGCGAGGCTCCTAAAAGTGAAGTAACTCAAGATCAAATTCATGTAAAACTGTTGGAACTTCATCCCAGAATTTAGCATAACTTATATCTCAGTCTAGGCTTTTTCTCTTGACTTAGTTGGTTGTTTACTCCTACGTTTCTAATGTCTTGTTGAAGAGGAGATAACACATATATTAAAATATGTAAAGTGAACTAATCTTAAGAGTGCAACTTAATGAATTTTTCCATATCTACCTGCATATTCGTATAATCACCACCTAGATAAAAACGTAAAACTTTGCCAGTACCCTTGATTGGTTTTCCTTGGGCCGTTTGTGCTTCCCAGGTAAACTGCCTTAAATATTTGCATTTTTCGTTACACGGATGGTGTAATTCTTGGAACAATGCTAAGAGGAGGTGAACATTAGCGGTGAAGTGAAAATGTTAAATAATGTGCCTTGAATTACATCTACTTATATCACTTTCTCTGTCTGCTTTTACCCTAAAACAGGTAATCAGATCCTGTCCCTTGGGAGCCTCTCAAAAGATCAGATTTATCCAATGAAACTCAAGGGCATCTCCATCTGCTATTCAGCTCTGAAATCTGCCTTGTGTGGAAATTATGTCAGCTTTGGCGTCTTCAAGTTGTATGGGGACAACCATTTTGACAATGTACTCCAGGCCTTTGTCAAAATGCTGCTGTCAGTGTCCCACAGTGACTTGCTAGTAAGCAATCGTGCATCACGGGAGTCTTTGTGTGAAATGTGAAGTAACACCACCACAGGCTTGGAGTGGTTACAGTGAAGCCCAGGGAGTTAGAATAGCACCAGAACATTGTTATGTTTTAGGACAGCATCTTGATTTAACTTGCAGAATTTGAACAACTATAGTGGCTGTGTTTCTATAATTAAATGTGCAGTTTTGAAAACTGCAGCTGCCACCGTCTGATGGATCGGTCCTCCAGAGTGCTCCAGGTTCTGCATCTAGAGAAAATGTCATCAGCAATTTCAACTGATTGCTTACAACTATACTCATAATTCAAAACAGGTCTGTCTCTTGGAGCAGAAATGCAGGATCGGCTGCAGGATCTTCTCCTTCCTTCTTCCTTCCTCCTCCTATGCCCTCTACTTCCCCTACTGTTTGGCTTTCCTTTGCATGAAAATTCTGGTGTGGCGGAAGGAGTGCTGAAATCAAAGTTGAGCGTGCGGGTGCATAGTCTCAACTCTGCCACTCACTAGTCATTTACCTTGAATAAATCACCTTCTCTATTTCTCCAGGCTTTAATTTCCTCACCTTTAAAATGAGTAAATTAAACAAAGTGATCTCCAGGTCCCTTTTCAACTCTACCGTCTAGTTTCTATGATCTATGTCAGTGGTTTTCAAACTTTGAGGCCCATCAGAATCACCTAGGGTGCTTGTTGGAAATTTAAATTTCCAGGCTCCTCCACTGAGCTGTGTCGTTATCACACTTTTTTTTTAAACACCTCTGCATGATTGCACAAAAGCTAATATATGCCCAATGTGGCTGCAGTAATTACTTCAATAACTGCCAAATTCATGCTCAGGTGTAGTTCAAGCTTTACCACCTGCTCCCTGCCAAAGTTGCAGCTAAGATCTAGGGGACTTTGGTCAGCCTGAGTCATCCTGGACAAGAATGGACTAGTGGCACCCTCTTCCACCGTTCTAAGTCTTTATGGAACCACATCTCCAGCTAAAGTGGTTAAGCCTCAGTAGTAGAACAGAATGCTCATTGAAGGCTGCCTGTGTGACAGAAATTACAGACTAGAAACTTGACTCAGATCAACCATGCATTAACAGACACCTCACTGAGAAGACACTTCACTATAGTTGAGGTCCACCAAAAAAACTGATTGTAGCTCCAGGAATTTCTCTCATCTTTTTTCTAACAGGCAATCAAATCTCTAATTCACTAATTCTCAAAATTGAGGATGCATAGGATTCCCTTTATGTATGTAAAATGCATGTTTTAGGACCTCATTCCAGAGCTTTTCATTTAGTGAGTCCGGAGTGGGGATCAGGAAACTGCATTTTTAGCAAGCACCCCATGTGACCTCATGGGGGTGGCCTTAATCTCACTTTAATAAATACTACTCTGGTTTATTTCTCTTATGAGTGTTGTGCTTCTTTGGTATTGGCTTGAGTTTCATTTGAAGTTTTCCAGGGATCTTTCTCATGCACTTATCTTTTGCTCATAGTATATAGCAAATATTAAGCCATTGACCAAATTATGATTTAATTAGATGGGCAGGCACTCTGTAAGTACAACAGACCATGATGCCAAATCCTATTATAACAGCAAAAGCTTTGTGTTTAAAAAAAAAAAAAAAGGCTGCCTTACCACTAGTAATAACTGTTCAGAGTTACAATATTTCCAACCAGAAAATAATTGTCTTTTTTTTTTTCAATTTAAATTTCAGTTAACATGAAGTGCAGTATTGGTTTCAGGAGTAGAATTCAGTGATTCATCACTTACATACAACAGCCAGTGCTCATCACAACAAGTGCCCTCCTTAATACCCATAACCCATTTAACCCATCCCCCCCACCCACCTCCCTCTATCAACCCTCAGTTTTTTCTGTCTCTCTTGTGGTTTGTTTCCCTCCCTTGTCTTTTTCCTCCACTTCCCATAGATTTATCTGCTTTGTTTCTTAAATTCCACATATGAGTCAAATCCTATGGTATTTGTCTTTCTCTGATGGACTTATTTCACTTAGCATGATACATTCTAGCTCCATCTACGCCGCCGTTGCAATTGGCAAGCTCTTATTCTTTTTGATGACTGAATAATATTCCTGTGTGTGTGTGTGTGTGTGTGTGTGTACGTACCACATCTTTATCCATTCATCAGTCAGTGGACATTTGGGCTCTCTCCATAGTTTTGCTATTGTTGATAATGCTTCTATAAACATTGAAGTACATGTACCCCTTCCAATCTGTATCTTTGTATCCTTTGGGTAAATACCTTATAGTGCAATTGCTGGATCGTAGGGTAACTCTATTTTTAGTTGTTTTTTTTAATATGAAATTTATTGTTAAATTAGTTTCCATACAACACCTAGTGTTCATCCCAACGGGTTCCCTCCTCAGTGCCCATCACCCACTTTCCCCTCCCTCCCACCCCCCATCAACCCTCAGTTTATTCTCAATTTTTAAGAGTCTCTAATGGTTAGGCTCCCTCCATCTCTAACTTTTTTTTTTTTGAGGAAGAATTCAGTCTTCTAAATTCCACACTACAGATTTTTATTTGCATTTAAGTGTTATCCATGTAAGGTAAAATTGAGGATACTTTCTGTGCTGTATCTTCAAATTAGGATTTCTAGAGATCAAGAGATTCCTATTAGAACCCCCTTAAATACCAAATTGAGAATCATGTGTTTGTCATTTGTTCCATGTATTTATTTTATATATTTATATTTAAGTAGGTTTATATTTTCTAATATTATAAATGGCAGTTTCCACTAGACCTTAACATGTCTTTTGCTTCCCAGTGGCTTGACACTTGGTATCTCTGTGTTTTAGCAATATCGGAAACTGAGCCAGTCTTACTATCCACTCCTGGAGTGTCTCACCCAGGACCACATGAGCTTCATCACCAACTTAGAGCCTCCTGTACTGCTGTATGTTCTCACATCTATCTCCGAGGGACTCACTACTCTTGGTAAGTATTGTGGAGAACATGATTTCCAGAGGAAAAACTTGATTGTGGTCTCTTAATGTATGTGCTTACTAAGATGATCATCCTACAGACAGGAAAAAATTATGTACCCAAACTAAGAGATTATTTCATAATTATTGCTTGCAAGTGAGAAAATGCCTTTTTGTATTTTGATGTACAGCTTAATTTTTAATCCGCTTAAAGGTATAATTTATACACATTGATTTTAAGTGAACAGTTAGTTGTTCAGTGACTATAACAAATATATATACACAGTCATGAACCATCACAACTGAGATATGGAACATTTTCTTCACCACAGAAAGCGCTCTAGTGCCCCCTTCTAATCAGTCCCTTCCCCCTCACTCCAGCCCCAAGGAACCACTGTCTACTTTCTTTCACTATAGTTTACCTTTTCCAGAATTTCATCTAAGTGGAATCCTATGATGTATATACCTTTCTCTTTCGTTTAGCATAACGCCTTTGAGATTCTTCCATGCTGTTTTGAAAGTCAGTTTATTCCTTTCTGTTGCTGAGTATTATCCCATTGTGTGGAATACTACAACTTATCTATTTATATATTCACCAGCTGATGGACTTTTGAGTTGTTTCCATTACTTGGTTGTTTTGTACAATGCTACTGTGAATGTACAAGTCTTTCCGTGGACAGGTAGTATTTCTCTTGGGGAAATAGCTAGGAGTGGGATTTTTGAGTTGTATGCTAAGTGTATTTTTAACATTATAAAAAAATTGTGACACTGTTTCCCAAAATGACTGCACCATTTTGCTCTCCCAACAACGTTTGAGGGTTCCAGTTTCCCAGTAACCTCCCTAACACTTGGTATTGTCAGTCTTTTTAATCTTAGCCATCCTAGTGGGAGTTAAGAGGAATCTCATGATGTTTTTAATATTTCTTTCACTACTGAATAGTGATTTGAACATCTTTTCATGCTTATGGGCCATTAATGTATCTTCTTTAGTGAAGTATTTGTTTGAATCCTTTACCCATTTTTTTAAACTGGGTTATTTATCTTGTAAACATATATTAAATATTCTGGATACAGATCCTTTATCAGATATGTGTTTTGAAAATATTTTTTCAGGCTTGGCTTGTATTTTTATTTTCTAACAGTCTCATCTTATTATAAGAGCAAAGTTTTTTTTAATTTTGAGGCAGTCCAGTTTACTTATTTTTTCTCTTACGGTTCATGTCTTTTGGGTCCTATCCTAAGAAATCTTTGCTTAACCCAAGGCCAGACAGGTGGTTTTTATGTTTTCTTCAGAAGTTTTATAGTTTTTGATCTTATGTTTAGGTCTGTGAACCATTTCAACTAAACTTTTTGTATATAATATTATGTATGAGACAAAAGCTGTTTTTTAGCATACAGTTATTCAATTGTTCTAGCACCTTTTGTTGAAGAATGTTCTTTCCTTATTGAATTACTTTGTGCCAATTCTATACTGTTCTGATTCTTAACTTTTGTCCTAACTTTCTGGTACATCTTGAAATCAGAGAGTATAGCCCTCTAATTTTGTTTTTCTCTATTTTTTTTAATGTTTATTTATATTGAGAGAGAGAGAGAGAGAGAGAGAGAGAGAGCGAGAGAGCGCAAGCACGGGAGAGAGAGAGCCAAAGAGAAAATCACAAGTAGGCACTCGGCTGTCAGTGCAGAGCCTGACATGGGACTAAATCCCACAAATTGTGAGATCATGACCTGAACTGAAATAAAGAGTCAGACACTTAACTGACTGAGCCACCCAGGTGCCCCTGTTTTTCTCTTTTAAAGTGGTCTTGGCTATTCTGGGTCCTTTGTCTTTTTATATACACCTTAGTGTCAATTTGTCAGTTTCTCGTTAGAAAAAATAAATGAATAGGGGAATTTTCGTGGGGATTGCATTGAATCTCTAGCCCAATTTGGGGGCAGTTAACATATTAGCAATATTGAACTTTCAATTCCTGAAAATGGCATATCTGTCCATTTATTTAGGTCTTCCTTAATTTTTCTCAACAGCATTTTTGTAGCTTTAAACGTATGACTCTTGTACTTATTTTGTTATAAGTATTTTATACGTATTTTATGTTTTTATGCTATTGTACATGGTATTGAATTTTAATTTCCCATTGTTTTTGGCTACTGTGCAGAATTGCAGTTGATTTTTTTTGTATGTTCACCATATATCCTTCAACCTTACTAAACCCACCTATTAATTCTGGTAGTTTTTGTAGATGTCTTAAGATTTTCTGCATAGATGTACCTACAAATAAAGACAGTTTCATCTCTTCCTTTCCAGTCTGTATGGCTTTTTTTTCCTTGCCTTATCACACTGGCTAGGGTCTACAATACAATGTTGAGTAGAAGTAATGATAGCAAACATTTTTTTCCTTGTCTCCAAGGAAATGTCTCCATTCATTCTTTCACCATTCAGTCTAATGTTAGCCATAGGTTTTTATATAGATGCTCTTTTATCTTGTTGAAAAAATTCCCTTATTTGTGGTTTTCTGAGAGTATTATCATGAATGAATATTGAATTTTATCAAATTATTTATCTACATCTACTGAGATGATTATATGGCTTTGCTTTTTTAATACATTACATAATGTTAATCATCACATTGATGGGTATTTGAATGTAAAACCAGCCTTGCATTCCACACTAGGTTGTAACACATCCTTCTTATATGTTATTGAAATCGACTTTCTAAAATTTTGATACAGATTTTTTACATCTATGTTCATGACAGATATTGATGTGTTCTCAGTAGTTTTTCTATAGTTCTTCTTCCGTATCTTGTACTCTTTGTTCTTCTGTATCTTTGCCTTGTTTTAGTGTCAGTCTAATGCCATCATAAAATGACTTGAGGATTGTTTCCACCTCTCCTATTTTCTTAAAAAGTTTGTGGAGAATTGTTATTAGTTCTTACTTAAATGGTTATCAGATCTCCTTAGTGAGGCCTTTAAGCCTAGATTTTTTATTGTTGTTAGTAAGTTTTTTTAACTACAAATTAAATTTTTTCATGGATACAGGACTATTCCACTTATTTATTAGATCTGGCGTAGCATTTGGTAGTTTGTATCTTCAAAAGAATTTCTCCATTTCATCTGAAGTTCATCTGACATTGACATAAAATTGTTCATAATATCCCATTGTTATACAATATGATTTGAGCAAGGTCTGTAGTGATTCCCCTCTTCCATCCCTGAAATTGACAATTTGTGTCTTCTCTCTCTTTTTTCTCATTCTGGCTCTAGATTGATCAGTTTTATTGCACAGAACCAGCTTTCAGTTTTCATTGAATTCTCTTTTATTTTTCCATCTTTTATTTCATTAATTTCATATATGGCCTTTATTATTTCCTTCCTTTAGTTTACTTTGCTTTTTCTTTTCTTAATTTTGTCAAGTAGATACGTAGATAACTGATTTTAGACCTTTCCTCTTTGCTAATATACACATTTAATGCTTTCATCTAAGCACTGCTATAGCTATTCCTCACAAAAATTTTATATATTTTGAGATTTTTTTTTCTATTCCGTTCAAAAATATTTTCTAATTGTCCTGCTGAATTCTTCTTTTATCAGTGGATTGTTACTTAGAGGCACAGGGTTTTTAATTTCTGTATATTCACAGGTGTTCCTGATATCTGTTACTGATTCTAGTTTAATTCCATTGTGGTCATAGGAAATACTCAGTAATTTTTATAATCTTTATATTTATTGCATCCTTTTTATGTTCAAAATACGATGAATGTGCCATGGGCACTTGAAATAACTGTGCATTCCACTGTTGTTGGGAAGAATGTTCTATGGTGGTCTAATTGTTCAGATTTTCTATATTATTACTGGTTGTTTGTTTTCTACTTATTCTATGAACCACCAAGAGAGAAGTGCTGAAGTCTGACTATATAGATTTTTCCATTTCTCCTTTCAGTTCTATCAGTTTTTATATAAAGTATTTCAAAGCTTTGTTACTAGATACATAAATATTTAGGATTGTTATGTTCCTTTGGTCAATTTTCCCCTTTATCATTATGAAATGACCTTCTTTATCTCTTGCAATACTCTTCTTTTTTTTTTTTAATACTCTTTCTTCTGAAATCTACTTTGTCTGATATTACTAGCCTCTCCAGCTTTCTTTTGATTAGGTTGCCTCTTTTTCTATCATTTCCCTTTTAATCTTTCTGTGTCTTGTAGACAGCAGGTATTTTCTATTGCTATTATAACAAATTTGTACAAGCTTGGTGGCTTAAACTAATGTACATTTATTATCTTATGGTTCTTTAGATCATAAATGTGACATGGGTCTCACTGGGCTATAAAATGAAAGTGTCAGCAGAGCTGTGTTCCTTTCTAGGACCAAATCCATTTCCTTGCCTGTTCCAGTTTCTGGAGACCACCTAAATTCCTTGGCTCATGGCCCCCCTTCATCTTCAACACCAGCAAGATTGCATCTGTAACCATTCTTCTATAAATACATCTCCCTCTAAATCTGACCTCTCCTGCTTCTCTCTTTTACTTTTAAGGACCTTTGGGATTACATTGGGCCTACCCAGATAATCCAAAATAATCTCCCTATGTTTCGCTCAACTAATTAGCAATCTTAGTCCACCTGCAGTCTTATTTATTCTTTGCTGTATAATCTAACACATTCACAGGTTCTGGGAGTTAGCACATGAACGTATTTGCCAAACACACAGCTTATAGGTGGGTCATATTTTTATATCAAATCTCACTGTCTCTGCCTTCTAATTAGTGTTTCAACCATTTATATTTAATGTAACTACCAGTGTATTTGAGTTTAAATCTATAATATTGCTACTTGTTTTCTTTTTATTTGGTCTGAACTTTGTTTCTTTTTTCTTTTTTTTCCTGCCTTCTTTTGGTTAGGATTAATTACATCTTTCTTATGAATCCATTTTATACCCCCTGTGAGTTTATTAGCCAGACTTTTTTATTTTTAGTGGTACTCTAGGGTTTATAATCTACACCTTCAAATAATATCAGCACAGTTTGCCTTCAAATAATCACAGTCTACCTCTTTCCCGCTATCTCCATTCCTTCTGGAACTACACATGTGTTGTATATCTCTGTTATTATTCGAAGACTGGATGGGAAGGACTCCTTTACAGATCTCCAGAACTGTCTCTTTGTATAGCTCCCACTCTCTGAAACTCTGTCCCATGAGTTCTAGCTGCCTCAGTCTCCCCAAATTCAAACTGTTTCTCTTCAACTCAGTGAGACTGCTTAGCTCAGTTTGGGTTCCCCCTTCCTGGTCTGTAGCCTGGAAACTACTTGGGGCAATAAGCTTGAGCAATCACATCATTTGTTTCCCTCCTCTCTGGTTTAATAGCCCTGTACTGCTTGTTGTGCAATAATTGAAAAATGTTGTTTCATATTTTTGTCCTGTTTTCTAGTTGTTTATGGCAGAAGGAAAAATTCTCATAGCAGTTAATCCTTCAAGGACAGAAACTGAAGCCTTGTCTTTTCTTATTACAGTTTGGCTTGACATTCTTTTAACTCACATCATAGTAATACTTGAAGATTTTGAATTAGTTGCAGGCGGCTATATTGCTCTCAAAGTGTGGTCTCAGGCCTGGAATCTGCATTTCAACAAGGCTCTCAAGGGAGTCTTGATGAAGTGGCATTAGGGAGGGAGTACTGAGCGTGGATGTAAGTCCTGGTGCTACCACTTACTAAGTGTATGTTTATGGACATGTACTCTGTGCCTGATGCTGTCATAGGTGTTTTCAGGTGGGTACTTCAGCCTTGTCATTCTCAGAACCACTGTGCCTACCAAAACTGGGTTACATACTCTGTGTGTCCTTATTTCCTACTTGATTGCAGTTTTCTGAAGGACAGAAACAGTGTCTTGAGGCACCACTTTATTCCCAGTGCCTAGCATATAGTAAGTGCTCAGTAAATATTTATTGATTAAGTTAATTGAGTAATGTTATTTTCATTATATTTCATTATACAGATGAGTAAGCTGTGGCTCAGGGAGGTCAAACAACTTGCAGAAGGTTACACAACCAATAAGTGCCTGATCTAGGAGTCTTTCTGACTCGAAAACCCATTCCTCTTCGCCTCACCACCCTGCCCTAGATGTATCTAATCTTCAAGAAAAAGGACTATCAAAAGTACCCACTTGGGTTTCTCCTTTTCCAACAATAATAGATCTGCAAAGAGGCATTTATAGTTATCGTTTGGGTTACAAGCAGGCTTCAGTTCTACTTTAGCCTCTGGAAAAACTGAGACGGAAGCACAAAAAAAAAATTGAATCAGTGATAGGGTAGTAACTCACCTAATATGCTTAACATGATATTAACAATTTTTGGTTATCCTCATTCATCAGCATTTTTAGTTTCAGGCAAGCTGTAATGTGGGGAAAGAGAAAGGTGAATGAGAAAAGTGACTATATTTTCTTTTTATTTTTTTAAAGTTTATTTTAAGAGAGACAGAGACGGGGGCGCCTGGGTGGCGCAGTCGGTTAAGCGTCCGACTTCAGCCAGGTCACGATCTCGCGGTCCGTGAGTTCGAGCCCCGCGTCAGGCTCTGGGCTGATGGCTCGGAGCCTGGAGCCTGTTTCCGATTCTGTGTCTCCCTCTCTCTCTGCCCCTCCCCCGTTCATGCTCTGTCTCTCTCTGTCCCAAAAATAAATAAAAAACATTGAAAAAAAAAAATTAAAAAAAAAAAAAAAAAAAAAGAGAGACAGAGACGGTGTGAGTAGGGGAGAGGGAGAGAGAGAAGAAGCCTGACCCAGGGCTCGCACTCACAAAACTGTGAGATCATGACCTGAGCTGAAACCAAGAGTCAGATGCTTAACCAAATGAGCCACCCAGGTGCCCCTATTTTCTATCTTTTTATTACCCAGCCACCATCACCCCCCACCACACTCTTACATATAGAAACTTCCATTCTCTTACATATAGAGACCAAGTGCAGAACTTACAAAAAGCTGCTCTTAATAATAGTGACACTCAAGTCATTCATTCAGTAAGTACCAATTATGCACATACTATGTACTTGGCAGTACTAAAGGGAACAAAACAGAGAAGGTCCCTGCTGATGTGACGCTTTTACTCTAGAGGGAAAAGATAATAAATACATGACCACACACACACACACACAAACATGCACACGCACACACACACACAAGAAAAAGTCAGGTCATTGCAAGTGCTAAACAAAGACTTAAAATGGGATAATGACTGGAGAATGATCAAATGTGGCTTCTTTAGAAGTGATCAGGGAAGGCCTCTGAAGATTAGCTGGGGCAGCAGTGAGGGTCATTCCAAGAAGTAAAAGATAGCACAAAAGGCAAAAACAAGAAATTGTGAGGGCAAGTGAAAATTTGAACCAACTGGAAGCCACCAGACCTTTCCTCATCAAGGCCACTATTAATAAAATGTTCATTATGAATAGAATATGTTGTTATTTTGAACACATTCTTGAATTAGATTAAGTGGTATGAATATAACATGGAAACAAGACATTCAGGAAATATTTAGAAACTTAGAGACCTTGTACACTAGTTTCTCCCACCAAAAACATGCTAAAAGTAGAAGACAGCTAGCTATGAGTTTGCCAAACAAAATGATGGGCTTTGTATTTAAGGGACTGAAACCGCCAGGAAAACAGATGGAAAGTGAAAAGGGGGAAGCCTGCTCTGTGTTGAGCACTATGTTAACAGTCTTTACACACTTTACTAATTTCTCACAAGACCTTGCAAAGTAGGTGGTATTAAGCACATTTTACAGAGTTGCAAATTAAAGCTCCATGAAGTTAAACATCTAGAAAATACAGACAGATTCAAATCCAGAGCCACCTATTTCCAAAACTGTGCACCACCCAGACAGGCCTTTCGTTTCTGAAATTGCCTTTCACACTGTATTTTTCTAAGACCTCCTTCCTCTCTTCTGCCATGGTGAGAAATTTTGAGCCAAAGCCAAATTTTAGCTCAGCCCCATTATTATTCTCCTGACTCAGTCAAGCAACTCTTTCCTATACAGTTAACTTTTCAGAACAGTTTTCCATGATGGGTCCTAGTGAACAGGAGGCTTATTAATGATGCATGTGCTTCCTGTGGAGACCTGTTGCAGGAGAAAAGGAGCATTTGGTTTTAATGCCAAACAACAAGTTGCTAGAGAGAACAAAGTGACCATTCGACTTAAACATTGTGTCTAAAATTGTCTACATTGCAGTCCGACTTCAGCTCAGGTCATGATCTCTGGGCTCATGAGTTCAAGCCCCACATCAGGCTCTGTGCTGACAGCTCAGAGCCTGGAGCCTGCTTCGTATTCTGGGTCTCCCTCCCTCTCTCTCTCTCTCTGCCCCTCTCCTGCTCATGCTGTCTCTCTCTGTCTCTCAAAAATACATAAAAAAAAATTTTTTTAATTGTCTACATTGCAGATAAATCCTTTTTTTTTTTTTTGGTCATTTTTTTTAATGTTTACTTATTTTTGAGAGAGAGAGAGAGAGAGAGAGAGAGAGAGCGAGCGCAAGCGGGGGAGGGGCAGAGAGAGATGGAGACACAATCCGAAGCAGGCTCCAGGCTCTGAGCTGTCAGCACAGAGCCTGATGTGGCGCTCGAACCCATGAACCATGAGATCATGACCTGAGCCGAAGTCAGATGTTCAACAGGCTGAGCCATTCAGGTGCCCCAAATGAATCCTTTTTTTAAAAGAGTCTGAATACTGGGACTCCTGGGTGGCTAATTCGGTTAAGTGTCAGACTTCGGCTCAGGTCCTGATCTTGTGAGTTCAAGCCCTCCATCAGGCTTGCTGCTGTCAGGGCAGAGCCTACTTCGGATCCTCTGCCCCCCTCTCTCTCACGCCCCGACTTGTGCTCTCTCAAAAAAATAAATAAAACTTTTTAAAAAATTTAACAATTCTGAATACCAAGAACCAGGACAAAATATGAAAATTCATGACTTCTCCCCATCCTTTTATGTCAGGAGAGTTTCATTATTTGAATCTCACATAATAGCTTGAGCTGCAAATAAAGAAAACCAATAATAATACATAGTCCTCAGCACTATTCATTCTGTTTTTGATCAAACGGCCCTTGATCCTTATGATTCTACACCTTTCAATCTACCCTAAAATAACATTTATCCGTTTCAAAGTCCCCAACCATAAATCAGCCATAATGGAATCTCTTCTTCTTGCTTTTATTGCAAGGATATATGTTCCAACCTTCATGTCTAAAGTGTTTACCTGGCTTTTTCATAGCTGACTCAGTAGATTGGAACCTTTTAATGCAACCTGCATGGCATGCGGTCACCAAATCTATGTGAAGTCTTTATAATTTTTGTATGATTGATAGCATATTGCTCTTTACTGGTGAGGGAAACCATATCTATTTCCTGCTCGCTTCCTTTTGTAGATATTAAGTTACTTAATCCATTTACTTTCATGATTGGGACTTCAAAAGTAGAAATGTGAAGGAAAAGAGAAAAGCAACCAAGCTCAACCAGTCTGTACCTGATTCTTAGGCCTAGATCTTTTCCACTACATTATACTACCTCCTGGAATTATAAAATCTAATCTTCCTTTTCTGCACAGCAACCCAGATAGTGGGGAGAGATAAACGATTAATCCATCAATCAAATGCCCTGATTTTGGGAGAAAAAGAGCCCCTTTCTTAAGAGGAAAATATAGCACCACAATTTGCTTGTATATATAGCTTCCATAGCGCTATGGTTTCCCTAAGCTATTGTCCGTTCCCATCTTGTAGACCTTCATTCAACCCCTACTGATCCTGCACCAACTACTATTATCCTCTATTTTATTTTTTTATTTACTTTTAAGGTTTATTAATTTACTTTGAGAAAGAGACAGGGAGGGAGGGGCAGAAAGAGAGGGAGAGAGAGAATCCCAAGCAGGCTCTATGCTGACAGCACAGAGCCTGACACAGGACTAAATCTCATAAACCTGTGAGATCATGACCTGAGCCAAAATCAAGAGTTGGACACTTAACTGACTGAGCCACCCAGGCGCCCCTGTTATCCTCTGTTTTAAATGCATTTATCTATCTGTATGTCAGAACTTTCCACCAAGCCTACCTCTTTCTATTTCTTATGCCATTTCTCTCCAAAACAATTTATATGAAAGAGTTTGTGAACTGTGGTGTTCTGTCGTTCTAGGTATTATTACTAAATACAACTCAAGACCTATAAAACCTTCCTCAGACTTGCTTTGCCTACTAACATTGCACCTCTAATCTAGGAAAGGCACGTGTGTCTCAAAACCTCAGAGATTCATAAAATGAATAAGAAATTAATGACTGCCTTAGGAAGTTTATAATCTGCTGGTTCCCAGCCCTACTCTCCCTGTCTACTTTCCTCATCTGCATTTACCATTTTTGCCATTTTTGAATGTTTTTAATTGTTCCTCTTGTCACTTCTGTTACTGATCATAAACTCCCCCAGGATCGTGTCTGTACATTATTACCTTTGGCCAAAAAATCTGGGCAGTGTCATTCTATGAATCAGAACCATGAACTTTGTTGGATAAGCTCTTTATCTCCGAAATCCATTTTTTTTACTGAAAAATGCAAATAACAACACCTACTATATACAAAGTAATTGTTAGAAGTAAGTGAATAATAACTCTAATGTACAAAGTAGATAGTCAATAAATGGTTGCTACATCATGTCACTTGCTTGCTTTAAAAAAGAAGCCTTTAATAACACCTCTGTTGTCTTTCAAATTAAATGTACTGTCCCAGCTCACTATTGGATGCCCTCAAGGAAGACACCAACCTACTTTGTCAGCCTTCTCTCTTATGACTCCCTATATATTCTTTCACTCATCCCAAAAGTCCTACTCCCTGAATACACCCTCCTCTTTTCAACACGAGGGCAAACTGGTAGTAATTGTCATCTTTTGAATCCATTGTGTTTTAACGAAGTGTTTGATGGTTACATGTATTTTTGCTTAAAACCTGATTTTGTTTAATGTGTATTAATTTTCATGGTTAAAAGTATAAATCTAGAACCTCAGCTCCTTGTTTATTTTCAGACAGTGGCTCCACAGTCATCCAGCCGTGTGGCATTGGACATGTCATTTAATCCCTCACTATTCTTGCCTGTAAATGGAGATAATAACAGTTACCATCACAGAGCTATTGTGAGGATGCACAATAATTTGTGTAACTAACACAGTAAACTGTCAGTAAATATCAGCTGTTTTTATTCTGAGACTTTCTAGTTGTTTTCTTCTCATTCAACTCTGCAAGTTATTTTACAAATGCTGAGAAAGGTTAACTGGTTCTTTCAGAGTAACAACATACCAAGTCATTAGAAAAGATGAGATTTGAAACCAGAGCTGTCTGACTCCAAAATCCCTAACTTCCCACCACACTGTGCACATTGTGTGAATCTCTCTACCTGAAAAATGTCCTTCCTTATATCTAACTGAAATAACTTTCCCAAGCCCGTCTTAGGTTCTGTCTCCTTCGTAAAGTCTTTTTGATCCCCATCCAAATGTGATGTCTTCCTCAAAATCCGCCCAGCAGTGTGTCGCTCATTCTTGGCTAGCACTGAGCAGCAGTGACTTATGTACTGAATCACAAGCTCTTTGACCAGGGTAGAGGTTTCCCCTGAAAGAGAGCATTTTGCACCAAGTCCACACCCTGTTTCCTCTGCAGCAGAGCACTTTGCACCAACAGATGTTTAATAAAGTCACTTGAGTTGAACAGACGATCGTTGAGGTCACAAATGGAAAATTCTGTCCAATTCAATCCAGGAGTCAGTTACTTAACTAACACGTCTCTATACCAGGTCTTGTAGTAGACACTGGGTTCAAAGAGATAAGCAAGGTAAAATCCCTGCCCTCAAGGAGTTTTACAATTTGATAAAAGTGCTTTGAAACCAGAAAGTGGTTTTTTTAATCGGAGGCATTATAATTAATCAGATGAAAACTCACTTAGTAATGCGAAGGAATTCTCATTTATTGTTCGTACAGATACAGTTGTCTCCTCCAGCTGCTGTACCAGTTTAGACTACATCGTCACCTACCTCTTCAAGCACATAGCAAAAGAGGGCAAGAAGCCACTTCGATGCAGAGAGGCCACCCAGGCCGGTCAGAGACTCTTACATTTTATGCAGCAAAATCCAGATGTCCTACAGCAGGTAACTGGTGGTCGGTCACCTGACTTAAGAAACAGTTTCCCAGAAGCCTAGACCCTGAATATCTCTTAGAACAAATGGTCCTTGCCAAGACCCTTTACCAGTTACTCTCTAGGAGTATTTTCCCGCAAGGTAGGGTAGCACACTAGCTCACCCTCAAGAAATCTCTCTACGTCTTTTACCCCAGCGAAGCTAGAATGCAAAAAAAGGATAGCTCTTTCAGAGGCCTGAGAGCAATAAAAAGCGAAGCCAGAACTAGAAACAGTCAACCTCTGCTTTCTTTCCTGGAGCCTCTAAGTCTTCTAAAGTTTGCCTGTGAGTGCTCTGTATGTCAGGAAACGGCCACTTGCTGGGCTCCTAATCTGTGCCAGGCAACTTGGTGAGAACTTTCGGTTCATCATACTACAGTTGGTATCCTTCTTATTTAAGATAAGAAAAGTTCAGGTAGTTCATATTCCCAAGAGCATTTAAGTAAAAGGAATAAAGCCACAAGTTCTTTATTTTCAGATGTGTTTTCTGACTGGCTACTATGAGTTAGGTCCAAGTTTAATACTGTTTTTTGAAAACTCACTTCTGCAAATCACAGTAACAGCATGCATAAAAATAAATGACACATGCCAGAAATACTTCAAAGAGAATGATGCCATTTTTCTATGGAGATACCATCACTCTGATGTTCTCCCGTTCTACTGACTTTGGAAATGATGCTGTATACCGCTTCCACTTGTTTCATTTTGCCAAATTATCTTCATAATAGTTTGTGGTTTGCAAATGTAAACACTTTAGCAAGGTTACTAGCCTTGTTAAACAAGGCACGTGCCACCAACGGAAAGCGTCACTCTGAGTGAAGAAATGATGAACATAGAATGGGCTGGCCATGGAAGAGGTTTTCTTCCTGGCTGTCATTTTTTTTACTAATATGCAAATTAAGTTATATAAACTTACTTTTGGTGATGTCTCAGTAACCTGTTATTTTCCTTGTGGGGAGGTGTGTAATTAAGATTTTGTGTAACTAAACAAAGTGCTGTATGCCTGTAAATATTTGGTTATGATCCTGGAATTGTTACAACATGTTGGTGATATAGTAAAGAGAAGAGGAAGGTAGCACACGTAGTGAGGACTTTCTGTGTACAAGATGCAAGAGCCACTGAGATTCATAAGACATAATTTCTTTCCTTAAAAAGTTTCTGTCATGTGGGACAGAGATGATGGGTTAGTTACTAGGTAACAAATTATATGAATAATCAAATTATATGAATAATTTGATTAATAGAGTGGTGACAGAGATTGACACACGAGGAGAGGACTTTCAGAGAACTCTTCTCATTTACACCCCCACAACAACCCTGAAATGTAGATATCGTCATCCCCATTTTACAGATGAACAAATTGAGATGCAGAGAGATCAACTGGAAAGTGGAATTGAAACAAGGTTCGTCTGGGTCGAAAGCCTTATCACTTATACCATTGATTCTCAAGGGCCTAGTGGTGGGGATAAGATCTCATGTTCATCAGGAATGCCATTACAAGATATACATTTTTTTAAATTAACTTATTTATTTTGAGAGAGAGAGTGTCCTCGTGCACATGCAACCAAGGGAGGGGCAGAAAGAGAGGGGGAGAGAGAGAATCCTCAGCAGGCTCCACACCATCAGTGCAGAGCCCAGTGTGGGGCTCCAATCACCCACCACGCGATCATGACCGGAGCCGAAACCAGGAGTCAGACACTTAACCAACTGAGCTACACACACACACACACACACACACACACACACACACACACACACACATACATATATATATACACGAGGTGCCCCTCAAAATATACTTTCCATCAAGAATGTACCTCTCCTACCCCCTTCCCCACCTCCCCAGCTGCAGTAACCTGTGGTACTGTTGGGGGTGTCCTGGCCCTCCAGTGTTTTGCAAGGAGAAGGTTGAGAACCACAGACTGAGAGCATGCCGCCAGTGGAGAAAATAAATACCCATGAATTGGCCAGGAATCAGACCCAGCCCCCCACCCCACCGTGGCAAATGACAAGTCCACCACCAAATCCCTCCTGCCAGCACTGAGCCTGATCACAATATTGTCTCATAAACTTTGGCAGAAACTTTTAAGTTGGCAGAAAATTTTACCAAAATCAATAGGCTGTGATTCCAGACAAATACCATCAGACTGTGCAGAGCAAGTGATGTGGTTGTACAGGACACCATCAAGTTTGTCTTTACTCAGAATTACCATGCATTTGTTGGTTTAAGTAATTTCTGTGTGTTAATAATACTTGGTAATCCTTTATTTTATAGCATATGACTAAGTAGTGATATATCTTTATTAACAGCAGAATACATTCTATTTATTTGGAATGCAGGCTTTCAGATAGCATTTTAAATATTAATGACTGGTCTCTGGTAGTCAGCATAAATATGATTTGCATTAGCACTAGGTTATATCATCTTGAGTGCCTCTGATGTCAACTATTGGGTATAGTAATATCTGACATCACCTCCTTAGGTCACTGACAACTTTGACCTCTATTCTTATGCACAATTTCTGTCGTCTCAAAAGCTCTTTTGAATTGATTTGAAATTTTGACTCTGCCCTTTATGAGGCAGTAAAATTGATAATTATTCAGATGGGAACTGAGCACTGAGTGAAAAATCAATTCTACCCGCTCTCTGCTGCGTATAAAATTACTTCTGAGTCGGCTGGACTGAACGGATGGCCAGAGTAAAAGCAGCAGGCAGGAGTAGTGGGAAGAATTAGCCGGACAGAGCTAATAGCCTGAAGGGATGGACTTGGAAAAGAGGGAGTGGGCCAGTTGGGGGTTATTATGAGCAAGGATGGGTCCCATTGATCATCTGTTTACATCAGCTTTCCAAGACCTTATAAATCAGCCCTGAAGAGCAGCAGAACTCGAGATTTCAGCATCTTACCAGAGGGACTTTGTATTAGATTATTCTCATTTTCACACTCAGATGAAAAGTGAGCCATTGATTATTCATTGGTTGCCCATTAAATGCTGTTTTTATAGATGATTTGCCTATCACTGAAGGTAATGAACAAGGTGGCTGCTTTATAACTCGAGGTTTCAGTTTTCAAGGCATCTGTGTCGGTTAAGTAATGCCTAACCCTATTAAAAGGAATGGGTTACAAATTGCTTAACAGTGCTGAAAAACTAGACCCTAATGACTAATTGTGCTTGGAGTTTAGAGAGGGCTTGTCAGCTCTTTAAACTAAACTGATGCAATGATACTGCAATTATTTACCAGTTTGAACTGTTTTCCCCCCAACCTGGATGTATATTGCTGGAAGCATAACTGCATGATGAGTGTCCATTCCAAATTGTAAAAGTTATCTCCTCAAGCTTCCATAGCAAATGAAGCAGGAACCCACATAAATGGTTTTCCAATATCCTCAGAGACCTTTCGATTTGTGCCTACCAGCCTAGGAAGCACATTGTAAATGCCTTGCACCTGGAAATGTGCTTATCATGATCTGTTATGTGACTGTAGAGCCTCAGTGTCCTTATTTTTTAATTTAAAAAAAAATTTAATGTTTATTTACATTTTCTGAGAGAGACACACAGAGCATGAGTGGGGAAGGGGCAGAGTAAGGGAGACACAGAATCTGAAGCAGGCTCCAGGCTCTGAGCTGTCCGCACTAGAGCTTGAAGCGGGGCTCGAAATCACAAACTGCGAGCTCATGACCGGAGTGGAAGTCAGATGCTTAACCGACTGAGCCATCCAGGTATATTACTATTATATACTATTATATTACTATAATATACTATTATATTACTATAATATCACTAAATGCAGCCTGCCTTGGTTTCTTTATAAAACAACAAGGATATATGAACCAATGACGTTTCTAGTGTATAAGAGGAATACTATTTTCATATGAAGAATTTTTCTATGATTGTTAACTGATTCATAGAAAGTTAGAATTTGAAGATTATTTTAAAAGAGTTCTCATTTTACATATGGAATCTGAGGAATAGGGAAGTTGTTATGCCTCTTGTGAGATGGTACATGGTTCAGGAGCTGATAGTTTTAGTATCTATTATTTGAAAAAAAATTTTTAATGTTTTATTAATTTTTGAGAGAGAGACAAAGACAGACCTTGAGTGGGGGAGGGGCAGAGAGAGAGAGAGAGGTAGACACAGAATCAGAAGCAGGCTCCAGGCTCTGCACTGTCAGCACAGAACCCAACACAGGGGTCAAACCCACGAATCGTGAGATCATGACCTGAGCCGAAGTTGGACGTTTAACTGACTGAGCCACCCAGGCGCCCCAAAAAATTTTAATTTTTTATCTTAGAGTGAGAGAGAGTGAGAGAGGAGCAGAGAGAGAGGGAGAGAGAGAATCTTAGGCAGGCTCCACACTGAGAGCAGAGCCCCGATGCAGGGCTCGATCTCACCATCATGAGATCATGACTTGAGCTGAAATAAAAAGCCTGACACTTAACTGAGTCACCCAGGCACCCTCTCAATGTTTTTAAAAATATTCTCCAAATAAGCTATTGTCCATAATCTGTAAACAAATCTAAATTTGCTAGCATTAAATTTAGTCCACTTGAGGATCCACTGTAATTAAGTGAATCTATTTCAAATAAGATTACTGTCTTACCAGCATTCCTTGGACTTAACAACTGAGGGAACCCCAGTTCACATTATTAAGCAAAAAACTCCCCATGTATTTTTATGCCATTAACACAATAAACTACGGGCACCTGGGTGGTTCAGTTGGTTGAACGTCCAACACTTGATTTTGGCCCAGGTCATGATCCCAGGTTGGAGGGATTGAGCCCCACGTTGGGCTCTGCTCTAAGCATGGAGCCTGCATGGGATTCTTTCTCTCTCCTTCTGCCTCTCCCCAGTGTGCATATACGCACTCTCTCTCTTTCAAATAAAAAAATAAAAATAAAAAAGAAAGAAAATTTTAAGGACAAGTCAATAGTAACAGTGATTAGGCACAGATCTGCTACAATATTTGGAAGATTAAATTTGTGTGTGAAATGTTTTTAGTGTTATCTCTGGGCGTGTTAAGTGTTTGCATACGTAAGCCGAAGATCAGCACTCGTTCAGTTATATCACAGAGTGAAAGATTTGCCCAGATCACCAAATGCAGGAGCGTGTTTTGTAGAATTAGAGGGCAGTTCAGAAATGTGACTGATTCTTTTTCAAATTATAAGACTAGGACATTGATGATGAGTGCTTCTCTACATCAGAATTTCAGTTAAAACTAATTGTTCTAGAAAGAGTAGCACCTTCCACAGAAGTAGAACAAGAACTATGTGGCTATGTGGTTGTCAGCATCGCTGATTAGATCATTCAGCTAACTCATTAACAGGGTATTTTTAACAATTATATTCTGTAAAATCTAAATACATTGAAAGGAACAATTAGAACATTTAGATTTGAATTTATTTCACCCTTATCTATGTAACTATTTGGCACAAGTCAGCTATAATAAAAACCCAAAAAGAGTTCTAATTATGATTTTATCTCTCTTCTTCTCCTGCGCACACCCCCCTCCCCTCCGCACACACACACACCCCGACCGCAACCTGGCATTTAACTACAAATTGTGAAGAGCTGTCAGGAGCTATAAGAATCGTACTTCAGTAGGGATGTACGCTGAAAGAACATTCACCCTTTTCCTCAATCAGTCAGTCAATCAATGAAAATTGCTTTTGTATAGTGCTCTTCATGACATGCATCCCAAAGTGAATTACAGCAAAAGGGAAATCATCTGCTCTTTTTTCATTTTTGTGTTTAGATTGAAATGCTACTCTGCTCAACATTTTGACATACTGTACAAGACATCTTTCATACTTAAGGTTCCATTCCCTAAGACTAAGGAGGAGAAAGTGTAGCCACATATTTAACTCATGAGATTTTGGCCTGTGGAACCTGAGCAACACCCTCACAGTGGGAAACGCCTAAGTAGATGAAGTACGTTCATGTCTCTCAGCCTCTTAAAAAACAATTAGCCCGGTTTTCTAATGTTATCAGAGACATTTCTAGTGAACCCTAAATAGAAAGGGTGCCCTCCACATGACCCATTAACTCAGTCTGGTTGATTTGCAACTTTATTATCAAAAATATGGCAGTAGAGGGGCGCCTGGGTGGCGCAGTCGGTTAAGCGTCCGACTTCAGCCAGGTCACGATCTCGCGGTCCGTGAGTTCGAGCCCCGCGTCAGGCTCTGGGCTGAGGGCTCGGAGCCTGGAGCCTGTTCCCGATTCTGTGTCTCCCTCTCTCTCTGCCCCTCCCCCGTTCATGCTCTGTCTCTCTCTGTCCCAAAAATAAATAAAAAACGTTGAAAAAAAAAATTTAAAAAAAAAAAAAATGGCAGTAGATTGAAACTAAAACCCCATGCTGAAGGGACATTCACCACTGGACCAGAGGACAACGTGGCTATAAAGCACTTAAAGGAAGCCAGACATAGGTCAGACACCAAAAGTATAAAACAGGAACTCACATTTCAGGACAGAATTGTTTTTTGCACATGCTGCCACGATCTTGGTCTTCTTCACAGCGTTCTGTGCATGGCCTGTGTATTTATTTTTAGGAAAAAATACTACTGGCAAAATATAAGTGCTTACCGTGTGCAGGAAATAGCTCAAGCTGCTTACATACACACGTAATCTGATGTAATCATCACGTTTCTCTGTGAAGTGCTAGTATTACGATCACCACTTTGTAAATATAGAAACTGAGGCACAAAAAGATTAGGTACTTTTCCCAAGGTGACACATAGTAAGTGGAAAAGCTAAAACTTGGGGCTATTGAACTCCAGAGTTGACATGCTAAACCGCAAAGCTATAGTTTGTTGGCAGCGACTAATCAGAGGTAGCACATATTTTTTCAGCACTTACACTCCGGCAAGTTGAGCTTCCAGTAAGTCCCACCGGGGCCATCCCTAAGGTAGAGTGATTTAGAGCAGTCATCCTATACCCCAACTTTGTGCTGCAGCCGGGATGAAACAGATGGGCAGTGACCCAAAGAGGCAGTGGGCAAGGGAGAGGGAGGTGGCTTTGCCAGCTGGTACAGAAGAGCCTTGTGCTTCCCAGCATCAACGGCAGAGTGAACAGACCTTCCTCTAACTTACTCTATACCTGTACCCTATCGTTAATTCTATAGCCAGATCCCAAGAGTATAAAATGGAGTAGGACAGGTATCCTTGAGAAGGTCAGAGTCTAACAGTACAACTGTCTCATGATGTTCCTCTGTGTCTTTTCTCTAATGTCTTGGAGGTAGCTCTTGAGGTTTATTCTAACCTGATTTTTCTAGGACAGACTCAATATGGCAGCTGTGAAATGAAGGTGGGGAAGCAACAAGTGCTTTATATCCGTCCCCCATACCCGATGCATCTCTAGGCTTCATCCTGACTCTCACTACTGACTCATCAGCATAGAGTGCCAGTTTTCATCCCTTTCTGGTTACAAACAGCTTCTCTTTTCCAAAGGAAGCTTCTACTACTATGACTGGGTACCGTTAGCTCTATTGAAGGCTGTTCTTAAGGGCTGCTTACATTGGTGAGTCTCAAACCAATACCTTTGAGCATCCCTCTCCCTATCGTTTCCATTCTACAGAGTTTCACAAACTAAGGTCCTACAGAGCCACACAGAGAACTTGAATGAGGTAGACAGGAAAGAAACCAAAGTTGTGTACACATCCCTGTCTAACGGGGGCAGCCTCCACATAGTCCCAGCTTATTCTTGCCCTGTAAGAAAGTAGGACCCAGTGTTGCCAGCTATATAGAGATTACCCACCCCCACCCAAAGAGAACCAGAAATCCAGGGTTTTTTTCATGTTGGCCACTGATTGAAAATTTTTAAAAAAACAAGAAAATAAAAACACTCTGCAGGCCAGCAGTGGATGTCTGGTTACCGGTTTTCCACCAATGTATTATGTAATCCTAGAGAATTTCGGAACAGAGATCATGCAAAGCATGATTCCCGGTCTTTCTCACGGTCATCCCATGTGGCACTGCTGATGTTTTGATAATTTTTGGAGCACACTTTTTTGAGTAGTTGTTTAAAAAGGATGCTGTTATTTTGCTCATATATTTGATTCTGTACGTAAGTCTCTACTCAGACTTAAAGAGGGCGTTTATTTACTTTTAGGTTGTGTCTTTGCATACAGAACGGATGCAATAAACAGCCAATGAAACTCAGTTAACATCTCCCAAACATTTTTTTTATTTTCATAATAACCATATTTGTCTGAGGCAAAAATTAAAGTTCAGTTTGGTCAAGTATATGCGTGTGTGTGTGTGTGTGCACGCGCATGCACGCACGCTTGTGTGTACACACGCAGTCTAATTACTAAGGATCAAATAGAAATATCTGAGAGGACCAGGACTGGACAAAAGTGTCTAGATAACAGCCATATAATAAAAGTCCACAAGGAAAAAAATAAAATAAAATAAAATAAAATAAAATAAAATAAAATAAAAGCCCACAAGGGAGTAAAACTCTTAAGAGTGATGAATTTGTGACCACAACTCCTAAAGATCAGTTTAGAAAATTAAAGTACAGGGGTGCCTGGGTGGCTCAGTCGGTTGAGCATCCGACTTCGGCTCAGGTCATGATCTCACAGCTCATGAGTTCGAGCCCCGTGTCGGGCTCTGTGCTGACAGCTCAGAGCCTGGAGCTGGCTTCTCATTCTATGTCTCCCTCTCTCTCTGCCCCTCCCCCATTCATGCTGTGTCTCTCTCTGTCTCAGAAATAAACAAAAAAACATTAAAAAAAAGAAATTTAAAGTACATAATTTTAAAAATAGAAAAACATTAGTTTTTTTAAATGGCATCTGTGATATAAAATTATGTATCCATCTTTAGAAGGATGATTCTAGTCCACATTTTTTGCCATATACCCTATCTTTGCCATTTTGGTATAATTTTTGTTATGGAAATATTTGTCAAATGACAATTTCAACTATAACCCCGCAAATAGTATTTTAAGACCGAAAAATCAGTTCATATAAAAACCTATTCTTGATTTATGAATCATCAAATTATGTTCAGAACTGTCATACCTGTCTTTAACAGAGTACCTTTTCTTCGCCAGAGATCACATCCAGCTTGATGCATGTCTCAGCATCTAGCAGAGCCTGACCCTTGTGACAGTCAATGAACGTCTGCAAAACCAACCCCCAAAAGTTAATTTTCAGAATTAAAATCTGCAGGCGGTGACTTTATGTTTCAAATCCAGCATAGTCATAGGTCACTACATAATCAAACAAAATGGTAGGGCTGAGATAAGAGTATACCATTATATACTGTATAATAATCCTGCTGGAATGCCACAAGAAAATTTCATTCTACACATGGGTGAAGAAAGGAATAAGCATTTCACATATTGTTCCGAACAGCTAACGGAACAGAGAAGGGTTGGGTTTGCTTTTTTTTTTTTTCACTAGGACATGTGTTTTTTTTACCTCTAAGCACAGTTTAAAGATGTAATCCATTGATAGCATAACTTGCCTTATTAATTGAAAGGGATGGAATCCACCAGATGTAGCCCAAACCAGCAGAGAGTTGGGTGACTAAGCAACAGCAAAGACACCATATTGAGTGAGCCAGAATTCAGTCTCCAAGTCATTTATTTCAACCAGTGACAATACATTTAAACTCCTGTGCCTCAGCAGTGATTGATGGTTTAATATCATATATAATTTTTTTAATGAAGGAAAAACCATTTAAATATGTTACCATTTGCACTGGTATTCTCCTATGTACATAACTGCATTTAATCATTATGGGGATTGTTTTTATACTTGTGTAATTTGTATCCAAGAAATAACTGTCAAAGCCATCTCACGCTGTTGCTGGAAATGGTACAGTGTGCTTCATACTTGAATAGATTCATTCTTCCCTGCACATAATTAAGAGTGTTGGAGCTTTTTCCCTGCCACCACATAGGAATTCCATGTTTACATTTCTGAGAATGAAAAATTAGCCACAATGTGCTTTTTCAAGTTCCCATTTTCTGACACTATGATATTTAAGTACCTTAGTTCTGTACCAGTGTATGATTTGAAGAGTTTGATTTTAAGACTTTTAATATTAAAATACATAATAAAATTTTATTATCTAATTACAAGAGGGTTTAGCCTCTTATTAAAGTTGCTAAATCAGGCCTAGATTAGCATCATAATAACACAGTTTGACATGGAATACTCAAAAGTCAAGTTCGAAGGAAGGGACGGGGTTTTTTTTTGTTGTTGTTTTAGGGGGTTTTCTCCTGCACCCATCCCTTGCACAATATAACAAGGATGAAATGCATGTATGGAAACAAACAAGGAGCAATTTGGGATGCTGGAGAAGGAGTGGAGGTGTCAGCCTAGGACGGTACCCTTAGGCAAGGCAGCTGGTATATGTAGCCTTTTGTTTATCTGCTACTGGTTTATGTAGCCTTTAGGCCGGCACCAGAAACAATCACTCCTACAGGGTCAGCTGCTGGTCAGAAGCAAAGTAAGAAAAGATTTTGCGTTCAAACGCGCAGCCATAATTTCTGTACAGCTGGCACCTGCTACTGGTGCACAGCATGAAGGTGAAAGGTCAAAGAGGCAGTTGTTCAAAACTCAAGAATGGCTTAAAGGGACTTGTAGATTAATCTGCTTTATTAACTTCTGTATATTAGATAACTATTGCTGTGAATGACAGTACATCTTTTTTAATAAGTCGCATCTCTTTCTCTTTTAAATTAGCTTTTGAGTAATGAATATTAAATAGAAAGCATTTCAGGGGTAATTAAATGAAAACAGAATGATGTCATTTTACAATTATATTTGTATGTTTATAGAATAGGGAAAGTATAATGTTTTCCAAAGAGCTAAAAAAAAAGAAAAAGAAAAAGAGCCAGCTCTTCATAAAGAAGAACTTGAAATAAATAAGTCACATGCCCATTAGCCTTTGTGTTTAAACTAAAATATATGATGTAGTTTGTGACTTAGCATGAAGTCACTGGGTGCTGGTGGCTTGATTTGGCATTCCCAGGGGCTCCAAGTATTTTCTTTATGAATTAAAGTGACTGCAATCTGTCACCGTTCTTTTATCTACAGTTTAGCACAGTCAGTTTTGCTATTAGTCTGCAGCAAACGTTCTCAGAATAGCAAAGGAGTTGTACAAAATGAACAACGGCCATACCTTTTCCTTCACACTCATGTAAAACAGATAGAAAACATTTTATATGGGGAAAAAATGCAGTTTTACACAGATTGAGCCCAATAATAATCAGGCATGCTTTATAACAGTCTCTCACCCAATATGGTAAATGGCAAGCAAGATGGTTTTTAGCCTCTCCGTTAATGATGATCGGCATAATTGGCTATCGTGGTAAATTAAGAATAAAAGTCCACTAAATGTGTCCTTTTTTAAAGCCTCTGCAAGGAATATTACTAATGTACAGATTAAATACTGACACCACCTCTGGGGAAGTGTCTCACAATGTGTGTTCTAAAGAGATGATTTTGTCTGCTCTCAGAAGTTCTGTAGATGAAACCTCCCTTTTTATGTGAACACAGCCCAAGTAGCAGCATTTACCCATATTTCACACACACGAGTCATTTAGGAATAGCACTCCCAAGTCGTAACACAAGTCAGTCTTTATACACTAAGCCATGTTTCTGTGACATGTGAAATGACACTGAGACAATCTTCCTGTGTCACACCCAAGCCAGCCCGGGGCTCACCAGAAGGATCCTAAACTTGTATGATATCACAAAGAAGCTGATGATCTTGACCAGAAAAGATTTGAGTTGGAAGTGGTTCCTTACCATACCACTCCAAAGTGAAAGAATTTCCACACCTCCTTCTTAAAGATCTAGATTTTTTCCCCCATCCTAAAATAGAAGGCTTATTTCCTGCAGAGTCACTAGGACCTAAGAGGTCACTAGGGAAGAGCGACCTCAGACTCAGATGATGATGATGATGAATGACTATGATGAAAAAGAAGTAGAAATAATTATCATATGCTGGGCTCTGTGCTAAGTACTTAAATATACATAAATATATTTATATATTTATATAATTTGTATTTATATTTATAAAGTTTCACTACTTCGTGAGGTAGATACTCTTTTCTACATTTTATAATCAAAGTATTTTAATTGCAGCTTTAAGAAATCAGGTAGCTTACTTGGTATCATACAGCTAATAAGTAGCAGAACCTTGTGCTCTTAACAACATTACTTTTAAATGACCTAGAGACAGGATTGGTGGAGCTGGAGGGTGCAAAGGCAGGCTGGGGTGGGGGTGGGGGGTGGGGGCACAACATTCATTCAGTTATAAATCCCTAAGCAAAGGGCCCTTCCTTTGAAAATTGATGAGATAAGAAGCAAGCACTTGACCCAGGTTGGCTCAGTGAGTCCTCTTCCCCAGACTTAGAAACTCCCGTGGATTTAGAGGATGTTGGTCAGCCTCTGGTCTTCACTTGACGTGAAGACTTGAAAAACCAAGAGCCATTCTCTGCTATGTGCTCAGAGAAGTAGCCAGTTCACAGCAAGAGAAAAAAGCAGCAACATGCTGGGAGGATCTCGAAGGAGATCAGCAGCCCCAGAGAGAGGCCAAGAAAGATCGCACCAGCCTTCCCAGCTGTGGTTCCCAGCTGTTGAGAGGCCTGCCTGCAGTGTCTAGTCTGGGGGTCCTCAGGCCACCCCTTTTAGGTCTGAGTTTTGTCTATAGTAGTTGCTGTCCTCACAGCCAAAAGATTCTTGACTCACGGAAGTGTGAGGACAAAGTGAACCAATGAGTATAGACTCACCTAACACAGAGAAGGTATTCAATAAATAGGGAAAATTTGAAAAACAATATACAGGTACCAGTTAACTTTTTTATCTCCCTAAGGAGAACATATACCTGCTGTTCATGTATACAAATGTGAAAAACATCCTTTCCAGGAAATCCCAAGGCCGTGACTTCAGCCAGATTACCTGGGTCTTTCTGGTCCCACACTCGTGTTCTGCCTGTCTTAGAGTTTGTGTGACACACATGCTCAAGATCACAAACCCTCACTGGACTGGGTGGGGGCACAGTGTGAATGTGGATCTGATTCTTGGCCTCAAAAAGACTTTTCCTCACTTACTCTTCCTGTGTACTCCAGGCATCGTCTTGCAACAGCAGGAATGAAAAGAAACTCCGGGACCGTTTCCATTTATATGTCTTCACACCTAAAGCCTCTTCTGAATCTCACAGCAACTCTAGTGGGAGGGTAGGGTCAATATGGTTTATTTTCTTAACTTGGGAAAACGAGTACATCAACAAGTGAAATCCACAGTGCCCATATGGGACAAGAATGCAGAGGTTCAGAGAGGCGAAATAATTTGCCCAACATCACCCAGCCAGTAAATAGCAATACCTAGAATGTAATAACTAAGGCTTTGTTGTCTCTGGATCTGACAGTTTTTATGTTATCAGGGCCTCCCAGGGCCTTCACCTACTCTTCTTTCCTGGCATTTCTCCCACCTGTATTTCCCCAAGTGGCATTGTGAATGGTATGAGAAGCCCTTTGAGTTTCTTGAAGGAATGGCACTGTATAAAGTATCAGCTTGATGATGGTGTGATTTATTCATTTTACAGTTATTACTGGTTTTTCACCTACTTGAACAGTTAATAATGTCTGTGCTAGAGATGTGAACTGAACTTTTTGTATTCGTTTTCTGTCTTAACTGTTGGAAAGTTTTTAACTAGCAGCAACCACTTGGTGAGGCTATGAGCTCATGTAGTATGTTAAAGAAGAAAGCTTCTTATTTGATTACGATCTGATTCCTGCTGGCAGAACAAGATAAAAGTTCCCTAATCCTCTGACCTGTCATGAGTTACTGCTACTTTGTCTGCTTTGCAACCAAAAAGAACTTTTGCATGTTAATTCTTTATCCCTTGTCATGCTTAGGAAGATACAGACTGAGTGCTTTCAGACTTGATGAAATTCTGTCCTCCTTCAGAGCTGTCTAATTGTACATTCTGTATTCGTTGAGGATTTTCTGCTTTACGGCAATCAGAGCAGACAGACTGTGCAGTCAGCGTACCTGGCTTTGAATACCAGTGATGCTACTTGGCAAAGTTACCTTACCTCTTCAGAGATACCAGCAACTCAGCCAGGGCAATTCTGCACCTTGCTGGAGCTGGCCCCCAGGATCAGGTAGTTGAACTAGTCCCTCCTGTGGTCTCATGCCCAGACTCCCCAAGACTGTAGCCAAGACTCCTTGCCTCAGCTCTTTCCCATTCTGTCACTCCTCAGTCTACCCCATAACTTGGAACATCACTACTGTGGAAAAGAGGAACATTCAGTGCATACTTAGTTGAGGTCATGTGAATACGGCATGTAAAGTAAACTGCTAAGAAGGAGTGATGGGAAGTGCAAGGCCTGGAGGGAACTCTCTTAGGCCCCAGAGAGAACCACCAGAAAGAAAATCCTACGCAAGAGCTGTGTTAATGCCCATCCTTAATGTGGCATCTAGTTTTAGATAGGACAAAGAAGTTCCACTCGGGAAACTAAAAGCGTCGATCAGAGTTAAGTGCATGATGACCCTTTCTCAGAGACCCTTGAAGATTGGAAGGAAACAACTTGATGGGTGGGCAATAAGAGATTGATAAATACTTAGGCTCCATGAGTTTCTTAAGGCCACAAGGACCACATTTCAATTCTGTGCCACCGTGCTGTGCCTGGCACATAGTAGGAGCTCAGTAATTCTTTGAGCATTCATCGAATAAGCATGAGAAATGAAGAGGGAGAGAAGAAGGAAGGAGAAGCCCCTAGCAGGGCACCTGACACATAGTAGGCACTTAACACACGTGTCGCCTGTGTGCGCCCAGCACGTAATGAGAGCTGCTAGTAGAATATTAGTGACTTGAAACGTGTGCAGACGAGAGAAAGCTAGTAGACATCAAGCGGGGCTCATGGCCCTCCAGAGGCCTGGCCTGTTTTGGAGTTTGCCCTTTAAGGAAGAAGTTCTGCCCTCAGCAAATGTTAGGTTCTTATCCCTCAGAAGGAGCAAACCCTCCCTCCCCAACCCCGTCTCTTTCCCGAGCCCCCTGTGTTACAGAAGGGCTGGAAACAAATTGACAGAAACCTGGAGGAAAGAACTCAAGTGATTTAGGAGAATGGAAGGGCTGGCTTATGGGGCCAGATTAAAGAAGCTAAATATGTATAGCCTGCCTAAGTGACAACTAAATGGGGCATTTGATAAGTCTATAAATACTTGGAAGATGTAAATGCCAAGGAGGAAAGGGAATTACTTAGCATGGCACAATGGAGTATTGGCATAATGGGATATTATTAAGAAAGGGAAAATGAAGGTTGAACATCAATAAAAAGCTTCCTGACAAAGAGAACCGTTCCTGACAAGGGACACTATTAAGTTATGTGCTGTGGGCCAAGGGAAGTAATGGCAACCCTGCCATTTCTCAGGGTACTGGCAACAGAGCCAGCAAAGAAGGAGCCAGGCTCTGTCCTGACTGAGGTGCAGAACCCAAGCAGGTAACCTTCCGTGTCTGTGCTCTCCCAATCCCAGGACAGGAACAGAGATGCATTTTATTGGGGGAAGTCGGATGGCCCCGGCCTCCTATGGGTTCAGACCGTCCGGAGAACAGCTACACCAGCTTTGCCCTTCTCCTGTGTCACTGCCAGATTCATTCAACTTCAATGGCACCCCATTTCCTGCAAGATAAGACCCATGTGCTCTAGCACACATTACTAGGCCCTTCACAAGATCTGGCCCCGGCTACCTGATCATCCTCCTCTGCCACCACCAGCCCCCTCACACCCTCTCCAGTCTCACAGAACTGCTCGCCATCCCCCCAAATACTTCTCCAGACTTTTGTACCTGCTCGCCTTCTGCCAACCTGACTGCCTGTCAGACTTTGCTTATTCTCTATGAGAGCTCCCTCCGCACGTCACCTGTGCAGCCTTCCTTGCCTGTCCCCCACCCCAAGGCAGAGTAAGTCAGCCTCCTCTGGTCTCTTAGAGCCTCCCGTGCAAGCTTCTGTGGCACTTGCTGTGCTGTGTTGTCATGCTGTGTGTCTCGTTCCCTACTTGATTGTGAGCTCTTCGAGGGCTGGGACTGTGCCTTGTTCATCTGTATGTCCGCAGGGTGTGACACAGAGCCTGGCACAAAGTAGGTGGTTGGTAAATGTCTGAATAAATTAAGGAACGAGGTGCTATTCCTATCATTCTTTAGGCTTCCTATGTAATTATTAGGACAAAAGAGCTTCCAAATCTCAGTAACATCTTTGAATCATCCCCTTGGCCTCCCGGCCAGCACTCTATGCCATTTAGATGACTATAAATAAAAACCCTCAAATCTGAAAGGCAGCATGCTGTCCTCTGTGGTTTCAACATAAACTCTAGACTAATCTTTAATGGAAAATGCTTCTGAGGGCCCTGTGAATGTGCCACAAAAATACTTTTTTTTCTCTCCACACAAAGTCATTTGAACATAATAAGTAAAATAATCCTCCACTGTTGGTTATGAAGATTTTTAGGTCCATCTAACTAAATCCCTTCAGGAAATCAGGGAGAATGTAGTGACAGATGAGAGGCAGTGAAACATGGAAACTCCTACTGTAAGGATAATATATTTATTATGAAATACAATATTCATTGCACTCTGCTTTGATGACTGCATGAGATGCCCTCGTGCCATTAGGCCTTATGTTGCTCTGTTTTGAAATACAAGATTCATTGGGAAATGTTGTGATGACCGTTCATGCTATTTCCCACTCTCTTCCCTGATTTTGAATGGCCTCAGTTAGAGTTTACTTTATCACCAAATACTTAATATAAACGTGTGTTTGTACTTTTCTCTGTCGTGCGTGTTTATGTACTCTGCTTGGGGTTCATTCCACTGCTCCTTACTTCCCGAGTTCATTGCCGGGCTGTTGGGCTGTGGGACAGCGGCGGCCCCTCCACTGCATTTAGCACTACAGGGACAGTCTAGCCCCCAGGCCCTTTGCATTTGAGGCCACGCTCCTAAAGCTCTCACTTTATCTACAGCTTCAGTGGCAGGTTGTGTTTCTTGGAAAGCTGTCATTGCCTAGGAAGAAAATGGGATATGCAGTCCAGGGTTCTGACCACTTCTGTCTCTCTCTGCTACCAGCCTTGCTGGGGCCCTTACCATTTCTCCTGACCCATCGTTGCCACGCCTCAATCTCCCATTGGTCATTGTTCTAGATCCCAGAGCTCAGCGTTCTTCGGAAATCCTTTGAAGGCTACCCTTTAGGTACTGGCCCAAACTCACTTCTGCATTTAGCGTGACAGCAAAGGCCTTTTAGAGCCTGGATTCGGCCCAGACTTCAGCTCCCTGCCCTTGGCTCTGATCCTTTCCATTCAAAAAAGGTTTCTCAGAAGCTTCCCTTGCAGGGGCTGACTGTCCCCTCAAAACATCCCAAGCCCTGTGTGCTTTGCCTTTTCTCCTTCTATGTCCTCTAATACATTCTTCCTCTCTGGTGATGCTTATATGCATCTTTTTTTTTTTTAATGATGTGGGGGGGGGGTTAATTTATTTTTTAATGTTTATTCATTTTTGAGAGAGACAGACAGAGTGAGCAGAGGAGGGGCAGAGAGAGAGAGGGAGACACAGAATCCGAAGCAGGCTCCAGGCTCTGAGCTGTCAGCACCGAGCCCAACAAGGGGCTCGAACTCACAAATCGTGAGATAGTGACCTGAGCCGAAGTCGGACACTTAACCGACTGAGCCACCCAGGCACCGCATCTTTTAAAAATTCAAAATTCATTTTAAAATACGCATCTTTTAAAATTCAAGTTAAATATCACCCATCCTATGAAGATTGGTCTTTTGGGGCAGAACAGCACGTGTGCCTTTGGGAGTCTCTTTTGAGCTTGTACATGTTTGCTAATTTAGGGGCCACCAGAAGCCAGTATAGGCCATTAGAGTTTCAAGAATCTGGCTGTGTGGCAGTCACTCAGGAATAAAAATAAGAAGAAAATGGCTTCGGAGTTGAAGGCTATTCCTCTATGTACAGATTTTCCCAACATTCCCACCCAGAGAAACACAGATGATGTTTTTGACAAGTGATGCTTAATTTTTACATCAGATGGAGAAGTGTTTTGTCTGATGCTGGCAAGAGAAGAGTGAGAGTTTCCCAAATAATGCTGAGTGGCAAACCCTACAGCCTTCCAGTGCCCCAGGTTTTCTGGTTTTATTTTAATGCAGCAAGCAGCTTTATGAGATCTGCAGCCACTTGAAATATGATTTACTACTCGTAAAAAGTTTCAAATGGATAATGAAGATTCAAGAATGAGACTCACAGTGTAGTGTAGTCAATTTTGTTGCTCTTGCTCTCCAGTACGTCTCTGCCATTGAAATGAATTATTTATTATAATTTATTTCAACCATGGAAAATAAAACTGTTTTCATTGTGATGTGCGCTGTAACGTTCGGAGTAGACACATTACATGCAGTACTCTCAATTAATTAATCCTGAAGTTTCGTTCCAACTTTATCTTCTTTCTTATAAGCCAGGAGACTGGCAGGTAATTCTTTCCCGAATAAACTATGATTAAAATGAATGTTTGGAGAACTAGGGGTAATGTTGGTAATGGAGAAAATTGAAACCACAGCAAAACCAGGTTGTGTATTTCCTTAGATTTTACAATGGATGGAAGAGTTTTTCTAATATTCTAGGCCATTTATCACTTGGAGAAAAAAGCGTCTTGTAACTTTCTGTTAAGGAGGAGGTAGAGGCAGAGAGTGCTGTTAGTTTAGATGTGGAAATATGCGCTGCTAATCTGTGACCAAAACCAGCTGAATTAATCAATCCTGTGGTTCGTTTATTGGTAAAAAGATTTTTTTTGCTTTTTTTTTTTTTTTTAACTTTGAGCAAAGCTAGCATTGTGAAAAGGCCAAATCGGCAGGACTCCCAAATGAGTTTCCAGAGGAGACTGGGTCACCCATAATTGATTACAATCTTGTTTCTTTAAAAAAGAGGCTCACTGCATCTTGCATTTTGCTTGATTTTTTTTTTCATTTAACGTGTTGAATACTTGCTACTATTATGAGGCTGTAAAGACACAATAAGAACTTAGGAAAGTGTTTAATATGTACAGATATTTAACGTAACCTAGATGGTGCAGCGTAGTTAATCCAGGCAGGAGAAGATATACTTATTTGTCCATTGCTTTCATTTTTTATAACATTCCACTGCTATCACATTGGTAGACAGCAGACGGATAGAACAATTGATTCATTTTCCCTAAAGATGACTAGTATCTAATTTGAGGAGGATCACATTTCAATATCTGCTGTGCACGTGGCCTCAGGAACAGCACTTGGTAATGACAGCAACTCCCTTACTTCCACAAGCACTGAAAACCTGGAAGCTTTTCCTTCTTCAGCAGTGTTCAGATCCTCCCAGACTCTGGCTCTCCATTCTGGGCATGGGACTCCGGAAAAATTGCTGTGGAGATGGGTGGGAGGTTTTTCTGCTCTTTTGGATCCTGTTGCACTATCCAGGCAGTCCTGGTTTTGCTTTGTGTTTTTGTGTCAGTGTTTTTAGCTAGGGCCAACCTTCCGCCTCCTGTCTTACTGGCCTTCTGAAAGGCCAATTTCGTGTACCAAGAGCTTCCTGAGACTCAGAAGCAGCTCTTCAGTTTGTTATTATGGGTTGTTCCTCAGACATCACCAACTCATTGCATCAAAATCAAGAACAATCTAGCTTGGCCAGGGGTACAGGTAATTTTGTATTCTACTCCTCTTCCCATTAAGGCCCCTAACCTAACAGATTAAGTCACCTCTTAGGCACAGCTCTGACCACCCTTGCTTTGTCTTTCTCCCCCGCCCCATTTAGATCAGGGCCCAGGGTGGCTTCATCTTTGGCCTCTCACCTGTCCTCTGGCTGTCCTTCCTTTGTCAAACCAAAGCCTCCTTCTCAGGCCCTCTTTGCACCACCTTTCAGACAGGACAGATTACTCTTGTGCCATCCCCATTTTCCATTTCCCTGATCAAGAGGCAGCAAAGTCGCAGTATAACGAAAATGTGTGTGACCCTGAGAAAAGAGGCGGGGATAGAGAGGGAAGAGCTGGACCTCCCTAACTATATTGAGGATTTGATCCCCGCAGTATCAGGGCTCATAGCGTTACTCGGGTTCAGTTTTTGTCTCTCTGATACAGGTGGGGAGCAAGAGGCAGGGTTAGAATGTTTTCATCTATTTCTTAGAACTCTGTGGAATAGTGTTTAGTTGTATTATTCGGTAGGCTCTAAGAACATGAACAGTGAAAAGTGTTCACCTTGTAGGGAACATTGTAACTCAAAAGAAATTAGCTTAATTTACTGTTTTCAATGATGTTAATGTAAATTACCATGTACGTGGTACTTTTGGTGGGAGGGAGATGGTTATTTTTAGAAAAACGTTCAATGGAGCATTTTCCAGAGACAATCTATTAATTATGTCTACTGTTGTTCATCTTGAGAGTCTGCAAATAATGTTAACCACATTTATAAAAGCTGTAGGTAGGAGGCAGGAAGATCTGCAGACTCTCCAGGAATTGCTGCCCTGGATCCTCATTGTGGGGATTCCAGCAGCTGCCTGACTCTTCAGCAGGTGGCAGGGTGGCTGAACAGAGGAGATGCGTGCGGGCGGCCTGTCCGGGAGGCTCGCTGATGGTGCCAGACTGAGCCATGCCCAGAAGCGAGCCTCTCCTCCCACACCATCCGTTCCCTGGCAGTCTGCAGCAGGGGCCAGACACAGTGCCCCCGCCACCACTGCTGGCGGTCTTGATCCTCACACGCAGCCCCAGAGTGGCAGGCGACAGGCTGGCATGGTGGTGATGAAGGCACGGCCTCTGGACTTGGGCAGACCTGTGCACGTATCTTGCCTCACTTCCTGATAGCTGGTAGCCTGATGCCTTGAGCAAGTTACTTACTCACTCAGGACCTCAGATCCTTAGTCTATGAAGTGAGGATAATGCCTACTTCAAGGTTACCTGAGGGGTAGAGACAGCGTATACACGTGCTGAACAGAGTGCTGAGCTCTCCGTAAACGGTCACTGTTAGTACCTTTGGGCAGTGAGAAGACTCATCCGGCACAGCTTCTTGGGTGCAAGTGCTTGTTGGTGGAGAAGACGGTGGGTCAGCCTTCGGCCTTTGTAACCCGGAAGCCCCCCCACTGAGGGCTTTCCCTGGGAGCTGCTGGCTGGAGGGACACCAGGGACTTAGAAGAGTTCTCAGGCTCTGAGCACAAAGGCCAGATCCTTGGAAGCGAACAGTGTATTGGTTTAGATATTTATCCATTTCAGATTTTAGCCAGAGATTGAGGCCAGAACTCTGTGTTTTATACAATCCTCTTTCGGTTCTTTAGCTCCTTATACGCTCTTGATAGTTGATTTCATCCTTTCTCATTCATTTATTCGCATATTCATTCTTTCATTCAGTAGCTATTTCCTAAGCCTCTGGTGTGTGCTAGATGCCATGCTGGTCACTGGGGACACAGAGAACAGCCCCCGCCACCGCCCCATGGTCCCTGCACCCAGGAGTTTACAGACAAGTCTGACTACCAGTCATAACCCCGCACTCACTCCGGCCATGTGACCCCAGCCATCCCGCTCTACCAGCTTCTAGATCCACTGGGCGTCCAATTTCTTTAGAGTACATACTCACCATCTAGCAGCAAAGCATTCAACACAAACCACATCTTTGCTTATTCTGCATCAGCAGGAGACAGAACAGGAAGCATCTGAAGTGAGAGCATGTAATTACCACCTTGTGGTAGGGAGAGTGCCACCCAGCATTCTCGGGTTGCAAAGTCCACTTGGCTTGGGGCTTGTGCCCAAAGCATCTTAGGGTGGGAACATGGGAGAGTTGCTGAGGAGTGAACAGAGATCCAGATGACACAACATTACTTTGGGTTTTTTCGTTTGTTTTTAATTTGTTTTAATGTTTTGGTTTTTTTGTTTGTTTTTGTTGTTGTTTTATTTTGTTTTTTTGAGACAGAGACTGAGAGCAAGCGGGAGAGGGGCAGAGAGAGAGAGGGAGACAGAATCCAAAGCAGGCTCCAGGCTCTGAGTTGTTAGCACAGAGCCCAACGTGGGGCTCAAACCCACAAACTGTGAGATCATGACCTGAGCTAAAGTCGGACGCTTAACCGACTGAGCCACTCAGGCGCCCCAACATTAGTTTGTTTTTTCTTTCCAGGTCAGATATTTGTAGTAGCTTTGTATTTTTTGGAAGATTACAAGTTTTCAGAACAGCAGAAACACTGTCATTCAAACTCCATGCTAATACGTGTGCCAGACCAAATAGGGCTGCTTTTTGGACTATTTCCTATGGTAGGTTATTTTTTTATTGCAACTCTTATTAAATTTAGATAATTGTGAGGAGACTGTAATCTCATGGATCTGGACATAATCAAGACATGAAATGGGGTTCTTCCTTGAACCGTGAAATTCCACTGGATCACACCAAAGAGGGAAACCATAGTTGCAGTAAAGGAATACCGGTAATTATTGAGTGCCTACTATGTGGCAAACACAGAACAAAATGTTTGATATAGACGAAGGAAATCAGTCCTCAAAGCAGCCCTTCAGAGTAGTTGCTGTAATCTCTCATTTTATAGGTAAGGAAATAAAGGCTCAGAGAAGTGAAATGACTTGCCCAGCATCCTAGGTTAGGTAAGCAGGGCCGGATTTGGCCTCATTTCTGACTGGCTCCAAAGCCTATCCCTACCATACGATGTTGGTTTTGTTTCATTGAGAGAAATTTCCTACAAGCTCAACGTCAATGCCTGTGGGAAGACAGAAGGAGAAGGAGTAAGTGCTGAGGCAATGGGGAGCATGGTTTTTCTAAGTGGACCAAGCCACACAGCTCCCCTTCCCAAATGGCTGCTCCCCTGGTTGGGTGTATGAGCTGCTTGAGATAATACAGTGGATAATGTATGTGTTGGACACGGGCCCTGAAAACTGCAGCCTTGGTTGGACATATCTAAAATGGCCATTCCAGCCATCCTGTAACAGTATGGGAAGTGAGCAGAAGTTGGGGGAGTGGAGGCCCCGCTCACAGCACCCCTTGTACTAAATCCTGTGGTGCTTTGTGACTCTGCGCAGGCTGAGGTGGGCTGGGGCAGAGTTGCCAAGGGCTCTCTCCTTACAGTCTTCGTCTGTTCGTGTCATTAACCAGAGAGCCTTCCACGAGAGATTTTGCAGTACCTGGATCAGGATTCTGTACTTACGCATTTTACCCAGTTTTCTTCCATATGGGGAGAGGGAGAGCTTATCCAAAGGAATTTGCCACATTGCTTGAGCTGTGTCCCCTGTACCCTCTAGGATTATTGGAAAGAAGAAAAAAAAAGAATTCTGGAAACGAGCTGCCATGTCAATACCACTTGAGCAGATTTGCTCACTAATTTCCATTTTTCTGGAAGAGTAAAACAATTTTTTCAAAAATCAGACACTTTAGCCAACTTTATTTTTAGAAAAGTATTTTATTCAAACATCTCCTTACTTATTACAGACATAAATACATGCATTCAGACAAATGAATCCACAGGAGAACCGTATAAAGTAATTGGCACATCGCTTCAGGATGCTTTGTCAGTTACTAGAGGAGTTTGGTGCTTCTAACTTTAATCTTTTCCATTAAAATATCCATTCTGCCTTCAGATTCTGAAGCCCATAATATTTTAGACTGTCTCCATAGATCTGTTAGTTTTGCTTGTCAATTTAATTTGTGGCTGTATGACTTTGGGTCGCTTGTTAGATTGTACATGAAAACATGTAATCTGCAAACGATGTTCAGCATGTCGGGCTTTAAGACCTGCCTCTCCCCAGAGAGACTGGACATACAATAAATATGGAATTGGCAGATTTCATTTGCAACCAGCCTAACTGTTAGGATGATGATGATATATGGGGTAGCAAATGTTTAGAGCTACAAAGATGCTCAGTACTGTTGTTATCACATACCTTAAATGTTTATGGCACTTTCTACTCTTTGCAACACTTTCTATTCCTACCATCTCATTTGATTCTCAGAACTTTCTTGTGCTGGATTATTATTTCCCTCTTTATGGCTAATGCAAGTGACACAGAGAGAGGGAGAGGTTCCATAACTGGCCTGAGATCCCAGGGCAAATTGGATTGCAGCAGTGCAGCAACGAAAGCAGACGTCACCGAAGCCCAGCCAAGGGTCACGTGGGTGGTAGCCTTTGCCACGTAACTGCCATTTCCCCCTGTGCTCTTTGCGGGACAGGGGCTCTGAAGCTGCAGAAACAGAAGGACTAGAGGTGGGCGGTAAAGAGTCCAAGGCAAGGAAAGTGTGCCATCAGCTCCACATAGGTGAACGCAGCTTGCTTCACAGCCACTTGCCCAGACTATTGCGGCGGCCCCATCCCCGGGCTTCCTTCTGTCCTGTCACCTGCAAAAGTACACGTTCTGCATGTCCCCAGAGGGATCTTGCTTAAGTGCAAATCTGAGCATGTCTCTCCTTTGCCGCAAACCCACCACTGGCTCCCACTTCATCCGGATGAAGTCCAGGCTCCTCAGCATGGTCTGCCAGCCTGACCCTGGGGTCTTGCTTCTGGCCCCCGTCTCTTTTCTCCTGCCACACTCAGTTCACTCCCAGCCTCCTCTTTTGCTGCCCTCTCTGCCTAGAATGCATTTATGATGCACCCCCTAAACTGTACCTTCTCTGTGGAACCTTCCCTGACTTCTCAGAGACCCAGAAGCATCCTTCCCTCTGCTGGTAGCCCATTGCACTTGGCCAAGCCCAATTTCTGGCTGTCTCTCTGCTCTGTGCTCTGCCCCAGGAAGCTTCTACCTCCTCAAGGCAGAGGTTGCGGTAGATGCCTATTCTCTTTAAGTGTCTTGCAGACTTTGAACTTAAGAGGATGGATGAGTATGTACATGTAAAAGTGAAGGGAGTAAGTGAATTAGTGAAGACCAAATGAGCCTGAGCCAGTAGGAAACGGGACATTCCGAGGTCACATGGAATGTATCCCATTTCTCCCTCCCTCTGAGAGATGTTGCCCCTTCATAACTTGACCTGTGGTGAAGTGAGAGGCAGAAAGGAGGGTGAGCTGGGCTTTTACCTGGCGATTTAGCGTGGAGGACAGCATACCAGGGTTGGGAGGCAGAGACTGATCCTCTTAGCCTCGTAACCTCTGACTTCTGCCCACCCAGAAGGTTCTCACCAAAGCTTTTGGTGGTGGGAACTCTTATCAGGGAGCTGGCCAAGAGTTCCTACATGCAGCATTATAGGCTCACAGAGTCAAAGCTCTTGGTCCAGGAAGAGCCCTCATGGCTGTTGGCAAAATGTAGGGGTAGAAGGTAAGCACAAAAAAGACCTGGGACTGGGGGGACCTCTGGGCCAGGGTCTTCATATGACTCTGTCTTCTAGATGATGTCTGTCCTCATGAACACCATTGTCTTTGAAGACTGTCGGAACCAGTGGTCAGTATCCAGGCCTCTCCTGGGGCTCATCCTGCTCAACGAGAAGGTGAGTGTGATCGCAGGAAGGTCCATGGGAGGGGGTCACTGCGGGGAGGGAGTAGCTGTGCACCAGGCCAAGCTGTGACAAGAACAGAAGGAACAACGGAGCTTGAGCTGGGACCTCAAGCGCCCCGGGGCAAGGCCATGTTCCCCAGCAGGCCCTTCCCCAAAGATCTTCTTCAGGTAAGTGGAGGCCTCAAGACCAGCTCTCCTGGAACCCAGCACTCCCCACGCATTGGCAGGTGGTTTGCTCAGTATTCTTCAAGCTCAGCCTCACTCCCCTCTTCTGTTTCCAGGGGAATTCTGAGCTACGACTCTCCTACTTCTTGCTTGGCTCCCTCTTATATTTGGGATCCCCAGTGCCCTGCACTGTAGTGGCCCTCAGGGACTCACCACAGAGCCAGCACCCTTCACCTGGGAGCACGAGTCTCCAGCTTGTTAAATGCACTCACCACCCTGGGCTGCTTCCCAGGCCCTCCAGCTTCCTCTCGAACCCACCCCTGTCTCCCCAGCAGTCAGTAGGAACAGTACATTACTGCTCAGGAGAATGAATTGTCTATACAATAAGATAGTACTGGGGAGAAAGACAGTGAGATTAGAGGCAGCCGCATACATTAAAATTCAAACTGAAATCCCAGCCTTGGAAGGAAACTAATAGAAGAAGAAAATATATCAAAAAGAGAAGAGCTGTCTCATCATTCACCTGTGCCGAAGTATCCAATTTTAGCCACATTCAATAGCACTGTCATTCATCTTCCCTTGGTGTTATTGTGATTTAAATCCAAGCTCTATAAAAGAGAGCAGTTCTTTTAAAATGATTGAGAGGGAATAAGGGCAAATTCAGTGTTTAGAAAAAGCTTATGACATCACAATATTATACTTTACTGATGGAGGCAATATTTCACGGTTTGGGATGAAAAACTAATAATTTTCTATTTGGTGTGAGTCACTGCATCATTATAAAAGGGAAAAATAAGTAGTTTTGTGCATTCCCAATCTTGTTCAAGAAGACATTGTGGTTTAAGTGTAATGCCTCTGATATATAGTATTTAAGTATTAGTCTGACTACATATTAATTACGTGTGTTTTTGATGTGGGCCGTTTTAATGTATGATGGAAATTAAATATCATGCTGTTTGGGCTTGGAAGGATAAACACATGACTGACAAAATGTTGTCTTTGTGCCGAAATTAAGCTGTTTCCAATGATTAGAATCTGTGTGTAAGCACGAGAGCTTGTGTTTGTGTAAAAGGTAGCAGACCCCAGCAGAGGAGAAGGGGTTGTGTAGTTCTTTGTGACCAGGTATGACAGGTGGATTTCCTAGTTCAGGAACGCGCTCCCAGAGCTACGCAAGCCCCTTTAGCTCCCCGCCTCAACAGAGCAGATCCAGCCTAACCCAGGGGACAGGGACTTGGGACAAAGTCTGGGGTTGTTTGAGAAGTGATTCACTAAAGCCCAGATGATGATGCAGCCTGAGGGGGGATACCTGGGCCTTTTCCTCCAGTCACCCCAAGTTCTCCCTGTTAAGTTCTTTGCCTCAGCCTGAAAGGCCCTTCCTCTTTCCTTTCAGCCTTTCTGTGATGAGTGGAGAGGAGAGTCAGGAAGACCTTCACATGCTCGGTCCCCCACAGAGGACCTAAATTGTTCAGTGACCATAGAACAATTATAGCAAGAAATTTTTATGAGAAGGGACAATACAGTTTATACCTAGCAATGTATCTACTGCCTTGGTTTTCTCTGAAGGCTTAAAGTTCAAAGTGGGGCCTGGACCAGAGCTCCCCTGAGAGTCAGGAGCACTAAGCAGATGGAGCAGGTAGAACTCCTCCCCCACAGCTCTCTCGGGGCCCAGGTTTGAAGTCAGGGCCCTGAGGTTGTTCCGTCTCCCCACAGTATTTCAGCGAACTGAGGGCAAGCCTGATCAACAGCCAGCCTCTCCCCAAGCAGGAGGTCCTGGCCCAGTGCTTCAGGAACCTGATGGAAGGCGTGGAACAGAGCCTGTCCACCAAGAACAGAGACAGGTAAGCACTGTGCAGTAAGCCCAACATCTCTGGCTTGTGGAAATGAACTGGGGTTGTTCTTAACACAGCTCACATATAGATGTGACTTTTCTGTTACACCTCGTAACCCTAAACGCGGTTTATTTCCATCCAGTAAATATTACTAGGTATTTGCTTTTTTAAAGCACCATGCTAGGCACTATTTAGGGATGCAGAGATGAACAAAATGCAGCCTGTGCCCTTATGCACTTTATAATCCAGCACGAGGTAGGGAAAATAACTCACTGAGAAGGTCAAAAGAAGGAAAGCTCAGATCTGCCATGAGGGACAAGGAAAGCTCCTGGCATTTGAACAGGCACAAGCTTTGAGGCCAGATAAACTCCAATTTAAATTTTATCCCTGCCCTCTATAGGCTGTGTGGCAGCGAATAAGGCAGTCAACTGCTCTGATCCTCCGTTTTCTCATCCACAAAATTGGTTGTGATATTTAAATGACAGAATGTAGTAAAGCATGGTACCTAGGACATAGGAGCCATGGTAAACATTAGTTCCTTCTTCTGCCTGACCTGTAAGAGTGCCTAGTTTTACAGTTGCCAATGAGATCTAAATGAAAGAAACCGAGACTTACCAGGTATGCCTCCATTGTTCATTTTTTTAGAGCACAAAATTTTACTGAATATCTATTATGTGCTAGGCATTGAAGATACCAGTGGTGAACTAACTGTTCAAGGTTTTTGCCTCATAGAGCTTCTAGTGGGGGAAACAGATAATAATGAACAATAGAGAAAGAAAATGGTTTTTGGGGGGGAGTGCTGGGGGGGGGTGGGCAGAACTGCCTGCACCACCCTTTTATAAAAGTGGCAACATTCAAATGTTTGACCATTTAAAATGCACATCATCAGTCATTCCAGCAACCACTGCAGCCAGCGTGTGGTGGAGTCCCCAGCCTGGGCTCTGACAATACAAAGCCAAGTGTGACAGACTCTGCAAACACATACCCTTGACTGCTTGTTCCACGCCGCAATCCTCTGTCAGGCAGGAGGGCAACCTCTGAGGCCAGCAGAAGAGACTTAGTGGATGGGGACACCCCAGGTGCCTCAGGTGGGGGAAGATTGCTTGACCTGAGGCTTGGGAATTTGAGTATCAATTGATTGTTGAAAATAATGTCAAACAGCCCTCCTGTTCAAGAGAGCACTAGCCAACAAGGACTAGATGCTTTCCATGTACCATGCACTGTGTTGAGTGCTTACAGGCATTGTCTCAACTGACTCGGTAAATTCTCACTTCACACAATCCCATGGGGTAGCTACTCAAGTTGAGCACCAAGACAAGAGGTTAAATGTTCATCCAAGATCACCCAGTTAAGAAGTGGTGGAGCCAGGATTTGAACTCAGGTAATCTAGCCCAGTGCCCCCTCTTTTTGAACCACTAAGCCCGGTTTTCTCATCCACAAAATGAGGATACAAATACCTACCTTTGGGAAGACTCGTGATGCTTAAGTGAATCTATACGTAAACTCAACCCAGTGCCTGGCACAAAAGGTTTGATTCTTTCCTTTATATTCCTTACCATCTCTGTGTAATTTGATTTTTTTTTTTTAATTTTAAATAGTACACCCACAAAATGTACCCCTCAAATGGGTCTGGGTATATATGGTGGTAACCCTTGTTTTCTGGCCGGGGAAGGTGGAGAAGGGGGTGTTGGTGGCCAAAAGTAATGGCTGCAGTGGAGGCGGGAGGCAGGAGCTCAGCCAGGACCTGGGGCTCTCTCCAAGGTTCTGAGCTCCACAGTGGCTTTATCCTCCAGAGGCTCATATAACTTCCGCCTTGCCACTGCCCTTGGCCTTTCTTCCTCTTTCCACAGGTTCACCCAGAACCTATCCGTCTTCAGAAGAGATGTGGCAGAGGCCCTGCGGACTGATGGCAGCACCGAGCCGTGCAGTCTGGATATGATGAGCTGACCGCCTTCCCTGACCATGTGCCGAGCAGCCTTTACCAAGAGACTCTTGTGGGTCCGGGTCCGAGGACAGCTATGTCGGCTAGCCCAGGAGAATCTATTTTTCAAAACAAACAACAACAAAAGCCCTACCTTTTTATAAGTCTGGCCTAATTATAAGAATTTATAACAGTGCACAAACAATGTAAATTCAGTCTTTACATTGAAAAAAAGCAAAAGATGTGTTTTCAGTCTTTCTAAAAAATAGCATTATCTTTGTTCTTATAAATGCTCCGAAAGGGTGTAGAAACAATATTTAACCAAAGAACTTAATAAACCAGGTTTGAACTTAAGTGTGTGCTAGTTAATGGAACTCTGTTGTAATCAAGGTTGTGAATGTGCTGGAGATGCAACCTTCAACATGGATCCTGAGTTGAGACAAATATCATTTGAACCCATTAAGTTAGTCGTTTCTTATGAGTCTGAAAGCAGCAGCGTTGGGGTCTCGGAGCTGTGGGTATTTAGAACGAGCCTGGGAGCGCTCCGAAGCATCCCACAGGACTGCGCGCAGCCCTCTTGGCCTCAGCAGCATCTGATAAAGTTGAGAGACAGTAACACAATTAAATGACTTACAAATAACGTTTGCTTTTCACTGGCATAAATCTGAAGTGGTTCGGTCTAGAAGAATTAAGCTGTGCAATTACTGCCTGCAGAGATATTCCTTCAGGAGTCAGGCAGCCCCTGCAAGAAGTTCTGGGTGGTGCCGACACCCGGTCTTTCTGCCTCCACTTAACTTGTAGGACAAGCTGAAGGTGTCTAATTAAAATATATATTCAAGGGGTGCCTGGGTGGCTCAGTCAGTTAAGCGTCCGACTTCAGCTCAGGTCACGATCTCGCAGTCTATGGGTTTGAGCCCCGCGTCGGGCTCTGGGCTGACGGCTCAGAGCCCGGAGCCTGCTTTGGATTCTGTGTCTCCCTTTCTCTCTGCCCCTCCCCTTCTCATGCTCGCTCGCTATCTCTCTCTCTCTGTCAAAAATAAACAAACATTAAAAAAAAATTTTTTAAATCTATATCCAAGACAGCTTTGCCTTCTTGAGACACCCAAAACAGTTCTGGATTTTCAGAGGATCAGGTTTCCATCCGTCCACAAAAACTCTTATTACTGTAGGGATTGCAGCTTAACCCAAACCCAGGACATGAAGGAGGCCTTCCCAGTTTGTGATAGACTGTAACTAGGCTATTAATTTGAGCTTGCCACTGTCTTACGGCTTTTGTATGTCACTGCCCTGTCTACACGGTTCAGGCTTGTAATAAATATCGTGCCCTTTATTTCTAATAAGACATGAAAGGTTGGCCTTACTGGTGAAGAAGTAGTAAATCCACAGGCTCCTGTGATAATCATGTTTCCCAGACTAGTGTTTCTTGAAACCTTTCTTGGTACTTGAGTTTAGCAACAGGCTTGTCACATAAGAGCAAAATCACCCAAGGTTATCTCAAAATGTTTTCCTTCTCTATGTGAACCCAAGAAATCAGGGAAATGTGTGTTACAGATAGGGTGACTTCTGGTATTTAATGAGTAAGGAGGCCTTAGCCTTATGCTATATTTCTTTAGCACTGGGAAATGTAATTTTCCCTGAGAAGGCAAACTCTAAACTTTATGAAACATCAACTATCTGTGCAAGTCCGACTTGAGGACGTCTGTTTCTCAGGGGCTTATTACTGCATATTCGTCTCACAAAAGTGCTTCATAGAAGGTCTGTCCCACTCTGACACTTCTTTCTTTTATTATTTTTTTTTTATGTTTGTTTATATTTGAGAGAGAAAGAGTGTGAGCAGGGGAAGAGCAGAGAGAGAGGAAGACACAGAATCCGAGACAGGCTCCAGGCTCTGAGCTGTCAGCGCAGAGCCGGACGTGGGGCTTGAACCCACGAACCATGAGATCATGACCTGAGCCGAAGTCAGATGTGTAAACAACTGAGCCGCCCAGGCACCCCCCCCCCGACACTTCTTTACAAAAGTTGGACCTGAAAGCACCACACCATCTGCACTGAAATGCTCCCAAGAAAATAACAATGCACACTTGCTTTTCTTGGCCGCATTGCCAAAGGTCACCTGGTGGTTTCACACCAGCCAGGGAAGGCACCATCAGCCTTGGCCTTGAAGAGCTGCTCCCACAGGAGGACTTGTCAGGCCTGCCCTGACGGCCAACCTCAGCCTGCTCTTGGTGGAGATTTACAGCACGCCTCGAGGCGACACACAGGCTGAGAACAGACATAGCAAATACTTAACAGAACATCTGCCACGCCCCTTCCATGTGTGATCGCCCTTGGTCCTCACAAGAGCCCTGTGAAGGCAGACGGCATTATTCTCCCCCTTCAGCTAAGGAAAGCGCGGCTCATAGGTGGTACGTAGCTTACACAGGTCACACAGGCGAGATCTGAACCCATCTCTCTCACCTCAAAGCAATTCCTGCTTTCTTCCAAGAAGACCTGGATTCAAGAATGATGAGCTGAGGGGCACCTGGGTGGCTCAGTCGGTTGAGCGTCCCAACTCTTGATTTCCGCTCGGGTCATGATCTCACAGTTCGTGGGATCCAGCCCCACACTGGGCTCTGTGTTGACAGCATGGAGCCTGCTTGGGATTCTCTCTCTCCCTCTGCCCCTCCCTACCTCTCTCCTTCTCTCTCTTCCTCCCTCCCAAATAAACAAAAATAAATACTTTAAAAAAAAAAAAAAAAAAGAATGGTGAGTTGAAGCCAGTTAATATGTACATCCACTTTCATGTGTGTTTCTGAACTCTGTTGCTACAGAACAAATTACCCCAAACTGTATTGGCTTAGAACAACAGTGGTTATCTCACGGTTTCTGGGGGTCAGAAATCTGTATGTAGCTGGATCCTCCGCTTAAGGGTCCCTCACAGACTGCCATCCACATTGTTGGGCTGTGGTCATCCCAGGACTCAACTGGGGAAGGATCTGCTTCCACACTCACTCATGGTGAGGAGTCAGCTCCTCACAGATTGGTGATCTGAGAGCCTCAGTGCCTTGCCGAATGGGCCTCTCCATAGGGCGGCGCGCAGCATGGCGTCTTGGCTTCATCAAGAGCGAGCAGAAGAGCGAAGAGACATTGCCGCAGTCTGGAAGTCCAGCCTCTTAGCTCATCTCAGAAGGGGCATCCCATCACTTTTGCCGTATTCCCTTGGAAGGAAATCGCTAGGCCCAGCCCGCACCCAAGGGGAGGGGTTACCCAAGGGCCTGAATACCAGGAGGCAGGGATCTACGGACGCCATTTTCAAAGCTGCTTGCCACAGCTCTCTTAACCAGCCTTTACTGGAGAGGTTAAGTGTGGCTACAGGTTTCTCCCTTGAAACCTCGAAAGGAATCTTGATTTTCTTTGGAGGGTGAATGAAGTTCCATTCTGTGCCCTAAGGAAGAAAAGATGGTAGGGAAGCTGGCATGTTTCCGGGGCACATTACACTGCGCACTCACCCCACTACCGAAGCTGTTTGGGAACTGTGTTCCCACCCACAGCCTGCCCTGAAGACTCCTGGGGAAACAGTTCTCTGGAGGGACACCTTATGCCGGCGATAAATCAAGCGTTCAAGGGCACACCCACACTTGTGGAATCTACACAAAGGAGAACTAGTTGGATCTGTTATGTACTCGAACGAGGTCACAGGAGTATGTAACTCACAATCAGCAACAGGAAGAAATAAACAGTGCAGGCAGGTCTCCCGGGTCAGAGTGAGGGTGCAGTGGGAGGTGCAGGCCAGTGCTGGCTCACCTCATTCTCCCGGGGGGGCCGCCGTGCAGACAAGTATCGTTGGTGCAGTGGCATCGGGGCGGGGTCTACATCTAGCCAACTGCTCCAGTTGATACTCAAGCAAGAAACGGTGTGAAGGTGTTTTGACTTTGCTCGATGGTTGCCTTCCACACTGACTTAAGAACCTGACCCTGAGAAAGCTGTATCCCGCTTATATTCCAGATGTTTCCATTTTTCTGTGTTTGCCATTCAGGCTTCTCTAGGATGCGGGGGCGGGGGGGATGAGAGCGCATGAGTCCCTGTGCCACGTGATGATCCCAGCTGCCCAGAAGAGCCCTCTTGGCCGCCCAGACTCGCTTCCACTGGCCCTGCCAACCTAGAAGTGCCACTGGATTGTGGTACTGAAGGTCTCTTTCAGTGTGCAAAACAGGCCTGGCATATAGCCATCAGCTGAGACCCTTGAGGATTAGTTACCCACCAATAGAGAGCTGGGCATGAGAACAAGGAATAGGATAGTCTGGATGAGAGAAACTGGGAAAGTGAAAAATCTGGCAGATGGAAACCCTATCTAGATGGAGGTCAGTCCAGCAGTTTGGCGGTGGTAGCCTCTGGGAGAACTCAGCTCCTTACAGTGACGTGGGAGAGAGCACCTGGAGAGGAGAGCAAGGTGAGTAGAAAGGGAGAAAGTAACAGTTTCAAGGCAAAAATTAATTATAAGCACATTTATTATTGAGCAGCCACTGAGCATTGCAAATACCTACCCCATTTAAATTAATGTTTCCCAATTAGAATATCAAGTAAGTAATATTATCCCCATTTTAGAGATGAGAAAACTGAGACTAAATGACTTCCCCCAGGCCACATAGCTAACAAGTGGACAAGCTGGGTCAAAATCAGGTCAGCCTGGGGCGCCTGGGCTGTTAAATCAGTTAAGTGTCCGACTTGATTTCAGCTCAGATCACAAACCCAGACTCTTGGGATTGAGCCTGCTTAAGCTTCTTCTATCTCTCCCTCTCCCCGATTCACATTCTCTCTTGATAAAAAATCAGATCAGCCTGACTCCAGAACTCATGTCTCTTATCCTTTATAATCCCTTAAACTGGGTGCTTCACCACCGGACTTCAGGGCCAGTGGATGGGGAGGTGGGCCTGGAACCCTCCAGGAGCCCCAAATGGAGCTGGACACTCTCAAAGAAAGGCCAGTCCAACACCTGGGTTCCTTGTATGCTGTGTCCATGGGTTCCGCCACCGATTCACCCTCCTCCCTGAACTTTATAAAATCGTTCTTGAGACTTTTTAATGTTTTATTGAGGTGCAAGTTTACGATGACAGCAAACCTTTCAAACTACAGCAAGAGTAACCTGCCTCCTTGGCATATTAAAAAATAATGGTAGTGTCGGTTTTTACGTCCCATAGTTTGGATTGCTGATAAGAGCGCTTCCTTGACAAGATTCTTTTTGAGGTTTACAGAAAGCGTAATAAAATATGTAAGTTACATTTCCACAAACAAAAGCTATAACATAAGTTATTTATAAGCGTGAGATACAACAGTATCACGATAAATAAACCATAAAGGATACCTGCAACATCCATCTTAATGTAATTTGCCCAACCAAAGTGTTGAAACGAAGTCAAATTTAGTAGAGAAATCTGTCAGGAAGAGAGGAAAGTTGTAGAACACAAAATGGAGAAAATGGCTGATGGGTGGTGGAGGGAAACGAGGGCATGGGATCAGTTTAGGGGGTATCCAGATGGCCCTCACATGTGGCTGCCTCCAGTGCCTAATCTCACTCCCCTGCGCCCGTGTGCACTGACCAGTCCCTCTCTCCTTGCACTCGGCCATCTGCACCTGGTCCCTGCTCACACACCCCTCCGCATCCGCCCAGCCCTCTCCCTTCCTGTCTCACACCCTCTGTCTTAACCCCCAGCCCCATGGCCAGCTTCTTGATATGGCTGCCAGCCTCCCTGCCTCAAGGCCAGGGCCCCGGTGGGACTCGGCACAAAGATCCTGGAAATCATTCATTCACTCATTCATTCGCCTACCACAGATAAAGTATGAGACAAAGTCCCTGCCTTCAGAGAGCTGGCGAACAGGATAAATAAGATGGGTTTCAAAGGCAACGAATGTAAGGATGAAAATAAACAGGGATGGGGCGCCTGGGTGACTCAGTCCATTGAGCAACCGACTTCGGCTCAGGTCATGATCTCACGGTTTGTGAGTTTGAGCCCCGCGACGGGCTTTGTGCTGACAGCTCAGAGCCTGAAGCCTGCTTCGGATTCTGTGTCTCCCTTTCTCTCTGCCTCTCCCCTGATCATGCTCTGTCTCTCTGTGTCGCAAAAATAAATAAACATTAAAAAAAATTTTTTTAATAAAAAAAAAAAAGAAACAGGGATAGAGAGTGACAGGGGAGAGGGGGCTACTTTGGAGGATGGGCAGAGAGCCATAACTGACCTGCATTTTCAAAGATGGAAAAGGCACCAGCCTCGGGCAGAGCTGGGGGAAGTGAATGCTGAACCCGCGTATGCGCACAATCCCAGATGCACTTGGATCCCTTTTCCCATCCCTTCATCTGACCTTGCTGTGTGCTCCTCAGGTTAGTACCACAAACTTGTGATGTGGATCCTCCAGCGGGCCCAGCCCCAACACATAGAATAACATGCTGTCAATGCTGTTGTGTCCCGAAGGAGCTCTCCGACTAGCAGAAGGGACAGAAAGGAGCCCCACCATGGCCAGTCCTCATGCCTCTGCTTCCGGGCACCTTCACCCAGCTCCTCCACTAATCTTCCCTGCCCCCTCAGTCCTTACTACCTGCTCCCAGAGTAGAAATGGGAGAATGAGGTAAAGGGAAAAGCATGGGCTCTGGGGTTAAGATAGTCCTGGGTTCAAATCCCAACTCCAGCCTTCTCAGCTGCATACCCCTGGGCGAGAGATTCACGTCCCTCGACCAACTGTCCTTTGAGTCTCGTGACTGGTGCTGGGGGGCACAAAGACCACACAGTACCAGGTGGCCTTTGCCTTCCTCCAGCTGGCAGAGTCGAGAAGGCCTTGCAGGCTTCCTCAGGAAGGCCCCTCCCTAGTCTTTCCCATCATGGGGAGGCAGCAACAAAGAGTTCAAACTACCTTACTCCCACTAACAGATGGGCAAACTGAGCCCCAAAGTTGGGACACGGTCCAGAAAATTTGAACAGGTGCTCAGTACATATGTGTTGAATAGATGAATGAATGAGCGAATCAGTTTGGGCAGGCATCTTTAGAGCCTTCCATCCTGAGAACTGCAAGGGCCCCCAGAGACTTCCAACCCGGGTGTGCAAACAAAGAGTGGAAGGTGGACAGGTAAGCAACCTGTGACACGGTTATGTGTGCCAAATTGTGTGTGTGTGTGTCTTTGTCTATGGAAGTAGTCCATAACATTTTCATCGACCTTTCAAATAGGATCGCTGACCCAAATATATTTAAGAGCCCTGATTCAATCTCTACCCCCATTTCATAGATAGGGAAATTGAGTCCAATTCACCCAAGAAATAAGCGGCAAAACAAGACTGGACTAACTTGGCCTCCTGAACATGGGCAGTTGGGAATCCCAACATCCTGTCCTCCAGCCCTGAAGCCACCCCTCTCTCCTGGATGTCTCCCAGCAAGGCCCCCACCAGTCCACCGGTCCTCCCAACTTCTCCAAGGGGAAGAAGAGACAGTGCATTGCACTCAGAAATCTTTCTGGCCCCCACAACCCCAGTTCTTAGAATTTTCATCGTCTAATCTCTCTTCTTGGGCATGTGCATATGTGTCTGTCATTGTTCAACTGATAGCAGGCAAGAAGGGACAGCATTAAATTTATAATCTCAGGAACACCAATTACGCATCAAAACATATTTGGGCAAAAGGTGCTTAGAGGTAAATTTATGACCTTTTATATATTTCTTAAAAAAAAAAAAACAAGAAACGTTGATAAAAAACATTAACTAGATTTTCACCTCAACAAAGAAGAAAAAGTTAATGAAAATAAATCAAAACATTCCTCAAAGACATGACATAAAAAAGAAGATAAGGAAATAACAGGCTTCTCCTTAAGACCAGTAAAATAGACAAACCTTTGGCAAATATGATAAGAGAAGACACAACTGAGAAACACTGAGAGTGGAGAGCAGAGGATGTTAGCTCAGATTCACATGAGAGTTTCCAATTATGGAAGAATCTTCCCACAACATTGTTACAACGAATTTGAGAACTTGGATGAAATGGACAATATTCTGGGCACTGGCTTCCGAATGTGAGTATGCATCAGAATCACCTGGAGGGCTTGTTAAAGCAGATTGCCTAGCCCTACCCTGGAGTTTCCGATTCAGGAGGTCTGGGCTAGGGTCCAAGAATCTGCAATTCTAACAAATTCCCAGGTGCTGCTGCTGCTTCTGGTCCAGGCACACATTTTGAGAACCCCTGTCCCAGGGACTGCTATCTGCCCCATTTACTCCCCTTCCTGAGCTGGCTAACCTCTCTGCTCTGTCTGGACTGGGAAAGAGGGGGGTTGCTATCAGTGGCCTACTGCTGGATGACCACGAAACTAGGCACCTCAGAAAGCTGGGACCCAGGTGGCGAGGCAGAATTCTGCCCCTGCCTTGCACTGTTTTCACCTGGATGGGCTCTTTGAATCCCATGACATCGGTACTTTTGCTTTACTAGATTAGGAACTGACGTGCAAAAAGGGTGAATTCCCCAAGCCCACAGCTGGCAAACAAAGGTTCTTAAGCACTGGGCCAGTCACCATGCCCTGGGGGCAGTGTGGGCCACATCACCCACTTCTCTTTAATTCTTTTTTTTTTTTTTTAACTTTTTTAAATGTTTATTTATTTTTGAGACAGAGTGCAAGCAGGGAAGAGCAGAGAGAGAGGGAGACACAGAATCGGAAGCAGGCTCCAGGATCCAAGCTGTCAGCACAGAGCCCAACACGGGCTCGAACCCACGAACGAACGGGGAGATCATGACCCCAGCCGAAGTCGAACGAACGCTTAGCCAGTGAGCCACCCAGGCGCCCCTAATTCTATGCCCACATACCTGTGTGGGGTGGGCCTTGTTATCCCAATTTAACAAAACCAGGAAGTGGGGAGGACAGGCCTGGAACCCTGGGCTTTGGATGCCAGAAGGGAAATGGAGCAGGCGAGGTGACTCCCTAGCCCTGGAGAAGGGGGACTGTGAGCTGCATGAACTCTCTGACCTGAAGTTCCCTCATCAGGTAAAAAATGGGATCAATAACAGCCTTCCCTCACAGGGTGGTTGGGAGAAATAAGTAAATGCCCACCCCCTGCCCGGCACACACTACGTTTTCCACCTACAGCAGCCCTACTGTTGTCGTTAAAGTTATTATTATATAATCCAGTTCCTCACAGGCATGTCCACAGACCTTATCTCATTTACTTCTCACGGCCACCCTGGGGGTAGCTATTACCCTTCCTATTTTACAAATAAGGAAAATGAGGCTCCAGGAGGGGCAATGAGGGGCCAAACAGTCCCCAAACCACTGGTGGCAGAGCCTGAAATAGAAGCAGGAGGCCCCCAGTATGGAGTCAGTGTTCCATTTGAAGATTCTTGGATTTCCAAGGAAAGAGGGCTTGTCCTGCCCCAGGCACCCTGCCCTCCTCACCAGTGCCTCACTTTCCAGTGGCCTCATTCTCTCCACCCAGCAAGAGCCAGCGACTAGCCCAAGGTCACTCAGCGGGCGGTGACCTGACTCAGGAACCCAGGCCTTAAGACTGCAGATCTTGAAACCTCTGAGCTACTGGGGGTAGATTATTAGGAAGAACCCCCAACATGCTGCCTCCCACCTTTCCTGGTCCTCTAAGACTGACCCTGCGGATAGACAAATAAATAACATTTTTGTGTTCAAGATACTGAGCCTCTGCAAATAACCTAAAACTGCAAACAGATAAACAAGAACCATCAGAATAATACGTCAACCATCACGTTGCGGGTGGGAGTGGGAGGGCAGCCACAGCCCCTCAGTGCCTACTGTGTGCCAGGCCCTAAGCCCTACCTACCTTCTCTCAATATCTCACGCAAGACTTACGACAATCCCGCAATGCACGCGTGGCCCATTTTATAAACGAGAAAACCAAGCCCAAAGATATGAAGTCACTTGCCCAAGGTCACTGAACTAGAAAGTGACCGACCCAATGTGAACACTCTTCTGGCCAACCGCCTATCAGAGCTCTCACCACGTCCGCAAGACAGGGAGAGCGAGAGGGGCCTGGCCAGGGGTGCAGCAGTCAGTTTGCACCTAACGATTTTAGAATTCGCGAGTAGAAAACGATTCTGTATGTCTCCTCCAGGGGAGACAGCTGAGGCTGGCGCTGGGGGTGACCTCTCGGCGTACGGTCCTGTCCTGTCCATGGTGCCCCTCGACCCGCCTTGACAGTCCCTGAGAGCGTGAGCGGAGCAGGGAGGGAGCGGTTCAACACTCAGGCTGGCCGGGAGCGGGAGGGGCTCGCAGCCCCCGTTACCCAAAGAAATCCCGCTCTTAAAAGATGAACAGCCTCTGCGCCTTGCCTCTCGGGCACCCCGATCCCCACACCTGCCGTGCCACGGGCGGGTCCCCACGCGCGACCATAGTCCCGTCCATCCTGCAACGAATTTCGAGGGGCTGGATCCCCGCTCCCCACCGGGGGACCCTGGGTCCCTAGACCAGCTGGGCCAGGCACGCGTGGGCTTCGGGGGGTCACACCTCGGTCCGCCTGGCGGGAGCCGGCGACTGCCTCCAAAGTGGCCCGAGCGGGGGCGAATTCTCCCCACGCGGGTCGGTGTCCTCGGGAGCGCGGCACACGCGGCGGGCTCCCCTCACGCGGCGCGCTGGGAGCGCGGAGCTCGTGCGGGGTAGTGCGCTCCTTTCGTTGCTCCCGCGGCGGTGGAGAGTCCAAGACGCTTCCGCGGATTCCACAGGGTCATTCCGGACTTGCCACTCCATTGCAATGGAGAGGATTCGCATGGTTTGGTTTTTGCCCAGATGACAAAATTTGGAAGAAAACGAAACCCCCCTCAGCAAGAGGCAATCTCACCGGCAGAGCGCCCTGGCCCGCCCCGCGCTGCGGCCGGGGAAGCGGCCCCGGCCGGGAGGAGCGGGGAGCGTCTGCTAATTGCAGCTTCGTTAGATTTCGGGTTTGGGAGGCTGCGGTTCGGGCGCTAATATCCGCCGCCCATTATCCCGGCTAATAAATTTGACCTATTGTTCGTTTGTTAAAATGATGTCACCTTGGAACAGTCCCTAAGCTCCTATTTCCATGAATTAGGCCTTTATTGAAAGCCGGGAGCCAATGGGAGGAGAGAGGCTTGTTGATCGCAGCCAATGGCTGCGGCGGGAGAGGAATTAGCAGCGGAAACTCCAGGTTCGGTTCAAGAAAGATGACACAGAGCCTGTCGGGCCCGCGCACTCTTGGCAAAGTTTCAGTGCAACGAGAGGCGCCGGGCGCTCCATGGCCGCGCCGTAACAGGGACCCAGCCGCCTCCCCGCCCAGCCCAGCCCAGCCCTTCCGCCCGCCCAGGATGGAGGCGCCCGCCAGCGCGCAGACCCCGCACCCGCACGAGCCCATCAGCTTCGGCATCGACCAGATCCTCAACAGCCCGGACCAGGACAGCGCACCGGCCCCGCGGGGCCCCGACGGCGCCAGCTACCTGGGAGGGCCCCCCGGGGGCCGTCCGGGCGCCACATACCCGTCTCTGCCCGCCTCCTTTGCCGGCCTCGGCGCGCCCTTCGAGGACCCGGGATCTTACAGTGTCAACCTGAGCCTGGCGCCCGCCGGAGTGATCCGAGTGCCAGCGCACAGGCCGCTGCCCGGGGCCGTGCCACCGCCTCTGCCTAGCGCGCTGCCCGCCATGCCCTCCGTGCCCACGGTCTCCAGCCTGGGCGGCCTCAATTTTCCCTGGATGGAGAGCAGCCGCCGCTTCGTGAAAGACCGCTTCACAGGTGAGCAGGGCGAGCGAACAAGCGCCGGGCCTTGGCCCTCCCGGGGCCAGAGGCGCCGCGCCCTAGGTGCTCCACTCCGGGAAACGATTCCGGAGGCCCAAGCGCGACGGAGGCCTTAGTGCCCGGGGCCCCGGGCTACCGTAGGGGGAGGAAAATCAGGGCGTTTCGGGGAAATAAGCCTACGCCCAGGGGAAGAGGGGAGTATCTCCCAACCGGCTTGGTGCCGCTGGGGACGCGGGGGACCAACGAAATAGCGGAGCACCCTGCGCCCAACCGGGCGGCACGGGGTCCGCGTGGGGCCTGAAAGGCAATCGAGCCGGGCTGGGCTTAAGGGGGCCTCGTGTGTCTCCGCAGCGGCGGCGGCGCTCACGCCCTTCACCGTGACCCGGCGCATCGGCCACCCTTACCAGAACAGGACACCGCCCAAGCGTAAGAAGCCGCGCACGTCCTTTTCTCGGGTGCAGATCTGCGAGCTGGAAAAGCGCTTCCACCGCCAGAAGTACCTGGCCTCCGCCGAGAGGGCGGCGCTCGCCAAGTCCCTCAAAATGACGGACGCGCAGGTCAAGACCTGGTTCCAAAACCGGAGGACCAAATGGCGGTGAGAGAGGCCCGGCTCAGCCCGTCTTGCACCCGCCCTTCACCTTGCCCCGCGCCGCAGCCTCGCGCTCTCCCCATTCTGTGCTACCCGCTACCCGCCCTCCCAGGGCTGCGCCTTCCCACTCCTTCCCAAATTTTATCTCCCTTGTCTCCTTCCCGCCGGCCTGTTTCTCTCCCCACTCTCTCGCGCCTCGGCTTCTCCTCCATTCCCATCCCTGTATCGCTCTCGTGCGCCTCTCCAACTCTCCGTGTTTTCTTCCGCTTCTGGGGCCGCTCAGTTTCCTCTCACCTGCACCTTCACCAGCATCCACCCCACCCCCCACCCTTGGGTCTCTCGCACTTTCCTTCTCCCTCCCACCAGCCCTCTCGGATCTCCGACAGTCCGCGCGGGCTCCGTGTTCCCCCTGTGGCTCCCCATCCTGACTCCAGCCCCGTTTTTATCCGATCCCTATTTCCATACAACCCGTGAACGGCGAAGCGATCGCGTTTTGGAAGAGAGGTTCGAGAAGGGCCTGGGAGAACTGGATGAGGCTGACCTGGCCCAGGGACACCGCGCGGGCAGTGCAGAGCCAGCCCTCCCACCCGCGAACCCTAGCGTCCCGACTGCCCGCAGGGCTGAGTCAGTTACACGCATGCCCTGCCCTTGTTGTCCCGCAAAAGAAACATCTTTGTTGTTGGCGAAGCCACAATACGCGGACGTGCAGGTGGGCGGCGGGCGGAGTCCCCTCCCCACGACCGCCCGGCACACAACAAAAATAAACGATGCCAACCCACTCCCCGGACGCGCGGGCCTCGGGCGCACAGCGCCAGCAGGGGTGCAGACGGGTCCTGCGCCTCGAGGCTCCCGGCTGGCCTCCGCTCCCGGGAGGGCTGGGGCCCCGCCGGCGGCCCCGCAGTGCCGGGTGCATGACGGTGCTGTCCCTCTCCCTCCCCCGGTGCAGGCGGCAGACGGCGGAGGAGCGGGAGGCGGAGCGGCAGCAGGCGAGCCGGCTCATGCTGCAGCTGCAACACGACGCCTTCCAAAAGAGCCTCAACGACTCCATCCAGCCCGACCCTCTCTGTCTGCACAACTCGTCGCTGTTTGCTCTGCAGAATCTGCAGCCCTGGGAGGAGGACAGCTCCAAGGTCCCCGCCGTCACTTCTCTGGTGTGAGCCACGGATCGCCACGGATCGCCAAGGATCGCCGCCCCCACCCGGCGGGGCGCCCCGGGCCCCCAGCCGGGCTGGGGGGACCCGAGGCCGAGAGGGACAGGGGCCTCCGAGCTCCAGTAGGCCCCGGGGCGCGGCCGCATCCCCGCCGGCCGCGGAGGGGGGCTGGGCCCGGGCTCCGCGCGGCTGCACAATCCGAGCCCCCGCCCCGCGCCCAGTCCCGCCCCAGGCCCGGGCCTGACAAAGAAAGCGCCTTACGTTTCTCCGCCCCTCGCCCGCACCCCCCCGGGCCGGGCGCCTGTATTATACTTTGTACTTTTGCCCAAACGTGTAAATAATAAAAGTTTTGGCTTTTTTCTTTAGAAACCGGCCACCTGCTTCCCCCGCGGGGGCCGCTAGAGGAGGGGCGGCCGACCAGGTGGCTGGGGGGGAGCGCCAGGGCTGGGGCACCCTGCGTTTAGGCTGGGTCCACTCCTCTCCTTTTCCGTTCCTTTTATTTAAGTCGTTTTATTTAATAAAAAAGTTAGCTATTTCACTTAACGCCGCTTTTATTTCGTTTTCGTTCCAATAATGCTCGGCGAGGCCGGCCCTGCGCCCCACCCCTTCGGCGGTAGAGGCCGAGCCGCAGTGTACGGGGGCGCATCCACATCTCCAAGCTTCGTCGGTTTTCGCCTCAGCTCCGACCCCGGCCCCGGGCCCCGCGGAGGATCCGCGGTGCAGGTCAGTGCGTGCCGGCCGCCGGCAGTTCGGGTGCCGGCGGTGTAGGGCGAACGTGGGAAGGGCACTCTAGGCCCAGAGGTCGCAGGCCCGCGCCAGGCAGGGTTGGGGATCACAGGCCCCGGGTGGGCCAACAGTTAGGTCGTCAGTGGCCGGGCCCACCTAGGAGGTGAGAGGCCCCGCGACCTTGAACTTCTAAGAACTCGAAGCCCTCACCCCCGTGCCCACTGTCCTCTTTTTCCAGTGAGGCCTCGGGTCTTGGGCGGACGCAAGGACTGGCTATGGGGGATCTGGGCGCACTGTGGGCGGGCCGTGGGCACAGAATCGGCACGCTTCCTGGTCTCCAAACGCTCGGCGTCTGAGGAGTAAGTGCGGGCCACAAATTCAGAACACCTGCACCCTTTGGGGTTGCGTGGGACCACAGGTGGAGCGTGGCGTCATGTGACGTCACCGCACCCGGGCGGCGTCACTGCACACGAGAGGGGCGGGGCGCCCAGAACGCCGGGAACACCAAGCCCAGGTGTGAAAGCAGCCAGGCCCAGTTCACCCAGCTTTACCTCCGGTCGGAAGCTGGGAATTTCTGGATCACGCGCTGGGCGTTAGGTGGTCCCTTCCAACAAGACACACGGTCGAAGCGTTCGTGAACATTTCCTCTTGCTCCCTGATTTTTGTTCCTCCCTTTTATTAGGTCTTTTAAATTTTTTCTTATGTCTGGCCTCTCCACTTCTTTCTCTACGATGTTCTCTATTTTCTATTCTATTCATTACTCTTGGTCTCTGTGTTCCTAGGACTTTTGCTTTTCCTTTACAGTTTTTTGCTTCCCTGTATAATTCGTTTACTGTTGCTTTTAGTTTTTCCAACTCTTTCTTTGTCGTCTCTTCCCCCCCCCCCTCCATTTCAGACTCTCCCGTCCATCCTCTCTCTCTCCACCCACCCCCCCCACCCCCCGGTTTCTTTTTCACCTGTCTTCCTCCTTCCCTCTTCTTGTCCTTTTTGCTTTCTCCTTCTGGTCTCAGAATCTCTTTGCTTCTGTCTTTCTCTCGGTCACTGGCTCCTCGTCTCCTTCGTGCCCTCCTCCTGGCCGAGCTCCCATTAGCTTCCTGAGGCTAACCAGTTCTGGGGCTGTCCCTCGGGCGCTGTGACAGCCTCACCCGCTTCATCACGCCGCTTCCCTCCCGACCAAGCGCCGCCCCGCGGGGCTCGCGTGTTTGGGCGCCTTCGCAGGACGCGGGCTGCGGGATTCTGTACACTGGCGGGGCTCGAGAAAGGGGTGCGGGTAGTCTGAGAAACACCTCTTCGGCTCCCATCATTGCTGCCTTCGCCTCCACCTCCAAGCCTTGCCCGGAATCCGGGTCGCTGGTGACTTACAGACACCCCCAGAGAGAGACTAGAGGGACTCAGACCTTCAGGTCCCTTCCCTTGGTGTTTCCCTGAAATGCTTCTAAGATTTTTCTCCGCTAAAAAGCATGATGGACGCCCCATCGGGATGGGAATGTGGGCTATCCGCCCGGGGACTTGAGCATCTAAGAACGACCTTCTTTGCCTCTGCCGGCCAAGCGGCCCCTTCCTCAGAGACTGGCGTCGCCTTCCGGTTTCCCTCACTTTTAATCTTTTTCTTTATAATAAGGCTTAGTGGTTTTGTTTCTCTAAAGTATTTTTGTTTTGCCAGGCTAACCCTTGAATCTTGGGCCTTTTCGGGGCACACACACACGTCTTTTTCTTTCCCTCTGCTGCCTTGATTTGAGCAAAAGGTCTCTGACCCAGAGGCTCACCTGGGGTCAGCGTTCAGACAAGCCCCAGGGATGGGCACCTAGTCTTGCTTCGGCTCTCAGGGACATCAGTTTTTTCCTCTCCGGGTGCTTCTGGGGCTTGCGTCCTCTCTGAGCGCTTGCCCCCAGCCAAACCTTCCCCAGCCAGAGACTGACTAGGAGTCCCTCTGAGTTAGGGTGCTGAGCCCACTGGTGTGGGGCTGGTTGGGGACTGTGGCTCACTCACGCCCACCCAGAGCAGTGTGGGCGCCCCCAAAGGGAAGGATAGATTGCTAAGCTGGCAAGGGTGTTTAGTGCCTAACCCCCTCCTGCGGACGTGCAAAGCCTGGAGGTTATTTCCACTGTGGCTGCGGGACTGGAGCCCCTTGACGCCCTGTTAAGAGCTCCCACTCCTCACGGCCCTCCCGGGCAGTCTGGGCGCACACATATCCAGATCAGTCAGGCGCCCTTAAGGTTGAGTGTAGGGGAAAGAGAATCTGGAGTAGGCTGAGAAGCCCACATGAACGGTTCCTTGGCGATCTGCTCCCAAATCTAAGACCCACCTGTGCCCAAGGAAGCAACAGAGGTTCCAAAGGCAGCGGATGCGTGTGGATGTCCAGCCCCACCGCGGAGGGAATTAAGGACGAGAAGCAGCAGGCCTCTGCGTGAAGGCTGAAGACTTGGACTCGCTGCCCTTCCCCGTGCTCGGTTCAAGTGTCTCTAAAGCCACACCCATTTTACAGATGCCGCACTGGGAGGCACGAGGCAGCTTGTCGGCCTGCGCAGACTGTTAGCGCGCGCGTGCGCGCGCGCGCTCTCCTCGTGCTCTGGTTTCGGGGGGCACACCCGCAGGCAGGGATGCCTGCGCCCCAAGCCAAGAAGGGCGAGGCTGACGGTCCAGAGGCTAGGAGTTAGGCTGTGCTCAACTATCCCCGGGAGGCCCCAAAGCCAGTAGAGTCTGGGGGGACACGGCCGGTCACAAGAACAGACAGACACTAGCTCTGGGGCTACCCTCTCGCGTCCCTCAAGTGGAAACGATTCCCCTTCAGCAAAAACCTGTACAGCACCGGCCAGGGACAGCAAGCTTTGCATGCAGTGTGGTTTACCATGACCCACACATTTCTGCGGGGTGTGGATGCCCCGCATCACTTTGCCGTTGGAAAAACGAAGCCTCAAAGAAGTTCAGAAATTAGTTCTGGGGCGCGCGGCTGCTGCGGACCCCTCGATCTCTTTTCCCCAAACCAAGCACTCTAATACTTGAGAGGAAAGGGAGACTTAGCCTAGTGAAGGCTGGGGAGGCGGCCTACGGGACACCTGCAGCCACCCGGACACGAGGCCGGGAGTTATCAGTGGAGCTAAAAGGACCTTCCCGCCCGGGCTGGACTGGGCGCGTTCCAAGGGCGCCCAGCGCCTCTTGCCTCCCCAGGCTTGTGCATATTTGCCCTCCCAGCAGGAGCGGAAAGACTTAGCTTCGGCCGCTCCCAGCTACGCGGTGAGACCCCGGAGGCCCCACTGCGCCCCTGGGCCGGGCAACTTTTCGTGGCCTGCCGGGGCCTGCGGCGCTTCTCGAAAACCTGCGGCCGAAGAACGCGGCCTTGTGCAGGCCGGGCCGACCGCCAGCTGCGCCTTTTCGGCGGCCGAGGCCGGTGCTGCAGCGGAGCGCGAGCGTCTGTTGTGCCGCGGTCTGGCGAGGCGCTCCGGGTTAGGGGCCTCAGAACAGGGCCTCCGATCTTCCGCCGAGACCGCTAGACCCCAGATCCGGCCTAGGTTGCTACCGCACTGAAGGTTCCTGGGAACCTTGGCCGGAATCTCAACCTCGGCCTCCGCAACTGAAACGCAGAGCGGCGGCGTGGTGCAGGCGCCTGCACTCTGTAGTGAAGGTTTCTTAACACCCAAGGCGGGTTTCCTAATGCGAAACCCGCCGGTAGCGGCGTGGCCGCACATTTCCAAGCATACACTCGGTTTGAGCATCTCCTCTCAGCGATGCCCTCCCAGTCGCACAATTTCTTGTGGGTCAGAAACTGGCAAATTCCTCGCGGAATTTCGACAGTGATCGGTGCCTTCCCCCATGCCACCCAACGGGTAGCTGGATGAAGTTCTTCACTCAGCTCCGCCACTCCCTTTCTGTGTGGCCCTGAGCTAGTGGCTTTGCGTCTCGGCGCTTTGGTTTCCGCATGTGTAAAATTAGGGCTATCTAGTCATTAAGGACTCTTCCAGGGGAAATAAAAACCCGTGGCTTATGGTACAGCTGATTATCAGCTTATTATGAGAATAAAAACATTTTAAAATATATTTATAGGTCAGAAATCTAATTAAACGCCTCCTAAAAAATGTAGGTGTTTAATCGGAGGTGTTGCCCTTTGAGAAGAAAGGGTAGTGTCCCCCAGTGAGGCCATTCCTCCTGCCATCACTAAAGGTGGAGTCGTTGTTAGAGAAGTCATTCCCGAATTGGGGCCTGGCTTGATTGGGTTAGACGCGTCAGTATCCTCGTGTTACCTTGAGATCAGTGGCCATATCTGATGCTCACTTTAGTTGAAATGATCCAATAAAGTTATTCTCTTAAGTGTCAGACCGGCTGCCAATTAATGAGTTAGTTATTAGACCCCTCTGATATGCTCCCAGTTGGTGTGGAGAGGAGGTGGGGTGGAAGAAGAAAAAAACGTGTTTGAACAGAATATTTGATCGGAGATTTTTACACCTTCCAACAACCCATTCATTGAGCCCCCAGAACAATCCTGTGTTCCCATCCTACAAATAAGGAAATTGGGGAGCAGAAAAGTCAGGAGACTCGCCCAGGTTCACCTGGCGCTGAAACTCGGCTCTGGACTGAAACGCCTGGCCGCCTGCGGGACTGGCTGTATCTCACCACTGGCCACACATGGCATTTCAACCCGCCACGGGGTCATTAGAGAGACTTGTGCTGACCCAGACTCCCCTGATGTTAAAGAAGCCGGCCCCAGCTCTGGCCCGCTACCTGGAATATATTGGCTTCGCTATCAAGCCTTCTTGATCGATGGATTTATCCACGACGCGCTGAAACTCCGGAAGGCCCGGAACCTGCAACCGCCAGCCGAGCGTTCTTTGCCTCCTTCATCCCCAACCCAGGAACAATTCACTCCTTCCTCCTAGCAGAGATGCAGCCTGCAGGAAAATACGGAGTGCTCCAGGAAAAGACCCAATCCTCTCGCTAAGGTCTGCCTTCCTGGGTACTAATAGACAGGACCCGCTGAGCCCCTGGGGCTGGAGAAGGAGGTGTGGGCTCAGAGGGGCACCCTCGAATATCCAGTGTGCTAAACAGCACGCGTTCGCATATGCTGTCTCGGTTGCCACAGCTGGCACACTTTTGTTCCTAGGAAGTAATGGGACTGGGGGGGGGGGCAGTGGGTAGGGAGAGCAGAGAGGAAACCCAACTCCAGGAAGAATCAGGGAGAGGGCTCTGGGAGGGGTCGCCTTTATTAATGACTATAGTTTCAAGTTCATTGTCGGAGGGGGCGGCTGGGGACACTCTGAGCAGGGATGGGGCCCTACACCTAGTCCCCAACTCCTGGAGTCCCCTCAGAACTATAGCCACCTGTACTCTCCCATGGTGGATCCCAAGCCCAGGCTGAGAGGGCCTAGCAGCTTCCATCTGATGGAACATCTGCACAATCTCTGGAGTCTATCCCCATCTACCTCCAGAAGGCACTTCTTTATAAGGACCCTAGGAGATAGGTACTACTGTAATCCCCATTTTACAGATGAGGAAACTGAGACTGTGCGGAGTAACACGGCATCCCTAAATCCTATGATGCCAGGACTTTAACCCTTATGGACTGAGTCCAGCTCATTGGCTTTTACCCAAAAACGTCCCTCAAACCTCCTTGTTATTAAAGCCAATGTCTTCATGACTGCCAGAGGGAATTCTGACCGCTTTGAAAATCATCATCCCTAAACAACTTCAGATACAAACCAGAATATTCTGGGTTGTGTTTGCAAGAGGACTGTAAACTGTTATTGCTGTTTTGAGCCACCTAAAGGTGGTTGAAAGGCACTGAAGGGAAGACCCTTCCACCTTAGGGAATCCCTAAGGGATTCAGGCATCTTCCACTGCCCTCTCCCCAAGCCCAGGCTAACTAACAGTTTCTAATGAACCCCCCATGGGTGCTAATGAGCCATGATGTAGCCCTCAGCTGCTAGACCCTGAGGACTTCTGGTCAAGGAAGAGAGGTAGCATAATGCAGGAGACAAACCACACGTGTGCCTGTACCGAATCTACCAAAGTGCCCACAGCATGTATGGAGCTTTAACTGGACTGGGTTAAAGTCCCAGTTTTACCACTCACCAGCTGTGTGGCCTTGGACAAGTAACCTTGCCTCTCTGAGCTTCAGTGTCCTAGTTAGTCTGTACTTTGTAAGGATAGATCTTCCTCGCAAGGTTGTTTGAGGATTAAGTGACAATCCATCGAGCATTTCACCAGGAGCCTGATGCACAATAGGCACTGTGGTACATTTACTATACTTATTATCAGTGGTAGATAAATTTTCACAAGATAAATTATTCTTGCTCTCCTCCCAGAGAGAAAGCAAACTCAAAGACAAGTCGCTTGCTCAGGGTCAGACATTAAGTGATGGAGCTAGAATTCAAACCCAGTTATGTCAGAGTTTAGAGCCCTGACTCACCCAGTCTGTGCAATATCTCCCCAACGCAGAATCTTCTAGACGGTTGAAAATCTAGATTATTCTAAGTAAGAGTAACCAGCTTCTCTGCTGTATTCTGGGGTTTCTGTTTACTTGGGTTGCTGATGTTGGGCACACTGTGACTGCTCACTCCATGTTTATTAAATAACAACAGTTAAGTAGCATTTCCAGAACATCTACTGTGGGCCAGGCTGTGGACTAAGCATTTTACACAAGTGATCTCATCTAACTGTTAAAACAAACCTAGAAAGTAGATCCCATTTTGACGACAAGAAATTTGAGTTCGGGGGTGTCGAATAACTTACCAATGTCCAGCAGAAGGTGGAGTGGAATCCAGACGTTCAGCCTCCACAGAGGGGAGAAACCCAATATGTGCTGAGTGCCTACCATGTGTGAAGCACCCTGCTCAATACATCACATGTATTTTCTTACTTGATCCTCACAATAATCTTATAAAACAGTTTTGAAACCCCATTTTACAGATGAGAAAACTAAGGCTCAGTGACTTTAACATGCATTTGTCCAAGGTCACATAGCTCTCTGACTACAGCGGTTCTCTATCTACTAGCCCAGGATGCTCTACTCTGTTTCAGGAGCCGAAGTCTTCGGCCAAAGTTGGAATGCTTTATGGAGATGGGACAGCCATGGTTATGGAAGGTGTAGTTTTCACACGAAACATGAAAAGCCTCGTGGCTTTTCCCACAAAGCGGCCAGGCAAACTTGCTATTTCCTGGGCTCTCTCTGAGGGAGGGAGTGTCAGTGATAGATTGTGAGCAGACAGTGATGAAGCGTCTGGAGGTAAGATGAACGTAAATAGATAAGCTGGGGTTGGGGTGGACAAAAGGCCTGCAGGCCTGCTCTCTGCCTGCAACTACACAGCAAAGAGCCTTGCTGGGAGCTGCCCTCATTGCCTTCATCTTCTCCTCTCCCCTCTCTTTGCCTCCTTCCCCGCTGCATTATTGAAGTCTACCCCCACCTACTCCAGAAGGAGCTGCTTCTGAGGAAGACCCTAAGCCCCTTTATAACTTCCTGTTCAAAAGCAGGGGAGAGGGCATCTGTGTTCCTCGATATGGCATCCAAGAATTAAAGATCAAGCAAGGTGGATTGTTTTGTTTTTTCCTCAAATTCATCAGGTGACAAGCAGAAGACCTTCAGCCTGGAGTTACTAAGTCCTGAAGGTCAAAGTCTGGGCTGACGTCTTGGATTTGTTTCTTCCACGTCAGCCAGGTTTTGCCCACCTTGCCATGCACCGTCCCAAGGAGACAAGCTTCTCCTGGGCCCCATAAGGCTCAGCACACCGGGCACTTAGTAGGTGGTTCAGTGAGTCCTGGCGACCTTCCCACCCACAGCTTGAGCTGCTCGGCTTGAGCTGAGTGGCAGCCGGCAGCCCCACCCTGTCGGGCTGTGCTTGGTAAGCAGAGGTCAGAGTCTGAGGCTTCTCTGCAGGAAGGGCACCATGAAGAGAAAGTTGAACCTGCACTTTATATGGTTTAAAAATGATTTGTCAATGGCAACAATTTACAAAAATATATTTCTGTTGCAGCATCTCCCAATCGCTGGGATTTATGGCTTCATCTCGTGGATCTGAAAGCACACCACATGCTTTGGCAAATGGGAAAATGTATGAACAATTTGTTGGCTTTTTTTTTTTTGTCAAGTTTCCCCAAATATGTAAACTCTGAGAGCGCCTTATCCTTTTTAAATGATCATTCATTTGTCTCCAGACTCTATCTTTTGGCACAATTTATTACTCTCTATTTCAAAAAACTTAAATGCATTTTGCATATTAGCACGTAACTCTTGTTCCTGTCTCCTCAGTTGTGGAAAGGGCTGGATTGCTTTTATAAAGAAAAAAATGGCTAATAAAATTGGCCTCAGCACCATTGCTCTGCAATTCTTATGAACAGTAAAGTGGTACTTACCGTCATTGATGTTAAAAGCTATTTCTAAATTATGGTGCCATTTATTATCTCTAGTGTCCAAAGTAAGTTTAAATGATGCTTATAATTCATGTTTTACCAAATTTCCTTTTCCCCCCGAGGATACCTCTGATTAACTTATGCACATTAAAGCGCTTTTTAAATTCTTCTTTTATTGCCATTATGCTCTGAAAATCTCAGCGATTCTCAAAAATGGGTAATAAACTTGAGATAAAATGCTGCAGTTTTAGATCAATGCTGACATATCACTGTGGTGATTTCTACAGAGCTAAAGTGATAATGCTTCATATTTACGGAATATATACTAGGTTATTACTACAGTATTACCATTTTGTTCTAAGATGAAATGAGTAATTTACCAATTTATTAAACTGTTACATTTAAGTATTGCTTAGGACATTACCACCCCAATCTGTTTACTTAGCTTGAAGAGTTACCATTAAGATACCCTGTTTATTTAGGTAAAATTTGTAATCATCATGCCTTCCATTAACCAACTTATTTTTCTGCAAGGCTAATTGTCTGGAAATGAGTTTCTTCTTATTTACTGTGCTACATTCTGCTTAGCTGGCTAAAAACGTCACCCCAGCAAGAAGTGCTAAGGAAATTAATAATACATACAGAGAACAGTTTTAATTAGTATAATACCAAATGTTAATAAAAGATTTATGACGCCGTTAAAAAGTTCTAACAGAAAAGATCTTAACAGCTTCGGGCTCGATTTGTCAGGAGAGGACGACCCTCTTGTGGGAGGCCAGGTTTGGGTGATTTCTCAGGCGCTGCGGGGCTCCAGGGAGCTCTGGCTGGAGGTGAGAGGCTTTGCCTTTAGAAGACGTTTGCGGGGAGCGGAATAAAATGAGCGTTGAACGCCAGTTCTAACTTGAAAGACACCAAGTTTTCTGCAAAGTAGGAGAGGAGTAAGGGCCAGCCCGGAGCCCTCCAGAGACATTTCCTGGGGCACCATTGTCTTTGATGAACTGGGACTAGGACAGTGAGAGAGGGGGAAGCTGTTAGCTCAAAAGCTATGGGGAAGACGGATCAAGGTGGAACTAGGAAAAGGATGAATGTTATTCACCAAGTATTATGTGCCATGTGCTTATAGACATCTACACTTGGCAGAAGACAGCTGGCCTGTTCCTCATTTTTCGCAGGAAGTGAAGCCTTTCTAAGGGTAAGGCCCTCGCCCCAGGTTATGCAGCTGGGGAGCAGAGCCAAATTTGAACCCAGGTCAGTGGAAACTTCACAGCGCTGATTCCTGCCGGGCGAAGCAAACAACCCCATTATTCCTCTGCACCTTTGTGCACCTGATGTCAGTCAAATGGGCATCCAGACAAGCAAGTGGATACTCCCATTTTCATCTGGGTGAGCTGGTGCCTGCTCATCCTTGCTCTGTCCTCTTGGCCCCAGAGGGACGACACTCTTTCTTTCCGTGTCCATCGTCCCTACCGTGACACGACAGCAGGGGCCATTCCTTACCTTCTTTACATCCTCTGTGCCTGGCATAAAATAAGCTTTTTAAAAAGATTTAGGGGCGCCTGGGTAGCTCAGTCAGTTAAGCGTTCGGCTTCGGCTCAGGTCACGATCTCTCGGTTCATGACTTCAAACCCTGCGTCAGACTCTGTGCCTACAGCTTGGGACCTGGATCCTGCTTGGATTCTGTCTCCCTCTCTTTCTGTTCCTCCCCTGCTCTCATTCTCTCTCTCTCTCAAAAATAAAGAATAAAAAAGATTTTTTTTTTTTTTTAAGATTTAAGGGACCAGCGAAAAAATGAAGTGAGAAGGAGAGAGGACTACAACTTCCATTTGTAGTGTTCAGGAGAAATACTGACCCTAGAAAAATATATTTTGTTGGATTGTAGGAAGTCACCCCCATCCCCGCCACCAACCCCACACAACCCTGGCTGGAGTGTAAGAGGCTATTATCAGTGCCCTCTTTTCCAGCCCCTGAGGGCCTGGTCTAGGAGAAGCGGGAATCCCTTGTAGGGTTCTTTCCTAGCGTGCATAATAAAAAGTTGATCCAGCCTGTTACTTTCCTAACATTCTTTCCAATTTGAGAACCCCACCATGATAAGGCACTTGCAGGCCAATGATTCTTTTATCTTACTCTTGGATAAAAGAGAAGAACAAAAAACAAAACTAACAAAAGTTCTTGGACACAAGTTCTCCGGGATCTGTTGAAAGACAGCCTAGGCTCCTTCAAGAAAGAGACACAACATCTGAGACCAGTGCCAATGTCTGAGGCTCCCCTGAATCCCTGGTTCTTCCCAGCTGTTCCCTCTGTGATGGGGTTTTTGTCCTTCAGTGGATGAATGGATAAACAAATTGTGGTCTGTGCTCACAATGGAATATTATCCAGCTGATTAAAAGGAAGGAAGTATCCATACATCCGACAACCCAGATGAACCTCCAAAACATTCTGCTAAGTGAAAGAAGTCAGGCAAAAGGTCTCATATTGTATGATTCTATTTATAGGAAATGTCCAGACAAGGTAAATCCATAGAGACAGAAGAGAGATGGGTGGTTGTCAGGGGCAGGGGGAGGGGAGAATTATCAGTGATTACTTAGTGGGTTCGGAGTGTCTTTCTGGGGGGATGAAAAAGTTCCAAAACTAGAGAGGTGGTGGTTTCACCACATTGCGAATACACTCAACGCCACAGTGAATTGTACACATTAAAAGAGTTAATTAAATGTCATGTGAATTTCACCTCAAATTTTTTTTAAAAGACATTTTAGGAATACTAGCATAAATGTCCAAAGCTACATGTACCTGCTTGTTCATCACAGCAGTGGCTGTAAGAAAGGAAACCCTGGAATAACCATATGTCCATCGTGTAGAGATCGGTCACATAAAATAAAATCATTCATACTATGGAATGAAAGGCAACCATCAAAAGAATGGGAGAGAGATTGATAACTACTGACATGGAAAGAATGTCCACAATGCATTATTAAGTAAAACAATCTAGTTGCAAAATCATATGTATATGACACCCCATTAAAAAAACATGCTTGCAGGTGTACCTTATATGGGCACATTACCAAAGGCTGAAAGGATTTGCTCAGGTTACTGCTGAGAAAAGAATGCTGGAGTGGGGGAGGCTTTCACTTTTTACGGTATCACATGGTCATTTGCAAAAACTTAAAGATAAATATGTTTTGAATCCATTCAAAAGTTATGATAATGTCTAAGATGTGGAAAAGTAGTGAGAGTAAAAAAAAAAAAAAAAATGACCCATAGTGCTGCCACCAAAGCCTTTTTTTTTTAGTTTATATGGCTCCAAGTTATTTTTATTTTTTGTAAACACATAGGACACCAAGATTTAAAAAAAACAAAAAAATGACAAAACATGAAAAAGGTAAGACATCAAAAGATGAACCATGAGACTAAGCAGGGCCTGACTTAGCCTTTTCATAAGCTGGGTACCATGCCTTGAAAATTATAAGAACTCACTAAGGTCTCAAACCCCAATTTTTTTTAAGATTTAAAAATTGCCTGCATTTTCCTACAATTTTCAGAATCCAGCATGGATACATTGAACCTAAAACATTCATAAGATAAAATGACTATTACATGTGCAAAGTGTGAGAACACTTTTTAAATAAGCAACTTTGGAGGATGAATGCCCAGGGAAACCTTCTTATCTCAATTACTGGGATGCTTCAGAAGGTATTTTTACCCTAAATGATTTGGATAATTATCTCTAATCTTTCACTTTGTTTTGACTAGCTCTGCAGACTGATTTGAGTTCAGAGGGGTATCAGTTACTCCAACTAAATATTCTTTGAAATCCATTATGTCAGCTCATGACAATTCTTTTTCCAATGGCTTTTCTCAAACACCCAATATTTAAATTTCTGCTGTTTTATCCCTTTTCAAAACACAGCATTCTTAGAATCTGGAGAATAGAATCAAAATGGTGGGTGGACCTCAGTGTTTGTGTGTTTCTGCCTCTGTGTGTGTGTGTGGGGGGGTGTGGTATACATGCACTATAACAGCCCCCATGTCAAATTGGAGACAAAAGACAGAGCTAATTTTTCTCTCTTATTTTCAGTGTATTATTTTCTGTGGGCTCTAAATAATTGATAAGGAGGTCCCTTTCCATAATTAAAATGGATGCCCCTACACATCAACACCAATAGCTTTTCCAGTAATGAGTGAATTTAGATACATGTTAGGTCTGGGCTACGTTTACTCCCCCTGGATGAGTTGCATTGCGGAGTGTGCAGGGTGGGGACAGGGCACTGGTGGGAAACACAAGGCCAGTTTCAGTGCAGATGACAAGAAGGCAGAAAGGACAGAAGCCTGGGAGATTACCTGCAGAGAAATCCCTGCCTGGCCCCAAGGTCACCTTGGACAAGTAGGTGAGTCAGGCGCAGAAAGGCAACGTTAGGGCAGGAAGTTTGAAAACGTACTTGGTGTCAGTTGTAATCTGTTTGGTTTCCTTTGTCTTTTTTCCAACCCCTAATGCCCTCCCCATCTTTCACCTTGTTTGTGACGTCTCCGTGTTAGTCCTGTTTCTTGATCAAAACCTGCTGCTGAAATCTTCCCTGGCAAGGGAGGGGGGTCAGTAGAACCCTTCCACGTGTGGTTACCATCTTACAAATATCAAAGTCGGTTTCTTCACCTCTGGGTTCGACAGACTCCCCCCTCCTCCCCCACTAAGGACCCTACCCTGTGGCTGGTGCTAAAGACATTACAATAAGAGGCTGCCTGTCTCGGAGGAACTCACACAGGGGGTGGGCAGACCGATGTCTACCAATGGGGCAGTGGGTAGGTGTGAGGACTTGGCACAGAGGGACATGGAGGAGAAACGTGGAAGGGGTCTGTCTCCGGGGTTTGGATTAACTGTGCAGGTGAGGCTGACTCAGTGGGAAAGCTACGCAAGAATAGGGGGTGAACAAGGTGGCAGGACAGCACATGAAAAATGTGGAGACAACTGGGAGTGGAAGGGACCACGCACGGGGGCTGAATTCCTCATCTAGGAGCTGGGACAGCAATCTGTGTGTGCGGAGGCATGGAAGGACTTTATGCAAAGGTGTGTGTGGTGGCGGTGGGGTGTTGAACTTCGGGGAAGTCCCTCTGGTGGCCAAGGGGGATGTGGGCCTGGAGGGGAGGCTAGAAGCAGGACTAAAGGTTCAGGCTGTGAAAGAGGGGCTCCCAGAAGGGTGAGGGAAGATGGCCCTGGGCTCCAGAAACCTCCTCCAAAGGGAGACAGCTCTGAGGAGCGAGAGTAGAGGTGTGGCAGGCCTAAGTGACAGAGACCAGGGGACTGCAGAGGATGATTTGCAGTCCAGACCTCCCTGTGACGCTCCAGTCACCTGTGACAGGGAGGCAGGGGTGGGAACAAGGCCAGGCACGTACAAATCCCAGCATCCTGCCTGGTAGCTCTGTGGCCTGGGGCAAGTTACTTCCCCACTCTGCAGCACAGTGGGCTGATTATCTTCTGGAGGTGGAATCGGCCATTCTGCAAATACTCTTGTAGAGAAGCCCACCCACAGACACACTGACGCAGAGCCCTGAGTGCAAGAGCTGAGGGTGGCCTGGGTCCAGGTGGGGGGGGGGGTGCGGTTCATCGCCGAGCTCTCCTCATTAAGAACTTTGAATAAGGAAAGAGAAAGCCAGTCTGCACACTCATTTCCAAGCAGACTCTTGACAAGCAGAAAAAAAAAAAAAAAAAAAAAAAGGCGGCAGCGTGTCGGTTCTGGCAGAAATTCCCGAGACCACAGATGCATTTGCCCGCCTGCCCCGCTGTTCTCTCTGTCTGTCTCCCTCTGGCCTCCTTCATACGGTCTTGGCTCTGATACCGCCAGCTGACTCCAGAGAGGCGACAGGCAACTCAGAGCTGATAGCCATCAGGGAAGGAGCCCATAGATAACTCCGGAAAAGAACTTGGATGGTCCCAAGTTCTCAGCTCCTAGAACAAACAGGGCTGATGCCGATCCAAACTTTGAAAAGACTTTTTAAAAAACAGCCTTGCCGACATGTTCGAGTTGCATGACTGCTTACTTGATTCATTTAAAAAATGCTCAGTGATCAAAGGTCCCTTGGAAGATTTTTCCAATGGAAACAAAGCGATCACCATTGAAATAGAATTTCAGCATCCAATCCTTCCTTTAAGGATAAAGACAAAGAATTTCTCGCCTCCGCCAAAAGTGGACCTTGGGGAACTGCAGGAGCTCTGGCGGATGACACAGTTCTCCCGAATGAGCCCGCAGGTACCAAGGAGGGGATGGAAAGGCTGTTATTAAGGGTGGATTAGTCACGGAGAGGTCAGTTGACTAGCTCTCGGAAACAGGAGCGTTGAGTTAGTGGGAGACCGCAAGCGTTCTGTCTCAACAGAGAAACTGCTAGAAGGGGGAGAGTCCTCACTGTGTGTAATATATGGCCAACTTGCAAACTATTGCACGAGAGATCTGGCAAAGACTCCAGGCTGCTCCTTCCTTCCTCGCTCCTGTGTATGGCTGCCCCCCCAGCCCCCGCCCCAGCACAGGCGTCCACCACCCTCGGCCAGCAGCCAGCACATCCCGAGTCTTCCATTCATAAGGCAGCTCAGACTGTGTTTGCCATAAACTTACTTTCAGGAGCCAACCGAGCAAGAGGATGCTTACCCTGATGACTACGACACATTGCTTCTGTCCTCTGTATCACTGCTGATGTGAAGGCTACCACCCGTGTGAGCTCATCTGTACCTATGGTGGCTGACTTGTAGTGGCTGCCGTTGCGGGCACAGGGAGGTGAGTACTGAGGGCACTGGATGTGGGCACAAGGACACCAACAGCTCTGTTACATCACCCTTCTCCTTGTGGTCCACAGCTGTGCCTCGCAGCCTGTGGGCTTTTACCCTGGCCGTGGGAGCATGAGCTCAGTTGCCCCCGGAAGCAGCGAGGTACTGCTTGTTGCCTTCCGCCAATAATGGGCAGGGCACTGATGGATTAGGGCGCTGGCCCTGGCTTGAGAGGTGTATTCTCTGATCTTCTAGAGGTCCCCAGTGACACTGAACTCCACTTGCCATAGTGGGAACTAGCGTGGAAAAACACCTTTCATTGGCTGACTTCCCTTCCCTTCCCTTCCCTCCCTACTCTCTTGCCATCGTCTCCTGGGACGACCGCCAAACATTTACTTGTACCCCTATCCTTGTCTCATAGTCTACTTTCAGGGGATCCTGAACATAGCAACATGGGGTTCCCTACACAGAACCCTATGAAACTACCACCTCTAACCAGAGCAAGTTCATAGGATTTAACTAATAATTCTTGGTATATAGGCTGTATCTCCTCAGATGCCAAAACAACACGTGTCTGACCTGATGTCTGTTAACATAAGCATAGCCATGTCTGTGAAGCTCTAGGTTGTGCCCAAGAGCAGTTTGATATTTCCTTTTTCATATATGATTTACTGCTCTGATGGACCTCTTGGGCTTGTCACTATTAATGATTTCTTGGCATCCCGTTGTTCTCTTTTTCCCTGTTGGCAGAGCCAGCTTCATTGGGCTTGCAAGCTGTGCAGTTGCCCCGCACTTGGGAAAGACCCCCCTTGGTTCCGTGCTTGACTGGTGCCATCTTGGAATTCTCAATTTTTCAACAGGAGGCTCCACATTTTCATTGTGCGGTGGACCTACACTTGATGTAGCCAGTCCTGTCTATATAATTTAGATGATCCTGACCGTCGAGCATCCCTCCACCTAATTTTCCTCCTCGATAAACGGCCGGTGCCAACAATCAAGAAAAACAATATTATCCAATTGGCCGAGGCAAAAAATGTTGATGATCCACTATGTTGGCAAGAGTAGGGGAAACAGGCACTCTCATACACTGCTGGCAAGAGTGTTAATTGTTCAACCTTTCTGCAGTCACATTTGACAATGTCTTTACTAATGTCAAATGCCCATTCCTTTAACTGGATGCTTCCACAAAGAGGTCTTTATCCAATAGATAACACTTCTATGTTTCAAAAAAGTACACATGAGGTAATTCCATTGCAGCACCATTTAAAAAAGCAATCGATTGTAAATAATCTAAATAAATATCAATAGGGAACAGACTCAATAGCATCGAGAGTGATGACATCATTGAATACTCTGCAACCATTAAAAAAATGGGCTGGTAGGTAACTATCTCCAGATAGATTGCTGAGTGAAAAAGCAAGTACAGAATGAGGTGCGTGCTAACTTACATTTGTGTAAAAAAAAAAAAAAAAAAAAGATGAGAAAGGCTAAATATTCTCCACACAGGCCTAGACTGACCCTGGAAGGAAGGAGGGGCTAGGTACAAGACTGCTGTGGAGAAGGCAGCTGGGAACGGGACACAGGGAAGGAGGGCGACAGAATGTTCACTATTTGTACTCTTTCTTGGTGTTTTAATTTTCTTTTCTTTTCCCCTGTATTTTTTAAATCAATTCCAAATATTTACTACTTTAAAATGTTAAAAAAAAAAAAAAAAAGTTGGGGGAGGTGAGGAGAGAAAGCAAGCAAGGAAGCTAGTCAATAGGATGCCAAGCCAGCCCAGCAACCTTTCTGCTCTGATTTCAAACTTGTGGTCTGGAGGGACCAGGAGTACAGAAAAGCCTGCAGCTCATTCCTGGATGCCCTGATGTCAACTTCTTCATCTCTCCCCTGGGGCTGCCATTGTAAGGTCCCAAGTGACAAGTCTTTTGAAATTCAGAGGAAAAGAAAGCCCTTTTATTACTCTTGATGAGCTTGTACATTTTCTCTGCTTTGAAAACAAGTGTGTAAAGTGTCTCCTTTTTATTTTTTCCCTTTGGCTGCCAGGAAGCTCAAAGGCAAATTCTGAGCTCAATTATAGGTGAGCCACATGAGTGGTACGTTAAATGATTTTTCCCTCTGGACTTGATTTTCTACCTCTATTACATGTTCTTTGTCCCTGATTCTCTGTTTATATTTTATGATGGCTTTTATTGCATATGGGCAAAAATAGTATTTTGGATTTTCAACTGATCTTTTTTCTTCTCTGTATTTCCTTGGACCCCTGCTCTCCCCACCCCTTCCCTCATTCAGTCTAGAGCAGAATAAGACCAGGTGGCATCTTTGCCTGAGGGAAGGGATATCACAGTAGGATGAGAAAAATCTTTTGTGTTTTAAAGCCTAAGCTCTGTGGGACTGTGGGCCTGAGCAGTGGATTTGAGAAGGGAGATAATGAGTCCACAGAGCAAAGCTGGCTGAAGTTTCTAGGCTGAAGGAGGAGTGAGCAAAAGGAAGTTGAGACTTAAGGGAACAGCAGAAAACCCAGAACGCTGTGAGAAATCTGTCCCAGGGGAAGCCTGGGCCCTGCTTCCCTCTCAACGTGCAGAGAAAGTACATTCATGGCAGAAATGGCTGTGAAGTTAGACAGATGGGCCTGCGACCCCCTCCCAGAGTGGCCTGCACCTCAGAGGGCACAGGGACGACCGTAAAACGACTCCTGGATTCCCCAGGTGGGGGCAGTCTGGAAGAGAATGACAGTATGGCAGCATCCATCACGAACGCCGGACCGAGGTTGGATCCTGGTCATCACCTGAGTGCCAGCAGGCAGGACAGTGGCTGAGGACAACTGTTGGGCTTGCCTTGGTGCCCTGTAGCCCCCAGAACTGAGAGCAACCCAGGGAAACAGTGACCTGACTGAGATAACCTTTCCACCGCATGGCCGAACGGTGTGCTCATGAAGAGAAGCGGAGTTGCCTTGGTTATATGGCAACTAGAGAAACGGTTATATGTCTCATAAACCCGAGTTTGCAAAATGGTGAAAGCTTGAGCCCCTCAAAGGATTGCAAAGGAACAACAAATGAAGAAAGCAGACAAGAGCCTTATCCTAAAATTAATCCGTTCCAGACCCTTCTATAAGAGGAAACCCCAGGACAGACTGCCCCCTTAGGAGCCCTGGGATGGTCCCTCTGATAAAGATAGAATTTCCATGCTCGGACACAACTAGATCCATCTCCCACATTTTGATGGGCCAGGAAGCGATCTGACTCATTTCCTAGTCTTCCTTGGTAACAAATGCTTTCTGAATAAACGAGGCTGCCGCTGAGCACGGTTAATGGCCTGGAAGCTTCCCAGGTGCTCCAGGAAAGAAGAGGCCTTTTAACCATGGTTTTTGGCCTTCATAACTAATGTCAGCCTTAAATGCTATTTGGAATAACAAATGAATGCTTGTCTGACTCTGAAAGCCTTGGCTAACTACGCTTCCAAGCTTTATTATTTCGCTGATGGAGACTGCTTTTGTCATCTGTAACAGTCTGACCGTTAGTTTACCTGTCTTTCAAATGAGCGTAAGAATAATTTCTTCGTGGGGGACTGATGCTGAGCAGATGTTCACAAAGCCCCTTAGGATCACCGGGACAGGTCTCTCCGTAGAATTGAGGTTGTTGTTATGTAATAATTTTCCCTTCTAGTTTTGATTAAAAAAATGATACATGTGCATTTATGTACACAAACCTGTCGATGCTAATGGGGACATGCGCACTGGAGACACCTCCATGCAGATCAGAGCATAAGCAGTGTGTCCCCACTGAAAGGCTCTCCCCACAGCACAGAGAAAACAGAATAATCGGCCGTGGGGCGGGGGTGGGGTAGGGTGGGGGTCTTTTTTTTTTTTTTTTTTTTTAGTGGAGATGCTCCTGACCTTGGTGTCATACAATTGTGGTGAGGGTGGTGAGAGACAGCCTTAGTCCCCGTGTGGTAGACTCTAGTGCCCTCTGCTGTCATTTGGGAAACAAACGCTTCTTTAGGGAGTCCTCAATGTCAACCGCAAGGAAGGAGAACCAACTACTTCGGAACCAACGAAGTCTCCACCTGAATTTGGCCCTGTTTCGAGTTATTTGGGTTGGAGCCCAGATATCCGCCATGGAGCTTGGGGGTCCTGTTACACTGGTCTCAGTGTTCACCCCACAGACGGAACTGAGGTGTCTTGGAACAGAAAAGCAAACGGACTGAATACCAAGACTCCCGGGGACTGAAACAGAGTGCCAACGTATTTGGGAGAGATCATTTAAAAGAGCAGTCTTGGCTGGATTCAATACAGCCCCGAGATGTTGTGTTCTGAGGGCTATGTATCCATTTTAAAATTTGCTTTAATTTTATTTTTTGTCCATCAAGCAAGGAAAGGACGCTAATGTGGCCTGTCGTGTGGCGTTCTTTGTTGGATGTGCCCCCTTCGCCCTGCGCCTGTCGGTAACACCTGGGTATGGCCCAAAGATGGAGTGTTCATTTACTCTGTAAGTGAACGGGATATTTGCCCATTAATTTCAACTCCAGTGCTCGAAGCCCCATATAAGGCACAGTTAATATAATCTCACTTTAGATGACACTCGGAGGAGCAGGAAGACAATTTGTGGGGGGAAAGGAATAAGAGGCAGTGTGCATTTAACGGGAATGTTAATGTTTACTCGTTGCCACACTTGGTATCTGGGAGGCTGCACAGTCACTAAGTGGGGGTTACATCTTCAATTAAGTAGCGGTAGCGGGGGAGTTAGTGATGTTTCACAGAGGGAAACTGCCGAAATCATACTTTAAGGAGAATAATTTTTTTAAAAGCTACAAAAAAATTGAAATAAAAGCCCGAGGGGAAAAAATAGAGGGAACATTTCTGTTTAGGGAATCCTAATATTTTGGCTGAACACATTATGTAAAATTAAATACTATTTTAAACCAAGGAGATATAATATCTAATTAAGTTTTTGTGGTTGATGGGCTTAGAGAGGATTGTGAATGTTGCATCCATTGAACTGGAAGAAGTAGAAAAATTAAATAACACTGTTCTATAGTGACTTTCACCCAGACATACAAGCAGACTTCCATATTCCGCTTTGACTCTGCCCCCTACCTAGGACTCACTGAAGGCATGAAAGAGAAAATGAGAATGTGCACAATGAGCTCATTAAGCCTTATAACTACCCCAAGGAGTAGGAATCAAGAGTTGTTAGCCTCATTTCCAAGCTGTGACCATGGGTTCCGTGGGGCCAAGGGATTCTCATCCAGGGTCATCTTGTGAGTCCGGGGGTGGAGAAAGAACAGAACCACTGTCCTCCAACTGTACCTGGAACTTCTGCTCCAGAATGTTCTCTGCTCTACAGTAAGAAGAATGGCAAACTTTGGGATGTGGAGCCTTCTGTTACTGATCAGCATTACCAAGAAACACTAAGATTTTAAGGCTCTGGGGTTTTAGAGGAATCTCGATGTAAAGTGGGGAGAAACCAAAGACAAAAGATTAGTTTTTAAAGGAAGTTGACTTCTGGGACTAATTATTACATGAAGTCATTTTCAAATACTGTATAAAATGGCTTTTAAACATATGGAATATATGTGATCTTTCAATGGGCATTTTTCAAAACTTAGATTGAATAGTAGGCTTTCTTAAACTGAATTGAAATACCTACAAAAGACTGAAAAACAATGTAGACAGCTCCATGTGCAAAGACCAAATATTTCAATCACATTTCATTAGCTTTTCCCTTAAATTTACCAACACAGATGTACAATTAAAGAATTACCTACCATTTTTAAAAGTTTAAGCTCTGGCGAAATCTATTTTGTATATAGTTCCTAAGATAAATTAAGCAGGGTCATGTTTAAATATTTGGGAGGAAAAAAAGAACTCTCAGGACATCTTCATACCAAGTTAAAAGAAATTTGGTCAGAAGGCTATCTGAAAGTAGAATATTCAAATTACAATTTGGCGATAAAGTAGTTTAAATAATTGAAAATGAGGAATGAGCTTAGAGAAGTCGCTCTTCGGTGGTCGTTTTTGTTTCAATTGCCACAAGCGAGAAGTAGGTTTTAAAAATAGATCACCAGGGCAGAGCAAGTGTCTCTGACAGGCACTTGCAGGCAGGATTCTAGAAATTCCAATCATTTAACAAATTGCACCATTAAAAGTCATAATAGGTCTAAAAGCCATTCTTAAAAGAACTTACTAAGTAATTTGACCTACAGAATCATCTTGTTAAATTCATTTGATATCATGAGACAGTTAGTGAAATATGCATAGTACATTATATTAAAGAGAAAAGTACCCTTCAATTGGTATCTGATGTGCACTTTGCAATCGCAGCTATTAGTTGTCTATAAAACTCCTAGACATGATTTGATTTGATTTTATTACTGTTAGATCATTTTACTTTGTAACATATAGGGGTGGAGATTACAGGTCGGCTATTGCTTACTAGGAAATATTTAACGAAGGATGTTTTATTTATTAGCATAAAGAGACACAGTGGATTATTGGGTGATTAAAGCGATGATGTGGCTGCCATACTTGTCAAAAGTATAGCTCGAATTCAATAGCAAGGCGACAGTCAGTCTCTGAGTTGATCTATGCCTGAGCAAACTGGCTCTGAAAGCAGGACATCGCCCACTTAAAAGGATCTTTGTAAATTTCTATAATTGCACATTATCAAAAGCAAATAGCAACAACAACAAACCCACAGAGTGATTTCTCAGTTGTAAGTTTACTTTCTATCTGCCATGAGCCCCTGCATTTTATCTTTTGCATTCCTAACATCCCAAATCAATAACAGAGAATGATATTTAATGTTACTAATCTATGTGGGAAACACAATATTTTTATAAGAAGTAAATTGAGAAGAGAATTCAATAAAGGGAACAAAGGAAGAAAAGAACTAGCATTTATTGACTGCCTACGTTGTGCCAGGCTCTGTGCTAAGTGTTTTACAAAGACTAGCAGGCTATCTCATTTAATCCTACCGAAAGCTGCAAAGTGAATGAAGAGATATTTATTTGTAAATTTTGAATTGCACACGTATTTACTACTTTTTCCCTTTGTTTTCCTTTGGTTTAATGTCATTTACATCCACATAGAATATGTATCATCAGAAGTACTTGACACCTGGCTAGGGAAGGAGGGAAAAGTTGCTAATATCACTTGTCAATGAACACATTTACTGCAATTAGTATCTGTATTTTATCTATTCGTAACTCTTGTTTAAAGAATACTTCACCAGAATTTTACTCTGCCTATAATTAGGCATAAATACATCCTTCCTGAAACACTAACACTTTGCTACTCATTGTAAATTTAAAGAAAGCTTGTAAATCATAAACTGTATCACTTAAGTCATCCATTTGTTATTATTTGTTAATTGCATTATTTGTATTGCAGGACAAATTTAGTGCTATTTCAAGGTAGAATATTACAGAGTCTGCATTTGTTTTAGGTTACAAGTTAAGATATGGTACAGACTCTTTCTTAATTATTTTAATATGCTAAAAGCTGAAATTGACCTTGCGCATCATAATCCTTCGTGGGGACTTAGGAGCAGTTTAGTTTCACAGCGCCCTCTGCTGTACTCTGTAAGGCTAGCACTCTTCCGACAACACAGCTGAACTCCGCAAAGAGACAACCCAACAGTCATGGCAGGTCTGGTTCAGGTCTTCAGCTGGTAGGGTTACAACCTGAATATTGACTGTGAACCCAGATCCCAGTAGGCTTAGGAAACCAGTGTGCCTGACAGAACTCCCAGGAATTCTCTTTCCATCCCCATCCTCTCCCGCAAGCTACGGGGCTCCTGCATTCATCTGCCTCCACATCTAAAGGGCATTTTAGGGGAGCCTGTGTGGCTCAGTTGGTTAAGCATCGGACTCTGGATTTTGGCTCAGGCCACGATCTCATGGTTCGTGAGTTCGAGCTGGGCTCTGCACTGTGTCAGTGCGAGGGCTGCTTGGAATTCTCTTTCTTTCTCTCTCTCTCTCTCTGCCCCTACCCCAGTCGTGCTCTCTCTCTCTCAAAATAAATAAATAAGCTTAAAAGTAAAGAAAGAAAGGGCATTTTACACTTTGTACCTCCAAGGCAGACCTCTTGTTTCACCACTCCCAGCCCAAGCATGCCTTACCTCCAGGTCTTCTCACCTCTGTTCATGGATCATTCACTCAGCTCCAAAACCTAGGAACTGTCCGATTTCTCTTTTTGTCTCACCTGGCCCTAGGGTAGGCCCTTCACACACATGTGTGGAATGAACAAGGAAACAGATACAGGAGGCAGAATTTCAGTGTATTGACTTACCTTGAAAAACAGAAAAGCATCTATGAAAGCAGGAATAATGTCACCATATAATTTCCAGGTAAGTAGACCTACATGGGGAGAGAAGAACACCACTTTACATTTTCCTGTCCATCTTTTATCTGAGTATGATAGGATCCCCTTTGATTCCCACAGCCTCCATCAGGCAAGGCAGGAAACAAGGGATCTGGTTTTAGGTTTCTAAGTGATAAGCACATTCCTTCTTTGTTCTCTGAAATTGTATGCTGGTTATAGTTTCCTGGAGTGGGACAGGATTGCCACCAAGCCCACCAGTCTGTTTATGGGCCACCTCGTGATATATTTCACGTCCTCCTGTAGCTCATCTGTGCCCTGATGTGTGGGTCTTTCTACCGGCACTTGCTGAGGGTAATTTTCCCGTGTTCTGAGAGACCTACGAGGCCCCTTTGACCACCAGCGTTTACCAGTCAAACTTGTCCATCAAAATTTGGCATACTTGCAAATCAAGGTATCTCCTAAATCATCTCAGCTAGTTCCATTTAAACCCATTGGGGCGCCTGGGTGGCTCAGTCGGTTGAGCATCCAACTTCGGCTCAGGTCATGATCTCGCAGTTTGTAGGTTCGACCCCTATGTCAGGCTCTGTGCTGATGGCTCAGAGCCTGGAGCCTTCTTCAGATTCTGTGTCTCCCTCGCTCTCTTTCTCTGCCCCTCCCCTGCTCTCACTCTGTCTCTCTCTCTCAAAAATAAATATACAAAATTATTTTAAATAAATAAGCATGACAATTAAATCAATAAACAGAATCAATTAACACATAAACTCATAATACACATTTTGATAACATGTAGACAACTCCAAAAATAAACATCAGGCTAATCCTACCACCCACAGATAACTTCTATTAACATTTGGATGCATATTTTTAAATAGAGGTTTGGTGTTTTTTTTTTTTAGAGAAGTTTTAGGGTTACAACAAAATGAAGTGGGAGATACAGGGATTTCCCATATCATCCCTGCCCTCTCGACCTCCAGCCTCCCCCATTATCAACATCCCCCACCACAGTGGGACATTTTTTACAACCAGTGAACTTACACAGACACGTCAATGTCAACCACAGTACACAGTTTACATTAAGGTTTATTCTTGGTGTTGTAAAAGTCCATGGGTTTGACAAATGTGTAATGTCTTGTATCTACCACGGTAATATCATACAGAATAGTTTGATAAATAAAAATAGCCCTGAAAATCTGCTGTGCTCCGTCTATTCTCTCCCTCCTTCCTAACTCGTAGAAACTTCTGATCTTTTCATCTTCATATATGTTTTAGTTTCTTTTCTATGTATGTGTGTGTATGTTAATATCTCTATAAAAGTGAGCACATACTATGCATGCAATTTATCTTCTGTTTTGTTTTCCTTTTAAACTTTTAAAACTTCATATGATGGAAATTCTTAAGCACACACAAAAAGAAGAAAATTGTAATGAATCTCCATCTGCCCAACACCTGGCTTCAATAATTATCAACATTTTGTCAATTGTATTTCATCTCCCTCTACTGGCATGCTTTCTTTTTTTTTTTTTTTTTTTTTTTTTTTTGGCTAAAGTAGCTTGAAACAAATCCAAAGCATCATGTCATTTTTTCCCACAATGCTGAAATATGTGTGTGTGTGCCTTTTTCACTTTACATGATGTCATGAATATTTTTCCATGTCATTCACTATGGTTTAAAACATTATTTTTAACAACTGCCAAATATTGTCATTGTATGTGCCACAAAACTTTGAGCGCATCTGATTATTTCCTTAGGAAACATCCCTAGATGTAAATTACAGGATCAAAGGATACTGGTTTGAAAGGCACAAAAACCATGATTGTATCAACTTACATTCCAATCAGTGGGCTGTGAAAGGGCCTGTGCCCTTGAACCCTCAAGGGTCACAGTCTGGGACAAGGTGCCGTTGCAGATAACAATATATTCAGTAAATGAAGGTTTATTCCTAGTGATTATGAAAGCATTAGAAGATTTCAAAGAGTGTACTGAGCTCTCAGGAATGAATTCCAGAACCACAGTGCAGAACTGGCTCACCAAAGGAGCCACCTCTGCCCTCTTTGGGAAGCTTGGAATAAGCAACTTGTCATCACAATTGCACACTCGAGGTTTGTAGTGTCTTTCTCATGATTTATACTATTAAAATGGATGCCTCTCCACCCCCACAAACTGGAATTAGACCTTGGGTCTTCTACCACAAACGCCCCGTAAAGTCCAAACGCCTCTATGATCTTACTTGCTAGCAGAAGCAGAAGAATCATGGTTTGTGTCTCCTAATACTAATTCTTATTGTCCAGATTTCATACAGGCACACTGCTGGATTGAAGGTAGGCCATCTAAAAACTTCCAGCTGTATGAGTATCTGGGAAATGTAGCCTCTTGCTTTCCAGTTTTAGGAGGCAGGAAGCCATGACGCAAAGTGGCTGAATGGAACTGAATGAGCTCATCTGTAGTATCTGCTTCATTCCATCCATTTGGCAACACAGCATCTGTATATAGTCTTCTGTCAATAAATCTTCCAAACAAAAATAATGGTCAAAACCAACATACTTTAAAAAAATTTTTTTTAAATGTTTCTATTTATATTTGAGAGTCAGAGAGAGACAGAGCACAAGCAGGGGAGGGACAGAGAGAGAGGGAGGCACAGAAGCCAAAGCAGGCTCCAGGCTCTGAGCTGTCAGCACAGAGCCTGTCATGGGGCTGGAAACCATGAACCGTGAGATCGTGACCTGAGCCCAAGTCAGATGCTTGGCTGACTGAGCCACCAGATGCTCTCAAAGCAACATACTTTCTTAATGGACTCATACCTCATACAAACAAAAATGAGCTTATCCCAAAAAAGAAACCCAAACTTCACTGCATCTATCTCAAAGCAAGGTTCATTCCTCTTCCAGTGTAACCACATATTAATACGCTGTAATCTAAGTGCTAAATGATAAAGTTTATTGCCACTCTGTATTAAATACTTGAGCTTACTTTGTGTAATGTAGTAAGTGAAGGGGGGGGGGGAATAGGATATCATACATAGGGATCATGGGTATCATTTCTTCAACCAGTCATGTCATATCCAATACCACTCAATAATCAAAGATGTTTTACAACTGGTGTATTTGATTCAGAATGCAAGCAAGACCCATGTGGCTGTGTGGGCTCATGAGTTTCTTTTAACACAAGCCCCATCTTTCTTCTGTGTGCTTTGATTTGTTGAAGAAACTAGGTTATTATTTTTTTTAAGTATGGAACTTTTTTTTTTAATGTTTATTTTTGAGAGAGAGAGAGAGAGAGAGAGAGAGAGAGAGAGAGAGAGAGAGGGGAAGGGGCAGAGAGAGAGGAAGACACAGAATCCGAAGCAGGTTCCAGGCTCTGAGTTGTCAGCACAGAGCCTGTAGTGGGACTCGAACTTACAAACAGTGAGATCATGACCTGAGCCTAAGTTGGCCACTTAACCAGCTGAGCCACCCTGGCGCCCCTAATGGTGGAACGTTTTACATGTTTGATTGATTGGTTTTTCTTTTCTCTTTTATTATTTTTTAAATGTTTTATTTATTTTTGAAAGAGAGAGCACGAGCAAGAGAAGGGCAGAGGGGCGGTGGGGGGTGGGGGTTGTGTACAGAGGATCCCAAGTGGGCTCTGCACTGACAGCAATGAGCCCAGTGCATGACTCCAACCCATGAACCGCGACATCATGATCTGAACCCAAGTCTGACGCTCAACTGACTAAGCCACCCAGGCACCCTGGTTGATTGCTTTTTCTTGATATCATCTAACTTGTGCTTCTATTATTCTCTATATTTCCTGAAAACTGGTATCTATTCTAAAGACCTGCTTAGACTGTTTTGTTGTTGTTGTTGTTGTTGTTGTTGTTGTTGACCACAGGGGCTCATGGACACCCTTGTGTACTTTCTATTGCATCACATTGTCTGTTATCCTTATTTCAGAGAATCTAAGATTGCTCAGTGGGTTCACTATAAAGATTCTCATCAACATTTCTCCTAATGATATGAATGTTCCTTGGGATCATAAACTGGATCTATTATTTCATTAAGGATCAAAACTGATGATTTGTCTAATTCTACCAGTTAGCTACTACCCATGAATCATTGCAGATCTGTACCCCTGGCCATTTCTTTTTTTAAGCAGAATGAAAGACCAAATATATATATAAAATCCTATATATACTAGCAGATATCACTGTCTGTTATTCCTCATTTAAGACTGCCAGATTTAGCAAATAAAAATATAGGACATCCAGTTACATTTGAATTTCACAAAACGTTTGTAAATGTAAGTGTGTTTAAAATATTAAAAAATATGGGGCACATGGGTGGCTCAGTCGGTTGGGAGTCTGACTTCGGCTCAGGTCATGATCTCACAGTTCAAGCCCCGCATTGGACTCTGTGCTGACAGCTCAGAGCCTGGAGCCTGCTTTGGATTCTGTGTCTCCCTCTCTCTCTGCCCCTCCCCTGCTCACACTGTCTCTCTCTCTCTCTCTCTCAAAAATAAAATAAACATTAAAAAAAATTTTTTTTAAATATTAAAAAATAAGAGTATTTGGCTGGCTCAGTCGCTGGAGCATGCAACCCTTGGTCTTGGGCTGATAGTTCAAGCTCTATGTTGGGCGTATAGTTACTTAAAAAATAAATAAAATAAAATATTTGAAAATAAATTGAAGTGTATTAAAATTTTTTAAGAGTTTATCTGAGCAAACATCTATTCAAGCTGGGAAGCATCCAATATAGCAGATAGGAGGGAGCTCTGAGGAGCTGTACAAAATGAAGGACTTTTATAGGCAGAAGGCAGCAGGAACAAGGAAGTTATATTAGGCAAAAAAGTGGGTTGGCTATTACAAGGTTACTTTCCGTTAGGGGATGGCAGGGTCTATCAGGCAGATTACCTAACTAGCGCCGATCAGGCAGTTCCCGATTGGCTGGTTTATAAAGATTCCGTTTCTAGGAGAGCTGAAACTATAATTAAATTAAATCTTAGTTTGAAGATGTGGGCTTAGCATAAGTCACTCTATTTTGTATCGTTGTCTTGTTTTTAACAGAAATTTTCAAGGTCAGGGTCAGGGTCAGTTTAGGGTTAGTTGGGGCAGTAGAAGTCTGGAAGAAGCCAGTGAAGAAGCCTATGGAAATCTTTGTGTCACACAGGTCAACAGGGCTATAGAAGTGAGAAATAAAAACTGAATGGGAAGCAGAAGAGAATGGGGATACACTGGAACCCAGGAAGACATATTGAAACCCTCATCCGTTTCTTAGAGCCTCCAACCTTAATGCCAAACATAACCTGCAGAAGAAGCTGGTGCCCTTTGCCATGTACCTGGCCCAGGACACAGAGGAACTGAAGGAGAAAATGCAGAGGAGGACGAGGTAAGAGCAGATGGGGGCCAGCAGATGGGGGCCAGCAGATGGGGGACAAGGTAAGAGCATTGAAGCAGCACCCGGAGCCCTGCTATATTGATCTTTAGGCCCTAATGCCCGCGATTTCACTCTCATCTTCCAAATTTCATGCATGTTTTTGTTTTTGTTTTTGTTTTTGTTTTTGTTTTTGTGGCCAACCTTAACCTAAGACTTAAGGGAAGGGAATTACAGGTAACATAGTTCCAGTTTAGCCAGGTTGGCACCTACAACACTCTTCTATCTCTAGTAACCCTATTTATCTTCCAAATAAAGACAACAGCAAAATCATGCTTCTGGCTAACATGTTGCAAAGTGTCCCTCCCACAATAAAAAGCACGCCAATCCTCTCTCAAAAACAGGATATAAAGGCATATCTATCTATCTATCTATCTATCTATCTATCTATCTATCTATCATCTATCTATCTATCTATATATATAATTTTTTTTTTACAAAGGATTACTTCTTCTAGCTGAGTCATACTCCACCTTTAATACCTTGTGATTTAAATACTGAGTTATGGAGTTGTAGTCGTTTTTCATTTAGTTTTATCAGTAGGACACAGAACTAAGATGCATCACAGGGAAATGACTGTATTCCATACATAGTCCTCCTTTCTCACATTGTGTACTAGTGATCCAAATTCCCTCTAATAGGTCAAGATCACTCACCCTGGTCAGTACAAAAACTCCCGAGCATTATTCTAGCCCAACAAGATGTTACCATTTAGCTGAGAATGAAACTGAATCTTCACAAGGCTGTCCCACCATTCAATGAGGCCAGATGATGACAAACATGGAACCAGAGAGTTCCATGAGCATTGATCCACTGCCTCGCTTCATTTGATAGGAAGTTCTTTGGTCAGAAGAATGCCTTATGGAACACCATGATAGTGCAAAAGTCTGTTGAGTCCTTGGATGTTGGTTTTGGCAGCATTGTGGACAGGACAGACAAGTCTATATACAAAGTAAAGTGTCTATTCCAGTGCAAACAATGTGCTATCCCTTCCAATATGGAAGTGATTCAATGAAAACAATCTAACATCATATGACTGGCTGATCCCTCTGGGGAATGGGGCCACACTGGAATTGTGAATTGTTGATCTTTGCTATTGTATTAGCAGGTAGAGCTGTAAAAGTCTATGTTTCCATGACCATGTATAACCTCCATTTCTGCCACTTCAGGCTTTTTTTTTTTTTTTTTTTTTTTAAAAAGCTTATTTAGGGGAGCCTGGGTGGCTCAATCAGTTGAGCGTCTGATTTTGGCTCAGGTCATGATCTCACAGTCTGTGAGTTCGAGCCCCATGTCGGGCTCTGTGCTGACAGCTCAGAGCCTGGAGTCTGCTTCGGATTCTGTGTCTCCCTCTCTCTCTCTCCCCCTCCCCTGCTCATGCTCTGTCTCTCTCTCTCTCTCTGTCAAAAATAAATAAACATTACAAAGAAAAAAATTCAAAAAAAATAAACAAGCTTATTTATTTATTTTGAGAGAAAGCTGCAAGGAGAGGGGAAGAGAGAGAGAGAGAGAGAGAGAGAGAGAGAGAGAGAGAGAGAGAATCCCAAGCAGGCTCCACACTGATGTGGGACTGGATGCCACGAACCATGAGATCATGACTTGAGCCAAAATCAAGAGTTGGACACTCAACTGAATGAGCCACCCAGCACCCCTCATTTTTTTTGTCCTTAAGCTTTTTGAGCAGGGACGGGGTCATGGGAGAAGAAGGCTGACTGATGTTAGAACAGGACATCTTGCCCATATGATGACTGAGATTCTTCTCTGCTGAGGTTGTTCTTTGGTAAGTATTCACATAAAATACAAATATCTTCATATCCTGTGCTCATTTGGAAAGGTCTGTCCATATACCTGTTCCCCAAATCTCCTTGGCACTGATTTTTCTAATGTTCCTTTCCAGTTCCTGACCATCCAGTCAAACAATTAGTCAGACAGTTACCCATGAATCATTGGAAATCTGTCTCCCTGGCCATCTGTTTTTCTAGGCAGGATGAATGATCAGGTGCACTGCTTAGAGTTCTGCCTAATAAGAGGATGTCTCTTCTTCATGATCCTTCAGGGCCATACATGGGTGTTATGTATGTATCAGTTATTTATTGTGATGTAGTTAACTACTCCAAAACTTTGTGGCTTAAAATGACAACAATAACTTATTTTGTTCATGAATCAACCTTCAGAACAGCTGGCTCATCTCTGAAAACTGAATAGTCAGTTTTTCAAACCTAACTGGGGAGCGCCTGGGTGGTTCAGTTGGTTAAATTCCAACTTCAGCTCTGGTCATGATCTCACGGTTTGCAGGTTCAAGCCCTGTGTCGGGCTCTGTGCTGACAGCTCAGGGCCTGGATCCTACTTCAGATTCTGTGTCTCCCTCTCCCCTGCTTGCTCTCTCTCTCTCTCTATCTCTCTATCTCTCTATCTCTCAGAAATAAGTAAACATCAAAAAAAATTTATATAAAAAAAACTGGGTCTGCAGGATGGACTTTCAATTTGGTTCATTCACACAGTTAGCCAGTTGGTGCTGGTTGTTGGCTAAGGTGTAGTCAGGACTGTGGGCTAGGCCTCTGTACCTCTCCATGTAGGCACCTCCACAGGTTGCCTGGGCTTGCTCATAGTATGGTGGCTAGGTTCCAAGAGTGAGTATCCCAAGAGTGGTGGGAGTTACATAACATCACTTCTGCCTTAATTCTATTGGTTAAGGCATATGTTCAAGGGGAGGTTACATAGACTCCACTTCGTGAAGGAGTGGTGTCAAGGTTCTAGAAGAGTATGTGCAACAAGACATATTATTGTGGCCTTCTTTGGAAATGTTGTCTGCCATAATGCAGACTGAGAAAAGGAGCAATGGAGTGAGCAGAGTGAGCATAGGCACCTGGGGCTCTTGCTCATGACATTTACATGGGTCCTCTGGATTTATCTGGGCCTGATCTCATATATACCACTTCCACCTGAAAATGAAGTGTGCTGTGCATGTCTAACTTTATGATTGGATGAGTGAGACAACACTTGGCTTATGATGGGTCACACGGTAACTTGGTGACCCATAGTCAAATGTTTGGTTGCCACTAGTGCCCAGAGCAAGCCATTCTCAGAAAAATAGTTATCTGTAGAGAATGACATAACTTTGCCCATAAATCCTAAGTATCTGAGGATGAGTCATCTATGGGGGCTTGCCAAAGTCTCCACATAGCATCCCTACATTCCGCAGACACTTTGAGCACCATTGGATCTTCTGGGTCATGTTGCCCAAACGGTGGAGCAGCATCACAGCCTGGACTTCCTGTAGAGTTTTCACTTGTTCTGGGCCCTACTGAAACGTGGGAGCTTTCAGGTCACTCAGTAAATATGGTAGAACAGCATGGCTAAATGAGATATATGCTGCCTGACAAATCCAAAGAGGCTCACTCAGCATTGTGCTTCTTTCTTGGTGATAAAGGGGACAGATACAGAAACCTGTCCTTCATGCTGGAAGGGATGCCTTGAGATGTCCCAGAGCACTGGACTCCTCGAATCTCACCAAGTTGGTAGACCCCTGAAATTTTGTGGAATTTGTTTCCTATGCTCTAGTATGCAAGTGTCTTACCAAGATAACTAGGATAGTTGCTACTTCCTGTGCACCAGCTCCAAGCAGCATGATATAATCAGTGTATGCATCAGCTTAATGTCCTACAGAAAGGCAATCAAGGTGTTTCCAGACTAGATCATGACAGAAAGCCTGAAGGTTGATATAGCCCTGGGAGAGGTCGTTGAAGACTACTACTATGAGACTATGTCTGATGATCTTAATTAACAGGTATAAGTGGGGGATGGGGGAGCATTCTCCAAGCCAATAGCTTAATAGAAGTTCCTGGAGGTGTGTTCATTCACTCCAGAAATGAAATTGTATCTGAAAGAGCAATGCAATAGAAGTTACCACCTGATTATACTAATGATAACCTATTCTCATTCTCAAAGATCCATCCAACCAGCTACCTGGTGGTGATTTGGTAATATTAGACCCCTTCTACTCTGGAAAGAACACTGACTCATCCTGCCAAAATCAGTAAGCCTTTGACTTACTGACACAAGATCCCATACAATATCAGCTTGGACCGAGAGGTATTCTTTGTGGTACTGGAGGAGTATTGATAGACATGTAACTATAGGATCTATATATCAGAATATATCACATCACCCAAAGTTCTAGACTAACAGAACATTGGAATGGCCTTTACAAGATGCAGCTAAGTGTGAAGATGACTCTGTAGGGCTGGGGTACTGACCTTCAGATGTGATATATACAAATTGCCATTATATGGAGTTGCTTTCCCATTAGATAGAATACATAGGTCCATGAGCCAAGGAAAAGTAGTTAAGAGTGGCCCTTTGTCCATCATTTTCAGTGACCTTCTGAGGGACTCTGTACTTCTCATCTCTGCAACTTTAGGTTAGGTGCATCTAGAGGTCGTGGCCTGTGATGAGAGGGTAGGGTATGTGGAGAGACCTTTTATTTATTGTCCATCAGGGGACAATAACTGTTCTACTGAATTTAAAACTCTGGCTACTACTTGGCCACTTTGGCTTTCTCATGACAGAAGATCAGCAGACAAAGAAAAAAGTTATATTATAGTTGGGAGTAATTGGCCTTTTTCCTTCTACAGGGATGTAGAGTTACTTTGACCTAACAGGGAAAGGGAGAAACATGTCTGTAACTCAAGGAATCCATTGGGCATCTCTTGAGGCTGTCATGCCTGGTTTTAACTGTGAATGGACAATTCAGCAACTGTGAGCCTGATAAGCTCACAGTAAACAGAAGCTCAAGCCACTTGGCATGAAGGTCTAGAACGCCCCACAGGCAAGCAATTCTGACTAACAAGAGTGCTAGCTGAGGTGAGGGGGAATTTAGAGCATGTAGGTAGCACAAGAAGGAGATGATAACTATCAACTATAGCCTCAGGACCAACTACAGAAGCAGGAGCTGAAACTCGTTCCACTATCTTCTTATACATCTCTTTGGCTAGAAGATGTAGTGATCCACTCTCCTGAAGAATCACTGGTTTAGATTTAATGTGAAGCATTAAATTAAGAATTTAAATCTGCACTATTAAGAATAGTGCAAGTTATTCGTATTCTCCCCATATCCTCAGTTTCCTTTATAATTTTGGAGCACCCCAGCTCCCATATGCCTTTCCAACAGCCAGCACCTGAATCTTTTTGTCCAAGGGGTGCCCTCAAGCTACTGGTACCACTGTGCCTTGGGCACAGAGAGCCAAAAGTGCTTGGGAATTTACAATTCCCACTCCTCTCCCCCAACCCCAATGCACACACACCAGCCCATAACCCATCACTGAAGGGGACAGAGATATAAATATTCTAGCTCCCTTGTTCCCTGTCAGGACATTGTAAGTCTTGTCTACACTGTCAAGAGCTCTCTTGTGGAACTGACCAAAGTTACCCACCATGGCACTTCACTAGATATCACACCCTGGCGTGGCTTCATTCCCTTCCCAACCCACTTCCCCACATCACTGCCAGCTTATCCTGGGAGAACTTCCTAATTCACTTTACATGAATCCTTGTCTCAGTGTCTGCTCCCAAGATCATCCTCTACTATTAGGAGGTTGAAGTAGGGATGTAAAAGCTGATCTGCAATATTTTCTACCCTCATTATCTGTATTGATTTCTTGTGGTTCCTAAACTTTAGTGACTAATCCTTATTACCTACTGAATAATTTATAATAAAAAGTGTAAAGACAAATTTCTAAGTATGCTATCATTCTTCCTGCTCATGAATTCTACTTACACCACCCTCTTTAAAAATTACTATTACTATTACTATTTTTATAGTAATTTTTATAGTAATTCTTAAAGAGGCAATATTCTTTTTTTTTTTTTTTTTTTTTTTTTGAGAGACAGAGCAGGGGAGAGTCAGAGAGAGAGAAAGAGAGAGAATCCCAAGCAGGCTCTGTGTTGACCGGAGCCTGACATGAAGATCTCACAGTTGGTGAGATCATGACCCAAGCCAAAATCAAGAGTCGGACACTTAACTGACTGAGCCACCCAGACACCCAGAGGCAATATTCTTAAAGAGGGGTTAGCCTGTGGATGGTATCATTGACCCTTCTTGTTATTGTCATATGGTAGGCAAAAAAAAAAAAAAAAAAAAAAAAAAAAAAAAAAAACAAGAAAAAATTATCAGACCTAGAAAACAGATGAAGAATTCAAATAGCATGAGCTGCCTTAGTATAATCCTAATGTAGAGGCATTAATATTTTTCCTGGCTTTTCCTCCCTCTCCTCCTCCCTTCCTTCCAGTCTATGGATTAGGGAGCATGCAAAAGTGACATTAGTTCCTTACCCTTAAAAATTCACTGTGAGAAAAGATAGTTCTGTAGATACAGTAAAACATACTGAAGTTTATTATTGGAAGTCAATGGAAGGAATGTCCATTCCTTCTTCTAACTAGCTTAAACCTCACTGCAGCAAAATTTCTCCATCTTGAAAGAGGCTGTTTGGGGAAATCTTGAAATCCACACATAGTACATCTTGGCCACTGGATTGTCATCTTCACCGATGGTGGTCCTTACATCTTCTCTTATTGAACTCTGCCTTCCCTCTCTACAGCTGGAAGTCTCAAGCAAGGACATGATGAAAAAATAGATCTAAAATATGTCATAATAGAAGAGTAGAGAGGAAGATGGAAGTTCAGGCTCATCCCTTGATCTAGCCTCCAATTTTATATTGCATAGTCTTGGCATGGTGTCTTTTTCAATTAAATACAGTCCAAAAAATCTCTTTATTAAATCTCTTCAAATAATGCCGATATCTGAAATAGTTAATAGTGAAATAGTGGGTAGTACATTTCTTAGTTCAAAGAAAAGTTTTTCAAAATCTGCTTTGGGTGGGTAGACTGAAAATACAGGAGGATGATGGGGAAGATATCAAAATGCATTGATATAAAATTATTTTTATTTCTAATAGGTTAACATAAGAAAGAAGTCCTGAGTTAAATGGTTTTGCTTCGTTTGTAGAAAGCATAGTCTACTGGGTAATGATTATCTGCAGCCCAATAGCCTTAGGAGGCAAGCAGAGGTCTGTCTCTCTCTTTTATTAGCTGTGGGTTTGGGAAAGATAGTTAACCTGTTTAATCCCATTTTCACATCTGCAAAATGGGTGGGATTGTGTCTTCATATGTTGAAGTCTTAGCTCCCAGTTCTTCAGAATGTGACCTTATTTGGGAATAGGGTTGTTGCTGATATAATTAGTTAAGTTAAAATGAGGTCATATTGGAGCAGGGTGGATCCCTAATCCAACACAATGGAAGTCCTTATTAAAAAGGGATATTTGGAGGGCGCCTGGGTGGCTCAGTTGGTTGAGCACTGGACTTTTGATTTTCGCTCAGGTCATGATCTCGCAGTTCGTGTATTGGAGCCCTGTGTCTGGCTCTGTGCTGACGGCAGAATCTGCTTGGGATTCTCTGTCTCCCTGTCACTCTCTGCCCCTTTCCTGCTTGAGCACACACACACTCTCTCTCTCAAAAATAAATAAACTCTTTAAAAAAAGGGATGTTTGGACACGTGCACACACATACACAGGATGACACATGAAGATGAAGGCAGAGATCAAGATGATGTTTCTAAAAGCTGAGGTACCATCCCTGCCAAGGTGTCAATCTCAGACTTCCTGCCTCCAGAACCACGAGACAGGAACTTTCCTTTCTTTGAAGCCACCCAGTCTTCATTATACTTCTTTATAGCAACCTTTGCAAACTAATACAGAGATTAAAATAGTTCCAGCCCCACAGAGTTGTAATGAGGATTAAATGAGGTGATGTTCAGGAAGTATTTAATACAGTGATTGGCACATAGAAAGTACTCAAAAACTGATTGTTATTATTATCATTTATAGTAGGTTAATAGATTCAACCAACAACAGACAAAACATATCCTGAAGTTGCCTCTTCAATATCCACTCGATGACCTAGAGGATCCTGAATTTTCTAGCCATGGGCCTTGGATAGGACTGAGCCTTTCCTCAATTCCTAGATGTGTTCTGAGTGGCCTCAACCTTTCGCTGTAATCCTCCTTCCACTCCCACAGGGACTGGATGACATGAACAGGGAGCCTGGGCCTGAGCCAATCATTGCATAGCATTTCTCAGGCCATAGATGGGGGTAAGGGGAACGTGTGACCTAAGAATTAAATCAGAGAGAATCCCTAGACTTTTCCTTGACAGTTCAAAGAAGGATGTCTCTACTCTCTCAACCCCCAGCCCCATAATTAATAGAAAGTTTGTCTGTGTTGGTCTTATGAGGGAATTCAAATCACGTACGTAGCTGCCGAGGGTAGAGCAGAGAAAATTTAAGTCACAGTGACCTTGATGGCATCTTATGCCACTGTATATCAAATCCCACCTGAAGGCTGCTTTATCTCTTTTTTCCCTGGCTGGCTTGAGTTGGCTTCTTTTGTGAATGTTGCATATTTAGCCGGCAGGACTTGGTAGGAGAGAAGCAGGAAACAGCTTTATTCTTTCTCACCACTACTCTTTAAACCTACTTGGTCAATTCCCCTTTTCCATCTGTGTAGTGTGCTGAGCAGACCACTTAGATTTTCTGTCACTATCGGGTACAGTAAAACCTGGATTGTGAGTAACTTGTTCTGCAAGTGTTCTGCAAGATGAGCAAACATTCTAATAAATTTTAACTTGATAAATGAGTGATGTCTTGCAATATGAGTAGTACGTGATGCCAGACATCACATGATGACAACTGAGCCAATGGTTCTCTCTCTCTCTCTCTCACTCTCTCGCTGCGGGATTGTGCGTGATCGTCTCCCATGCCCAGATGCTCAGTCTCAGGCCATGGTGTTTGGCAGAAATCAGTGATTTTTCAGAACATTGGAAGGTGCCCACAATTGGCACTTAGTGTATTTTTTGTCACTTCAAAGCACATGGACAGTCCTTTGCTTTTCCATACAAGAGTAAGCTTAGGAATGCTTTGCTCCATTCTAGGTCAGGCTGCCTGCAGATATAGACCCTTTCCTCTGCTGCCTTATTGCCAGTTACATTAAATACATAGATGACAAAGAATTTGTTAATATTGTACTGTAGTCAGCATCTGTGAGAGCTGATCTGCAATGTTTTCTACCCTCATTATCCATATTGAATTCTTGTGGCTCCTAAACTTTAGTGACCTAATCCTTATTACCTATATACAATAGCTGCCATGCAGGAAAAGATTCCATTGAGCCAATAAACAGCAGTGATTCTGTTAGTGGTAGTGAAAGTCATCCTATACAATAACCCTCCTCTCACACCAGCCACGAAGGTTTTCAAAGGTAAGTGCAGGTTAACTTGTTTATTTTTCTTTATCTTTTGTATTTTCTTTATTATTTTGTATTATGTTACAATACTGTAATCATTTTTATATGAATATTTTTGGGTTGTGGAACGAATCATCTGAGTTTCCATTATTTCTTATGGGGAAATTCGCTTTGATATACAAGTGCCTTAGATTCCAAGCATGTTTCTGGAATGAATTATGCTCGCAAACCAAGGTTTTACTGTACTAGAATAGTCTCATTTTCAGGTGCCAAAAATCCAGTGGATTTAAGTCAGAGCTTCAATTCCTGGTGCAGATGAAATTTTCTGAGACCCATGTAGGCTCGAAACCTGTAGGAGTAAAGGAAAAAGGTGGTCTTCTTTTTTTTTCCTATTTCTTCACCATGGTCACTCCTAAGCTTCCTGCTGTTTCTGGATGCCCCAGAGTCAGGACGGAAAGGAGGGACGGGGAGAAAAAAGCAAGGTCTGCTTTGATGGTGGTGGTTTAATCTGGCATCACTGTCCTCCTGCAGCAGGTGCTGCAAATGCTGGCTTGGGGCTCGTGGAATGCTTTCATGACTTCTTCACAAACAGCCCCTGATGTGGCCCAATTCCTGGGCTAAACATTGTACCCTCTGGTTGACCTTTGATAGGTCACTCCCCCCAGAATCTCTGAATCTTCTATGAACTGACACAGAGCAACTCTTAGGATGAAAAAAAGCAACATGTAAAGAGTGCCCATAGTAGGCTACCTTTTGTGTAATGAGGAGAGGGGAAAATAAGAAACTATGCATCTATTTGCTCAACCAGGCCCTGTGAGCCATAGTGGAGCTTAGGCAAAAGGAAACATATACACCGTTCGCTCTAATGGAAGCAAACTCATAAATATTTTCAAAATCCACTTCTTTGCTTATATTATTTTCACATGAGAGAATTGCCATGTTTGATCATTTATTTTATTTTATTTTATTACTATTTTAATACAGAGCTTAAACTCACAACTCCAAGATCAGGAGTCACATACTCTATGGACTGGGCCAGCCAGAGGTCCCTTGATCATTTCTTTTGACCAAGTGGCAACCTTAAATAATTTTTAATTAACTTAAGCTGAAGTAAAACTATAGTAAAGTCTGTTTTGGTATAAATAAAATATTTAAATTAAAAATAATGTGAGGAGAGTCAGTGACACAAGATGGCAGCCACCATGGACTGGAACAGTTTATGAAAACTGAATTTACAGCCTTAAAATGGGGACCTAAATACCCAGAAGCACCCCCCTTTACAATATTTGTAACAAAAATTAATATGAATGGAGTTAATAGTTCTAATGCAATGGTGGACCCAAGAGCCCTACCAGTGCTAGCAAAATGGCAGAATTCATATAGCATCAGAGTTGTCCTACAAGAGCTTTGACGCCTCATGATGTCTAAAAAAACCCATGAAATTCCCTCAGCTGCCTGAAGGACAGTGTTATAGCAATTAATCAAAAAGAAAAACCACAGGCCATCCCGCCTTGACCCGCCCATTCAATTTAAGCAGTCTTCATTTTCCACAGTAGCAAATTTTCTAGATTTGTCTTGTAAACCTCAAAGTACTGAAAAGGAGGTTCCCATTCAAAGGTAATTTATCTTAAGATACTGTAAAAGATACTAATTTTTTTATCCATTTGAAGTATATAAGTTGTGCTATAAAAATAAATAAAATAAAATAATGTTGTATTAATCTACCTACTTTTAAATTTTTCAGTATTTTTTCATCTGCCTTAATGAATTTTCTTAGGGAAAATTAGCCATTAGCAACCTCTTAAAAACATATACATAAAGGCACACATTTTTCCTTTTGCCTCAGATTCCAATATGGCTCAGCTCTATGGTCATATTTATTCAAAAAATTGATATTTTGTCATCACAGATTTTTTTGCATTAATTTTTATTTTAAAAATACTGCACTAGGGGTGCCTGGGTGGCGCAGTCGGTTGAGCGTCCGACTTCAGCCAGGTCACGATCTCACACTCTGTGAGTTCGAGCCCCGCGTCGGGCTCTGGGCTGATGGCTCAGAGCCTGGAGCCTGTTTCCGATTCTGTGTCTCCCTCTTTCTCTGTCCCTCCCCCGTTCATGCTCTGTCTCTCTCTGTCCCAAAAATAAATAAATGTTGAAAAAAAAAAATTTAAATAAAAAAAAAAATACTGCACTAAAATATTACTTTTTTGACTGCAGTTTCCTCCCCCCTTAATTTTGTGCCCAAAGTGAGTTCCTCGCATACTTCACCCTAATGGTCTCTGCATCTCAACTGGGCAAAAAGAAACACAGAAAGAATCACCAAAAACTAATGAGATTGGTTATCCATAGGCAGTGGATGGCAATAGGGTAGAAAGGGTAAGGACTCCTCCCTGAGCAATCCTTTTCATATATTTCTCACATTTAGAGCCATGCAACTGTTTCACATGCTAAAAGTATGAATAAAATATAATCAACAAGGATGAGCTATAGCCCCAAATGGAATATACACGAAAACCTAACTGTATTGAACAACATAACCATACTGGGGTAGCAGCAGAAAAGAACTAACCTAAGTAACTTTGGAAAATAACATTTTGACCCTATACATACTAATATCCTCTAAGATCAAAGGGAAAAAATTGAACACAAATACTTTTTTAGCAGTTTGTTTTTGTCCAGATAAGGATTAGCACTCTGAAACTACTTTATATATACTGAAGACAATAAGTAAATATATTATGGATAGTGAGAGCCAAGTTTCTCACTGTCAGAAAAAGCAATTAAAATTAAAAAAAGGGAAAGACTGAATGAAAGCTATGATGTAGGTTTGGAATTGGAGATATGAACTCATGTGTGTGTGTGTGTGTGTGCGTGTGTGTGTGTACATACAATACATGCACACATATACATATGTACACTTACAGATAGATGACATCCTACTACCAATAAGCACATCTAGCACCTAGCTGTTAATTTCTAAATACCATTATCCGGTGATAGGATAATTTTGCTTACTGTAACCTCAGGCACAAGAATGACTTGGCCAATCCCTTTCAAGTCCTATCTATGTTCCCTTCGTTTATTTGCTCATTTTCTTTTCCTTGCCTAGAACATGGCTCCCCGTGCTCCTCATTGATGCTTTAGGAATCAGTTCAAATGCCACCTCTTTCAAAAGGATTCTTTATTCCCCTGATTTGGATGTGAACTGTTTTCTTCCTTAAAAAATGTTTACTTATTTATTTTGAGAGAGAGAGAAGGTGGTGAGAGATTGTGAGTAGGCAGGGGGCAGAGAGAGGGAGAGAAAGAACCCCAAGCAGTCTCTGTGCTGTCATTGCAAAGCCCAATGTGGGCTTGAACTCACAAACCATGAGACCATGACTTGAGCCAAAATCAAGAGTCGGATACTTAACTGACTGAGCCACCCAGACGCTCCAGACATGAACTGTTTCTGAACCCAAGGCATGCCATCTAGTTTGTACACTCTTGAAACATGCAAGTTTACGGATATCAGGTATACTTCAATAAAGCAATAAGTAAAAAAGAAATGACAGTAGCAACTGCTGGCAAGGAGGAGGAGCCAACTCATACTCTCAAACACTGATTGTGGAAATGAAAATTTCTATAGCCACTTAGAAGAGCAGTTTGGCCTTTTCTTATAAAGTTAAACATGCTATTACCACATGCTCCAGCAATCCCATTCCCGAGCAGTTACCCAATTTTTAACTAACATGTATATTGACATAGATATCAGTATAAGAATGTGGATAGTGGCTTTATTTGTAAATGCTAAAAACCGGAAAACACTTATAAATCCTTCATTGATAAGCAGATGAACTATCGTACATATAGTACAGAATGCTGCTTAGCAGTAAAATAATAAACAATGAATGTATGGATGAACCCCAAATTCATTATGCTAAGTGAAAGAAGCCAGACTCAAAAACCGATGTACTGTGTGGTTCCATTTATATGACAATTTAGAAAAGGCAAAAACAGGGAGAGAAAACAGATTAGTGATTGTCAGAGCTGGAGGTGGTGGGGAGAGGCTGACTGCAAAAATACCAGGGGATTTTGGGGTGATGAAACTGCTCTCTATATTGATTGGACTAATAGTTGTACAACTCCATGTACTTGTCAAAACCTGTAGAGCCTCACCCTAAAAAGGTGAATTTTACTGTGTATTGTGTATCTCTTAAACAAACAAAAACAAAAACAAAGCTGTGGCATTGCCTGAAGACTTAACTTTCAGGAATACATGTATGTTTAAGGATGTTCATCATTTTATAGTCCACAGCATTGAAAAACCAAAAATAACCCAGATGTCTAACAATAGAGAGGTTAAATAAAATAGGGTATGATGTCTAACAATAGAGAGGTTAAATAAAATAGGGTATGAGACAAGTGCAAATTAAATCCACAACAAGATAATATTACTTATCTATACGATTGGCAAAAATCTAAAAGTTTCACAACATATGCTATAGATGATACTGTGAGGACACAGGCTGGCGGGAGTACAACATTTTACATCTCATGTAAAGGGGGATGGGCAACATCTAGCCAAAGTCAGTTGCGGTGTGGGAGCTGCAAGGCTGCCGTCCTCATGTCTGATCTGCAGCTTGAAGTCTGCAGGGCAGACAGTCAGGAGGCATAGATGGATATACAGTGAGAGAGCACAGGACAAGCCATTGGTGAACGTGAGCTGAAACCCATGAGGATAGACCACAACCGATGCCAGTTCTCACTGCCCCCAATCTTGAGGGACTGGGTATCTCGCAGGAGGTGGTGTCTTTGTCCCTGAACTAGGCACCCACGAGGCCTAGGAGTCAGGAAACTGAATGAGGATGCAAGGGGAGGTGGAGCAGGGGTAGGCCTGCATTCTGCCTCATGCCAAACAGGTTAGGCGGTGTATAAGACACCATGTGCATTAGCCACATCAGAAGTCCCTGCCCCAACCTTCTGTGCATGAAACCCAGCATGGCTGCTGCTTCTCCTCTGCCCACCAAATTTCTTGTGAAAATATTATTGTCAACCACCCTAACTATAAACCACCCTAGCCAAGTTGGCCCATCGTAATGCCACCAAAACCTGGTACAACCACAAACTGATGCATGTTCAAGGCTATTCATTGCTGTGCTGATTGCAATAGCACACAACTGGAAACAACCCAAATGCCCACTGATAGGAAACTGGATATGTAAACTGGAGTACAGCCACACTGTGCAGCTCTAAAATGGGATGTGAAAAAAAGCAACCGACAAACCTTTACATGCTGCGCCATGGAGTGATGTCCATGCTAAGTGAGGGAAAAAAAATGCAAAACAATAAGGATAGTATAATGCCTTTTATGTATGAACTTATGTATGCACTTTTATGTATGTCCATTGAAAAGTCTTAGAAAAATAACCAACTCAATAGCAAAAAACACCTTTCACAACTAAAATGTGATCTCTAATATCATCCCCATTAAAGGGATCAGGATCCAGGGGTGCCTGGGTGGTTCAGTTGGTTAAATGTCTGACTCTAGATTTTGGGTTAGGTCATGATCTCATGGTTTGTAAGATCGAGCCCTGAGTCAGGCTCTGGTCTGACAGCACAGAGCCAGCTTGGGATTCTCTCTCTCCCCCTCTCTCTGCCCCTCCCATGCTCATGGGAGTACAAAAGCTCTCTCTCTCTCTCTCTAAATAAATAAATAAATAAACATTTATAAAAAAAATAAAGGGATCAGGATCCTTAAAGAAATGGCCGAATCCAGTTCAGGGGCAGGAAATGTATAAGGTGAGCCTGGGATGTTCTATCATACTAGAAAGTAATGTTCACAAAGATATTAAAGCCAACTTGAAAGGGATCTCACTGCCCAAATGGGTCATTGTGAGCAAGAAAAAACATTTCTTAAAATACATTTGAATACTAGCTATGTTAAAATTCATGTATACATGAAGGTAATAAAAAAATGTAGTCATCTTTGTAGACAGCTAGGGTTCTACCTGTTATTCTGAAAACAAGTAACTAAAAGGAAAGATACAATCACTTATGGACTATTTTTCAGGGTAACCAAATAGTTGATAAGGGAAAGTTCTCCTTTATAGAAGAATTCTCTTGTTAATAAATGCAGAGGGAGTGGTAAAATTAGAAATAATAAAAGAGGCAGTGATCAGTCAACACTTAGGTGAATGGAGAACTTCATAAAGGAAGAATCAGGCTGACAATAGCTGAACATAACACCATAAAAAGAGAGACAACCAGGCATCGTGTGTCTCTTGTCAAAACAGGAAGTATTCTTGCCACTTATAAAGTGTTCTCGTCAAGACAGTGAACATGAGTCTGGTGAAGCCGCTACATCAGAGCTGTCCAACAGAACTTTCTGCAGTGATGGAAATGGTTTTGTGTGCTATCCAATACATGGCTATTGAGCACTTGGCTAGTGAGACTGAGGAACTGACTTTCACATTTTAGTTAATTTAAGTAGCCACATGTAGTTCGTGGCAACCACTAACCATTTGACACAGCAGCCCTAATTGCTAACTTTTACGAAATACAGAGGATAAAGGGACATGTTAAGTGACAACACGTCTCACTGAGTAATGTGTAGACCTTGTTTGCGTCCTTATTCAAACAAACCAATTGTGAGAAATTGGGGAAATCTGAACTGGATAATTCATGATATTAGTAATTATTTAAAATTTTGATTTGCATCATAATGGTATTATGTTTAGGTTTGAAGGAATTGTTGTCTCTTAAAAATACATGCTGAAGTATTTATAGATGAAAATATACTGTCTGGGATTTTCTTTAATTAATCCAGCAGAGGGTGAGGGAGAAGGATAGTGGGAGCGTGTATATGAAATGAGATTAGGTATATGTTGATCACTGTTGAAACTGAGTGATAGGTACGTAGGTTTTAATTACAGTATTCTATTTTTGCGATGTTTGAAAATTTCCATCACAAAATGTGTTAACAAATGAAAGAATAAATAAAACCTGGAATTAAAACAATAGCATATATGTATCCTGTGGACCATTAGACAACTCCTAAAAAGGAAGCAGTAGGCCTCTACATATTATATCATGGAAGGCTAGCTAAATTACACAAAATCAAGAAGGGAAGTTGAGGAACAGTGCTATGATCTGAATGCTTGTGTCCCCACAAAATTCCTATGTTGAAATCCTACCCCCAATGATGACGATATTAATAGGTAGGGCTTTTGGGAGGTGATTAGGTCAGGAAAATGGAGCCCTCATGAATGGGATTAGTGTGCTCATAAAAGGGATCCTACAGAGCTCCCTTGCCCCTTCCACCATGTGAAGACAGAACAGGAAGTCTGTTATCTGGAGAGGACCCTTACCTGACCACAGTGACACCCTGATCCTGAACATCCAGCCTCCAGAAATGTGAGAAAAAAAATTTCTGTTGTTTATAAGATACACATTATATACTGTATTTTTTTACAACAGCCCAAACAGGCTAAGACAATATATAAAGTATGACTCTATTTATGTAAACAACCAAAAGATGCATTATGTGTGTATATGTTTGTAAACACATACCTGCCCTTTTACTGTACAAGTCCATTACTTAGAATATATTTACGAAACTACGTTTAGACATCCATAAGGATATATGTACAAACATTCTTACCATATCAGTCTGATCAGGCTGCCATAACAAAATACCATAGATTAGTGGCTTAAACAACATAAATTTATTTCTTAGTTTTGGAGGCTGGGTTAAGGTGCCTATTGATTCAGTTCCTGGAAAGGGCTCTCTTCTGCCTTTGTAGATGGCTGCCTTTGTCTTTTCCTCTTCATTTTTAAAGTTTATTTTTATTTTCATTTTTTAAAATGTGTATTTATTTATCTTGAGAGAGAGAAAGAACATGAAGGGGGGAGGGGCAGAGAGAGAGGGAGAGAGAATCCCAAGCAGGCTCCATGTTGTCATCACACAGCCCTGTGCAGGGCTGAAACCCACGAACCTCGAGATCATGACCTGAGCAGAAATCAAGAGTTTGCTGCTTAACTGACTGAGCCCCCCAAGGTGCTCCTGTTCCTCTTCTTATGAGGGCACCAGCATTATTGAATTGGGGCTCATCTTTATGACCTCACTTAATCCCTGGGAATAGGAATGGGACTATGGAAAGAAGGGCACTTTTACTTTCCCACTTTGAATAGGCCTAAATAATTTTACTGTATTTTAAAAAGTGAGCATTCATTGGGGTGCCTGGGTGGCTCAGTCAGTTAACCATCTGACATCGGCTCAGGTCATGATCTCACGGTTCATGAGTTCGAGCCCCACTTCAGGCTCTGTGCTGACAGCTCAGAGCCTGGAGCCTGCTTTGGATTCTGTGTCTCCCCTCTCTGCCCCTCCCCTGCTCACGCTCTCTCTCTCTCAAAAATAAATAAACATTAAAAAAATTTTTTTTAAAAGTGAGCATTCATTACATTTGTAAATCTGAAAGAAAATGCTGTATTTTTTTTAACTGCCTGATTCCATGAGATAATACCTAGACTAGGTGCTGAAGATATTTAAAAAACAAATGTATTTCTTTATGTAACACAAGATATAGTGCCCACATGGCTCGGGCTCTGTGCAAAGCTGTGTTTGAATAATCATGGTCCAGAATCCAGAAAGAAATTACAAAGCAGTCCCAACTGATACTGGCATGGGTTCAAAGACTACTAACCTCTCGTCCTCCATCCACTCTCCTATAGTTCCTCTTGAGACTTTCTCATTCTTTCTCATGCCTAAATCTTTTTTTTTTTTTTTTAAGATTTTAAGTAATCTCAAATTCTTAGCTATAGTCTGGTTGCAGATTTTTTTTTACCTCAATACCTGGGATTCATTGTCTTACCGCTTTGAGCAATGAAGAGGTGAACACAAAGTGAGCAGCAGGCAAAAGTTTATTAGAGTGTAAGATGAGAAAGAAAAAATAGTATGAAAGCTCTTTTAACAGAGAGGGGGAAGTGGGGGCATTCTAAAGTGAATGCCAGTGACAATAGGCAAGGGTCTTTGTTTTATAAGGTTTTGGCTGCCCCCCCCCCCCTTCCCTTCCACCTTGTTTCTTCTCATGTCCTACCCTTATTGGCTTGATAGCTCTAGGTGCGGGGCTGTCCATTACTGATTGGCTTGTTTCCATTGTAGGTGGTCTATGGCCACACTGTTCCCTGTGGGTCATTTGTTTTATGGTCTACTTATATTTAGTCAGGTCTTTAGTCAAATTCCTGAAGGGAACCTGAGGGGAAGTAGGTGGTGTCCATTAATTCTTAAGAGGGACCTTATGCCTGAGGGGGTTTGCTGTGGTCTGACACTCCCAGCATTGTTCCAAAATAGGTGTTTTTCTCCACTCAGGGACCTCAGTTCCCAATCTTTCCCTCTCGGCCTACTGAATCCTATCTTTTCCTATCATAGTCCTCCCTGCCTTTTCTCAGTTCTTTACCAATATTTCCTTCTAAGTGTCAAGATTTCCTCTAGCAATTGGTCATACTCTGCGTCTCAAAAGATCCAAGAACCAGACTGGTGAAGATTCTTCTTCAGTTGAGGGTGGGGAACAGCTTGGTGGCATTCACGTATCAGTTACACTGATTTCTCCAAATTTAGAATTATGATATTGTTAATTAATAGTTGATTCACATGTATTATAGTTTATCATCCCAACTAGATTGTATTTGGAGAATAGGGGGTGGGGCACTGCTGTCACTATTTTTATTCCTTCCAGTATTAAATTTTTCAACCTGTTGATGTGAACAAGATAATTAGGGGATTCCTTAAAAAATGCACCAATGCCCAGGGGATGGGGGGGGGGGGCGTCCTCAGTTTGTCCAGGTGTAGCTTGTTTAGAATACTAATTTTCAGGCTCACTCCCAAAGAATCTTAATTGAGATCTATGTATTTAAGTCATATGGTTTCTTCACAGGTCAGAACATTCTTAGCAACGTTAAAGATTAGGAACTGCACTGCCTCAGAGACTGGACTCACACATAACCCTCCACACTCGTTTAGAGGGCTGTTAACACTGGTCTTCGAGCTAGAGAACCCTGCCTTACCACTTCTTCCATTTGGGCACCTTGCTTCATCTCTTCTGGACTGTTGTCTTGTCTCCAAAGTGGGGGTAGTCACATCTGCCACACAGGATCTTACGTGGGGGCACACTGTGGATATAAAGCCCTTATAAAATCTTGTGTATCTGGAGCAATCAGGCCCGGTTCCTGCCCAGCTCGTATGGAAGGGGTTCACTCAGTCCCCAAATGCCCCCCAAATGGCCCCCAAATGACAAAGAGTGGTTTCAACTTCAGAGATGTTTTCTCAGAAAGGAAAGAACTATAAAAGCGGTTGAGTAAGTCTGGACAGCAACTACATCCTTTCTCCCCAACAAAGAATAATCAGTAATCTACAGCTTCTGGCACCTGAAGCTTAAACTTTGGGGAAACAATGAACTCCGAGCCCAAGCCTTCAGGCAAGTAAAAATCCCGAGGTGGTTATGCCTGTCTGGAAGTCTGCGAGGCACGAAGTGATGGAGAAAGGTGAACCCAGCTGCTCTCTGGGTCACTTGCAACCGGCTCGCTCTCCATACCTAGTACAGCCAAGGGCTGCCGTCGCCATTTTGCAGGGTGGGCAGCGCAGGCTTCTGGCGCTAGGCCGGCCCGCCAGAACCGGGGAGGACGTGGAAGGGTTGGAGGGGGGTAGCGCGCGCTACCAGGAGAAAGCACGCGTGCGCACAGGCGGCGCCGGCGGAGGGGTGGGGCCGGGGTACGAGTGCGCCTGCTCGGTGGGAGCCCGCGAAGTACCTGGAGGAGGTGGGGGGCGAGGTAGAAAGGAGTGGGGTTGAAGAGCGCTTGCGCGGGAAGGCGACCGTCCAGGGAGGGGGGGGCTCCCGAGCACGCGCGTGGAGACGGGACTTGGGAAGCTCTCGCGAGATCTTCACGGTGCTATATATGTGCGCAGGGAGCCCGCGTCCTTTCCCTGGTGTGATTCCGTCCTGCGCGGCTGTTCTGTGGAACAGTAGTCGTTTCTCTCCGTCCGCCTTCTCTCCCACCTAAGTGCGTGCCACCACCTCATGGAAGATTCGATGGACATGGACATGAGCCCCCTGAGGCCCCAGAACTATCTTTTCGGTAAGTGCTGGGGGGTTGGGGCGAGGCCGAGCGGGGCCTGGTGGCTTTGAGGTGGGGGGGCGGGAAACCCACTGAGGCCTGGGCTGGTAGAGAAACCTGGGCTGGTAGGGGGAGGGAAGCGGGCCGCTGGGGCCTTGCAGCCTAAGGGATGGGAGGCCGGGAGGGGAGAACTGAAGCATGAAGCGGTGGAAGGAGGGGCGGCCTGAAGCCTGGGGCGTGAGCGATCCGAGGCCCAGGGCCTGAGGTAACGTAGAACCGGCCTGCCGAGGGGTCGGCTTTGCTTGGAGCACACGGTAGGGCCACGGGCATTATTTTCCCTTGGAGTGTGTGATTCCGTAGGCTTGTGATTCTTGGCTGGGGTCATTGATGCCGGGTCCCGGCGTCCGGCTGGAGGTTGTGGGGGTCCGTGGTGTGCGGCAGTGGCTGCTTTTCTGGGGGAAAGGATACTTAGAGCCCGGCGTTGGCCTCAGGCCTGAGGAGTCTGGAGCCCTACAGCGGAGATTCAGTCCCGGTGCCTCGGCCGCTTACGGGGGGAGGGGAGGCGCGGCCGGGCGTGAGGAGGCCGCAACCGCTGGGAGCACGTGGTTGCCACGTGGTTGGGGGAAGGAGGGGGGTGTGGGCACTACATCCGGGGCTCCCTGGTGTCTTGTCACTCCGGAGCCTGGGATCCTGGGGCTTAATTGAAACTGTTAGGCGGGAAATGTTGGGTGAAGTGGCGAGTAGAGCCAAGATTCTGGAAGTCTTTGTTCGGTGCTTAACATCTACGATGGCAGATCTCAATTACAGAGCACTTTTCCTATCTCATATTGGTAAATGGAAATTAGCCCACTTTGCAGGTGACGATGCTCGTGCTCAGAACTGAAGTGACTCAATGAAGGTTGTACTTGTAGTTAGAGACTAGATAGATCTAAAGCAAGACCCTTGTCTCTATGCGTTATTTGTAAGTATATGTATGTTTATTCTTTTTTTTGGAGGGAAGCTGGTGGAAACAGCCTTCTGTGCGGCATTGAGCAAACAGCCTTTTTGAGAAGATAGGAGATGTGTGTAGGTTTCAGCTTTTTTGAAAAGATAGGAGATGTGTGTAGGTTTCAGTTTGAGTCCATAAGATCTGATACAATTTTGGAATCTCGACCTCCCTTCCCTCCAGAACTCCAGTACCATAGTAGAAAGCGACCAGCTTTGGTTTTTGAATCTTAAGTGAAATTGATTGTCGTAGCCATATCTTTGTCAGTCAGGCTGTGAAATAGTGCAAATTTGGTTACACATTTTTTTTTTAATATACCATGCTGAGATGTGTTAATTGAGGTAACATTTAGGCATTTATGTACCCGTAACTGTTAGATGACAATTAAATGGAATCCTATAATTAAAATGTTATTCTGTCGGTACTTGAAACAACTTGCCTATTGATGGAATGGGAGTAGATAACTCCTACATTAAGTAAGGCTCTTTTGACTAGCTGGGGTTTCTGGTCAGTATACGGTATTAACCCTTTCTATTGGAAATATCCTTATGATATAGCTAATCTTAAACATAATTTGAGCATAATTTAATGCATATCATTTCTGTTAACTTTAAGGATGGGATATTGATCCCTGTGCCAAGTTTTGATCCATGTTTGTAGTTTTTCCCTTGTAAATACAAATTCACGTAGGTGTTTGTGTAACCATTCATTTCTAAATTTGCCACTTGTCCTGTGTAGTTAGGTAGGTAATTTTTTTTTAAACAGTGCGATTTTATCAACCTTGTATATTAGACTTAGTTTCAGATACTGGTTTCAGTTTTTACTAAACTTTTGGGCCTGTTTCTACCTAAGAATGTAATAGTGTAGCTGAAAATGAGATAGTATAGTGGGGAAGTGGAATTTATAAAGCCCTGTATGGATGTTATTTGATATTTATAGACACTTGTGTTTAAGAAACCCAGGAAGAGATACTTCTGCCTTGCCATCTGGTAGCTAGAATAGTGGAAAATCTGTTCACAAATTAACTGTTTTTTTTTGGTTACCCTCAGTTAAGTTTCAGAGCTAATTCTTTTTTGTTGTTGCTTTTTTCCCCTTTTCAGGTTGTGAACTAAAGGCTGACAAAGATTATCACTTTAAAGTGGATAATGATGAAAACGAGCACCAGTTATCTTTAAGAACGGTAAGTTAAACTTTTCAAAATAAACTATTTAACCTTTCTTGATTTCAGTCTATTCCTGTTTGTGTGACTTAATAACTTTGCAATAGTATTTTTTATAACTGAGTATTGTATGTATTTGCTTATGTACCTGTGGTGTAAAACTTGGCCTCTTTACCTCTCATTTAGTAATCACGCAAAGTTCTGTCACACTACTGTTAGGCTGCACATATTTATGTACTTTGCTTCTTTGGCTGCATTGTAAAGCCCTTTAAGGCAGTGGTAAATGTTTTTTGTCCTCTATAGTGACTAGCCTGTAGCCTTTTCTGCCTAGTTTGCAGTCAGTGGTCAGTAAACGTTAGGTGATCCATACTGTGGGTAGATGATAACCTATAACAATGCCATCAAATTTTTATGCGTTTCAAATTTGAGTATGAGAAATGATTGGCAAGGCCACATAAAACTTGAGACAACGTTGTGCACAAATTAGTTTTCCATCAGTGTTGATACTGGGTTTATAATTCTCGTTTTTCTTTTTTCCAGACAAATTTTGGGGGGATTTTAAAGTAGAATAACTAAAGTTGAAGTAACTTTTTGTTCACAGGTCAGTTTAGGAGCTGGTGCAAAGGATGAATTGCACATTGTTGAAGCAGAGGCAATGAATTATGAAGGCAGTCCAATTAAAGTCACACTGGCAACTTTGAAAATGTCTGTACAGCCAACGGTAAGGGCACTTACTGCTGGATTTTATGTTAAGGTCTAATTCTGTTGTGTTAAGGTAGGTGCCCTTTAGGTTACTACACCAAGGGCATTGAAGAAGGAATTTTCTTTGCTACTTCTAGTAACAGTGGCTGTGTCTTATGTCACTGTGGGGTTGAATGGTCAACTCTTGAACATAGTGGTTTGCTACCTGTTAGAGGTGAGAAACAGGTTCACTGGTTTGTTCATTTGGTTTATGAGTTTGCCTATATACATTTTTGTAAGTCTGTTATGAACAGGTATTTATACCAAATACTTTTGTTTTCACAGTATTTAGTTGATTTTTAAAAGTTTTTCCTTTTCAGGTTTCCCTTGGGGGCTTTGAAATAACACCACCGGTGGTCTTACGGTTGAAATGCGGTTCAGGGCCTGTGCATATTAGTGGACAGCACTTAGTAGGTATGTTATGTATTGTGCTGTTTATTCTCTCTTAATGCAGTTAACTTTGTTCCCAATTTGGACTTTGTAAAGCATGCTTAGTTTTAGTACTGCTGTCTTTATTAATAGGTTGAAGTGGAAATAGAGTAACTTAAACTGGAAAAGCCTGTTTTTTTGTTGTTGTTTTTGTTTTTCATTTAAAGCCTAGTAGAGTGCTGGCCTTCAAAGTTGCTTTTTAAAAAAAATTTTGGTTCCCTATTTGCTGTTTTCATAGTTCTTTTTTAATGTTCATTTAAAATTTTTAAATGCTCCTTACTGTATGTTGTGCTCTTTTTTCTGAGTTCTTGCTTGTTGGTTGAGTTTTATTCGTAGCTAATAAATAATTTTTTATTTTAGCTGTGGAGGAAGATGCAGAGTCAGAAGATGAAGAGGAAGAGGATGTGAAACTCCTTAGTATATCTGGAAAGCGTTCTGCCCCTGGAAGTGGTAGCAAGGTTCCACAGGTATAGGTGTAAAGATCTCTCTTATTTTGGCCTTTGGTTTGGTGATTAAGATCAGCACTTGTATATGAGTATGTGTGTATATATTTACATATATATATATATATATATTTTTTTTTTTTTAAGAAAAAAGTAAAACTTGCTGCCGATGAAGATGATGATGAAGATGACGATGATGACGATGATGATGAAGAGTAAGTATGTTCTAGAAACTTGATGTAGCTGTATGGAGAGTAGTTTATGAAAGTTATTTACCACAGTCCTCCATGAAATTAAGTAAGAGTTTAATTAAAGAAAGGGTAAATGATCAGTGGTTGACACTGCATTACATTAGCTGAGTTGAAGGATACTATTGGGATTAAGAACCTTTAAAATGCAGTGTGGGAGTGCTTCTGTCAGTTAAATGTTCTTCTTCCAGCTCAGGTCTTGATCTCACGGTTGGTTCGAGCCCTGTGTCAGGCCCTGTGCTGACAGCTCAGAGCCTGGAGGCTGCTTCAGATTGTGTCTCCCCCTCTCTGCCCCTCCCCTGCTGTTGGCTCTTTTTCTCAGAAACATTAACAAAAAGTTAAAAAAGAAAAGTTGCAGTGTGTTGCAAATTTTCAAGAGTATGCAACATTTCCCAAACGTGTCCGACTAGATAACTTTTTTTTCTGAGGAAGATTTAGTGAACATGTGATTAGGTGTGTCTTCCACTGAACAGTTTATGATGAATGGTTTGGGTGAAAAGAGAATCTGAATAGCTCCAACAACATTTGTTTTGGGGGTTGTTACTTAACGTAACGAATTCCCTCCCCCCACCCCCCCAAAGGATTTTGGCCCTTGGTTCTCTGATTGTTACTGATAAAATTTTTGTAAAAGAGATTAAGATTTTCTTGGAAAGGATTTGATAGGTTTATTAAATTTGGTTAGGCTAAGTAAACAGTTACATGCCCACTAAAGAATAATGGTATTTATAATTGGTCTTTCCTATTTCCAGTAATGTCAGTAATCTGTAATAAGTTGAACTTTTAATTGACAGCTTTGTTTCTGAGTTCCCAGGTTGGTCCATATATATTTATTGAAAACATAATTCGAATAGAACATAGGAAAGACTGATCAAACATGGACTAGTTAATGATCATATCTGGGAGTTAGGTTTTCAGTAACCTCAAGTAGCCAACCTGGTAGTTCTTTAAAAAGCCCTTTGGGCAGGACAGTGAAGGCAGAAAGTAGGAAAAGTGAGTTGAATGCTTAACAAAATTCAAAATTACTTGCATATCAAATTTAAAACAATATAGTTGGTACTTTATTGTTAACTGCTTTTGAGTATAGTTATCAGTAAGAATTAAAGTGATACACTCCAAGAGAAATAGGGGAAATGGGCTTAAAACAAATGAGAAATATGGATGGTGTATATGGATGGTGTATGGTGCTTAGTTATATTTGAGTTTATTTAGTCCTTGATTTCAGGTTACCTTTGTCTAGGTATACTGTCTATGCACAGTAGCATATTCACTGAGGAGAAAATCTCTTCTAGGAAGAAAGGCTTTTGAGTAGGGACCTGATTGTTACCTTCAATCTGCTTGGGTTTTGAAGGATTTCCTGTCTTTAAAATGGGGATTTTTCCTGATACAACCACAACATAGAGTAGTCTCTGTTCTTCCATGTTCCAAGTTGCCTTTAGGTTTGGTAGTGTGGGAAGAATGAAGTGTGTGTGTATCTGTTAAGGCCCAAGTTAGTTTTCATGGAAGGGAAGAAGGGGTAAAGGGGTGGGTAGTCAGATAACGTATAGGGTAGAGATGGTTAAATAAAACCGCTTATGACAGTGGTTTTATAGAAATCATTGTCATTCTTGTTTCTAGTGTGGGGAGGCACATAAAGGGATTGGGTTCTAAGCCAAAATTGACAGAATCACTGTTTAAAATTAACTGTAATTTAAAAGGACTGTATCTATGGCTTTGTATGTATTACATGATACTTGACCATTTTAACCCAATTCTGAAAAGATGGGTGTTTCCTTTGGTTGCACATAGATGAAGTTGCTCCTGTTTTAAATTTAGAGATTACGTAGTAAGGAAGAGAAGGAAAGGAAACTTAAAAAAAATTTTTTTTGAATGTTTATTATTTTTGAAGGAAAGAGAGAGCGTGAGCAGGGGAGGAGCAGAGAGAAAGGGAGACACAGGATCCAAAGCAGGTTCCAGGCTCTGAGCTGTCAGCACAGAGCCTGACGGGGCTCGAACTCACGAACCGTGAGATCATGACCTGAGCCGAAGTCAGACGCTTAACCAACTGAGCCACCCAGGCGCCTTGAAGAATAACTTTTTGACTAGTTATGTCGTCCAAAATCATTCTATAATCACTTCCTTCACCTGGCTCTACTCAACCACTGTTTCTCATCTTTAATAGAATTGGTTATTTTGCATATTTAATGTAAATGGAATCATACAATACGTGATTTATGACGGTTTTAAAAGAACCATTTACATTGGGGCACCTCGGTGACTCAGTTGGTTAAGTATCCAACTCTTGATTTTGGCTCAGGTCATAGTCTCATGGTTTGTGGGATCACGCCCTACTTGGGATTCTTTCTCTCTGCCCCTCTCCTGCTTGCGTGTGCATGGTGTCTCTCAAAAAGAAATACACAACTTAAAAAAATTATTTATGTTGAAGCATTCCTAGTACAGTAAAACCTTGGTTTGCAGGCATAATTTATTCCAGAAACATGTTTGCAACCCACAGCACTCATAGATCAGTGAATTTCCTCATAAGAAATAGTGGAAACTCAGATGATTCGTCCCACAATGCAAAAATATTCATATGAAAATGATTATAATACTGGATTATAATACAAAATAATAAAGAAAATACAAAACATAAAGAGAATTTAACCTGCACTTGGAAAACCTTCATAGCTGGTGTGAGGGAGACGAGAGGAGGGTTATTTTATTGTGTAGGATGACTTTCACTACCAGTAATGGCATCACTGCTATCTATTGGCTCAGTGGAATCTTTTTTACAGTACAGTATTAATAAACTTGTCATCTATTGTATTTAGTGTAACTGGCAATAAAGCAGCAGAGGAAAGGGTCTGTATCTGCCGGCAGCCTGACCTAGAATGAAGCAAAGGAGCAAAGGATTGTCCATAGGCGCTTTGAAGTGACAAAAAATAGCCTAGTGCCAGTTGTGGGCACCTTCCAACATTTTGAAAAATCACTGATTTCTACCAAACACTGTGACCTGAGACCAATCATCCGAGCATAGGAGACAATCACCCCCAATCCTACAGAGCGAACCATTGGTTTAGTTGTGAGATACGATGTTTGGTGTCATGTACTATTCTTAACTACAGACATCACTGGTTTATCAAGTTAATTTATTATAGACATGTTTGCTCGTCTTGTGGAACGCTCACAGAACAAGTTATTCACAATCCAAGGTTTGTGTCTTGATTTTTTTCTAGATTATTGAGTTAAAAGAGGGTTTTTTTTTGTTTGTTTATTTCTGAGAGAGCGTGGGCATGCTGGGGAGGGGCAGAGAGGGAGAGAGAACACATCTCAGGCAGGTTCCCAGCTGTCAGCACAGAGTCCCATGTGGGGCTGAAACTCACAGAACTGTGGGATCATGATCTGAGCTGAACTGACTGAGCCACCTAGGTATCCCAGTGTTAGTTTTCTTTTAATGTTTTGGGACAAGTCCCTTATCAGATACATACAATTCGTAAATATTTTCTTCCATTCTTTGGGTTGTCTTTCCACTCTTCAGTGGTATCCTTTGCACAAAAATTTTTTTCTTTTTCTTTTTCTTTTTTTTTTTTTGAAGCATAGTTGACAATACAGTGTTATATTAGCTTACATTTTTTTTTAAGGTTTTATGAAGTCCAGTTTGTTAGCTTGTGCTTTTGGTGTCAAACCTAAAAATTTAGACCCTTGGTCCATTTTGAATCACTTTTTGTACATGGTGAGGTAGAGGACTAACTTAAATTCTGCATGTGGATTTCTAGTTGTCCCAGCACTATTTATTAGCCTTTCAACTCTTGAATTTTATTGGTATAGGTCTATCCTTCTGCTAAAACAATTGTCCTGGTTTGTAGTTCTTGTGGGTTTCTTTTGAAAATACTGAATCCTAACTTTGTTCTTTTTCAAGTTTGTTGTTGGCTGCTCTCGGTTCCTTGAATTTTGATGCAAATTTTAGGATCAATTTCTATAGAGAAGCCAGCAGGGACTCAAGGATTTCGATGAACCTGTAGATTAATAGAGTTGCCACCTCAGTAAAATATTTCTACTGATCTGTGAACATTACATGTGTTTATTTTAATTTCTTTAAACTATAATCTTCACTTTGTAAAATTTTTATGCCTTTTAATTGTAAAAACATAATTCTCATTTTAACCATTTTTTTTTTTTAAAGTGTACAGTTCAGGAATGTTATCCATATTCACATTGTTTGACAGGTCTCAAACTCTTGTAGTAATACTGAAAATCTCATGAAATGAAAACAACTCATTTCTATCTTCAGCCCCTGGCAACCACCATTCTACTTTCGGTTCTATAAAGAGTATAAAGATTACTTTTGGTGTGTTATATTAAGTGGGATTGTACAGTATGTTTCTTTTTGTGACTGTCTTATTTCAGTTAATGTCCTCAAGATTTATTCATCTTCAGCATGTGACAGGAATTCATTAAAATAGCATATTCCAAGAATGTAAATTGTGATAACTGTCAAAAACCTCAAATATTCCATTAAATATATAGAACATTTTTAAAATCTATTTGATTGTTAATGGACATGTGAGTTGCTTCTACCTCTTGGAAATTGTGAATAATGCTATAATGATGATGAATGGACAAATATCTCTTAAGATCCTGCTTTCAGTTCTTTTTGTCGAAAGTTCAAAATTTCTTAACACCTTGATTTGATTGTCTAAACTTGTTGATTCATTGGCTCTTCTATGAAATTGGTTCATAGCCAGTTTCTACATAGGCTTTTTGGTTTATGAGTGTGTTGAATCAGTAATAATGACTCATTTCATTTGTAGTGATGATGATGATGATTTTGATGATGAGGAAGCTGAAGAAAAGGCTCCAGTAAAGAAAGTAAGTAGGATACAATGGTACAGGGTTGCCAGAAGTTGCTAGTAACAAATGATGATAGATAAATTTTTGTGCTCTTCACTTGTAGTTAATGAAAGCTGGCTTGGGAGGAGTTAATGATCTAATACTTTAAAAATTAGCCCTGAGTTGGGGTAGTCTTAAGATTTCCTAGTAGTGGACAGTGATCTACTTTTTTACCCATGTGGCCTTCTCCCACTTTAAAACTTTGGTCAGAATTTTTTTTTTTTTTTTTTTTTTTGGTTTTAGCAAACTACTACTTTTATATGGTTTGGGGCAGTTACGTAGGAGGGCATTGATTAAGATTAATTTATAATTGCAGTCTATACGAGATACTCCAGCCAAAAATGCACAAAAATCTAACCAGAATGGAAAAGACTCAAAACCATCAACACCAAGATCAAAAGTAAGTGGCATCATATACCTAAACACAGCCTTTGTTGAGGTAGTTAGGAAAGTTAAAAGTTCTGTGGAAGAAGGTAGTCTGAAATTTGATAGTGCTTGGAGAACACCTGTAATTGATGTCTTACAGCACTAAAATATGCTTGTTGGTAATCATTGTCCTATATGTATCATTCCTGGCATTCTAGTGGAAGAGAAAGCCAGCACAAAGATTTTATTGTGTTAGAGTTGTCTCCTGTAAGGAATCTTGTTTGTTGAAAGATATTATTTATGGCATACCAGAGTTTCTCAACCCTGGCTGCATGTTAGAACCTAATAGCAGCTTAAAGGAACCACAATACCTGGTCTTGGAGGTTACTATTTAAAAGCTATGGGAATGGGTATCAGGCATCTAGCTGCATTGACTTGCTTAATTCTTGGAGCCTTATGCTTTCAATTTTGATGGTATCCTTTTTAAATGTGAACTAATCTGATGTGAAATATAAAAGCAAACTCAAACTATTCTATTTTTTAAGGAATGATTTTAAGAATATAATTGTTCAGTCATGAATTAATTTATGATACCTGAATTCTGGTTGTATACATTTTACAAGGAAGGATTGTAAATAATGCTTTTCTTGAGAAAATCCATGTATGTAGGATGGGTTTTAACAGTATATGTAAGTGTATACACTTACAACCTTTCGAAATTCAACTTGTTTTTCAGGGTCAAGAATCTTTCAAAAAACAGGAAAAGACTCCCAAAACACCGAAAGGACCTAGTTCTGTAGAAGACATTAAAGCAAAAATGCAAGCAAGTATAGAAAAAGTGAGTAAAATGATCTTTCCTGAAGAAACTTGATAAAGGTATATTTCCTCCTCTCTTAAACACCATTGTGAAGGCTTGGAACAAGATTGTTCCTTATTGTTTTTCCTTGATGTATCTGTCCCTTATGTGCTCTTGGTTTTCAGAAGTGTATTACTTATTATTTACATTCATTTCTAGTCTCAGTGATTTTTTTTTTTTGTGTGTGTATTTGAAGTTACATGTATATTCTTTCATAAAAGAAATACAAGTAAGTTGATTTTAAGATTTGTCTCTGACTTCGGATGTTAAAAATTCAATGAGAACATTTTCCTTTCTTTTCGTAAGATGCTACAGAACCAGCAGAGGGCGTATGAGTCTTACAAAATTGCAAGCTGCTGGTTGCTTGGTATAGTTAAAAAAAAAAACCTCCTAATTTGAGTCCTTTTATTTGCCTTTTACACCAAGGTATTACCAGTCAATATATGTGGATCTTTGACCAATATGCTTATATTTAGTTGCCTTTTGTCTTAAATAGTGGAAACAGAAGAAATTTGCTCTCATCCTGCTGCTTACTTGACCGGAGAACTAAACTTCTTAAACTAGTGAATTTGGACTTGTAGAAAATGGAATGGAATGATCAGTTTAAATGTATTCAAACATTTGAGAAAAGCTAGAATTCTGAGAGTTACATAATATTAGACCCCAGTTTTTGAGAATAAACACGGGATGGTGAGGAAAAGTTGCTCCTTTGCCCATGTTTTTCCTGTGTTTTCTAGGTTCTACCTGGCTTCAGTAGATTTCCTTGTGCAGTGAAGAGTCAGTTGGAAGAATAACATTTAGAACCAGAATGTATTATGTATTGTTTTTGCTTTAGTAATACTGTAAACCTTTCTAGTCTTCTGGTGTCATTGCTTTATATTTATCCCTTTCACACAGTGCTAAAATGACCTCTTTAGATAACCCTCCCCCACCATTTTAATATGGACCTATCTCCTTGGTTTAATTACAGGCGAATTGAACAGTCCTGGGCACTACTGGTAAATTAAGCCCCAAGCTGGGGAGAGAGGAAAAGGAGAGAGAAATGTAGTCCATACTGAGTGTCATCAACAATCCAGACTGAAGTCTTCTATTTTAATCTCAAATCTCCTTTCCTGATTTGCCACCCACCCACGCCCCCTTCCAGGCTGGAAGCAATCTCATTCTTAGTCTCCTAAAGCACTTTCTTTTGGCTGCTGTGATTTCAGTGAACATTATACCTTCTATGATTTGCGCATTTGCCTCACCTCTTTGACCATGTTTTAATCACCTTTGTTTGTATCTCCTTAGCTGCTCAATAAATATTTGAATGAATCAAATAAGAATGTATGTGGCAAATAATTTGAAAATGGAAATGACAGGTTTATTTTCTAGGTTATAGAGGCAATTTAAGAATCCCATACCATATTTCTGATCACTTATTTTGTGCTATGATTCCTTTGGCATTCTGAAACCTTCGTCTTTTTAAAATGCATAGATGTTTCAGGTTACAAGAAAAAGTAAAATTTAGTTACCAAAATAAGGAACAAAGACGATATACTTAGTATGTTAAATAAGATAATTCAAAAGTAGAAATGACTGTAAACCCCAAGATATTTGCAGTAATTGCAGTCTTTGAAAATATTTGATGAAATATTTTGAAAATAACTTGGTGTTAGTACTGTTGTGATTCATCCCCTATGTCTATAACTGAAGGAGGTGCCAAGTTTTAGAGATCAGTGAAATGTAGGACTAATTTTTGTCCCGTTTGGACTTCATATACCTCTTGAACTGACTTCCAGGTTAGCGTTGTGCTGGACTTAGGTTCTTAGTATGTATTAAGTGATGTTCAGTTTTGATCTCTTTGCGGTACTCAAGGGGTATACATTTGCTTTACATTTGGTTTGGGGTAGTATATAATAGAGTAGGCAGTCAAGCTGACATATTTGAGTGCCTGAGAATCTGTTGTAGCTCATATTTTATATTTTTAGGGTGGTTGGAGAGAATTTGAAATTTTGACAAACCTATCAATATAGGAGTACTATGAAAGACTCAGGTTCTAAATATTGTTGCCTAATAGGTCTTTCTGGGCCTAAAAACTCAGTATTAAAATGAAAGAGTTGAAGGGGCAAGGAACCAATGGTCCATGTAAGAGTATGCAAATCTGTGAGGAATTTCATAATATCTCAAAAACAGTGTTCCTATACTTAAACGCAATAATGCTTTTGTCTCCTAGGGTGGTTCTCTTCCCAAAGTGGAAGCCAAGTTCATCAATTATGTGAAGAATTGCTTCCGGATGACTGACCAAGAGGTAACTGAATTTTCAGGAGACCTGACCAAATCCAAATTTTTTATTGTGATTTATTTATGATTATTTTCTTTAAGTGTTGGCTTCTTTTAAAAGGTTCCTAACCACAGACTATTACACTTCAGATTAAGTACATGGAAACTCTTAAGAATTTAGTTGGCAGAGATTGAGAAGATAACTTCTTAGTACATTTTTCTCAGTTTTTATATAGTTGGTAAATTATCTCTTCGTTACTGAGCGCAGTTTTACTTTGTTGGCTAAAGAAATGTGCTGTGGTTTCCTTGCTCCATTTGACTATTTGAGGTAGTCTGGTCTTTTGCTTTATTGTGTGCTTGGGAAACACATTTTGCTGAAATCGACCTAATGTGTAAAATCAGGAAGCAAGAAGTCAAATTAGTTAATACTCAATGTAGTAGCTTGAATCAGCTGTTAATTTGTGTTATATATTATTTTGTTAGTAGAAATTGATGCATTTATTTTTATTGTCTTATGGTTGCTGACTCAAATGTAAGGAAAATGTAAAAACAGGTAAGGGTGCTAGGTATCTTGTATATACAGAACATATGCTGTGTTAAATGGTTTTTGTCAGGAATCAATCCCTAAGCCTCCTGTGTCCAACTTTTTTCAGTAAATGAAATTTGTCCTTTTGAGGTAATTTTCTGCAGCAGTAGGTAGCACTTAAATCATTTACATGGCAGCACTATTTTTCTCCAATTTGAAATCCTTTCAATGTTTCAACACTGTTTACTAATACTTTGGAAGTTAGCCTTGATTGATATGGCTGTGAGATGAAATTCAAGTTTTTACTCTTTTGGTTGCTATTCTGTTTATATGTATTTGAACCCCAAAATGCAAGTGAATTCTGTGAGTTTTCTGAATACTGGATATTTGTTAAAAGTCTGTGAAACTGCAGTATACAATTGTCCAGTATTGCAAATAGTGGAAAGATGCATGCACTAACAAGGAAGCCTAAGACATGATTTCTCCCGCCAGTACCAAAGAAAGTGGTGAAATAAAGTGTGTGATTAAGAAAAATTCAGAGAAGATAAAATAATAACCAAAGTTGTAAAGGCCTTCCACAAATGGTATAGTATCAGTCTTGGAGCTAACGTAACTGAATTCACTGTTACCAGAAGTATTTTCTGACTCTAAAACTGGAAGCATACTGGGCAGGTGCCTGGGTGGCTCAGCCTCTGTTTGAGCATCGGACTCTTGATTTTTGGCTTAGGTCATGATCCAGGGTTGTTGGATAGAGCCCCATGTGGACCTGAGTGTGGAGCCTGCCCCGGATTCATTCTTTCTTTCTCTGCCCCTCTCCCCTCATACACATGTGCTCTCTTCTCTTTCTAAAACTAAAATAAAAAACAAAACTGGAAGCATATTTTGAAGTGCCAGGATGAAATTTCTACAGTATTAAAAAGTAGTTTCATTTATTATTGTAGAGATTATCAAAGCTTAAATGCTTCACGTTTTTATGGCGTGCCTACATATACAAGTAATCACAATGTATAAAATATTGCCATTGCTTGTATAGTTTTCCTTGTGAAAAAGTTGCTTATGAGGATTTGGCTAGTAAAATCCCTTCCAGATGGGACTTGAGAAATACTAGTAAGTCTTTGTATAAGCTCTTGAATTAAGAGCTAATGAAAACAACTGTAGTTTTTGTGGAGAAACCATAGATCAAAGTTTGGTAAATGTTTATTTAAAGGTATTGCTTACTCAAAACTGATTCTACAAAATTCTGAGTGACCAGGAAGATTTTATGAGACTCAACATTTGATATTCATTTCCCTTGCATTTGAAACCCAGTGGCTGTTGAAAAACAGTATCCTATGTATTTGAAGCACTAAAATCATATTTTGGGAGAAGAGGCTCTAAATGTTCTTAGTGACATTTTTTAAACAGTACATCAAATAAAGGTTACTTTCTTAGTTTTAAATGACTGTTTAGCAGGATTATGTAAATTCAGAGATAGTCAAAGAACTCACTGACCTGTATTTTATTGTTTTAAAGGAATTTGTTGAATCCTGTAAAGAATTGACAAACATGAAGACTATTTTTTATCTCTTTACTTTTTAAAAGGTTTTATTTTGGAGTAATCTCTCTACCCAATGTAGGGTTTGAACCCACAACCTTGAGATCGAGTCACATGCTACACTGACTGAGCCAGCCAGGCACCCCAGGACTTAAAAGAACATTATTTATGGATAGGAAACGAAATGCGAACTTGAAGTGTATAACAACTACACTTAATCATGACTCATTTGAAGAATAATTCTTTCGCATGGATGTTCATACTAGTATGAGAACAAGTATAGATTTCATGTATTGAAGTAAGGCATAGAAGTGGAGGGATGCTTTTTTTTTTGTCAGTAGACAACATTTAAATCCTTAAATTTAAGGAATGGAAAAGCAGGTGATGCCTTAGAATAGAAGACGGGTGTTTTAAGTGCTTTAACACATCAGATAAGAACAAGGGCTGAGTAGTTAATCTAGTGTATTTCAAGTACACATAATATTTTCGTATGTGTTCTACAGGCTTAGAACTAAGTATATGTAACTGTGTTAACAGAAATTTTATTTAACTGCATTTTCTGTATTTTTATGTGCTAAGTCTGGCAGCCCTGAGCAGAGGACATAGGCAACATTGGCCAAACTGGCCTCTCTGCTCTTTCATTTCATTTATGTAAGCTGTTAAATGCATACTAGTACCATTGATTTCGTTTACAAAGATTCACATGACTTTATGTCTTTTTTGAAGTATTTGAAAGTAAATTATGTCTGAGTATAAATTCCCTTGCAATCAGTTCTTAATTATCTAGAGTTGAACCTTTTTGGTGGTAGGATGAAAAATAATAGGTATGTTGAACTGTACAAAGAAACATGGTTTAATTTATTGGTGTCTGTGAAGTGTTGTGGTTCTTTTAACCACATTTCTTTTTTTGTTTTCCAGGCTATTCAAGATCTCTGGCAGTGGAGGAAGTCTCTTTAAGAAAATAGTTTAAACAGTTTGTTAAAATTTTCCGTCTTATTTCATTTCTGTAACAGTTGATATCTGGCTGTCCTTTTTATAATGCAGAGTGAGAACTTTCCCTACCGTGTCTGATAAATGTTGTCCAGGTTCCATTGCCAAGAATGTGTTGTCCAAAATGCCTGTTTAGTTTTTAAAGATGGAGCTCCACCCTTTGCTTGGTTTTAAGTATGTATGGAATGTTATGATAGGACATAGTAGTAGTGGTGGTCAGACAAATGGAAATGGTGGGGAGACAAAAATATACATGTGAAATAAACTCAGTATTTTAATAAAGTAGCACTGTTTCTCTTTCTATTATTTACCCTTAAACTTTGTCAAAGAACTAGCTGTACATAGTTAAAAGTATCAGATAACACCTAAAAATCCCCTGAGAAACAGTCCTTGCCCTAAACCCTTTAAATTGTTCCTGCTTCTTAATTTTTCATCGTGAGCATTTAATGCTTCTACTTTCCTACCTCCTGATAATGGTTGATAATTGTGGTCATGCAGGCGTGTTTCCAGATGTTCGGTCAGGCCACCTATCCACGTACCCAGCCTTTTCACTGGTAAAATCTGGCATGTTAAACAGCTTGTAGCAGGCTTTCTTAACTTCGGTTCTTCATCTAAACCAGAACAGAAGATGAATTCTGTTGACCTTTTTCTCAGTTTGCCCAAAATAGCACATAATTTATACATTTGTAGATCCTTGGGAGAAAAGTTAATTTATTGCATGTGGTGGTTACATGAGGACATTCAGAGGCTAATCCTTGGGATCTATGTTTTACCATGTGCCAGTTGCATGATGGTGTCATGGTTAGATTACTGTTCTATTGTTTTGTTGTGGTGTATCCAGTAGTTTGCTAATCTGTGGAGGAGGTATTTTCTGAGTACATATAATCTGAAAAGTCACTTTTTAACCAAGTTCAGTGCCGCTAAATCTTAGAATTTTAATTGTGCCGTTTCTGTCCTCCTGATGTTTTCATGTGTTCTTTTGTATATGACCAGTTTTTCTGAGAATTCATTTTTAAGATTGTTGTTGGTTTTCTAAAGTTTTAGGTCTTATTCTGGGCCCTGGGTAAACTGGGTCTGTCCTCCAGAGACTTTTCCAGTTTGGGGCCATTTTCTTGGGAGATTTCAGTCTCTTGCTTAACTTCTATCCGTTCTTAGGCCTTCTGTTTGGTTCTCTTGGATGTTTTTCCTCATTCCTTTCTGTTTAAACTTTAGGAGAAGAGACTATTTTATGTCATCAAAATTGTGTTGTATTTTTTTAACTTCCAAATGCTCTTCCTTGGTGTTTGGGGACATAGTATCTGAAGTCTGAAGAAACTTTTTCACCCCATGCATTGTTTACTCATTTTTTTTCACCTCTCAGTCTTTTTTATATTGATTAGGAGGATTGCTCTTGCTCATCAGGCTGCAGTTGCAGATATTTTGATGGGATGAACAGATACCACCAGCCTTTTAATTTCTTGAGTGTTTTTGGTACAGTAACCTTATTTTGGGAGGTGGGGAAAAGGTTGGTGCAGTACTGTCTTTCTAATCCCAGTTTCCAGGGGTTAGGTGCTTCTTCTAGTCGTTTACTTCAGGTTTTGTTTTTCTTCATTGAGTGTTCCATTTCCTCGCTCCAGGAGGTCTATCCTTGTAGTTTCTCATTTTATACCATTGTTAATGGAGACTCCAATGGAAATGGTGAATGTTCATTGTTCTTCATTTCACTGAACAGTGCCTTTGGCTTAAAGGATGTTTATATTAATGTTTAAAAGATCATTAAGTTGATAGAATTCCAAAACAAGCTACACATGACTTTTTAAAACTTACTGGTGTAAAACAGTGCTACCGTGAGTTAAATACATTAGAGTTGTCGTTCCTTTCCTAGGTAGTGATTTACATTGCAGAATGTGATGATATGGGAGTATATTAGGTAATTAGTTACTTAAAATGTTCAAAAGTAGAAGTGTACTTTTGCATTATGTCTCCAAAATGTAGGTCTGATTTGTTTATTTGAGTAGCTTTGTGTAGAAGTTAACACTTGGGTTTATTATTTCATGGGTACGGATGTAGCAGGAAAATCAAAAGCACTACTCCCTATTCTTAGGGTTGGCCTTACTGGTGACCCTGTACCCTGTTCTTGCTCATAAGATAAAACTAATCAAATCCATCTTCAGTAAAGATTCCAGGTATGTCATGTGCCTCAAAAGTCACTAATAGTGCTTGGTTCTTCTAGACCTCAGCCAACTAAATAAGGTAAGGCTTATGACTAGAAATTCCTCCTTTTCAAGGAGTGCAAATTATTAAGTGACATTAGCCGTACTTAGATCAATATTGGTTTAATTGCTAAAAACAAATGAGGTACTTTGAGAAAACTAAAGTTTTAAAGCATATTTAGCTTTTAAAAATTAGTTTTATGTTAGAGCACCAGCTGGGCAGAGAGGCGAAGGGGGAGAGAGAATCTCAAGCAGACTCCATGTCCAGCATGCAGCCCAACATATGGGGCTCAGTCATGACCTGAGATGAAATCACGAGGTGCTTAACTGAGCCACCCAGGCACTCCACATTTTTAGTTTTCTAAGATAAATAGGAAAAAAACAATTATTTTTCTTTGTCCCTAATACTAATCTTTTTTGATTCATAGTAGAGGGACCTGTAAGAGAAGCTGCTTTGTTCTTAATTTTGAGAATTTATGGATTTGCCAGGAGTAATACTTTTTATATTTAGTACTTTTTGATGGAATAATTCTGGAGTAATACTTTTTGTATTTAGTACTTTTTGATGGAATAATTCTATTTCCCTTCCTTAGGCAAGTCTGCTGAATATGAATGTTTAATGGCTTAGTTCTTAGCAATACCATTCACTGTTCTGCAGACATTTCTTTTAAAATACCCACTTTTATTGTTTCCCTTTGTTCCTGACTTCGAAAAACAGATATTTTAATGTTTTATTCTTTTCACTTACCAATTTTCAGAATGATGGGTTGATGTTCTGGTAACCTCTGGAAGTGTATTGAGTTTTAAGTATCCTGAAATCCTGTATTGGTATTTCACTGTAACTTTTTTGGCTGACAACCACTAGCTTAATGAGGGGAGAGAAAATGTCTAGGGTGTGGGGCTTTTTGAAACTGTCCAAGAAAAGTTGAGGGTCACGTGCACTGATGCTCTGAATCAAAGGTAGTGATCTGGGCTCTGGAGATAAAGGGGTTAAAATTTTTTATTTTGTTGAGTTTTTTAATTCCAGTATAGTTAACAGTAAAGGGTTAATGTTATTTCAGAAAGTCTAAGGCTACCTTCCAGCCAGTTCTTGCCAAAGAGCCAGTTGCTGCTCCCTGACTCATGAATTTGGCAGTTAGAGGTCCTGTTTAATGCTGTGAAAGTTCTAAGTGCTGGTTTTGAGAAAATTGTTGAGGCTTATCTGTGTTAAGGGTCTGCTCTTAACCAAACTACTTGATGCTGTTGAAGGCTTGAGGCTCTGTCCTGGGTTCTTAGGCTGGAGGTTCTCCCATCTGTCTCCAAAATACTTTATTTTAGTCTTATGTTGGGGAGAAGTGGGAAAAAAAATGTCGGATGTTAATTTACTTTCACTCTTGAGAAAGATGGGAGGAATCTAAAATAATTAAATGTATACTGTGTACCAAAGTTCTAAGTGTTTAGGATTAGTAAGTAAGCAAAACAGTTAACTGTCCTGTAGGACTTAACATCCCATTGTACTAGCAGTCAATACACATTCTCAACTCCCTTTAAATTTTCAGTTCTGCGGAAGACAGCAAGGGGGTATTACTGGCTTATTACAGCTGGGAACTGAATTAGCACACAGCCATGTAGCCCAAACTGTAGTGGCCTGCATTGGCCTCCCTCACTGCCACAATTGGAACATTCCAACTCATTATCACCTACAGTAACCTTTTGAAAAAATGGATTTTGACCCTTCGTTTCAAAGCCTTTGACAGACTAATTGCATGTCCACACTGGTGAGTACTACTTGGCAATAAGAATGAACAACTGACCATCATCAATGGATGAGGATGAATCTCAACATGAGAGCAAGAGGCCAGACACAAAATCGCACATAATACATGGTTCAGTTTATGTTACACTAGAATCTAGTGCCAACAAATGTTAAATTGGGACCAGTGATGGGTGTGGGGAGCCTATGCTTCAGGTTTTTGTTTTGTTTATATTTTGAGAGGAGGGACAGGGAGGGGGAATCCCAGCAGGCTTCACACAGTCCGGCACAGAACCGGATGCAGGGGCGGGGCTTGAACTCAAGAACCTTGAGACCATGACCTGAAGTAAAATCGAGATGCTTGACCGATGCTTAACTGACAGCCATACAGGTACCCCCAGAAAGGTGTTGACATACATACAAACATTTTCCAAACTCACACTTAAAACATACGCACTTAAGAATTGTACATAAATAGTGGCTTTAAAAAAAAAAAAAGGCTTTTGGGTATGTATTGGCCTCTGAGAGCCTACAAGTCATGATTGAGCATTTGCCTGTTTTTACCCTCAACTCTTGCCACTCACCCCTGGCTTAGTCCTTCCTGTCACCTAGCCTTTTTCTCCTTGCAGGCACTTGATGTCTTTTGCTTGGAATATTCCTTTGCATGGCTGGTTCTCCCCACCTTTGTGTCTTAGCCCAAGTATTACCTAGAAGTGTTTTCTTTACCACTGGTTTTCTTCAAAGCCCTGATAACAAGCTAGAATTTCTCTCTTAACTTGCTCATTGCCCATCTTCCCTAGAAGTGAAGTGGCTTTTTATTATTATTTTTATTACTTTTAAGTTTATTTTGGGGAAGGGAGCAGAGAAGGAGAGAGAATCCCAGGCAGGCTCTGTGCTGTCAGTGTAGAGCCTGATGTGGGGCTTGATCCCACCAACCGTGAGAGCTTCACCTGAACCAAAAAATCAGGAGTCAGATGTTTAACAGACTGAGCCACTCAGGTGCCCTCAATGAAGTGGCTTTTTCAGGACAAGAACTTGTCTTTCTTCCCCCATGGCCTGACAGCAGGATCTCCATAAATGGTGATTGAATGAATTGATAAGTGACTACCAAATTAGTATTACATATTAAGTGCTATATGAACATGTCAAATTGAGATAGGAAAACCTCATAAAAGATTCACGTATGGAGTAAGAAAAGTATGAAAACTAGATTTGAGGTGTAAATCTGGAGTCAAGACCTTCTGGTTAGACACCTCTTCAACTGTAAGTTGAGAATGATACTACCTACTTCATGAAATCATAAGTGAAAATCTGAGAATCATAATTACAATTACTAATAACAGCTAAAACCTTTGGAGCCTTCATTATGTGCCAGACTCTGAATGACCTCATTCAGTAACTGGAAACAACTCGGGTTGTTACTGTTCTTAGCCATAGTTTGTAGATGAAGCAGAGTCTCAGACTGTTACTTGCTGGAATTTATAAGTAAATGTTGGAGGCAATATTCAAATCCAGGATTTCTGACTTTTGAGTTGATGCTCTTATTCAGGACTGTTCTCTTGACTGGACCTTTTGGGTCAGCCTTAACTTGGGTGATATTTGTGCAGTTGAAAGACATACTTTATCTGAACATTGGAAAAAGTTGCAAGCATTTTACGTAGAACACAGTTATGTATGCATTCCATTTAAAAGTAACTAATAATAGTATAGCAAGATCAGTCCTTGCAATGAGAATGTCTAAATTGAGTCCAGTGCTTCACACAGGGACCTTTTCATCACCCAGTACCCAGTTTTCAAAAGGTTTTCTGCTCTTGTGTCCAATGCTGAAATAGAGGCTGCCTGTTTAAGAGCCTCAGCTTTAAAAGGAACTTAAAACAGCTTGCAGAGAGGACTGATACTTGGAACAGTTGAAATTTCGTATTCCGTAACTGAGAAATAGCGCTGTTTGACAGCAGCTACTTCAGTTTATGCTCTAGTGAAATGAAGGCTGTCAGCTGCCGCCAAGGACACAGGAGGGATCTAGCCCAGATAGCATGGATTTCTGAATTTTGCTTTTTGAGTTTGTTCTTCAGTGTCCTTCCCACTATGACCTCTTTCCCTTAGCATCAGGAAGCCTGCCACTAGAAACTTCACTAGAGAGTGAGGCAGTTGCACATGACAAGAACACCTACAATTCTGAAGTTTGTGGGAAGGACGGGAGTGACGCCTCTGAAGCGGGGAGAGGCGGTGAGAAGAGATGTCCTCATTGTTGACCTGGTTAGAAAAGAACTAAATCGCTTAGTGTGCAAACGGAAGCAAGTCTCAGCCAGGTGGCGGGAGGAGGGCCTGGAGTGGTCGCTGACCAGAGTCCTGCTGGTTGCTTCCTGTAGCCCTCTTGGGCGGGATTGCAGCGACACTTCAGTGCCGCTAGGTGGCAGCCGCGCGTTTCCAAAGCAGGCTTGTCTACCCGGGAGCCCAGCTGGGAGCGGGAGAAGCGACCCGAGAGTCCTGGAAGGGGTTGAGGGGGAGAGAAGTCCTGGAGACCCCCTTTCCCGCAGGGGCAAGGACGGAGAGATACGAAGGGGTCTCACTTAAGAGTGCCAGCCATCCGAGTAGGCATCTGGGGCACGCCACGTTCTGCGTGGACTCACAGGGCGGGTAAAAACGAACCCTCTTAAGCGGTGCCGCCCCGGGGGCTGGGCCTGACCCGCCCCCTCCTGGCTCCCCACTCCTGCGCTAAAGGGTGTGAGTGAGTGCTAGTAGCGAATGTGGGCGAGTGAGGACGCCCCGCACCTAACTGCGTTCTTGGGGACCGCAGCCTTCCCAATTCCGGCAGGATTTGCGCCGCGGCGCGGGTCATTGCGCCCGGGCGCAGAGCTCCGACGGCTTCCAGCGTTCACCAGCTCCAGCCTCGCGGGCTCTGCCCCTCGCCGGTCCTGTCGCCGAGAGTCTGAGCGCCTCCCTCCAACCCGGAGCCGCCAGGAGAAGGCGGAGGCAGTGGAGAGGCCGCGGCAGGCAGGCAAGCAGGCTGGGCCGCCTTTGATGTGGGCGCGGCGCACCCAGCCGAGCTGAGCGCCCGTCCGGCCGCGCCCCGAGGGGGGAGCCCCCGGGCCCCGCATCCTCATTGTGCCGACTCGGGCCCGGGCCCGCCCCCGGCCCCCCGCCCCCTCGCCGCCCGCGCGTAGAAAACGCCCCGGCCGCCGCCAGTGGTGGGAGGCGGCGATGCGCACGGCCGGAGAGACGCGGAGGAGGAGACATGAGCCGGCGGGCGCCCAGACGGTGCGGCCGTGACGCGTTCCTGCTGCAGCCGCGCGCCCCGGCCCTGGAGCGCTGACCTCTGGCCCCGCACCGCCCCGCGCCCCGGCCGGAGAGCGCGCCCCAGCTTCCAGCCCCGCCGCGCATGCTGCCCCCGGAGTGAACCGAGCAGCCAGCCTCCCGCAGACGCCCGGACAGACGGACGGTCAGCAGTGAGCAAGCTTCCCCGCACCAGCCGGGCGCCTCTTGCACAGCGGCGGCCACCCCGTAGCCCCCGCGCCAGCCCGGAGGGCGCAGCGCTCGGGAGGAGCCGCGCGGGGCGCTGATGCCGCAGGGCGCGCCGCGGAGCGCCCCGGAGCAGCAGAGTCTGCAGCAGCAGCAGCCGGCGAGGAGGGAGCAGCAGCAGCGGCGGCGGCGGCGGCGGCGGCGGCGGAGGCGCCCGGTCCCGGCCGCGCGGAGCGGACATGTGCAGGCTGGGCTAGGAGCCGCCGCCTCCCCCCCGCCCAGCGATGTATTCAGCGCCCTCCGCCTGCACTTGCCTGTAAGCGCCCGCGCGCGGGGCTGCCTACCCTGCCTTGCCGTCTGTCCGTGTGCCTGTGACTCTGTCTGCCCGCCCGGCCGTTCGTCTGACTTTCCGACTGCGTATCGGTCTGTCTGTCCGCGCGCCCCCCTCCCTCAAGTCCCACTGACCACCTCTCCATCTCTCTCCCGCAGGTGTTTACACTTCCTGCTGCTGTGCTTCCAGGTACAGGTATGTGGGATCCTGACTCTGACCTCCCCCTGCCCCTGCCTCTCGGTACAGGTCGACCCCCCTTCCCCGGGCCGCGCCCCCTCCTTGTGCCCCACCCCTACTGGGCGCCGAGCCCAGTGCACCTGTTCCCAGGGCGCCAAAGGGCGGCTCCGCGCGCGCCCTGCGCCGGCGGGGGACCAGCCAAGGGCAAGGGGCTGTGCTGCAGGGCTCAGACTGGCGCGGCCCCTGTCGGCCTCGGCTGGGAAGAGATCCCCGGAACCAGCGGACTCACCCGCTGCAATGTGCCCTGCTCCAAGCCCCCTGCCCACAATCGGCGAGGAGTTGGGACCTGGGCATTTTTTCTGCCAACCGTCCTTAATATCTCCGCTCGCTCTTCCAAACAAAAAAGCTCCTTTCAGCCGAATGGATTTTGAGTCCAGGGAGAAAGCTTCAGTTGTAAATTACTCTGTGGTTTCAAAGGCGTTTGCAGGAGAGAGAGAGAGGGAGAGAGAGAGAGAGAGAGCACGCGAGCGAGCGCTAGGAGACTCGGTGAGAGGTAGTAGAGACGGGCGATTGGGCTGAGGGGCCATTGCCCTTGAAGCCGCTACGGAATTGGCCACGTTCTGCACACCCTTGCCCAAGGTGGTGTGGCCCTCGGCTTGTTCCCCGCCTTGCTCCCCGCTCGCTTGCTCGCTCCCTGTGAATCAGAAGAGGGCTTGGCGCTCAGCCTGGAAAGCACTTGCTAAAATCTGATCTGTTACTTCAGCAGCTTTCAGACTCGGGAAGGTCTTGGCACGCAGACAGTTGGAACGCGCTGGCTTCCAAAGCCGTGGAAATGAAGGAAAAGCGTGGGGGGGGGGGGGGGGGGGCAGAGAAAGAGAAGAGGGAAGGAGGGAGCGACTTCAGCCCCGATTAGAACCAGACCAGGGCTGCCTCAGCATGGTTGGGGGGGGGGGGGCGGCAAAGGGAAAGGGAATAGGAAGTGCCAGCTGCCCTAGCCCCCCACCCACTTAGAGCTGCAAGGGAGGGGCCCTAGGAGGAGCTGGATAGGGGCCAAAAGAGATTATCTGCCCCTTACCCCCTGGGTTGAAGGCAGGTGTCTGCAGGGTTAGAGAAGATGCTCAGGTTTTAGCTTTTGGGGTTCCAGAGGTGCCCCAAAAGACCCTCGAGCAGGGAAAATTGTGGCTCTCCCAGCTTTACGGCATAAGGAGTGTTGTGAGTGTTGAGTGCTACTGAGACTCAGCAGCCTCTCTCAGTGTTTGGTGTGGTGGCGGGTCTGCTTACCTCGCCTTCCACTCCTGGGAGAGGACTCAGCGTCAGGATGGACACTGGGCTTGGGGCAGCTAATTGGGGCGGGGGGCTATAAGGATGGATGGATGGATGGGTGGACGGACAGACAGACTGATGGGTTCTCTCCTCCTGTTAGTCAGGCCGGGGTCCCCAGTGACTCCTTGAATCAATATAACTGGAGTCAGTAACTTAAAACTGGCTGTTTGCCAAAGCAGATGTGACCCTATGATGGTGGGGGCAGGGGTGGGAATGGCTGGTGTCAGAGAGCCAGTGCCAGGCATGGCCTGCCTGGTTTACAGCTGAGTCTCCAAGCAGAGGGCAGGTCCCAGGGTCACTCCAGGGGATCTGTTTGTCTTACCTGGATGGGAGCTCTTTTCCCTAAGTGCTGCACCTGGGGATGGGGCCGTGATGAAATGGGCATTGCAGGCAGGGAATGGCTGTGGACTTGGTGGCCCTCCTGGTGCTGGCTGCCCCTTGGTCCTTAAAGCAGGGCCCAGGAGGGTTTGCAGTATGGTCTTTGTATTCTCTGGGGAAGTGTGAGGGAGGGAACCTGGACTCTGCATCCCACCTCCACCTCCTGGCCAGAGCTAGAGCTAGCTTCTTAGGAAAGAGCTGGGTGGGACACCTGGGTTAGGGCTTCAAGCAGGTGATGGCGCCTCCTCTCCTCGCTGTCTTCCCTCTTCCTTTCTTGGCAGCCTTTCCCCATCCGAACTGCCATCAGGCTGATGTAGTTAACCCATGGTCCATGCACCCAGAGAGTATCTAAGGACGGGATTATGGAGGAGGCAGGCCCCTGAAACGTTGCACCAAAATGGTGCTCAGATGCGCTCACATCTTCGAGAGGACTCTCAGCTCTCCACGGATTTTCAAAAGCACCTATGATTCCTAAACAATAAAGAAACGGCAGGCTTATGTCCCCACTCATGCTTTAGGGACAAAGGTGGAGTGGCCGTGAGAGGTAGAGATGAGGGGTGGGAGTGGTAGTTGCTGGGAGCTGAGGTCCGCTGCCTGCCGAGGCGGTGTTGGGAGAGCAGCTACTTCGCTGGCGGGGTACACTTAGCAGGGGTGATGAGAGCTCCCTTGGGGCCAGGGGAGGCCTTCCTGCATGGTGGGAAGGGCTCAGGGCTTTACAATCTGTCAGACTGGACCTGAGTTCCAGCTTCCTCCTTCCTCCTTTGTAGACCCCTGTGAGTGTTAGCTTCATCATTTGGGAGAAGGGTGGCTTTGAGGCTGAAGTGATACATGCTAAGTGTGGAGAAGGGTTTGGAAATTCTCACCTACCCAGGAGGGTATGTTGTTCTGCTGGGAAATGGACACACCTATGCCCTTCCCTTCCCCCACCTCTATGTTTTGGGGGACTGCTCCAGTCTTAGCAGTTAGAGTTTCTGGGCTCCTCCCTTCTCCCCAGCCATCAGTCATCAGCCCCCATCTCTAGCCACATTTTCGAGAGAACACAGTCAATGCCAGACACTGCCCTCCCCCTCGCTCCCCCCCAACCAACCATGTGGTGAGCCCCGCCCTGCCCCCTCCCCCCTGCTGGCCACCCCAGGAAGCGGGAAGCTGGGAATTTAATAAAATCCCTTCTCCATACAACTTGGGACACCACGGATAGCTCAAATCGGAAGAATTTTAAAAATTTCCGAGGGGAGCAGGCGGCGTGACCAGTAAATTGCTTTTCTGCACTTGGCTGAGCGCTGACAATGACACCGGGCTGGGCTTTTCACGCAGCTTGGCCGGCACCTGCCTGACATTGTTCCTACCGCCAGGCTCGGCTAGGTCCTGGCCTTCCCCAGACAGGCCAGGCTTGAGGCGAGCCTGGGAAGGGGGGTTTCTGCCATCCAGCCCTTGTCACTCCCAGAGCTCCACTTCCTCCCTCACCGCATGATGTGTTCAAGTTTTGAAGTTTCCTTCCACGCCCCCTCTTGGCCTGACCACCCCCCACACCTGGCTTCCTCAGTGAGGATTTGAACCTTTCTTCTAGTTGGCTACAATAGGAAAGCCAGAGACAGAGTCCTTTGGGACATGAGGATGATGGGAAGCTATCCTATTGGGTAGCACATTTGATTTCTTAAGGCAGCAACATCATCCCTCTGTCCATCCGGTCAGGTATTCATTCAACAAACACTTGCTGGAAACCTCCTTCTTGCCAGCCCTGGGAACAACCCAAGTCAGTTTCTGGCCTCAAGATGCACCCAGGCTAGAGGGGAGAGTGCCAGATAAACCTGAGTTCCTTTAATCCTGCCTCCTGAGAAGTGCAGGGAGGCTGGCATATCCAGCCCAGGAAAACTCTAAGGCTCTTGGTTTCCCCAACACCAGACAGACTTTTTCAGAAAGAATACCAAAATTATTCAGAAAGAATACTGGTGGGAAAGGAGAGTTCCAAGAGGGATGCTAGGGTTCCTCAGTGAGAGATTCCCCTGGGATTCTCCTGATGCGTCTACGTTGTACCAGATGGTCAGAGCCCGGGTAGGTGTCTCCGATGGGAGGCATCTGACTCAGAGTCTGCAGACCTTGATTTTCCTGGAATGTTCTGGACTGAAAGGGTCGCTATGTGACAGGCAGGCACTTTCTCACATCACGGAGGTTAAGCCTCACAACCAGCCTGGCACTAGGGAATTCTACAGACAAGGAAGTGTGGCCCAGAAGCATGAAATAACCTGCCTCTGTCCACTGAGCAGGACAGAGGCAGTGCTGGCTTCGACTCTGGGTCACCTGGCTCTGGGCCCCAGGCTTATTAAACGGCAGCCTAAGGGCTCTGGAGTCCGCTAGCCTGGCTCCCTGTTGCCGCACTGCCTTACCTTTGCTGTATGACCTTGGCAAGTTTCTTAACCTCTCAGGTCTCAGCTTTGGGATGTGTAGAATGGGAAGAAAACAACCAACAAAGCGGTGAGAGCAGGGTGAGAGCAGGGGCCAGTGCGGAGCCTGGTCCTCTGTCCAGGGCTCTAGCCCCAGTGCCTCTTGTTTGGGGAGGGCTCCCTGGCCCCCACGCCCCTGTCAGGGTGGTAAGCTCCCCTTCCCCAGGGCACTGTCTCCTCCTGGTGGCCAGGAGAGGGGAGATGTGGATTGTTTCCTTTCTGAGGGCGGGGACTTTCTTGTTCACCTCTGTGTGCTCCGCATTTCTTACCGTGTCCAGTTGCCCCCACTCGCAGACTGGCAGAACACTGCCAGGGATACAGGGACCCTGTATGCCAGGGATACAGCGGTAGTGCTAAGGGCCTTATCAGGGTGGCCTGGGCTGGGCAATGGCCACCGGGCCTCAGAAAGGGCAGAGGCCTGTTGTCTCCACTTTGGGCCTGAGTCTGGGGACTTGTTCTGAAACGTTGGTGGGTCAGCGGGCCCCTCAGGCTTTAATCAGGCTTGCTGGTAGGGGCTGGGAGGTGTTTGTTCATTGCTCTGACATCTAAATGGCGTCACGCCCATGGGCCATTTAAAATGCTCCGGTGCCGAAGATGGGGCCAAGGACAAGCCTCCTGTGGGCCACAGAGCAGAAACAGTCTCAGGACCCCTGGGATCAGTCCTGGATTTGTCACTGGCTCACTGAATGGCCTCCCTCCCTGGGCCTCAGTTTACCCACCTGGGTATCAGTGACATGAGCTAGATGACTTCTGTGGAGTTTGAACACATGGGCTTTGGCACAGGAGAGACCTCGGTTTGAATCGTGCGCTGCTGGGCAAATTTCTTAACCTTAAACAATTTGCACCTCGGTTTTCCCCGTCTGTAAAGCGGGGGGCAGTGAGAGATACCTAGTTCTTAAGGGTTATTGTGGGGACTAAATGGGCTAATGCACACAGAGTAGCTAGCTGGCACTCAATAATGTGTAACGGTACTCGTTAAATCAGTTACACGCTCTGTGTGTGCGTTAGGTGGGTACCGTGCTGCAGGGTGCTGGGCAAGGCTAGGAGGGACATACTCCTTGCGTCGGTGACTTCCGGGCTCCTCTTGTCCAAGTTGAGAGCACAGGCTTTGGACTTAGGCCTGCATTTAATCCTCATTGCACCACTCCCAGGCTGTGTGGCCTTGGGCAAGATCCTTAAGCTCTCTGAGTCTCTGCCTCCTCATCACACGAGATATAGGGATGATAATACCACTCCCCAAAGGTGTAATTGGAATCATGTCTTGGGCCAAGTATGCAGTAGGTACTCAGTTATGGTGCTGTGCCTCAGTAGCGATCAGCAAACATTTATGGGACATCCGCTGCCTGGGTGGCCTTGGACTGGGTTTTAGAGAGAATGCCAAGAAGGCATCCAAGGCTTCAGTTTTTTCCTCAAAGTGTTCCCTGTGAAGAGACTTTGGGCTGATGCTTTGGGCAGCTTTATTTACCTCCCTCATCCCCATTCCGCCTCTGCCTTGGAACCTCTTTGCACTTTGTCACTGTCACAGGCCCCAGTGTGTTCTCCGTGAGGCTCACAGGGATGCATAGGAGCTCAGGCTCTGGGTCTGGCCCACCAGATCACACCCCGCCTTGGCCCCTTGGTAGTCTCAGATTGAGCACATTGCTCGGCCTCACGGTGGCTCATCTTTGTTGTGGGTGTCAGGGTAGAACCTCCCTCTTGGGGTTGCTGCAAGGGTGAATTGTGATCACCCGGGGGCACAGCACCTGGATCACTGTAAATGTTAAGTAATACACGCTGCAGCTGGGCATTTGACGTTCGTGCATCTAGAGGCCTGTTCCTGGAAGTCAAGGGAGGCTGGACCCATCCCGAGGGCCCTACGGCACATCGCACAGACCTGGCTTGCGGGATGAATGTTGAGTAAGTGAGTAGAGGGGCCATAGCTTCTCTAGGGCAGGTCCCTTCTGGCACCAGGCATGGGGCAAGGAGACTCAGGACCTATCCCAGCCCTTGGGGACTTGAGAGAAATCAGAGGGGTCTGTGCAGGGGGACATGGGCTGCAGGGGGACATGGGCTCCAGGGTGCCATGGGTACCCTGGTGAAGGGCCATGAAACCAGACTGGGGGCAAGAGGATCTGGCCAGAGAAGATGCCCTGTTTGAATCTTAGATTAAGAATAAGGCAGATGAAGATGCTGTGAACCTGTGTGTACATGTGTGAGTGAGTGAATGAGTGTGTGGTGTGTGTGTGTGTGTGTGTGTGTGTGTGTGTGTAAAAGCCATTGCAGGCACATGGAATATCTCTAGATGGAAACAGGGAACAGCCTGATATGCTCAGGGGACTCTAAGCCTGTTGCAGCACCAAGTTTAAGAAGAAGGGTGATGTAAAAGGCCATGGTAGGCATTGAATGCCAGAATAAAGGGCTTGTTTCTGGTCGGCATGCATGACCACTCTTCCCCCACCCCCCACATGCTTTAAGGGACAGGGAAGTGAAACAGGGTTTGGAGGAGAGGGGAAAATAAATAAAAGAAGGGAATGTGGGTCTTTAGGGGTCCTGCCTCCTTCCCCAAGCTGGCTCCAGGGTTGACCACCAGAGGTACTCGTATTGACGATCTGTATGGAGAAGGCTGATGTGTGGGGAGAGGGGCTTCTAGTCAGCCACCTTGGGTGGCAGCACCTCCCTCCCATGCTGATGGCTCAGCCCTGCCAATCAATACCTTGGTAGCCCTGGGAGCTTAATGGACAGGCTGGGGGTGGGGAAGGGCCCTTTACAACATCACCAACATCACCGTTCCGGCTGGGTTGGGTGTAGGGACTGTGACGGGATAGAGGGGGAAAGCCTGGGGCTGAAAGGGGTGGTGGGAGCGTGAACCTGAGCCAAACTCAGATCCAGAGGTGGGCTCCACCTTCCTCCTCCCTTTTCCGCCTACAGATGCCAGCTGGGGAAAATCCTTGGGCTCTGGAGCCAGAGATGGGTTCAGATCTTGGCTCTGTCGTTTTGTGTACAACGTGGATGAGTCCCTTGGCCTCTCTGTGTCTCCCTTTGTCACAGGGACGGGAATCGTTCTGACCAGCCCAGATTGTGTGAGGAGGAAGGAGACCTTGCTTGCAAAGTGCTTAGCTCAGGCCCCGGCACAAAGCAAGTACCTAGCAAGTGGGAGCCAGTGTTAGCTTCTGCCTCACGAATAATAAGAAGCCACAGAGCACTGGGGCTGGCAGCCACTCCTGGGCCTGAGTCCAGGCCCGCTCTCTAGGAAGAGTTTGTGGGGAGCTGCATTTTGGGATGGAGAGCAGGGCTGACTTTACCCGGGACCACTCCTGGAGGGGGGAATTGAGACTTTGGAGAAACTCTGAACGCCCTCAGCAGGGCTGGCAACATTGCTGCTGGAGGAGGAGGCAGGCGGTGGTGGAATGTGGCCGGAAGTCTGTGGGCTGCCCCTCCTGGGACGGGGAGACCCTCCCTTTCTGGGCAGGCTGCCTGGAGACAGGGGCATGGATTGTATGAGGCCTCAAGGATGGGGACCTGGGCGGGAGGGGGCAGTGTGACCCCATCCTCCTCTTGAGTAGGGGGAGTGAGCTCAAGGCCTTGAGCCCTTTCATGTTTAATCCCTGCTCCAATCCCTGCCCCAGCCATGGCTTGTGGCCAGAACCAGTTGCCATCCTGAATAGAGGTAGAGGCGGGGGTGGAGAGAGGAGAGAGTGAAAGCAGGCAAGGGTGAAGGGGTGGAGAGCTTGAGCTCTAGACTGAGATGGATTTGAATCTGGATTCCTTTTCTCAGTAGTGAGTGTCTTTGGACAAGCGATGTAACCTCTCTAAGCCTCAGTTCCCTCATCTGTAAAGTGGGTACGATAATTATAGAAGTCATAGGCCCGCCCTGGGAATCCCATAAGATAGTTTACCTAAAGTGATTCTTAGCACAGAGGGAAGCGCTCAGTAAGTCATGGCGTGGCTGTTCAGAAAACAAAACACAAGAAAAAAGAAAAAGAAAAAAGTTGTGGCTGTGTTGTCTTTTTCTCTGAGATAGATTTTTTTTAATGTTTATTTTTGAGAGAGAGAAAGAGCATGCACGAAGCAGGGGAGTGGCAGAGAGAGCGAGAGAGTGAGGAGGGCAGAAGATCTGAAGCAGGCTCTGTGCTGACAGCGGTGAGCCCAATGCGGGGCTTGAACCCAGGAACTGGGAGACCATGACCTGAGCTGAAGTTGGACATTCAACCAACTGAGCCACCCAGGTGCTCCTGAGATAGATATTACAAACAGTCCCCATTCTGCTAGTGAGAAAACTGAGGGGTTAAAGAAATCAAACTGGGGCGCCTGGATGGCTCGGTCAGTTAAGCGTCTGACTCTTGGTCGCAGTTCAGGTCATGACTCACAGTTTGTAAGTTAAAGCCCTGCGTCAGGCTCTGCGGTGAGGAGCCTGCTCGGGATTCTCTCTCTCTCCCTTTCTCTTTGCCCCTTCCCCCGCCAAAAAAATAAACTTAAAAAAAAAAAAAAAAAAGATACCAAACCGAGTGGTGATTCAGGGTGCAGCCAGGTGACCCCAGACGTCAGTTAGTGCAAGTCATTTTGTTGTTGACTACATGTGGTGTGTGCTCACTTGTGCTGTGTGTGTACATAAGTGATGTGTGACCATGTCTGTGGAAGGTGGGGAGATATAGGAAGCCCCCACACGTGTCTTCAGAGCATGAGTGGGTCCGTGAGGCCGAGATCTTCAGCCAGAGGGAGGAGTCGTGGCTGACGGATGCGCCAGAAGGAGGGGACCTGGGTTGATGTCTGGAAGCTGGCACTGAGATCACCCCATGGAAGGTTCACCCCAGGTGCCTGAGAGAGGAGGGTCAGAAGGTAGGAGAGGCTAGACTATAAAGGCCCCCGAGTGGGTGCTGTGGGCGGTGGGGAGCCAGGCAGAGTGTGGGGTAGGAACCGAACTCGCCTTGTGCGTTAGAGAGCTGGGCTCCACTGCAGGCCAGGCCGAAGGCGAGGGGCTCTGTCCCACCAGACACCTTGTCTGTGCCGGGCCTGGGACCTTGGTGGACCCCGGTGCGGGGAGATGTGAACCTGTCAGCCCATTGTTGCCTCTGTGCAACTCCTGGATGGGGGAGTGAATATTTCCACTGGAGCCCCAGCTCTCAGGGCAGGGAAGGGGCTGGCAGGGGGGTGGTAATTGAGAGTCTTGGGCTGCATGGGGACCCCTCTATATGCCATCCTGCTGTGGGAAAAGCTACTTCGACCCAAAAGGTAATTTGGGGTGGGGGGAAGGCAGAGTGACAGAAGGTGCCTTCCTGTGCCTAAGGACACATCCTGTCTGTGCCAGCCCTGCTCACCTTGTGAGAGCTGTGCCAGTCTGGTTTTGTTCACCCTGCAGCTATTCAACAGCCCAGACAACTGTGTACCTGGAGGGGCGTTAGCCAGCAGACAGCCACTCTGACTATTCTAGGAAAGGCCTGGAAGGCAGGCCCCCTCTTAGGCACCGGGGCCAAGTGGCCTGCTACCCCATGAGCAGGAGAGGAGGAGAGAGAGATTGGTCCCGAGGCAGACGCAGGAGCCCTGCTTGTCCACGTTCTGGCTCCGTGGCCCTGGAGAGATGCCTCAGAGGTCCAGTGACCTTTGCGAAGCGAGCTCTACCTGGTGCCCACCTCCCAGAGTGGCTGAGAGAATTATAGGAGATACCACAGAGGGCTTCGGAGCACAGTGCCTGGAAGGAAGTGCCTAGGAAAGCCTAGCAGCTGATAGCTTTGCAGACGCCCCTTGCCACCGCTCTGTTGGGCATTCTGCTTGTCTGGGTAGTAAGTGGTGGGGCTGATTTTGGCCTCTAGGTTTCCCTCATCCTCACCACAGTCATTTAGCACACATCGGCTGGGCACCCTCCTGGGGCCAGAGCTGGAGATCCCCGGATGAGCTGGACAGGCTAAACTCTGGGGACACTAAGCCATTACTGTAGTGCCCAGAGGCCCTAACCCAGCTGGAGGATGGGGAGCAGAAAAGGCTTCCAGAGGAGGCACCTGAGGGCAGGTGTCGGCTGGGCAGAGGGGGCAGGGTGCCCTGGGCAGAGGGCCTGACCTGTGCAAAGGCCTGGGGCTCCCCAGAGGTCTTGCCCAGGAAGCCCAGGGGCGTCGCTGCCTTTTCAGAAGGATGGACTCTGTGTATGTATCAGAGGCCCACCCCTGCTACCTCCCTTGGGAAGAATGTGACCACAGAATGTGGCTTAAATGGTGGAAGCTGGGCAAGATGGATTGTTCCCCCCACATCCTGGAGAAGGGCCACCGGATAGCCCCTGCTGACCCTGGGTCACCCACACTGCCTCTGTCCAGTGGGCCAGGGAGAAAATCGTTAATGGGAGGCTGGCTTCTGGGGCAGGGCAGCTCCCCTTGGGGACCCAGGGTAAGGAGATTGGTTTGACCTCTGGTCGATAAGGTCTCCTGTGAGCAGGAGGAGAGTTGGAGGACAGGGAAGGAGGCTGGAGGCCTGCCCTTGGGGGAGGGGACAGGGCCGGGCTACCTCAGGAAGTCATACCAGGAAGGTCGAGGGCCGTGGGTGGGGGCTCTTCAGGACATGTGCCCACCAGGTGTGAACCTCAGGGGCCGATGGAGCTCTTCCCTCCCTGAGCATCAGGATATGGAAGGGGGTGGGTCCCAGGCATCAGAGCCTGGCTGTGAATGGTGACAGGGGCTGGCCACGGAGAATAGAGGAAGTAAAGGGCGTGCACCCTTGGTGGGCCTTGCACCACTGGCCGTGTGGCTCGAAGCCTCAGTTTCTACATCTGTTAAATGGAGGTGGTAAGCATCCCCATGCTGCAGGGGTGTCTGGAAGGACCGGAAGCAATAGCATCTTCCCAAAGCATGGTTTGCGAGGAGAAGTGCCCTGCGTGTACGGACGAGGAGTGTGATATGAGGGTGTTTCTGGAGAGGCTTCACGGTGAGCCTCTTAATGCCCCTTGGGTTCCCTCACTCACGCCTACTGAGTGCGTACTCTGTGCCAGGCCCTGTTCTAAGACTTCCGTGTTTCATCTGCAGGGCAGCCCGTGACATGGGTGCCACTGTCATCCCTCTCGTTTTCTACGTGAGGAAACTGAGGTACAGAGGGGTTAGTGACTTGCCTGGGGTCTCTTAGCTAGTGAGTGGCGCACCCCTGGGTTTCGAATCTGGGACCTCCTCCCGATCGTGCCGGAGGGGCAAGTGGGGCCCAGCCAAGTGGGGCTGAACGAAGGGCTTTGGGGCCATAACTGGGGCTTACTCTGCCGTTGCCTGTACTGTGACCTTGTCAGTTTAGCTTTGGGGCCTCAGTTTCCTCACCTGTAATGTGGGATGATACTTCCACCCCGAGGATGATAGTGAAGGTTAAATACTGTGGTCCTGCTGAATTGCTTGTGGGGCCCAGGCCAGCGTTGGAGGACATGTGTAAGTCAGCTTGGGGACAGAGACCCTGGGCCGGGCACGGGGTGTGCGATGAGGAAAACACAGTTACTGCCCTTGGGAGCTCACAGTTGAGAGGTGAGACAGTTGCTTGGGCAGCCCTGGTCCCTGGAGCCCTGCCCTGGGCTGAGTGGGGCCATACTGTCATGGGAATTGGGTCCTGCATGCCTAACATCATGTCAGACCTCATGGGCACACGAACAAACCGAGAACGCTGTCCGGGCTTCAAGAATAATTCAGTTCAGATGGAATGGGGCAGATGTACATTTAGGAAAGGAAAGCATAGGAAAACCTAATTTAATACTAAATGGAATTCCAGAGCTCCACATCTTTTCAATGTTCATTTGTTTATTCATCCATGCATTCAATAAATATTTGAGTTTCTACCGTGCTACGTGCTGGGGATATAGCAACAAGCAAGAAAGAGACAGCCCCAGCTTTCATGGTGCTGTCAGCCTAGTCAGGGGGAGCCAGACAAAAACCAGATAAATAGAAGTCATGTTAGGTTGGTCAGTGTTAGAAAGAAAAAACAAAGCATGATAGAGAGATGGAGAGTGACAGAGGAGTGGGGGCTGCTTCAGAGAAACAGTCAAAGAAGGCCTGTCTCAGGATGTGACACTGAGCAGAGACCCTAATGAAGTAAAGGGGCCAGAATGTATAAATCTGGGAAAGAATATTGAAACCAAGGAAAAAGCACGTGCAAAGGCCCCGAGGCAGGTATGTTTTGTGTTTGGAATCCTCAGCAACGTAATAAGGCAGCCAGTGTAACTGGTGGTGAGGGAGTGGTAAAAGATGAAGGCGGGGAGGGGGGGGTGGCGGGGGCTCATCATGAAGGACCTTGAGGCCGTGGTGGGGACCTCTGTCGAGATGTGATGGAAGTTCTGGAGAGTGTGAAGAGGGAGGATTATACTAAGTGACTGGGTTTGGTGGAAGACAGACTACCAGGGGGCAAGAATGGGAACAGGAGACTGGCGAGGAGGTGGCTGCAAGCTGTCCAGGTGAGAGGCCATGTTCAGGAAGTGAGACTGGAGAGTTATGTCAGCATAGCCAGAGGCCGCTTCCTGGAGGATGTGGTCAGACATGAACTAAACCTCTGGGGATGTGGGGACTTTTGGTGGGAGGTGCAAAATGAAGTCTTCTCCAAGAGCGGCCAGCGGTGTGGGCAGATGCTGGGCGAGTGTGGGTGAGCATGAGGACTCTCTGGACATGGAGAGGAGAGTCCCCGGCTCCTGGGGACGAGTGACAGTGGAGTTTAGCCCATTCCTTCCCAGGGTGACTTGGCAGCTTCTGTCCTTCCCTGCCGTGCACCCAAACGACAGTGATATGCCCCCCACGCTTCTCCCATCTCCGTGTCCATGTTGGTATTTTACTCCCCACCTGCTCGCTTTATCCTCATGGCCACCCTGGAATGTGGTCGGGGTCGGGGCTCCGCTCTGCTGTTTTACTGGGAAGGAGTCGGTGTGGCCAAGGTCAAATGCTCCGTGCTGCTTCCTTTAACTTGGTGCTGTGGTGGAAAGATGGCAAGTGTTGTTGTCCCGTAGACCTAGGCCTGATTCTTAGCTTCGCCACTTCCTGGCTGGGCCCCCTTGGTCAACTTGCCTCACCTCTCCGAGACTTGGTTGCCTCATCTGTGAAACAGGGGTGGTAACAGGGCAGGTATGAGTCTGGGCCAAGGCCTCGTACAGAGCCGGCACACGGGGGCTCTGGCTCTTTGCTGTGAACGCAGCTCCTATCTGCAGGGGACCTAGGACCTCCCAGGTAGATCACTGATGCCCCTTTCCCTGCCCAGGTGCTGGCGGCCGAGGAGAACGTGGACTTCCGCATCCACGTGGAGAACCAGACGCGGGCTCGGGACGATGTGAGCCGTAAGCAGCTGCGGCTGTACCAGCTCTACAGCCGGACCAGCGGGAAGCACATCCAGGTCCTGGGCCGCAGGATCAGTGCCCGCGGCGAGGACGGGGACAAGTATGGTAGGTGCCGGCCCCGCCCCCCTAACTGGGCCCCTCTGAGACCTCAGGTTCAGATCCCAGCTCTGCCGCGTCCCGGCTGTGTATCTTGCACCTGGCACCGAGCCTTTCCGGCCTTCAGGTTCCTCATCTGTAAAATGGAGCTGCAGTAAGTGGTGTATCCCCCGAGAGCCTTTGTGGGGCACTAACTGAAGCTGTGAATCAAAAGTGCTTTTGCCGGCAAATGCCAGTGGTCGTGGGTAGCTGCTCCCCATGGCCTTGCTTCACCAGCCCCAGGTTCAGGTGCTCGGAGAGCGGGGAGTCTCTAGGGAATGTTATTTGGGTGCTGCCGGTGGTGCTGGAAATCGGCCTGGGGTGAGGGTGGGTGCTCCTGTGTGCAAATGGGTGTGTGTTCTGCGAGCTTGAGCTTGAACACCTGTGAGGAATGGGAGCGCTCGCTCTTAGCACCTTGGGCTATGGTCCCTTTGACCTGCCCTTGACCCCGGAACTGTCCAGCCCTCCTCTGAGATGTTTGGGAACCATCACTCACCTCATGCTGCCTCTGCAAGGGGGCTGGGAGGAATGAGACACCCTGACCCCCTTCCCTCCCCAGGCCCCCTGCCCACAAAGACCCTCAGGAGTAAGAGAAACAGGACTCCAATTTCCTAGAGCTTGGAGTGGATCTTGGGAGAGGCACTGAGCAAATACTGACCTTGCCCCATGGGTTCTTGCCTTCTTAGGCCAGGATTTGGGTGGGAGGTGTCCCGGGCCCCGGCCTTGGGCAGGGGAGCCGGGGCTGTGGGTGGCCAAGGCGTGGGGCTGGGACCGGGGTCCTGTGTATGCACTGTGGGACTGCCAGCCTAGGCTTTTCTGGGATGATGCCCCGCCTGCCCGCCGGCCCCTGCCCATTGCAGTCAAGACGTGACAACAAGACAAATAATTTCTTGGACCTTTTATCTTGGACACCATTTATTTTCCCTCCGCCCCAGGGCAGGACTGACCTCATGGTAGGGCCCAAGTGCGGCAGCTGCACCGTCACTGGGGGCTGGGGCCGGCCAGGCCGGGCAGGGCTGGGCCGGGCTGGGCTCCCCGTCTCCAGGCCAGCTGCCTCCCTTCTCCCTGTGCCATCACTTTTTACTGCCTCCGTTCCCCTCCCTCCCTCCCTCTTTCCCCTTCTTCCTTTCTCAGTCTTGCTGCTGCTGCTGCTGCTTTCAACCGGTCCCTCTCTCTGAGTCCTTCTCCTATCCTTCTGGGTACTCATCCCTTCCCCTCTTTGTTTCTGTCCACCTCTTCCCCCCACCTCCCCACCATCTCTGCCCTCCCTGCCTCCCTCCCTCAGACCACAGCTCTCCAGTCCCTCCGCCCCACCTCTCTCAGGTCCTCTGCTGGCTGCCTCTCAGGGGCCTCTGTCTCTCTGTGCCCCCCGCTGTGCTGGGCAGACCCAGGTGGTGCTTTTCCCTGGGATCTGCTGTCCTCTTGCTGCCAGGGAAGGGGCAGCTGGCCGGCCGGGCGGGAGGAGGGTGCCCTCCTGGGGAGTCCCCGGAGCTCTCACTGGCCCCTCCAGGCTCGAAGAGTAGAGGGGGGTCAGACTCTGGTCTGAGCCATCTGTCCACGCCCTGAGACAGGAGGTAGGAGCTCGGGAGGGAGAGGAGCCCAGAAATGGCCACCCCCTCACTCCAGAAGTTACTTGCCTCTCGCTTCCTCTGCCTCAGCCAGAGACTTAGGGGACCTCACCTGCTGTGTGACGTCAGGCAAGTCCTTCGCCTCCTCTGGGCCTCAGTTTCCCATCTGTACAATACAAGGGTTGGACCAGAGCAGTGCTTGAACTTAACTTAAACATGAACATGCCTGTGAATCACTCAGGGATCTTGTTAAATGCTGATACTGATTTGGTGGGTCCGGAGTGGGGCCTGAGCGCTGCATTTCTAACCTGCGCCCAGGTGGTGTGCAGGGACCGCACTTTGAGTATCCAGGAACTAGCCCGTTTTGGCTTCTCCAGCTCCACAAACCCCAGATTTAATCACTCTCTCTCAAGGAATATGTTTATCACTCCTCCACCCCCCTGACACCCAGGGCAGCGTGGGGCTCTGCTGACTGCGGAGGCTGCTTCATTTAAGTGTCGCATTAGAAACGCAGATGAGGCGAAGGGACCCCATCTGTGAGCCCTGGGAGAGGAAGTGAGACAATGGAGCCAATTGAGGCTTCCAATCTAGATAATCAATACAAATATTATTGGGAGGGTGATTTATGTGGCCAAGCCAGCCTGGAGGATGGGGCTGTGTTAGGGGCCTGCCCTGCCTGTGGGGGATGGGCAGCCAGTAGCCCCCAGCCAGGCCGGTGCGGGGGGGGCCTCCCCAGACAGTCCGAGAGCCTACTCCCTCCTTCTCGGGACTCTGTGCAGCTGAAAGAATGATGCAGCCCACGGCTTCCATCTATGTGCAATTATAATGCAGTCGGGGACTTGCGGCAAACACCAAGTATAAACAGAATCCCCATGAACACATGGAGTCTGGAACCCCGACAGACACTCATGGCCTCAGATTCAATGGCGTCCAGAGGTGTTAGACTCTGGGCGGGCCCAGGGCACAGGCCCACCTTAGTCTGGGTGCCCTGCCCAGGAGCTCTTGGCCTGCTGCCCCCATGAGCAGTCTTTGGTGAAATCTGCATGGAGGGGAGCACACCCCCACACCATGCTGCTCTGCAAGAGGGTCTCCCCATGACTCCCTAAAGCTTTCCCAGAGCACCTGAGGGCCCTGCGGGTGGGCCAGGCTCTGGCCAAGAATGGGAGCCAGGAAGTTGGAGGTTTAAGTCGTGGGACACCTGGCAGGCCGGTGGCTCAGGACCTGGTCACCCTGCCCACCTGGGGTTCTTACAGCAGCCCCTCTCCTTCCGGCTCTTGGTCCTGGCCCCCTCTGCCTTGTAGGCAGTCACCATGTTGAAGAAACAGCACCAGACCATGCAGGACACCTGGGTTTTGTTGCAGCCGTGCCACTGAGCAGCCCGCAGAGCTTGGGGCAAGCTTGTCTGGCTCCGGGCTCCACTCCTTCCTGTGCCAAGTGAGGGTGAGAAAGCCACACTCCACCTGCCTCTGGGATGGATGCACTTAAGCCCCAGGTGTGGAGGCATTAGATCCTCTTGGCCAAGGGAAGCAGGGCTGACAGTGACAGAACTGGCGTTTTAGAAAGGGAGGGCTGGGACCAATTGAGTCTGTGCTCAGGGAGCAGGGAGGGACCCTGGCACCGGGGGTGGTGGCGTGGAGGTGACTCTGCTTTGATATGCACCCTATGATTGGATATTCCTGCCGGTTTTCATTTGAAAAAAAGGTTTTTCTACTTGAGGAAAAAAAAAATGGTAAGCACAAACCCAACATGTTGCAGAAGGCCAGGCTCCCAGGACTGACTGTGCTCGGAACAGCCCCTGGCAGGCCACTGGAGGGACTGTGTTAGCCAGGAAGGTGATCTTTGGAGGAGTCGAGCAGGTAGACTCTGGAGTTGGACAAGATTTGAGTCTAGCTCCCCCACTTGCGAGCTCGAGACCTAGGATCTGAGTTAGCCTTTCTGGTCCTGTTTGCTCTTCTGTGAAATGGGGTGATGGGAAAGAGAGCATATCTAATGCTCAAAGATTGTATGATTATTAAAGCAAAAATACAAGTAATAACTGCTTGAACTCGGTGCTGTTGTATGGGGGTGGGGGTGCCATCCTGGGCTCTGGTGGAGGTTCCCCTCTTAGGAACTGATTCCTGGGGCTTCCAGAAAGAACCTTGTCTGTCTCACTCATCAGTGGGGCCCTGGAAGGTCAGCTGCAGGCTTAAGAGGCTTCTTCAGCACGATTCCAGGTAGCGGGACTGCCTGTTCGGGCTGCTGTCTGGCCAGAGGAGGAAGGGTCTTTGGACCTTCTTGTTGGGTGCGGTCTGCTCTTTTCTTAGTTTGAACTGGGGTCCCTCACTCACTCGGCACAGAATTACTGAGCCCTGGGGACCCAGTGGTAAGACGCACCTGGTCCCAGCCTTCAAGCTCCTCCCAGGCCAGAGACTGTGCTCCCTCTCAGGGGTTGACTCTGAGTAGGAAGACTAGTTCTCTAACCTCCAAGTGTGACCTTGGGTCCTCCTCATTCACTCCCTGAGCCTGGGCTTCTTCACCATGAATGGGGGCTGGGTGCGGGGAGTGGAGTTAGCAGTCCGATGGCTTCCTCGAGAGCTCAGGCATGGATCAGTCTGTGACTCCAGCTGTGGTATTGCTGTGCGGGATCATGAGGAGTCAGCCTGTCCCGGCATAGGCCTGCTGAGCCGGGCCAGCTTCCTGCGTCCCTTGCTCAGCCTTGCCCCTCTGAGAACGTGAGCCCCTTGGAAATAGTGACCCTTCTGCATGTCCCCATGTCCAGTACAAGGCTTGGCAGAAAGCAGGTCCCCACTTAAAGGTTGCTGGATGAACGTATAAAGTAATTGTGGGGCGACTCAAAGCATAATCGGGGACTGACTTGTGCGGCTCACATCGAAAGACATGTGGGGTGTCCCAGGGCTTTTGCTGAGCAGATGACAAGAGTCGGGGTGAGGTGGGGTCCTCTGGTCTGCATTTCCTTCGCTCTGGCATCTGCTGGAGGGCTGTGGTGGAGAAACCAGCAGCAGGGACCCCCTACTCTGAGTCTGACGCCCATAGCCCCTTCTCCACATAGCAGTCTGAGATGTGAGACTGTGTCACAGCATTGTCAAAGGCGCTTGTCTTAACTGAGATTAAAATCCCAGTTCTTGGGGCAGTGGGAAAGCCCGGAATGGCCTGGCTCCTGGCTACCACTCAAGCCTTGGCTGCACTGCCCCTTCCTTGCCCACACAGCTCCGGCCCCAGCCCCTCCCTGCCATCCCTGGACCATGCCAAGCATGTTCCTGGCTAAGGCCCTTTGCATTTGCTGTTCTCTTGACCTGACGAGGCTCTTCTCCCAGACACCCTCATGGCTTGCTCCCTGACTTCACTCAGGCTTCTGTTCAATTTTCTCCTTATCAGAGACTTCCCATCTCTGTCTCCTCCTGGGCATATTTTTGTTCCTAACACTTATTGCTACTAGATATTCTATTATGTATTTGGCTATTTGCTCTCTGTCTCTCCTGTTACAATGCAAGCTCCTTGAGGTAGGAGGCTTTTGTCTATTTTGTCTGCTGCTGTATCACCATGCACAGAGCCCACCACAAGCAGGTGCTCAGTAGACACTTGAGCCCAGTGAATGCGTGGACGAGCCACGTGTGCATCTGGGAGTGCTCCCCCTGGGGCAGGTGCCTGACACAGAGCTCAGGCACTCAGAACATACTTGGCAAATTAGTGCTCCCTGCCTCTCCTCTGCTGTCCTCTCTTCCTCCCTCCCATCCTTCCAGCCTGCCAGCTCTGTGTCGTGCGGTGGGGATACAGCGAGCCACAGACCTGGCTTCCCCTAGGGCTTTTGCAGCTGGGAAGGGGCATTAAAACCCCTGCCCTTTGAGCTCATGTCCCATAACTTCTGTCCCCAGTGAGAAGTGATCCCCCACACCTCGCTGACTCTGCAGCTGAAATGACCATATGAGAGCTATGGCTGGGATTAAATATAGCTCCTGATCAATCCTATTGATTTTTTTTCCCTGTTCCTTTCCAGCAAGCCCACGTGGCCTGCAAACCTCCTTGGGGGACTTTAGGAGAAGGGGACTTTGGGAGAAAGGCTGTGTGTGTGTGTGTGTGTGTGTGTAGACAGTGATGTGGAGACATCTCCAGAAAGCATCTTTCTCCCCACCCCTTCCTGTCGACCTGGTCCACCTTCAGAAGGGAGGAAGGGACGACTGATTTGCTATGACCTCCCAGTGCCTTTTGTGGCAAGGACATTTCCTCTCTGGAGGACACCTGGACAGTGGCCAGCATGCAGTCAGCACTGGAACCGTAGCGGTGAGCCAGCTGCTGGTCACCTCATGCAAGGTCCAGGTGGCTCCTGGCTCCCATACTGCTCTTGCAGGTCTTGGGGGGTTTTAGCCTGAGGCTGGGGAAAAAGAAATCCCCATTCTCCAGCTTTGTTCTCTTGGGTTTCCTCTCTTTGGTTCCTGTCTCCTGTGTCTCTCTTTGTACTGTGTTTCTCTCTGGTTTCTGGCTGCCTCTCTGTGTCTTTCCCTGCTGTTTCCTACCCTTCAAGCCAAAAGTCTTCCAAGTGAGGCCCTGGATCACATGTTGGGAGTCCCCGCTAGGGAATCACACTGGAATCAATCAATCAGTCAGTCAACGTCACTTCCCTTTTCTCCACCATGGCTGGTCTGCGTGACGTCTGTCGCATTCTGCCTACCTCTGAATCTCTCGTCTGCCTCAGACTACCTCTGGAGTGACTCTGCCAGTGTCATGGGTGTTTTTTTATAGAAAGGGCTCTGTGGGCATCTCTACCTATAGCCCTCTGCCTCAAGAAAGTGAGGTCAAAGCAAAGAGCTTCCCTGGCTTGGTTTACTCACTCACTGCCCCAGGAAAGGAACGGCTGCAGAGGAAGGGTAAAGCGAGGGGTGGACAGGGCGAGACCAAGACTTGTGAGTTAGCCTGCCTGGGTTGTACCTCCGTCGCTGTGTAACCTTGGCACTCAGTTTTCTCACCTGTAATATGGGGATGAGGATAACAGTTCTAACCTCGGGAGATTATTGTAAGGATATTGTAAGTGAGAGGATGCATAGAGGGGAGTTAGAACAGTGGCCACGACATCATAAGCTCCAAATAAATGTTCGTTACTGATACTTTCTAGAAGGGCGGAACTGAAAGCCGGTGACTCGGAGGTCACTAGGCCTGGCCCAGAGAGGAAGAGGGTTTTTCCCTTTGTCACACAGCAAGTCTCTGCGCCTGGGGACGGGTGGGTGGGAGCTCCGGGTTCTAGCGAGAGCAGGAGTAGCACTGGAGGACACCAGTGGGGAGCAGCGTGGCCAAGGGTGTTGACTGTGGCATCACACTGGCTCCCAACATCTGCCCCGCTTTGACCAGCTGTGTGCCTTTGGGCAAGTCCCTTCACCTCCCTTCACCTTGCTTTCTTTAACCCTTAAATAGTATTACTCATATCTACTTCACAAAGCCATTTATGCATTTACTAAAATTTACTCGTTGGTCATTTACTACAGGCCAAGTTTTGGCTAGGGGCTAGAAATCACAGTGGTGGATAAGACAGATAAGCCTTTGCTCTGGTGAATCTTACCTTCCGGTAAATAGAGACAGACAATCTAAAAAGGTAGCATCCAAGACAATTTGGAGAAGAGCTCTAAGGAAAATGGAGCAGGGGGTGGGTAGAGCTGGACTGGGGAGGGTGGTATGACATTGGACCTTGTGGCCAGGAAAGGCCTCTCTCAGGGGGTGACATTTGAGTGGCAACCTAAGAGAAGAGAAGCTGCTGTGGGAAGATCCAGGTAGAGGGAACAGCAAGTGCAAAGGCCCTGAGGTGGGAGTGTGCTTGGTATGTCAGAGAGGAATAGCAAGGAGGCTTGCTGACTGGAGGGCTGTGAGTGAGGTTGGGATGTAGGAATGGTCAGCAGGGGCCAGAGCATGTGTCCCATATAGGTCCCCATGAAGAGGCTGGATTTTCAGCGAGTTGGAGATCACTTAGGAGGCCTCTAGCAGGGACGAGAGAGAATTAATTTTATATTTTTAAAGGATCTCTCTGGCAGAGGGAGGAGGCTGTTGAGTTGTGCAGTCTGGAGGGGATGCCTGGAGAGGAGGTCTGATGAGTGGAGCCAGATAAAGTTCCAGACTCCTCCTGCCTGGCCTGGTACAGGCCTCAAGAATGGAACTGAGCCCAGAAGAAGTCTTTAGCTCCTGAGAGCTGCATGTTGGGGGCTTGGGTCACGAGAAGGGGGAGCGTGATGCTGAGGACGAGGTAGGCTCTAGAGCAAACCTGGCCTGGGTGGGTGGGGTCTCTCGCTCCATCTGTCTCTCTTTCTCTCTCTCTTTCTGAGAATTGCTGCCGCTATTACTCCCCACAGACTTTACATAATTCTGGCCCAGCTCCCTCCTCATTATGTCATGCACTGAGTGGAGTCTAGGTCACTGCAAGGCTTGCTGTGGTCGGGGAGAACAGACTGCTGGCTCCCTGGCATGGCATCTGGAGCAGACCTTCCCCAGGCTGGGGTGGGGGGTGGCGAGGTTTGTGGGGGTGGAGGTGCAGCCCAGCTCCAGCCCTAGGCCTTTGGGACAGCTCAGGCAAAGGCCGGGGCTTCCTGTGCTGGGCTGTGGCTTACGAGCACTGGGGGTTGGGGGGCAGGGAACTACATCTCCCCAGAGTTAGGGGCCCTCCCCTGGAGCCCAGGCCCCATCAGAAAGTCAGGTAGACCTGCTAAGTTGCTCCTTTGAACCTCAGTTTCCTAAACTGTAAAATGGGGACAGAGACACCCCAGCTCGTGGTGATGTGTGACTTCAGTGGGCTCACGTGGGAGCAAGAACGGTAGGAAATGTTCTGAGGACAGAGGTCTAGGCACATGCGGGGAGAGGGGCAGACAGAGAGGTCTGGGGTTACCGTGGGGTTGCCTGGGCTGTGGTCCTGGGGCCTAATCCCCTTCCTACATGCTGCCTCCCATTTCTACCCCTCTTCAAGGCTCTGCCCCAATCCCGGAGAGAATCAGAATAGGCTTGACCCCACCCCCCCCCCACCCCCCACCTTGCACAGGTAAGGAGACTGAGGCTCAGAGGGGGCTGTGACTTACTCAGGGTCACACAGCCCAGCATGGCGATGATCAGGCCCCATAAGTCCCAGCCCAAGGCATGTCCTGATGCACTCACTTCTCAGTGTGAGATGCCTGCTACCCTGGAGGATGCTGAAGAAGTTCAGGTCAGAGGGCATGCCTGGGGAGGCAAGTCTGGCTCTATTCTGCCCTTTTACACACATCTGATTTTTTCCCACTATGGTGCACGTGCATGCGTGTGTGTGTGTGTGTGTGTGTGTGTGTGTGTGTGTGTGTATGTGTTAGGGGAAAACGGTTTTGTTTTGCAGTTATTAAGAAATGTAAACAATAGTTACTTGCCTTACCTGGCTTCTGAGTACAAGGGACTAAGCCCTTTCTGCCTTCATGTTGTGGAATCCTCACAATAACTTTTGAAGATTAGGGTTGATCATACCCATTTTACAGATGAGGAAACTGAGGCCCAGGGTCATACAGTTGGCAAGTGGGGCCAGGGATTTATACCCAGCTCTGTCCATTCCAAAGCTCTCGCCTTTCCCTTAACATGTGCTGGCTTCTTTAGAAGCTCCTGGGATTGGAGACCCTCTTGAACCCCCACAACCTCCATCCTGTGTGGGGCAGATGCAGAAAGCAGGCCCCGGGCTGCTCTGATGTTTGACCCTGGGTTCCCAGGGAGAGTTATAGGGAGTTTGAATTAAAGGGGAGCAGGGAGGATGCAGGGCTCATAACCCCCTATCTCACTGTTGCTTAATGTTCTCCATTCAGTGTTTACTAGGGATGGGGGAAGGTGGAGAGAAGAATGTGCCTCCCGCTCCCTCCCTGTTTCTAGAATTACTGAATTCTTGTTAGATCTTTAAATTTTATGTAAATTCTTCTTATTTTCCTTGGAAAGGTGGGGTATCATATTTTAATTAGTAGTGGTGTCAAAGGAGGGCTAGATTAATTATTGGAAATCCTGAGTTCCAGATGGCTTTAATTTTCACAGCAGGGCACCAGGGTATATATTTTTAAATTTTTTTATTAAAATCATACCTAGTGTATTTTAGGGGCACTGAGGTACACTCTTTGTGGCTCCAAAGATGCCGTATTTAGGGCTATGATTTTTGTTATGGAGAAGTAAGTCCCTTGTCACTGAAATTAAAAGTTTGCGGGTGAGGGAGGGGCAGGTGCTGGGAAGCAAAGGCTCAGAGATGGGAGGGTGAGAATTGAGGGGGGGGGGTCATAGGCAAAGAAGGCAGCAGTGGGAGGAGATGCTGGGGAGGGAATCAGGCACAGGAATTCAAGTCCAGAGAGGAGAGAGAGCTCAGAGAGGGTACATGGCCTACCAAAGTCACACAGCACCTTACTGGTGAGAGAATATGAATTGACAGAGGGACAGAGAGGGGTCTGGACACAGCTTGCCTATTCAAGGGACAGTCACCCTTTGACCATTTGGTGTTCTTTCTCAGTCAGGGCTTGGGACATTAGCTCTGGACACCCCTCTCCTGAGGGAGGCTCTGTGGAGAATGGATGGTTTAGTGTGGGGTCTCCTACTCCAGATCAGGGGATAGATACTGGGTCCTGATTGGAACTTCTGGGCTCCTGGAAGTTAGCCACCTTTCAGCCTTGGTGGCCTTGACTAAAGAAAGTAGAATATCCTGAAGAGAGCCTTCATTTCCCAGGGGCCTTGAACCTCCCCTCCCTGGACCTTCTCCACTTCAAGTGGCAAAAGTGTGGAGTGGGGAGGGGACACTAGCAGGGGTTCTAGATGTTTGCCTTGGGGGAAGGGGCCTTTGACCTAAATTTTGGGGGATGTAGCTTGATGTCCCCCAAGGCAGTGTGCGTGAGTACCCGTGCAAACTCGCATGCGTTTGTCTGTGCCCTCGTTCCAGAGACTGCTACTTCTTTGAGGTTATTCATGTGGCTGTCTGTCCTGTTTTGGGGAACAGAGGTGAGGGGCTGGTGAGGGTGGGTGATGAGGGGAGAAGGGCACACTGGTGTTTAGCCGCAAGGGGCAGAACAACCCTCCAGCTGGAGCCATCTAGGTGCCGAGTGGCGTCGAGAGAGGCTGGGGGTAGAGAACAAATGATGGACAGTCTCATGTGTCCAAGGGGCAGGGCGCTCCAATGAGACCTGTTAGATGCCTCCCTCATGCCTGATGTTGGAGCAGTGAGGGTCCAGGGACAGGGTCAGGGATCTTTGCCCCTGGTGAAAAAAACGTGTCTTGTTCTCCTTCTGCCTTTCGAAGCCCAGCTCCTAGTGGAGACAGACACCTTCGGTAGTCAAGTCCGGATCAAGGGCAAGGAGACGGAATTCTACCTGTGTATGAACCGGAAAGGCAAGCTCGTGGGGAAGGTGAGTGATGGTCTGGGATTCCCTGGGTGTTATCTCCCTGGCATCGCTGGGTAGCTGGCATGGGGTGCTGGGGGCCCTGTCAGCCCCAAAGGGAAAACGGGAGTGGGGGGGGGATATGTGTGTGTATGAGATTCCAGCTGTACCCTCTTCCTTTAGCCCCTTCTCTGCCACCATATCATAGCCTACCAGGCAAAGGTACCCACGGCTATGACTTTGGGGAGCACGTAGGGTCCTGGTCCCTCCTGCTGGGTGTAGACTTCGAGGGGTTTGGGGGCTCCCTGCCTACATGCACCTGCTGTCTAGGAACAGGGATGCAGCCGGCCTTGCCTTCCCTTCCCTTCCCTTCCCTTCCCTTCCTATTCCTTTTCTCTTTTCTTTCCTCTTTCCCCAATTCCTGTAATAACACATAGTTTCGTTTCCCTGAAACCTCCAGCTCTTCCGCTCTTCCCCTTCTTCCCCTCCTCCACACCCTAGTGGCTGGGGAGAGTGTCACAGGCCAGAGTATTGTTGCTTATTATTTGTTAATAATAACAGGACCAAAAGCTTCTGTTAATTGAGCACCTACTTTCTGCCAGGCACTGTGCAAAAAATACTCCCAAATAATCCCACGAGGGCCGTACCACTACCATCCTCACTTCGCAGATGAGAAAGCCGAGGCTTGGCCCCCGCCCAGGCACTTGTCCCGGGTCCCACACTAGAGCTGGGCGGGGATTCAAAGCCCAGTTTGGAAGGCAGAGGTTCCAGCCGCACTGCCCACACCGACTGAAGCCGCTCGCTCACCGAGCACAGTAATAGTAATCGGCAGAGCGCGGCCCCGGGACGCCCGGGAGTGGTTTCAATTAGTGATTCACTTTCCGCGTCCCGGGGCGGCCGGCCGGCCGGCGAGGGGATCGGGGCAGGGGCGGGCCGGGCGCCGGGTCCCCTGGCCTGGCCGTGCGTTTCCTGTGGCGGCGCTGCCCGGCCCCGCGTCAGGCGCTTTGTTCTCCTGCCCGCCCGGGCCGCCTCCCAGGCCCAACCTGCCCGCGGCTGGACGCTCGGCTTCCTTTGCTCGCGGCTTCCAGGAGGGGCGCGCGGCAGCCCGCTGTGCCCGGTGCCCGCGCCCCCGCTCCCCCCCCCCCCCATCCCGTCTGCGCGCTTCCCGGCAGCTTGACCCCAGGAGGGCCGTGCTGGGGTCAAAAGAGCAGCCCCGCTCCCCGCCGGCCGCCCACCGCCCGCCTGCCCGCCCGCCGGCTGGCCGCTGAGTCACCGCTTCCACAGGAGCCGGCTCCGATTTCCTGCCCCCTCGCCCTCTCTCCCGTCATTAATATTGGGGACGGTTCAGCTGGCGCTGGCTCTGCCGGCTCGGCGCAGCCCAGGGAGGGCCCCCTCCTTCCCGCCCCCCGCCTCGCGGCATTTCCCCCATCCCCGTGCAGGCGTCCGTCTTCTGGGCTGGCCCCGAGGATGCCCCCAAATCCACCTGCCCCAGGATCGCCCTGGGCAGGCCCCCTGTTGGCCTCTGCCTAGCTCAGCTCCCCTTACTGCCTCCCCCCCCCCCCCCCCCGGGGCAAAAAGCCACAGGCTCTTGGGGTGCTGTTCCATCACAGCCTCCTAGGCAGTCAGGGGCCAAGGTCCTGGGGTTACCCCTCCGAACTTCACTGCTGCCACTGCCTCTGTTCTGACCTCATACTTTGCCCCAGCTGCCCCAGGGCTGCCAGCCTCAGGCTTTTGCCTTTGCCCACTAACCACCGTCAGCTTTCTAAAGCGCACCCCCTGTCCTCCACCCCAACTCCTGTCAAAACCCATCCCTGGGTCCGCACCATCTACCATCTACCAGAGAAAGGCCACACTCTCTGGGGAGACACACAAGGCCCTGAGAGCGGGGGGGGGGGGGGGGGGGGGGGTGTCTCCCTGGCCTCACAGCCCTGCCACCTATCCTCACATTCTTAAGCCACAGACACATAACACTGTGAACTGCCACCCCCCTGGACCGGACCTTCCGGCTGTGTACAAGCCGTTCCCTCTGCCCAGGTTGCCCTTCCCTCTGTCTATCTGCCCCGAGTCCTGCTCAGCCTTCCACAGCTTCTTGCTTCCCTGGCCCCTCGTACAGCACACCCACCCTGGAGCCCACAGTCCCTCACACAGTCCTCTGTCACCTATTGCTAACCTGAGTTGTCACGTTTGTGTGCCTACGCCTCCCAGTTAGATTGAGAGCTCACCAAGGGCTGATTCTGGGTCCAGCCATCCATGCTGTGTGTACCTGGCCTCTCAGAAGCACCCACCAAAGAAGTAGAAAAATAGTTCATGCTTTCCGAGGTTGGTCTTAACCTACCGCCAGAATTATTCACGTCAGGCCGGGGAGTCAAGTGCCCTAACTGCTGAGCCTCAGTGTTCTCCTCTGTAAAATGGCAGTGATCATGCTGGCATTTACTGGCACTTGTTAAATATTCCTTCCCTTTCCCTTTGAAGCCAGGCCATGACGTTACTCCCTCGCCTGTGGGAAGGAGGACCTTTGTGGCCTCAGCTTAGGCTCTGGCTCCTTTGGAGTGGCCTAACAGGATAGCTTTCTTGGGTGGTCTTGGCCGTGGGTGCCAACCTTGCACCCTTGTCTTTGGCCCTGGTAGGGCACGTGCGTTGAGTCCCCAACAGAGACCATTCAGATGTTCTGGGCCCTGGCTGTAGCTTCTCTGTTGTAACAATCACACACCAAGGCTCTGTGCTGAGCCCCTGCGTGCTCAGGCAGCCCCTTTTCTTCTTGTCACCTTTCTGGACCCCACAACCATCCCACTCCTGGGAAGGAGTACACCCTTTCATTCCATAAACAGTTGCTAAGTATGAAGCACTGTGTGCCAGGCATTCCCCCACCTCCCCGTCTCTGACTGTTCAACCCAATCCCCTGTGTGATCCCTGGTGAACCCTCTTTGGGCTGAGGCAACATACGGCCCCAGACCTTTCAGGGCAGAGGGGTACCCTGCCCACCACCCCATCTTTGTGAGGACTGTTTCATTTGTAGATGACTGAAACCCAACTCAAAAGGCCTTAAGCAAAAAAGGAATTCTTTTGGCTGACAAAACTTAAAATGTCCAGGGGGTAGTTGTAGCTTCAAGTTAGACTGGATCTAGGGGCCAAATGATGTCGTCAGGATTCGGTCTTCAGATCAAATAGAAGGAATGGGACTCCGGTTTGGAAAGGAGGAGGTTGGAGGTAGTGGGCAGGGAGAGATGCTCAAATTCTACTTAATCAACCAGGTCCTGGGATGGGATATTCACTCACTCCGTAAACACTGATGATCTGCCTTGCCTGAACCAATTGAGTCAACATTTCTGGGGGTGAAGCCCAAGCACGGGTTTTTGTTTTTGTGTTTGTTTTTAAAAAACCTTGGCAGGCAATAAGCAGGACCTTGGAGGTAGTCGGGAGCAGAGGTGAGGGTCAAGCCCAGGTGCAGCCTGCCATTTAACTTCATATCTGCTATGTCTGAGTTCATGGGGGGGACTTATGACTGTCACTGGCACCATGGCTCCCCCCAAGGAGCTCCTAAGGTCTCGGGTGCTGGGAATTTCGGCTCTCATAAGTAACCCCAAACCTGTACAAGCACATGTGCTAGCTCCTTGCACATCCGAGACCTTGCTTCATGCTGATGGTGGCTGTGTGGGCCCTGGGGAGGTGAGGTGCCTTGATAGTTGGTGCCCACTCTTCCATACCCTTTCTCCTCACGGACCTCTCCAGAACTGGACAGAGGGGAAATGAGCTGCAGTGGCAAATGCAGGTTAAAAGCCGGCTCTGCCTCTTACAAGCCCCATGACCTTGGGCAAGCCCTTTTACCCTTTTCTTCTTGCAGAGAGAGAGTCTACCTCAGCAAGTCGAGAGGATTAAATGAAATAATGCATGTGGAAATGTCTGGCCTATAATTGACAATCGATAAATGCTGAAGGAATGAGTGAATGAATGAGGAGGGAGACCAAGTGGGCCTGGCCCTCTGCTCGCTGTGTCCCCTTCTCAGCACATCCCCCAGGAGGGCCTCTCACGGCTCATGACTGACTGTCTCTGGGACATTAGGGAGGGGTCTGGGACGCAAAGGCTACTTTCTTTTAGAGGATAGCCCTTTGGTGAGTCTATCCCAGAACGCTTCATTCGTTTGACCACAAATGCTCTGGGTGCCCGGACCTGTGCTGAGCCCTGCGGGCAGCTGACAAGTGGTCCTGACCTGCTCAAGCTCTTGGGCTAGTGAGGAGGCAGGCAGATATGGAATTGCTCTGTTGGGGCGGGGGAGGAGGAATGGGTGCCAAGGGAAGAAGATGGAGTACGTGAATCCACTCAAACTGAATGCTTGAATGGAGTCTTAAAGGAAGAAGAGGAAATGCCCAGGGAGATAGAAGGCAGTGAAGGAAAGCTTCCTGGAGGAAGTGGTTACTGAGTGGAACCTTGGAGGACGAAAGCAGTCTTCCAGGCAGTGGCAGGCATTCTGTGATGGGGAAACAGCACGGTAGAGGCTTTGCTCAGTTTGCTGTCACTGTTCCATGGAGACTGGCCAAAGGACCTGGGCCCAGGTTGGATAGGCAGCTTCCAGAATTATCCATGGGGGGCCCAGAGACCACTCCCGTCTACCTTGCACATATGCCCCACTTCCCTCACAAGAGTTCCTCACTGCCCAGCCCCACCCCGTGCTGCCCGACACGCACTGTCTTCTGGGTCCTACATGTCTTCCGGCCCCACCCCCTGCCCGTTCCGCAGCCTCCTCGAAGGATCTCATCCTCCAGACAATGTTTTCTTACCCTGCCTGTCCCTTTCTGCAAAGTTCAGCACTTTGTCTGCAGGGCCCGAGCCTGCCCTCCACTCAAAGGTGAACGTTCCTGGAAGCTCCAGCCTGTTTTCCACTTCAAACAAAAGGCTGGAACTCGCACCTCAGTCTCCACGCACGGCCAGACCGCTGGGCTTCCAACTTGGCGGGGCATCTGTCCGTAACGAGGAGTGGGCCCGGCCTAAATTTGGAGATGTTAGTTGGAAACTCAAGTGCTGCTAATTCAGGCCTTCCAACTCTGTGCACTTCCCACTCTTCTACATGGACCAGTCCGGCCGTCTCGGGGAGGAGGTTCAAAGCCCTGCCTCCCACCGTCCTTTGTCCAGAGCCGATCCAGGGAGGGAGGCCAGAACCATCTGAACCACCTGCTTTTCAGAAATAGTTTAGCAAGTTCCTGCTGTGTATGAGGCTCATTTATAAGCGTCATTCCTCACATTTCTGTGACGCAGGGGTCGCCGTCGCAGTTTGGTAAGATGAAGAATCCGAGGTCTAGAGAGTGGAATTAACTAGCCTGAGGTCACGTGAGGAAGTGTTCAAGTCGATTCAACTTCTGACTCCTTGCCTGGCATCCCTTGTCTCCTGGGCAGTTCACACATCTGCTCGGGAGCCTGCAGTCTCAGAACCAAGGGCATAGGCTTTGGCGTTTGGCCATGTAAAAACTCGTATTTTTGGAGGTCCCCACCCCTCTTCACACCAAACACTTAAAATGCACCATATCCCATATTAAATGGAATTGAAATTTAACTATATGGCAGTGGGGTTGAGTGGCAGTGCAGTAGCTGACTTTATATCGGGTTTTGTGCACATCTGCGGGGACTCTTTCTGTTGCAAGTGACAGAACATAATCTCAACTACTTTAAAGGAAATGAGACATTATTGGCCCACATCACAGTGAGGTAATGAGCTGCAGCTGCTGCTTGGTCCAGAGCCCAAAGGATGTGACCAGAACTTGATTTCTCTCATTCTCTTCGTCTTGGCTTCACTTTCTCTGTGTTGGCTTTGTTGTCAGATGGCGTTTCTCCTCATGGTGGTAAAATGGCTGCCTTTGCTTCAGCCTCACATTTTCCTCGTGTTTAAATCAGCCTATGTGTTTGGGGATTGCTTATACAGGGGTCTTTAGGAACATTCTGATTGGATGGCTCACACCACATGCCCAGCTCTGCCCCAGTCACAGGAATGTTTTATTGGCCAGGTCTGGGTCTCGTGTACTAGCAGAGTTGAGGTGGGAGCCCTTGGCTGTAGGGTAGAGAGTGGGGAAGGGCTGGATTCCTGAATGACGAGGGAATCTATTACCTAATTGGCTGGCAGGGAAGAAGGCAGGGGCCAATATGACAAGTCCACTCCACAGATCCAGGAAGTGAAGTTGCTCAGGTCAGGCCCTCTCTACGCTATTGCACCACCCTCAGTCACCTGTCTGTACCCGGGCCACACAGCCTGCCCCTCACACCTACCCTCCCTGTCTCACCTCCTTCTTCTCTTGCCTCCTCCAGCCCGATGGCACCAGCAAGGAGTGTGTGTTCATTGAGAAGGTCCTGGAGAACAACTACACAGCCCTGATGTCCGCCAAATACTCTGGCTGGTACGTGGGCTTCACCAAGAAGGGGCGGCCACGGAAGGGTCCCAAGACCCGGGAGAACCAGCAGGACGTGCACTTCATGAAGCGCTACCCCAAGGGACAGGCAGAGCTGCAGAAGCCCTTCAAGTACACCACGGTGACCAAGAGGTCCCGGCGGATCCGCCCCACGCACCCAGGCTAGGCTGGCCCCACCGCAGCCCCCCAGGCTGCCCCCAGGCCCACACTCACACTCACAGAGAACTGCATCAGAGGAATATTTTTACATGAAAAATTAGGAAGAAGCTCTATTTTTGTACATTGTGTTTAAAAGAAGACAAAAACTGAACCAAAACTCTTGGGGGGAGGGGGAGCGATAAGGATTTTATTGTTGACTTGAAACCCCCTGTCTATGACAAAAGACTCACGAGAAGGGACTGTTGTCAACGCACAGGTGCTTGTCTCTCTCTAGGAACCGACAACTCTAAACTTGTCCCCAGAGGAGGATTTGAATGAGGAAAACGACACTCTGAGAAACCAAAGTCCTTTTTCCCAAAGGTTCTGAAAGCAAAGAACAAAAAAAAAACAAAAACAAAAACAAAACAAAACAAAACAAAAAAAAAGAAAAAAAAGAAAAAAAGAGAAAAACAAAGAGAAAGTAGTACCCACCCCCAAACTCCCTTTCTTCTCCAATCCCCCGTCCCTGTCCCAATCTCCAACAAAAATCGCTCTCTGGTTTGCAGTCATTTATTTATTGTCCGCTGCAAGCTGTCCCGAGACACCGCGCAGGGAAGGCGTGCCCCTCGGGAATTCTCGGCGCCTCGACCTCCGACCTCCGACGACAGACGGCCTCGTCCAATCAAGTGACCCTGCATTGCTCGCAGTTCTGGAGGATGCTGCTATCGACCTTCCGTGACTCACGTGACCTAGTACACCAATGATAAGGGAATATTTTAAAACCAGCTATATTATATATATTATATATATATAAGCTATTTATTTCACCTCTCTGTATATTGCAGTTTCATGAACCAAGTATTACTGCCTCAACAATTAAAAACAATCGACAAATTATTTAAAAAACCATGAGGTGAGTGGTGGCAGGCGGGGCAAGGGGAGGCGTGCAGAGCTCAGGCAGGGTGGCCTGTTTGTGTTTCATTCTTCTTGGTCTTTGCGCTGAGAGCTGAGGCCTCACTCATTCATTCATTCACTGATTCACTCCCCGCCCCCCCCGCCCCCACCCCACCAACTCCCCTCTGCTTCCATCCCACCATGCTCCCATGCACTGTTCTAGGCCCTGGGAATGCAGCCTTAGACAAAGAGATCTTTACTTCTGGAAATCCTTGCCTTCAGAGAGATTACATTCCAAGGAGTCACCAGTCATAGGGTCACATACATTTGCTCGGCACCTCCTGTGTTATTCTGTGTACTGGGCATGTATCAAAGAACATACCAGAAAAATTCCAGCCTGCAGGGAACGTCACGTATTCACCGATTCATTGCTTCATTCATTCATTTATTGATGGAACCACTTATTCAACCTATATTTATTAAGGCCTTACCAAGTGCCAGGGACTGTTTTAGGTACTGGGGATTCACCAAAGACTGAAACAGACGAAAAATCATGGAGCTTGCAGTCTAGGGGTTATTGCTGGAGTCATTTGTGCAGCCGGTATCTGGGATTCTGCCAGAAACAGGCTGAGGAGGGAGCGGGGCCCTGTTCTGCATCTGGTGGCAGTGGGGTCAGAGGGCCCAGGTCCACTCTGAAGACCTTAGATTCTCATGTGCTGGAATGTAAGGAGTCTGTCTGCCTCTAAAACTTTCTTCTAGGTCTTCTTCCCCAGGGCCTGGCCAGGATGTAGGCAAGAGGCCGGGTTGGTCTTGGGGTAGGAAGCAGATTGGGCAGGAGGTTGACTGAAGAGGAAGATGCCTTCTGTGGGGTCCTGCTGCTGTCACCTGCCTCCCTTGAAACCTCCTCCTGCCAAAACTGTCCAGAAGTCCCCAGTGAGGCCCTACAGAGAGGAAGGAAAGAGGGGGGTGGGAGCATCTTGGTAAAGGACTCCTGGCTGGATCGGGGCTTGGCTTCTGAACTGTGTGCTCCCTCTGCAACATACCTCAGAGCTTGGGTCAAGCACAACTCCCGGTTCTGTCCTTCCTCCCTGCATTATCAGGGTCCCTCCCCATCCTTGGGCCCTGTCCCGCGTGTCACAGCACATTTCCTTAGGATTTTGTGAAGCCCTTTCAGGTGCACCATCTCATTGTAACCTCAGGACAACCTGCGAGGAAGATACTATCATTATACCCATTTTTCAGAAACATTTAGCAGCTTCCCCAAGGTCACAGAATAAGAAAGTGCTGGGGCTGGTGTCCAAATCCTACACTCTCCAGGATTGCAGTAGCTGCCACCTGGTGAATGCCTACTGTGTTTCAGATGCCCTGCTGGGTATTTTACATACCCTGCCTGGGCATCCACCATCCATCCCGGTGTGGGACATGGGTACTCTTGACTGAGGTCCAGAGAGACCGTCAATGTGTCCAAGGACTCAGTGAGTGGGTGACTGAGCCTGAGACACCTGGTGATAATAACCGTGATGGTAGTTGTCATTTATTGAGCACCTACTATGTGTCAGTTCCTTTCACACTCTGTTATTTAGTTTAAACAATAACCCTATGAGATGGGTGTGCACTGTCTTTTGCACCGGAAGTTCCAGATAAGTGAAATGACCTGCCCAAAGCGATTCAAGGTAGAAAATCGTGGAGTCAGCATTCAATCGATCATTTATTTATTCATCCAAGAAATGTGTTTAGTTTACTCTGTGCCAGATGCTGTTCCAGGGGCTAGAGATAGAGCCCCTGCCCTCATGGAGCTTACATTCCATTGGGGAAGATCGACAATAAACCAAATAGATAAAAATATGTCAGATAGAGGTAAATCACAAAATAGGGAACAATAAAATGGGGTGAGGGGATAGAGGGGGATGGGGATGCTATTTTAGATAGAGTGCTCAAGAAGGCCTCTGGAGTGGGGGATACAGGCAGACACTGAAGGGAAGAGCATTCTGGGCATAGGAAACAGAGAATGCTAAGGCCTGGAGGCCTGTCATGAAATAAGGAGGGGCCAGGGGGGTAAGGCATAGTGAATGGGGGAGAAGACAGCATATTGGAGAGGGCCAGACCACGACTTGGCTTTTTTTTTTTTTTTAAGTTTATTTGAGAGAGAGTGTGTGTGAGAGAGCATGAGTGGAGGCGGGCAGAGAGAGAGGAGAGAGAGGATCCCAAGCAGGCTCTGAGCTGTCAACGCAGAGCCTGAGGCGGGCCTTGAACCCACAAACCGTGAGATCGTGACCTGAGCCCAAATCAAGACTGCGCCTGTCGTTAACATATTTCGCATTGCTCAGGCACTGAGCACTCGGGAGCTCCCTGACGCGGGCTTTTATCCAGAGTGAGATGGGGGACCACATGTGGCATACCTTACACTGTGAAGGGACTGCTCTGGCTACTCTGTGAAGGAGGGTGGCAGTTCCCAGGCTGGGCTTGCCTGATGCCCTAACCTGGGCTCTCACCGCTACCCTGGGTCACCTTCTGCTGCTGGTTCTGCCCACCCCCTTACAGGCCGCAGGCGTCTCCCCCACCCAACACCCTACCTTTGCTCCACCTCCCGGAACAATGGGGCCAGTGGTTCTTTTCTTTTCCTGCCCCTCCAGCGGGGAAGGTGTGGGCCCAGCCTCGCTTTCCTCTAGACGGAGCTTTCTGGATATATCCGGAGCAAATGCGACATATGTTAACGACAGGCACAGTGGACTGGTGGGAAGATTTCCCAACACGGGTGAGGTCGGAGGATGTTCACTTGATGGAGGAGCCGAGTGTTTCCACGGTCCCGCTGAGTAGGGAGCCTTTTCAGAGCACCTATTATGTACCAAGCACAATCTTACTGCATCTACCCAACAGTCTTTGAGGTGGGCATTTTTAGCCTTATTTTATAGAGCAGGGTCAGAGAAGTGGAGTCACTTGCCTGAAGTCACACAGATAGTTCATGATGCAGCTGGGATGTGAGCCCAGGTCTGTCTGGTTCCTAGAGCTTGGAGCTCCTGGCACCTGTCCAGGGTTTCCGTCTTTGCCCGCCTCCCGCCTCCCCACTCCTGTCTCGGTGTCCATCATCTCCCAAACCACCAGAGGGAGGGGGCAGATATACACCACATTCCCAGGCCCCTGATGACAGCTCCTCTCCTACTCCCCTGGATCCTTTCCAGGATGTCAGTGTCACAGAGGGTACAGGGATCTGGGACCTATGGCCTCTGAGTTTATTTTCAGCTTGGCCCTTTGCCAGCTATGTGACCTTGAGTAGTATCCCTCATCAATCCAATTGTTTTCACCTTGCAGGGCCAATGTACTGTTCAAAAGAGACAGCAGAGCAAAGAGTTGTGGATTATTCCTGCCCAGTAAGAGCCGGGAGGCACCCATGCAGGTGTTTCACCCGCAGCCTTCTCTCTCCATTTCCCTTCAACCCCGTTGCTTTAGAGAGGAAGCAATCAAGACACAGGGAGATCGACTTGCTCCAGCGCACCCAGCGAGTCTATGACAGAGCCCATTAGATGACTAATGGATAGTGATGGTAGTGATTAATAAACACGATGGAGTATGGCAAAGGGAGATGAGTGGGGGCTCTTCTAGGGAGGTCGAGCGCCAGTTCAGCGGCCAGTCTGGTCCCTCTTAGCATCCTTCCTAAATCTGCTTCTCTGACCCAAGGAAGCAGAGGGCCGGGAGGAGAGGGCTGAGGTTTCTTGGTCCCAGACTCCACCCCTCTGTTCTTCACCCCATCGGGGTACCATGTGACCCAAGTGCCAGAAGTGAGGAAAGATGGAGCTTTGCCCTAGCACTTCACGGGGTCAGCATGCAAGCAAAGTGGGACTGGCCCCCAAAAGGGAGAGAAATGGGTTTGAGAATGAGAGTGCTCTCTCTACCTGCCCCACCTTTGGCCATTGTCTGCATTCAGTCTTCTCCATCTATGGCCACCCATCCTCTGACCACTGGCCTAAGAGAGGAAAGTGATGTTTATTGGTCATCTGATCTAGATGGACTCATGATCCTAGCACTCTGCACCCACCCTGTTCGGGATGGTCCCCGGTGCACAGTGAGCTCTTGGTACCCTAGCTATTACTGTGACTTCATTTGACTGGTACAAGAACTTGGCAAGATAAGTGTCAGGAGGCCTATTTCGTAGATGGGGAAACTGAGGCCTATAAAAGAATGTGATTGGCCCCAGGTCCCTGGGTAAAAAGTGACAGAGGTGAGATTTGAACCCAGGTTTCCCTGGTCCCACTTTCCACTTTGCCTTCGTCCCTTCGTTGGGGGTGGAGAGGGCAAAAAAGCCCCAAAACTCGGAGCAAGGGAAATAAAGTGTCCTTCCTGTGTGGGTGGGGAGGGCATGACAACCAGGAGAGGCTGTATCTGGGGGTGTTCCTGCCAAACCAGGTGAGCCTGGGTAGGGGGAGGCTGTGAAGCCCCAGGCTGAGTGCAGGAAGTTGGGGTGGAGATGCCCTCCTGGCTGCCTGCACAGCTGGAGCCTAATCAGACCGGGCTGGGATGCCCGGGGCTTGAAAGCCTCATAAACTTGGGCAGAACCCTCCCTCCCCAGGCACAGGATTGGGGCTTCCAAAGAAACAATAGTGAATTAGGTGTGAAAGATGTGACGGCTGCTCCCCAACTATGCAATTAGGTAGTGGGTCTGTTACAAACATTAGGGGGGGAGTTGGGACCAGATGTCGGTGAGGCTCACCCTCGCTGTCCTGTCCCAGAACTGCCTGGCCTCCTGGCTGAGGTTTCCAGCTCTGGCAAGCAGGAAAGGCGGCAGGTAGCCCGGGGGGTGTGGCCCCCTGCAGAGCAGGCCAGTGCTTAATCAGACATTCCTCCCCTCCTTGGGGTAGCTACTTAGACCTAATTAGCACTTGCTAGAATTTCTGCCCACCTCCTCTGCTTGCGGAAGAAGCCACTCTTTCAATGTTCCGGCCTCCCAGGCTGACCACTCTGTAGCTGCCAGGCTGTGGGTCACCCACTGGGTCAGAGGCCCAGGCTGATTTTAAAAGACTGTCACAGACTGAAGTCTCGTTTGCCTGCCCCACACAGGACTAATTGTCATCTACTGGGCACCAGCTGTGTGCGGGCATTTTACCCCCTCTTATTTCTCACCCCAATTGCCTGAGACAGCTATTTTTATCTGCTTCCTACCAATGAGGAAACGGAGGCTCAGAGAAGGGAAGTCACCTGCTCAAGGCCATCTGACTTCCCAAATTCTGCACGTGACTATTATTATGCCCCAAAGCAGCCCCCTGAGGAGTTAGTATCACCTTGGTTTACATAAGGATAGAGGATCAGAGAAATGACCTATTCAAAGTCACATGGTTACTAAGTAGTGAAGCCAGGATTTGAAGCTAGGTCTGTTGTTTTCTAGTGTCTTACCTCTCCATTCCTCCCAACCCTCTATTTCTGTCCCTGTGTTATTCTGGATTCTTTTGGTTACGAGTGACAGAAACACATGAAAACTGACTTAAGCCGATAAAAAAATGTATTGGCCTGTGTAACAGAAATGTGTACAGGCATCGGGCTTCAGGCAAAGCTGGATCCAAGCGTGTCTCTCTCTGCCTTCTTCTGGGTCGGTTTCATTCTCAGGAGGGCTTCCCTGTAGTTCCAAGCTCATATCTTACTGGCTTAATAACTTTAGAGGTAAGAAAACATATCTTTCCCAAAGGCTCCAGTACAAGTCCTGGGGCTGACTCTCATTGGATCAGTTCTCTCTCCTGCATATCTTTGAATCAATCACTGCGATCAGGGGGACAGATTAGTTTAAGTGACCAGGTGTACATCCTGCACCGGCCCCTGGAGCTGGAGTGAGGGAGGCATGGGCCAGTCTACCCAACTAACTATAAGGTCTGTAAGTCAAAGAAGGGGTGGTTTCCCAAAGGAATATGGAAGTGTTCTTACCAGAAGCCAAGGGGCAAAAGCAAGACAAATATGTTGCAATGCTTCCCCACTTGGGTGTGCATCAGAGTCCCAAGAGGACTTGCTCACATACAGATTGCTGAGCCTCACCCCTGCAGGTTCTGCTTCAGTAGGTTTGGGGTAGGCCCAAGAATTTGCAAGTTCCCAGGGGATGCTGATGCTGCTGGCCTGGGATTTTTAAGGACCACTGGTTTACCCCTTTCCTTTGCCTTCATTCTCCCAACCATCACCATATGCTATGTATTCTCATTCGAGACTTCAGACTGGGGGCCCGTACACTCCAGGCTATGTGAGGGCTTTCCAAGAGGTCCATGGGTACAATCATCTTGTGGGAATCAACGTACAGATGTTCAGCTTTCCTGAGTGCTTTCCCCCGAATTGTTCTACTGGAGAGTGCTCCTGTGGTCAGCAGGCTCCCCCGCTCACCACCCTTTCTACAAAGTCCCTCCTCTACTTTAGAGTAGAATGTACATGTCGGTTAAGTGTCTGACTCTTGATCTCAGCTCAGGTCATGATCTCAGGGTTCATGACTTTGAGCCCCACATCAGGCTCTGTGCTAATGGTACGGAGCTTGGGATTCTGTCTCTCCTTCTCTCTGCCCCTCCCCTGCTTGTGCTCTCTCTCTCTCAAAATAAATAAACTAAAAAAAAAAAAGAAAACGAAAAAGAAAAAGAAAAAGAAAGAAATAAAGGAAGAAAGAAAGAAAGAAGAAAGAAAGAGAGAAAAGAAAGTGCACGTCTTACCCTGCCTGCATCTCACTGTGGGCATTGCCTGGAGTGTAGGGAAGCCCAGATCATGGAATAAAGGGATGAGAGTGTGGGGAGCTCCCTTTGGTCGTAGTGCCACGAATCTGTGGGAAGTCCTCATGCTCTCCCCTGCCTTAATACTGGTCTATTTTGTAACAGGGCAAATTGTGGATTTATATTGCACAGCAAGATGTATTGGCGATTTTTCTTTAATTACTTTGCCTCCTTTATTCCGCAATGTTGTTCTGGAATTCACTCATAACTAAGGAGTGTTGGTAATGGAAGTAACTTATTCAGGGGATACAAACTCATAGATAATTTCCATCTGTCCATCTATCTGTCTGTCCGTCTATCCATTCACCCATCCGTCCACCTATCTGCCTATTTATCTATCTATCTACTGAACCATCTTAGAATGACAACATTCATAATTTGGAAAAAGCAGCCTGGGAAATACAAGTGTAGACCAAGTGCATCCCTACTATGTTGCTGCTATTCTCAGTGATGAGAAAGAGCCTCGTGCTTCTTATCCATCCTTTCCTTGGTCCATGTCTCTGTGGAGTATTTTTGCCCAATTTCAAATAGGAATAGGTGGAATGTTCCAAACTTACTTCCTACAGGTCATATTTGAGTAAAATATCTTGTCTCAGATGGAAGTTAGTGTTTCATATATTCTTGAACACTTGTTCAGACCGGTAGGAGAAATGTTTTCATTTAACTTTTGCGGAAAGATTACTGGCTACTGTAAATCCACGTTTATGTTTTCCTTGGGTGTAAATCTCTTATTTGCCGTCGCCTGTTCATTTGTTCATTCTCAGTGCGTTTTTATTAAATGTAGATGAATTTAGTTGTGCGTGGCATGGATTCTACCGAAAAGATCTAGTTTTCAAAATTACTTAAGGGGCTTATGAGTAAAAAAAATGTGGAGACCCCATTCTAGACCAATCCATGCATCTGTACGCTCTGCACCCATGCACAGACAGTGCAGTCTCAATCTGGAAACACTGGCTTGCTTGCCTATTTTCTGCAGCTGTGAGCACAGAGGTGCCACAACATAGTCCCTTGCAGGTGCCCCGAGAGATAGCCCTTGGGGAGCCCCCAGCTGAATGCTGCGAACAGGTAGACTATAACTCAGCAAGAGAAGAGCGTATAGGTGGAGGCCCAGATGTCTTGGATGCACAGAGAACGAGGGGATGAACTGGGTAAGGGCAGTTCAATCTGCTCTGACAATCTGAAATGAGGTTTAACTGCAAAACAGGGAAGGGCAGCCCAGGCAGAAGGAAGAGCAGTGCAAAGGCAGAGAGGAACAAAAACCCAGCAAAGTGTGGCAGAAGCTGGGAAACGTGAGGCGGCGTGGTGGGAGGTTGCAGCCGGGAGGGGAGAGAAGTAAGAGGGTCAAGGCTGTGGCTTTTGTAGGGTCCCATTTTTGAGTGGCCCTCCTGCACGGCACACGTGCATCTGTGTTCACGTGCACCCTGATCTGCACATGTGTGAACAGTCGGTCACACTCCCATGCTCAGCCAAGAGCACACAGCAGCACTAACATAGCGCAAGGTCATGCCTCCCTTCCTCCTTCTTTCTTGCTACGCTGAGTGCCTACTCTATATGGGGTTCCTTGGAGATAAAGCAATGAATGTGGCAGGGTCTCTGTCCCCGCAAGTATTATTGAGGGGACAGACCATTAACATTGACCACACACTGTGACAAGTGACACAACGGACAAGCATAGTGCAAAAGGGAAGTCAGAGAAGAAAAGTCATGGAAGCTGAGATCCGAAGAATGAGAACGTGTTGGCAGGAATAGATGGGGGTGGGAGGAGTAAGCATCGTAGGTGGAAGAAGGAGAAGCAGGTACAAAAACCTGGCTGGAGAGAGTATCGCTGCCAGAAAAATACAGAAAGGGGCCAAGAGAGGATTTATGATTTCAATACAGGAGTGGCAACTTGGTCGGCAAAAGCCCAGGGATGTTACTACAAGACTCGCCTTGGGTTTCTGGGTTTTTTAAATTTTATTTTGTTTTTTATGTTTTATTTACTTTTATGTTTTTATGTTTTATTTACTTTCGAGAGAGAGAGAGAGAGAGAGAGAGACAGCGTGAGCAGGGGAGGGGCAGAGAAAGAGGGAGACACAGAATGCAAAGACAGGCTCCAGGCTCCAAGCTAGCTATCAGCACAGAGCCCCACTCAGGGCTTAAACCCATGAACCGGGGGCTGAAATCGATTGCTCAACTGACTGAGCCACCAGGCACCCTGGTTTCTGTTTTGATGAGAAGGCCGGGAGCCCAAGCTGATGGACACCGATGATTGCAGTGGGTATCCCGCCTTCTGCAAGTACCCCCAGGGGCTCTAAAGAGTCAGGTGTGGTTCTGTTCCTTCTAGATATCACCTCGTGGTTTTAGCAGCCATTGAGCATCGTGGCCTGCATCAGTGGTTCCCAAGCAGGGCACTGTCTCCCGGGACGCTTGGTAATGTGCAGAGACACATTCGATTGTCACAACCAGGGGTCTGTTACTGGCGTCTAGTGGGTATCTAGAGCCCAGGGGTGCTGTGACATAAACATCTCACAACATACAGGACAGGGTCCCCCTACAAAGAATTATCTGGCTCCAAATGTCTGTTGTGCTGAGGTTGAGGAAACTTGGTCTAGATTCTCTCTTTCTGGAGGGTGGCAAGATAATGATTTCCTAATTCTCTCATTTCTGCTGTTTATTAAATGGGATTCTTCGATGAACTAAGAACTTTCCTCCATCAACTGTTCAGTTACCCCAGGAGGCAATTCATTCGGAAATTCATACAGGTGCTTGATTCTTTCTCTGTATTTACCACTTTTCAGAATAATTAGTTAATTGTTATCCTCCAAAGATAACCGATGCGTTTTTTAGTACCACCATGAGAATTATCAAAAGCTTATTTAGGTGGAGCATCATAAATATATATATATATATATATATATATATATATATATATATATATAAAATGTTTATTTTATTTTTGAGAGAGAGAGCATGAGCAGAGGACGGGCAGAGAGAGAGAGGAAGACACAGAACTTGAAGCAGGCTCCAGGCTCTAAGCTGACAGCACAGAGCCTGATGTGGGGCTTGAACTCACAAACCATGAGACTGTGACCTGAGTCGAAGTCGGATGCTAAACTGACTGAGCCACCCAGGCGCCCCTGATGCATTTTTATAAATTTAATTTTAAAATTTATTTTTGAGAGAGACAGAGAAAGAGAGAGAGCGAGAGCACGTGCATGTGAGCAGGGAGGTGCAGAGAGAGAGGGAGACAGAGGACCTGAAGCTGGCTCTGTGCTGACAGCAGAGAACCCGATGCTGTGGGGCTCAAACTCAGGAACCTCAAGACCATGACCTGAGCTGAAGTCGGACACTTAACCGACTGGGCCACCCAGGTACCCTAAGTATCTGGCTCTTGGTTTCAACTCAGGTCATGATCTCGCTGTTTGTGAGTCCAAGCCCTGCGTCAGTCTCTGTGCTGATTCTCTCTCTCTCTCTGCCTCTTCCCTGCGCGTGCTCGCTCTCTCAAAATAAATAAGTAAACGTTAAAAAAACTTATTTAATGCCTTTCGATCTATAGCAGTCATTATTCTTTTTGAAGGTCAAGTTCTTCCACCTTTGGCCAGCGAGGGCTCCTTCTGGTGGCTCTTGTGTTTCTTTTGTCATTGCCCTAGCATTCTGATGGCTTCTTTGCTTCCTGGTGTGACAAGATGTCCCCAGGTCATCTTGTACCTTTCCCACACCCACCCAGGGATCAGCTATTTCTCTCAGAGCCTGGGTTCATTTTAGTGGAGAATGTCAGGGCTTCCTGAGAGTGAAACGAAATGATTCCTAGGAAGCTGTTAGCACAGTGCCTGGGACACAGTGGGTGCTCATCTTATGCTGTGGTTTCGAAGACAGATTCTCTGCCAAGTTGCTTCAACTCCCTTCCTCCCTGCAACCTCCAGTACATTCCAGCACTTGCTTTCTGTACCTCCAGACAGTCTGGGTGGGGCCTGAGTGTAATGAGGGTTCAGGTTACCCAGGGGAGGTTTGCACGTAGAGGCTTTGTTGGGCAGAGGGACCTGCCAGCCAAGAGAGCACGGCCATTAAAAGCCAGGCTAGAGGAAGAAGAGAGGAGCAATTAGCTAATCCAGGAGTCAAGGCTTTGCTTTTGTTTTCACCGTCAATTTTAATCCTGTCCTAACCTTTGACCTAAGCCTTGGGGCAATTAGTGCCCGCTAATGAAGTGGTGGTGGGTTTGAGCTTCTGCTTTCCTCCCCAGGCCAAGTCAATACCTTGTATTCCAGCACACGTAATTGAGGGAAAAGGGTTTATTTAAGCTAACAAATGATTACTTCCCACAATAGAATCTCCATCCCAGTTAGTGAATTGGCTCTTCAGGCATCCCCTGCTTTGTCTGCTGCCAAAGCCTGTATTTCATTGACTGCTTTGCCCTCTTCTCTCCTTCCTCCTTGCTTCTCTCTCCCTCTTCCTATCCCTCCTCTGTGCCCTCACCAGCGAATTCAGTAAATTCGCTGTAGCTACCGTCCACCCATCCCGAGGCGTTAGGCGGGCCAGGCCCTGAGGTCCCGGTACAATTCTGACCCATCCCAGAAGGATCTCACAGCCTAGGGACAAAGACAGACATATAAACAGATAAATTACGAATCGTTCTGCAGTGTGGTAAGGGCAAAGTAATTCAACAAGTCTAAATGAAGGAGCCAGATGGTGTGGAGTGGTCTTTGTGCAGAAGAGTCTAGAGAGGGAGAAGAAACTGGAAACATTTGAACCGTTCAGACTTAAGGCTTCCATGGACCAAAGAGGGTTTTTATCCAAGTGGCCTGAAAGGTGGTTATTGAGAAGAATGTGGCAGACTTCTCACTATAGAATGCCGATTTGGGAACCCCCGTTCCCCTGTGGGGTTATGTACCTCAGAGAAGGCTTGGGTCACCTTCACCTCAGCGGGGGTGTCTTACCTCATCGGGGCCAATCATATGAATTGCATTTCCTTTCCCAATTGATTGGCTTAGTAAGGGGCATGAGACTATAGCTTGGCCCATGAGCTATGAGGGGAAGCATGCGGGAGGTGGTGGTGGGCCTTGTTTCTAGGGAACTTTCTTAACTCTTGTAAGCATACATAATAAGGAAGTCATAGTTCTTTTTTGAGTCTGGATTTTGGTGAGGATGTGGTGGCTGGAGCTATTGTAGCCATCTTGCAACATGAGGACAGTTAGCTGCTGCACTGAGGATGGAAGAGCAAAGTGATGGAAGAAACTTGGATCCTTGAGGCCGTCGTACAGCTGCTGACATCAGCCACGTGGGGCCTTCCTTGACACTTCTCATTGTATGAGACAACAAAATGTTCTTGTGTTTAAGGCCCTTTCAGTTGGTTGCTGGAAGCTTCCCAACTGATACAGAAAAGGAGGGAGAATTTGAAGAACGTGTCCTGAAGTGAGGGAAGAGCATTTCAGGAAAGGCATATGGACAAAGGTGCCAAGAAAATAGGAAATGTATGGAAGGCCTAGTTCTCAGAGGTGAGGTCACATAGGGTCTGGCCATGTTAGGCAGCACCCCATGTCCTCTCTCTGGGCCCCTCTTTCCTTCCATTCCCCCTGAGGGGGTTCTCCTCTTCATCCAGTCTCCTCTCCAAATGTACCTGAGAGGGAGACCCAGGTAGCAGCCATCTTAGCCTAGGTATAAGATGTGTATTGAGTATTCACTCTGTGCCAGGCCCTGAGCTGGGCGGAAGTAAACAAGATAAGATCCCTGCTGCACAGAGCTCTTGGACCAGGTCCAGAGATACAAACATACACCTATGATCCTAAACAAGTGACTGGTGTCCGGGGAAAGAGTTTTAGTTGGGTCATGGACTGACATCACGTGTGAACATTAGTTCATAACTAACTCATAACATTCATAACTCATAACATTCATACCAGTTATGAGTTTATTTTGATGATCAATTTCTATATGTGGCAGAAACGTAAGTTTTCCCTCAGGATGTGTTTAAGAAAAGAAAAAAGAGTTAATTTAAGGAAAACTAGTTGGTAACGTTGTAAGTAGTGTGTTGATACGGTAAAACTTGTGCAGTTAGAATGAAATGATGTGTGTGTGTGTGTGTGTGTGTGTGTGTGTGTGTGAGATGTTTGTCTGTGTGGTCTTTTTTTCACCATATGAGAACAGACTTCTATTCTTTTAGGAACTACTGTTTCTGTGCTTTATGTGGTTTTTCTGGGAGGTACCATATACTTCCATGATCTTCCCTACTCCCACTGTTTTCAGTCAGGCTTTTCCCAACCATGAGAAGCCCCACTCTAGTGGCAGATGCTATGAAACGTGAGGCTTGGGGGCTGTTGGCCTGTGTCTTGCCCTACCAAGGACACTGACCTGGAGCGACAGAGGCAGGCAAAGAAAAGGGAAAATAATAGACTCAGTCGATTCTCATTACTTATGGTAGTTACATTCTAGAAATTGGCCACAAACTGAATTAGTGACCACTGAACCATTGCTCCTAAGGGAAATACAGGGCAAGGTTCCTGTGAGTCCCTGGTCATGACATTTTCATTAACTCATCAATACATAACCTTGTTTTATTTGTGTTTTGGTTTAAAGACACCTTATTTAATATACATTGTTGATCCATTAACATTACACTCATGGCCAGCAGCCAGCAGCTATATGGCCAGCAGCTATAACTCATGCCTGAGTGAAGCCCAGATAACACACGTGTTTTCTCCACCAGTCACAGCCCAGCCATCTTGCTCTTAGGATCGCTAGGCAGCCCTTCAGAGCTACAGTTGGGGACCACTTTCAACGATGAAATCACCACCAAAAAGCACTAAAATGAGAAAAATGTGGCACTAAATAAACAACCACGAAAAGGATACTTGTTCACCTTATGAGAGCTGGGATAAGAACACAGAGTGTCACCTTGTGTGACCTCAGCTGGGAATGTGTGTGTGGGATGACTCAAAATTTTCACCACTCTGCACATGGCCATGAATGACCATGAAAATGCTACAAATATTGATTTGGGGGTTGCCAATACGTTTTAGCAAGTAAGTGAATTCACAAATACAGAATCCATGAAAAATGAGACCTGGCTGGAAGATAGATGGATAGGGATAGAGAAGAGAGGTGGGAGGGGCAGAAAGGGTGTGCTTTCAGCTCTGGTGGGAGTCTGAGTCACTGTTTCTAGCCATTTCTCTGCCCTCCTTATGGTTTGAATATCATATTTCTGTTTGATGGTGTGAGATATTTCAAAGTCCTTTCTACATCCCACCCCCTTTTGTTTTCCTCTAAGAGGATTCAGTTGGAATTCTGTTGCTTACAACCAAAGGAGTTCTGACCTAGTATATAAAACCCTTGGCACATGGTAGGTCCTCTTTGAATGTGGTTCTCTTCCTTCATGGAATGCAGGGTTGGCTAAAGTAACCAATGAATGTATGTCGCGAGAGAGGGAGTGGTGAGGAGAAGGAAGTCTTTCCAATGTGAAAAATAGGGGGCAACGTATTTCCAACTTTTCCCTTTACCCTTTGCAGCAGCAACCACTTCTTGCCATGTTCCAGTACAGATGGAAAAGTCACTGAATTACAAACCCGGTTGCAAGCTATTTTTGGTGGAGTTGTGGGGTGTGTGTGTGTGTGTGTGTGTGTGTAATGTACGCATTGGGATTCTTGGCCACTGCCTCTGTTTGTATCAGCTGTCAGCAAATCAGAGGCGCCGTACACGTTTGTCATAATTCATTACATTAATTAACCACGTTTGAGAACTGGGCGCAGGCCAGAGGGGATGCGGGGGAGGGAGGCCTCCACATTGTTGTGTCTGAACCTCCCGGGTCAGAATTTCCACGGTTTGATGGGCTGCCATCGCCTGCACATGTGTCCCCTGACACTTGGACCTTGATGAAATCATCATGTTTACATCTTTGAATATTCCCTGCAGATGATGCCCGTGGCGGAAAGCCAGAGGCAGAGAGCGTCCCAGAACTTGGCTCTGGAGGCCCATCGCTGTACCCAAAAGAGTTTGGAATTACCCTGACGTCCGATACCAAACTGGGCATCCTTCTCTAGCCCATCCCTCTCTGGCCGGTTCCCTGGGCAGGCTGCCTGGCCCAGGCCTTCTGCAGGACAAATGGTGCCGGCTGTACCTCCCCCTACTTGAGACCCAGTGGGGTGAAGCCCACTTCTCTTCATGTCCCCCATTGCAGTGAATGGTGCCATTGCCTACCCAGATGCCGTCTTGAAATGTGCAGGCAACCCTTGACTCTTGCCGCATCCCAGCCTCCATGTCCTGTTGGTTCCCCATTGTTACCATTTCTGAGGTCGTTGCACTCTTCAGTGTTGCTTCACCACCGCCCAGCCTGGGCCTCTGTTGCCTCTTGCCTGGACCATTGCAACAGCCTGATCTCTGGCCTCCTCTTTAACTCTCTCTCTTCCATCTTTCCTGCGGGCTGGGACTACAGGGACTTTTCTAAAATGCAAAAAGAAGTATGTCACTCTCCAGTTGCTTTGCAGTTGACCTCAGGATTCTTTTTTTTTTTTTTTTAATATTTTATTTATTTTTAAGACAGAGAGAGACAGAACATGAGTGGGGGGAGGGGCAGAGAGAGAGGGAGACACAGAATCCGAAGCAGGCTTCAGGCTCTGAGCTGTCAGCACAGAGCCCAATGTAGGGCTCGAACCCACGTACCGTGAGATCATGACCTGAGCTGAAGTCTGACGCTTAACCGACTGAGCCACCCAGGTGCCCCGACCTTGGGATTCTTTGCTGTGGCTTACAAGGCTCTTCCTGAGCTGGCCCTGCCAGTCATTGATTCCTGTGCATTTCTAAGCCTTATTCTCTGACCTCTCTATCAGTTCTTCCAATAAATTTCTTTTGCCTAAGTTAATTTCTGCTGTAGGCAACCAAAGACCCTGACTCTTGAATCATCAAAGTTTCTATTTATTCCATATGTGAGATTAAGGGCAATTTTTCTTTTCAACAAAAATGTCCTATATTCTTACTGTGTACTCAGTCACCGGGCCACCAATCAGTATTTGGCCACAGTCTTTCTGCTCAGAAACTAGATCCTTAGTGATATTATTTAAGCTACTTGATGAAACCTTACCTAAAGCGAGCACCAAAAGTTTTCCAGTGTCTTGAGTCAACAGATTCTCTTTATTTTTTAATTAAATTTTCTGTGACTTTCAACTTGACACAGACATTGAATCACAAACTGTTTTGGAACAAGGACAATGCCTGCTTCATCATGACCCTAATAACCTGCTAGGGCGGACTTTTATTTGCATTATCCAGGCCTATTACCAACCTAAGGAAGATCCTCAGTTTCGTGATGAGGGTAACTACTCTCTGCACATTATTTACAATTTATAAAGCACTCTCACACCCATCATCTCATTTAAACCTCTCAACAGTCCTGAGAAGTGTGTGTAATTGGGTCATTTTATAGATGAGAAAACTGAGGTTTAGAGAGGTAACAGGCTGGTGCAAAGTTACATGGCTAGTGAGAAGGAGGGCTAGTGTTTAAATCCTGTCCTCTGATTCAGAACTTGTATATTTTCTCATATTCATGCATTTATTAATTCATTCCAGAATGGCAAAAATGATTAAATGCCTACTATGTTCAGGGATCTTGCTAGGCTTTGGGAAATATATTAGCAAACAAAACAGAATCCCCATTCTTGTTTTTTTTTTAAATTTTTTTAATGTTTATTAATTTTTGACACAGAGAGAGACAGAGCACGAGTGGGGGAGGGGCAGACAGAGGGAGACACAGAATCCGAAGCAGGCTCCAGGCTCTGAGCTGTTGGCACAGAGACCGACGATGGGCTCGAACTCACAGACCGTGAGATCATGACCTGAGCTGAAGTCGGACGCTCAACTGACTGAGCCACCCAGGTGCCCCGACAGAATCCCCATTCTTTTTTTTTTTTTTTTAAATTTTTTTTTTAACATTTATTTATTTTTGAGACAGAGAGAGACAGAGCATGAACGGGGGAGGGTCAGAGAGAGGGGGAGACACAGAATCAGAAGCAGGCTCCAGGCTCTGAGCTGTCAGCACAGAGCCCGACGCGGGGCTCGAACCCACAGACTGTGAGATCATGACCTGAGCCGAAGTCAGCCACTTAACCGACTGAGCCACCCAGGTGCCCCAAGAATCCCCATTCTTAAAGAACTTACTGACTAGCAAGAGACACAGGCAGTAGAGTGATGTGCAATGGGGCATCTCATCATTTGGAGTCTGAATAGCTGGTCTGCGAGCCACTGCGGGATGAGCCCCCACAGTTCCAGTCTTGGTGTCTCTCTGTGTAAGATTCAAATTCTAGGCTTGGGTGGAGTGGGAGGAGGCAGGTTAGAACAGATACAATAGACCGTGCGCAGGGGAGAACAGGAAATTCTGCAAGAGGAAATTAGGACTCTCTAAAGAGTGGGAAATTGGAACAACAAATGTCTGCTCTGATTCAGGACATGTGAGCCACTTACTGGATGCCGGGGTTTCCACCAAAAGTTACAGTCTCTACACTTCAGCTTTCATGAAGTGGTTTCACAGTTTTGGACATTAGATTTTTGTCTCCTCAGTCTTTTCGACTTATTTTGAAACCATATTCTATGAATGTCACTAAACCTTTTAGGGAGAAGGCAGAAGTGGGTGAGGAAGTCCAGTGTACTTTTTCATCTTCTTCTGAAGGACTGTCAATACCTAGGACATACTCTCAACCCCACCCAGGGCCGCATAATGGAGTCTGGCAGTCTTTCCCACTGAGTCCCGATAAAGACCCAGAACTCTGTCTTTTTTTCTTTTAAGTTTATTTATTTATCTAGAGAGAGAGAGAACACATGTGGGAGAAGGGCAGAGAGAGGGAGAGAGAATCCCAAGATGGGTCTGCACTATCAGCACAGAGCCCGACTCGGGGCTCGAACTCCTGAACCATGAGATCATGACCTGAGCTGTCATCAAGAGTTGGACGTTCAGCCGATGGAGACACCCAGGTGCCCCAAGACGCTGACCACTTATTACAGTCCTCAAGATCACTACCAGTCTCCTAGAGTTGGCACATGAGGTGCAACCTATTGGCCTGCTCTATTTTGGGGATTGTGGGGCCTTGGGAAAATTCCTTCCTTTCTTTGGGTCTCAGTTTCCCCATCTGTTAAATAATGGCCTGAGTGATCTGTAAGGTGCCTTCCAGTTCTGACAGTGTGGGGATGGTGCATCTTGAAGTCACTGGGTGGGAAAGCACTTCCTGGGTCAGAGGCTTTTAGCAGGCGCCTCCTCCCCTTCCAACTCCTCCTGGGGCCTTCAGGACCGGGGAGAGGGTGGGAATCAGATCACGTCCTGTGTCGCGGGTGAAATATTTCCCTCATAACCCATGCAGGTAACTGCTGTAGATCAACTGAGGCTCAGCGTTTTGGATTCAAGGAGCAAAATGGTAAGGGCGGCCAGCATCTATTAAATACCTTCTGTGTACGCCTGGCCTTGCCTCTAATCTTCAGCACAACCCTTCAAGTTAGTGTTTTCATTCTTATTTGTAAATAAAAGGAGGGTGCTGCCCTCAGACGGCTGTCCACACACTTACCCTCACCCAGTAGCAGAGTCAGGATTGGGACTCAGAATCCACATTGCTTCCTCAATTCCACCTGCCTCCAGCTAGAGAGGCCCTAAGGGTATGGTCTTTGGTACTAACTGGGATTTGCCAAGCCCTCGTGTCAAGCCAGGTCCCCTTCCTCTGGGGTGCCGCTCTGCCTCTGCAGCCAACGCTGCCATTGCTCTGTCCAGCTTCTCCCACCCAGCCCCTGACTCTGTCCCCTTTTCCTGTCTCTCTGAGCTCCTCCCCTGGCTTCTGTGTTCTCTGTGCCTACTGGACTGACTGGTGATGCCTCACCCAGATGCTGAGAGATGGTCGTACCCTAGAGCTTACATTCTCCCTTAACTCTGTACCAGGGCATCCTTGCCCACTGACTGGCTGGTACTGGAGTGCAGAAGCCCAGTTCCCATGCCTTGGTCTGTACAAACTCAGGGATAATGTCTGTTCCGAGTCTCACTGCGGGATCAGGCTGAGCCTAGGCCTTTGCCTCCATTTGTATCCTGGCTTGACTCCTTTCTTTCCCTGTTTTCCTCCTCCCAATCTCTTCCTGAAACCAGTTCTTTAATAAATCACTTGCCCACAGACACTTAGCTTAGAGACTGCCCTGGGCAAGCTGACCTAAGATACCTTCCTTCCCTTTACTTCCTAGGAAATTACCCAATCATGAGAACTTTGATTTATAGAATTCATCTCAAAGCACTTTTGGATAGATGATCTTGCAGCTCTGTGCACGCAGCTCTCTCTGCCTGAATGCCCTCTCACTGCCTACTTCACTGCTGAACTTGGTTCAATCCTCACTTCCTGTGGGAAGCTTCTCTGCTCAATCAGTGAGGCTCAGTTACTTTCTCCCTTGTCCTCCCCATGGTGGCAGAGGCCTGCCAGCGGAGCATCAATACTGGCTCCTCAATTCCCAGCCTCCCTTGCAGTTAAGTGGGGCAGTGTGACTGACTCTAGCCAATGGGACATGGGCAAGTGAGGTACATGATTTCTGGGGCCAGGCCATACAACGTTCCATGCGGTCGTCCACGACGCCTCTCTCTTGCTCATTGGCTGCCATCCCATAGAGGATTCCAGTAGAAGACTCCAAGGAGGCCTGGATCTCATAATGATTACATGGAGCAGAAGCATTGCACCCTGCGGTATCTTGTTAAGCCATTGAGAGGCTGGGGTTGTTTGTTAAAGCAGCTTACATTGAATGCCCTAATATGCCCTGCATCTTGTAATAAATCTATTATAACAACAATCAAGCTCCATTATTATTGGTTACTTACTGTCTCACTCAATAAGCTGGAAGATCCTTGAGAGCAGGCACAAGCTTTCTCTCTCTATGCCCAGTGCCCAGCACAAGGAAACACTCCATATTCATTCGTTCAATGAATGTGTGAAACACTGTGAGATTCAGTGTGATAGATCAGTCTTCAGGCTCTGGAGATGAAGTGGCTGGGTAGGAGTCTTTCCTTTGTTTCTTGATCACCTTTGGCAAGTTACTTACCGTCTCTGAGTTTAGCTTCCTAATCTGTAAAATGGCCATAAAACTCTTAGTATTATCATATCTATTATTGTCCCCATTGACACTGAAGTTCAGAGAGAGTATTTGACCCAAGATCACTCAGTAAAGGGCAGAGATGACCCTTGCATTCTAATCTCCCTCTTGCTGCTATGCTTTGAGGAGTAAGTAGAGAGCTTGTCTGTCATCTTGGGCTTTTCCCCTAAAGCTCTGGGTGACAGCCAGTAGCCCCAGCAGGAGTGGTGACCTGAGAGTTTTCAACACCTTCGGGTGCTAAGTTGAGGCAAAGGCCTGAGTGATTTTCCAGGGGAGAGTCACGCAGTTGGTTAAAAGATAGCACAGAGTGGAGACATGGCCTAGAACCAGGGCCCTCACTGGGAGGGGCTGGGTTGCACCCTGGGGGCGTCCTCTGTTGCAAGGGACAGGCATCCACTTATAAACCACAGAGCTGGGAAGCCAGCTTTGCCCACTTTCCAGGCCCTCTTTTCTCCCCCTTCAACTTCTACCTCTCTTCCTCCTCCTCCTTTTGGCAATCTCTGAGCTTGAATTTCAAGACCTGTGGTCTCTGAGGACTGGAGCCCAGAGGAAGGTTTTAGCTCTACAACCCAGACAGCAGGAAGCACTGGGGTTTCCTGAGGGGTGGGGGAGATAGGGGCACTCCAGGGTTTCCCTGGGCTGCATGAGAGAGGCCCAGCTGGAGTCTGACCCCAGTCCCTTGGGATTCAAGGGCCTGGACCCCTCTGGAGAAAGAAGGCCCATGGGGAATGCCTGTAATTCCACGGGATCCTGGCCTGGTTAGTGTTTAGGGCCCACAGCAGTCCTGGGGGGATACTGATGTGCCCTGCTGGAGCCAAGGTTGGCTTGGTCTGTGGGTGACGAGCTCTGCTCCTTTCTGGCTCCTCTCTCCCTTCTGAAACACACTGTGCCACCTCTCTGCCATCTTCCTGGCCTGCTGTCTCCTCCTCCTTCACTACCCGGTACCCTCCCCTCCCCTTTCCAGAGCCCCCCTTTCTCTCTGAGGCTCTCGCAGCTGACCTGTTGACCTTCCGCAGTCTCAGGTGGGCTCTCTCTCAGAGATTTTCTGCAGGGGGCATGTCTTAATTCGAGAAGGCTTTGAAGGTAGGGGCTATGGCTGTTCACCTCTGAGCAAATGCATCAGTGAATGAATGAATGAATGAAAGAGCCAGTGAGGAAATGAATGAACAGGAAAGTGGCAGCCTGTGCTAATGAATGAATGAGTCAGTGACGGCTGGAGGGAATGAATGAACTTGCCTGAGTGGGAGTGAGTGGGTGAGCTGGGGGGTTCTGAGGTGGGCCCCGGGGGCAGAGACAGCAGCAGCAGCAGCACAGAAAGGCTTCAGTGGGTTGGGGAAAGGGGCTGTCTTGGTTCATTACTCGGGGAGGACACCGTGGGCCGCGGGGTCCCTTCCCCCCTGCGCAGACAGTGCTCTGTCTTCTCTCCTGGCTCCTGTGTCCCCTCAAGCTCCCATCCTTGGCCACGCTCAGAGGAGAACCTTCCTGGCCCCCACCCTTGGGTTTTCTTGGCAGGATCCTCCTTGGAGGCTGTTTCTCTTGGATGAAGCCTCTCCCTGACCCCTCCTCCCCTCCCCAAGTCCCCATAAAATGTTCAAAGTATTTTCTTTTACTCAATAAAGCAAACAAAGGCAAGGGCAGCCTGGAGGCCTGAATCTGCAGCCCTTGGCCTTGCTCAACTGAGGCTCGCAAACCACCTTCACGCTGGAGTCTCTGGGGACCCTTCTATGCGCTCCACTTCGCAAATGGGAAAGCCAGTCTCAGAAGGAGGGAGGTCATTCTGCTAGGAGTGGGAGGCAGAACCTTGACCTTGGGCCTTCTGTTCCAGATGGGGGGAAAACCATCCCCCTCTCGTGACCCCTCTCTGCCTCACTTTGCTTCCAGTAGGTGACAGCAACAGAGAGGCCTTGGGCTGGGTCCCGGGCAGCCTCAGTGGCAAGGGTCTGTGATTCTTCCTGCAAGAGGCTACGGTATAGCTCTGTGCATCCCTGCTGAACACACACCGTGAACAGGCAGGGGAATAGTAGAGCTCGAGGGGAAGGACTTCCCCACTGCTGCGGAGGTCAGGAATCCTCGCCTGGGGCTCCATGGGACCCATGAGACAGGTGGGTGTGCAGGGCAGACGGATGCACAGAGATGAACACGAAGTGAACGAGCCCACTCTCCACTCATTACGACAGCCCCCTGAGGCGGGTACTATTATCACCATTTTATAGATGCCGAAAGCAAGGCCCAGAGAGGCGACATGACTTGTTCAAGATCGCACAGGTAGTAAGTGGTGGAGCCAGGATTTGAACCTAGCAGTTGTCAGACTCCAAAGCCCAGGTTCTAACTTGTTCTCCTAGTTGGGTGAGAGCTTGAGGGAGGGGGGGCAGGTACAGGTGTGGACTGGTGTCAGGCGTATAATGGGCCTTCAAGTTGCCAGGGGCAGAGTGGTGCTCACCTGGGCTCCTGGCTTCCTACCCTCCTGTGATGGAAGGCTGAGCCTGCCTAGGAAGATGGGGTCTTCCCGTTCTCGCAGGAGTCTGGACTCTCCTTGGTCAATCAGTTCTAGAAGCCTAACCACTTGCTTCATCTTTTGTGGAGATAGATGCTCTCCAGCCCTCAAGTGTGGGCTAGTTTCCCTTCTGCCTGCGCTAACCCCACAGCCCTGTGGTGGGCGAAGCAAGCTCCTCAGGGAAGGGGGTTCCCTCTAGACAGCCCCGCCTTCTACCCCCTTTTCCCATCACTGGCCCTGGCCAGCCCCCTGGGCCCGGTTTGAGAACAGACACTCACCCCTTTGCCAAGCACGGAGTGGGAAGGGCTGCGGCAGCCCAGCCAGGAGTCCCAGCCAGGGAACAGGATCAAGAGTGGACGGGATAACTGGGGCTGCCGAGAGGCCAGGACCAACCAACAGGGACCTGGGGGGTGGCCTAGAGGTTAAGGGAGGAGCAGAGCGGCTCCCCATCCCCAGCTCTGCCTGGAGGTGTGAAAGTCAGGAGTTTTGCAGCTGCAGCCCATGGGAGCACATGGTGGGAAATGGCCTTACCCATCTCTCTTCTTGACGGGGTCAGACCTTTTATTTATTATTATTATTATTATTTAATACTTATTTATTTTTGAGATAGAGAGAGAAAGAGAGAGAGAGAGAGAGAGAGAGAGAAAGAGAGGGAGCACAAGCAGGAGAGGGGCAGAGAGAGAGGGACACACAGAATCCAAAGCAGGCTCCAGATTCTTTGCTGACAGCGGTGAGCCCAATGTGGGGCTCGAACTCACAGACCGCGAGATCATGACCTGAGCCAAAGTCGGACGCTCAACCGACTGAGCCACCCAGGCACCTCAGGGGCAGATCTTTTAAAGGGGCAACTCTTGGGCAGAGCATGGGGGGTGAGAGATCTCAGCCTCTCAGCCCTGGGGTCAGAGCTCAGTGCCTTCCCAATAGCAGAGGGGCCGCCCCCTCACAGAGACGTAGTGGTTTCCTGCCTCCTCACCACAATGGCATCCCATTGGACCTGTTCTCACTTAAGAGGGCCATGGGGTAGGGTCCCTCATCTGCCTTGTCCTGAGTGTCCAGACCTGCGCCAGGCCCAGAGGAGTGCATCAGTAATTACTAAGGAGGAGAGGACTTTGGTGAGGGGTCCGGGTTGGGGCTGTGAATTGGGACCCTAGACACCAACCAGAGGCCTGCCTGACTCAGTGTCCTTTTGGTCTCCCAGACCCAGCATATCTGGGTGGCCAGAATGGATCCCGGCAGGGATGGGTGTCCCCCAGTTGGGCTGTCTTCTGAGTACTCCCACTCTCAATGTCTTCTCTTCTGGGGATATCACCCCACTCAACCCAAAGTTCCCAGGCCCATAGCACATCTCACATCTACGATCTGTTTTTCATACTTCATAAATGGACATTGTAGCTTGTATCGAAGGGACCAGAGAGGCAGAGTTCAAATCTCCACTCTGCCCATTTCCAGTTGTGTCTCAGTTTTCTTACCTGTAAATGGAGCCATCAGTGACACGATATCAGAAGATTTTTATAAGGGTTCCATCAGTGAATGCAGCTAACGTAATTAGAACAGGTACAACGGTTGATAGCCCGGATTTGAACTCAGATCCAACTGGTGCCAAAGCCTGCTTTCTTTCTGTCATCATGTGCTGGATCCTTCCGTAGCTTGCCCCAGGATAGCACGCACGTTGGGAGCTGGTGCCTGGTGAATGCTGGGGTGCGGGCTAGAACTGGCTTTTCACCGGGGTCTTGGAGGCCAGTGGCCCTCTCTGGCTGAACAGAATCTACTCTTCCCTCCCACTAGCCTAATTCCACAGATCCCAAGAATGATGGGTAGTTGAGGGAGGTAGAAATACTCCCAGAGCCCTGAAGTCCCTTCCCCTTTCCAGGCCTCAGTCTCCCTGTCTGTGGGCTGGGAAGATCCGACAGAGGCAGTGTGAATCTCAGCTGAGCTATAATGCATGAGAAAGTTTTTAGGACACACAGTGGGCGAGGTCTCCCAGGTTGGAGGACGGGATGGGGGCCCTTTGGAGCGGGGGAAGTGAGCTGGCTGCATCCACAGACTCAGACTTCGGCCTCAGCCGGCAGCTGGGCCTGGACTCCTGCTCATGGCCGCCCCCTCTCATGGGCCTGCTCCAGGCTGACCCCTTCCCTGCTGAGGAGGGTTCTGCTGCCCACGCAGGCACACCCTCCTTGCTGGGCCTGGGTGCTTGTGTGTGTGTGTGTGTGTGTGTGTGTATGTGTGTGTGTTGTGTGTGTGTGTTGTGTGTGTGTGTGTGTGGGTGGGGTGCTGAGAGGTGCTGAAGGGTGAGGAGACCCTGAGCACACACTGCGCCCCACACAGAGAGCCCCCATGGAGTCAGCCTGGGCTGCCGGCTCAGCCATCCTTCCCGGAGCCTCCATAGCCCCTCTGGCTGCCGCCACAGGCAGATTCCCGGCGAATGGTGCTCCTGAGACTGCCACGGGCCCAGGCTGCGTCATCCCCGCCCTCCCTGAGCCCTGGGACCAGCTGGGCAGAGCTCCAGCCCTGGGAACTCTGCCTGCTGCTTCTTTTTTCCTTCTCCTTCGAAACTTCACTCTATGATTCAGTGAAATGTCCTCTGCTCCCCACTGCCTGGCTTGGCTAAGCTGACCTTGTAGGGCAGAGAGCACTGGACCTGGAGTCCAGGCTCCAGGCTGCTGCCTTGCATGCCCTGCGTGACCTCATGAGGGTCCCTCGCCCTCTGTGGGCCTCAGTTTCTCCATCTGTAAAATGGAGCATCTAGCAGTGAAAGAAGGAAGAAGGAGAACTGCCTTTGCACTCTCTCATGCCGGCCTCCTAGCTCCGTGCTGGGCACCATTCTTTCTTTGCAGAGATTTCCCAAGGTTCTAACTTGGACCTCTCTACTCTGCCCTCCCTGCCACGCCAGCTTACAGATCACTGGTCCCAGGCCCACCTGTGGTGGCCTTGGGTGAAGACTCATCCCCAGTCCCAAGAAGGTCACCTCTAAGATCTAGGTCACAACTGTCCTCCCTTCACTACTGTCCTACCCCCCGGCTGAAGGCTGAGACACCCCTCCGTGTGGGGCTCCACCACTAGAGGGCGCCCATCACTCCCCAAAACATGATTAAAAAACAAAACCAAAATGCTTACCCCAACTGAATTTAATGATAACAGCCATTTATGGAGTATTTATATGTGTCAGGTGCTATACCAATCCCCACAGCACCACTGAGAGGTACACAGTGCCATCATCCCCACTCAACAGATGATAAACTAAGGTTGGGAGAAGTGAAATTACTTACCCAAGGTCACCCAGCTAGACCGTGACGGGGCGGAGCCAGCATTCATGAATCAATCTCAGGCCCAAGGCTGAGGGCTCCATGGCTCCCAGAGTCATTCACTGAGGTGGGGGGTGATGGCTGAGATGGAAACTGGAGATAGCAGCTAGGACTGAGGTGATCAGAGACCATCAAAGTGAATGGTTGCAAATTTAAAGCATTCTGTAGGGTCTTTTAATAATTATACAAGTAGGTAACATCCCTGAAGTACTTACCATATGCCAGGGACAACACCAAGTGTTCTGTATACGTGAGCTCAGCCGATAGTTGAAAGTACCCAGTGGGGATATGTTCTGGTGTGATTTCCATTTTACAGGTGGGGAAACTGAGGCTCAACAAGGCCAGCAGCCTTGCCCAAACTTACTCATTTGAACCTATCTTGTCCAGAATCCCAATATTTAAGAGAGAAAAGCGGGCAGAAGCAGAGGTGGGGACACAGAAGCCTGAGACTTCCCAGGCCACTGTTGGAAGACCCTTGATTAGATGCATCTCCTCTCTGGGCCCCAGAGAGGAGCAGAGACTTGGCCGAGGGCCCAGACCTGGTTCGGGGCAAAGCAGGAGACGATCCCAGTTCTCCTGGCCCCCTGCCCACTGCTTGCTCCCTCTATGTGCTGCACTGACTCTCAGACAAGCTAATCCTGTCTCAGTCCGGGCCTCAGTTAACTGAATGGTGAATGTCTTTCCCCTGGAGAGGACACTCCTGGAGATCTGACTGGAGATCTGACTGGAGATCTGACTGGAGATCAGCCCTTACTGGAGATCTCTGGGACACATGGGCTGTCGTAGGCAGTGGTAGCCAAGAGGCGGAACTGGCTTGGGGGATGGCGACCTGGGCCCCTGCATTGTCTATCAGTCCTTCCCCCAAAGCACCCCAAACAAGCAGTCCCAGTCCCACCTCAGTCCCACAGCTGCTCCTGGGTAAGATGCCAGAGCAGACTGTGGTCACGTGAGTTGGTAGTCCCATGGCGGTTTGTGCAGGACAGAAGCACTAGGGTGGGATAGGGTCCCTGCCCCATGTGAGGCGCTCTTTTGGCATAATAACTTCCCGATCCCGGGTCTGCCTTGGATCCACCTTGGTCCTTCCCAATCTTTGGGATTTTCTGACTTGTGCTGTGACACTGGGGTGACTAAGTTCCACTGCAGTGTGGACACCAAACCGCCACAGCTGGAGAGAGTTTGGTGGGTCAGGCAGGGGTTGGGGACACTGGAACCAGTTATGTGTGGGCCGTTGGGAATCAGGCCAGGGCTGAGCAGGGCTGTACTGAATCCTTACAACAACCCTGTGAGGCAGGACAGCTCATGCTCCCACCCCCTTTATGTAGGTGAGTAACTGGAGCTCACGGTGCAGTCAGAGAGGCAAAGGGAGCTCAGGGACATGCAGCGCAAACGGCACCGGGGCCACCGGCCCATGTGGTACGGGGCCAGATGGGCAAGGTGAGTGAGTGAGGGGCTGTGTGTTGGGCCATGGGGAATGGTGTTCCCTATTGTTTGCTGAGCTGCAGAGATACACCTCAGGATGGGGTGAAGGGGGCCCAGTGGCTGGCCACTGAGGTCACTGCCATCAGCCTAATCACTGGTCTCGAGGGCCCCAAAGCCAGAGCCTCTGGTGTTTAAAGCCAGGTCAGAAATGTTGATATTTGTGTGAACCGTTCCATTTTCCAAGACCTGGAAAACTAATTAAAAGCTTATTTTAAAAATGGGGGGGGGGGGAGGGGGGAGCGTGAATCAGAAAAGTTAAAGGTTCCAAACAACAATAGTAATAATCTGAGCCATCCAGACAAACCCACAGACCAACTCCAACCTGATAACGTAAGTGGCCTGTGGGATCCTCGAGGCAGGGCTCCTAACTCAGCTGGGGAGTGTCCTGGGCAAAGAGAAAACTATCCTGAGGATGAGAAGAGATGAGGGGAGCAATAGAAGAGTTACTCAGGCCGGGGGCGGGGGGCAGCCTGAGCCACGGTGTGGTGTGCTGGAGGCTTTCCCGAAGGCAGGGGCTCCGTGGAGGTGCCCTGACTGTGAAGGTTCCTTCCATGGGACACTGCCCCACAGCGCGAGTTAGGGTATTTTAGGGAAAAGGAGAGGGAGAGAAGGGTCTTCCAAGAAAAATGCCAAGGATTCTTTTTGTTGGGGCAAAGAGCCAACAAACTCTAATAATGCTCTGTCCCTAGTTTTAAATTGAGCTCTGTTCTTGGCGGGAATATTCCTCGGTCACGGCCCAGAGCTCTGTATTCGGGGTGCTTTGGGGAATGGAGGAGAGGGGGCCGTGTCCACTCCTGGGCAAAAGCAGGGTGAAGAGGGGCCAGTGGCTGGCAGCTGAGGTGATCGGAGAGGCGAAGTGACCCAGAGCAGCCGGCAGTGGGGTTTTGGAGGAGACAGAGAGGGACTGGTGGAAGAGAGGCGTGCGCTCCGATGTCCTCAGAAGCCTTTGGGAGGGCACGGGTCTCCTGCAGCCCCGTGTGCAGTGGGGCTGGGGGGGCTGTGTCCAGAGATTAAGGGGAAGGGTGGCCCCAGCTGACTTAGGGTCACACAGGATGGGAGGACATTTGGTTGAGCAGCCGGGAGGGCTCCAGACACAGTGTGGTGTGACAGAGCCCCACTCCACACCCTGGGTCACTGTCTGCAAGGGAAGGTGGTTTGACCCAGATTGAGATGGCAAGTATTTTCATCTCATGAGTCAGTCCTCGCTGACTGGCCACTGCTCTGCATTAAGAATTTCAGGCTGCCTCTGTTCAGTCAGGAAGAGTACAGAGAGGGGTTAATGATGCCTGTTAAGGGTGCCGATGTGGGGACCATTTCTCTTCCTGGCTCGTCGCTTGCTCTCACCTCCGAAGGAAAAGAAGGTCTTGCTTTTGCTCTCAAGCTCTCCTGACCCCGGTTCCCCTCCCTCTGAGACTTCAGACATTTCCCCCTCGGAGGGCCTGATAGTCATGTGTGACTCACCCTACCCTCTGGGACTCGGTTTCCACATCTGTAAAAGGGCAATGCAATGCTGCCAGTCATAGTACTCTCCTCCCTGTTTATCTTGCGAGACGCTGCGGAGGCAAAAAGGCCTCTTCGTTCCGTGCTTTCGTTCTCATAAATGCTTGTCTACCGGATTAGACTCAATCCCGCCATTTTAAGTATTGTGACTTGATAATGTGTTTTGGTATCTGGTAGAGCAGGACGGCCCCCCCTCCTCCGCCAATCACTCTTTTTTCTCAAATATTTCATGACCTTTGTCACAACTATCCTTCCAGATGAACTCTAGGATCGTTTCATGAAGTTGTGACCAGGAATTAGGTCTTCTTTGGTTAGTCTGTGAGTTTATGGAGTCTACTGCTTAACAGTGTGGGCTATGAGGTCAAATAGCAGGGGTTACAAATCCGGGCCCCACCAGCCCCCCCTATGTGATTTGGGGCAAAGACAACTTTCCCAGCCTCCATTTCACCATCTACAAAAGGGGTTCATCCTGGTGCTGACCTTATAAAGTTCTTAATGAAAATCAAATGAGATAATTCATGTGCAGTGTTTAGAAACATGCCTGGCACATGGCAAACACACAGAACCTGAGAGCTGGTGTTGGTGGCATTCCGTGTGCCCTCTCTCCACTCTGCTACCCAGTTAAGCGTGTGGTCCATGTACAGTGACCGTGGTGGTGGGTGTAGCCTGTGTGTGTGTGTGGGGGGGCGGATAGGTGGGGGAGACAGGGGTGGGTAAGTGACTTCAAAACACGCAACACATGCCTATGGCACAGGCTGCCATCAGGGATGTCAGAATAAATGCCATACGATCCCTGACCCCAGGGGCACAGTGTTAGAAGGAGGCAGACACAACGACCCAAGTCATGGCACACGGGGGTAGAAATTTCGGTCTGAGCCCAGAGGGAGGGATGACTCACTCAAGAGTGCTGGGGGCGTTGGAAAGACCTCGAGGCCGAGGGGACTGGTGAGCATTCACGGAGCGGCTGCCTCAGGAGATACTGCTGGGGAAACCTGGAGCCACACCACCATGGCTTTGAGTGTCAGGCTATGAGGTTGAGGCTTTCTTCTGAGAGCAATGGGGAGTCAGTAAAAGTCTTAAAATGGGTGGAAGGGGGTTGAGACCTGGCGAGACCCATGTTTGGGAAATGGGAATTTTGGGGAGTCACCTGAAGGGACGTCCTTGGGACATCCTTTGGTACATTGACTACGGCCCTGGCACCCTTGGGACCCTCCTTTCCACACCAGCTCTGTGAAGTGTGGTGCAGTTGCCCGTCTGCTCCAATTTACTGAACGCTATTTTCTGCCTTCCTTCCCTCAGCCAGTCCTTCCCTCCCTCCTCCATGCTTTTCCTTGCTGTGCTTCCGTGTGTTTATACCACCCTCCTCTTTCTTTGGTCCTGTTGCCTGATCCCGACCGAGCTCCACCAACAGTTTCCAGCTCCAGATGGAACATTTTCCCTCAACAATGGCGCCTCGTGTATCTGGACACAGAGGACAACTTGGATGGAAGCAAAAACAAGCGTGTCTGGGCAACCAAAACAGAAGGCATCAAGTTCATATTCCTTACTCACTGGAGTGTCTTCCCACCTGGGATTCTCATGTAGAGAATCCTAGAATTTTAAATATATGATTTACCACACTTTATTGCATTCAATTTTGTTGTATTCTTTTTTTTTCTTCTGATTATAAGCAAAATAGACACACTGTAAACATTCCGAGCAAATGTGATGTTATAAAAATGGGGTGATGGTTAATTTTATTGTCAATTTGGCTGGGCCACATTATTCTGGATATTACGCTGAGGGTGTTTTTGGATGAGATTACAATTTAAATGGGTGGAATTTGAATAATGCGGATACCCTCCATACTGTGGGCAGGACTCTTCAATCAGTTGAAGGCCTGCATAGACCTGAAAAGAATGAGCTTCTCTGAGCCTGAGGGAATTCTGAAGCAAACAGCCTTTGGACTTGAACTGCAACATTGGCTCTTATCTGAGTCTCCAGCCTGCCATCCCACCCCACAGATTTTGGCCTTGCCAGCTTCCATAATCGTGTGAGCCAATTCCTTAAAATAAATCTCTTTCTCTCTCTATACATCGTATTGGTTCTGTTTGTCTGGAAAACCCTGACTAATACAGATGGAAAGCAAAAATACTCTTTAAAATCATCCCATCAGGGACTTTCAATTTCTGGCCCAGCATGTAAAGAGTTTAGAAGTCCCCACTCCATCCTAACAAGTGAAAAACTGAAAAATCAACAACTCCTCTTGAATCTTTCAGAGAAGTGAGGTCGCAGGGAAAACTGCTGCCCCCAAACTGGGAGAGACAGGCAGGTGGCTACAGAGAGTCACAACTTCCTGGAGCAGAAAACCATGAGCAGAAGTCTCCACAGGACCCAGTACTGTGGTGGGAGAACCAAAACTGTAATGGATGAACCCCTGGGGGATCAGGGTGGAGAGTTCTGAGCATTAAAAACATCAGGGCAACTCAGTCACCGAGAGACCCCACACATTTGTCAGTGTTAGTCCTGGGAGCTCGACAAGGTCCTCCTCACAGCTCAGAAAAACTCCTCACCCTTCTAGCAGGGGGACAAGGAAAGGAACCATTTTGAGATATGCCAGAAGACTGTTTTGCTTAACAGGCTTGTCCTCCAGAGAAATTATTTTACCAGAGCTTAGCCTTTTGGAATTTTATCAGAACCTAACTGACTCAGAGGAAGGGAAGTCTCCAACTCCGGTTTTTCTGACCTTCCGGGTGAGGAAAGGGAAATACATAACTCTATCGCCCCAGCCATCCTGTCCCACCTAAGGGAGGAAAAACTGAGAGGCACTGGTGAATTTCACAAGTCCAGGGACATAGGCTTAGACCTAATCATAGGGCTATAGAATATCTCCCTTCCCCCACCTTACCACCTCATTACTTAAAGGCCTATTTACTGCAATTCCTTTTGTCCAGAACATCATGTCTGCTTTCCAACAAAGAATTACAAGGCATACTAAAAGGCAAAAGACAGCTTGAAGAGACTGAGCAAGCATCAGAACCCAAGTCAGATATGACAGGGATGTTTGGATAAAAAAAAAAAAATCTATGATTAATATGCTAAGGTCTTTCAGGCAAAAAGCGGACCACATGCAAGAACACATGGATAAGGTGAGCGGAGGGATGGAAATTTTAAGGAAGAAAGAAAAGAAATGCTAGAGGCCAAAAACACCAAGAGAAATGATACTCATTAGTAGACTGGAGATGGCTGAGGAAAGAGTCTCTGAGCTTGAGGGTGTGACAATAGAAACTTCCCAAACTGAAAAGCAAAGAGGAAAAAACACTAAAAAAATTAAATAAACCCAGAACAGAGTATCCAAGAACTGTGGGGGCAATTACAAAAGTTGTAACATACCACAGTGGGAATGCCAGAAGAAAAGGAAAGAAAGAAACAGACAGAAGCAAGATTTGAAGGAATAAGGGCTGAGAGTTTCCCCCAAATTAATGCCAGACACCAAGCCACAGATCCAGGAAGCTCAGAGAACATGAAGCAGAATAAATGCCAAGAAGCTATAGCTAGACACATGAGACTCAAACTTCGGAAAATGAAAGATAAAGAAAAAAAATCCTGAAAGAAGCCAGAGGAGGAACAAAGATAAGAATTGGATCAGATTTCTCCTCAGGAACCATGCATGCAAGTGGAGAGAAATATTTAAAGTGTGGAGAGAAAGACCCCACCCACCTAGAATCCTACATTATGTGAAATTGTCCTTCAGAAATGAAGAGGAATAATGACTTTCTCAGACAAACAATAAGGGAATTTGGTGCCAGTAAACCTGGCTTGCAAGCAATGCTAAGAAAACTTTTTCAGAGGGAAGGAAAATGATGTAGGTCAGAAACTTATTCTATATAAAGAAAAGGAGAGCATTGGAGAATAAGTGATGGCAAACAATCTTTTATTTTCTTATTCTTTAAAATTTTTTTTCAATGTTTATTTATTTTTGAGAGACAGAGAGACAGAACATGAGTAGGGAAGGGGCAGAGAGAAAGAGGGAGACACAGAATTCAAAGCAGGCTCCAGGCTCTGAGCTGTCAGCACAGAGCCCGACGTGGGGCTTGAACCCATGAACCGTGAGATCATGACCTGAGCCAAAGTCAGACGCCCAACTGACTGAGCCACCCAGGCACCCCTATTTTCCTATTTTTAATTGATCTATCAGGTAACACTTTGCTCAAAATAAGAATAGCCAACTCAGTATTGAAGAGGAACAGAGTTGGAGGGCAGACACTACCCAATTTCAAGACTTACCATAAATCCACAGTAATCAAGACACTGAGTTATTGCTGAAAGAACAAAGAGATCAACGGAACACAGCAGAGAACCCAGAAATAGACCCACATGACAAGTCAACTGATCTTTGACAAAGGAGCAAAGGTGATGAAATGAAGCAAAGATAGTCTTTTCAACAAATGGTGCTGGAACAGCTGGACATTCACATGCAAAAAAAAAAAAAAATGAATCTAAACACAGCTCTTATACCCTTCACAAAAATCAACTCAAAATTGATCATAGACCTGGGGCGCCTGGGTGGCGCAGTCGGTTAAGCGTCCGACTTCAGCCAGGTCACGATCTCACGGTCCGTGAGTTCGAGCCCCGCGTCAGGCTCTGGGCTGATGGCTCAGAGCCTGGAGCCTGTTTCCGATTCTGTGTCTCCCTCTCTCTCTGTCCCTCCCCCGTTCATGCTCTGTCTCTCTCTGTCCCAAAAATAAATAAACGTTGAAAAAAAAAATTAAAAAAAAAAAAAAATTGATCATAGACCTAAATGTGAAATGCAAAACCATAAAACTCTTAGAAGGGAGCATAGGAAAAACCCTAGATAACCTTGGGTATGACGATGACTTTTTAGATGTAACACCAAAGGTACAATCCATGAAAGGAATCACTGATAAGATGTATCTTATTAAAATTAAAGCTTCTGTTTTGTGAAAGACAATGTCAAGAGAACGAGAAGATAAGCCACAGACTGGGAGAGAATATTTGTAACATACACAACTGATGAAGGACTGTTGCCCAAAATATAGAAAGAACTCTTAAAACTCAATAATAAGATGGGGCGCTTGGGTGGCTCAGTCAGTTAAGTGTCCAGCTTCGGCTCAGGTGGTGATCTCATGGTTCGTGGGTTTGAGCCCCACATCGGGCTCTGTGCTGACAGCTCAGAGCCTGGAGCCTGCTTCGGATTTGTCTCTCCCTCTCTTTCTCTGTCCCTCTCCCACTTGTCTCTCTCTCTCTCTTTCTCTCTCTCTCAAAAATAAATCAACATTCAAAAAAACTCAATAATAAGGAAATGAACAAACCAATTAAAAAATGGTCACTAGATCTGCCGAACAAACATCTCACCGAAGCAGATATACAGATGACAGTTAAGCCCATGAAAAGATGTTCAACATCATGTATCATTAGGGAATTGCAAGTTAAAATGGCGATGAGATAATACTACACACATGTGAGAGTGGCAAAATCCAAAACACAACACCAAGTATTGGCGAGGATGTGAAGCAACAGGAACTCATTCGTTGCTGGTGGGAATGCAAAAACAGTACAACCACTATAGAACAGTTTGGAAGCTTCTCATAAAACTTAACATACTCTTGCCATATGACTGCAACTGTGCTCTTTGATACTTCCCCACATGATCTGAAAGCATATGTTCACACAAAAACCTGCACATGAACGTTCTCAGAAGCTTTTTTCATAATTTCCAAAACTTAGAGGAAACCAAGATGTCCTTCAGTAGGCAAATGGATCACTAAATGGTGTACATCTGTAGAGTGGAATATTATTCAACACTAAAAAGAAATGAGCTAGCAAGCCGTGAAAAGACATGTGGGAATCAAAAATGCTATGACTAAGTGAAAGAAGCCACTGTGAAAAGCTTACGTATTATGCAATTCCAACTATATGACATTCTGGAAAAAAGTTAATGATTGCCAGGAATCAGGGAAGGGGAGGGATAAACAGGTGGAACATGGAAGATATTTAGGGCGGTAAAACTACCATGTGTGATATTATAATGGTGGATACATGTCACCTTGCATCTGTTAAAATACATAGAATGGGGGGCGCCTGGGTGGCTCAGTCGGTTAAGCGTCCAACTTTGGCTCAGGTCATGATCTCAAGGTTTGTGGGTTCGAGCCCCACGTCGGGCTCTGTGCTGACAGCTCGGAGCCTGGAGCCTGCTTCGGATTCTGTGTCTCCTCCTCTCTCTGCCCCTCCCGTGCTCATGCTCTGTCTCTGTCTCTTAATAATAAATAAACGTTTAAAAAATTTTTTTAAATCTATAGAATGGACAACACCAAGAGTGAACCCTAATGTAAACTATGGACTTGAGATAATAAATAGCTGTCAATGTACCTTCACCATTGGAAAAATTGTAACAAATGTTGACATCAGGGAGGTTATGCCTGTCTGGGGAAGGGTGGGGGTGGATGAGAACTCTGTACTTTCTGCTCAAGTTTTCTGTGAACCTAAAATTGCTCTAATAAATAAAGTTTATTGATTAAAAAACCATTCCATCAATGAATAACTATCAAGAGAAGCATATATTCTTTGGGAATGTTTTATAAAATATCTATGTTTTATCTACATTAGTATTATATGCACTGTAGACTTTTCTACAACTTATTTTTTACATTATTTTGTTTCAAACATCTTTCATTGTCATTAACAGCCCCCCTCCTTCTCTTCATTGGGTGAATATTGTACCATAACTTATTTAGTCAATCCTCTCTTGATAATCATTTGTATTATTTTAAATTTCTTATAAATACTATAAAAATTCGTATCTTTGTGTGTTTGCCCAAGTTTTACTTTGAGATGAATGCTGGGTGTGAACTTTCTCAACTATTTTCCAAAAATGTTTATTCAATTTGCGTTCTCATTAATACTATAGGAAAGGTCCTGTTTTCTTATGCTCTCCATACTAATAGCAACCTTTTACATTTTTATCAAAAGAAGAGGCCGGGGCTTCTGGGTGGCTGAGTGGGTTAAGCATCTGACTTTTTAATTTTGGCGCAGGTCATGATCTCAACATTTCGTGAGCTCCAACCCCCCCCATAGGGGTTCACGCTGGCAGTGTGGAGCCTACTTGGGATTCTTTCTCTCCCTATCTGCCCCTCTCCCCCCACCACGCTCTCTCTCAAAATAAATAAGTAAAGTTAACAAAAAAAGAAGAGCCCCCCCCCCCCAAAAAAAATTCATCTTCTTCAAACATAGAGTTTTATGATTACTGGTGACGTGAAGAATTTTTTCACATTTCGGTGGCTTTTTGCTGTCCTCTGTTTCACCTTTAAAGTCATTTCACATTGTATATTCTCTCAGTAGCATTACCTTGATGCTGTATCTCTTCTAACTATCTGCCGAGAGTTCAGAACAGCATTTCAAGCCCAGCGAGTGAGTGAATAAATAAATGAATGAATGAAAAAGCGCGGCCACTTCCAGGTCTGAGACATGGTACAGGGTATGGAAGAATTCCCCGTTATGTTTCATGGTTCGAAAACGAACCTCTGTGCCTGGCCAGAGGAGGGCTTGGCAGAGGAAAGTGTCCTTTTGCAAGAACTAGAGGTTCTTCATGTGAGCAGGGGCCTGACGCCAGGACCCCAGGAACACCCTCCTGCCTAACGTGAGAATGTGCAACTCTGCATCCTTACACACAAGCACGTTCCTGCTTCAGTCCTGCAAATGCCGTGGGGTAAACACCACACCCTTTAGGCGTTTTGTAAGAGGAAATGTGTTTTGGGGGGATTTGTCCGCAGAAATTGTAGAGCTGGGCATTGGTGAGATCTCCTGAGAAGAGATAAAAAGAAGAACAACCCAGGTAAAAGGACACCTCCAAGGTCTGACATCACGCTCTGAGAATTACTGCTAAAGAAGCACTGGAGAATGGGCTACACCTACTCGTGTTCCAGCCAATCAGGACACTCAGAGTTCAGGCAAATTCAGCCAACCAGAGCTCAGCATTCCTGCGCTACAGAATCTGGTGGGGCCCAGCTTGTAGTTGATTTCTGCCAATGACAGAACTGAAGGGGTTCAAGAGAAGTGGTTGACAGGGGCGCTTCCTAAGAATTACAAGTTCATTGAGAGTAAAGCCCCCACAATTACTGACATAACCATTTACATTTACAGAGCACTTACACAGTAATCACGTTCAAAATGCTTTCAGGGGCGCCTGGGTGGCTCAGTCCTTTGAGCATCCGACTTCGGCTCAGGTCATGATGTCACAGTCCGTGAGTTCGAGCCCTCATCGGGCTCTGTGCTGATGGCTCAGAGCCTGGAGCCTGCTTCCGATTCTGTGTCTCCCTCTCTCTGACCCTCCCCTGTTCGTGCTCTGTCTCCCTCTGTCTCAAAAATAAATAAGCATTTAAAAAAAATTCAAAATGCTTTCAGAGAGGTTAAGTCACCAGTGTGAGGTCACACGGTGGTGAGGGGGTCCATGATCCCAACTGCCCTACCACTTCTGTGAAATAGTAATTGGCATTACTGATATTTAACGAGTACTTCCTGTGTTCCAGGTACTGTGCTAGAGACTTTATTTATTTTTAATGTTTATTTTTGAGAGAGAGTGGGGTAGGGCAGAGAGAGAGAGAGAGAGGGAGACAGAGTATCCGAAGCAGGCTCTGTGCTGCTAGCAGACGGCCTGATGTGGGGCTTGAATTCACGAACCGTGAGATCATGACCTGAGCAGAATTCGAAAGCTTAACTGACGGAGACACCCAGGCATCCTTGTGCTAAGGACTTTAATGTGAACGGTAAACAAGAAGTCTGTGAGGTGAGTGCTATTATCACTTTATTTTACTTAGTGATGGATCAAATAATAATACAAAATCTGAAAATCTATCTATCTTAAATATACCTCTCTTTGGAAAAGACTTTGACAAAGGCAGAAAATCTGAAACTTGATCCTTCATGCCAACAAACAGACACAAAACCCCACCGTCTAGCCCATGTAATTATTTAACAAATGCTCATTGAACTAATGGCTAAGTGGGGGAGTGAGATGTTATAGGGAGACTCAATGGAGAACCACTAAGAGTGATACGTGATGACGCACAGTAGGGCCCAATAAATGTTTGTTGAATGGCTGAATGAAAGGAGGAAAGACTGTACCTAATTAGAATCCAAGGCAGGGGCTGTAAGAAATGGGTTACAGGACAGTAGGGCTTGGGTGCTCCACATCCTTTGCCTTGTGGGAACCTCCCACACCCTGGCCAGAACATTCAGGGTCAGTTCTGGCACTCTCCAGGAGGTCCCCAAACCCCCAGAGTACTCATATTCAAACTCAAGGGCTCCAGCATCGTCAGCTGGACACATAGCGACCTAGAGTCACAGGCAGGTGGACCCCCAAGGATACCCCCACAAGTAGACGACTGCACAAGCGTGTGTGCGTGTACCCACGCACACACACACACACATACACATTTCTCTGAGGATCTTGGGGAATTCCTAAAACAGGAATCCCTTTCCTCCGTGTCTTTTTGTTGTTGTTGCTGGGTTGGTGGCTCAATCACCCACCCACATTCATTGAGCACTTACAGCATGCCCAGCGCTGTACTGAGCCCAAGCGCCTGTCCTCGGGGGCCAGGAGGGAGAGGCCCCAACTCCAGAATCAGGAGGACTCAGGTTAAGGGGTAAAAAAAAGTGTTGGTAAGCCTACGGTGGTGCTGGTGGGCCTGTTTGGGAGAGCTTGTCAGAAAAGCTACGGGGAGCTGGCTCCAGTTCAGACATCTTCCAGGAACACAGAAAACAACCACATTTTACTAATTATAGCGAAGGAAAACACGCTGCGATTACAGCTAAATTACATTAAGACATAACTGGCTGGCTCGGCCCGGGCTCTATCTCTGGCTCAGGTTTCAGCCAGGCTGGGCGGTGACACAGGCCGCCGGGCGGGCGGGCCAGTGAGGCCAAGCCTGGCTGGGGAGGGCCCCGTAGCCCCATTCCGTATGAGGTCGTGACCCTGGCATGACTTTGGGGAGTCCCAGGGCCAGCCCCAGTGGTGTGACCAGCATCTTCCCCTGCCCAGAAGGGGCTTTCCCAGGCCCCTGGGCTGGAACAAACAGCTGAGAGGGACACTGAGCCATCCGGCCCCTGCTTGCCTTGCCTTGCAGAGCTGAGGGCCAGGCACTTGGGGCAAGCAAGGTCTCCGAGCCAGAGTTTCAGTCATTTAGAAGGCAACTCGTGGGGGGTGTTTTTCAAAACCCTTTCTCCTGTTGCGGCCACTGACTTTGTCTTTTCCTTCCAGGCCCTGGTCTGCACCTGCCAAGAAGGGCTTGGCACCTGTTTGGGGAATGGGGGGGGAGGGGGTTGGACCCTCTACCCCCATTCTCCATGTAATTATTCCCAGAGGGCCAATGTCTGATTCATGCCTCATTGGTAGGAGGGAGGGAGGAGAGAAGGAAGAAAGAAAGGGAGGGAGAAGGGACGAAGGGAGGAAGAAAAGGAGGAAAGAGGCAGGCAGTAATTAATGAAGAAAAGACAACCTACTGAGCCCTTGTCAAATGCCGGGTATTGTCCACACAGTATCTCCTTGAATCACTACAATAGCCCTGAGGACAGGAGCCCAGCCCTATCGGTCCATGGCTTCTAGAGCTGCACACGATGTACGTACTTGATAACCATTTCAATAATTCCTTGAATGAGGAGGTGAGGCCAGCGAACTAGGTAACAAGGTTATTTGTAGTTGGAACCACAGAAACTCAGCTGGGGCAGTGACAACCATGACGTGATGGGGTTAGGGTTCAGAGCCAGCTAGCTGTTTGGCTCCAAAGCTTGTTCACTCACCCCTGCACGCAGGCTGCTCACTTCTGGGTGCTAATGAAGCGACCACTTCAGTGACCAGAGAGCTCCTAATCGTGGTGAGACCTTGGTCTCCAGCCTCGATCTTGTCCAGTTTGGGGCTGGACTAAGGGTGTGCTTTTATTTTGCCAGGCATTGAGCTTTACATGCACTGTCTCATTTAACCCTACCATCACCATCTGGGGACGGGGTGGCTCTTAAAGTCCTCCTTTTCTAGATAAGGAAACTAGGGTTCAGAGAGGTAAAATGACTTGTGCAAGCTCACGTAGCTACTAACTGGCGGTGTGGGGTTTCCCATCCTGGTGTGTGCACTCTACCAAGTACTGCACTGTTAAATTAGAGATCCTGTGGGGCCGGGTCTCTTGTCACCTCCTCAGAGCCTGTCTGGCAGCCAAGGGCAGGGATGGGGTGGGAGGCCCTTTCCCCTCTGAGCACAGACCCTGTAATTGTTGCCCAGGCCTTCTTACTGTGAGGACAGGGTTTGGCCAGGTCTCCCGGGCTCAGCTCAGGGAAAACACACCAGTCTGTGCCCAGTGCCTGTGCAGCTGAGCACATCCCAGACCTGGGGGCAACAGGAGGTGTGGCCCTGGGCATGAGGAGCAGCTGGGCTGTGGTCTGGTGGCCACTGTGTTCTGGCCAGTTATGCTAGTGTTTACAATCCACATTTTTAATAATCTAATGTTATGTTTGGCCCTGGATCCCTTCTGCAGGGCCTGAGGCTTGCCTTCCAAGATGGTCTCCTAGCTCTTTCCAACTCTTGCCCTGAAATGAGCTGGGAAGAGAGACCTAGAGGGGGATGGGGACCAGGAGGCACAGGTGGAAGCAGAGGGTGGAAGCAGACATCTATGGAGCGCCTACTGCATACCAAGTGCATCTCTCATGTTAGTTTTATTTGATCCCCAGAGCAACTGGGGTATGGTGTATTTTTTCCTACCCATTTTGTGAATAAGACTGAGGCCCCAAGATACCTTCCCGAGGTCACACATCTGTGTGAGGGCATGATGAGTTTGGGGTTTGACCTCAGGTGTGGCCAGCTCAAGAGCCTGTGGGTCTTCCCCACTATGCTTGTTGAGCTAGAGGGGCACCTGGAGATGGGGTTCCATTGTGAGGACTTATCCACTGAGTCCTATGCCTTTCCCAGGGAATAGAAAGCTTCTATTCCAGGTCTGGGGAAGAACAGAGATGGACGGCTGATCTGGGGGCAGAGAAGTCTAGACCGTGTGTTTTCCCTTCTCTCTCCTATCCCATGTTAATCCTTAGCACAGTCGGCCCCAGCCTCAGCCTCAGCCTGGGCTGTTAGCATGACTAAGCCTTGCAGTTAAAGCTCCCAGCTGGCTCTCCTCTGGCCCTACCGGCTCCACTGAGTCAGGACCCGCAGAGCTAGGCCTTTCTTTTTAGGGAAAGGTCCAATGTGGAGGCTCACCTGGCTGAAGCCTACAAAAGGCCAGGTCTCCAGGCCCCACCACTGCCCCTCTTTTGTCTTGCTTTTCTTGGGGGCAGGAGAACGCGCAACGCAATTAGATCACAGCGCCAGAACTCATTAGCTGCACCAGTCAGGAAGGGTCATAACTGTGATAGTTCCAGGGCATTGTGCTCCAGAGACTGGGCTGAGCACGCTCTCTCATTTTCTGTTTGAGTCCTCACGACAGCCCCTTGCGGAAGGTAAGATAATTGCTTCCATCTTACCGATGTGGGCTTTGCCTGTGATTGCGCAGACAGCAAGTGGTAGAAGGTCTCACTCTGAACGGCCATGTCACAGTGCTTTCTGTGACTATGGCCCCAAGCCTCACTTTTTCCATCTGTAAAATGGGACTGCCCATTCTAACCTGAAAACACTGCTACAAAAACACAACGAGAAAACGGAGGCAAAGCGCTTAGGACAGGGTAGGTGCCCGGGAAATGTTAGTTGCCTCAGTGTGTCAGTCATTCAACAAGTGTTTAGTGGGTTCCTGCCCATTCCAGACACTGGGTTCGGTGGGGATGGGGCAGGGAACACACAGGCCACGTCTCACCTGCATGGAGCCCAAAGCCCAGTGGTGAAGATTGGCACTAAATAAAGCATTACACAGACTTGAGTGGATGATTTCTGGTGTGTTCTGTGCTGCCAGAGAGAAGTACAGGGTCGGGTAAGGACTAGAAATGGGCGAGAATGGTGCCTGGGGGAAAGTGAGGTCAGGAAGCCTTTGTGTCCCGTGGCACCAGAGAGGCTCCTGCCTCCGGCATCGAGAGGAATCCTCAGGGTGGAGAAGACAGAATATTTGAGAGGCAGAGGGGCTCTCCCCCCCATCTCCTCTGCAACAGGAAAAGCCTGGGTGGTCTGATTCCAGCAGTTCGACCTGACCCAGGGAAAGATGCACTGGTTCTACGGGCAAGTATCACCTGCTGGGCAGCTGGGACCTTGCTTAGCAGATGGGTGGGGGTGGAGGGAGACTCGTGTCTGAGGTCTTTGGAGGCCAAACTGACCTGGGCTTTTTATGTTCTTGCCGGCCTGGAGCAGGCCCGCCCCTGCCTGCTGTTGAGTTGACGGTAGCCGGGGCCTACAGCTGAAATCCCATCTCTGGTGCTTATTTTCTGCGAGTGATGTCAGTTCTCGGGGCTTCCGTTTATCTGGTCTTAATGGGGGTCTTACTGGCCATCACTCTGCTTGTTTTGAGGACTTAATGGAAGAATGTATGTGAAGCTGGAATTAGTTATTATGCTTTACTAAAAATCCCAAGAGGGCATACTAGTTGCCAGGCATGATGTTAAACACTTCACCAGCATTGCTTCGTTTGATTCATTTCACAGACCCCGTAAGGAGGTGCCTTCATTATCCCCATGTTGCAGAGGGGGAAACTAAGGCTCGAGAAAAGTTAAGGAACTTGGTCAGGGTCACAGAACTGGTGATAGATTTACAAAGGGAACGTAAAATACATCAAGATACTGCAAATGAATTAAAAACCACAACTACGGTTTATGGAGGACCCACTCAGGGCCAGGCAGTTTGTGTAGGGAACCCGGGTCTGCCTGGCTCACAGGTGACTTTTCTACTTTGAATCCAGGGCCTCTGTGAGGTGGTGGTGGGAGTCTGGGGACACTAGTTCCATTTGACCCTGACCTTGCTATCAGGAAGGGCTGTAGACAGAGACAGATGGTCCATAGTTTCTTCAAATGAGATCACATGTACAGTTAGGATTGCCAGATTTAGCAAACAAAAATGCTTTCAGGAAAAAAAAAACCCAAATAATTCTTTAGTTTATGTCCTAAATGTTCTAGTTCCTTCTAACTCTTAAGTATAGACACACCTATATTAAAACACCATTTGCCATTTATCTGAAATCTGAATTTGACTGGACATCCTATATTTTAGCTGGCTACCCTATTTACTGCCCTGGAACCACCCTGATGAGATTAAGAGAAAAAAAATGTCACCGTACAACTTATATAACGGCCCTGCCTATAGTGCTATATGGATTGATGTTATTAAGAAGTCCTGAAATTATCTTGGGACTATCTTGCATTTTGTGGGGTTAAAAGTCTTTAATTTGTTCAGTGTTAGTCTTTAAAAGGGGCTACAGTGTTTTTTAACCTTAAGCTGGGTGGGCAAACTATGGCCCGTGAGCTAAATCCAGCCCCAAATAAAATATATTTTATTTATACAAATAAAGTTTTATTGGAACACAGACACACCCATTCATTTACATATTGCCTATGCCTATTTTCACACTACAATAGCAAAGTGAAATTGTTGCAACAGAGACCGTATGGCCTGAAAAACCCAAAATGTTTTCTATCTGGCCCTTTATAGAAAGTTTGCTGACCCCATTGCTGTTATTATTGCTGTTGATCAGAGCTTACACTGTTAGCAGTAGAAACATACAGGTCCTTGCATATGGACATGGTGGAGGGGTTACTGGAGTTTGGCATGCTGAGATGCCATTTCTTAAATTTTTTTTAAATGTTTATTTTTGAGACAGAGAGAGACAGAGCATGAATGGGGCAGGGGCAGAGAGAGAGGGAGAGAGAGGGAGACACAGAATCCGAAGCAAGCTCCAGGCTCCGAGCTGTCAGCCCAGAGCCCGATGCGGGGCTCGAACTCACAGACCGTGAGATCATGACCTGAGCTGAAGTCGGATGCCTAACCAACTGAGCCACCCAGGTGCCCCCTGAGATGCCATTTCTAAGCCTCTGAGTATCCTACCTGGCATGGAGAGGGTGTCCAGTGAGAGTGAGCCCTCCCCAAACTTTTTTCTCTTTTCTCAAATTCCTTCCATTTTCTTCTCTTGGACAGGGAGGGCCCCAGTCAACTCCCCTCCTCTCCCATGGAGGTCTGCTCTGTAAATTCAAAGCAGGTTTCTGCTGCATTTTGAGCCCTGTCTGCTTTCCACAAATTTCACCTGGCTACAAAGTAGTCATGTGCATAATCCCTTGATTAAAGTCTTCAGCCGAAGGGGGAGGTCTGTGCCCTGGTCTTGGGCAGTCCTCTCTCTTTCTGCTTGACAGTCCCATCTGCCTGTCAATTGGGGTGCAGAATTTGTTGAGTTCCCATCCCTGGGGCTTGGTGTTCAGCTGGGTTTAATCGCAGTCCTCCTTGGAAAGGGTGAGTATGCAGATTGGAAACAGGAGACGTGCTGGGTCAGGAAGCAGCATCTGGGAATTCACCCATCGCCTGCTGCTTCATACCTGCCTCCCTTCCCCAGACCTGGAGAGAAAATGAGTCACCTCTCCTGCCTGAATGCTCAGGAGTCCTTACTTTTTTCCCCTTCCATCTGTCCATCCACATATCAATTCACATATCCATCCATCCAACGATCCATCCATCCATCCATCCATATCTCCCATCTCAGAGCCATTTCCCAGGGAACCTGATCTAAGACAATTCTCTTTTAAAATTCAAATAAACTTGTCAAGAACTGTGAAGGGTCTGAGATGTTACCTACTTGTAAGTTAACAAGTTTGCTTGCACTATTTCATGGATGCTGGCAGAAGACACAAGACTCTTGGGTCAGAGACAAAAGACATTATTACCTACAGCGAAGCAGACGGCATGAACTTCACCAATGGATGGTGGGGTGTGGAGGGGCAAGGTGGCTGCTACACACAGTGGGTTTTTGTCATAGCTGAGGAACTCCAAGCTGAGGGAACTGAATCCTTGTAATGTACAGAAAATTTGCCTTACTTTTGCCCCAGAGGAAGACATTTTCTTTGTTACACTGGACGATGGACACATTCGCCCACTGCCCTGGAGGCAAACACCATCTCTATCTTCCAGGATTGTTCACTACTCAAGTATCCTTGAAAACATAGTCAGAATCTTGGCTCCCAAGCTGTTTGGAAAAGTGAGAGGCCAAAGAGAAAGAATTGTCTCCCAACAACTATAATTTGTTTCCTTTAATTAACTAACTGAGCTTTTTAAATGATAGCTTTTGTACCTAAAATGAACAGTGTGCATAACTGCCATGGATCATTGCAGGCATTTATGCTGATGATAGATACCTTACCCTTTCACTGAAAGGTGAAATGTGTCTTATCACTGACAAGCTAAAAATCCTACAAGGCAATGTCCACTATGAGTTACACTTAGAATCACTGCCTATGTTGGGAAGTCAATAGTCAGATAGTAACAATAACCTCGAATGCCGTGTCTTGTATGTATTACTGACGCTGCTGTGATGATTGGACATGATTGGAAACCTATGTGATTCCATGACCATTTCTCCCACACAGTTTAGGGATGCCAAAAATGACACTAAGTTGGCATTTGGCTGTTGGCTTTCCAAAGTTGAAGCCAAGAGCAGATTTGGGCTGAATTCTGATGCTGAAGTTGAATGTTAATGTATCCCAAACTATAACACAGAATGGTCTTATAATGGCACTCCATTCACTCAGAATAAACTGGTGTGGGGAGCTGGGGAGGGGACAGAGGGCTGGGGAAGTAGATGAGTGGGGTCGCAGTACCTGACTAAGCAAGACAAGGTTAAGGTCAAGGGACTTGAGCAAGTTGGCCCAGCTGGCAAAGGTCAGAGCCTGGGTTTCTCCCACAGCAGTCTAATTCCAACAGCCAGATGCCGAAGTGCTCTGGGGGATCTGCCATTCCAAATGGGGAGCATTCCAAGCCAGGGGAGGTAGGGCAGTGTTCAACACAGTGAAAGACAGGACAGACTCTGACCCGGCAGCGTGGCTGTTGGCTGTCAGTAGCCCTCTGCTTTGGGGGTCCCAGCTGAATGTCAGCTCTGCCTGGAGGCAGGAACTAGTGAGGACTTCCAAGCACTTAGCTCTGTGCCAAGTGTAAGGATGGCCTGGAGGAGGTATCATTATGGCTTCCCAGCTCAAAGCCTAGGGCAGAGACAAGCTAAGTGTGCCTCAAATGCATTTTCTCACATTCCCTGGGCTCCCAGCTAGACTACATTTTCCCACTCCTTGCAGCTAAGTAAGGGCATGACTGAGATTCTGCCAGTGGGGTGGGAGTGGGGGTAGGGGAGCCACTGCTAGGCCTTACAGCTTCCGGCAGGAGCCTTCGTGCTGCCACTCCTATTTCTTGGCCACCTGCAGATGATCTAGAAGACTCTGAGGCCCTAGGAGATGTTGGAGCCACCAGATGGAAAGATCTTGCGTCCCTGAGTGACATCATGAAGCACAGCCACCAACTTTTCATCATCAGGGGAACTTGACATGAGTGAGAAGGAAGTGTGTATTTGGTGAAGCCACAGAGAATTTGGTTTTTTTTTTTTACTTAATGTTATTCTTTTTAAGGTATCTCGTGTCACCCCGAATATTACAGCTCATCTGGTCAGCCCAGACTTTGATATTCCAGCCATCAGTCCACAAGCCACATTTACTAAAGCCGTGGAAGCTGCCTCCCTCTCTCCCTCTCTCTCCACTCTGAGCTGCACTGTGATTGCTGAGACATCCCTGCCACAGTCCTAGAATAGGTCCCTCTCTCTTTCCTTGGCTTTAATGCCATCTTGTCCCATGTCTTGGGTGGTGCAAGAGAAAGAGTCCATGGTTCAAATCTGTGTTTGAGTCTGTGCTCTGCCATTTATAATCATTCCAGGAATATTTACCGTGTGTCAGATACTGTTCTGTTTCCGACGTATTAACTCCCTGTGGCCTTGAGATAGGCATCACTGCTATCCTTACCCAAGGTCACACAGCCATATGTGATGGAACCAGGACTCACACCCTATCAGCCTGGCTCCAGAGCTCAGGGTACTTGTAACCACTGCCTCCCTTCCTTGCTCACTTCCCATGCACAGCCCAGTTCCACATCACTTGGTAAAGGGATCAGAGCAGCATTTCCAAATAGGCTGCCTCTAGAACCCAGAGAGTCCTACCAGGTGCTGTGTTCCCTTCTTCATGGTGGGGGCTATGTGCTACATTAAGTTGTTCTTTACTTATGGTGGGTTTTGGAATCTTCATAGAGTTTTTCTCCTGTTCTCTGTAAAGCAGGTTTCTTACCAAGGCATCCAATATACCTGTCACTTGTTCATGCGGTCTGATTAACATGCCAGGCTTTCCAATTTAGGGTCTACTGTGTTCATCTATCTACAATGTCCAGACTCTCTGCATGTCTTTGGAGTGTGTTATGATAGAGGTTGGGAGAGTGAACATAGTCCTGGAAAATACTGTTATGCACGCCTCACGAGTATGAAATGCTTCTGGTTCTCCTTCCTAATGGGGTTAGAATTACATGCATTTGCCAGATCAACAGCCACATACCATGCACCTGACACCACGTTAATCTGCTTTAGCAAAGACACCACCTCCAACATGGCAGTTGCAATTGGAGATGCTTGGTTGAGTTAGTGTTAGTTCCCTATTATTTCCTTTAGTGGGCTTGGCACTCTCCTGGCCCTGTTGTATTGTGATTAACTCTAGTCACTGGTCTGGCAGCCAGGAAGAGAGATGAGGGTAGATTCTGAGTGAGGTAGATCTCTCTTTTTTTTTTCCTTCAAGGTACAGGCCTCTGCATCATCTTCAAATGGGAGACAAATGCTAGCATTTAACAGGCAGTGGTTCTGCACGCTCATGGGGTTCAGAAAAACTCAGGGATTCTAGATTTTTAAGTGCATCCACCTACAAGTTCCCACACCTCAGGGTCCCACTCCTTCTAAAAATTTTTTTTAATGTTTTTATTTATTTTTGAGACAGAGAGAGACAGAGCATGAGCAGGGGAGGGGAAGAGAGAGAGGGAGGCACAGAATCTGAAGCAGGCTCCAGGCTCTGAGCTGTCAGCACAGAGCCCAACGCGGGGCTTGAACTCACAGACTGCGAGATCATGACCTGAGCTGAAGTCGAACACTGAACCAACTGAGCCACCCAGGTGCCTCAGGGTCCCATTCTTTCTAAGCAGGACTGTGATGCTGGCAGAGCAGAATTGCTGGAAAATCCAACCTTCTCTGAAGCTTCTCTTTTAGTTAACTCTGGGCTTGGTTCTCTACTTCCCCTGGCGTCTCTTGAAAGAGATGGAACCCCTTCTGATGTGGCCAAGGAGAACTCCTGGCTTTTACACTTCACCTTCAGTTGGTAATTAATCACGCTCAGCCTTTTAACTGCCTTTCACTAATGTATCGCTGATCGTTGGCAACACTCATCAGCCAGGGTGGTTACGATGGCCTCTTTCCCCAACTGTCACATGTCCTGGCGGTGCTTGTGCTGCATTTCTTCCCACCAGAGCCCCTCACATTTCACTGCTGGGGAGAGTTTTTCAAGCTGTGCCACTCCAGCCCGGTAGGGGGATCCTCTGAGGGGGTGAGGAAAGCAGGCCTGGGCAGAGGGAGGAGATGAGCCACCAGGCAGTGGAAACAAAGGCCCTCCCAATCCCGTGGGCGTCTCTGGAGCTGGGATGGCTCTTCCAGGTTGTTGGAATTGAGGCCAGGGACCAGTGTTGGGATGCAGGCTGCCCTGGAAGGGTGTAGCCTTGGGTGAGGTGGCTCACCTCGTCGGAGGGCCATTCCTTGCGAGGGGACTCAGCTATGTGCCATCTTCAGGTGACACGGCAGGCAGCCAAAGAATGAGCGAGTGTCTTGTTCCTGAAAGGGGCCATCTCCATGGGGCATCACATCTTCCTCTATTCATTCCCCACCTTCCATGCTTCTCAGGATGCTGGTCCGCACCAGTGACCTGAATTGCTCATCGCGATGTTGGCTCCTTCCCTCACCTTTTATGTCTATGTATGTGTGCATGTGAAGTTTTCAGAAAGAATACGCAAAACTGTTGATAACGATAGGGAACTAGGGAGCTGGAGAATACGGGTGTGGAGACAGCTTTCTTTTCACTTATACAATCTTGGTTTTGCACCATGTGCATTTGCTTATGTCTAGACACACTTTTGTCAAATAAATGAATAAAAATCCCAGGAAAGTGAAGAGCAACTGAAAAATATCATGTCATTTCTCAGGCAGTTTACAAAAATCATTATTTTATTTTATTTTATTATTATTTTTTAAATCTTTATTTATTTTTGAGAGAGAGAGAGAGTGAGAGCAGAGGAGGAACAGAGAGAAAGGGAGATGCAGAATCCAAAACAGGCTCCAGGTTCTGAGCTGTCAGCACAGAGCCCGACACGGGGCTGGAACCCACGAACCGTGAGATCATGAACTGAGCCGAAGTTGGACGCTCAACTGACTGAGCCACCCAGGTGCCCCATTTTATTTTATTTTTTAATTTATTTTTGAGAGAGAGAGAGAAAGAGAGAGAGAGGGAGTACAAGCAGGAGACAGGCAGAGAGAGAGGGAGACACAGAATCCGAAGCAGGTTCCAGGCTCCGAGCTGTCAGCACAGAGCTCAACGTGGGGCTCGAACTCGAGAACCGCGAGATCATGACCTGAGTCGAAGTCGGACGCTTAACCGACTGAGCCATCCAGCCACCCCTACAGAAATCTTTATTAACCACATTTTCCCCAGTCGTCAAAGTGTTGAATAACCATTTTAGGATCCTTCAAAAGTTTTACAAACATTTAGGAAATGCACATGTATATGCATCTTTCAAAAGGCTTTGCTCTAAAGTATCGCATTCTGTACTCTACCTTCAGTACCTCAGTCAGTCCCTCACTTTATCCACACAACCCCTTGACGTAGGTCTTATCATTACCCCAATTTTACAGGTAAGAAAAGGCCCAGAGAGGTTAAATAACAGTGGGGCATGCTGACTTTCCTCTTATCTGTGATACTAAACTGCCCCTTTTCTTTGACCCTCATACTCCCCTCCAGGGGGCAAGACAGGGATTCTCAAAGACAATTTGCTAGTAAGAAACTGAGATCCCGATGGGGAAATGACCTGGGGGAAACCAGGGCACCGCTGGGTCTTGAACCAGGGTTTTTGACTCCCAGGCTGGGCCTGTGTCTCTCCGTGTTGGGGCCCTGAGCGGGCGCAGGAGGCCTTGAAAGGAGTGACACGGTGGGCTGGAAGGCCAGTGGCCCCGGAGTCAGGAGGTCATCACCCTGCCCTGCCCTGCCCTCAGTTTCTCACACCAACCAAGGGGTCAGGGGGGAAGGGACTTTATGGCCGAGGGGATTTATGGCAGAGACAACAGTTTGTTCTCTGAGCTGCACTGGCCTGAGCCACCCAGGGAGCAGTTTTACACACACCCCTGCAGCCCCCAAATGGGGTTTCCAGCTGGAGCTCTGGGGCCCACCCCTGGGCCGGAGCCTGAGATGGCCCCATTTCCCATCTGTGCAGGAGCCCTACGGGGTCCGTCTGCTCCTGTGAACCCTCCATGAACCCCAGAGAAAGAGGGAGCGGATTGGAAGGCCCCCTGGTAGGGGCCAGACTCCTCCCAGGAGCTCAGAGCAGGGGGAGGTCAGGACCCCAGCCAGGGGAGCAACAAGTCTTCTGGGATCCCCTTGCTGCATCGATCTCCCCCTACAGAAGTCTGTTTATGGCCCTGAGGCCCCTCAGCTCAAACAGGATTGTCACCTACTCATTCCGTTGGACCCAAGCCTCTACCCTCAGTTTTCTGTTCCTTAAGCTCCAGCTGCTCATGTCTCCCAGCTGCTGAATGTCCCCCTGGAGGTTCCCCAGGGACTGCCAACACAACTTGGCCAAACTTGAACTGCCCACTGCTTCCCCTTCCTCTCCTATCAGCTTGTTCTTGGGCAGTGGTACCTCCACTTATCTTGGCTCTTGAGTCAGAAACATGGTCCTCCTTGATGGCATCATCTTCTTTCAGTCACCAAGTCCTGCCGTTGCTGCTTTTAAAATATCTCCCAAGTCTTTAGACCTCAGAATTCTCTTCCTCGAGGACCTCAGTATTTTTTGTCTTAAGGCCTCAACTGATTGGATGAGGCCCACCCACATTATGGAGGGTAATCTGCTTTACTTAAAGTCTACTGTTCAAACGTTATTCTCATCTTAAAAATATCTTTACAGCAATATCTAGATTGGTGTTTGACCACATATGTGAGTATCGTGGCCTAGCTAACTTGATACATAACATTAACCATCACAGCATGTCTGTGTTTTGGTATACCCGAATGCGGATGGGTGGCTGGCCTAGTGGATCCATGAATGATGAGTGGATGATTGGACATGTGCTTGGAGTGATGGGTAGCATCTGGTTGGTTATGCGTTTGGTGGGAGGATGGATGGGTGGATGAATCATGGAATGATCGGTTGAGTGAATAGGTAGGGGGACACATACATAGGTGGCTATGTATATAAATGGGTGACTGGTTGGGTAGTAAATAGATGGGTGGGTGGATTGGTAGGTGGTTGAATGGTTGGTTGGGTAGTTGGATGGTGTCTAGTGGGACCCGTGGGTGGATAAAGTACTGGTGTTTGCATATGTGCATGCACTGATGGACAACTGTGTGAATGCTTGGATGAGTGGATAAGTGGATTGATGGATAATTGCATGATTAAGTACATGGATTAGATGTGGCTATGGATGGATGGAAGGGTAAGTAAATGGGTGGATGGGTGTGTGAGTAAACACATTGGGCAGTGAATTTCTTTGGGAAAATGCTAAGTTGAGAAAATGCTAAAGCAAGGTCTTTACTCTGGAAGAAAGTGCCAGTAGAAGGAAAGCGACATGTCATGTACCATTCACGTGATTCATACAAGTTCCATCATTTTTCTGAGCCTCCATTTCTTCATCTAAGAAAAGGGAAAAAAACATTCTCTTACCTGGCAGTGTTCTATGATGCTCAAGTAAGATATGTATGCAAGTGTCTGGCACAGTGCCCCGAATACGGTTAAGTTCCCAAAAATGTCCATTTTCTGCATTCCTCTGCCTCTCCTCCTCCTTCCTTCTTATACTTGAGTGGTAGGTTATGATTTACAGGACAAAGTCATACTGAGGTCTTCTTTGGATGCCCCCACTCCAGCTCAACATAAACATATCCCTGACATTGCCGACATGATCCCTTGAGCCCCACACTTGGGCATAGAATACCCCCACCCTCAGCCTCTCTCATCCCACAAGGGACACTACTGGCTGAGCCTCTTGCTCCAGCCGGGATGATTTCTCTGTCCTCAGTGGACCAGAGACAACATCTGGACCTGGCTACTGCTTCTTCTCGAGTCTTCCCATGACACTCACAAATGATGAGAAACACATTTAATCCCTTTGGCAGTGGGAACATTTTCTCCTGGAGAGACGAGAGATGTGTACAAGGCCGTGCTTGTATGCTCACGCGTATACACACACACACACACACACACACACACACACGAGGTTTCTATTAGGGCCCTCAGTGGGAATAAGTTTGTGATATAGCCTAGGAGTCTGAGAAATGTGGGCTCAAATCCTGGGTCTTCCGTTTTGGGGATGTATGGTTTCAGGATGTCACTTTTCTTTTCTGAGACTTAGTGACCTTGTCTGCAAAATGAGAATACTATTGCCTGCTTCACAAGACCCTTGTGAGGAAGAATTGAAATGATTATGAACAGAGCCTGGCACATGATAAGCACGAAATAAGTACCAATTCCCATCCTCATTGGAAAAAGTCTGGCTGGGAAACTGACCTAAGGTGTGCCGGATTGGGTTACATCTATGTATTTTGAGCCCTGGTGGAATAGTCGATAAAGGAAGGCTGGTGAGTGGATGGATTGACTGATTCGTTCACTAGCTGATTTCTTTCATGTGAAATCAACTGAACTGAGGTATGACTTATGTGCCATAAAGTGCATCCACTTAAAATGAATAATCTGATGAGTTTCTACAGATGTATATACAGCACAGAAACCACCACCACAATCAAGATACAGAACGTTTCATCACTCCCAAGAGATTTTTGTACCCCTTTGCAGTCCATCCCTGTGTTTTCTAGAATTTTATGTAAATGGAAGTGGGCCGCGTGCACTCTTTTGTGTCTGACTCCTTCACTCTGATTCATAATTTGGGGATTTATCCATGGTGTCGCCTGTATCAGTAATCCATTCTTTTAAATTGCTGACTTGTATCCCACAGTATACTGCCTTTTATTTATCACTATCCCTTTTCTTTATTAATTTCTTTATCCATTAACCAAAGGCTTGCTTATTTATTATTTGTTATTTTCTCCATTCATCCATTCATCCACCCCACAAATATTTACTGTGTGTCTACTCTATGACAGGTATTGTTCTGTTATAGCACCAGAGCATATATCATGTGTCCACATTAAAGGTATATATTTAGACCAGAGGTGTTGGGGCTAGAGCAGGAAACAAAGCAGGGAATTGCTTGTACTGAAGAAAGGAGATTATATTCTATGAGACATAAGCAAATAACTATGTAATATGTCAGGCTGCGATATATGATATGAAGAGAAATAAAACAGGGTTCAGGGGGTAGGTGTTTATGGAGATGTGTGCTACTTTATATCAAGTGGTTGGAGAAGGTGCCTTAGAGCCAGCTCTGCAGATATCTGGGGGATTAAGCAGACAGAAAAAAGAGTCCGAAAGTGCAGAAATGTTGGTGTAGGTGCATATTTGGGATACTCAAAGAGCAGCAAGCCTGGAAGAGGTCTGGACTGAAGATATATATACTGGAAGTCATTGATATTCAGAGAGCATATGTAAAGGAGAAAGACTGATGAGGTCTATCCCCAAGGGAGTTGTGTAGCTGGAGGACTGAGCCCCGAGGTTCTCCACTATTTAGGGCCAGCAGGAAGAGGGCAGTGGCGAAGGAGCAGTCAGAAGGCAAGAGGGGAACCAGGAGACAGTGGGTCCAGAAGCTAGCACAAAGTAGGTTTTGAGAAGGGATCACCTGTGCCAAATGCTGCTGGGGAGTTGAGAAGCTGGGAGGAAAGGAGGATTGCAAACTGGCCACTGGCTGTGGCCACCAGAGGTCTTTGGTGGTCCAGAAATGCAGGTGTCATGGACGGCGGGCATGGTGGAAGCAAGGTCAGGAGAATGAGAAGGAAGGAGGTGGAGACAGTGAACACAGACTCCTTTGAGGCACTCTACCATAAGAGGAGAAAAGGAGCAGGGTGATCATGGGTGGGGAGTGTGGAAGTCAAGGAGTTTATTAATTTTAAGCTCGGAACGATCTGGCATGTTTTTATGCTAATGGGGTTGAGTCAGCATTTACCGAAGGCTTTCTCTTTCCAGGCACGGTGCTATTTACCCCTTCTTATTTCTCATTGGTTACGAGAGTTTTTTCCCACCCTTCACTTTGGAGTTGCTACTTTCTAGAGAGGGTAAGGGTGTCTGAACGAATCCTGAGGGCCAGAGAGTGGGTTGCGGGGAGGAGGTGGAGGAGGAGATGGGCCTGGAGGGGACAGCTCTTAGCCTGCCCAGATGGCTTTCCCTTCTTTCACCCTGGAAGGGCCAGCCAGCACCTGGGAGAAAGCAGGACTAAGTCCTCCCCAGTCCCTGGCTGAATTGAGAAAAGCATCATCTCAGCCTGGCTGAGAGGGGAGAGGAGGCCCCAGGAAGGGGAGTAGGCTGAGGCAGGCGCTGTGCCCCTCGGCGGTGCCTCCGGCTGGCTCTGGGGATGAGGTGAGCCGGCACCTGCTCTGAGGTCACCTCCTTGGACTGCGGGCCTTGGGCCAGCCCCTCCTTGTGTCCATTTCCGCCAGCTCGGAGGCCTCGGGGGCTGGGAGGACCAGGACAAGCATCTAGGAGGGGCTTCCCCGTCTTTGGATGGGATCCCACTTGGATCTGGGTTCTTTCTTCCTTTGGAGGCTGCTTGGGAGGGTGGGTGTGGAGTCCGACAGACGTGGGTGTGAATCTGGTTCCAGGACGTTTTCAAGGGAATACTGGGGTGAACCAACTTGTCCTGATTTGCCTGGGACTTTCCCATGTTTAGCACTGAAAGTTTCACATCCTGTAAAACCCCCCAGTCCCAGGCAAACCAGGCGGGTGGGTCATCCTAGAAATAAGCAGTGGATGTGCCTGAAACTCTAGGGCAAGGACTGACTCATCCAGCCTTCGAGAAGCAGTCTGGTAGAGTGAGTAAGAGCCTGGCAGTAATTCCTGCGTTGTTACCTACTAGCTGTGGGACCTGGGTTAGTAGCTTAACTTCTCTGTGCCTCAGTGTATCAATCTGTAAAATAGGAATAATCATAACTCCTATTTTATAGGATTGTTGTGAAGATTATGCATAAAACATTTAAAACTGCCTACCTCAGAGTAAGGACCCAATAAGGTGTTAGGAGTTAGCTTTTATTTATAATTATCTATGTATCTATCCATCTATCATCTATCTATCTACTGAGTTCGGGAATGAATGAGGTTACTTTGGTAAAAGTGGATATAAGGTGCTAGGGTGCCAGAGAAAGGGAGACTGATTCTATTTAGTGGGAAGCAGAGGCAACTCACAGACGAGTAATATTTGGGCAGGGTATTATAGGTTGAGTAGGAGTTTTCCAGCCAGACAAGAGTGAGGCAAAGGTATCCCAGCCAGAGGAAAAATCGCCTGTAAAAGGCATAGGAGTGTGAGAATGGCAGGTTTCTTCTCTTTCACCCCAGACACAAGCTGGTTTTAGACACTGCTCAGAAACTCAGTTATCAACGAGACCAAATCTCATGGGGGCTGGCTTGCGTATACCTGACATTGTAAATGCTCCCCCCTACCCCCACCTGGGCTATGCTTTTCAATCTATACTCCAGCATCCCATTCAGTGCCTCCTACACTGTGAGTGTTCCATAAATATTTGTCGCTCATCAGCTCTGTACCTGCTGCTGTGTTACGTGCCTTACGTCTATTAATCTTCACTATTGCTGTCTCCCATTTTAAGGATGAGAAAATTGAGATGTGAAATAAATCACTGGCTTGAACAAGGTCCAAGACCTGGTAAGTGAGGTGCTGGCATTCAGACCCAGGAATGTCTGCCTCCAGATTAAGCTTTTAGCCACTCCCTTACATATTTCTTTATTTCTTGGCACAAGGTACCTCTGGCTACAGTTCTAAGAGTAGGAGGAGGTTGATTAAACTGTAGGATCTCTGCTTCTACTCACTTAAACTCAACTCAGTAAACAAGTGGTGGTTCCCTGCTACACAAGGTGAGGCCTGTGAGCTGTAGGGACAGGCTGCTTGGGTCCACAAGCCTGGCTAGGCTTTCTAGCAGTGTGCTCCTGAGCCAGTCACTGCTCCATTATTGCTTTAGTTTCCCATCATCTTCAATGGGTAATTAAATGCGTTATCTCGTGTAAGACACACTGAGCAGTGTGCCCGGCACATGCAAGCACTCAATGCATGTTGGCCACTCTCACAGCTAACTTTATGATCATAGAGTCCCAGGCCCTGTGCGTCCATCAGACAACAGAGAGGGTGACATGTGACCCTGCCCGGGAGGAGCTCCAAGGACAACGTAAACGGATGGGGCGGGGGGCAGTGGGCTGGGTGACAGACCTACCCCTGGGAGTTATTGGCAGACGATGTCAAATGATTTAATCTACAAGGATGGGGGACAATACTTGGAACAGCAGGGCAGAGCTCAGATAAAAGGGGTTGGGGACCAAGCTCAGGGACCTTAGTACGGGCAGAGAAGGCAGCACCCCGAGTAGGATGACCAACTGACCTTCAGTCCCAGGGAAACCAGGATGTGGGATCATCCCGGCTCCAAAGGAGACTGAAGGAGCAGCCAGAGGTGGGAGGAAACCAGAGCAGGGAGGAGGTTCGAAGAAGAAGGGTGGGGTAGGGACCCTGCTGCTGGGAAGCCAGAGCACACAGTCCCTGGGCTTGGTGGCAGAGGCATCATCCTGGACCAGGTGACAGCAGCCTCTGGGAATGCGGTTGAAAGTCTGATGGCAGTGGGTTGAAGATGGGAAAGACTGGAACATTTAACGCACTGATAGGAGGGACCCAGCAGAGAAGGAGACACGGAGATTCAGGAGAGAGGGCACTGATGGCCTTCAGACTGACAGAGGAGGAGATGAGATGAGGGGAGCCGATGTGAAGAACTGGACTCTGGGGTGGCGGGTGGGCCACCATGTCCATGGTGAGGGGAGAGAAAGAGGAGAGGGGGTGGCGGGTGGGTCGGAGGAGACATAGGGATTCCCATCTGAAGGCCTCCATTTTCGTTATAAAGTCCAAGATAGCCCATCTCTTGAGGAGAAGGGGTAGGAGCCTGGGTGAGGGCAGGGATGAAGGGGGAAGGGCCGTCAGAGGGCTGACGGGGGAAAGGAATTATTGTGGGGGGAGGAAAAGCAAGCTGGCCAGAGCCGGCTCACCCTGAGGTCGCCTGGTGCAGACAGGGAAGGGGACTCCGGAGGCCATCTGCCCACCTGGGTGAGTTTCCTCAGCGAAGCCAGCTGTTTAGGGCAGAAACAGAAGAGGTGGGGGTGGGCTCATCCAGGCCTGGTTCAGCTGGGTCAGGGGGACAGAGGCTGAGGGGCTGGAAGAGGAGAGTGTGCAGGGATAGCAATGGCTCGCCGTAGGATGTGGGCTAGAGAAGAGACCCAGGGCCTCAAGTAGCCGAGCGAGGGAGGGAGGTGTTGGAGCCAGTGATGCGGGTGCGCCTGAAAACTCTTCCAGCATGGGGCGTGTGGGCAAAGGAGCCGGAAGACAGAGGGCTGTCGCGGGAGAATTCAGTGCTCGGATTCTTGATACTATCAGAGGCACTGCAGTGTCTGGTGATGATAAGTTGCGATGGCTGATTTGGAGCAGAGGAGGGGCCGTTGGTGACAGGGAAGTCCAAGGTCAGAGAGGTCAGGGCATCGTTTGGGGTGCCCGTGGGGGTGTCCAGGTGACCCAGGGCAATGGCAAGAGTTGGGGGGAGGGAGGAAGTCTTCAGTGGGTGAGGAGTGACCAAGAAACTGGTGGACAATAGTAATGGGGGTGAGGTGCAGCCGGTGGGCCTGAATCCCAAAGCAGTAGCGTGTTTAGGAAGAGGGTGCAGCAGTGAAGGTCAGAAAGTGGCCAGGGGGAACAAGGGGACGCCACCTCTACTTTCCTTCTCTGCAGAAACAGTGTCCCCTTGGGAAGGCAAGAGGGGAGAATGTCCTCCAGGGAGGGGCAGCTCTCACGGAGGGAGATGTGTTTGAGGGAGTGTGTTGTGTTTGAAGCTGGAGTTTGTGGTGGTAGGGGGGCACCATGAGAAGATTCTAGAAGGAGGGAAGGTGGGAAGCTGGGCCAGGGGGAGAGGCTGTGCAGAGAGTGTGGGGATGAGAATCCAGAGGAAGGGGCTGCCCTTCAGAGATGTGAGGCCTTGCACTGGCTCCTTCTGGTGAGGTGGGAAAGAGTGGGTACCTGGGCCCAGCAGGATTCAGCTGAGCCCTGGCAGTGTGACCAGAAGCTACAAGGCAGTGGTGGGGGTGGGTTAAACGGTACTCCTGGGAAGGGGTGAAGGGCCTTTATGCCGCCTCCCTAGGGCCCGTCCCAGCTGGCTCTGGGAGGGCACCACCCCTCCCCAGCCTGTGACCCCTGGGTCAGGGGTCTGTCTCTTCAGGAGCTGGGAGTTAGTGGCAGCCCGAGCCAGCTGCTGAGAAGGGGAGGAGGCCCCTGCAATGACCGGCTCTTTCACACCCCAAGGAAAAACAAGCCCATCTGCAAAACCCCGGAGGTGTGAGGTGGGGGCTTGGCAAACGGAGGCTCTGAGAGAGGAGCCTCCCTGTCGGTCAGTCTTCCCGCTGAGACAGTGTGGGAAGACTGGCCAGCCCCAGGCCTGCTCGAGCCCCCGCCTCCCTCCGTGGGGCCTCGGGCAGGGCCTCAGGAGAGCAGGGTAGGGCTGGGAAGCACCTGGAGGAGCAGGAAGCTTCGAGGACACTGGAGCTCAGAGGGCTGGCTGACAATGAGCACTTTGCAGGGAGTCAGGAGACCCCAGCCACTCATGCCCTCCAGTCTTCTGAGTGCCCTGGGGCTGTAGAGAGGTCCTCAATTCAGGCCTCAGTTTCCCTGGCCATCCAGCTGCGGGTGTCCGTGGCCTGGGATGCTCTCTCTGGCTGGTGAGGGCTTTTAGGCCCTCCCAATATGGGCGGAAGAGCCCAGGCAGAGGGCCTGAGTGCACGCCCGCCCTGGGCACCCGGAGCTGAGCAGGCTCAAGTTCCATTCCTGAATATCAATGAGCAGTCCCAGGAATGTCTGCCACACAGCTGGCTGTGGGCAGGCAGGCAGGCAGGCGGGCGGGGCGGGAAGGGAGGAAATGGCCCGCCAGCCGTCCCAGACCCACCTGCCCTGGGAAGCAGCGGGCAGGGCTTGTGGACAGGCAGGACAGACACTCCTGAAGCCTCGATCGTATGTGTGCTCTGTGCCTTCACACCTTTGCGTCCCAAACAAAGTCCAGAATTATGCACTGTCACTCTCCAGAACTTGCCCTTTCCCCACTGTGGGAAGAGGCAGAGTAGGATTCAATGCTGGGACTCTTCAGCTCCAAACCCACGATATTTGTGCACTGTTGCTTAGGGGATGGGGGAAAAGCTGTGAATCTGGACAGCTCGGAGGCTGCTGAGCTGAGAGCTGCATTCATTCGTTCCTTCGTTCTGCGAAGATTTACGTGCCAGGCTGGTGTTGGGTGTTGGGAAGACAGCTGTGAGCAGGCCAGGCAGGTTTTAGGGAGAAAAGGATTGCTTAGTGGGAAACCATGCCCTTTAATCATCTCTAGTCCCTAGTGGATTATCTGAACAAGCAGGTAAGACTGCACTCCTCCAAATTAGCAACAGCATTTATAAACGAATCACATCTCAGGACTGACTCTTGCATTGGCAGGAGAGGTAAAGCCTTCCGACAAGCAGACGTCAGTGACCAACTCCCAAATGTGTCAGGTCCTGGGACTGGTGCAGGAGCGGGGCATGTGTCAAGATTATTCAACAAGGCTCCCGCCACATGAAGTTCAGAGCAGCTGACAAACAACCCCACAGCCATCGCGGAGCAGACAGCTGGGACAGTGCCACCAGAGGGGCCAGGTGGGAAAGAAAGCTCCCAGGCAGGGACATTGGAACTGGGCATCGTAGCAGAGGTGAGAATCCCTCAAGGGCTAAAGTAGGGAAGGGCATTTGGGGCAGAAGAGACAGCACATGTGATAGCACGTGAGATAGCCCTGCGGGAATGTTGGCAGGACACGTGAAGCTGGGACGTGGGCCAAAACCCAGAGGGGACTCCAGGGGTGGGCAACCAAGGGGACATTTTGCTTGACCTGAGGGCTACCCCAGGCTTGTTTCCTGGCATAGAAAACTCTTCTACAAGTGTCTAATCGCTTTTGGTAAGCTGGTCAGGGCTGTCCATAAAGCAAGATGGTGTCTTGAGGCTGACTGGCCTGTCCCTTCACTGCTGCTAGGGCTGTGTCTGGGGCACAAATTGTCCATCTGCAAAGACAGAATGGAATAATGTTCTCAGGGCAAGGGGTCCAGGTAGCTGCTGGGTCCAACCTCCTTGGGCACAAAACAGCATTTGAAACCCCACCCAGACCAAACTCAACCCCAGGACCCAAGCTGAGTAACCATGAAAGTCCTTTCCCTAGTCTGTGCCTCAGTTTCCCTGTGGGCTCAGGGGTGCTCTCCAACATTCTAATAATGATGTCTCAAGAAGAGGTGGAGTTGGGTGCCCACATATATAGTTGCTGGAGAACTAGATTTTAATTAGCCATGGCTGTAATTTCTGGCCTCACTGGCCCTCTGGGGGCGGCGTGGTGAGGGCTGCATGGGCTGGTCACAATGGCTTCACTGTGAAGCCATTCCTTGGGGGAGGTCACACAGTTTGAAGCTGGCATCTGGGCATCCATGGAGTTTAGACCCTTGTCTAGAACTGGGGTGGGAAATAAAGACAGAATTGGGACTTTGCTCCTTGTTGTCCAGGGGGCACCAAGATTCAGATCCAGCCCTGGGATCCATCTATCCACCCATCTATCCACCCGTTTATCCATCCATTCATCCAATGACTAATTGTGGAGCACAGGCACATTCTAGCTTTATGATCAATAATGGACACTGAAGGTGCACTAGAAAGCATGACATAAACGCTAGAAGGCTTTCACTCTGGCAGTGGGTCTATTCCATTGAACATTTAAGGACATCCCTACTTTCTCTGTGTGCCCAGGAGTCTTAGTTTCCTTCTCCATAGAGTGGGTTTTCATGATCACCTGCAGCACTCTTGTGAGTTTCATGAGATGAGGGATGGGGAACATCCAGTGTGGCACAAGAGACTGGGTGGGAGCTGTCATCGGTATTCACTGTGGCATCAAGCCTGAGCTTCCAACTGACATGGGACGGTGGCAGAGCTGGCTGTGGAGAGTAGAAGAAAGAAGGCAATGGGGTCAGGCACAGCTGGCCAGTCCCTCAGCTTCTCAGAATCTCCATTTGTAAATCAGCGATGAAAAGGCCAACAATGCAGAGCTGGGGTGAGGATGAAAAAGGCATAAGAGGCAGTCGTGATGTTTTATGTTGGAAGCACACACTGAAATTTAACCTCCTTTCATTTCCCTTTGTCTGAGGGGATGAGCTAGGGTCATCACGACACCCAAGGGCTTTGGGGAAAATCAGGAGGCATCTTTGGTGGGCTTGGGGGTCCCTGCATTCATCCACAGGCTGTTTGGGAAGGTCCTGTGCGGGGGTGTTGGGGACATGGTGATGGACAAGACAGATGAGATCCTTGCTCTCATGGGGGCCCTAACCTGGGGGTGGGGAGGGGCAAAGAATACCAAATATATGGAACAGTTTGTGATAAGTTCCCTGAAGGAAAGTTCCAGAGAGCTGTGATAGCAGCTCAAAGGGCTGCTTGAGATGGAGAAGTCCAGGAAAGCCCCTCAAAGGAGGTGGCCTTTGAGTGGTAACCTGAAGGGCAAGAAGGAACCAGCTATTCAAAAGTTGGACAAAGAGAGCACAGCAAGTGCAAAGGCCCTAGGATTGCAAAGACTTTGGAGGCTAGAGAAAGCAAAGGAGGCCACGCGAGTCGGGGGGTTTCATGTCGAATGGGAAGAGTGTAAGATATGCAGTTGGAAAGTCAGATACAGGCTAGATCAGACAGGCAGATTAGTTTATGTAGATGGTGATGACTCATATTTCCCAGCTGAGGACACTGAGGACTCAGAGCAGTTAAGCCACCTGCCCAAAGTCAAGTTGGCAAGAGATGGAGCCCAGGTGGGTCTCAGTGTCAAACCTTGTTGAGAGGCGAGGGGCAAAACTCTCAGGTGCTCTGAGCTCCCCCCCCCCGCCCCCGCTGTTGAGGGGTGAAGGCAGGAGGGGCCCAGCCCAGGGGAGAGAACATCGTGTCTGTGGGAGAGAGTCAGAAGAGGCAGCAGCCTAAACACACGACAGACCCCGGCCAGCCCCGGCTGCCAGCACAACTGCTTGTGTGACCGCCAAGGAGCCAGATGCTGCTTCTGGAAAAAATATCTTCCTGGCTTGGCACTCCCTGGCCGGCCTGCCTGCCATGCAAGGGGAGGAGGGGGCTGCCGAGTGTGGGCCTCTGCTGCTTAGCACCCCAGAACGGCACTGCTGTGCCTTTGAAGCCAGGGCAGGAACAGGGAAGGGAGGGGGCAGGGAGGATGCAAGCAAAATATTTTCGCTAAAAATATTCTGGTCCAGGAGAAGATCTTTTTTTTCTTTTTTTCCCCTACTCTTGCTGGAAAACCAAAGCCTTATTAAAACAACACCAGAATATTTCATGTTGATATCAATTAGGCGAAGGAGAAAGAATCTTGAATTTTTCCTCCCTGCCAGTTTCACATAAAAGGAATATTCTCCCAGAGGCCAAAGGATGAAGGTTTTTAGTTTTTTCCTTTTCTGCAAAAAAATTCCTGCGATGTGGATGGAAAGTTCCTCATGTCTGAGAACTTCCTGAGAAGTTGGGGCTCTGGACCCTGAGGCCAAATTCTCCCCGTAAGCAGGGTGGCGCAGGGCAGGTGCCTGGCACCTTAAGACGGCCCTCTGAACCTGTCAGGCCTGCTCGGCACTGAGGCCCGACCTGCGTCTGCTACAAGGCTCCTGGCCAGTTGGACCATGCAGCCAATGCCCAGAAGATGGGCAGATATAAACCGAGCATTTGGCCTGTGTTTCTGGAACCCCTCATCAAAGCTTCTCAAGCAGCCTTAAGACAGGGAGTCCACTCTGAGGTGCCAGACCTGGCCAGGGCCCCTCTTTCTGGTTCAGGCTGCCCTCACAATGACCAGAAGAGAGGTGACTTATATCATCCCCAGTTTCTCTGAGAAAACAGGGGCTTAGTGTCACACAGTTGGTAAGCTGCAGTGACAAGATTTGAACCCAAGTCCTTCTAACCCTAAAATCTGTGCTCTGTTCACAGTCTGCCACTTGATGGCCCATTGGCCCAAAGACCCATCTGGTCTCCCATCAAGCATCTGGCAAGTAAGTGAGGCTCTCCTGCCTTTGGTAATATTTCAGTCCTCCAACTCCAAACCAGAGCTCCAGGAAACAATCCCTTCATCAACATTTTCTCTCCATTTTCTCCTCTGCTCCTCTTTCTGAGTTTCCCTTACGTGTGCATCAATTCATTTATTAATTTATTTCATTCAACCAACCATTCATCTATCTATCCATCCATCGGCTCACCTATCCTTCATCCATCCATCCATCCACCCACCCACCCTTCCATCCACCCATCCATCTTTTTACCCACCCATTCATCCACCCATTCATCCTGTTTGCTAAGTGCCAGGCACCAGAGACGTAGAAATGACTAGAACACAGCTCCTCAATTCCCATTCAGATTCATAGATATTAAAGGTAAAGTATAATCTTAAAAAGAATCTAATCCAGGGTGCCTGGGTGGCTGACGTGGTTGAGTGTCCAACTCTTGATTTCGGCTCATGATCCCAGGATTGTGCACTCTGGCCCTTTGTCGGGATCCATGCTGAGCGTGGAGCCTGCTTAAGATTCCCTCTCCCCCTCCCTTTCCCTCTCTCGCTCCCCCACACTTCCTTTCCCCTGCTCATGCTCTCGCTCTCTCAAAAAAAGGATCTAATCCAATTCCCCCTCCTATGTCACCCGAGTGGGAGGGAGTATTTTTATTTTATAGATGAGGAAACTATAGTCCAGGAAAAGCAATGAGACTTGCTGGGAAGTTGCCCTTTGTAGTAGAAGGGCCTTAGAGTCAAAACAGACTGGAGTTAGAGTCCTAATTCTTTGCCCTGCTAGCTGGCTGATTTTGTGCAAGTCACTGAAAGTCTTTGAATGTGGGGAAGAGCAGTAAGTGAAGTCAGAGAGGGCTTCAGGCCAGGGTGGGCTTTGTAGGCCATTGGTAAAAACTCTGGCATCTACTGTGGGTAAGAGGGCACCAGTTAAGGGCTTGACCAGCAGAGAGACAAGATTCAGATTAAAGTTCAAAAGGAGCACTGTGGCTCTCGTGTAGAGAATCACCTGTCAGGAGAGAAAAGAGGGAAGGGTACAGGCAGGGTGATGACCAGTTAGGAAGCTTCTGCAATCATCCAGGCAAGAGGGGCTATTGGTTCGGAGCAAGGGGAGAGTGGTGCAGGTGGCAAAAGCCATCGGTATCCAGTGTGAGGTGTGGGAGGAAGAGGAACATCCAGGATGACAGAGTTGCCATCACCAGAGAGGGCAAAGGCTGTGGTTGGAGCAGGTTTGGGATGGGAGATCAGAAGTTCATGTTTGGACGCACGGACTCTGAGATATCCATTAGCTTTCTAAGTGGTGATGTTGGGGAGGCAGTTAGATATGCAGTCTTGGGTCGGGAGCAGTTCTCGGCTGGAGGTAAATCTGGCTGTGTCTGGTGTCTGAATGGTGTGCGAAGCCTCGAGACTGGAAGAATCAGCGAGTGTAGACAGAGGAGATTAGGATCAACGTCTGAGCCTTGGATCCCCCATCACTAAGAGATTTTACTACTACAGCACAAGGCAAAGTGTACAGACAGGAAGAAAACATGGTCATAGGCCTCACAAAGTGTGCATTCTAAAGAGGGCAACAGACACAGAAGGAGCCAGCAAGCTCACTAGGCTAACAAGCTTCAGGAGAGGGTCAGCCAAGGGCTGTGGGAGCCCAGGTGTGACACCTTATCCAGCCCAGGGGCACCTGCAAATGTGGCCTGCCCCAGTTCTGCTGTGACAGTCACTGCCTGGCCTGGGCCTGGGTGAATGTTAGTACCCCCTTTGAACCTGCTCTCTTCCACAGGAAGGGGATGCCCAAACCCAGTCTGGAAGCTCATGTAATTCTCTTTATAGCCCTATCAGATAAGTACTATTATCCCCATTTTACACATGAGGAAACTGAGGCTCAGAGAGGGGAAACCACAGGCCCCGGGCCAAAGGCCTGACTTTAAGGATCATGCACCTAATACAAGAAAGAGAGAAAAGGGGATGCGGAAGGATGCTGAGAAAAGGGCTTGGAATCTTCACATTATGATTTGGGTCTGTCTCCTGAGGGAGAGCTCCTGGGCTTGCCAAAGTCCAAAATCGAATGCTTTCAGGGACCAGGCAGTGGACGTCAGTGAGGGATGTGGGCTGGGAGCAGGGCGTGGAGGGCACAAGCCTAGTCAGCTGTGGCCCAGAGGAAAGGTGGGCCCAGGGTTGCCAAACCTGGTTTCTAAAGAGAAGCCGGAAATCTGGATTTTTATGTGAAATTTCCCACTTTTTAAAGCAATGTTGGGTCCAAACAAAATATATCTGCATGCTGAGCTGACCTCAGGGGCCACTAGCTTCATGCTTTGGCCTTTTGGACTGGTGGTTTTAGGGTCACACGGGCCTCAGTTTCCTTATCTGTCCATCATCTCCGCGTCTCAGGGCTGTAGAGCATCATGGGACACAGCGTGTGCAGGATGCTTGGCCCGCGCTGGGCACCCCACAGATGATCCATAACTTATGGCGGCGTGTGTGTGTGTGTGTGTGTGTGTGTGTGTTGAGGGTAGGGGCTGGGGGGTTTTACTGCCTGTCCTGGCCTTACCCGGTGGCCCCTGCCAGCAGCCTGTGCACGGACCCTTCACAGACCTGCATTCTAGGTCTCCCCTTCCCCTGCCCAACCTCTCTTACAAGCATTCCCCACGGACCACTTATGGCTCTCCTGGGCAGTGGTGGCCTCTAGGCCCGAGCCTTCCTCACCAGCCTGGCTTCTTCCTCCTGCCACCTCTCCACTGCACAGGAGAGCCGTGGGGACGTCTGGATTCCTGAGGGGATGTTTTCCACATTTCTGGAAACCCACTGCGGTTTGGTTTTCCGTGGTAAAGGCCTTGGCAGGGGCTCAGTGCAGTGGAACAGCCAGTGGCTGGGAGGGGCCAGAATCAAGGAGACATTCATTGAGCGCCCACTGTGTACCAGGCGTTGGGGATTCACAGATGCTTAAAACAACCCTGCCCTCCAAGAACCTCATTATCTTGTTATGAAGACAGACTGGAAACACGAGAAGTTAAAAACAGATCTTAAAACCAAAGTCCTTGTCACTCAAGCCAGGAGCCTGCTTGCCCCTGGCTGGCTTCTCCTCTTCATCCCATCAGACGTGAAGTTCTGCTCATTGGCCCTCGTCAGCCTGAAGAATCTTCTCAGATGTGCCCCTTCCGCCTCACTTCGTTGCCAAGGCCTGGTTTGGGTTGTCACCCTCCCTCCCCTGCATGGTGGCAGCTGCCTCTTCCCGAACTCCCTGCCCGAAGCCAACCTGCCTTCAGTCCTTCCCCACATGCCCAGGAGAAAGGGCTTTCTCAAACCCAAAGCTGCTCATGTAACTTCCCCACTGAAAGCCCGCGGTGACTTCACTGTGGAGTCCAAACTACCCACGTTGGCTCACGGGCCTTGCAGGCTCTGCCCTTTCTGCCCTGGACTCTCTTACCACATCCCCCGCCACCTCTGTGCGTCAGCCACGCGTGACAGCCCCGAGTTAGCCGCGTGCCTTCTGCTTTCTCTCAGCTCCGGGCCTTTGCACACCTGGTTCCCTCATCCTGGATTGTGTTTCCACCATTGCCTCTACCAGGTGAACCGCTAGTCATTCTTCAGGGCTCAGCTTAAATGCCACTTCCTCCAGGAAGTCTTTCCCGCCCGCTTGCACCTCCAGGCTGGATTAAGTGTCTTTGTCCTGTATCCCCAGGGCTTTGCTTGTTTAATATCACTACCACTACTTACTGCTGCTATCCCTCCTCCAGACTAATACTGATGGCCAGCACAAAGCTCTCATAGGCACCGAGCATTATTCTAAGTGCTCTATACGTGTGACTCCATTTCAGCCTCTCGAATACCCTCTGAAGTAGGAATTCTTGTTGTCCACTTTACAGGTGAGAAAACGGAGGTACAGAGAAGTGGAGTAACTTGTCCAAGGTCATGTGGGTAAATAAATGGTGAAGCTGGGGTTTGTTACAGTTCACACGTCAGCCTGTTGCAAAGCCCTGTTTCCTGGTCCGTCTCCCTCACCAGACTATAAACACTGGGAGCACAAAGCCCGCCGCTGCCTATGGTTATGTCTCCACTTCACAGTATCCTGTCTGACACACAGTAGGTGCTCAATAAATTCCTGATCGAAGGAAGGCACATTAGACAATATTGGAGAACTCCACACTTGTCAGAGTGCAGGCAGCTGGACCAATTGACCGTGTCAGATTCTTGTGTTGTAGTTGAGCATTCAGGGTGCAGTCTGTCTATTTAAAACCAATTCACCAAGAAGTAAAAACAGAACTCATAGAACCCATACGCCCTCGGCCTCTGTTATCTTATTATTGATGAATTACCATAATGCGTGTGAAGCACTTGCCGGCAGAGAGTGAGTGCTTAATAAATCAGCGATAATGAGCAGTGGCTCTTGCAACCCAGAAAGGGGGCATGCCTTTCCCATTTTACGGACTAGAAGACCAAGCCTCCAGGAAGTGATGAAGTAATTTCCAAAGTGGACCCAGCCATCAAGTGAAGGAGTGGAGACTTAGAAGCTGGGGGTGCCCAGGTGACTGAATCAGTTAAGCATCAGACCCTTGGTTTCAGCTCGGGTCATAATCTCACAGGTCATGAGTTCAAGCCCTGCTTTGGACTCTGCACTGAGAGTGCAGAGCCAGCTTGGGATTCTCTCTCTCTCCCTCTCTTTCTGCCCCTCCCCCACTTGCACTGTCTGTCTGTCTGTCTGTCTCTCTCTCGCAAAATAAATAAAACTTACCAGAAAAAGAAAAACTCCAGAAGCTGGATCTCATTCCCCTGGAAACACCAGCTTCCATTTGCCTATCACCAAATTCACGAATTGTATGTACATTTACCTTTCTTTTGAGACAGTATTGTACATTTCAAATTCATATTTCTTTTGAGAGAAGAATTTCAATCCCCTTTGAGAATTTTTTTTCCAATCTGCTTTAAGGTGTCTTTTTCTAGTCTGCCCACTTTTCAACATATCTAGAATTCTTTTCTTTTAAGGCCAGGTCAGCAAGAGTGCTTCTACCTTATTTTTGGATTTCTCTAACTATCAAGTTGATGAGCTTCCTATAGGTCTCATGAGAATTATCCCCTTTGTGTATTCTTGCCTTCTTTTCGTCTCTTTGGGTTTGCTGATATTTGTGCACTATGTGAGTTTGTTAAGCAAATCGGAACCAATCTCACTTCTGTTCTAATGGCATGAAGCGGGAGTACCTTTAGGGGACAGAAGACAAGATGTGACAGGTATGTCAGGGGTGTGCCTGATGTCATGCCCTTTTATTACTTGTGATACAGAAATTGCAGAGTATTTGCCACTCATCTGTTTAAGTTTCTGCTTGTCAAAAACTATAGCTGACTTTTTTTTCATCATAAAGTACTAAAGAATCCTTGAATAATAAGATAAATAAGAACCCCCCCCCATCACTGACAGTTTCAATTACCTCTTATCAATTTATATATGTTGGGTGGTTATTTCTTTATCATCGTTTTTACTCCGTTTAATTTTTATTTTTACAAATTTGGATTCTGCTATATGTCCAGTTTGTTCCTGGTTTTTCTTCACTTAATATTATGTGATAAGCATTTTATGTGTTTGTCTTTGTCTTTATTAATACATCTTTATAAATATATCATTGTAAATCTTTATGATAGCATTTTAAGTGGCTACTATTGAAGATTTCAGTTGTTTCCACTTTTATTTTTTTATTTTTTATTTTTTTCAATATATGAAATTTATTGTCAAATTGGTTTCCATACAACACCCAGTGCTGTTTCCACTTTTAAACTATTATAAATAATTAAAGTTTGATGATTTTTTAAAGGATTGTTTTCCTAAGATAGATGCTCAGAAATAGAATGACTGAGCCAAAGGTCTTGAATACTCTTAAACTTCTGTTATATACTGTTAATATAATACATAGATTTATATACATAAATTCACATATCTACACCTGAATATCGAGTGCCCATATTACCTATCCCCATTAGCATGTGGTCTTATATCCTTTTAACCTTTAAAACTGTTAGTAATTTGACAACAGAGAATTGACATTTTCTTGTTTGAATTTGCATTTCTTTGATTTCTATTGAAGCTGAATTCTCTCTCTCCCTCTTTTTCTTTTTTTAAAACAACTGAAATACTAATGCTTTTTTTAGGTCTTTGTCATTTTTGGTTGAAAAATTTTTTCTTCAAATTTTGGGTCTTGCCATTTTCATTTTGGCCTTCTTTTTTTCTTTTTCATTTTAATATGCAGGTATATTACATTTGCTTCCCCTGTCATTTTCTCAAATGCACCTTAGCTTATGCTGTCTTTGCTTTCCAGAGGCTGGGTGGAGTCCCTTCTTGCCCTGAGGGTGAATGTCTGCACTAACCGTTCAGAGCATCTTGGTGTGTGGTTTGGGTGCAGTGACTGAGGCTGGTTTTGACTCTTTCCAGAACCACCAATGCCTGGGAGACTCCACCCTCTTGCCACCTTCTTTACCCTTTGCTTCCCACTTCTGACTGGAGGCTTATCTGTGACAAACCCTTCCGACAAATGCCACAGCACATCAGGGTCTTTGCTCTGGAGCTAGCTTCACAAAAGGCTCTTTGGAATGTCTAAATCAGGGATTTTCCTTTCGTAGGGATCATTCAGTTCTCTCAAATGATTGCCATAGACGTATGGCGTCACTCCCGCTTCCAGAAACTATGGTGTGAAAAGCTTTAGCATGCTAGAGAAAGCACCTGCCATTGACCTTTGTGCTTGGAAAATACAATATCCTTTCTTCCTTCCCTTTCCTCTCTCTTCTTCTCTTTCCTTTGGTGAATCTTGACTTAGTCTCCAAGGCTACTGACAATGGGGTCGAGCTGACTTCTGCTCAAGTGGTAAGTGGGCACCATCATTCCCAAATTGAGCACTCTACTTATGGAGCCCAGGCAGGGGATGCTGAAAACCACAGACACAACAGAAATCACCTCCAGTTGTCCCATTGCTTACCTAATCAATAATCCTAGGTGTCACCTGTAGATTAGCAGTAACCAGGGACTGTAGTGTCCTAATACAGGACATAGATGGCTCACAGTCTTTTGGCTTTAAAAGACCTGCATCATTTCTTTTTCCCTAAACCTGGTCGCACTGGTGGGATTGTTCCCTAATGGCAGTTTCACTCAGCCATCTTGGGTCTCTTAGTCTTTATATTCTCTCTAATGCCTCCTCACCTCTAACCCTACCTAAATGATCGTTGATCTTCTAGTTTATTTATCTCATCTAATCATATGAAATGGAAGATTTTGTATGGTTCACCTTAATATTTTTTAGAAATTATACAAGGGATACGGAAACATCATGACAAAATTAGAAAACAGAGGACAACATCAAGAAGGGGAAATAGGCAGATACTATCACTGGTAACATTTTGTCACATAATCTGATTGTTTCCATGCATTGCATGCACATACACTTACAAACAGAGATTATGGGAAGTGCGATCTAACTGCCTACATAAAAGTAGTTAGACATAAACCAGACTACTTTTATAAAATGTCATAATGTGATTAGCAATATGTTGTGAGTGACTTTCCTTGTCAATATAGGCACTTCTTTACTATCATTTTTAATAGCTGTAGAATATTCCATTGTGTGGTTGCAGCATAATTAAAGGTCCAGTAATTGAGAGGTTGAAGGATAGGACTCTGGGGTAGGAGAAGGATGGAAAGCATGATCAGGGGGGTAAGAGGCCAAGATGGTGTGGAGTTATGACACCAAGGCTGGAAAGACTTTTAAGATACTTTATACTGGAAGAGGCCCCGAAGGGATTTGGATGCACAAGAAAGAGCCTCTGGCTCTGGGGAGGGGCCATTGGGAAGCTTTACAAAAAGTTGGGAGCCATATTCATTTATCCATTCACTCAGTAAATGCTTATTGAACTCCCACTATGTCCTAGACATTCTAATGGGGACACCAGAGCGAAGGAGACCGACAAGGCCTTGCTTTCAAGGAGCTCCTATTGTTGTCGGGGGAGGCAGACCATAAACAAAGACAATTATTGCATATTGATAAAAGCACTAGGAAGGAAAATGAACAAGGAGCTGTGATGAAGCATAAAGAGGTACTGGAGGTGGGGTCAGGGTGATCAGATACAGCCTCCCTGAGAAGGGATATTTGAGCTGAGATCTGAATGAGTCAGGGGAGGAAAGTTCTATCTAGGCAGAAGAACCAGCAAGTACAGGGGCCAGCTCCTTGGCCAAGTGGAGTAAGTAGACTCAACTTCAGGTTTGAAACATTTCACTCACTCATTCAACCTGGTTGAGCTCCTCTCCGTTGCAGATAAGAACAGAGAAATCAGATATTACTTCTTCCTCAAGGAAGAGAGACATCTATGTATTTCATTTATTTACACATTCATTCATTGATTCATGAGTACTTATGTGCCGGATGTTAGACATTAAAAAGTAAACAAAGATGAATAAGAATTAGTTCTTTTCCTCCAGGATAGTTGTGGTCAAAAGCAAGGAAGGTGAGAGGGAGCAGCCAGAGAGAAGAAAGAGGAAGCCAGCTCAGGGTGCCCCAGCTGATCAGCATCCGGGATGGGACTGGAAGGAGGTGTCATGATTCCCTAGGCAAAATTTTGTCTGCCATGTTTTCCTGTGACCTCTACCCTTCTGTGTCAGGCCTTTGTCAATTCAAGGTTTATGCATACAGCTTCCCCCAATCCATACCTGGAAAAAGCATTAAACATTTATATCATCACAGGCCCTAGGATGAAGTCTATACATTGTTCTGGTTGCCATTCTCTCATGTTCACTGGAGGTCATAAAAATGTCTCAGTGCAAATAGGAAGCCATAGCCTTTAACAGCTGGGTGTTAATGACTACACTTGGAAAGCAGCAGAGTTGTTTCTAGATACCCCCAAATAGCACACTGGAAGTCCTGGTTGGGTTGGCTGCAACAGCGATGGGGCCATGTGGTCAGTGAGTGTGGGGTCCTGTTCATACTTGGGGTGACCAAGTAGAGTCAGCAGGGAGTGTATAATTGGCCAATGGAAGGTTCAGGAATGTGAATAAACAAGAGCTTCAGGATATATATCCTCTCCTGCTCTCATGGCACAATGGAAAGATGCTTAAGATGCTTGACATGGAATATCTCAACTTGAGTTTGAATCCTACTTTCTGCCTCTTGCTGCTGGATGGACTTTGGCATTTCACTTACTCCCTTCGAGACTCTGTTTCATTATTTGTAGAACAGGCAAGTGCCAGACATTTAGTAGCCCACCGAATACCTATGACCCCATTTTCCTTGCTAGAAAGGGTTCATCCAGGTGGTAATGTGCTTACCATGGAGGTGCATCATATTTGGTCTAAACCGGTGATTGGCTGAGGAGTTGGCATGTGACCTAGTCCAGACCAATAGGAAGTCTGGTTGGAGGTTTATGCCAAACATTTTCCTCCTTTTCCTCTCTGCCTTGAACTCCTTTGTGCAACAATGTGATAGTTGTAGCTGAAGCAATCATTTTACAACCATGAGATGATGATCCCATAATAAAAGTTTGTGCACTGGAGCGAACAGGGGAAGGATAGAAAGCTCCTGATGACAATGCTGAACTGTGGCATCAAACGTGGGACTCCTCGTTACGGGAGAGAGTCAGGCCGTTTGTCAGTCTTTGGATGTTCTGCTACTTGCACCCGAAGCATCCCTAACTGACATAAGGGATCATGGCAGCTACTTTCTACCGCTCCCGAGGGAATTAAATGACATATTGTACAAGCTGTGCCAGGCATGCTGTTGCCACTTTATTCCTGATCCTCATTGTGTGTGGTGACATCTCTTACTCCAGACTGGAGAAAGCCACACTGGAAGAGAGTGACATGTTGGCGGTGGTATTTATGGCCTCTAGAAATACTTGGAGGGGCACAAAATAGTAGAATGCAATTCGAAATAATTGTTAGCATGTGCAATAATCAGCCTTGTCTGAACCCATGTCTCTAACGGAACCTTTCTCACAATGCTGTATAAGGCACAGGGATTCTTTTAAGAGAGGATACCCCAAGTGTGGGGGATGATTAAATTGTTCCCCCTATTCATTGTAACATCCAGTGCATCCAAAGTGGTTAGCCTGGCTATTAATATGATTGCACCTGCCTTACTAGCGTTGCTTCAGGAGGGGCCATGTGGCCCCATGAGATGTATGGGGAATCTGCTGTGGGCTTTCCGGAAGACTTTTCTCCCCTCTAAGTGAGAGCCACAGAAGACCAGGGTCTCCCACTCTCCCCTCATGTGGTAGTGTCTGGTGGAGAGGCTGAAACCACTGTGGCCGTGTTACCACCAGGCTGAGGGCTACCAAGACTGAGACATGGAAGATGCCTGGAATGAACCCAGCGTTGATGGCAATCCTGAGCTGACTTAGCCTGTCTCGGAGCCTGCCCTGCACCTGGGCTTTCTAATACATGAGCTAAATATTTACTTATGGTTTATGAGTTGGGGTTTTGGGGTTTTGTTGCTGAAAGCGTTCTCCCTGATACTCTGAGTTTACTTAAGAGATTTCAGTTTACACAAAGAAAACCCAGATGTACACCCAGTTTTACAGAAGCAAGCTCTTGCAGGAAGTGAGGTAGGGCTTTGGGGAGGAAGGCAGGGCCACACGGATTGTTGTGCATTGGCCAGGAGGCACCCCCTGTGCTGTGGCTGGACAAGAAAGTTCGGCTCTATGGAAGCTGTGGGTTGGTAAAGGAATCGATGTATTCCTACTGTATGAGTCAGGGTTCTCCAGGGGGAGAGGTATTTCTTTTAAGGAAGACAATGTGGCTTACACAACCATGGAGGCTGGTGAGTCCAAAATGCTCAGAGATAAACACATCTAGGGAAGTTTCTTCTCCCCTCCCCAGGAACATTGCTGGGAAGGTTTCTAGAGAAGGGAAAATGGGTCCCAAATGGCTGAGTCATTTGACATACGACAAGCAAATGGTTAGGGCTTTCTGGGGAGGGCGCCCACATTGTCCCAGCCCATCTCCATGACCGGTGTCACCACTGAGACACCGTCCCCACCCCAGGCTTGCTTAGTTTTCAGGGATGCTTTGGATGCTCTATGGACCTTCACTCCAAAGCCACAGAGCCCGGCTACAGATGAACCGGATCCTTAGCTGGGCCAGGGCCGCGCCCCAGACTGGGAACTGAGCTGCGTTCCAGACTCTGTCCTGCTTGGCTGACGTGATTCCGCCTTCGCCCCCAAGTCTGGCCTGGCCCCTGGTTGGAGCTGGAGCGGGGAAGAGAGGTGGAGGAATGTCCTGGGGAGAGTCACCGGTCAGGCCACTTGGAAAAGTCAGGATTGCAGTCCCCCTTTTACAGATGGTCTACTGAAGACAGCAGGCCAGAAGAGACACGGCCGGAATAGGAGCCCTAGCCTGTTAGCATCTGGGGGTGGCCGTTTCTCTATCTGCCACTGTCATATCTGTGGTGGTGGTGGTTCAAACTCTTCTTTTGCTCTTGGGCAACACTGTCAAATCATTTGAAAGGAAAAAAAAAAAGCAAAGAAAGGATGGCTCGTGCTCTATTCAACCGAGCTCACATACAGCAGTCAAGAAGGCAGGTATCCTTCCCGTAGTGTTGCCTGAAGCTAGATCCTCGGCAGGCCAAGTGCCAGGCCCTTAGGAGGCAGCGGGACACAGACAGATGTGAACCTTGCCTTTGTGGAGTCCGCGGTCTGGGTCTGGCTTCCATCGGACCCCAGCCAAGCTGACTGTGGGCTCTGGTAGTGTGGCCCCCAGGGCTCTGGAGTCCCATGTTGCTTGACCTAACGTCTGGAGTCCTTAGTCCTAGGTAGGGTCACACAGCGAAGGGCAGGGCAGAAGAAAGAGGAAGAACGAACAGTTAAGTAGCCAGAACATCCAGGGACGCAGTGACCAGGAGCTTTCGTAAAAGAAGGGGGCAAAGGGGAGGAGGGGATGTATATTTAGAAATAAAGAGTCTGACTAACTTTGTGGAGAGAAGAGGGGAAAAAAGCCCGAGTCCCCGCAGTAACCTGTTTGCAGGAGCTGCCTAATTTAGCAGAAAATCACACACACTGGTCCTGGCACGGGCTCGTGGAAGGTATTTTCTCCCCAGCTTGGGTCAAGTTTCATTCATAGGTACTGTCTAAAATTAGACCCTCTGCTTTCATTTTAGTCCAAACTCCTTGCCTAGCGTAATATTTGGGAGAAACAGGCACTCCATTAAAAGTGCCTTCCTCCTCGCGGCCCCTGGCCTGGGAAGGGCTGGGCCCTGTCCTCTGCTGGCGGCCGCTGCGGCTCATAAACCCGGGTCTAAATTCAAAGCATCCGCTCTGACTGGTGACCTCTGGCTCCCAGACAAACTCATGCCTCTTCCTCCAGCTCACACCCAAGGCCTGGCCAGGTCACTGGGAGGGACCCATTTCAGACCTGTGACCTTCTGTCTGAGGGTGACTAGGAAGATGTGCTTGTTCCCCACCCTCCCCCCCTCCCCCAGCCCCAGCCCATGCAATGGGGCCTCTTGCTGGGGCTTGGCCTGTCATCTTCCTCCTTGCTGGACCCAGGGAGCCTGCCAGCTGGGTTTTTCAGTCTCGGACAAAAACAGCTTTATTGTTATTTTTTTTTCCAAATCAACATACCACCAAGGAAGGACTCATTGAAACTCGTTCATTTAATAAATGTTTACTAAGCACCTTGTATTTGGAGCCTTTCAGTTATGAGTAACAGAAATGAGAGGGCTACTGTGGGCGGTCTGGCCTTCAAGGGCTGAATTCACGCCAGGGATGGGCTGGAGTCATAGCCTGAGCCTGGGGTGGGAAACCCAGGAAGTGCTTCATAGGCTTTCAGCTCCGACACCTGCACAGGGAGGACTCCTCTTTCTCGCTTCCAATTTCAAGGTCCCAGGGAAGGGTTCTAATTGGCTTAGCTTGTATCAGGTGTTTGCCCCTCGACCAATCAATAGTGGCCAGGGGAGGGGCAATTTACTAGCCTGGCGGATTCTGCTGGAACCACAGGAATGGCATGAAGAAAAGACATTCCCAGAACTAGAGATGATTTTAACACTATGCGGTTGCTGGTCTTCAAGCGGCCTGTGGAAATGCAGAAAAGGACCTTAACCCGGGTGTGGCCAGTTAGGGAAGGCTTCCTGGAAGAGGTGATTTCTGAGGTGGGAGAGTGGCATTTAGCCAGGACCTGAGAAGGAAGGGTGTAGAATGTTGTTCAGAGAATGGCACGGCAAAGACCTCAAGGCAGGACCCAGGTGTACCAGGATAGGAATCCTGCATCCCCACTCACTGGCTGTGTTGGCCTTGGGCAACATGTCCTCTCTGAGCCTCCGTTTCCTCATCTGTGAAAGAGAATTCTAACATGTTCCTCCCCGAGGGATGAGGATTTTTTTTTAAATTTTTAAAATGTTTTTATTTCTTTTTGAGACAGAGAGAGACAGAGCATGAGCGGGGGAGGGGCAGAGAGAGAGGGAGACACAGAATCCGAAGCAGGCTCCAGGCTCTGAGCTGTCAGCACAGAGCTTGACGCGGGGCTCGAACTCATAGACTGTGAGGTCATGACCTGAGCTGAAGTTGGACGCTTAACCCACTGAGCCACCCAGGTGCCCCTCGAGTCATGAGGATTAAAGGAGTCTCTCCACGCAGTCGTGCCTGGCTCAGGGACAGCTCAGTGTGCGTCCCCTGAATCCATTACCCCTGGGCACAGGGGCCTTCTCTGGGCAGACTGTGTTCCTGCAGCTGGTTCCTTCTCCTTTGAGTCTCAGCTCCGGTATCACAGGGACATAGAGAAACTCAAAGTGAGCTTCCCTTTTAACTCCTAACGGTTATCTGGTTCCCTCGTAGTAATTTTCTCAATTTGCAATTCATTAGTTTGTCTTTTTTTCCTTTAACTGAAATATATTTGACATATAACGTTGTGCACATTTACGGTGTACAACATATTGATTTGATGCATTTCTATGTTGTGATATGTTTGCCACTGTAGTGATAATTTGCACCTCTCTCACATTACATAATTATTATTTCTTTTTCGTGGTTGGGATAATTAGGATCTAGTCTCTTTGCAAGTTTGACAGCTGTAATGCAATACTGTTCTCTGTATTCTCTCTACTGTGGGTCAGATTTCTAGGGCGTATTTACTACGTGTTGCAAGTTTGTACCTTAAAAAGTATCTCGCCTATTGTCTTGTTTCTAGTCTAGTTTATTTCTGTAACTGAAAGGCCAGTGAAGGTGAGGGTCATGCCTACCTTGTCCTCTGCACGACCCTCCTGACATCTAGGGTGCCCCAAAGGTGCTCAATCAGTATCTGCTGAATCAATGAATTTGAGAAGGGAGACATGCAGAAAGGAAGTCTTGGTACCTTCACGTGGAAGGAATGGATTTTCTTGGACATTCTCTGCCTGAGTGCAGTGTCCAGCCTCCCTCAGCAAAGTTACTGCTCTCCTGAACCCTCTGCTGAGGACCTACTAAACCCAGTTCAAAGGCGTTGGTACTTGGGGCCCTCATCCAGACCCAAAGTGTCTGGAAAACTAAGGGGGAATTCCGAGACTCCTCCAACCGGGCCTTGTAAGTTGGGAGGTGCAAGGGGCTTGGGCCTGGGGGGTCTCCCTATGACTCTAGTCCTGGAAGAGATCTCTCTGCACGGCCTGAGCACAGGCCTCATCCTCACTCACCCCCAGGTGATGAGCTCCATCCTACAGAGGAGTAAAGAGAGGGATAAGAGCAAGGCTTGGCCCATACAGCCCCACCGCAGCACCAGAGTCATGTCATGGCATCAGCCCCAGCACAAAGGCTGACCCCCACCTCCCACTGTTTATTCCCTCCTACCTTGGCCACTCTCCCTCACAGATCTCCTGCAACTTCATAGAACTACCCCCTCTGTATGCTCTCTTTTCTTTGTTCGGCTCCCTCACTATAGACTTTGAAATGGGGGTATGAGTCTAAGTAGTTTATTTGGAATGTGGTTCCAGAAAGTACTGGCAAGTAGATTGGGATCATGAGACAGGCAAGGGCAGGAGGTCAATATTGGGTGCAGTTACCAATGCAGGAAACTGAGGGTACAGCTTGCCAGATGCTGTAGAACACCTGCCCCAGCCCACCAGAGGGGCAGGAACCACCTGATGCGGGGTCCTGCCACAGGTATTAACTCCCCAGTACTCTGGCTTTATAGGAAGCCTTCCAGGGGGTGTCCTTTGGGTCAACGTGCAAGGACATCATGAGTGCTGAGGGACATCTGCTTCTCTGCTGATCACCCCAGCCCTCTGAGTGACCTCTCCAACCACCCCAAGGTTTCCACTGATTGTTTAATCCCCACTTACCCCAAGGACCCCCTCACTGATCCCTGATGGCTGACTCTTCACAGGTCCATCAACACCTGATGAATTGCCTAACCTAACCCCCCTAAGACCCTGTATGTTCTCATTTAACCTTCCATTGACCCCATTCCCTTTGCTCAACTCCTCCTCCTCCCCGCTGTATGGGAGTTTGGGATGTGAGCAGGATTGGGCTAGATGTCCTCACTGAAACAACAGGAGGGTGGGTCCACTTCCTGAACATCTCCTCCTGGGATCCTCTGTGGCTGACCAAGTGAGTCACATTCTCCACCTTCCCCCACCCGGCCCCTTCCCTGTCTCTCAGAGAGGGGCTGGCTCCCGCCCTGGCCCGGCCTGTTTCTTTCCCTTTCCCCATTGAGACAGAGGGATCTGGTAAGGCCAAGGTGACCAAAAGGGACAATGGATTTCATCCTGGATGATCCAGTGGACCCTAGAGTTGAGCTCAGTAGTCTAGCCCCTCCTTAGACCCTCCCAGGGACACAGACCCAGGTTTTCTATGTAGCTCCCCAGGTGGGGCCCCAGACTAGGCAGGGAGAACAGGGACATGGCCCCATATAGGGTACTGTGGCTGCAGCCATGCTCTAAGGAAAGCTTGTAACCTTCATGTCACAGTTGAGAAAGCAGAGGCTCAGAGAAGGTGAATGATTCACCCAAGGCCAGAGGGCCGCTGGCCAGTGTCTGACTCCAAAGCTCAGCATACTGAGTATGCTCCCAGTGCTGTGCCATTCATCACAAGAGGTGCAAAGAGGGGTGACCCACAGAGCCTGGGGCTGAGCTAAGAAATGAGCCTGGCCTCTGCCCACCATCTTTGCTGCCTGGACCTCTGATGCTGGTCCCCACCCTGGTCCTTCCTGTTTCTACTCGTGCCCTCTGTGACCCACGTGCCATGGAACAGCCAGGAGGAGCTTAAGAAAAGTAACTGTGATCATGGAACTTCCCTGTTTGCAACCTTCAATGGCTTCTCATAGCCCTGAGAATGAAGTTGGAACTTTTCACGAGGGCCTGCAAGGCTTCCCCGGCCTGGCTCCTACCTCCCCCTCTAATCTCATCTCCTGGACTCTATGCCTCACGTACTGCTTCACCACTTGGGTCCCCTGCTGGTCCCCAGACACCCTAGGTTCCTCCGTGGTAGCACGTATCTCTGCTTGGAGCTTAGCCTATTATTGTCAGGATCAGCCTGTCCTGACCCTTTAGTCTTCACTAGCTCCCACTCTTTCCACTAGGTACCATATCACCTGGCTTGATTTTCTCACCACCTGATATCCTTCCTCATTTACTCAATGGTTTACTTATTTATTGTCTCTCCCCACTAGAATGAGGGTCCGTGTGGCGCTTGACTGCTGCCTCACTGCTGTATTCCTAGTGCCTCAAGAGTGGCACATAGTGGGGACTCAAGTCAATAAGCATTTGTTGAAAGACAGACTCTTCATTTCCAAAAGCGCAGTGCTTGGAGTGTGGTGCCGTCCTGGGCAACACTGAGTGAGGTATACAGGTGCACACCTGCACACACACACACACACACACACACACTCACACACATGGCTCCAGGAGCGTGCCCACGCCCTGCCCCAACAGCTCTAGCTTCCCCTGAGTTTCAGATCCAGGGACGACACGGTGGAACTTGGGTCACCCCATCATCATTGTCATTGCTATGTCTGGAGCCTCAGAACAATTCAGGTAGCACCGCTCCAGCTGGCACTCTTTGCCCTCCTAGTTTGTCTGTCTAAGTGGGAACAAGATGTGTGTCCTTTGCCTTGCAGACGAGTCTGGCTAGGCTTGCCTAGTTGCCGGAAGCAGGCTCCAGGCTCTGAGCTGTCGGCACAGAGCCCGCTGCAGGGCTCGAACTCACGAACCGTGAGATCATGACCTGAGCCGAAATCGAGAGCCGGATGCTTCACCGACTGATCACCCAGGCACCCCAGAGGGTGCTGATCTTTCTAAAAGGGCTTCCTTCTTTGCTCCTGTCCATTCAAAATGTCACCTGGATTTTGGAAAATTGCTTTCCTGACCCATAGGTGTTGGTCTTGTGCCAGGGCCCATCCCTATTCTAGGCAGCGAGGCACTCCTGCAGGCCTAATCTGCCCAGGCAGTCTCTCTCTCTCTAAAAAAAATTTTTTTTAATGTTTATTTTTGAGAGAGAGACAGAATGTGAGTGGGGGAGAGCAGAGAGAGACAGACAGACAGACAGACACACAGATTTCGAAGCAGGCTCCAGGCTCCGAGCTGTGAGCACAGAGCCCAACGCGGGGCTCAAACTCACGAACTGTGAGATCATGGCCTGAGTCAAAGTTGGATGCTCAACCGACTGAGCCACACAGGCATCCCTGTCTCTCTCTCTCTTTAACACACACACACACACACACACACACACACACACACAATACACCTCTACCAGATATTCATCCTCAGAGACAATTCTGTCTTTTCCAAAGAGGTCAAATTTCAAATGCATGCAGTGGTCAGAAAGACGACATCACTGATACAGTAGGCCAGTTGTTGGATGATAAGCGGTAACCCCAGCCTCTGTGCTGCGAGACACAGGTGAGTGGGGACAATGGCAGGCTGGTCAGCCCGTTACCGAGGGAGCCAACCACGCGGCTCCAGCAAGCACTGCTGTGTGAAATGGGGCTCGCATCTTCTCATGCTTCAAAAGGAGCCAGAAAACCATTTTATCTTCTGAAATTTTTGAATGCTTTCATTAAAAAATGTAGACAAACCCAAATTTAAACACTATGTAGGCATAACGTAACATGTCTGCCAGCACCGACCCCTGGGGTGCCAGTCTAAGACTACTGCATGTGATCGGTAAGAAACAAAAGAAGTGTGTGTGTGTGTGTGTGTGTGTGTGTGTGTGTGTATTTGGGGGGATAGTGGAGATTTTCCTTTAGTTACAAACAGAACTTGTAATTGTATAGTTTTCCATACAATTACACTAACTGATATTATCCCCTTACACTTACGTTATTCCCAACCATGTCCTGACTGCTAGACATTGAGATTATTTCAAGGGTCTTATTACCAAAATTAGCGCCATGATGAACTTCCTTAAAGTCAGTTCTTTGCCTTCACCCATCCCTGTACATATACCTGTTACAGACCTGGCTCATACAGGTCTGTTTTGAAGACCTTTCTGAGAATAAAGAACATCTTATTTTTCTCTGTATGCTCATTGCCTGCTGGGATCATAGAAAGCATCCAGTGAATGTTCGTTGAATGAAGAAGCAGGGTCAAAAAAGAAGAAAAATCATCTTTACAAAACCATCACAGGAAATTTTCAAGTGAACTCGTCAAGTTAGTCGCTGTCAGGAAAGCGCACCTTATCGGGAAGATGTAGACCATTTCTTTGCAAAAGTCATACAACACCATTAAGTCACTGCCCTCTCTCCTGGCTTCTTCCCAACCCCATCTACATACCTAGAGCTTGTATCGTGGAACATACAGCACAATTCGAATGTCGCTGGAGTAGTCATTATGATTGAGTTCACATACTTGAGGTTTGTCCTTTACTTTTCAACTCGGATTAAAAGCAACTGGAGTCCTCAAATGATAAATGGGCAGGAAACCCACAATCTGCCTCTGGGGCACCTCCCTCCCCTTGAAGTGCCCAAGATCTCCAGGGACTTATCAGTCCCAAATAAAAGTCAGCCAACTTGGAATGGTCCTGCCCTTGTCGGACTCTGAGAGTAAGGGCCTCCTTAAAGTTTCACCCTGGCCACCTTGCTTGCCTCATATTATACTCAAAACATGAGGGTGGGCTGGAGCCAGTAGGCAGAAGCTACTACATGGGTAACCAGGAACTGGCAAGGAGGACGTTTTCTTTCCTAGCTCCAGGAGAGAAAAGGAGTGGTATAATCCCAAAGGAAGAAGGGAAAGAGTCTTGTTTTCTGAATTGTAGCTGATAAAGATCATCAACATAATTTTCAGTGATGAATGAAAGTTACTCTTTTCATAATTGGAGTTCTTCTAGATTTATATTTGATTTTTTAAAAATCTCCGTGTAGAATAATTTTGGCTTTGTTATGACTTTAAACTGAGATCCTCAAGCGTCCTGGGATCAGATAGCTCACTGGCCCCCATTCACAGAGAGAAGCCTTTCTACCTTACCTCTTCTGCAGGAGGTGGAGGTAGAATGGGAGGTCTTATCCTATAGCTGGGCAGGATTCTTTTTTTCTGTTCTCTCCTTAGGAGAGGAGAGGAGAGGAGAGGAGAGGAGAGGAGAGGAGAGGAATTGTCTAATCCCTGGCAGAGGAATTGTCTAAGTCTTCAAATGATCAATACTAACTGTGAAGGGCTTTTGACAGCGCTTTATCCCGAATGCAATGCATTTCCTGCAACATTTGTGAACATCATTTACTCAGGGTAAAGGTTGGGGATATTTTTACTTAAAGGGCAGAAGCCCGACTCAAATTGGCTTAACAGGAAAAGGAATTTATTAGTTCATATATGCAAAAGCAGTTAGGACTTCAGGCATGGCTTGATCCAGGGCATCAAGAAAGGTAATCAGGCCCCAGTTTCTTTTTCTTCATTTCGTGGCTCTGCCAAAACACACCACATCTAGTTGCAACGGTCTTGATTCTGGCTGGGTCACATACTCATCCCCGAACACATCACCATGGCCAGGGAAATGCAATATTAGAATTGGCTAGGCCCATATCACATGCCCATTTTGGGACTGGAGATGGAACCCCACATTAACCCTGTAGACCGAGTGTGGGCAACAGGATAGTTCTTTGAGAGAAATGTGTTAGGGAAGGGAGAATGGATATTGGGTAGTAAGAACAAGATGCCCACAATATCCATGGCAGTGTGTTATGCAGATTAAAAGCTTAGGCTGTTCTCTGGGATCAAATCCCAGCCCTGCCATTATTAGCCGTGTGACCCTCCAAAGCTCAGGTTTTTCATTTGGAGACCAGGGGTAATACCCGTACCTCCCTCCCAGAGTAACCAGGATTAAATGAGAAATTCCATGCAGAACGGTTAGCACTGTGCCTGAATTAGTCAGTGCTCTTTAAATGATACTGACTACTACCATTATGCATAGTTTGCATCCAGATAGAGAGACTTTTAAGTCACCATGGAAACTGTTTTTCAAAGATAAACTTCAAAAAACAAAGTAGCTTTTTTTTTTAATGTTCATTCATTTCTGAGAGAGAGAGAGAGAGAGAGAGAGAGAGAGAGAGAGAGAGAGACAGAGTACGAGCAGGGGAGGGGCCACAGAGAGAGGGAGACACAGAATCTGAAGCAGGCTCCAGGCTCTGAGCTGTCAGCCCAGAGCCAGACATGGGGCTCGAACTCACAAACTATGGGATCATGACTGGAACCGAAGTCAGACGCTTAACTGACTGAGCCACTGAGGCGCTCCAGCTTAATTTTTTTTTTTGTGATGAAAGACCTAGGAATTAGTACATATGTGGAAAACCACAAGAAAAAACAGAGAAGTGATTATCAGAAGAGTCAGGAGAGTGGTCACTGCAGAGGGAAGGGAGGGCATGTGATATGAAAGGGACACTAAGGTTTCTTGCTTTTTGGCCTGGCAGGTGACTCCGTGGACGTGTGCTTTCAACCGCACAGATGCCAAGGCTGGCCACTGTCTCCTCTTTGTCCTGGACCCACACGCATGCCACATTTCCCAGCCTCCCTTGCAGTGAACTTGGCCGTGAAACTGAGCTCTGGCCGATGGAACATGGGTGGAAGTACTTTGTGCCACTTCTGGTCCTGGCCTCTCCAACCACCCTCTCCTTTCATCTGCTGCCTGCGTGTTGATTCCCAAGGTGAGTGAGGGAGCCTGGTGATGAAGACGGGAGAGTTGCCATCATTCTGGATCCCTGAGTCACACCCGGGAGCAGGGGCTTCCCTCTCGGGCACCCCATTGCTGCTGAGGAACACCAGCTTTGACTTTACAAAGAAAGTAAGTCCTTTTGAGTAAAACCATGGAAATGCTGGTGTTTGCCTACCTCAGCAGAGTACATCATACTTCATATACTTTTCAGAGTGCAGAATAGAGCTGATAAAAAAAAAAAAAAAGTAAAGAACCAAAGAGAAAGGAAACGATGGCTAGATGGAGATTATGGAAAGAACAGGAAAACAGAAGCATCTCCCAGATTCAAAGTGTCTCCAGCTCTTATGTCTGCAGCGGGTTGCTGCTTTGGGGATGGAAACTAAAAGTTGCTTTCCTATCCATGTTTTCCTGATCTTTGTGAAGACGTCATCACACGGGCAGAAACTCGATAATTTTCCTTTCTGAATTGCTTCCGGACAGCGTGGGGCTGAAAGGGGAGGGAAAGGAATAGGAATGCTAATAACAACAGCAGAAGATGCTGTTTATTGTGTGTTTACTCCAGCCAGGAACACAGCTCAGCCCCAAACCATGGGTCTCAGGGAGTATCGTTGCTTCTGTTTAAGAGATGAGGAAACCGAGGACCTAAATCACGCACTAACCGAGGACCTAAATCAGACACCAGCACTGAGCTCCTTACCTCTCTGCAGGCTGACAAGTGAGGGTGTGTGTCAGTGCAAAGGAGGCATTAGATGAGCTGTGACATCTGCCCAGAAGTGGATGTGGCCGTGGGGAGGGTGGGTGAGGCCACGACATAGCCCTGAGGTCATTCCTCGGGCTCCCACCAACTCCAACAGGGAAGGCGTCTAAGCCCTGAAGGCTGCTTCTGTGGAGCCAGAGCTGGACCCCCCTCACCATCTTTTACCTCCTCATTCTTTTCACTCAGTCTCGGGCCGAATCCCTTATTTCTCCCTCCTTGTCACCTTCACCCAGGCAGCTCCTGACTACCTCAGCTTTCAGAAGAGTCTTTTTTTTACTAACTTCTTGATCATGTTTGCTCAAAAAAATAATAAGATTTGAAGTCTCCCATCTCCTCACCTGCTAATCCTTCCCTCTCTGTGGGAAAAGAGGCCCCAGAGCTTCCTGAGGTCCCACCCAAGGTCTTGAAGCAAATCAGTCACCCCCAAGAGAACTTTCCACATCCAGCGACCAGAGAAGGCGATGCAGTCAACAGAGGACGTCCAGAGACGTCCGTGCATACAGACGTACCTGCCTTTGACCACACAGCCCTTTCTTGGTTCCTTTTTTCTTTTTCTTTTTTTAATTTTTTTTTTTTTACATTTTATTTATTTTTGATAGAGAGACACAGAACACAAGTGGGGGAGGGGCAGAGAGAGAGGGAGACACAGAATCCGAAGCAGGCTCCAGGCTCTGAGCTGTCAGCACAAAGCCCGACGCGGGGTTTGAACTCGCGGACCGTGAGATCATGACCTGAGCCGAAGTCGGACGCTTAACCGACTGAGCCACCCAGGCGCCCCTCTTGGTTCCTTTTTTCTGTCATTTCATCAAGTAATGGGCCCCTTTATCAGACTGGGGAGAAATGGGTGACGCTGTGTCCAAATACCAAAGGCTGTTTTCTTCATTGAAAGTTAGTTGTGGGGAGGAGGCGGGCAAGTTCTTTATACTGAGGAAAATATAAAATTTTAATGTGGCCAAGTCCCCTTCATACTTCAACCAGGAGAAATCGCAATTAGAGATGGAGAATTCCAGTCCCAAACTCCGCTCTGAAAGATGTTGCAGGAGTGGGTGGGGAGGTATCGGCAACGAGGCTTGGCTCTACAATGGCAGGGTGTTGCTTCCATGTGAGTTCCACCCATCCCAGGCCACTCTGGGGAGAATATGCTGTACTTTAGCACTGGCGAGGGAGAGGGAAGCCAAAGGCACACCATAGGACAGAGTGAGGTTTTTTCCCCCAGAAAAGATATTTCAGACAAGCGAAGCCAGCACTAAAATTCCATCATCTTCCAACCTCACTCCTCACAAACGGTGACAGCCACGGACGTTTCCCCGCCAGCTGCCCCTCGGGAGGAGTCCGTGGGAAGCACTTCATCCCAGGATTTAAGAGCATGAACTCTGGAGAGACAGAGATCCGTGATCTGCCTTCAAATCTGGAATCCACTGCTTTCTAGCTATGTGACCCAAGGCAGTACTTTGACCCTTCTGCATCTCAGATGTCCCCCAAAGGTGTGAGGACCAACACTGTTAGGATACGGAATGGCTTAGAGCAGGTTTGACACTTAGTAAGCACTCCATAAATGGTGGATGCCATTGTTTTGCTGGAAGGTTGGTCTAGACAAGGGAGGAAGGGGAGGGGGAGACGAGGGAGGCGTTCCTCTCTCTCACCCGTGTTTCTGAGCCCATGCTGTCCTCTGAATCACCTACTTGGGTGTGTTGGTCTAGCTGCTGTGAGCATCTGGCCTGGGCAACAGTGGCTGGAAGACTGGTCTCTGTGATCATTCTAGAAAGAGAGTCTGTGAGTCTACAGGATGAGAGGCTGGGAGTCGGGTGAGGTGGTGAAGCCCAGGAAGGGGGAAGCAGGGGGTGGGCCACTCTTCCAGGGACCTGGTGCCAAACAGCTCCCAAGGGTGAGGTTGGCAAAGCCATGGGTGCAGGAGACCTGGGAGGAGAGTCCTGGGGTCTGGGGGTGGAAATGGAGGGCCCACATGTGACCACCCTTCTTGCCCCTCCAGGGAACACTCATCTCATTGCCACCGTCCAGGGCCACCTCACTGTCTGGGATGTGTCGTGTTCCTTTGCAGAATCCCGAGTTTGCCTCCACAATAAGACCAGACAGATCCCTGCCTCGGGATGGACTTAGGTCGATGGAGCCCCGGAGTCTGACGCACCAAACATGAAGGTGCAGTGAGACCAACACTGTCGCTCAGAGGGCTCAGGCCGGATGCTCACGGCTTCCCCTCCCCACTCCTCCTCCCCCTCTTTTCCCGCTGCATCTCCCCCCTTCTCTCCTCCTCTTCTCCTTCATGCATACATCCAGCATACATGGGGAGAAGTTCAAACAGCACAGAAGGCTATATCCTCTCTGACATCCGGTCCTCAGTTTACCAGATGGCTACATAATGTTCGTTGTAGGAATGCACTATAACTTAATCAGATTGTAATTGATGACCATTTATGGTGTTTCCACTCCTGATGTCTACAAATAATGCAGAAAAGACTCTTATAATGATAATAATAATGATAGCGATTAACATTTGTTGGGCTCTTAGCAAGTACTGGGCACCATTTTATACACTTTTCTGTATTAACCTATTTAATCTTAAAAGTAAATCTAGATGGCAGGTGCTTTTATTATCATTTTATGGATAAGGAAACCAGGGTACAGAGGGATTAAATACCTTGCTCCTGTGCACACAGGAGTAATTATATCTATAGAATAAATTCCTAAAACGTGTTTTAAATTTTGATAGGTTTTACCAAATTGTCCTTGTAAGGCATGTACCAGTCTATACTCTCATCAACCTTGTATAAAAGTGCCTCCTTCCTACATATATTTCAGAAAGTAAGAGAAAGAGAGAGAATCAGATAGGAGAAAACTTGTATCTTATGATTTAATTTGCACTCCTTTTATTATAAGTAAAGTTGAGCACCTTTTTGTATGTTCAGTCATTCAGTGTTTAAGGTGAATCATTCAGATCCTTTGCTCATCTTTCTGTTAGATTGCTGACCTTCCCTTTACTACTTAAAAATTTTTTTAAAAAATGTTTATTTCTTTTTGAGAGAGAAAGAGAGACAGAGCAAGATCAGGGAAAGGGCAGAGAGAGGGAGACACAGAATCCCAAGCATGCTCCAGGCTCTGAGCTGTCAGCACAGAGCCCGATGCAGGGCTCGAACTCATGAACCACGAGATCGTGACCTGAGCCAAAGTCAGTCACTTAACCAACTGAGCCACCCAGGCATCTCAAACCCATACTACTTTATTATAAGAACTCTTTATATATTAATATTAACCTAGGCTCTTTTAAATTATTATATTTAAATTATTTTATTTAAAAATGTACTATCTGCCCTGAGTGGAGCCTACTTGAGATTCTCGCTTTCTCTCTCTGCCCCTCCACTGCTCACATGCTCTTTCTCTCTCTCCAAATAAATAATAAGCTTTAAAAAGAATAAAAATAAAAATACATTATCAAATGTATCACGCACAAAGATTACAGATAACATATATCTGATACAAAGAAGATCAATATCCAGCTACTGTCCACTCAGCTTAAGAAACAGATTTCTCCTGTGATTTCTCCTGCATCCCTGTCAACCCTCACCCCCAAACTCCAAGAAACTATTATCCTTAATTTTGTGCCTATTATTTATTATTTCTCTTCTTTGCCATTTTACCACATATGTATATATTCTTTAAAAATACATTGTTTAGTTTTGCCTGATTTTAAACTTCATCTAAATCGAATTCTACTGCATGACTTTCTTCTCTTACGCTCTTTATGATTCTGAGAGGCATCCATATTCATGCACAGAAACTGTGGGTCATTAATTACAAATGCTGTTGAGTGCCTTATGGTTATACAATTTATATGGGAAAAGTAAAACCCACCAGCAGTTTATGAGAATTTCCATGACTATGTTCTCACCAACATTGGTCAGTGTAAGGCTCCGATGGGTGTAGCATGGTATTTCATCAGGATTGTAGTTGGCATTTCTAAGATTATTGAGGTTGAGCATATCTTCATATTCTATGGGCCATTGATTTTCCCTCTTCTCTGAAGAGGTTATGATTTTTATCCATTTCCTATTGTGCAACTTGTCTTCTTATTGGTGTTCTTTATATATTCTGGATATTCTTTTGTCAGTTAGATGTGTTGTAAATACATTCAATTTGTGATTTGCCTTTTCATCTTACTTACGGTATCATTTTACAAACAGATATTCTTAATTTTTTTAAGTTTATTTAAACTTGCACTTTCAGTGCAAGGAGCCTGATGAAGGGGCTCAAACACGTGAACTGTGAGATCATGACCTGAGCTGAAATCAGGAGTCAGACGCTCAACTGACTGAGCCATCGTTACTCCCAGATGTTCTTAATTTTAACATACTTGATTTTATTAATCTTTAATGATTTTTACTTTTTGCATCTTATTTGAGGAATCCTTCCGTTCTCCAAAGTCATAATAGTATTCCCCTAAGTTGGTTTTTACAGTTAAGACTTTAATCTACCTGAAGTTTATTTTTGTGATGTTATGAAATAGGAATCCAATTTCATTCTTTTGCCATATGGATAGATAATAGTCCCAGTACCAATGTCCATCTTTTATCACCTATCTTCAGTGCCACTCTGGCATAAACCCAGTGCCCTTATTTGCACAAGTCTGATTCTGGGCTGTTTATTCTTTTATATTGGTCTGTTTTTTTGGTCTATTCCTGTACCTATAACACTTTCTTACTTGTCACAGATGTTTAGCCCTGCCTTTTCTTGGTAAGAAGATTTTAAACTATTGACTTGATTATTCGGTGGTCATTAGGTTACTTCATTTTCTATTTTACTCTTGAGTCAGTTTTAATAGTTATATTATCTGAGGAATTTGTTCCTTTGTTAAAGTTTTCAAATCAATTGGCAAAGTTTTTTTTTAACAATATCTTTGGATTATCAATTTAATATCATCTGTATTTGTGTTTATGTATCTTTTTCATTCTTAATATTATTTATTGCCCCATTTTTTCTTTCGATTAGTGTAGCTAGTGATTTGTCTATTAGCCTTTTCAAAGAAAAAACTTTTGGCCTTACCGATCCTTTTTATTATATGCTTTATTTTTCATTAATTTCTCTTCTTATTATTATATCCTTTATTTTAATGGGGGAGGGCTGTGCTCTTAAATGTTTAGCTTTTTAATGTTATAGAAATTGTATTATGATTTAGCTTTAAGCATTTAAAAATTTAAATATATCACTGTTTCTTAGATCAAGGAGTTGTTTAGAAATTTATTTTATTTAAAAAAAATTTTTTTTTTAACGTTTATTTTTGAGACAGAGAGAGACAGAGCATGAATGGGGGAGGGGCAGAGACAGAGGGAGACACAGAATCGGAAGCAGGCTCCAGGCTCTGAGCCATCAGCCCAGAGCCCGACGCGGGGCTCGAACTCACGGACTCACACACGTGAGATCATGACCTGAGCTGAAGTCGGCCGCTTAACCAACTGAGCCACCCAGGCGCCCCTAGAAATTTATTTTAAATGTCCAGTTGGTTGCTCCAGAAATTGTAGCATGCAGATTGAACTAAATAAGATAGAAAGTTAATTAATATCTCTGCCTTCCTACTAAACAATAAAATAATCTTCAAATGCTGTAATTCTAATTATGTTCTCCTAAAATGTTATTTTGATCATTATCGTTGTTCTAGTTTGTTTCTCCGCCAAACTAGATACATATTGTGTTTGTTGCATAAAAATGTATGTGTGGATTTAGCCCACATTTACCTTTTCCCTTATTTTACATTCCTGCTCACATTTCAAAATTTTCTTGTGAGATAATTATCATTTTCTCAGAAAACCATTCTTTGGAACTCTCTTGATGGTAAGTCCTCCTATTTCTTGTGTCTGATTTTTTTTTTTTTTTTGTCCTGAGTGTTCATATTTACAGGGAATTGTTGATTATGGTTTACATTTCAATATCACTTTAAAATCTAATCAATAATCTCTGCCTATGAAGACGATCTTATTGAGGTATAATTAACATAATAAAGTGCACAGATTGTCTCATGTACAATGCTAAATGGAAGTGTTAAAAACCAACATCCTTGGTTTGTTCCTGATCTAAGGGAGAAAAGATTCAGTTTTTCTGGATTAAGTATGATGTTAGCTGCAGGTTTTTAAATAAACATTCTTTATGAGATTGGGGGATTCCCTTCTATTCTTAGTTTGCTGAGAGTTTGTTTTGTTTTGTTTTCAATCAGGAGTAAATGTTGGATTTCTGTCAAATTCTTTTTTCTGTATCTATTGAGAAGATCAAATGGTTTTTCTTTTTAGTTTTTACTATGGTGAGTAACACTGATTACTTTTTGATATTAAGTCAACCTGTATGCCTAGGGTTAAATCCCATTTCATCATAATGCATTATTTTTTCTACATGTTGTTGGATTTGATAGGCAAAAATCTTGTTTAGAATTTTTTTTATAAATTTTTTTAAGGTTTATTCATTTTGAGAGACAGAGAGACAGAGCACGAGTAGGGGAGGGGCAGAGAGAGAGGGAGACACAGAATCCTAAGCAGAATCCAAGCTCTGAGCTGTCAGCACAGAACCTGATGTAGGGCTCAAACCCATGAACTGTGAGATCATGACCTGAGCTGAAGTCAGATGCTTAACCAACTGAGCCTCCCAGGTGCCCCTAGAATTTTTGCATCTAGATTCATGATAGATATTGGTCTGTAGGTTTTTTTATATTGTTATTTATTAGCCTAGTTTTGGCATTAGGATACTGCTGGCCTTGAAGAGTAAATTGGAAAATACTCCCTCTCTTCAATTTTCTGGAAGTGTTTGTGTATAACAGATATTATTTCTTTCTTAAATGTTCAGTAATACCAATGAAACCATCTGGAGTCTAGAGTTTTGTTTTTGGGATAATCTTTAACTGAAAAATTATTTTCTTTATGAGTTTTAGGGATATAATCTGCAGTGATGTCACTTCTCTTTGTTTCTGAAATTGGCAATTTGTATAATCTCTTCCTCTTTCCCAGTCAGTTAAGGTAGAAATTTTTAAATGTATTGATATTTTCAGGGAGCCAGGTTTTGGTTTCATTGATTTTTCTATTGTTTTTCTGTTTTATATTTCATTGATTTCTTTTTTGTTTGTTTGCTTAAAGTTTATTTGTCAGAGATTGAGAGAGAGAGAAAGAGAGAGAGAGAGAGAGAGAGAGAGCACAAGCAGGGGAGGGGCAGAGAGAGAGAGAGGAGAGAGAGAAAATCCCAAGCAGGTCCTGCACTGCTTGGAGCATGGAGCCCAATGCAGGGCTTGAACTCACAAACTGTGAGATCATGATGTGAGCTGAAGTCAGAAACTCAACCAACTGAGCCACTCAGGCACCCCTATTTCATTAATTTCTATAGTGATTTTTTATTAGTTCTTTTCTTTAGCTTTCTTTGGGTTTAATTTGTTCTTTTTTTTTTCTAGTTTCTTAAGGTAGAATCGGAGGTCATTAATTTGAGAATTTTTTCTAATAGAGGCAACTAGAGCTACATATTCCCTTATAAGTACTGATTTAGTGATAGCTTACAAATTTTGATATGTTGCCTTTTTACTTTCATTCCGTTTAAAATACTTTCTAATTCCCCTTTTGATTTTTTCTTTGACCCCTCAATTACTTAAAAACGTGTTATTTAGTTTCAAATATTTGTGGATTTTCCAGAGATCTTTGTTATTAATTTATAATTTGATTTCATTGTGGTCAGAGAACGTACTTGTATAACTAGAATCCTTTTAAGTTTATTAGGCTTGTTTTATAGCCCAGAATATGGTCTTTCTTGGTAAATGTTCCTTGTGCACTTGAAAAGAATGTGTATTCTGCTGTTGTTGGGTGGAGTGCTGTATAAATGCCAATTAGGTCAAGTTGGTTAATAGTGTTGTTCAAGTCTTCTATATCCTTACTGATTTTCTGTCTACTTATTCTATCTACTCTTGAGAGAAGAGTAATGAAATCTTTTATTATAAGGATGGATTTGTCTATTTCTCATTGTAGCTCGATTCTATCAGTTTTTTTCATGTGTTTTGAAGCTCTGTATTAGGTGTATAAACATTTGGAGTTGTTATGTCTTGATGAATTGAACTCTATCTAATTTAGCTAATAAAATGAGTTTCTTGGGGCCCCTGGATGGCTCAGGTCATGATCTTGTGGTTTGTGGGTTTGCGTCCTGCATCAGGCTCTGTGCTGATAGCTCAGAGCCTAGAGCCTGCTTTGGATTCTGTGTCTTCCTCTCTCTGCCCCTCCCCTGCTCACCCTCTGTCTCTGTCTCTGTCTCTCTCTCTGTCAAAAATAAATAAACATTAAAAAAAATTTTTTTAACTTAAAATGAGCTTCTTTTTCCCCAGTAATGCTCTTTGCCCTGAAATCTACTTTGTTTGATATTCATATAGCCATTCCAGCTTTCTTTTGATTGGGAATGACTCTTTTCTCATCTCTTTTCTCATCCTTCTACTTTCAATTTATTTTTATCTTTATATATAAAATATATTTCTTATAGGCAGGATGTAACTGTGTCTTTTCCTCTTCTTCTTCTTCTTCTTCTTCTTCTTCTTCTTCTTCTTCTTCTTCTTTAAATACAACCTAAAAATCTCTGCCCTTTATATGGGGGTTTCTAGAACATTTACATTTAATGTGATTATATAATTAGGTTTAAGTCTATCATCTTGATATTTGTTTTCCATTTTTCCCGTCTGTTGTTTTCTCTTCCCTCTTTTTCTGCCTTTTTTTGGATTGAAACTTTTTATGATTCTATTTCATCTTCTTTGTTGGATTATTAACCATAGCTCTCTGGTAACTTTAGTGGTTGTTTTAGCGTTTATAATATCATCTTTAACCTGTCACAACCTACTGTTAAATAATATTAAGCCACTTCATACAGTTTAAGAACCTTAGAGTGGTATGCTTCCATTTCTCCCCTCACAGTCTTTATGCTATTTTTACACATTTTACTAATATGTAAGATTTGAACCACTCTATACTATCATGTTTATTTTAAAACTAAATTATCACTTCAGTAAATCTTTTATATTTACCAATTGAGTGTCTTCTCTAGAGCCCTTCCTTCCTTCAAGTGGATCCAGGCTTAATTCTAGCATCATTTTCCCTCTACTCAACGAAGGACTTTTAAAGACATTTATTATTCTGTAGTTGAGTTGTGATGAACCCTTTCACTTTCTGTATGTCTGAAAAAGTCTTTATTTTGACTTTTTTTTTGGAAAGACATATTGGATAAGTATACAATTTTAGGTTATTAGGGTTTTTTTTCTTTTTAAATTTAAAGATGTTGCTCTATTGTCTCTTTGCTTGTATTGTCTTCAAAAACAGATCTGATGTCATCCTTATCTTTGAACCTCTGCATGTAAAGTGTCTTTCCCCCTGCCCTCTGGCTGCTCTTAAGGTATTTTCCTTATCACCAGTTTTGAGTAAGTTTGATTATGATATGCCTTGGTGTAGTTTTCTTCAGGTTTATTGAGATAGAAATTTGTTAAGCTTCTTAGGTCTTTGGATTTATAGTTTTCACTAAATTTAGAAAGTTTGTGGCCATTCTGTCTTCAAATATTTTTTTCTGTCTCTGTTATTCCTTCAGGTACTCCAACTACATATATATTATACCACTTGAAATTGTCCCACAGCTCACTCATACTCTTTTCATTTTTTAAGTTATTTTTTTCTCTCTATGTCTCATGGTAATAGTTTCCATTACTGTCTTCAAATACACTAATATTTCCTTCCACCATATCTAAAATACTTTTTTTTTAATTTTTTTAAAATGTTTATTTATTTTTGAGAGAGAGAAAGAGGGTGCATGTGGGGAAGGAGCAGAGAGAGAGGGAAACACAGAACCTGAAACAGGTTCCAGGCTCTGAGCTATCAGCACAGAGCCCGACTCAGGGCTTGAACCCACAAACTATAAGATCATGACATGAGCCGAAGTCAGATGCTCAACCAACTGAGCCACCCAGATGCCCCTAAAATACATTTAATCTCATTCACTATTTTTTCATCTCAGACAGTGTAGATTTCATCTCTATAAATTCATCATGATTTTTTTTTATATCTTTAATACCTTTACTTAACTTTTTGAACAACTGGAATGTAACTGTATTAGCTAATTTAATGTCCTTGTCTGTCAATTCTGAAATTTGTGTCAGTTCTTTGTCAGTTTTTATTGAGTTTTCCCTCCATTATGTATCACGTATTTTATGTCCTCTTCTTTGGATGGCTGGTAATTTTTTGTTGAAGACCAAAAATTTTGAATTTGATGTTATTGGTTGTACATTTTTACACTCCTATATTCTTGAGGGTCTTTTCTTTCTGGGATAAACTTTAGTTACTTAGAACCATTTTAACCCTTTTAGGTCTTTCTTTTATGATTTCTTAGATGGGACATGAACAGTGTTTCTTCTAAAGCTAATTATCCTCTTCTCCCACTGAAGTAAGACCCTTCTGAGTACTCTGTTCTTGAATTATGAGTTTTTTCAGTCTTTATGGTGAGAACAGTCCCTATTCCTGATTCTTTTTGAGCTCTGTGTACTGTTCCCTCTAATCCCTTTAAGTGGTTCTTTCTCTGGCCTCAAGCACTTTCCTCATACACATATGTTTATCAGTACTCTGTGGAAGACATGGAGAGGTCCCTCTGCAGAACTCCAGTGTTCCTCCTCCATGTAACTGTCTCCTCTCTAATACTCTATCCATCAAACTCTAGGTACCTTTGCTTGGGTTCTTAGCTCTGTCTCCTCAGCTCAAGGAATGTTTTGGGCTTGTCCGAGTTTCTCTGGCAACACCCTCAGGGCATAAATAAGACAAATATATGGTCATTCTATATATTTTCCATCTCTCAGGAATCACCATCGCCTGTTCCAGATGTTCATTTCATCTTGAAAACAGTTTTAACATATTGATGTTCCAGTGGGAAGGTAAATACAGTTCCTGTTACTCCATCTTGGCCAAAAGCAGAAGTCTTTTAAATGGAGCTGTTAGCCTATTTACATTTGGTATAATTATTAATATGGTTGGGCTTAAATGTAACATATTGCTATTTGTTTTCTATTTTTATCTGGTTTTTTGTTCCTTTGATTTTCTTTTCTTGCATTTAAAAAATTAATCAAGGGCTTTTAACTATTCTTCTAAATACCCTCTGTTGGTCTTTCAGCTCTGCATTTTTACTTTATTATTTTTTTGTTTGCTCTAGACATTGAAACATGCATCCTTAATTTATCACAATATATCTTCAATTAATAATATAAAACTTCATATTTAAGCTAAAACTCTACAAAAGTACACTTCCATTAACCCTCTCTTGTCGTCAACACTATTATTTTTTTTGTATTTTACTTTTGTTATATATTATAAACCTTACCACACATTCTTTCACTGACACTCTCAGTTGTCTTTCAAAAATTAAGCAAAGAGAAAAAATAGACTTTTGTTTTTACCTTCATGTTTATTTTTTCTGGCGCTTTCAATTCTTTCTCATAGATTCAACTTTTTATCTAATATCATTTCTCTTCTGCCCAGAGGCCCCCCACTTTTTTTTTTAGCAACTAATTTATTTTAGGTGCATCTGGGAGCTACAAATTCTCTCACTTTTTGTTTATCTTGAGATATCATTGTTTTGCCTTCTGTTTTGAAGGATATTTTCTCCAAATATAGATTTCTAGGTTGACAGTTTTTTCACCCCAGTACTTAGAAGATTGTTCAACTTTCTTATTACTTGCATTGTGTATTACAATCAATTTCATTCTTATTCTCTTCAATATGTTTCTTTTCCTCTGGCTTTTTTTTTTAAAGATTTCATCTTTGTTTTTCAAGAATTTTACAATGACATCTTTCTTTCTTTCTTTCTTTCTTTCTTTCTTTCTTTCTTTCTTTTCTTCCTTAAATCTTGCTTGAGACTTATTGAGCTTCTTGGATCTGTATTTTTTTTTTTAAACAAATTTGGAAAAATCTTGGTCGTTAATTCTTCAAATATTTCTTAAGTCTCATTTTGTCTCTCCACTCTTTCTGGGACTTAAATTACACATATGTTAGGCTGTTTTATATTTTACAGTATTAAACATCATTATTACTGATGTTTTGTTTATTTTTATTCAATTCTTTTTCTTTCTGTTCCTCACTTTGGATAACTTCAATTTATTTGTGTTCAAGTTCACTGATCTTTTTCTCTGTATTGACTAATCCACTGTTGGGTTCATCTAATTAATTTTTTATTTCACATATTTTAGTTTCAGAGTTTACACTTTGTTATTTTTCAGAGTTTACAGTTTTCTGCAGAAATGCCCAATCTCTTTATCTTTTTGTACCTCTAAAAATTTAAACATATTTATAATAGTTGTTCTGAAGTCCTTATCTGCCAATTCCAATAACTATCCCTTCTGGATCTGTTTCTATTGGCTGTGTTTCCTCTTGGTTATAATAATATTTCGCGCTTGCTTCTTTAAATGTCTTATAAATTTTTATTGTATTCCAGATATTAGATATACAGAGCATAGAAGAGTACTTTTCTTTATTTCTCAGAGTGAAAACCCTTTCTTATGATTGACAATTAAAGTGAATGTCTAATGACTTGTCCATGTATACAAAGAGAATTTAATATTTTATCCAGCAGGTTTCAGGTGTTTGTACTGAGATAGCATTTCTGTACATTTAATCTGCCATATTGCCTGGAAATGGAGTTTGTTATTTCTTTAGATCTTTCAATAGCTCTGAGTTAAATCTTGTAGGTCTGGGAGGCATCTAGTCATATTTAGATAACTTTGCAACTCTGCACTGATCTATTTTATATTGATCTTAAATTCATCCCCTGAGGGCATTAAAAATTTTTTTAATGTCTTTATTTATTTCTGAGACAGAGAGAGACAGAGCATGAGCAGGGGAGGGGCAGAGAGAGAGGGAAACACAGAATCCGAAGCAGGCTCCAGGCTCTGAGCTGTCAGCACAGAGCCTGACGTGGGGCTCAAACTCACAGACTGTGAGATCATGACCTGAGCTGAAGTCGGACGATTAACTGACTAAGCCACCTAGGCGCCCCACTGTTTTGCTAAAGTTCTTAAGGGTACCGCAATTAAACTCCAAATGCTAACAATACTCCTCACCCCACCCCAATATAGCTCCTTGTGGACAGCTAGGCTGGACCTCAGGAAGCCAGAACTAGTAGACAAGAAAAGAAGCATGATTGTTGGCATTTAAATGATTTTGAGGCTTCTAAGTGCAGAAATAGATTCTAATATTTCCTTTATACCATATCCCCTCTAATCTTCAAAGTGAAAATTAGGGACTACCTATATCCTCCACACCACCCACAGCCTTTAGGCTGGACTGTGTGTGTGTGTGTGTGTGTGTGTGTGTATGTGTGTGCTTCATCCAGAAGCCCCACGGGGGTAAAACAGTGAAGACATCTAGTTGGAATGGATGGCATGGAATTCAATTTTGTGTCCCCAGTTGCAAGTATCCATTAGGATTCTCTGGGGACAAACTGAAATAAATTCTCAGGCCTTTCTCAAAGAGGAGATGCTGGTTTTAGATTCAGCAGGAGGCTTACGTGGGTATGTTTAGCAAACCCATCACTAACTATCCCAGAGATAATAATTTCTCACACTTGCATTTTATGCTTAGCATGACATGTCCAGGCCCATGGATCTCCTTGGATTCTTAGAACTCAGTTTTAGTTGAAGGTAAGACTGGGAAGGCTCAGTGGACTGTTTTAGAGTGGCCTTAGTGTCATCCCAAATACTGAACTTTATCCCATATTCTGCCATCTTCTGTTACTTGGTTACTCCAATGGCCCCATTGTATATCCCCCTGCCTCCAGGCCTCACCCCTCCAGTCCATTCACTACACTGACTAGGCAATCTAAAAGGCAAGTCTCTCTTTACTACTCTTCTGCTCTTTACTCTTCAATGGCTCCCCAGTGTCTTCAGAACAAACCTATAAAGCCCTTGAGGTCTGGCCTCTTTCCCCTCCTGCAGCCTCATGTGTGTTCTCCTACTCCTCCCTCAGGCGTATGTGCATGAGGCTCCTTTTTTCTGGGACACTGGCTTCCACCTCCACACACACACACACACACACACACACACACACACTCACTCATCAGGTCCCAGCTGCCGACTCACCTCCTCTCCCTGCTTCCTAAGGCTGGGTTAGGAGTGCCTCCTCTGGGCCCACAGACTCCTGAGCTCACTTCTACCACGTCGTCGTCTCCTCAACAGTGCTGAGAGGGCTCCCTGACTTGCCTGCCCCACCTCTGGAATGGGAGTGCCAGGAGGGCAGGGACTATATCCACCTTGCTCATCATTGTGTCTCTAGCTCAAGCGTAGTATCGACCCATAGGAAGCCACAGTGAGGATTCATTGCATTGACTGGGACCCGGAAGGTGTAGACTGCTTGTGTTGCATTCTTTCCACCAGTTGTTTAAGGGGTCAGCTCCCGAGCGCTTTTTGACTCTCATAGCCTAGTTCTGGGCTTGGCCCTGAGGGGCCAGATGAGGTGGATGCAAGAATAGGATATTAGCAGTTCTAAAATTTATTGGACACTTGACATGCACTACCCCATATAATCCTCACAATAACCCTATACATTTGGTACTGTTACCATCCCCATTGTACAGATGAGAGAGCTGAGGCCCAGAGAAATGAAACAATTTGTTCAAGATCACAGAGCTCAAAAGCAGTGATGCCGGGGTTCGATGCAGGAGCCAGAAGTCAGAGACTTTCTTTTGTAATGATGGCACAACAGCAACACTGAACTCCTGAAGCCACCAGGCTGCTTCTTGAGGAAGATGGAGGTGCCAGCACAGGATCCCAAGTACAGGGGACGCCCAGATAAGGGAACAGGTAAGGGCAGCCCACTGCAATGTCAGAAACCCCAGGAAGATGACGAGTTCTGGGAGAGCTGTGCAGGGCCTCTCAGGGAATGTTGGTGACCCAGGATTCCCGGAGGAGGGCAGGGAGCCCCTTCCTCCAATTTCCCTGGGAACTCGGGGCAGGAGATGATACGGAAGCCAGGCCGGAGCTCAGGGCCAGAGACTGCTGGAAAAGAGCACGGCTAAATGTCAGGGTTTAGGGCCCCAGCCAGGCCTGGCTGCTCTGTGTGAGCATCCTGCCCTGGGAGGAAGAGCAGGGAGAAAATCCACAGTAGCCCTCGGAAGAGCTTCTGAAAAGGGCCCCCAAGCCAGGAACAGGGAGAAGCTTTGGCCGCCAGGTCAGGGCGGGGCAGCCGGGCCACCCGGACACCTCTGACAGGCAATTTCCAATTTCCTATGGAATTAAACTGTAAAAGCAGAGTCCGTCACTGTCTGTTGCCTCCCTGGGAGGAGAGAAAGTTACTGTGGCAGGCTTAAGAAAGCTGGACTGTCCTTTCCCAAACAAAACAGCAACCAAAGAAGCTGGTGTTTGCAGGATGGTCTCAAAGCCCCGAGCTGTGCATCGAGATGTCAGCATCTTCTGTCTCTACCTGCTTGGGTGACCTTGGGCAAGTCCCTTCCTCTCTGTGGGCCTCAGTTTCTTCATCTAAGAAAGGAGATGTTGGACGAAATGATGCCGGAGGCCCCTTCCAGCTCTGAGATGCTAGCATTCTGTAATAAAGTTGGGTGTGGGAAAATATGAGGTCTAGGGGGACTGGGGGAAGGGGCTGGAACCGTCCTTGGTTGGAACCACTAAAGGAAGTTCTGTTCAGCCCCAGCCCCAAGGCTCCCAAATCCAGCAGCAGAACTGGGACCCACCCAGCCAAAATCAGCGAGGGGAAGCCAAAAGCATGAGTAAGGAGAGGTTGGGCCATAAACATGTCATCTGCACAAACATCCAGCCCCCTCTGGGGTCCCATTGGCCCTGCCGGGGGAGGAGACTGCTGCTGGGGCCCCCCTCAGCCACAACTCCAAGCTTACTCGCTTGGCCCGGGATTTCAGGGTGGAGGCCTGACTGCTAAGAAGGGAAACCTGGCTGTGGACGTGCCCCGAGGAGCTGTCAGGACGGGCTGGGTGAGGCGAGGGCCCAACCAAAGCCAGACAGCTGGGGGTGGCTCTCCGCTGAAGGGAGGCCTTCAATCTTGATGTAACGCAGGCCTTTCTGGGATGGTCTCCATTTCAGATCTGCTAAAGCTCCTGTTACTCCAGCCCTGACCCTTCTCCCAAGTTTTGGAAAACCAGCAGCCTAGGGGACCTCGTTTCCAGGAGCTCCACAGGCATTCAAACTCAACATTCCCCACACGCAACCCCTGGTCCTCTCCAAACGGCCTTCCCTCACAGGGTTCCCTAGCTCAGAGCTGGTGCTGTCACTCAGCCACTCGAGCTGGTGTTCCAGAAGCGATCCTTGATCCTCTTTTCCCCTCTTCGTTCACATCTAAGAGATGCCCACGTCTCGGCCATTTTACCTCTGGTGCGGTATGTGTTGGCCCCTTCCTCTTTCTCAGTCTCTCTTTCTCTCTCTCTCTCTGGACCTCGAGGACACACGATTTAACTAATGGTAATCAAGGTTTCTATATGGCCCACTTAAAAAATTGTCATTTTTAATGATGAAAACAAAAGCAAGGACTTTGACCATAACCTGCATTCCAAAGGCATCATTCCCCTGTCCCATCTCCTTGCCTTCTGCTCTCTGAGGACACTGTCCTGCATTCAGAGTTTTTTGCTCGGTTGCATTCGTTTTAAACAAAATCTTTTTTTCATCCATCTGTATTCCGAACATCTAATTTTAAGTTTTATGAACAGGTGTCTTTTGGGAGGTAATCTTTTGGAATTTACTTTTTTTTTCACTTAATGTTATATTTCCAGGCACACTAGTTTGTTTGCAAATATGGCTACAGTCATCCCTCTTCCTGCCCCACATCCCTTTTGCAAGGTGACTAGATGCACTGGGGGCATCAGGAGGTGGAGTCTCTTACCCCACTTCTTAAAACTCTCCAGCTGTCTATTTCTTTGACTAATATAATGTGGCAAAAGTGGTAATGTGCCATTTCTGAGCTTAGGCATTGAAAGTCTGTATACTCTTCCTCATTCTCCTGGAACCTTCCATCATGTGAACAAGCTAGCTTGCTGGGTGATGAGAGACATGTGGCCCAATGGACACCATCATCCTAGCTGACTCTCCACTGCTCACGGATTCATGAGGAAGCCCAGCTGGGACCAGAAGAGCTGCGCAGCTGAGTCCAGCCCCAAATGCCTACCTGCTGAATTATGAATGAAATAAGTAATGGCCGTTTAAGCCACTAAGTTTGAAATGGTTTGTTACACAGTGATCAGCGACTGATACACCAAGATTGTTGCATGTTTCTGTGGTTCATTCATTTTCACTGCTGTATAATATTCCACAGTGTGTAGCCAGTATTCTTTATTCTTTCACTCTCCTGTTGATAAGCGTTTGTGTTTCTGCTATTGTGAAAATGCCTGCATGAATTTTCTTGTGTGTATGTTCTTTAGTGAACATGTGTAAGGGATTACTTCTCTTCTCTCAACTCATAGCTACTGGGAAGCTTGAGTCCATTCTCCTCACTGTCCCAGAAGAAACTGTCAAAATGAAAAACAGATCAGGACATTCCTTGCCCCAGATCCTTCAGTGACTCTCCCCTGCCCTCAGTGTAGAGTTCAATGCCTTTATCTAGTAAGTTAAGACCCTCTGTGGCCTGGTCAGTTATCTCCTCTCTGCCAATAAGCTTGGCTACTAAGTAGCTATGAGTTCTTGGAGACAAATTGCTTCACCTCCCTGTGCCCCAGTTTTTTCTTCTGAAGAACGGGTCTAATAACAGACCGAGTCACAGGGTTATTGGAGAAGATTAATTGAATTAATACACATAAAACTTTAGAACAGTGCTTGGCACGATGCACCCCATAAATATTTGCTATTACTATTGTTATTCTTGTTTTGAAAGCAGCCAGTTGGTAAAGCTGATATTTCCGAGAGTGTTTTGCACCTCAGAGTCTTTCCCCCCGTGGGTGCCTCTGCCCAGAAAGCTTGCTCTTTCCATGTCTACCTGGTAAACTTGCCTGTCCAGACCTTGTCTGGGTGTCACTCAGTCTGACGCCTTTCCTGCTCATCTCCCACCTCCCAGTTGACTTGAACTCGCTCTCTTCTGGGCCCCATTGGCCCCTGCACACACATCTACCATTGCTCATGTCCATTCAGTGGGCCTCTTTGAGCTCAGGGACTGTGTCCCGTTCATATCTATATCCAAGAGCCTGTCACAGGGTAGATTTGGGATAAAGGTATGGTGAATGAGTAAAGGAATCAACGAATTACTGACCTTATTTCCCCTGTGCGGTCATTCACTCACCATTTGCCCACCACGTACTGGGTTCCATCCTGTGCCAGGCACTGACACGGCTCAGAGGAGATGTCTGCCTATGGAGTCTGAGGGGAGAGACTGATCCATCTGAGGACAAGCAAGGCACAGTGTGGTCTGAGCTGTGACACACATATCCTCTACCCAGAACAGGTGGAGTGGGGGGCCTGCCCTGGAGGAGCCCACCAACCATGGAGGGAAATGAGGCTTAGACCCCAAAACTGAGATGAAGCAGCCAGAATGTCCGGTGCCTTCAGGATGCTAACTGTGCACAGGATGGGAGTGCAGGGAGCCACATAGATGTGTGAGGGGCCGGAGGCCTGTGCTTCAGGCTCTGTGAGCACAGAAACCATCTCATTCACCCTGGGAGCCCAGGCCCAGCCAGGAGCTGACGCCGAGATGCTGGTCAACAGAAGTATTTGTTGAGTATGTGATGCATGAGGAGAGGGAATCTAAAGAAATAAGAACATTTCAGTCCTGCTCTGCTACATGCCGGCTAGTGACTATCCCCCAGGACACGTCCCCTTTCTGGCCTCGGATATTTTCCCAAGATCCTACCCGACTCTCAACCCTGTGATGATACAGAGTGTGACCACAGGATGCTCCTCGACTGACTGGCTTGTCTGGGCGTGCGCGCGCGTGCACACATGCCCTTGCGCATACGCAAATACACACACGTGCAGGGCACCCCCGAGTCCGCGTTGGAAATGGTAACAATAACAGCCACACATGGTCACTGTCATTCTGGGAGCACTTTCTCTTTGCTGGGCACAGAGGGCAAAGTTCTGAGCGCTTCATGCATACCATCTCATTTTACCCTTTCACAAACCACATGAGACGGGTAAGATGGATGAGATCATTGCTCCCATTTTACAGATAAGGAGGCTGAGTCTCCTGAGGTGAACTAGATGGCCCCACAGCTAGTAGTGGCCGATATGGGATAGGAAGCAGGTCTAACTCCACGTTGTTAGTCTCTCTACGTCCGCCACAGCCTCCCACAAGGGGCCTGTCCTCTGGCTCATGGGAGCACGTCTTCCTGCCACTGGAGGGCAGCTTTTGATGATGGATCCTGGCTGAGATTTCAGGGATGGTGGAGGCCAAGGTTGGGCTGGGGGGTGGAGGTCGGGTGGGAAGAGGAGCGAGGGGGGCGGGGGGACAGGGCAAGTGAGCCTCACTGCCTCTCCAAGCCGGATCTCCCATGCAAAAGATCTGGCCTGAGAGCTTTCTAGGGCTTCCATGGGAGTTTTTGGAGTTTTTGCCTTGCTTAACTGAAAGGCTTCCTGCGGTCCTCTGGACTGTTTTTTTTTTTGTTTGTTTTTTGTGTTTTTTTTTGGCTGGGCTAAGGGAGGGCAGAGGTCAGTGGACGCCCTGCCTTTGGCTCACCCTCAGGGCGGTGGATTCCCAGCGGGTCGGAGAGATCCTGAAATGGCCTCTTGCACTCAGGAGGGAGTACTGGGATATTGCGCCCCCCGCCCTCTCCCCCTCGGGCCCGCTCCAACCCTTCTCGTGCCACAGAGCAGCTTAGATATCACTTCGCGCTGGCAATCCAACCACACAAAAGGCGGCTGCAAGTTGACCTTTGAAAGGTGTTCTCTTTCTTGTAATGCACAGGGAAGAAAAAGAGAGAGAAAGAAAGAACAGAAAAATGGGCCAGACTAGGGGCTGGGTCTGTTGAGTCAAATTTCTTGACCCGCTCATCCTGATTATGCCTGAAGCCAGGCTGCCTTGAAAACATACTCAGCAGACAGACAGATCGCAGCCTCCCCTGCAGCTGCAAACTCCCCGTTCCAAGGCCCCGACTCAACAGGTCTGATGGAAGGTCTTGGATGCTGATTGCAAATCGAGTCACCCTGGCGGGGAGGGCCTTTCTGGGCCCCTGAGAGAAGGTTTGGATGGTGGGGACCTAAGATCCTGTAGCCGAAGCCCCTGTCCTCCCAGGAGAGCCGGGGAAAGTCAGGAGCGGCGGCGGCCGTCTTCACAGCCCCCAGGGCCTTGTGGAGACATCGCCTGGCTCCTCAGAGCCTGTCCCTGGAAGTGACCTGAACCCCAGGGACCCGGGCCAGGAGCAGCCTCCGCCATGATTTCTGCACACGCCCCTGCGCCTCCAGCGAGGTGTCGCTGGGGTGGGTGGGGGGGAAAGGCTTGCTCATCCAGGCCTTCGGAAACATCCTGACACGCTTTCCTCCAGGCCGGCCGAGGTTACTTTCCAAGTATTTCACTTTCCATTTCTTTTCCAGATCTGGTAACAGGGTGTTCCTGCCCTCTTCCCCTTGCTGACCTTTCTGCCGGGGGCCCTGCCCCTGCCCCTGCTGCGTTTCATCAAGGCCACACACTCTCAGGGTCCAGGCCGGATCGGTGCTCAGCCCCGCAGCAGGCAGGGGCGTGGGCGACAGGCCCTGCTTGCCCTGCAGGAGCTTACCGTGAAGCCTCAGGGACAGCCCGACAGAGGCACACAGTCGTGAAGGGGTTCACAGGCGTTGAGGCCTGGCATCCTGACTGCCGAGGCCAGCTGCCCGACACTCTGACCACCTGTGTTACCCTGGGCAAGTGTCTTGAGCTCTCTGAGTCTCAGTGTACTCATCTGTGGAATGTCACAAGGTTGAAACAAAACAAGACAACTGACATGTGTGAAGTGCAGGTGTGGGTCTGGGTTAATAAATGGCTTTTATTTTATTTTATTTTATTTTATTTTATTATTTATTTATTTATTTGAGACAGAGGGAGAGGGCACAAGTGAGTGAGGGGCAGAGAGAGAGAGAGAGAGAGAGAGAGAGAGAGAGACAGAAGCCAGGCTCACCCAAAGCAGGGCTCATGCTTACCCGATGTGGGACCTGAACTCACAAACTGTGAGATCATGACTTGGGCCAAAATCAGATGTTTAACCGACTGGGGCACCTGGGTGCCCCATAAATGGTTTTTGATGCTCCTTTGACTTTCTGAGGTAGTAGACGTCTCCTGCTAGAAATTTCTCTTTTGGGGAACGACCTCTTCTGTGTCTTTCTAGACACACAGGAAGAAGCCGAGGCACTAGAATCAGACAAAACTGGGTTTGAATTCTGACGCAACTCACTCCACCTCTCCGGGTCTCATTATAAGTGAGATATAACATAAAATGCAGATAAAAATGCCACGTTTCTCAAGGAGTGGAGGTGCAAGCCTGTGGTACAGCACGTGGCTCGAAGGACGACGGCAATCATGGTGATTCTTCTTTGGGATCAGTCTGGTGACATCGTCTCCATCCCCCATCCCTGAGGCGGCCTGGGACATTCTTGGCTGGGAAGCCACTGGTTTTTCTAAGAAGAAGAAAGTGATGCACACCTTCCACTTGCTTACCTCCATTCCCTCCCACTCACCACCACCTTTTTCCTTCCTCTGGCCACATGAGTTTTGCAGAGCAGACAGAAAGTGGGGAATGACCAAAAAAGAAGAAAGATCTGACGCCAGAGTGGGCATCTCGCAAGAGGCTCCAGACTTGCAGGACATTTACAGCCTAGATACTATGCACAACGAGAAACGCCCAGACCCCCTGGGCCCCCTTCCCCCCTACCTTGAAGTGCTGACAACGCATAAAATTAAAAGCATCGCAATGAGAATTATCACATTGTTTTTTTCTGCTTTGATAGCCTCCACAAAGCATTTTATACCGATGAATCAATATAAATGTTTCTTTACACAGACATCAGAAGCAAAAAAAAAAAAAATTTTTTTCCCTTGAAAGAAACCAACAAAACTAACAACAAGATTTGAGCTCTAGACTGTACAATAACTTAGGTAACATAGCGAGTTTGGCCTCTCCTTTTAACTGTGGCCTTGGAGGTCACTGATGTCTGCTTGCTCGGGTCACATCATCAAGCCCCCACGTCAACGTCTGCCTGCTGACTAATCAGCACTGTAAGATGAGATAATCCAGCCACAACTGCATTGCTATTGTCTCATGACTGTCCATGTATGTGCACATGTGTATAAGCATGTATATAGCACATGTGTCTCTGTAAATGTGTGTGTGTGTGTGTGTGTGTGTGTGTGTGTGTGTGTGTATTTTGTGGTTTGGTAAAGTAAAGCTTGCAAATTAGGAATAATTTATAACTAGTTACAACTCGATTATTGGCTGGGACTCCCTTTATGTTACAGCAGATGGACTTTTACGTGAAATATTTTCCCCAAGTTGCTATAGAGACATGCCAACATCTTTCTGCTGAAGCCATTCCCTGCAGGCCTGTTTGTTGTTGTGCCCGGTGCCGAATCACTTGCAGGCTGAATCACTTGCAGCCCTCACAGAGGCTGATTAAAGAGCCCGGGGGCCCTGGGAGTCTCGGGTCTCTCAGCTACTGCCACCAGGGATGGGCTGCAAAAGTCGTTAGGACTGGATGGGGGGTGGGGCTAAGCTGTAGGAAGATGCCCAGGTGAGCCAGCCAGATTCAAGGGAGAGGGCTCGTGTAGGGGAGGAAAATAACTGGGGCTCACGTGGGACCTCCTGTGTGCTACATGTGGTTCTGGGAACACATCCAGCTCGTACCTTGTCTAGTTCCTGTAGCGACCCTGTAAGGTGGGTCCTGTAATGCCATTTTTCAGGTGGGGTACATGAGGCACAGAAGAGTTAAGTGATTTGCTCGAGTTACTACTGTAGCATTCAAAGCCAGGTCTCTCTAACTCTATCATCCTACCATTAGTGTATTTCCCAAATGGGGGTGGGCTGGGATAGATGGGGTGCATTGGGAACTTAGGATCCTGGGTGAACTAAAAAGCCACAGGCTGGGCAGGGTGGCCAAATGCAGCCCCGTGCCAGTTTCTCTGGCTGTTGGAGCATCCTCAGACAAAATCCCCAGCCTCCATCACGCAACTCACAGTCCATTTGGGCAGACACACTCAGGCTTGTCTGACCAACAACATAAACATGGCCAAGCACTGAGACGCTGTGGGTCCCAACTCTTGAGCCAGGGGCTATGTATAGGAGCGCCTGCCTCCCCCTTTCCCTTCCCAGGCAAAGATAGGAGCCGAGTGATGTTTCCTAAGAGCAGGGTTTACAAAGAGGGTGGCTTGGAGTGATGACAAGGGCATGGACTTTGAAGTCCGACAGAACCACATTAGAGTCTTGACTCCACTCTTGTCCAGAGGTGGGACTTTAGGCAACTCACTCCTCCTCTCTGAGCTCTGAATTTCCTCATCTGTAAAATGGGACTTATAGTACCTACTTGGCAAGGTTAGACTCAGTTCTCCCACTAGAGTGAAAGCTCCCTACGACATGTTGGCACATAGTAGTTGCCACTTAATATATGATGAATAAATAAATACATTTTAAATATGTCTGGCATGTAATAGGTACTCAATAAGTGGTAAAACGATTTTAATTTACCATTCCTTAGACTTTTGGGGCCCTTTTCTTCATTCATATTCTTAACTTCCCTCCGTAGGCAGAGTCAAGGAGGATCCTAAGTCCCTAAGCCTCTGTCCCAAACTCTTCCAACCAATAATGGACAGAATTCTCAGAGAATACAAACAACCCAACACGTTACTATCTCAGTCCACGGAGATCTCTTCCTATGAGAGGACACAGGTCAGGATTCTTTAGATTGCAAGAACAGAAACCTAACTCACACTGTCTTAAGCTAATAAAGGAGCTAACTCACAGGAATAAAACTTTACTTCAGGTATGGATGGATCCAGATGTCCAGTCAGTTTCCATCCATTTCTTGAATTCACTCTTTTCCAGCTTGGCTTTACCTTCAAGTAGGCTCTGCCCTTGTGATGGTAGGATGACTGCCCAGCTTCAAGACTACTTCTCACCAGCTCAGCACCTCGTCCTTAAGGTTCAAATACAAGTTCTAGGACTGAATTTCACTGGGCGCGATTGGGTCACATGTGAAGCCTGATTGGATATCCATTCCAGAAGCGTGGAAGTAGAGTCAGCCCTGTCTAAGTCAACATGGCCTGAGGGCAGAGAAGGAGCATTAGTCCAAGAGTAAAATGGATGTGCTTGCCAGAAGAAGAGAAGAGGGGTGCTGAGCAGCCAGTATCTGCCACGGAGAGGGAGACAACCTAACATTATCCTAACCTTTATCCTCATGGCAATCCTGAAAGGTAGTTCTGATTTTTCTCATTTTACAGAAAATGTAAGCCCAGAGCGTGTGGGACCTTGCCTGAGGCCACACAGTGTGTCAGTGGTAGATTCAGGGTGGGAAAGCCCCAAACCTGTGTTCTTGCTGGGACTTTATAGGAGGAAGTGAGCCTTGCAGCAGGTCTGGAAGCAGCACGTGGAGGATGGGTGGGAGACACAGCCCCAGAATCCCAGCTGCAGCCAGGAGAAGCTTCCGGCCCATGCAGGGCTGTTTGTGGTTCTCATTCTCGTTTGTGCCAAGTAGCACGAGTCGTGAAACAAGCAGGTGCCTGTCTTTCTTCCTCTTTCCCGAATCCCAAAGTATATTGTGTTTCGTGTTTGAGACCCTTGCAAGCAATTTATTACTTTATTTTGGTTATCTCAGGTCAGAAATAATTTGACTTTGGCATTATTGAGTGCCCTATTTGTAAGCACCTTCTTTTATGGGATCCTTGGTGGCTCTCTTTAGGAGAAGGTCCCTACATCTTAGGTATCATAGCTCGACAGAGTTGGCATCTTCCAAGAAGGTTTCGGATGGGTGCCCCTCAAGCGAGTCCTGAAGGCCTACTGGTGTTGTTGTTCCCCAGCCCAGTCTCTCTTCAGCCCCCATTCAGTCCCAGGTCATCACCCCTCTGAAGGCTGCCCTGATAGCTTCACACCAGGGTTGTCTCTCTGTCCAACCGTGGCCCCGCTTATCTGTGCTGCACAAAGGAATGCTTAGCCACTCTGGGCGAGGTCCCAGTTGGCTGTAGTCATAATTTAGCCTGCCCTTGCGTTCATCTGTAGAATCTCGTCCTTCAAGAATCAGTTCAAAATGAAGTTTGTAAAGGGCTTTGTAAACTGCAAAGCAAGGTATGTGATAGACGTTATAAAATCAAAGATCGTTTCTCATGTTATCGTCCATCTCACCCTCGCCAGGTTATTGAAAATTGGCATATATAATCTTATACGTATACCAGTTACATACACACACACACACACACACACACACACACACACACGTTTGGCGGGTCTGTCACCCTCGTCAAACAGTAAGTTCCTAGAAGGTATGCATCGTGACTATGTCGCTCACCATTGTATCCCAGCCTACGGCATTGTTCTGGCACGGTGTTAGATACTCAGTAAACATTTGCTAAATGGATGAATGCATCAGTGGATGAGTGAGTAAGTGAGCGGGTGAAAAACATAGTCTGGCTTTCCCAACCAGACAGTAAAGCCAAGGCACTGCAACTCGGCAGATCCGGTGTCCAGTCGCTGTTCTGTTGCTTCCTAGCAACGTGACCTTGGCGGAACGACGTTTCCTGATGTTACTCATCCATTTCCTCATCCATAAAATGGGATGCCGTTTTACTGCGGAAGCTACAAGATCACCTGTGTGGATTCAATGTTTGCAATGGTAATCACTCAATACGTGTCAGGCCCCTTCTCCCTTCCGTCTTTAGAGATTCCACAATACCTACGATAGTGGGCAAATACTGAAAATTCAGTAAACGCCATTAGTTGATAGGTGGATACATTTATCAGAGTGACGGGCACAACTTGGGTGTGGGATTTCCTTTCCTGGTTGCGAGAAAACTGTGAGATCTGCAACTGAGTCAGAAATTCCCAGGGACCCCGGGAGTGATGAGAAGCTAGAATAGGGAGGGTGGCAGTGTTCGCGTGCGTGTGCATGTGTGTGCACACACGTGTGTGTTTTGTGTGTTTGCTTGGATAGGGGTAGGTTTGCACAAGGAGAGGACAATAGTTATTCAGAGTCCATTGATTCTATGTTTAAATGTTTAAGTGTATAATCAAACAGACACCGAGAAGTCCATGGAAGTTCTTGAAAAGGAGAAATGTGATGGAAATTCTCTTAGTATCTGTATGAAGGGCAGACTTGAACAGGGAGAGGCTGTGAAGGCTGTGCTAGTAATCTAGGAAAAGGGAGGGCTTACTAGTAGGCATTCAATAAACCACGTTGACATCAAAAAGTAAGGAGAGGCAAGTCTTGAAGTCTCCTTGGATCCATAAATCAAGACATATTTATTGGGTATGGAGCAAAAGAGAGGAAGGGACCAAATTTGTTTTTATTTTTCCTTCTAAAATTATAAATGTGATTTTCCATTGCAAAATAATACATCCCTATGAAAGGCTATAATTAGAAAATGAAAGGAAAAATAATCATTCCTAATCCCCAAAGCAGAACAGCATCATGACTGCATTTTATGATCCCACATCTACGACTTTAGCAGAATGAATGAGTCTGCTGTGTTCATGATGGGGATACAAGAGGAGGGTCAGAAAGCTGGTTAAGAGAGGCCATGGTTGAATTCCTTCATTTGCTAATTTGATTCAGTCACCACAAGAGAGACCTGAATAGCAAAACCACATCTTGACTTTGGGTCGGAATCTCCCAGTTTCTTCCTGCAACTCTGGACATTAACAGTGCCAGGTTACCTCCAAGCTGGTCACCAGAATCCTTTTCCTTTCTCACTGTTTAGTAGACATTTCAACTTTTTGCCTTTTTTTGCACCTGCTACTTCCTCATTGTATCTTTTGGAAACATTCTTCATTATGTGGAGTTCTCTGCAACTCGGCAGATCTGAGTTCTCTCTGACAGTTGTGTCGGTCAGTGGTTGCTTGGCTGACTTGCCCACCAGATGCCCTTGCCTTTCTAGAGATTCTTCTGTCAGTATTTGAGTAGGTTGGTTCATAGCCACTTGGTCATTCGGTCAGCTGGTTAACCAGGCTTTGGAGGAGGCAGGCAGGTTAAATTATAACCCATTGGCTCACTGACAAAACGATCCATCAGCCAGTTAGTTGGTCGGTTGGCCCACCATCGGTCCATCTGTCTATCAAAGTGGGCAGTTCGTCCATTCACTGGTGTATCAACCACTCCACTGGCTCAATCGTTACTTAATAATTCCACCAGTCTGTCAGCCAGTTGGTCAGTCTCTCCATTAGCTTGTTGGCCAGTTAGCTCTTCAGTCAGTCAGTAAGTCAGTAAGTCTGTCAGTTGTCAGTGAGTTGGTTGGGCCACACCCCTGATGTGCGCCTCCAGCTGGTGATCTCAGTCCTCACCTGAGTGGGGAGGGAATGGAGGGAGAAGCTCATTTCCTCCCTGCGGAGGTCCTTTGAAGTGCCCAGTCAATCCTTGGAAACTTTAAATCAAAAGTTATTTATGAGGTACCAGCGTGAAAACAGCCTCATCGTTCCAAATTACTAGCAGCTAACTTGAGTTTACTAATTTTCTTTCAAAAACTGTTAAAATTCAGAACCACGGTTTGCCTTCTTGCTCCCACTCCCACTCCCTGGGCCTGCCTCCTCCTTCTTTCGGCAGGAGAATTGGTTTTCAAGAGCATGTGACTTCATCAGCTGCTCCGGATGCCAACCAGAGTTGTCAAGGTCCATGAAGAGATGAGTCACCCTCCTTGCAAGGAGGCTTGTGGAGAGCCAGGCATGTTCCCAGACAGGGGCTTGCGACCCCAAGAGTGAGCCACTAGTCCTGCCTGTGGAGCTGTTTTCCACTGGGGGGCCCCTTATAGACATGATGGTTCTGGAAGGATGGGCTCCAAACAAAGGGGGCTAAAGATCTGTTTTCCTGCGGGCTCTCCTGTCTTTCTGGAGTGGAGACATAGGCTGTTTAATATTCAAAGCAGATTTCCTAATGCTTAATAGAACAAGCAGCATGCTGGGTGCCAGGACACCTGGGTTCTTGGCCGGCCCACAGCCAAGAACAGAGGAAGAAGTTGGCTTTTGGCCACCTGCTGCCTCCCTACTGGGCCCCTCTCTTTCCAGGTTTTTATAACCACTTCCCTCCCTCACCTTCACCTCAGGCTTTCTTAGTGCTCAGCTAATCTCCAGGAACTGACCCTATCCATGGGATTGAGCTGTCAAGTTCAAGTTTGACAACAGGCATTTATTAAGTGCTTATTGGGGTCAGGATCCCCTGTTCCTTCCTGCTGAGGGGACTACATCTTCATTTATTTATGCAACAGATATTTAAGGGAATTTGAATACTTGCCGCCTTCAGAGTACTGGGCTGGGTGTGGAGATAGAGTGTTGAGCAAAGCAGGCATTGTCCCACCTTCACAGAGATCAGAGTCTAGACAGATTCAGACATTAATTAAATGATGACACAAAAAAGTGCTTAGTTTACTGCGATGGGTGCTTTGATGAAAAACAATAGTGATCTATGAGAGAGACAATATGGAGGCCCAATCTGGTGGCGGTTTGTGGAGCCAGGGGGCTTTCCCAAGTAAATGACTGAATTTGAAGATTGAAAATTACTGAGGCAAGGAAAGGATCATCTCAAGTAGAGGGGACAGCCTGTGACAAGGCCCTGTACAAAGAGGGAACCTGGACCATCAAGGCCCTGAAAGAAGGTCCCTTGTAGCTATAGCCAAAGTCGGGGGAAGAGTGTGGAGATAAGTGCAGAGAGAGACATCCATTATTCTTCATTCATGATTCCATTCATTCGTACATGCATTCATCTTGCCGTTCATTCATGCGTGCATTCAATAAATATTTACTGAATGCCTAACTCTGCTTCTGCTTTCTTTCAGAGTTCACTGATTGCAAGCAACAGAAGCCAGGGCTACTCAAGCGTTGGCTGGGTAGCCATTGAAAGTATGCTGAAGGATCATAAAATTGGTGGAATGTGGGAGGAACAGGCTCAGAGAGGAAGGTTGTCTGGCATCTCTGGGCGTCTCTGGGAGCCATGGTAATCTTGCAGCAGGCGCTGTAAACTCAGCCACAGCTATAGTGAGTGTCTTCCAGCCATCTTTCTTTCCTTGTAGTATCAAGATCCAAAGCCCGAATAGGGAGTTCGGTCTAGCTGCCATAACCTGTCCCAAACCATACCAGGTCTATGAGAAAAAAAGATATAGCCCCTTGGCTTTCTTACTGATAGGCCAGCACCTGCATTTACTTTTCCTCCCAGATTCCATGCAGGGGGGGGCAGGCATTGTTGTTTTCTTAGAAAACTTATGTTATTAAGGAGGATAAATAGATGTTGGGTATCCCCATGTTGCTTCTATTCATTACAACTTTCAAATCCTCAAGGTCAAGCTAGGACTCCCATAGCCCTCCTGGCAATGGTTTTCTTTGGCATTCCGGATGCCATGCTGGTGGATGATGCCAACACAAGAAATACTTTCATGTTCATATCTCTGTGTGTAGGATTTTTACCTGATATGTGAATTGCTCTCGGAGGTGTTTCCTCGTGAAGCCCTGCTCCCTCCCCAGGTATGTGTATGTGGGTGTGTGTGTGTTTGGGTTGAGGGTGTAAGACCCTTTATAGGGTGGAGTGTGGCTTGGCTAAGATCACACAGGGAACTAGTTCGATCACACAGGATTCGAACCCAGGTCTGGCTCAAAGCCAGTGGCTCTTTTCATTACAGTCCTGAGCCTTCAGGCATTCGGACTAAACCTGAGCTTCTTAAGTGTGTCCTCATAGCCTCAAGGATGAGTAGGGGGAGGGGGGACGGGATCCTTGCAGTGTCAGCCATGGGCATTGGGCCTGAGCTGGGTTCTTCCTTTTTGCCTCTCAGTACCTAGGAACAGAGCTCAAGCATCTTTATTTATTTTTTTAATGTTTATTTATTTATTTTTGAGAGAGAGCACAAGTGGGGAAGGGACACAGAGAGAAAGGGGGACACAGAATCTGAGGCAGACTCCAGGCTCCGAGCTGTCAGCACAGAGCCTGACGACGTGAGATCATGACATGAGCCGAAGTCGGACACTTAACCGGCTGAGCCACCCAGGCGCCCCTCAAGCATCTTTAAATAATGCTCCCATGAACCCGAAGCTGCAGCCACACGCAATTGCCCCCCCACCCCTCCCCGAATTCAGCCACCTTCTGTGGACTCTCACACCTTTGTGCTTCTCTTCCTACTTTTCTTTTGGTCTAGAAATCCATTCCCCAGCTCTGGCATCCATTCAAAAGCCACCTCCTAAAAGATCCCCCCTACACTTCCTGACCGGCAGAACCAACTGATCCAGCATTCTGAGCACCCCCTCTACTGAGGCTCTCCCCCATTATGATGGCCAGTTCTCTGACTGCCCTGTGAGTTCCACTAAGGAGGGACTATCTTTTAACCAGGGATGGCAAATAGATCTTACCTCCATGTGCCAGCTCTGGTGGACGGGTCATGGGTGCCTAAAGTGCTCTGCTGAGAGCAGGGTATCCCAATATAATTGTAATGGGAGACACAACAGTTTCCAGTTGCTACATTCAAAAGATAAGTAGACAGGTGGAAATAATTTCAATAATATATTTATGTAACCTAATATATTCAATTATTTTGATATACATACAATAAATAAAAAACTATTAGTGAGATATTTTACATTTTTTTGGACCAGGTCTTCAAAATCCCAGGTGAGGATGATACTTACATCTCCGTTCAGATGGTGTTTTCATCAGAAATACTCACTGTTTCTTTAAATTTCATAAAATTTGTAGTCAAAGAAGCAGATTGGCACTCCCAAGTTGTTTCAAACATACATAAAGTTTTCTTCAAGTTTTTTAAATGTTTATTTATTTTGAGAGACAGAGAGAGACAGACTGTGAGCCGGGGAGAGGCAGAGACAGAGGGAGACGCAGAATCCGAAGCAGGCTCCAGCTCTGAGCTGTCAGCACAGAGCCTGACGTGGGGTTAAAACTCACCAACGGTGAGATCATGACCTGAGCCGAAGCTGGACGCTCAACCGACTGAGCTACCCAGGTGCCTCCATACCTAAAGTTTTCTAATGACTAGAAAACTTTGCTTTCTAGATGCTAGATGCATCTTGACCTGTTGCTGGATGCAAATTAACTAAAATATTAAACATTCGGGTTTTTAGCGGTGCTCTCAACACTCGAAGTGCTTAATAGCCACTTGTGGCCATTAAGTATGGGAGGGAGAGCCGATCTCCACGGGCGCTGAGGCCGCAGAATGCTGCGATCAGCTAGCAATGCCTACCTCAGGTACATAGTTGGGGAAGGGTCACCCCCAGGCCCAGTATTTATCTTTCTTGATTTTATTTGTCTCTTTACTCCCAGCTCCTAGAGGGACTCACTCAGTGTTGTGAAGGAACGAGCCTCGTGGATAACTCAGCAATATGGGATGTGTGGAAAGCTGGCACTCTGAGCTTTTTCACATAGAAAGGGAAATGGTGGTAGGGAGTCCCGGAGGTTCACTGAGAAGGGGAGTGACAACATCAGATTAGCATGTGGAAGTTGGCTCTGGTATTGACTGGAGAACAGATCTGTCAGCATAAGCTTGGAGTGGGCAGTGGGCAGGGAGGAAGCATTGCAGTGATCCACCCAGGGTGAGATGAGACAGTTAAAGGCACAGTCAAGACATCCTGGCTCCTTCTGCTCTTGGAAGGAGAGTCCCAAGAAACTGGTCATTGTTCCAGTCCTGGAGAAGGACTCCCCTCCCTCTAGGGAGGGGGTGTATTGTTGCTGACTTTTTATTGCCATTTATTGCTATTATATGCATTGACCTCACTCTGAAGAAGGAGCTAGAATACGCATGAAGTGGTGGAAAGAACAGGCCCCAGGGTGAGAAGCTCTCCAAGCTCAGTGGAGTGGCCATGTGACTGTAGGCCAAGGCGCTCCACCTCTCTGTGGCTGTTTTCTCACAGGAAGACTGTTCGGATGCCCTGTGCAGTGCTGTGTCTGTGTGTCTGTGTGTCTGTGTGTCTGCTGGGCCTTGGTGGTCGGGCTGCCTGTGATGACCCATGTAACCTGTCCCTTTGTGAGGCTGGCACGTAGTCATAGTAAGGGATCAGGCAATGGCAGTTGCTGTATTACCATTCACAAGTGAACAGCTACAAATTATTTTCAATGCAAACTGAGATAAGAAAAGTTGCATTACAGACGGGCGACTCCCCACATCACCCCGCATGCAGTGGGGGAGACCAGATATGTGCTCCTAGGAGACCTCTCCTACCAGAGTGAGGAGATGGCAGCATCTAGCAGAATCATTCTGACCACGGATGCTGAAGCCAGTTTGCCTGGTTCCCCCACTTCCCAGCTGTGCCTCAGTTTCCTTGTCTGTAAAATAGGGATCATAATTCCCTTCTCACCAAGACTGTTGTTTGTGTTCATATTGTTTTTATCACTTTTTATGGGCAGTGGCATAGACTGGCTCTCACACGGCCCGGCCAAGCTCCCTTGTCCAGCCTGTCCCATGGAAACAGGGAGAAACACAAGGCAAGAGTTCACTACATTTAGGGAGATACAATCTAGTCCCTCCGTGGCTCTGTTAGTTTCCCTCAATACAGGAAACAAGAGTCGCTGAGGGGTTTGAAGGCAATCTGACCTGGCCGTGCCCACCGTACTCACAGATGCACAGTAATGTGGTGATGGGACAAGGGGGCAAGGTTAGCTGAGCGCATAACCAGACGCTGCATCCCCCCGACAGCCATACCAACAGGCATCCCTAGCAGTTTAGATAACTGCTTCCCCAGTGCCGGGGCCAGAGACCGGCTGCAGCAGAATCACCTGGGAGGGTTTTTAAGAAGCACAGATTCCCAGGCTCAGTTCCAGACCACTGAACCTGAATCTCCAGGTGTGGGCTCAGGAATCTGTGTATTTTTAAAGTCCCCTGAGCGATTATGATGCACAGCCAGGCTTGGAAACCACCACTGTCAGCTCTGAAATGGGAGTTGGTACAAGAATTAATATAGGGCCAACTGAATACACCTGCTCCCCCAGGTCCTCGGCTATAATAACAGATGCATACATGGGGCCCCAGGATTAATTAACAGTAAAGAGTGTGGTAAGGTGCAACACCCTGTGACTTCCAGTCTCCGCAGCTTCTTTTTTCTAGAATGCTATCGCTTTCCTTCATAGCAACGCAACTTCTCTCTCTTCAAGACTTGACTCAAATGCATCCTTGTTTAACTGCATCCTTGGAGAGGAAAGTAGAAAGCGGATGATAGATACCAGGTAGGTGTTAAAGCCAGCCCAACTGGGAAATTCCACTTCCAGAGAAATATTAGCTTGATTGAGTGTGCAAGGAAATAGGCAAAGATGGTTTTTGAAGCGCTGTTTGTGATTGCAACAAAAAAGTAGAAACAGTTTTCCATCGATGGGAAAATGGGTAAACAAGCTGTTATATATTTATACAGGGAGCACTGTAAGGCAGCTTAAACTAACGAGAGACATCTACATGTCTCGATACGTATAATTCTCCACAAAGCAAAGTGCAGAAAGGTATCTATTACATGATATTATTTAGATAAATTCTGAAAACACAAAATAATGTCGTGTAGAGTGGCGCATACATCCACATGTAGAAAAGGTATTAAAGTTGCACGGAAATTGTTGTACATCATCTTCAAGTTAGTGGGAGGGAAGGGGCAGGGCCCTGTAAAGAGATCTGAAGCAAATACGACAAAAGTCAGCATCCATGAAATCTCAGTGGTAAATGGATGAGTGTCACATGGTTTTCTATCCTTTTAAGTTATGTCTGAACTATTTCATAATAGAAATAAAGCAGTCTGGCATTAGAGAAATTAGAGGTGTAAGAGTTCATGTAGGTTAGGGAGGACAGGGATGAGTCCCGGAAGATTTGGTGTGAGTACATTTTGGGGCACCTTGGTGGCTCAGTCGGTTAAGCATCTGACTCCGGCTCAGGTCATGATCTCACAGTTCATGGGTTCGAGCCCCACACTGGGCTCTGTGCTGACAGCTCAGAGCTTGGAGCCTGCTTCGGATTCTGTGTCTCCCTCTCTTTCTGCCCCTCCCCTGTTTGCATTCTGTCTGTCTGTCTCTGTCTCTCTCTCAAAAATAAACATTAAAAAAATTTTAAAAATAAAAGAAACTTGTAAGGGAAAAAGGAATGCTGTTGTTTGTTGTTCTGAAGCTAAAGTCTTTGTCCTTTGCTAGAGGTGTTTAACCCATTTACATTTACATCATAGCTGACAGGCTTGGTCTTCTGTTTTCCTTACGGTTTTGGGTCTAAGTCTCTGGCAGGGCAGATGAGCAGGTAGGTCTCAAACACACATGCTTGTGACACAACTACATAGTCACTAACTCCACGCATGCACGCACGTGAAATGTGAACAGAAGACGTAGGGTCCGGAAACAACCCTTTTTGGGATGCTAAGAGCTCTGCTAGCATCAGGCCTGTTCTAAACGGAATTTAAAATGAGCAATCTCCATCTCAATGTGAACGCTTTCTCACCACTTGGGACCCCATCAAACAAATTGCTAAAGGGCATCCCACTTTGAGAGGCGGGGGTGGGGGGGGGGTGATGGAAAGAACTTAGATTTCTAGTCAAACCCAAAAGAATTCCCCTGTAGTCTGCCACAGCTGGACACTTGCTCCTCCGGAGTGAGTGCTCAACTCAGCCCCGCCCAGATGGCAGATTGACAGCCGGATGGCCGGCTGGAGTCAGGCCTCTCATACCTCCTGGAGCTGGATGGGTTGTTTCATCACTCCCTCCTGCAGCCCCTCATCATAAAACTGGGAACCTCACATCTACCCGCTAGCACTATTGGCCAATTGAATGAGATAGTGAGCATGAACCCCTGACAGGCAGTGGGCCCTTGGTAGATTTTTAAATGTTATTTTCCCTCTTCCCTCCCTTGGATACTGACAGAATCTCCTTTCACCCTCCCAGGAAGGTAGGCAGGAAGTGGGTCCCACAGAAGGATTGGTGCTGGACCTGAGGTGGGTTCCTTGGACTGGCCATCAGGCTGTTACTGTCTGTGGTCTCCTGACCAGTCTGCCGATGGCTCTGTGGGGAAGTAGTGGGGCTTTTGGCCGTTCAAGGGGAAGGGAGGACGGCTCCCTGCACTACCCCCACCCCTACCCCCATCTGGGGAGTGTCGAGCGGCCGGCCCTCTAGCCATTGCCAGCACTTTCTGAGCTTGCATCAGCAGAGAGGCGCAGCATGCTGAGGCCTGGCTGGGCCGGCTCCACGCTCCATGTGCCCTGGCCCCAATACGCCATTTGTCGAGCAGCAGAACAGAATTTCCTCATAAATAAACAAGATCTTGGGTTTCACATTGGGGAGGCGATGACAGAAGAGGGCCTGGGGCTCTCGCCGTTATCTGCACCCGGGCCTGCCAACTCCTTGTTGTCTGGAAGGGCCGAGAAGAGAGAGGAAGGAGAGCCTGGCCAAGAGCACATTTTTTGGGTGTAGAGTCACTGCCTGGCGGCTGGCCGCAGCTCCTCTCATTTCCCGCGACGTCCCTCACACTGGCCACCGGGGACTCTGGGCTCGGCAACCAACAGAACCCCTGCCCAGCCAAGTGAGAGCACCTGAATTTGGTTAGGAGGGAGGGGCGTCGGAGGGACGGCTGGAGCCTGGCAGATGTCAGGCCTGGAGAGGAGGAGTTGAGGAGCTTCTAGGTGAGATCACCTGTCCAATCCTGGGGGAATTCTCAGCTCAACCCCACTCAGCCGAAAAGGTGTTTGTTCTGTCCTGTGCCAAGCCCAGCACTGGCTGAATAGGAAACCGAGGATGGTCCCAGGTAGTCGAGGGACAGTGCATTCGGTATCCACCTCTCGCGATTAGAGCACAGGCAAAGCACAACCACCTCCCAGCTTTGGGAGAGTGGAAAAAATGGAATAATACACAGCAATTAACACGGATGAGTTACGCCACACAGACGGATCATGCACACAGAATGTTGGGCAAAACAAACTAGGCACAGAAGAACACATATGGCCCAATTCCATTTATATAAAGTTCAAACGGGCAAAATCGCACCATGATGATTCAAGACAGGATAGTGTTCACCTCCTGGAGGGGAGATCGGCTTGGAAGGGGCACAAGGGGGCCTTCTGGCTGCTTCCATGTTCTACCTCTTGATCTGGGTGGGAGTTATATGGGTGTCTACATCAGGAAGAGACCCTGAGCTGTACTCCTGGGATGAATGTGTTTTTCTGCCCTACATTACCTCAATAAAAAGTTGTTGCTGTTGTTTTTTAAAAAAGGATCCTAAAGGGGCGCCTGGATGGCGCAGTCGGTTAAGCGTCCGACTTCAGCCAGGTCACGATCTCGCAGTCCGTGAGTTCGAGCCCCGCGTCAGGCTCTGGGCTGATGGCTCGGAGCCTGGAGCCTGTTTCCGATTCTGTGTCTCCCTCTCTCTCTGCCCCTCCCCCGTTCATGATCTGTCTCTCTCTGTCCCAAAAATAAATAAAAAACGTTGAAAAAAAAATTAAAAAAAAAAAGGATCCTAAAAAGAGTTAAAGCCAATCAGAGAATCTCCTTCCATGATTAAAACTGTACACCAACAGACTATTGCTAGGAAGATGAAATACAAACTCCTCACCGTAACCTACAAGGCCCTCCCTGATCTGGGCCTTCCAACCTCTCACCTCAGTGTCTCACCTCCTCAGAGAGGCTGTCCCTGACCCTTTATTTAAAATAACCTCACCCCCAGTTACTCGGATTGCACTGCCTTGTTTTATTGTCACCCTAGCAGGTTCCACTGTCGGAGATCATCTGTGTTTCATTAGCCAGGGGAGGCACCACTGGCCGGCCCATACAGAGCTCTCTGGTTCGCTCAGGATCCCCGCTGCCTATGTGATGGAGGTGCCTTGGGCTTTTGGTGTTTTCCTTTCTAGCATCCAGTCCCTCTCCCTGCTTACCCCAGGGTCCCACCTCTTCCCAGCTCTCGGTCCATATGGTCAGGGGGTAGTTTCTGGAGAAGTGACTTTTAATCTTTCCTGCTGTACTTGAACCTGAATGGATATGGGGCTTGGGGCTTCCACTGCTGCCAGCCGTGTTACTATGTGAAGGAGGGAAGCACTGATAACAGAGACGAGGTCTTGAAAATATCACTTGAGGATCCAGCTGTATCTGAAGCCAGCAAGACCTATACCTGTGCCTGCCAGCTCCGTGAATCATTAGATTCAGCTTTTCTTAAGCTAGCTTGCCTGGATTTTCTTGCGACCAAATGAGTGTTGTGTGCCAAGCCCCCGTGCTGGCTGCAGAGGGAACTGAGGACAATCCCATCCCGTCTCTAGGGGGCAGTATGCACTGTGCCCATATCTGATGAAGATCAGATCACAGAAAACAACACACCTTCCCAACAGTGGGACAGTATCTGGCTGCTCAAAATAATCACTGACTAAATAAGTAACTGTGTGCATAGACAGACGGAGGGATGGACGGATGGACGGATGGATGGATGGAGAGATGGATGGATGAGTGGGTGGTTGGGTGGCTGGCCAGATAGGTGGATAGATGTCTTGCTCTTATAGAAAGATGCCCATCATCATGAGGCGGTGTAAGTAGAAAAGAACATTAGATTCCAGGTGGGAGAGGTCACTGGGTCTGAAGGGCACCACAGAAGGAGTAGGGCTTGAGTCAGATATGTCAGGAGAAGGTCAGGAAGGGACTGGGGACTAGTATTTCTTGGTATTTTCACATATTTAAACTCTTACAACCCTAGGAGGTTGGTATAATTACATCCACTTTGAAGATGAAGAAACTGAGGCTTAGAAAGTTGGAATGGCTAGCTGAGGTCACAGAGCCAGAAAGTGGCAGCCGGGATGGAAAACCAGATCTGACTCTTGCCAAGGCCCCTCTGGTGGCTCTCCTCCCAGCCTGCTGCTCGGGACCCTCTGTCTGCAGTGTCAGAAAATGAACTGGAAGGACAGCGGTCTCGAAGTCCCATCCTGGCAATGTTCAGGGCCCCCTGGGAGGCCCAGGCCGGATCCTCCCCACCCCTCGGAAACTCATGTCAGCGGCCTGACAGCTGTATTCCACTGGCCGGCCACAGCTGCCACTGGGGCCCTTGTTCCTGATTCTGAATGTTCCACCACTTTTTCCTGGCATCCCAGGCCTGACGGCCGCTCAGGAAAGCTACTGTACTTGTGAGAAAAGTGAGGTCAGTGCATGTTTCCATTTACTCGGAGAAGGAAAACAAAAACAAATATTCTCGCTACTGAATGTGCTTTTTATTCAGCAGAATCCATCCCCAGAAGGCTTAATTTATGGTTCACCCATGTGTCCCTGAGCATATTTACCAGGGGACATCATGGGGAAGCCTGGAGAGGTCTGTGGCCCTGGCTGCATCTTGGCGGGAGCTTCAGGTCCTATAGCAGAGAAGGAGCCAGAGAAGTAAGAAAGAAGATGGTGGGTCAGAATCGCAGAGAGTGGGCTCCAGGCTTGGGGGATATATAGGATGGTGAGAAGGGACAGCTGCTTGTATTTCTGCTTTGCACATGCTGTTCTGCTACCTAGAATACCCTTCTAGTTTTTAGCCTGGCAAACTCTTCCTCACTCTTCAAAGCCCAGTTCCAGCCTTCCCTGACTAGGCTGGGTAGAGTTGGCCCAGCTCCTTGGAACTTGCTAAGTCTTGTGCTCATCTACCTGGGGGCAGGCCACCTTGTATATCTCTTTCTAGACAGCAAGCCTCTGGAGGCAGTGACCACGGCAATGCAGCTCTGAAAGCCCAGCCCAGGGCGAGACACACCGTGAATAATGAGTGAGTGAGAATAAGTATAAGCCTGGGGTGGGAAAGAGCATGGGCTTCAGAGGGAGGCTGGTGGAGCCTCTGAGGCCCTGCAGGATGGTGGACTGAGGGAGCAATCTATTGGAGTTGGGGATGGGGCTCATGTGATTTGGGGGACCAGCTTCAGGAGGTATGCTTTAATGGTAGGAAAGAAGGTATGGCAGAAGACAGGGTGAGGACAGCTGGAAACCACCCTCCTGAGGCTGCTTATTAAACAACCAGGCTCACATCTCACCTTGCAGATGTAGACACGAGACCCAGCAGACGGCTGCCTTGTTTGGCTCATTCTCACCCAGCGCTCCATTCACACCCCGCCATCCTCAGATGCACCTCAACCCACTCTGGGTTCCCGCCTCTGCCTGCTTTCTCCCCTCTCCTGGGATGCGGGGCATCTATGTTCTGCTGTGGGCATTTTCTGGGCATGTGGTCAAACCCAGAGCTCGGGACTCCACTCGCTTTTCCCGCTGAGCCTCAGTTTCCTCAACTGTGAAACTGGGGTTGTTATTGCTGCCTCACTGGGTTAGAGATGAGGTTTGATACGTGAAGCGCGCGGCACAGTGCCGGAACAGAGGAAGCGCAACGTTCCTTTCTTTCGTGGTCTGTATGGTCTTTTTCTCCTCTGACTGTAAAGTTCGTTCCCCTCCCCCGGCTGACCCCATCCCAAGTAAAGTTCTGTCCAACCCTAGAGACTTGGGGGCCACTGATCAGATCCGTCCCCAGCGTCCGTGTCCATAGCAGCCTCATGACCCTCATGATGTATGGCTTGGGTCGTACATGGGTGTCAGTTGGCTGCCTGCCCCATCCCCTCCACCCCTCCAGATCAGAAGTGCTGGGAAACCTGACTTCATTTATTTTCATACATGGAAGGGGTGGGGGGAGGGGGAAGGAGGGGCTGAGAGAGCAGGGAAGGACGCTGGGGGCCTCGGGCCCCTCTTGTCTCCTGGGCTCCCAGGCCTGGCTCTGGGCCTGATGACCAGGGAGAGCCGGAGCTTCAGCAAAACCCACTGACAGACCCATGCCACCACTGGAGGGGCCAGCTGGGGGTTTCAGAAGGCACACCAGCCACTCACAGTGGACGAAGGTCCTTTGTCCTCCTTCTCTTCCTCCCTAGCAAGTTTCATCTCTGGAGGCTGGGGAAACGTCACCTATAAATTACTCTCCTTCACAGACAGCGCGTTTTTCTTTATGAATCATGCAGGATCCGCCTCCGGCCTCAGTGTGTGTAAAACAACAAATCAGGAGAAATTTGACTTGACCCAAGCAGGGAAATTTCCATCCATCACAAGAGGAAAATGTTGGAGCAGCAGGGAGAGGCTGAGAGCTGGTGACAGCCCGAGGGGGATGGTTGCAGGGCAGGGGGCCCAGCCCGGGCTCTCTGAGGCTCCAGGGTGGGTGGGAGACATGGGCAGCCTCCAGCAACATCGGATTCTGAAGGGGCAGTAATCCCCTGGCCTCTCAGTTAGCACCCCTCCCCCACCCCCACCCCCCCTCCACCCCGGCCTCCCCTCAGGCTCCTCCGCAGGTCACCTGGATTAAAGTTACCCTTCCTACCTTGCTGTCCTTGCTTTTCCACATGGAACTCCTTATATCTCCCCAAGCGAGCCACGCTGCCATTCCTTTATACCTCCCGTCTTTCTGCATGCTGTTCCCACTGCCTCAAACAGCAGTCTTCTCTTCCAAAACTTGACTCATGGGCACGCCCACGGCGATGTTTCCCGGACCCCTCAGGCAGAGCGGACTGCCTTCTTGGGTGTCATCACTCTCTTGAATCAGTGAAATAATTTTCTTTGTTTCTGTCCGCCCCCCTGCCCCCGCCCCCGCCCCACCCCGACACCCACCCACATCAGGCTGAGTGTTCCGTGCAGGCCAGGCCAGGCTCTCGCAGATTCCTGTATCTCTGTGTGGCCGTTATATAGCACAGTGGCAGAACCCTGCCTGTGTATCCTAGGCTCTCTCCCCAGAATTTAGCACAGAGCAGGTGCTCCGTGAGCAATTCCTGCACAAATCCCCGGGACCCTGCACAGAGGTCGACATATGCTCAGTGGTCTCTGATTTGCCAGAGGCCTCGCTCAGGGCCTGGAGCATGGTGGGACTAACAAACTAAGATGGAATTGACAAGCAGGCAGTCACGTGTCAAGACGTGAGGGCTTAGTTCCTTCTGCTGGTGGAAATTTTGGCCCTAGCTGCCTGCTCCAGCCCGGGAAACCAGCTGACCTGATCATGTTCAGCTTCAACTCACTCACAGCCTGGTCCGTTGTCCGGGCCCAGCCTGCCACCCTGAGTAAATGACTTTACCTGGGCCAGGTAGCTGGGTCTCACCACTCCACAGTTCGGTGTACAGGATCTCCATGAATATGGCCGTCAGGTCCTCTCCTGAACCTCTGGAGTCAGGTCTATGACACTCCCTCAACATACACACCGTACACACACATGACCCCCTCCCTCTCCCCCCCTTCACATAAAAGGCCCCTGCTTGACATCAGAGCAGAGCTTTATCTAAAGAGGGGAGGGGGCAGCATGGGAAATCAGACAAGTACCAAGGAAAGAGGAATGAGGGTGCCTCAAAAGACTTGCCCCGTCAGTTCCCCCAGGATGGAAGATGACAGACGTAAAGGCTCCAAACGCGTCCAAAACCAGAGGCTACAGTAGAAAGAGCCCCACACTACGTGTCTGCAGACCTGGGTTCTGGTCCCAGTGTTGTCACCAACTTGTTGTGTGACCCTGGAGGGCGTCTTCATTCTCTCTGGGCCTCTACTTTTTGTTTGCAAAATATTAATTATAGCTATTACTTACTGCTGGTTTTCTCATGCCGGGCACTGGGCTGAGCTCTTTTGGTTCTCTGAACATCGCTGCATTACAGGAATCGTTATTATCCATATCATTCAGATGTAGGCCTCGGCTCGAGAGGGAACTTCATCAAGGGGCGGTTGGGTGGCTGAGTCGGGTAAGCGTCTGACTCTTGATTTCAGCTCAGGTCACGATCTCACAGTTCGTGGAATCGAGCCCCGCATCCAGCTTTGCGCTGACAGCGTAGAGCCTGCTTGGAATTCCCATTCTTTCTCTCTCTGTCCCTCTCTTGCTTGCATGCACGCGCTCTCTCTCTCAAAATAAATACACAAAAAAACTTAAAAAAAAAAAAAAAGAGGAGACTTAGTCAAAATCTCACACTAACACGGGATGGGGCAGAACTTGATGCCCGAGGCATACTCTGTCTTAGCCACGACGCCATGTTGAAGGCCTTGAAGTCCATCATCCCTAACACCCCCCACTCCCCATCACAGATGGGCTTGTAGAGCCCTGCAAGCCTTGGCTGAATGGCTTCAGAGCCCCTCCCCTCCATTCTTCTAGACCCCTGCACTGACCACCACTCTCCACCAGGGTGTCATTATCCATTCACCTGTCTCTCTGCTGGAGCCAGCACTGGACAGCACAGGGGCCAGTGGGTGTTGTGTCCTTCCAACACCCTACCCAGGGGCTTTGGAGGATGCATAGGAAGGGCTGGAGAATTAGGTAATTTCAAGGCAGAGAGCAAGATGTAGCTGGGGGTGAAGAGAGGGGGCTGGGTAAGGACAGGCACTCAGTGGATTCATGAGGCATGCTTCACTTCGAGGACCTTGATCTTGACCCATCCTCACCCTTCCACTTCCCTCCTGAGACCTGGCCTCTGGACCATGGGCCCCAGCCAGTGGCACCTGGCATGGACCATTTTTAAACTCTCCTTCTCTGTGTTTCAACAACATGGATGGAACTAGAATGTATCATCCTAAGTGAAGATAAGCCTGCCTGAGAAAGACAAATATCGTATGATTTAACTCGTATGTGGAATTTAAGAAACACAACAGATGAACATAGGGAAGGGAAGGAAAAAAATAAGATAAAAATCGAGAGGGAAGCAAACCATAAGAGACCCTTAAATACAAAGAACAAACTGAGGATTGCTGGAGGGGAGGTGGGTAGAGGGACGGGCTAAATGGGTGATGGGCATTAAGGAGGGCGCTTGTCGGGATGAGCACTGGGTGTTATATGGAAGTGATGGATCACTTAATTCTGCTCCTGAAACCAACCACTGTATGTTAACTTGAATTTAAATTTAAAAATACAAATAACAAATAAAGTCTATTCAAAAGAAGATCAAAAATTATTTTCAGTAATAATTAATCCTCAGTAGTGATCATTGTTTTAATCATTAACAAAAAGGAATAAGGTTAGCCTTAAAAACAGTTTTTCCCTTCAGTAAGCTCTTGCGTGTATGAACTAAAATTTACTCTCTTAAAAAAATTTTTTTTAATGTTTATTTATTTTTGAGAGAGACAGAGACAGAATGCGAGTGGGTTAGGGGCAGAGAGAGGGAGACACAGAATCCGAAGCGAAGCAGGCTCCAGGCTCCGAGCTGTCAGCACAGAGCCCGACGTGGGGCTCGAACTCACAAGCTGTGAGATCATGACCTGAGCCGAAGTCGGACGCTCAACCGACTGAACCACCCAGGCGCCCCTAAAATTTACTCTTAACCGAAATCACATCTCACTGTTCACACTGTTTCATGTTTTAATTTTGAACTCTAAGGGGTCACAGAGAATCAGAGAACTGGAGTGGCTTCCAGTCTGTTTAGTCTCTATAATCACTCCACTATGACCAGCTAAATGCAGGAATACATAGGTAGTGCCATGGGGAGCGGATCTGGGCTCTGCTCGAAATGAATCTGAATGATTCCGAAAAGTTAGGAACTGGTGTCAGAGTGGACCCGGGTGTCAAGGGAGCTCTCCAAACCAACTTGCATGTAGAATGCAGTTTTTATTAAAGCCTAAGTAGGAAAAATGTGCTAATATGAAGCTTACTTCACATTTGCTTATTATTAAAATTCAACACTAATGGCAACAGTTCTTTAGAACAGACTAACAAAAATTTATTTTTGGGAGGTAGCAGTATTTTTATCGGTGACGTTTTTCAGAACTGCCAGCTCATGGTGACCATATAAGCAGCTGGACTTAACGGTCAGTTTTAGCACTGTTTGTCAATTCCTTGCAGACAATGTATCCCTTATTTCCTGCACCCGGAGCCCATAGATGCCCAGGGCTGTCTCTGGTTGGCCCCGGCCTCCTACCAAACTCTGAGATTCTGCCGCAACCTCTGCACCAGTGTTCCCTTCTCTAGGCTCCAGGCACCACCTCTCCTGCTTTGCATGTGATCCCTCAGCAAAAATGTGGTGAACAGCAGGCAGAAAGCAAGGGCTGGAGATGCAGAGATGACCACGGCCATTTGCATAGGTTTTCAGTGGCTCCAAGTGCTTTACCGCTTTCTCTTTAAGAAAAGACAGAAGTAGGGGTGCCTGGGTGGCTCAGTCGGTTAAGTGTCAACTTCAGCCCAGGTCATGATCTCACGGTCTGTGAGTTTGAGCCCCGTGTCGTGCTCTGTGCTGAAAGTTCAGAGCCAGGAGCCTGTTTTGGATTCTGTGTCTTCCTCTCTCTCTGCCCCATCCCACTTGCACTCTGTCTCTCTCTCAAAAATAAACAAAAAAATTAAAAAAAAAAAAAAAAAGAAAGAAAGAAATACACTCCTGCTGTGCCTGCTTCCTCCCTCAAGGTTTGTGTGGACCCGAGTCCCTGCAACCACAAAGTTGAGATGGACACACTGCAAACCCCTGGGTAACTGTCAGGTAAAGATGCAGACTTCAGGCTGTTCCATGTGAGATGCAAAATAAGTGTTTTTATTAACAACAAAAACAACCACAACAAAGCGCCATGTGGATTGCATGAGCCGTTGGGGGATACAGGTTAATAAACAGCGCTTTCCCCACATAGCCTGGGAAATGTTATAATCTGAGTCAGTCCAAGTTGTTGAGCAACTTTAGGGTTGGGGAGCCTGACCTAGCCTGGAGGAGCAGGGAAGGCTTCCTGGAGGAGGCAAAACCCTGGCTGAAGGTTTAGTCAGATAGGCTGAGAAAAGAAACAATAATTACAGCTTTCTTGGGCACTTACAGTATGCCAGAGATGGTGCTAAGCATGCGTTTTATTCTATTTTGACACTTGGGGGTATACAATTAGATTCATCATAATGTCTCGGTTCACAATGTATTATCATTATTCGTTGATATGTGGTCCTCTTTCATTTATTTTTAATTATACAAAGAACATCATGAGTTCAACACCTCACCCAAAGAACTAGAACATTATCATCAATTCATATGTCTCTATACACTTGTCTCCCATCCTGTCTTCCTGCCTCCCCTCAGATAGAACCGATATCCAGAATTTTGCGTTTGTCACTTCCTTGTTTTGAAATGCATATATTTATAGTTTTCCAGATACATATGTATGCCTTAACAACATGTTGTTTAGGTTTTCTTGTTTTATTAAACGTGTGTCTATGAGATCCAAGGCGTGCTTTTTATCTTACAACATACGCATCTAAAATTCATCCATGCAGCGGTAGCTTAGGCATTTTAACTGCTGTGAAATCATCATCAGTGTGCCCTTTCTCCTATCGATGGGCATTTAGGTTACTTCTAATGAGTTTCTCTTGGGTCTATACCTGGGATGGGAATTAATCGGTTTTAAGACACACAAAGTTTAGCTTATAAGATAAAGCCACATTGATTTCCAAAATGATTGTACCAGTTTTCACTCTTTACCAGTGGTATCTGTTGGCCCACCTATCTGCAAAATCTGGTGGTGTCAAAATTTTTAATTTTTGCCACGTTATCAGTAGCCTTAATTTGCATTTTCCTGTTACTACTGAGCTTGAACATCTCTCCATATTTTTTAATGGCCATATGTGTTTCCTCTTCTCTGAAATGCCTTTTCTTGTCACCCATTTTAAAAATGATGTTATCAATTTGTAAAAGTTCTTGATAGATAGTAGTTTATCAGTTATATCTGTTGTAAAAAACTTCTAGTTTATGACCTTTTGACTTCTTAAGAGTGTCTTGATTTACAGAACCCTTAACGTAGTCAAATTGATCAAGCTTGTCTTTTGTTTTAAAATATTCATTTACATTTTTTAAGAGAAAATTTTAAAGTTTGGCTTTGACATTCAATTCTTTAGTCTATCTGAAATTGATTTTTGTGTATTAAATGAGATAGTGATCTGAGTTCAGTTCTTTCATATGGGTAACCGATTCTCCAGCTCCATTTATGGAATTGTCCCCTTTCCCCCCCACCAACCTGTAATGCTGTCTCCACTAAATAGTGAAAGTCCATCATTGGAATTTGCTGCATAGATAATCATGCTATCTACAAATAGAGTTTTATTACATCCTTTCTTTTCTATGCACTTTATTTCTTTTTCTGACTAGGATTTCCCCAAATGGTGTTGAATAGAGGGGTGAGAGCAGACATTTTTGCCGGGTTATGTTTCTCAGGACTTATTTAAATATGAATTTAGCTGTAGGTTTTTCATAGATGCCTTTTATCAGTCTGAGCAACTTTTCTATTCTTAGTTGGCTGAGATTTTATTTGTTTGTTTATTTATTTTAATGAATAAGTGTTGGATTTTATCAGACACCTTTCCTGTATTTACTGACATGATCATTTTTGTAAAAAATTAAGACTATTTTTCAGATCAGTTTTAGGTTCACAGCAAAACTAAGGGGAAAGGTATAGAAATTTCCCATTTACCCTCTGCCCCCACACATGCACAGCCTCCCCCATCATCAACATCTCCTACCAAGGTGGTACATTTGTTGCAATGAGAAACCTCACTGACACATGATAATAACCAAAATTCATAGTTTACATAATAGTTTACTATTGATGCTGTGCTTTCTTTGGGCTTGGTCAAATGTTTGATGATATGTATCCATCATTATGGCATCATACAGAGTATTTTCATTGCCTTAAAAACCCCTGTGCTCCATCTGTTCATTCCTCCCTACTTCTCCCCCGAGCCCCTGACAACCACTAATCATTTTACGGTCTCCATAATTTTGCCTTTCCCAGAATGTCATATAGTTGGAATCACACAACACATGGCCTTTTCAGATTGGCTTCTTTTACTTAGTAATCCACATTTAAGATTCTTCCATGTCTTTTCATGACTTGATAGTTCATTTCTCCTTAGCACGGAATAGCATTCCGTTGTCTGGATGCATCACTGTGTTGTTTATTCTTTCACTTATTGAAGGACATCTCTGTTGCTTCCAAGTTTTGGCAATCATGAATAAAGCTGTTATAAACATCTGTGTACAGGTTTCGTGTGAACATAAGTTTTCAATCTCTTTGGGTAAATACTAAGAAGTCCGGCTGCTGGATCATATGGTAAGAGCATGTTTTCTTTTGTAAGAAACTATCCAACTGTCCTCCAAAGTGGCTGTACCATTTTGCATTCCCACCAGCAATGAATGAGAGTTCCTGTTGCTTCACATCCTCGTCAGCATTTGGTGTTATCGGTGCTCTGGAGTTTGGCCCTCCCAATAGGTGGGTAGTGGTATCTTGTTGTTTTCATTGCGTTTCCCTGATGATGTATGATGTGGAGCATCTTTTCATGCGCATGTTTGCCATCTGTGTATCTCTTTTGGCAAGGTTCTGTTAAGGTCTTTGGCCCATTTTTAAGTTCATTTGTTTGTTTTCTTTTTTGTTAAGTTTTAAGAATTCTTTGTATATTTTGGCTAACAGCCCTTTATCAGATGTGTCTTTTGCAAATATTTTCCCTAAGTCTGTGGCTTGTCTTCTGATTCTCCTGACACTGTCCTTCACAGAGCAGAAGTTTTTAATTTTACTGAAGTTCAGCTTATCAATGATTTTTTTCATAGATCATGCCTTCGTATTTTCTTCTTATTCTGCTTACTAGGGGAAATATATTGTTTTTCAAATATTAAAATTTTTTTAATGTTTATTTATTTTTTAAGAGACAGAGAGAGACAGAGCATGAGCGGGGGAGGGGCAGAGAGAGAGAGGGAGTCACAGATTCGGAAGCAGTCTCCAGGCTCTGAGCTGTCAACACAGAGCCGGATGCAGGGCTCGAACTCACGAACTGCAAGATCATGACCTGAGCAGAAGTCAGACACTTAACCACCTGAGCCACCCAGGCGCCCCTTTTTTTCAAATATTAAAACAACTTTTCACTCCCCTTGATCATGATGTGTTATCTTTCCTGAGCTCAGTTTGCTAAAAACTCAGTTTGTGTGTATGTTCATAAGGTATGTTGGTCTGTAGTTTTCTTTTCTTGTGATGTCTTTGTCTGATTTTGGTATCAAGGTAAAGCTCGCTTCATTGAATGGCTTGAAAAGTATTACCTCCTCTTTTATTTTCTGGAGGAGTTTGTATAAAAGTGGTATTATTTTTTCCTTAAATGTTTGATTGAGTTCACTACTGAAGCCATCTGGAGGGGCCTGGGGTTTTTTTCTGGGAAGATTTTAAACTATCAGTTTAATCTACTGTAATTGACATAGGGTCACTAGGGTTGTCAGTTTCTTCTTCAGTGAACTTGGTAGTTCCTGCCTTTCAAGAAATTTGTCTATTTCATCTAAATTGTTAAATTTTATTGTCAGAAGTCTCCATGATATTCCATTACTATTTTTTTAGTGTCTTTAGGCTCTTTAATGATGTCCCCTCTTTCTTTAAAAAAATTTTTTTTTAATGTTTATTTATTTTTGAGAGGAGAGAGAGAGACAGAGTGTGAGCTGGGGAGGGGTGGAGAGAGAGAGAGACACAGAATCTGAAGCAGGCTCCAGGCTCTGAGCTGTCAGCACAGAGCCCCACACGGGGCTTGAACCCACGAACTGTGAGATCATGACCTGAACTGAAGTCGGACGCTTAACCGACTGGGCCTCCCAGGCACCCAAAGATGTCCCCTCTTTCAGTCCTGATATTGGTAATTGTGTCTTCTCTTCCTTCTTTTTTGTCCTGATGACTCTGGCTGGAAGTTTATCAATTTTGTTGATCTTTTCAAAGACACATGCTTTGGTTTCGATTTTCTCTATTTCATTTATTTTCCCCTTATCTTTTTTTTTAAATTTTTTAAATGTGTTTTCTATTTATTTTCCCCTTATCTTTATTATTTCTTTCTTTCTGTAAACTTTGGGTTTCATTTCTTCTTCTTTTTTTTTTTTTCATTTTTTAAGGTGGAAACTCAGATCTTTGATTTGGAATTTTTCCTTTTTTAATAACATTCAATGCTATAAATTTCCCTCTAATTGCTGCTTTAGTTGCATTCCACAAAGTTTGATATGCTGTGCTTTTCTTTTCAATCAGTTCAAAATATTTTCTACATTCTCTTGTGATTATTTCTTTGACTCATGGGTTATTGGGAAATGTGTTGTTTAACTTCAAAATATTGAGGGTTTTTCCAGGTATCTTTCTATTATTGATTTGTACTTAATTTTTTCATTATTAGGGAGCATAATTTACTTTCTAAATTTACTTTTATTTTTGCTTTTGAACTGGTTATAGACTTATAGTAGAGTTGCAAAATTTGTATAGAGATTGCATATATCCAACTTTCCCTAATGTTAACATTTTACATAACTATAGTATAATTGTCAGAACCAGGAAATTATCATTAGTCCCATACTATTAAGTAAAGACCATGTTTTTTTTTATATTACCAGCTTTCCCAACAATTTTAATTTTCTGTTCCAGAATCATTATCCAGGCTTCCACGTTGCATTTAATTGTTATATCTTCTTAATTTTCTGCAATTCTTCAATCTTCCCTTTTGTACCATGAACTTCTTTACCCAGAGTATTGGTCAGATTTTTTTTTTTTTTTTTTTTTGGTCAAATGCCCCTCAGTCTGCGTGTGTTTGATATTTTCTCATAATTGTACTTAGGTTTTGTATTTTGGGCAAGAATACACAGGAATGATTTTGGAGTCTTTTTAGCGCATCATATCACGGAGTTCGTGATGCTGATATATCTTATTACTGGTGATATTGATCTCGAACACTAGATTAAGGTGATTTCTGACAGTTTTCTCCATTGTAAAGTTACTATCTTTTTTTTTTTTTTTTAATTTTTTTTTTTCAACTTTTTTTTTTTTTTTTTTGGGACAGAGAGAGACAGAGCATGAACGGGGGAGGGGCAGAGAGAGAGGGAGACACAGAATCGGAAACAGGCTCCAGGCTCCGAGCCATCAGCCCAGAGCCTGACGCGGGGCTCGAACTCACGGACCGCGAGATCGTGACCTGGCTGAAGTCGGACGCCCAACCGACTGCGCCACCCAGGCGCCCCAAGTTACTATCTTTTTATTTGTAGTTAACAAATAGCTTGGGGAGATACTTTAAGACCATGCAAACTCTCTTTTGCCTCATGCTGCCACCATTAATTTTAACATCCACCGGTGGATTTTGTTCACAATAATGATTACTGTGGTGTTTATTAATGGTAACTTTCTATTTCCCTCTTTGCTTCTACATTTATTAATTGGAATTCTACACTATTAAAGAACTAGCCATCTCTTTTATCATTTATTTAATCAGTTACTTATATCATTAAAGACTCACGCATATTTATTTTATTCTATGGCATGTAATTCAATACTATCATTATTTCTTTCGTTTCTCAAATTGTTCCAGGGTTTGGACCCTAGAAGGGCTTCAGTTTGGGCCCTGTTATTATTTTAAACAAGACTCCATATTTTAAAAAATTTTCTGTTACCAAAATATGTTTCAGGCTCCTCTTATATTTTCCCTATTTCAGTCCTGAATCAACCACTTATCTAAAAACTGCTGGTGCCTTTTTGGGGAGCATGATGTTTAGAAACCAAGATCTGGGCTTTAGGTGAGCACATTACTACTGAGGTGTCATTGCTTCTAGGCCCTCCAGTGGACAGAGCTACTAACCCACACATATTTCACATTTATCTACCTATCATCTATCTATCTATATCTATCTATCCATCCATCCACTCAGTCACCCATCATTTCAAAAAACAATTTTACATACTGATACTGTAATCTGAGGATTACAATCTAACATCTCACAGTTTACTTTGGACTTTTCCTTTCATTTATAACTTCTTTCTCCAACGATGAGAAATATGGTTCTTACTATCTAAAATATATTTGTGTTTCACATTACTTGTGTTTTAAAATTTATTTATATAGGGGTGCCTGGGTAGCCCAGTCCGTTAAGTGGCTGACTTCAGCTCAGGTCATGATCTTGCAGTTCATGAGTTTGAGTCCTGTGTCGGGCTTTGTGTTGACAGCTCAGAGCTTGGAGCCTGCTTCAGATTCTGTGTCTCCCTCCCTCTCTAGACCTCCCCTCCCCAGCTCACACTTTGTCTTTCTCTCTCTCAAAAAAAAAATTAATATTAAAAAATTAAAAAAAATAAATTTATTTACATAAAAGTTTGCAAAGTATTTGTATACGATTAAAAACTTTTTTTGGTGCCCTTGATATTTTTTCCTTTGGTCATTTCACATTTTGTGTATTTGTGCCTTCTTCCTTTTATTCTTAATCAAATTAACTAAAGTTTCATCTATTTTGTTAATTTTTTAAAACCAAGACCTCGATTTATTCATTAGGTCTTTGTTCTGTTGTCTTCCTCATTAATTCTGCTTTTATTTCAATTATTTCCTTCCTCTTGCTTTCCTCTGGTTTGCTTTGTTGTAGTTTTAGTATACTGAGCTCAGAATTTAATTAATTTAATTATATTTTTTATATTTACCGATAAAAGTGTTAAAATAATGAGTTTTCCTCTGATCAGTGCTTTACATGCATCTCTTGGATTCTGACATAGAGTATTTTCACTGTAATTATTACTATTTCTTAATTTGTAATTTCAGTTTGTATTTCCCCTAGTATTTCTCCTAGGTAACTAGGAGTTAATGGGGGGGGTTGAAATTTGAGACAGAGGATCTATAAGTTTTTTGTTAGTATTGAATATTAATTTTTGTCAGTGTATTATTTGTAGTATTTCTACATTATGGAAGTTACTGATGTCTTCTTAGTGATAACTTTTTATGAATATGTTGTGGACACTTAAAATTCTCTATTATCAGGGTGTATACTTCAACTTATGCCTAGAAGATCTACCCTATTATGTTGTTTTAGAGCTTCTATCTCTCACACCACCTATCCCCCCATCTGCCTTGTACTGTAAGTGACCTATTCAAGTCTATTATTAGTGTGTGTACCTATATTGCTTTGTAGCTTTTCTTATTTTTGCTTCATAGAGATTGTTGCAGTGTTATTTGGTGCATAAATATTAATATGTTATATATCCATTGTAGATGAAAGCTTTTATTATTAAGATGTGTCCTTCTTTGTCATGTTTAATGTTTTGGGGTTGAATTCTACTTTGTCTTATGTCAGTATCACTTCGACACTTTTGTTTGCTTGTATACTTATAAAAGTATAACTGGATTCATTTATACATTAGTTTATTTTTCACTTTTCTAAATCCCTGTGTTTTGTGTTTGCCTCTTTTAGACAGGATATAATTGGGTTTGTTTTCTGAGCCAAATTTTAAACCTTTTTCTTTTAAAAGGTGAGGTAAATCTCATTCATATTTATTGTGATAACCGACAAGAGTGATCTCAATTCTATCATATTTTATAGTGATATATATTTTGGTTTATTTGCTATGCTTCTTAGAAGACATTCTTTTTTTATTAACAATTTTTTAATGTTTATTTATTCTTGAGAGAGAGAGAGAGACAGAGCATGAGTGGGGAGGGGCAGAGAGAGAGGGAGACACAGAATCTGAAGCAGGCTCCAGGCTCCAAGCTTAACACGGGGCTCAAACTCATGAACTGCGAGATCAAGATTTGAGCCAAAGTCAGATGCTTAACCGACTGAGCCACCCAGGTGCCCTGAGGACATCCTTTATATAATTTAAATCCACTTGAAGTTTGAGTCTTATTTTATAGCCCAGCATCATATGGTATTTCTTTTTTTTTTTTCTTTTTGGAATTGATTTGTAAGAGCTCTTTATATACTAAGGACACAGATATTTGTCAAATATGTTGCAAATCTTCTCTGCTTTTAGTTGATGGAAAGGGTGATTGAGGAGTAGAGAGAGCCAAATAAACACCTGCATATTAAAAAGGGTGAATATTTATCTGCTATTCACAAAGATTACTCAAATCTGTTCCCTCTCTCTATCTGCAACTGTCTTCATTTAGATCATCATTTCTTTCCTGGATTGTTAGGCAACCCAGTGAATTATTTGTCACTAAAATTCTTTTCCTGTAGAACATTTATTGCTTCCAAATTATCTTTTCAAAATATTTATTTGGATTTATTATTTATCTATAAATTCCCTGGTTTTATACAGTAGAAAGGGAATCAATCACCCAAATGATAAAATGTGACTCATGTTCCGCTGTTGTACAGGAAATTTTTAATAAGTCATCATGATCCTGTTGATGTATTTGACTGGTAATAAAGTGTTGTGTGTGATATAGTCATTTTGTTATAAAATTATTCAATCCACAGGATGATCACACAACGAAGTCCAGTCGTGTGAGTCTCCTGAAAATTACATGGCAAGTGGGAGTAATTAACACGAAGCCATACCTCCCGGCACTCTGCTCTGCAACCCCAGCCTGTCAAACCCCCGTCACACTGAACTCAAAGGTCTTTAATCACATCAGGCTCTCTCAAACTTCCTGCCTCAACCCTTTCCTCACCACTGCCTTAACTAGAAAATTCCGACTTATTCGCCCGGAGCCTGCTCAGTTGTCGTTTCTCTGCAGAACTTGGGGTCCTCCTCCAGGAAGTGAGATTGTTAACTCTCAGGGAGTGACAGTGCTCTTTCACCCTTTTCCCCAGAGTGAATCCTTCTCATCTTTCAGAATTTTCATCTTACATGGCTTGTCAACCAGGAAGCCCTTCTTGACCTTAGTCCCAGACAGGGGACTCTTCTTGTGCTCTTTATTTCCCCTCTCATTACCCTATAGAGTCTTTGCCTGCTTCCTGCTCTACTCCCCCATCAGACTGGGGCTTTCTAGGAGTAGGGACCACCTCTTTCTTATTCACTGTTGGTCTCTAGACCCCAGCACAGTGCCCGCATATAAGAGGGCTGAACGCATCTTTTCTGAAAGGATGAATTTGTATCATTATTACATATCATGATATGATGTTACTTAAAGGAATTCTTTAAGCCTCAGTTCCTGTATCAGTAAAATAGGGAAAGAGTTACGGTGCAAATTACATAAACTTGTATTTGCAAAATGCTAACCAGTGTGGCTAGCACTTTGTGCGTGTTCAATAAATGATGACGGTTGTAACTGTTACTCAGAAGTTACCAATGGGCTTCATTCTGTTGCCAAGTGGTCCCTGAAATGTAGTTTGAGAAAGTAAGTAATAGAAGACTACTACTTATAGTCTTATTTATAAAAGACTATAAGCTTAAAATTAAGGCTCTTTGAGAACATATCCACTAACAGATATCCAGGGTGACAGTCATAATAACAGGTTTGTTTATAAACCCGGCCCGCAGTATTGATGAATTGCTATTCAGAAAAATTAATATTCCAGTAATGTCCTAGACACCCCACTTTAAAGAAATACTAGAAAGCACATTCAGAAAAACCTGTTCAAGAGTGGTCTTGGCAGTGTCACAAAGCAAATGTGGAAGTTGAAGAATTCAAAGAAGAACGATTATTGTTCCAGGAAGGCAGCTGTCTTCTCAAACATGAACCAGCCACTTAGGGGAAGTAAAACTCATTTGTGTGAGTGATAAGTAAAAAGGTCATGTCATGTCCCATGCTTTAAACCTTTCAAGGTCTCCCCCACTGCATTTAGAAAAACCTTAGCTCTTCATCATGGCTCTCTAAATCCTGCCGATCTGTCCTCTGCCCTCCTCTCTGAATTTACATCCTATATTTCTAACACATCTCACTCGTCCTGACGTCAGGGCCTTTGCACTTGCTGCCTGGAATGCTCTTCCTCTAGGTACTTGACATCTACTCCTTACCATTCTTGTCTCACCTTCAATGTCATCTTTTCAAGGGCATCTCTAGCCTACCCAAAGTACATCCATTCCGGACTGTCCCTCTATTCTCTTACTTCTTGCATCTGTCAACATCTAAAATAATGATACTATTAGATAAGTATTTGTTTATTGTCTGTGTCTGCCAGGGAAAGGACATTGTGTCTTATTTACTCATATCTGCAGCACCTAGGACATATAGTTGACATATAGTTGGTGCTCAGTAAATATTTGTTGACAGGTGCTGCTTCTGGATGCTCTGACAATCTCAGATGAATTTTTGCCCAGTGGACTTGGCCATCAGACTGAGTCCTATTTTGATCAGATTACACCCAGATCATTGAAGCTATGAAATGAAATAATGATAATACAAATGGCCAATGAATAGTTGTTCCTTTCCACTTCATCTTGGAATGTAGTTGTGGTAGACAAGTACTCACAAGTAACAGAAAAATCATGAGTTAACTTTCAGGACCAGAAAAAGGAACCTTCAACAGAAGGCCAGTGTGAGAGGAAGAAAAGTAATCAGGACATGAAACTTGAAAAGCCACAATGACTACAATTTAACTGTGAACTTGCTCCTGAGCTTCCTGGCAGCTAGAGCAAAAAGGAAAACACAAATATTTATACAATTCTCCATCGTCCACAAAAATAAATCACCATCCCCCCCCCCCCCTTTTAGGAGAATCAAAACATTCCCTGGCCTAGAGCTCATATGAAAATTTGTCACCTGGGGCAGGTGACAAACCCACTGAGAAGTAAAAGCAGGTATTTCTTTAAACCACATTCCTTCACTCTACTCAACATGACTGGCTCCAGAAAACCCTTTCCTGCAAAGCCTGGACACATGGCAGGACAGCCACGTGCAGTGACTCCGTGAAACCACAGTGGTTGATTCCATGTCAGTAGTGAAAACTTTGTTACCTTATGCCAGTAATTGCCCCTTTGTGAGCCTTAGCTTTCTCATCTGAAATATGGCGTACATGATACATTCATTCTGAATAGTACCAGCCCTAATGGAAGGGGAAACAAGTTATTTATTTTTGCCTTTATAATTTCGCCCTTAGACTGTGATCTGCGGATAAGCAGCTGGAGGACAACTTCTTGAAGCTTGTCCAAGAGATGGGCAAACTTCTGATGAACCCACGGGAGACTTGCCTTCTGTTGGCTAATTTACTGGAACACTGTTGGGGAATAGCAACCACAGAAAGACAAGGCTTGATTTCCCAGGACGGGATGGAGAAGAAGGTCTCCCTTGGATGTGGAGAAGAAAGGGTAATTATTTTCATCTTCTTTTAGAGCGAATTGCTGCTTTGTGCCTGCCCACCTGGGGTCTGAGAGCCCTGACAGCTTCAAGAACAACTGTTGTTTCCCCAGGTGTGAGGGTATCTTTAGCAAGCGCTCCTGGGAAACTGTCACTCACACTCCGCCTGGCCCCACAAAGGATCCCAGAAGGAAGAGAAAGGCACAGAGCAGTGGAAGCAAAGCCAGCTTGGCACTTTGCCAGTGCCCCACCTCACCCAACTCAGGTGGGTGGAGAGCTTGGGCAGCTGCCTCAGGTCTGCGTCTGAGTGTCTCCTTGTATGGGGCCGATCACCCTCCCACCAAGCCAGTGCCCCATCCCCGGCCCGAGCCCAGACGGAGCCTTGGGTTACGGGGAGGTAGAGGACGCACAGAGAAACACACATTTATCAAGGGGCCACCAGGCACCATTTCTGTTACCAATGTGATTTCTTCTAATTCCCCACAGCAACCCAGGGCGTGGGGGCTCCCGGCAGACGAGAACACGGAGATTTCGAGAAACAAAGTGACTTGTTTGGAGTCACGTAACCAGCAAGCAAGCGGTGGAGCAGGGATTTAAACTCAACTTGGAGGTGCAAAAGTCTGTGCTCTTGTGTGGTGGGGGCTGAGGAGGGAGAGGAGCAGGAGGTGGAGAGAGAGAACAACAGGACAAACTGATGGAAGAGGAGAAGGAGGAGAAAGAAAGCTGGAAGAGAGGAGAGGGCAGTCTAGGAAGAGGGGCCGTGGGGGAGGGGCCAGAAGAAGAGAAGTAAAGGCAGGAACGAAAACAAAAACGGGAGCAGAGCAGAGGAAGGATGGTCCATTAATTTTTCTCTTGCTGCTGCAATAAATCGCTACAAACTTAGTGGATGAAACCAAAGCAGACTTACTCACTTACAGCCATGGAGGTCAGAAGTCTGGAACAGAGCTTATGGGGCTAACCCCAGGGTGTCAGCAGGGCTATTCCTCCTGGGAGCTCTAGGAGAGAAACTGCTTCCTTGGCTTTCCAGCCTCTAACGGCCTTTCCTCCCTTTGCTACACTCGGATCTCTGTTTCCAGCACCAAGTGCACGGCCTTCTCCTTTCACTCTGACCCCTGCCTCCCTCCCACGAGGACCCCTGTGAGTACATCAGGCCCACCGAAAGTGTTGGGGATAATCCACCCACCTCTAGATTTAGAACTTAATCACATCTGCAAAGACTCTTGTGCCATAGAAAGGGACCTTCACAGATTTGGGGTATTACGGTGTGGACACGTTTGGGGGGCATTAGCAGCCTAGCACAGGTGTGAAGAGAGAAGAGAAAAAAAAATGGAGAGGAAAGAAGGTATAGGAGGATGCGATGGTGGAGATGTCAGAAGAGAAAAGTGGGAGTGGAGGAGGAAGGAGCAGGTCCATCAGGGCCTTGGTTTCCTGCTCTGTAAAGTGGGGAGAATGAGCTCATCTACTCCCAGGGGTGGCGAGGATTCTGCAGAATTACGCAGTGCAGGAAGACGGATGCTTAGCCCAGCTCCCACCATGGCCCGTGTTCTCTCCTTGCCTGTCAGCCCACCCCCTGTCTATGAGGGTCTTCCCCTAGAATGCCCATTTTCTCACCTTCCACCAGAAGCACCCATCCCCCTGTCAGCTCCCCAGCCCAGACCCTGGACTAATGCACTGCAGCTTGAGCCTCAGGACCGCCTGTTGGCTCCTTTACCCTGCTCATTCCCTGCCCAACCCGACCCATCACTTCCAATCACTCCAACACAAAATATTCTGCCAGATCCATTTTGGCTGCCCAGCGGCCTTGCAGGGCTCTTGAACGCCAACGCCTGGCCATGAGCTCAGACCGGCAGGGGAGGGTGCATGTGAACTCCAAGGTCAATGCTCACCATCCCCTCTCTCCCCATGGCCTTAGGGCTTTTGAAAACACCAACCTGTGCACCGCACCTTCCCCTGACCATCAGTATCCCCCACTCTTCCTTCCTCCCAGTCACAAGAGAAAGCTGCTATGGACATTAGCCACCAAAGGTCCCTCAAGAACCCTTGAGGGACCCCTTAAGAAGAGGGTCTGCCACTTCATGAGCATCTCTGTGAACCAGGTCCTTTGCAGACATTAGCTCAGATAATCCTCAGAACACCCCAGGGAAGTAGGATAGCTCAGGCACAGAGCAGGCGTGCATCTCTCTAAGGGCACACAGCATTTTTCCTTTCTCGCTCTCTATATCTATGTACTGCCCCCCCCCACCCCCAGTTATTTAGCATGTGTTGGGTTTGCCGCCCTAAAAGAGCTGCAACCTTGAGTACCTGTGAATGTGAGCTTGCTTGGAAATAAGAGTCTTTGCAAATGTAATCAAGTTAAGATGAGGTCATACTAGATCAGGGTGGACCCTAATCCCATGACAGGTGTCTTTATAAGAAGAGGGAAATTTGGATACAGACAGACAGGGAAGAAAGCCATGTGAAGGCAGAAGCAGAAACTGGAGTGATGTATCTACAGGCCAAGGAGTGCCAAAGATTGCCGGCCAGCACCAGTGCTAGATGGGGCAAGGCGGGATTCTTCCCCAGAGCCTTCAGAGGGAATGTAGGCCCACTGACACCTTGATTTTGGAGCTTGGGGCCTCCAGGACGTGACAAAATAAATGGCTGTTGCTTTAAGCCACTGGTTTGTGGGCAGCTGGGCCAGACATGTGGCCTTAAACCCAGACGTGGCAAACCCCAAACCCGACCCCTGCTTCTCACCAGGAATGGGTCTGCAAAACTGGGTGCACCCCAGATTTATCCGGGGAGCCGGTCAGGACTCCATCAGGAAGACTGTGACATAGTCAGCCTGGGCGGGGGCCCCGGACACTGCGTTTTGATAGCACCACTGGAATTTCTGAAAAGCACTGAAAAGCAGCCGCTTTAGGGAAATGTCCCTCCTCACTGGCCTCCTCTCCCTCGAAGCAACGTGTCCTCCTCAGGCGCCTGCAGGTCGGGTCTTCTGGGAGTTTGTCACAGCGGGGAGAGGTGCAGCGAGGCGGGAAAGTGAGAGGCGGCAGCAGGGGACGACCCAGGTGAGGAGGACGTGCCCTCTACACCCACCCAAGGGAGTTTGGCTCCCCCGTCTCCCGTCTCTTAGGACCTCACCACCTCGGTCCTACGCCAGCCCCTTCCCAGGACCACAAGCCCTGGGGACTTTTGCTTTCCTGGAGTCTTCTGGAGTCCCTGAGTTCTAGACATCGGAGTCACCCATGAGGCATCCATCTCATCCAGCTCCCTCGGGCCCCCCACTCCCCACCACCCTGCTAAAGTTGGGAGAGATGAGGCCTTCAGGGGCACAGGCCAACCCCCGACAAAGCTTTGCTTCAGACCTCCGTCTCCCGACTACTGGTGCATACCACAGTAAGCCAGAAAGCAGCCACAAGCAGGAGTCAGGCCAACAAGGAGCAGACAGTGGGCCTCAGGAGAGGTGGGCAGCCAAGGTAAGGGACGGGAGGGGAGCTCACACACACTGAGCGGGCTGTGTGCCAGCACCGGGCCGCGCGCTTCGCGTCGGTCACCACGCTCGGTTATGTGGTCGTTTACGTCCATTTCGCAGATACGAAAAGGAAGCCTTGGAGGGGTGAAGGCACCTGCCCAGGCTCTCCCAGCTCCCAAGTGACTGAGGTGGGATACGAACACAATTCGGCCTGCCTCTCAAGCCCCGTGCCTTCCCCATCCTGCCCGTCCACTGCTCCAGCCTTTCAGCTCTGTTCCCAGACCACACCCTCCCAAATATGAAACTAATTTGCAAACCAAGTGTTCAGTGCCATTGGCAAGAGGCACAGGCCTCGGAGCTATTAGTGCACAGCAAGTGCTCAGCTGGGCCGCACAAAGAGGCATCCAGTGGGTGTTGGCAGCAGACTCCCCCCCGCTTCCCCCCACCACACACCATATTTCAAGGGAGAGATTGAAGCCACATGTTTGGAGGCCCTACGCTGATTGCTGGAAGGACGTTCCATATAAACAGTATGAGGCAGAGCCTGTCACTTGGCCTCACCTTTGGTCCCTGACCCAGGCTCCAGCCCCTGGAGCCAGCTATTGCCAACCCCTTCCCTCCCTAAATGCTAGCTCCAGAATGTTAAGGGTTACTGAGCCCTGGCCAGCAGAGAGAGGGTTAAACAGAAGGCAGCAGGTGCAAGGGCAGAGAAGAGACAGGTTCTCCTGGGCCTCAGGATGGGTAGATGGGAACGGAGAAAGCAAGGCAGTTCGGGGGAACTCCTCTCTCCAATCCGCCTGGTCCTGGATCCTCTCCCAGTGCCTGTGAAGTCTGGGGTCATGCCCCCACTTGACCCTGTATCTCCAGCAAGGACATCCCCACCCTTCCCTCCGTGGGCCTCAGCAGCCCCTTCTCAGACCCAGGGGCTCCGGTCGCCTCTCCCAGCCCCGAGCTCTTCAGGCCTTAGAGACCCAGCCAGCTTCCTCTGGCAGGGGCTGAGCATGGAAAGCAGGCCCCTCGGAGACCCAGGTGGGGTGGGGGGATGGGAAGGGAGGCCGCTGGGCCACATGGGCTGAGGGCTCAGGGTTACTAGAGCCAAAGCAACACACGTGTGTTTCGAATTTTCTTTCAAGTCTTCTCGGTGCCTGCTCGCTCCCATTCCTCCCCCTGCCTCTTGGTCTGGGGCTGTAATCAGTTTGGATGGAGAACAGCAGACGCACTTGGGGGTGGTGTGTGGGGAGCAGCTGGGGCTGGGAATCATTTTGGGGTTTTGTTACCTGCCAGCAGCTTGCAGGGCCATCTGAGGGGGGGCAGCACGGAGATGTGGATACTGGCTGTGCCCGGGGTGGGGGCGGGGTGGGGGACACAGAAGTGCTGGTGGGCGACCTGGGGGAGGGGTGGAGAGAGACAGCCCTGGAGCTCTGGCCCTTGCTGGCTGAGTGGCCTTGTCTGTGCTCTTTGGCCTCCATGAGCCTCAGTGTACTCCTCAGTGAAATGGAACCTAGGTGATATCCTGGCTCTGAAAGTTAAATAAAATAAGCCTGCTTAGCACAGAGAGGTGGTCTGATTGCGTGGGTTCCCTTGCCCTTTGGGGGAGTAAGATAGGGAAATGAAACAGAGACCTCAGGGCTACAAAGCTAGCCCTTGGACCACTGAGGCCATTAGCCCAGAGTAACTCAGGCCTGAAGAACAAGTTAGGCTTTGTGCAATTTCTGACTGTCTGTAGCCTGTGTCTGCAGGTGTCAGTGGGAGTACAGGAGATGTCTGTGTGGGGGAGACAAGACCCCTCCACACACACACCCCGACCAAAGCTGTTTCCCTCCCCTGGCAGCCAGGACCCAACCTGGGCCTGGCCTGGCCTGACTATGGCTGGCCGCTGTCCCCGGCACCCAGCATCCAGCACCTGCTCAGACACATCCAGGCTGCTTGCTACCACCTCAAGGACACCCCCATTTGGGGCGTGAGGGGCCAGATGGTCAGACCCCGGCAAAGGGGGCTCAGGAAGTCTGATGTGCCACCCCTGGGAAGGGCTAATGCTCACCCTGCCAAGGGCCGCCCTCAATTCTGAAGGCTTTCGCCTCCCCCAGAGCTCAGAGACACGGTCGCTTCCACATGTCAGAACCGGAAGGATGTACAGGGGTATGCTGGCCGCAGCCACCCTCATTTTACAAATGGGGAAACCAAGGCTCAGAGAGACTCACTGGGTCAGCCCAGCTCCCGGCTCCTGCTCCAGTTTTGGAGTCTGAGGCCCAGAGCACCCAGGGGACTAGGAGCAGGGGACCTGGCCGATGGAGGATCAGCCAGGCCACGGGGAAGGGGCAGCCCCCACCCGCTCCCCACCCCTCGGCTTTTGTTAGCAACTGATGGAAAGTAGCAACTCGGAAAGCAGAGGTTTCCGGCTCCGCCAGATCATAGCTGAGAGAACAGATGGCCGATTCATCCCACCAAACTTGGCACCTCAAACAAAAGAAACAATATGTGTTTGGCTCCCTAATCTTTTCCTCAGGTTCCCAGGCAGGTGACTGGAAAGTCTGATGACAAGAAAGCGTCGGCTCACTTCTCTCAGGACACAAACCACAAGTCTTGCCTGGCCATTGTTCCTCCTGCTCCCTCCACCCCGTCCCGCTCTCCTCCCTGCTCCTTGCTTTTTCCAGGCCATGCAGGCCCTCTCAAAAGCAGCTCAGTGTCTCCTCCAGAGCCAGTCCCCTGTGAGGGAGGGGACAGGGGGCACCCATCCCCTGAGCATCACACTATTATGATCCCATTTTGCAGAGGAGAAAACTGAGGCTCTTCGGTGTTAACCAACAGGCTACGTGGTCTAGAAGTGGCAGAGCCAAGAGTGATAACAACAGCTGTTGCGTATGGAGTTTCTCCTGGGTCCAGGGCACTGCCCCATTTTCTAGATCTCAGGCAGGTGGCATGGCCTGGGATCTGGTGAGTGGGCATGGAAACACTCCCGTGGAGAAGTCTGAAGATGTGACCCAGATTTGCTACAGAGCTGTGAAGTTGGGGAGGTAGGGGGCTCCACTGTAAGCCCTGGGGATGAGTACCTACAGCTATCATTAACCGATCACCTACTGTGTGCCCGGCGCAAGGTAGGGATTTCACATGGGCTTCCCCTAATGGGCTGTGTGTGGTGTGTACAATTGTCCCAGTTATACAGATGAAAAATCGGAGGCATGGAGAAATGATTTGTCAGAGCCGCATGAGCAGTTAAGGGCTCAAGCTAGGACTCTTTCCACTGCCTCAGCTGTTTCTCTTTGCCCTCCACCCCCAGCCCCGGCCCCGGCCCCGGCCCCAGCCCCAGCCCCAGGGAGGGTGTTAATGAGGCCCCGCGAAGGGAGAGGCAGGGGGAAGGAGCTATGCCCACAGGTGCCAGCAGGTCTTCCCGTGGTGGCCAGACCCGGGCCTGGCGCCATTCTGCCCTGCCTGTCTGCTCTCCCTCACGAGGGGTGGTGGCTGGTACCCCTGTGGGGGGGAGGGGCCTTCACATGCTGGGCCTGCCAAGACCCCGCCCTGGAGACCCAGAGTCTGTCTCCCAAGAACGGCAGGTTCCCACTCAGATTCCTGGGCAGGGTAGGTGGAGCTCAGGGAGTCCAGGGCTGGCTACCAGGACCGGGAAGCCAAGGGCCCCAGTGGCAGGTAGTGAAGTGTGAGCCTCAAGGCCTCAGGGACCTGGTTTCCTTTTGTCATTTGTTTCTCTTTGTACTGGCTGGTTGTATCATTGACTCTTTTCCTCTCTGTCTCTGGGTGACTCAGAGGTCAAAGAGTTTGTGGTGTGATGGGAAAAGCCAGCATGGGAAGCCAGGACACTTCTGCGAGGGGACCCTGGGGTGTCCTTTCCCCATTCTGGGCCTTAAGCTACTGGACGCACCTGCTGGCCACAGTTTAGAGCCCCTCTGGCCTCTTAGGCCCCGGTGTCCAGGCCATCCCAGAGCAGCGAGGAGCTCAGAAGGTAATGCTTGTCTGTTTTCTCCACACAGAGAACACCTGAAAAGCGGCTCCTGGCTCTCAGTGGAAAGGGATTTAAAGAGGAAAATAAATAAAGTGTGAAAGTGCCTCTTACTGACAAGCTCAAGCCCTGTCAGCTTGGCCTCTGCTCCTGCCCTGCCTCTCTCTCCCCTCTGTGACTGGGGAGCCGTTTCTCCATCCCACAGCCCCTTCCCACACCATCTTCCTCTTCCAGCTTCTGCTGAGGAAAGGCTGCTTCGAAAGATGGGGTCCACGAACTCTGCCACAGCACTATCGCTGTCACCATCGTCATCGTACGGCTATTGTACTTAGTTTCTTTGTGCTGATGTAGCGAATTAGTACAAACTCGGTGTCTTTGTCTTTCCAGGCTGCTGTCACCAATCACTACAGACTGGGGGTGGCTTCTGAACAACAGAAATCGATTTCTCATAGTCCTGGAGGCTGGAAGGTCCAAGACCATGGTGCCAGTAGAGTTGTAGTCAGGTCTTCCTGGCTCGTGGAGGGCCCTCTTTTCCCCGTGGTCCTTACGGGGTGGAAGGGGCTAGGGAAGTCTGAAGGATCTCTTTTATAAGGGCACTAATCCCATTCATGAGAGTCCCATCCTCATGATTTAATCACCCTCAAGCCCCGCCTCCTCATACGACCACATGGGGCATTAGAATTTCAGCATGAGATTTGGAGTCGGGGAGTGGGTGTGCAAACAGTGAGACCATAGCCCTCGGTGGCTGAAAACGATACAAATTAGTTTTGGAAGTTAGCAATCTGAAATGAGTCTCACACTAGGCTAAAATCAAGCTGTTGGCAGGGCTGTGTTCCACCGGAGGCTCTCGGGTGGAATCCGTTGCTGTTCCTTATCCGGCTTCTAGAGGCCGCCCACATTCCTTGGCTCTTAGCCTTCTTCTTCCAGCTTCCATGCTAGCCACGGCCGATCCATCTTCCTTACACCACATCCCTCCCCATCTCTCTCCTGCCTCCCTCTTTCACTACGAGGACCCTTGCGAGCACACAGGGCCCACCCAGGTGTTCAAGGACAATCTCCCTATGTCAAGATCAGCTGAGTAGCAACCTTAATTCACCCTGGCCACATAAAAATAACAAATTTGCGGGTTCCGGGGGTTAGGACATGGACGTCTTTGGGGGCTCATTATTCTGCCTATCACACCATCACCATCACCATTGCCCAACTATCACCATCACCCAGTTCTGTCACCATCTATACCGCTATCACCACAAGCATCTTCAGCAGCATCACCATCACCGCCACCACTGCCCCTACCAGCACCCCAACCTTACCTCCACGACCTAGATCTCGACTCTCCTCTTCCTTATAGTGATATTCTTAGACCACTCTATATAAAGCAGCACCTCCATCTGACTGTCTCCTATCACAGACAGTCACAGACACTGGAAGGGAACTCCTTGAGGGCAGGACTTTGTCTGATTTGCTCACGGCTGCTGCATTGGATGCCTGGCATATGGAAGGCACTCAATAAATTTTCACTGAATGAATGAATGAATGAATGAACAAATCAATGGATGTATTTGAGCCTATAATCAAGGCTTTGACATAGTCCAGAATGCCAAGGAGGGTGTTTCTAAAGGAGTGACGTCAAAGCTGAGATTTGACGGAAGAGGGGGGGACTAACAAAGTGATTAAAGCACAGTGGGAACAAAGCTGGCTGCCCGCAGGTAGTGCTGTGCATTCTGGGTACCAACAGTGAGTAGGTCAGGGAGGCTGAAGGCCAAGTGCAGGGGAGCACAGGTGGGGTGCGGCCAGAGTGATCCTGTAAGTATGTGAAGAATGTTGCTCTTTATCCTCAGAGCAATGGAAGCTTTGGGAAGCTTAAGGCTTGTGGTCAGACTTGCAGTGCCGGAAGATCACTCTGGCTCCACTGTGGAGAGTGGTTTGCTAGGTGGGGGCAGGAAGTGCATGGCAACTACTTCGGAGTGCCTTGCTGTTGTCCAGCAGTCAAGGGCAGCAATGGCTCTAGCTTGGGCCAGAGCGGTGGGTGTGGAGACAGAGAGAAGAGGGCAGAGTCAGGAACTACAAGACATAAAAATCAAAGGACTTGGGATGGCTTAGATTTGGGAATGAGAAGAAGTGTGGTGCCAAGGATACTGCCTAGGTCTCTGCCCCCAGTCCCATAGCCAGATGGTGGTGACTCTGCCTGGCAGCTGGATGGCAGAGATCAATGTCTCATGAGGACGAGAGTATACCCATATTTATGACTATTATCATTAGTAGCAATATACACTAAAAAAGTTATCTGAATGCTTACCAGAAGTGATGCATCACACTAGGTTAAGTAATCTGTCCAAGTCACAGGTAATGTCATAGTTCAGGTTCCTCAGAAGCCGACCTTGGAAGGATTCAGATGCAAGTAATGTATTTGGGAAGGAAAATAGCAAAGTGGAGACATGAGACAGGGGAGGGAAGGCAGCCAATGAAGTGTGTGTTATAAAGCAAGTTACCCCTGTGGGAAATGGAGCTTAATCTTTCCAGGGACCTCTGGGGTCCAGTAAAGAATACCCACATCAAAGTCATTTCACCCAGTGGTGAAGAAACTGGGCTCTTTATACACAAAACTCTGGCTAGTCATTGGTTGGAGGCTGCTCCCAAGGGGTGTTCATTCCCCATCGCTTCCAGACTTCAACACATAGGGACAGATAAGACTCAGTGGCAACAAAAAGCCCTCAAAGAGATATAGGTTCTGGCAGTTAGAGGTCAGACCTGTGTGCACTGAGATGCTAAGTACTGTGCAATACGGGAAGAGAATTGACAGCATCTGCTGTCAGGAAGTAGTGAAATAAGGATTTGAATCTAGGTGGTTTCAATTTCAAAGTCTCTGAATGGAAGATCACATTGATGGATGGATGAATAGATAGATGGATGGATGAGTGGATGGTTAGCTGTTCAAAGAAACGGATGGTTAGGTGAGTGGGCAATGGACGGATGTTTGAGTGAGTGAAGGAATGGACAGATATGTAATGGGTGGATACATAGATGGGGAATGGAAGGACAGATGGATGGATGGATGGATGGATGGATGGAAATTCTAGTGTATGGGTAAATGGGCAGATTAAGAATTGTGTCTATGGATGGATGAATAGGAATATGAATAAAAGGGAGTGGGTATACAAGTGGATGGATGGGAGGATGAATAACCAGGTTTGGGAGAAGAGAAGGGCTTAGAGAGCAGAGTCTCAATAGTGACCTAAGATGAAATCAGCTAGTAATATTATCCCCACGACACCCCACCTTCCTCGGTCTCAGAGGCATCCCAGCTGTGGTCTCATATGGATGACCAAGCACATCAGGAATGAAGTTCAGGGAGCAGGGTAGATCCAGGGTGGAGAGGGTGTGGGTTGGAGGAAGCCCATGAAATGGAACTAGAGGACTAGGGTGGAGCCCACCGGGTCTTGTGCCTAGAATGGTGCTGCCCTGCCCAGGGCTGGCTGGGCACCTGCCCAAGAGACAACATCATAGGGCTGGCTCTGGCCACAGTGCCATGTGGGTGAGCGCTGGACATATTTGTCCCACCACCAAAGCAAGGCAATGGTTGCAGAATAGGGAAGGCAGCTCTCCCAGTGGGAGCAGCGCTGGCTCAGGAAAGCTGGGAAAGGAAGCTGACATCAGGACAGGGAGCCCCACCATCCTGGCAGAGCTGAGTGATGCCCAGGGACACCCGGCTCCAGCCCAAGCACAGCTGATGGGCCCAGCTCTGCCAAGTTTCACTGCCTGAGGCACATTTTTATGACTGAGGAATAATGAGAGGAAGGCATCCTAGTCTTGGCCTTTCCCTAGTGCAGTGTGTGTGTGTGTGTGTGTGTGTGTGTGTGTGTGCGTGCCCGTATGGTTTGTGTGAGTGAACATGGATGTCATATGTGGGTCTTTGTGTGGGTTTGTTTGTGTGTCAGGGTTTGAGTATACATGCTAAGACTCTTGGCACACATATGAGCTTGTGTGCATTAGTATGCTTGTGTGTATATACAGGTGTGTTTGAATGTGAGTAACTGTGTTTATACGTATGTGAGCACATTTGTGTACATGTTATTGTTTGTGTGTATACACATGTGTAAGCATGTTTGCATGATGTGTGAAGACATTCACATCTGTGTATTTGTGCATAGCCTTGCTGTTTGCATTGTGGGACCTTGTTTGTGTGTGTGTGTATGTGTGTGCACACAAGTCACCCAGAATGCTCATTAGGGATGGACTTCATAGAATAAAGGGACTCCATTCTTTACCATAGCTTTATCTTACTGTCCCTTCTCCCCTACCTCATCCTTTCATACAAACTTCAGAAGCTAAGCGATTAGTAGTTTCTCAAACATTCTAGGCTACTTCAGACCTCCATGATTCTGCCTGTGGCACCTGGAATGCCATCTTCTTTTTTTTCTGCTTGGTAAAACTCTTGTTCATCTTTCAGGTCCAGGCTTCACACTTTCATGTTAGCTTCCCAGTCACCGCAGATTCCATACTCTGGGTCCCGTGCTACCTCTCAAACATCTCTCTTACAGCCATGAGGTATTTTCTGCTCTTCCTGTAGACTGGGGGTTCCTTGAGGGCAGGTTCTGTGTCTGATTCCTTTCTGAATCTCCAGGGCCTGGAACAGGATCTAGCATGCAATGGGAAGGAGGGATGGATGGGTGGACGGTTGGGTGGATGAATGGATGGGCAGATAGATTGACGGACAGGCAGATGGATGGATAGATGTGTGGACTGATGGATAGATGGATGGATGGGTGAGTGGACAGATGGACAGATAGACTGATGGACAGGCAGATGGATGGATAGATGTGTGGACTGATGGGTGGATGAGTGCATGAGTGAACAGGTGGGTGGAAGGGTGAGTAAATGACTAAATCTGGCATTTCTGCTCTAGAATCCTGGATTTTGAAGCGAGACTGCTTGCGGCTCTTCCTTAGCTCTCATTTACCCTGAAATAGTCACTGTGCTTGCAGAGAGGAAGGCTGCAACCTCAGAGCTGGCCTGCTCTCTCCCCTCTCAGCTCTGGCTCTCATGAGGGCTGGCTCCAGATTGGCCACCTACTTTATGAAGGAGCAGATTAGGCCTGAAGAGGCATTGCTGAGTGGCTTAAGTTAGCCCCTGTTTGTGCTCTAGGCTTTCAAAGCCTGGGGGATACTGCAGAGGAGGGGCCTGACTTCAGGGCCCACTGGTAAATGGGCAGGGATTGTGTGCTCTCCAGGCCTTGACTGCAGGCAGCTTAAGGCAGGGCCCTAGGAGTTTTGAGACAGGAAAATGGTGTTTTGTCTTGTTAATGCATTCACTTGGCTTTGAACTGGAGAGTAGTCAGGTGTCCCCAGACGGCTGCTTTTGAGCTGGTCTAGGGAGGGGGTAGGGCATAGCCAGGCCCCGGATTACAGAGGCCTTCCCGGGGGAAGGGGGCCTTTGATGGGGCCGGTCTGTTGTCCGAGTCTGCTTTGCTGGTGGCTGGAGCCCCTAATGAGGGGGAAAGGGCTCGTTCTGAGGCATTCCCCTGGTCTCCCTTGGGCAGCGGGCGGAGGCCTCCTTTGATGTTGGAGTCCTTAAGCCAAGTGGGGACTAATTGCCACAAGGTACAGAATGTTCTGGTTGCTTGGGGGGTCTGCAGCTTGCTCACAATGCCACAGCCACCCTGGGGTGGGGGGAAAGGCAGCCGATCTCCTGATGTGAGACAACTCAGGAGGGTTTGGGGTTGGGGTGTTTGGGTTTTGTTTTTCTTTCATGCACACAGCCCCAGCACAGAATGGGAAACACATTATGTACAGCGAGCCCACGCGCACACACACCGCTTACTTCACTACAACTTTATAAACAGTATTATGTTTGATTTTTTTTTTAATCAAAGAGTCAGTGCAGTGGGAGGGATAATGGCAAAGAGAAAAAGAAAGCAGACTTTGGCAGGCCGGCAGCAGACAGATTTGGATTCCAGTCCCAGCTTTGCCACTTGTTAGCTGGGGCAAGTCACTGAATTTTGCTGAACCCCAGCATCCTCCTTTGCCAAATGCAAGGCTATGCCTGGCACCCAGGTGCTTATTTGCATTTGTTCCATCCTTCATGTGCATTCTTGAGACAGTTCACTAAAAACACACGTCTATTTTCCTGGCAGGCATGGAAGCAGGTGGGGAACCTGGTCAGCAAACACCCGTTAGATCATTTTCATTTGATTAGAGAACAGGAAGAGGATGGTTTCCTTTGACGTTTAGTATTGGTGCCCACTGTCCCAAAGGTTTCCATCTCAAAGGAAGATGACCTTATTCCCCTGGTATTATGTTCACCCCCCGCCTCTACCTCTCAGTGGGATCTGGAGTCAAACACAGCGATTTTTGTTATTAAAAGAAAAAAATTGGAGCCAGCAATTGTGTTTTTTACATTACACCAGGCACGGGGCCAGGTGATCTGACTACATTGTCTCTAACCTCCACATGGACACTTTCGTAGAGTTAGTACGCTCATTTGATGGATCAAGAAACTGAGACTCAGAGAAAGAAATGACTTGCCCAAGATCATCCTGTGTGGGAGCGTGGGGAGCCACCTTTCTCTTCAGCCTGACTCCAAGGTCCAAGCCCTCTCAAGCCCGCCCCAGGTAAATGTTCTGATCAAGCTTCTCTGAGCTTCATTTCCCCACCTGGTCAACAAGAACTATAACTTAAGTGTACCTTGCCAGGATGCCCAGCCATTAAATGAGATAACTCCTGTGAAAGTACTCAGCCTTATACACATGACAAGCACTCCGTACCCCTGCTGCTTCCCTCCACCTTGCCCTCATCACCTATTCCCCTGATGTACAAACACAACACATGCACACACACACACGTGCACACACAGGTAGTCCCCATTTCCTCCACTCTCTGGAATCTGGAGAAGGGGCAGATCTAGGCCAAGGGGAAGCAATGTCCATCGAAGTTGTCCTTCCAGTCCGTGGTGCCCCTTCCATGTGGTTCTTCTGTCCTGACCTTCTAGCCTCTAGAGATGGATCCTCCACCTAGCCCCACCGGGGACAGAACCCTCCATGAGAAGCTTCCTGGGTGCAGGAGAGATGAGGGCCCGCCCCTCTGGCAGCAAGCGAGGCATCCTTGCTTGTAAATAGGAGCAGGTGGAGAGCAGAGGAGACTGTAGTGGGACCTTAGGTTCTTTCCAGTTTGGGGGCCAGAACGAGAGGAATAGGAAAACAGGGAGAGCCACTGGGTTGTGGATGACGCATCACCTACATCCTTTGCTCATGTGATCTTTTCAATACCCCACAATCTAGATATGGTGGCCTTCGATCACACACAAGAGGAAAGGCAGAGCCAAGGAAGCTGGTAAGTGACTGAGCAGAGGCCGGCAGGAGGAGGTGCTCCCAACAACCTGTCCTGAGACAGACACCACATCTGGCCTGGTGAAGAGACGCAGTCCTGGGCCTCTGTTCACCCACAGCTGCCCCAGCTGCCCCCGTCCTGGTGGGGAAGAGGGCCCTCCCTGCTCCAGCTTCGAACACCTTGGAGAGGGGAAATCCAAGAAACTCTGGCATGGCTACTTTCTTCTTTAAAGAAAACAAAAAACAAAAAAAACACAACCAATGTGGAGATGGCCTTATTCAAGTTTTATGACGATAATCCATTCTTGGGTTTTAGAGTCAAAAACACAGATGGGCAAAAAAAGGAAAAAATAAAAGTGCCCAAAGATGGGCACTATCTCCCAGACTCAGGTGAGTACACTCCGGGGAGTGGAGGCCGGCTCTCCCCGACTTACTGTGGCCCCCACCTAGAATGCCATCTTTCCATATGTACATCCCATGACAGCCTTACATGCTTATGTTACATTCCAAGGATGGCTAGAGTTTCTTCGGCCCATCCTCTCCTGCTGAGCATTTCAATGGTTTCTAATATTTTGCTTGAGGCATCTTTCTCCACGGGTGAGGCCACTCCTGAGGCTCCATTCTAAGACATGGCATTGCCATGTGGAAGAGTCTGGGTACTTTTGACACTTTTGATGGCTAAGCTGTCCCCTGGGAAGATCTGTAACTCTATACTACAACCCAAAGTGCCCAGAGAGCTGTTTCCTATCACTGGGCCCCACACTGGGTATGGACAATCAGTTTCTAATCTTTGGTGATATGATAGATGAAAATAACACCTTTTTTCCACGTGAATGTCTATGACTACCTGAGTTTCATTCATTCGTCCATTCATTCATTCAACAAAAATGTATTATTGAGTGTCTATCCTATGCCAGGCATCCTCTGGTATAGGGCAATGGGCACATTTTAAGCAGAAAATCAAACACACGATCTCTCCGTTACAGCTGAAATCAGTGCTATGAAGAATGGTGGCCTGGGGAGATAGGCTGGTGGGAGCGTTGGCTCCTTCATAAGGCTTATCGGGTTCGACTTTTCCTTGATATGGAAAATCAACGCTTCTCAGTCTTATATAAAGTGCCCTGTGAATGCAGCTTTATTTCACCCCCACCCCCAACCCCTTGAACAAGATGTTCTCCTAAGCTCCTCCAACAAAGCTGTTTAGAGTGCCTCTTATTAAGCAGAAAGGTGCAGGGGCCATACATAGTTTCTCTGGTGAGGGGCATGACATTCCATGAGAGCCCCACTTTGGATGCCACTTTCTCCAGAAAGGCTCTCTGGGTTCCCCCAAGATGAATTCCTCCTTCAATAAGCACAGTGATACAATCAAGGACAAATTGGTCTTCCCCTGCACAGCAAGGAGCCAGGATCCATTCTCTGTCTAAACATCTATTTAAGTTTTTTTAATTTTTATTTTTTTGTGTGTGTGTGTGAGAGAGAGAGAGAGAGAGAGAAAACATGAGTGAGGGAAGGGCAGGAGAGAGGGGAACACAGAATCTGAAGCAGGCTCCAGGCCCTGAGCTGTCAGCACAGAGCCTGGCACAGGGCTTGAACCCACGAACCACGAGATCATGACCTGAGCTGAAGTCGGACACTTAACCAACTGAGCCACCCAGGCGCCCTAAACATATTTTTAAATCAAGAGCATCTTTTCATGAGAACTGTTCAGAGTTTTTGGGTATTTTCTTGAATCTTGAGAAGGTCGGGGGCCTGCCCAAAGTCACATACGCAGGAAGGGGGCTGGATGTGAATCCAGCTCCCCTGGTCTGCAGGGCAGGACCCTTGCACCTGCATCATGGCCAGATTCAAAATCTCTGCTTCTTTTCTCTTTTGGACTAAAAAGTCCTCTGAGTCCTGGGCCCTTCAGATCCTGAGGCATCTAAGGAAGTGGTGCCCTGTGAGGGGTGCCCTGGCTGGGGCTTGTTGGTACCTTTAATTGCAAGCCAAGCCCAGAAGCCCAGAGTCCAGCTGTCCAGATAGGCATCTGGGCAGTGCCCACAGATGGCTTCAGTTGTGATGGGCGATGGGTTAGGCATGCTTTCCCTGCTGGCTGATGTCATGAGCTCATTAGAGCAATGGGGTTTATAGTGTACAAGGCAACTGTCCAAACAATAAATTAAGCTGCACAATTTAGCACTTAATTATCCTCTCTCTTGTCTATTTCACTCTTGTTCCCTGGGTGTCTGTCTGGGCCCTCCAGCAAGATGGTGAGATCTTCCCTCTGCCTCACACCCCACAGCCAATCCATCACGCAGCCCTGTTGGTGCCATCTCGGGAACATCTCTCAAATACTTTCCCTTCTCCACATCCCCACGGCCTTGACCTCAGCCAGCCCTCACTCTCTCCCCTGGATTATTGCCACGCTTGCCTCTCTCGCTATAATTCCCCTCTCTGGTCTGACACGAATGTGGTTTCCCTTGGCCTGAAATACACAGTCCCAAGCCCTCATCTCTCCATTCGAAGCCCCTGTGAGCAGGGTGCCTTGCTTACCATTGCAGCCGCCTCTTCCCAAAGCCCCACGACGGCTACCCTACCATATGATGAACTTGTGGTTCTGCCCCAAGGAGGGGCACAGCCAGGCTCCATAAACTTCTGGTTTTGGTCCATGAACTTCTGCACACGCCATTCTCTCCGTGGGGAATATCCCTCTCCCCACTCAGCCCTCACCACTCACCTTGCAAACTCATGCTTGTCTCACTGTTCAGCTCTGGAATCTCCTCCTTCGAGAAGCCCAAGGGTATTTTCTTGGCAAACCCAGAGCTGAGAGTCCTCATTTCCTTACCCCTCTCGGGTCCTCTCTTATGATCCACGTCCACAAGGATGCCTGGGAGAATGGTGTCCTGGAGGCTGTCCACCTGTGCGTGGCTCTGTCACACCTATTCACTCTGGAGTCCCCATAGTTCAATCCTCACAATCAAGCCATAGGGATCCATAATAAAGGTCCTTTTTACAGGTGAGGAAACTGAAGTTTGGATTCCAGAGCTGGATCTCCACTTGGCCAAATTGGCCTAAGTCCAGAAGGGCAGGGATGGTTTGCTGGGCTCCCGGCAGACAGGTTGGAGGACCACGTGGGGCACCATGCTGGGTGGGGAGGCCCTGGGAGGGCATGGGGGATGGGGGAGGTGATAGTTTGGAGCAGGGTCACCATTTGACCCGAAGGAACTTGGCTGGTCAAGTAATACCGCCTCCACCAAGTATTCCCTTCTGTTCCCCCATGTTCCCCATTGGACAAATGAAGACTCAGAAAGAAGGAAGGAGAAACAAAGAACAAAGTTATAGAGGAATAGGGGCCAAGTTAGAACCAAGTGTCTCGATTCCCAGTCCAGCTTCCCCAGTGGGCTGCAGGTCCAGTGTGACCTCTCTATTGCACCTTCTTCTCTCCCCCTTCCCTTCACCCACTGCCTCCATCAAACATTTCTGTATGCCTCCTAGGGGCCAGGTTCTCCACTAGTTGTTAAAGACATAGAGGGCCCCTGTCTGGTGCTTGCCTGGTGCGTAGTGGGTGTTCAGCAAACATTTGTTGAATTAATAAATGAATAAGCATGGGAAAGTAATGTACCTCTCTTCATTTCCAGAAGGACCTGAAGGAATGGAGAAGCACTTGCCTAAGCCCTTTGTGCCCACAGTCTCCTTCCAACCACGCTACGAGGTCAGCATCGTCACACCCATTTTGCAGATGAGGACACTGAGGCTCACAGAGGGGACAAAATTCATCCAAAGCTCTGCAGTCAGAAAGCAATTCTCAGCCCCCCTTGGAAATTAAACATTACCCATGCTATTTTTTTTTTAAGGAAAGGATGTTTTCCTTCTGGTGTGTAAACAGGAGAAGGGCTCCCCGAGAAGGTCATTGTAAATATCATTACTTCTCCTCGGGGCTCTGTCAGCTTATGTTACTTTATTTATCAACATTCCATAACATGTAGATCCAAGAACATGTCCTCAAGTGGGACACCAAAGATGTGTGCTTTGGGGGTCAGGCAGAAACACTTGCCAAGCACAGAGCACGGGGCTGGGCAGGAGTTGGGAGCTGGGTCCAGGCTCGGGGCGGGGCGGTAAGGGCCCTTCCCAGCATCTCCTGCCTGGGTGGAGCCTCAAGTTGGAGTTCCAGCGGCATGTCCCTCATTTCCATAAGGGGGAGCTTGTGCACAGGAGATTCCCTCCTGGCTAGAGGGCCTCGGCATCCAGGGACCGGCTCCAGGCAGTGGCCACTTGGATGACACTGACAAGGTATCTGCCCTGAGCACTGCCTCCCGCCCTGTGGTGGGGGGGGGGGGGGGCAGCCATGGGGGATATGAGCATGCCGTCCCCCTCCCTGTTTATCCACTCGGGGAACCACGGATAAGGAGGGGCAATGCTCGTGTGGAAATAACACAGCTTTGGAGCCAGACAGGACTGAGGCTCACTCCAGCACCATCATGGATTAGCCGCATGACCTTGGGCTGTTCACCTCCTTGGACCTCGGTTTCCTTATCTGCAAAATGGGAACAACACTGACTTTGGGAGTTACACAGAGCAGCGACTATAGTGCCTGCAGCACAGCAAATGCTTCATAATAAAAGGGATATTACTATGATGATTGTTGTCTGGATTATTTTTGCAGGTCCTAATTTCCACCCCAACCCTCACAGGTAGTTCTGCCCCTCATTCCCCAGCTGCGGCTTTGGAGGGATTTGCACAGGGCTATGGCCTCCCTGGATCCCCCAGAGACAAGCCCAGTAGAAAGGCATTTAGGGCTTGTGTTTGCAAATGCAAAGGCAGGTATTTCTTAACATTTCTTAACAGAAATGATGACAAAGCAAAAATATTAAAGAATATGTCTGAGAGAAAGAGAGAGAGAAGTCTCCAGAGCTTAATTCCTCACTCAGATTCAACAACCAGTTTCTCTTTTTTTTTTTGAACGCAAACCCCCTCGTCCACACAGATGTTTTGCTGGGGTTGTAATCCTAGTGACTATACCAGGTGCTGTTTTATTCCCGACTCGCTGTGGTCTTTGGTCTGAATCACTCCATCTCTTTTCATTTGGTTCCTGCCAGAAAGCAAAGCATATATTTCATGGTCCTCTCTTCCTGGGAGGAGGAATTTCTCCACAGGCCTCCCTTTGCACATGCTCACGGAGGTGCATTTGGGTCAGAACGATGGGATGGCAACACAGTCTGCCGCCCTTTGGCTGCCTTCTTAAAACTTCTTTTTTTTTTTTTTTTTTTTTTTTTCCAAAATGGAAATAGCATTTTCTCCCTGATTATCAAAGTAACACTTGTGAATTGGGAAAAATTGGGTAGTACTGAAGTTTAAAGGGCAAAAGTTACCCAGAAGAAAATCACTGCTAACATTTTGGTGTGTCTGTTTCAGACTTGACTCTCTCCGTGCACAGACAAACCACCTTACAAGGGACTCTTACAGAATACATCGTTTTGTATTCGGATTTTCTTAGTCTACCTGCCTGGTTTTCCTCGTTCATCCTAAATGGCTCTGCATCATTTTATTGTATGGGTATAAAACACAGTTCATTTAACCAATCCCTGATGGTTGGACACCTGGGTTATTTCTGTTTCTTTTTAAAAAACATTTTACTTTGAGAGAATTCTAGATTCACCGGAAGCTGCCAAGATAGTGCAAACAGTTTCTATGTGCCCTTGATCCAGTTTTCCCTGATGGTTACATCTTACATAAGAGTAGTATAATATCAAAATCAGGATATTGACATTGGCACCCCCTGAGTATAGTTCTATGCCATTTCATCACATGTGTAGATCTGTGTAACCACCACCGCAACCAAGGTACAGAACCTTCCACCACCATGAGGGTCTCCTTCATGCTGTCCTGTTATAGGCACACTCTCCCCTTTCACCCCCTTCCCTAACTCCTGGCCACCACTAATTGGTTCTTCATCTCTATATTTTTGCCATTTTGAGAATGTTTTATATATATATATATATATATATATATATATATATATACACACACACATATATATGTATATATATATACACATACTTTGAGAATATATATATACACATACATATATATTTACTTTTTCCATTCAGCATAATACTCTTGAGATACATTCAAGTTATTACATGTATAAATTGTTCCTTCCATCTCATAGCTGAGTAGTGAGACTCCATGGTGTGCGTGAACCAAACCTATTAACCATTCATCCATTTTAGGTCATCTTCGTTGTTTCTGTTTTTTAGCTATTACAAATAAAACTGCTGTGACTGCTGTCGTAAAGGTTTTCACGTAGACATCTTTTCATTTCCTTGGTATCAATATCCAAAGTGTGGTTACTGGGTTATTTGGTAAGTACACATTTCATTTCTTAAGAAACAGTGAAAGTCTTTCCCAGAATGGTTGTACCGCTAACCTTTCTACCAGCAGCATATAAGGGGTCTAGTTTCTCTAAAACCTCACCAGCTTTTGATATCACCACTATTTTACATTTTACCTGTTCTAATAGATGTGTGGTGTATCTTATGGTCTTAATTTTCATTTCCCTGATGGCTCATGACTTGTAACATCTTTTCGTGTACTTATTGGCCATTCATACCTCCTCTTGGGTGAAATGTCTCTTCCAAACTCTTGTCCATTTTCTTATAGGATTGCTTGTGACCTTACTGTTGAATTTTGACTCTCTCTCTCTCTCTCTCTATATATATATATATATATATATACAAACATATAATATGAATACTATATAATAATAAATATAATATATTATGTAAAATACATAATATCTAATATCTATATCATTAGATGTACTAGAATATATACGTAGTCTAGATATGAGTCCTTTGCCAGATATGTGGTTTGCAAATACTTTTTTCCTAGTCTATAGCTTGTCTTTTCACTCTATTTCATGGATCAAAAGTTTTTAATTTTGATGAGGTCCAATTTCTTTCTTTATTTGTCTCTTATAGATCAAGGTTTGGTGTCGTGTCTAAGAACTCTTCACCAAGACATAGGTGCCAAAGATTATTTGTTTCTTTTCCTTTGAAAATAATCCTGTGGCAGACAAATAATGTCCTTCTAAAGACACCCACACCCAAATCTCCAGAGCTTGTGAATGTGTGAGCTTACACGGCAAAGGGGACTTTGCAGATGTGATGAAGGTCAAGATCTTGACACGGTCAGATGACTCTGGATTATCTGGTGGGCCCAGGGTAGGCAACAAGGGTCTTTACAGGGGAAAGATTGAGACAAGACCGTTGGAGGGTTTGTGGCTATGGATGCAGTGGTTGGAGTGATGACATCGTCAGCTAGAAGGGAAGTCCTAGGAGCTGGAAAAAGCAAAGTAACAGATTCTTAGAGCCTCCAGAAGGACATTTCCTACTGACCTTGACTTTAGCTCACTGAGACCTATTTTCATTTCTGACTTCCAGAACTGTAAGATAATAAATTTGTGTTGTTTTAAGCCACTAGGTTTATGGTAATTTGTTACAGCAGCAAGAGGAAGCTAATTCAAACCCTTGGATGAATAACCTTATACATAAATCTTTGCATACTTTCCCAGCTATTTCATTAGGATCAAATCCTAGGTTTCAAATTGGTGAGTCAAAGCATATATACCCAAATTGGTACCATTTACACCTCATCATTAGCTTTTTACGGATTCCTGTACCCTTGCTTGAGTAAACATTGGCTCTTACTAATGTGAAACATGTACTTGATATTGCTTTGATTTCCTAGTGTGTGTGGATCCTGCATGTGAGTGCATAGCACATTTCTGTGAATCAGCCAATTTGGTAGCCAGTCCAATATGGTAGCCACAGCCATATGTGAAATATGGCTACTCCAAATTGAGATAGGCTATAAGTATAAAATACACACTGGATTTCAAATCTCTAGTACCAAAGAAAGAAAGAAAGAAAGAGAAAGAAAGCAGAGAAAGAAAGAAAGAAAGAAAGAAAGAAAGAAAGAAAGAAAGGAGGGAGGGAGGAAGGAAAGAAAGAAAGAAAGAGAAAGAAAGCAGAGAAAGAAAGAAAAAAAGAGAAAGAAAGAAGAGAAAGAAAGAAAAGAAAGAAAGAAAAAAAGAGAAAGAAAGAAGAGAAAGAAAGAAAGAAGAAAGAAAGAAAGAAAGAAAGAAAGAAAGAAAGAAAGGAGGGAGGAAAGAAAGAAAGAAAGAAAGAAAGAAGAAAGAAATTTCAAAAGTGATGTTTTATATTGATTATACACTGAACTCATATTTAGATATACATTAGCTTAAGTAAAATACACTCATAAAATTAACTTTACCTGCTTTGCTTTACTTGCTTAACATGGCTACTAGAAAAGTTTAAATCACATATGTGGCTTGATGTGTGGCTCATGTTGTGTTTCCATGGGTCAGCATGGGCCCAAGCCCTCTCAGCCACAGCCCTTTATGACCAGCAGCAGGCAGTGACAGCATAGTGGCCAGAGCTAGGGGCTAAGCTCTCAGCCACGCAGGAAAGTCAGCCAGGCCCTGTGGTCCTGGTCTCAGCAGCCAGCGCCCAACCACAGATCCCACAGTGTGGTGGAAAAGAACTTGGGGTCAGAGAGACCTTGGTTTAAATCCCAGCTTCTTCTGAATTTTCTTGTACTTGAAGCTTTATCCGTTTTAGTTTCCTTATCCGTAAATTGGGGAAATAACCCAATAACACTTATGGAGACATTTCTTTCTTTCTTTCTTTCTTTCTTTCTTTCTTTCTTTCTTTTCTTTTTTTTTGGAGACACTTCTTTATTCAACCAATATTTATTGAGCCTACTGTGTTCCAGGCACTGTCCTAGGCTCTGGCAATACTACATACAGCACACAACCCGGAACGAGCCTAGCATGATGTTCTGGCCTCCCGTGGGTCCTCTTTCTTGCCCGCCAGAGACACTCTCTATTGCTGAAAAGAACATTTCGGTGGAACGGTACATTCGACTCAGCACTTTTTATGAGCCCACTGGTTCCCTGAATCCGAATAGCAGCTCTGGGCATGGGTTTGAATTCATCTCAGCCATCACTTTGTGACTTTAGCTAAGTCATCTATAAAATGGGGCTAAAACATTACCTCAACCAGGGTCACAGCGACCATTAAAGAAGATAACATGTGTAGAACTCAGTTCCTGGACCTTTGAGCTGCTGGTAGAAGTAGTAATGTTATTATTTTCTCTGCCTTAGAATCTCAGGGCACTCTTAAGAGAGAAAGATCTGGAAGGACTTGTTAGTCTACATTGATGAGGTAAGCCTTTGGGCCTTTATCCAAGTGATGAATGTATTGGTGGACATCTGGTGGCTTGTGTCGAGATGGGCTGCCTACTCTTGGTCAGGCTAAAAAGACCAACTCTTTTCCTTGGCTGAAAAGAGCTCACTGCTGGCTGCTGGCCCAGGCTCCATCTTTTGTTTTAGCTGCTGTTGGTACCCCTCTCATGACCCTACGGTGCTCACCTCCACCTGCAAACACCTGCAGTCCTCTGCCTGAGGGTTTTTTTTCCTACCAACTGGTACTTGCTAGGCCGGAGTCAGGGCAAGCCAGAGGGCCGGGCGCTAGAAGTAGCCCTGAACCCGTGAGGAAGGGGGTGCTGGTGGGGAGCCACCATACAGCTTCCTTGGTCCTGGGTTAGGGCACCTCTGAGGTGTGTTCTCAGTGGATTAATCTCCAGGTACCACAGTGGCAGTTGGCCTGACAAGGCACCCTGCGTTGGCTGTCTTCCTCCCTCTCCCCGTTCTCTGTTCTCCGTTCTCCGGCTGGTGTTTTCGTAGCACTTCAAGTTCTGCTTCCGCGAGAACCCAACAGAAATACCCTTCTTTTTTTTTTTTTTATGAGAAGCCTATTTTGGATTAGTTAATTCCCCTCCTAGAGCCATGGATCTCAAGAAGCCTGACTCCCTCCAAGTCCAGTCTAGCTCCATGGGCCTTGACACTCAGGCCCTGTGTCGGACTGGCCAGGTAGGTGTAAGGGCATGCCTGTGCCAGGCATGGTTTTCTCTCTCCTAAAAACTGAGCTGCGAGAGAGGTACTAGTATTCTTCTGGATGTTTCTATGTTTGGATGTGATCCTGGTGCCATCTTGTTTTCATCCAAAGAATGAAGGATGGGGCCATCAGTACAGAGGGCAGAGCGGACAGACAGAAGTTCCAGCACTCCTGATGACACCATTGAACCATTGACCCAGCCCACCTGGCAACCACTGCACCTCTGGACCTCCTCTTATATGTGATCATAAATTTTAAAGAAATTTAAAGCCACGTCCAAATTGGAGTTGAGGATTTTGTTACTTGATTCTACCAACAAAAGCAGCCAAACTGCCCGGTTAATCTTGATACAACGCAGAAAGCTGGCAATTACTATTGACCTCCTTACTCTGCAGATGAGCAAACTGAAACTTGGGGATTAAATGCAGATGAGATCGCTCTCCGGGTGTGGGGGTCATCTCCTGTGTCCACACAATAACTACAGGCTTGAGAAACTACAGGTGTTACAAATGGAAGGTCAAGTTCATGGGTTCTGTGTCAGTTCCCTTTCTGAAGTGAAAAGTCCTTGCATAAAATGAGAGTCCTTCCTTAGTTTAAGAGATAAGATGATTATCAAAGGGGCAGCACAGCTCTCATCTCCATTTCACAGTCAAAGGCAACGAGGCTCAGAGAGGGCCAGCCACTTGCCCAGGTCACACAGTTAGTGGAACTTCAACCCTGGGTCTGACCTCGGTGCTTTCCCTAGCAATCCAAGACCACTCCCACAGAGTCTGCTTTAGGCTTAAATAAGCAAACTTTGTGAAAATGTTTTGCAGGCAGTAGCAGTGCCCACTTTTCAGTTTACCTGGCTTTGCCCTACCCTTGCTCTACTCCCACCCCAATTTCACAGTCTCCAGCAAACACCCTTCATCCCCAATCTCCCATTTGGTTCCTTTCCTTTGAGAGCCTAAATTCCTGGAGGCCGTCTCCCAGAATGCTAGCTTCTTTGTATATTCTCCATCTATTTCAAAATTCCCTATGGGGTGCCTGGGTGGCTTAGTGGCTGAGCATCTGACTCTTGATTTTGGCTCAGGTCGTGATCCCAGGGTCGTGGGATCGAGCCCCAAGTCAGGCTCCACGTGGAGTGTGGAGCCTGCTGGGGATTCTCTCTCTCTCTCTCTCTCTCTCTCTGCTCCTCCCCAGCTCACCCACTTTCTCTCAAAAATAAAAATCTCCTGTTATTTTAAAAAAAATATTTAATGTTTATTTCTGAGAAAGAGAGGGACAGAGTGCAAGCAGGGGAGGGGCAGAGAAGGTGAGACACAGAATCCGAAGCAGGCTCCAGGCTCCGAGCTGTCACCACAGAGCCCAACGTGGGGCTTGAACCCATGCACCACGAGATCCTGACCTGAGCTGAAGTCAGATGCTTAACCCACTGAGCCACCCAGGCGCCCCCAAACCTCCTGTTATTTTAAAGATAAACTTTTTGGAGGGCTGGTTGTTTGCACTGCACTGTTTCATAACTGCCTATTTGGCTCCTTGAATTAGCAGGAGGGCACGGAGCAGCAGGAAGGAGGAAAGGAAGAGCCATCATTCCCCGTCTATAAAAACAGTGGCTATTCTGATGTTTTCACAGGAAGGATCCGAGAGGAGAACTTTCTTTAAAGACATTTTTTTTTTTTCAACGTTTTTTATTTATTTTTGGGACAGAGAGAGACAGAGCATGAACGGGGGAGGGGCAGAGAGAGAGGGAGACACAGAATCGGAAACAGGCTCCAGGCTCCGAGCCATCAGCCCAGAGCCTGACGCGGGGCTCGAACTCACGGGCCGCGAGATCGTGACCTGGCTGAAGTCGGACGCTTAACCGACTGCGCCACCCAGGCGCCCCCAAGAGGAGAACTTTCTTATCAGACCAATACCACACGTGTGCAAGTCTTAAAGCTAAAACTTGTAAGCTGTTCCATTCCTTCCTGTTCTCTACCAAGAGATGTGAGCAAGTGACTTTGCTTTGTCAAGTACTTCTCTCTGCTAAGCGTTTAGACAGACTGTGCACCTAGCAGGAGACCCCTGATCCTATATTCCCAAAACATCATGGTTTTTCATCCCTGGGAGCCCAGGAGGATGTTTTTCTAGTGACATGCACTGAAGACACCATCATATCACCCATCACTCATTTAAGACACCAGTGGTGAAAAAGAGGCCCAGCCAGGGTTGCTCTCTCCTGGGGACTCTACCCTCCTGGGGGGCTACTTGATATGAGGCTGCCAGCACTTTGAAAGGGGACTGGGGTTCCTGCTCTGGATCCAAGTTTAAGAAGCAGCTAAATGGAGAAGGGGTATGTCGTGGGTGAATCGTGGCCCCCGAAAATGGCCTAGCCCTGGGAACCAGTGTGACTTCAGTTGGGAAAAGGATCTTTGCAGATATAATTAAAGATCTAAAGATGAGTTCAGCCTGGAGGATCTGAATGGGCCTTAAATCTGATGGCAGGTGTCCTGACAGGAGAAAGGCGGAGGGAGATTTCAGACACACAGAGAAGCCAGAGAGGGAACTGGCTTGTGAACAAATAGCAGCACAGAGTTTTGCTACATTTGTCAAAGGCTTTCGATACTTTGAAGCCAGGTGTCTGTTCTCCGCTCTAGGCCTCCGCCTTGCGTGGGAAGGCCCACTTTGTGGCTTTGAGCACAATGGTTGCCCTCTCTGAACCCATTTCTTGCACTGTTACATGAGGATCATCGCGATGCCCGCCTCCCGGGCCATCCTAAGAGTCAAGGACGTGTGGAGCACCAGACGTCATACAGCTCACAGGCTACTTCAGGGCCCAGACATTTTTGGTTTGTCCCACACAATTTTTGGAGATTTTGAATTTGTTACCAACGTTCAACTATCAGGAGACTTTACATAAAAATCCCACATTCTCAGGGCCCCTGGCTGGCTCAGTGTGCAGAGTAGGTGACTCTTAATCTCAGGGCTGTGAGTTTGAGCCCCACAGTGGGTGTAGAGATTACTTTTTAAAAGTCCTATATTCTCTTGAGAAGTCAGAAAACCTGCCCACGTGATGTCACCACGAAAGAAGTGGCTGGAGCTGACTGGCCGCCAGCCCAGCACGGGCCCCTCAGTTTACCACAATCCTCACCCCGTCCTATTACACACTGTCCCACATCGTCCCTTCCTCTCTCTTACAGCATCTGAGTTTGCAACCTCTGTGGGGAAAACTTCATGTAAACTGCTGTTTTCATCCTGTTTCACAAAAGACAAATCCCAAACCAGCGTTCTCTTTCAGGAGAATGTCTCCAGTAGGGAGAAGGACGATGAAAACCTCTGTCAGACAGAATTTTTTCCTTAATAGAATTTGTTGTAACCAGATCAGCAACCTCCTTTAATCCTGGGCCTCTGACTTGTGAAAATCTCTTTGTTACCCAGAACTAGATACAAATGATGGTACTTGTTAAAACCAGGCGTGCTGGTGGAGAGGGACTTCCATTTATGCTTGTTCTTGCCAAGATTTTGATGTTTCAGTCCCTCTCTGGTTTAACAGTTAAGTAAACGTTCGTTTTGGATGCTGGTTCAAACCAGTTCACGAGGCACTTTTAGGAAAAACCAACACCTTTGGTTTGCATTTTGTCACCCAAACCAGCTATGATTTTCTTGGACTTTGGGGTTCAGAAAGTGAGTCCAGTTAATGGAAGCAGACTCAAACTTTGGCTCTGCTTCCTGCTCGCTGTGTGACTTCAGGCTGTCACTGACCTCTCTGGGCCTCAATTTCCTCGTCAGAGTATCAGCCCTTATATCAGAGGATTACTGTAGAGAGTCGAGACGAGGCGTGCCCAGTTCGTGGCATAGAAGCTGGGACACCAGAGACGATTATTATTCTTATTACGATTGATTACTCTTTTGTGAGGCTGCCTTGGTTATAGCTTAGGGAGTAGAAATCCGGATTGGGATGATTTTATCTTTCAGACATATCATTAGCAGAATCCTGCCTCGATCTGCAAACCTTAGAAGTAATAATGATAAGCTTGATAATAATTATGAAGCCTAATATTTATTGAATATTTCCTGAGAACAGATAGAATCCTTCCCCCTTCCCCCCTCCTATGCTGTCTCCTCTTCTCCATCAAGGTCGGTGGCACTCGTGCATAGTTGTGTATCAACATGGGTATACATGTCAGAGGTCTAGAATAAGAAAATATTCTCAAAGCCTATTGATTTGCATACAAAATCAACTACTTCCTAATTGTGGGTGCCAACCCGGATGGGGTCAGATCAAGAGTCAGTACATTGGGGGGTGCTGTTGGCACACTCAGGGGACAGTTCTCTAATCCGCGGTTCTATCCCGCCAAGGCAGGAGGTTTAGTGCTCTTGGGCCCCTGGCACTAATGTTAGTCACTGCAACAATCAAAAATGCCCTCCCATGCGTCCAAATGTCCTCAGAGGGGTTTGAGAGCCATCGTTAGTCAACCAAGCCAGTGATGACAATATTCAATCTCTCCTGGCCCACAAACTTGGGTCAGACCCTTCATCCATCTCCCTGAACCTCAGTTTTCTGACCTGTCAAATGGGGAGTCATACCCATTTCATTATCCCCATGGGGGGACCAAGAGGGAGGATGTATGTGAAGTACGTGGCTCGACCCTGGCCCAGAGCAAACGCTCAATGCCCGGGACACATCACAGTGTAGATCTAACATCGGCGGACCCTGGCTTCCCTTTTTCCCCTGATTGTGTCTCCAAGTGACAGGGCCAAGGGGGGCCTTCGAAGCCCTCCAGTCTTCACTCTGCTGTAATTAGAAGTCATTGTGGAACGAAGTCCAGTATTTAATTTGGCCTGTGTTTGACAGATCCTGTGTGCACGGCTAACAGAGCTCGCACAGGGCCCGTGTTACAGGGGGGATTCTTGGCCTGGGCTCAGGGTGGATTGGTGGAGAAAATGTCGCATTCAATTAAGGCTGATTGGCCCTGACAGTTGTCTGGGTGAAGTTTATAAGGTACATCTAATCTGGATGCATCTGGTCATAAAAATGCAAAACAAGCCATTCCCACCCAAGTTCTAACTCCAGATGTGGGTTGATTCTCAATGATTGACACCATATTTTTTGCAGCTGTCCCACATTTCAAATCTTTTTCTATTTAAAATATATTCATCATAATTATGGAATGCAATAAACAAACTTCAGCCTGATGACAAGCTTTAAATATAAGAATGTTTCGGCTTAAAATAAATGCCGTGATTTCTCAGCCCAGGATGGAGACAGCACTGACGAGTGTTCTCCAAAGGAGCCCTGACCTTGTCACCATAAACCAGACAGAGTTATTTTCTCTCCAGTATTGACTGATATTTGGAGGGGGGACAGGAGGAGAAAAATCAAAAGGCTATTTCTATGAGATAGAAAAATGTGCCGAAGCCATCAGAAAGTCACCCTTGTAAGACAAAGAAACAAAACTGGATACAACCTAATCATCCTTGAGGACTTCCCCATTGTGCAAGTTCTTCCCGAGGCCGGGGAAGGTTGCACACAAGGGGAGCCAGGGCCCTGCTTTCAAATCCCAGCCTCCACACTGCCACTCTGTTACATTGTGCGTTGCTCTGTCAGTTTCTTCTCTAAGATGGAAGGTGATAACAGTACTTACCTCAACGCACAAGCCTAACAAGAAGTGAGTAGTTACGAGTAAGGTGCTTAGAACAATGCCTGCCACGGAGCTGTTATGGTCATCAATTTCAGCTGACCTCTTCCCGCTGCTCCCCTGAAGGAGAAGCTAGAAGTTTCAGGGGTTAGGTGACCTGTACAAGGTCACAAATAGTGCACGGCGAACGCGGAATGCAAACCCTGATTGGCTGACTTACTACCGAACACTCCCATAAGTGGTCCGCTTTGCCGTGTTAGCATCTCCTGTTTCAATTTGATGCCCTGAAAGTCTTGCTCCTGGCCGTTCTCCCTGTTGGTGGCTGGTCATGCATCCCAGGAGTGTCCTGCTAAGCTTGGACAAAAGAGCGTCCTTCTGTTTCATCTGTTCCTGGGGTTCATCTTTTATTTTTAATGCTATTTAAATGAGTCTGTAATTGAGATAGTTAAATAAACAAACTTGTAAGTTAATTATAGATAGGTTAGCCTACGACCAGTCTGCTGGATTTTTCTAGCCACTTATGGACCTCAGCCACGACCCATGGTTCCCCCTTAACTTGGTTCCTCGAGAAAAATGAGAATTACCCAGAGTTCGTGTCAACAATCTGCTCCTCTTTAAAATGAAGCCATAAGTCACAAGCCCTCTGAGTTCCCAAAAAAGCGTCTGGAGCTAAATTTGTATCCTGACTCTGATGATTGTTCTCCTATTAGGCTGATGAGAGAATTAGCAGAGCCAGGGCCTCCTGGGGCTGTGCCCACAGCTCGGGCCAAGATGGAAACGACTCTGTGAGTTTTATTTCTGAGATGCGGAGAAGGCTTCTCCATCACTGGGCCCGTGGGCACATGTTCAATATCAAAATAGTGTGTGCCGCCTCTCCTGGGAGATGGTCCCGGCAGGCCCTCTGTTTCCAGCAGGAATGAGAAATCTTGGCGGGAAAAGGGGTGGCTGTGTTTTAGTTTTCCCGGAGCCCTGTGGACGGCCCCAGTGATGTCTCTGAGCCTGCCTTTCCTGCTAGCTCCCTGTTTGGGTGAGGTACTGTGAATCAGTGGCAAGAGTGTGCCCTTGGAAGACAGACAGCCCCCAGTTCACACAGGGGCTCCATCAATAACAAACTGGGTGAACTGGGGTACGGAGCCCAGCCATCCTCAAGACTTGCCTGGGAAATGGAAATGATCATCTCTGACTGCAGGGTTCTTGGGAGGATTAGATAAGATAACATGGGACAAGGACTAAGCTGGCGGTTGGTGCTATATAAGCAGAGGTCGAGGTTTCACCTGCGGGGTCAAGAAGGTCCTTAATGTGGTGTCTCAGACTGGGAAGTTTGTTTCTCCTTCTGTAGCCGGGATGGCAAATAGACTGTACCTTTCATTTCAATATTAGTCAAGTTGGAGATGCTTGCTTGAAGTGCGGTAGTCGATTTGTAATGTCTGCCACAGCCTGGGAGTGGGTGGTCAGAATGCACATTCCATGCATTGCCCTCTCCCTTCTGGAGTATAAGTTCTAAAGGCAGGAACTGGGTCTAAAAACTGATCTCTTGTCTTATAGGTGCTACAAAGCATTTTTTGTATCTATTGTCATTGCTCTCCCTAAAAATCCTCAAACATGGCATACTATGACCCCACATCACTGGGTATTAAACCTTGTGACAATTATCTTCTCCATTTGATGGATGTGGGAGTCAGGGCCAAAGATCAAGTGGATGATGCAGGCAGCTGACAAGGCTAGGTTTTTTTAAATTATCTGATGTATCACTCCAGAAAAACGCCTCTGCTTATGGTGTCTTCACTGTAATCATAATACGCACATCTGCAACAAGGCACAGAACACATGGAATCTAGCCTCTGCCCTTCTGCCAACCAGCTGAGGACCTTGGAAAAATCACTTCACCTTCCTAAGTCTCAGTTTACCTGTCCACTAAATAGGCACAGTAAGTACCCCCTCCACAGTCACAGGGCTGTGTAAGGATGAGAAGAGACAATGGGTGTGTGGACAATAAGGCTTGGATAAAATTCTCCTTTTGGCCATTGCTTGTGAGAGGTGGGGAGATGCTTTGGGGTGCAGTGCTACAGGCATTTGTCGAAGGGAGTCTTTGGAAGCTTATTTCTACGGGTGGGAAATTTCCTGCAGATTTCCCCAGACTTCCATGAGGAGCACATCACTACTTGGAGGTTCAGGGCTAGACTGACTCTGTGAACTTAGCCAGTCACTTCACCTCTGTGACCTGCAGGCTCCTTGTCTGCATAACTGGATGACTACCTTCCTGGCAGGTTCAGAGCCCAGGTAGTCACGTCACCTGGAATGCAGAAGGCGCTCAGCAAAGCCTTCTCTTGGGGATGTGGTCAGACAACCTGGCCTGAGGGCTAAGGTACAGCCTTTTCTCCAAAGAAACGGCAATAAGGAAATGTGTGCGCGTGCGTGAGCGTGCGTGCGTGTGTGTGTGTGTGTGTGTGTGTCTGCATGCTCAAATGTGTGTGAGCGTACGTGTGTGAGAGTGTGTGTAGGAGGAGAGGGCTGTGGAGAAATAAAGTGATGGTGGGGAATAAACAACAGAACATTTTAGTGACTTGCAGATGGAGACTTCTTGTAGCTGGGTTCATTAGCCTCCTAACACCAGCTTGGCTGTGTTTGGAAAACTACTTCGCTTGCCGTGGGCTGCCAAGTCGGGGATCTGTCAGAGAGGGAGTCTATTTTAGAAATTTGCATATCCCTCTCCTAGGACAAAAGGTCTATTGGAACAGAGTGGTTGGTGCTTGTTAGGGACATCTCTTTATTTGTTCTTTGTGCGAGCATCATTGGAAGGAAGTCAGGAGTAAAAGGTGTATGCATATTGCTCTGAGATGAGAGAGGGGAGGCAAGGAGAACTGGAGGAAGGGAGAAAAGACCAGGAGATGCAAGCTGGGAAGACAGGGAGAAGGGCCAGGCAGGGCAGGGGCCATGTACGAGGGAGGGGGAGGGCGAAATGGATGAGCAGGCAGAGGGGAAACAGGAAGAGAAGGAAGGGGCGTCTGGGGACACAGACCGCTGAGCACAAGGACGGACAGACAAACGAAGGGAGGTGAGATGGAGAGGGACCCACCCATTCCCTTTCATCTTGAACCTGCCAGGGTGGACGTCGGCCTGACATCCCCCGTTTGCAGGCCTTGAAGCTTCTCTCGGGGCCTGCCTGCCCCACTGCCTGTAATGTTTAAAGTGCCCTTTTCTCAAGTGGAGCCAGATGGTGGATCTGAGCCAGCCCGTGTTTGACAACCAGATGCTGAGCTCGCACAAAGGGGTCCTCCGGCCTGAACGCAGGCGGGGAGCGGAGCCGAGCCTTCTGGAGGGCCAGTCCACTCTCCATGCCTGAGACCTCAGGGCAGAGTCTGCTGCAGTCTGCACCGACAGGAAGGGCCCAGGGAAGCTGGTGTGGCTGGGGCTGGGGAATCAGAGGGCTGGGTTTGAATCATGATCCACTCTTCACCAGTGGCTCTGGGCACATGGTTTTCAGCCTCAGTTTCCTCATCTGTGAAATGGGTCCAACCAACAACAACAACAAAAAAGCAGGTCTCAGCAAGTCTCATGGATGGTCAGAGGATTAAAGGAGAAACCAAGTGTAAAGTGTCTGGTCTGGAGAAGACCAGTTATAAACCCAGGTTGAGCAGACTGAATTCAACCAGAAGAGGGCATTAGTCTGATCTCCTTCGGGCTTTGAAGTTTTTGAATTAATTGCCCATATTAAAAAACCTAGGAGCTGGGGCACCTGGGTGGTTTCATCAGTTAAGCGTCTGACTTCGGCTCAGATTATGATCTCACAGTTCGTGAGTTCGAGCCCCGCATCAGGCTCTCTGCTGTCAGCACAGGCCCCGCTTTGGATCCTCTGTCCCCCTCCTCTCTCTGCCCGTCCTCCACTTGTTCTCTTTCTCTTTCTCTCAAGATACATACATTTTTTAAAAAATAGAAGATTTCTTTTAAAAATCCATATTACTGGTTTCTTGTGAAAGACCCCAGTACCAAATGCTGGAAGTGGGCACCACGCCAGCCCCCAGCCTCAGACCCCTCCTGCTATGTGGCATCATAGCCTACTTCCCTCCTTTACCATTTTTCCCTGGCCCTTGAAGTCATCTGACCCTCACCATATGGTGATATTACTTTCCAGGCACCCAAGTTATGTATGTTTATATTTCTGCAGTGGTTGACATGGTCAGTCTTTCACGGAGAAAGGAAAGCAAAAATCTCTGACGGGTAGCTGTCATCTCGTCCTCAGAACAAAGCTAGATTTCCAGAGCCAACCCCCACCAGCCCCATCAACATGCGGGGGCTAGACTGGCAGAGAAGACACCCAGATTGTCTGAGATTCCAGTGAGTGGCCGCTTGTCTTTGGAAGAATATGTTTTGATGTCATGTCTAAACAAAATGGCTTTCAGTCCAGCCATTGTTAGGCGTAAAGTTGGTAGAATCATGTGCCTCTGCCCACCTCAAATGAATGAATGCTGTAGCCTCTCAAGGACTGAGGACTTGGGTACATGCACTCAGAATACAGTAGGCCAAAAAGAAAGAGGAGGCCCAGGTGACAGAGGAAGCACCTCCCATGGGCTGACAATCTGTTGTGTCCTACAGGCAGGATGTGGCCACCACATATGACCTGTTCACTTGGAGTTGACAGTCTAGGGAGGGCAACAGGTATACTGACAATTATGAGTTTCCAAAGAGAGTAGCACAAGGTAATAGAGAGGGTCTGAAGAAACGCCCAACCCAGCTTTGGAAGAGCAATTTGGGTCCCCAGAGGAGGCGAGCCCGAGATAAGCACCGAATAACAAGTAGGAGTTGGCATGGGGCAGAGGTGTGATGGGCACTCCAGGAGGAGGTGGGGAAGATCCAGGTCAGTCTGGGGGCCTGGAAAGATTGTGGGGTGCTGGAGCATAATGTGGGGGAGATGTGAGGGAGAAGTGAGAGATGATGAGCGATGGCTACTCAGGGGCCGATGGGAAAGGCCTGGGATGCTGTGCTGAGGAATCTGGAGATAATCCTACAGGCAGTGGGGAACCACGGACGGGTTTTCAGAGGAGGAAGGGCATGATCAGATTTATGTGTTCGAAAGATGATTTCGAGGCTGCATGGAGACAGTTTGAAGGGGGTGACCCTGAATGTGGGAAGGCCACAGAGGAAACTGGTGGTGGTGGTGGCTGCGAGGACAGAGTAGAGACAGTGGATTTGGGAAATCAATGTGGCGGAAAAGCCGCTAAGACTTGGTGACAGCTGCAGCATCCCCAGAGGACTGTGATTTGCATAAACACTGGGTCTCTGCAAAGTTCCACCCCAATTGATGGGTGGTTAATTGAATTCATTCATCCAACAGCAAACATTTATAGATGCTGACTCCGCTGGGAGCCCCAAGCTAGGTGCTGAGAGGAAGAACAGGAAAAGCAGATTCCTGCCCAGGAAGTGGCAAGCTACCAGGAGAGCTTGCTTTTTAAAAGGATTTTGTGACCCATCATCCTATAAAGCAGATGGTATCTGCCCCCGCCCCCTTCCAGCTCCCGAGTTTTCTGGCTCAGGAACTACGAGTCGCTGCCACTAAACCCCAGCGTGATGAGCCAGCCCTTATTGACAGTTTACCATGTGCCAGGCACTGTGCTGAGGGCTTACAACTACCGCACCTTATGATGGCGTTCAGGATTTGGCAAACATTCTGTAAAGGGTCAGACAGTAAAAAATTTAGGCTTGAGGGCCATCCAGTCTCTATCACAACTACTCAACCCTGCCACTGTAAAGTGAAAGCAGCCATAGACAGTACGTAGATAAATGGACATGGCTGTGTTCCAATAAACCTTTATTTACAAACATAGACGGGGTGGGGGCAGACTTGGTCCATGGGCCATACTTTGCCAGCTTCTGAGGGGGTTCTCAGGATTCTACTCAGACTATAGATGAGGAAGGTGAGCGTGTCAGTCAGGGCCCGGCAAACAGATGGCCACTCAAAGGGGCAACTGAGGGAGGTTTACTCAAGGAGCTCTTTACAAGGGGAGCCGAGAGGGGGTTCTGATGTCCTCAGCGGTGGACAGCTGTTGAGACCCCAAGACTGGAGGGGCAGCAAGTCTCTTGGTTTCTGTAACCCAAGAGACTTGTATGTAGCTGGTAGAGAGGGCCACCCGACTAAAGCTGTGGCCCTCTTGGTGGAGGGGAGCTGGGAGAAAATACTCTGCCCTCCTGCCCTCCAGTCTCCTGCTATCGCCCTTCTTCCACCCAACCCAGCAATCTGCCAAGGGCCAAGGGACCCCACTGAAGCAGTCCCTGGGGCAGACTTGCAAGGCACCTGGAAGGACAGAGAAGGGTGGGCTGGCAAATGGGGGAAGTCTAAGCAGCTGCCCAAGGTCATGTGGTGAGTGACAGTGGTCAGCGTATTCTCCAGACGCCATGTTCTCTTTGGGCAAAGATTGCCATGGAGAGAGATGATGATGACGTGGTAAAAGGGAGGCGGGCTGCACGGGAGGCAGCAGGGGGACTCTTGGCAAGCAGGGCCTTTTGTCTGGCAGAAACGCCCCCAAATGTGACGTATGGCGAAGCTTTGGAGTCAGACAGGCCTTGTTCAAATCCTAGCTCTGCTACTTACTTGTTTTGTGGCCTGAGACACGTCGTTGTACCTCTCAGTTTCCTCATCTGTGAAACTGAGGCAAGATACTGTCTTTATACGGAATGTTTCTCAAGAATAGTCAACAGGGGCGCCTGGGTAGCTCAGTCGGTTAAGCGGCCGACTTCGGCTCAGGTCATGATCTCACGGTCCATGAGTTCAAGCCCCGCGTCGGGCTCTGAGCTGACAGCTCAGAGCCCAGAGCCTGTTTCAGATTCTGTGTCTCCCTCTCTCTGACCCTCCCCCGCTCATGCTCTGTCTCTCTCTGTCTCAAAAATAAATAAATGTTAAAAAATAAAATAAAAAAATAAAAAAGAATGTGGATAGAGCTTCATGCAAAACCAAATCAATGAATCAAATTTCCTGGTCATTTAGCACCAAGTATATTTAAAAAAAAAAAAAAAAAAAAGAATAGTCAACAAACCTCAAGTCCAGACTACCTGGGGTGCTGGTTGAGAAAAGCAAATTCCCACCCTTCATCTCAGATTGCTGGAACCAGTCTCTGTGGGTGGGACGAGGCAGTGTATACTCTGACAAGGTCCAGGGGATGATTCTGATGCCCCCCCCCCCGATGCATAAGAGCCCAGTCTACTGGCTTCTTGTGAAGATTAGATCGATCAGCCCCCACAGTGCAGTCCATAGCACCCCCACCGCTTATGGGGCAGCCCCAATGAGCCGTATGACTGACCTGAATCAATGCATCAAGTCATGGCGGCAACTAGAGAGACGACATTACTTTCATTCCCATTTTACAGATGAGAAAATTCGGAATGAGGACGGTCTAGGTGCTTATGTGAGTTGGGCAGGTAGCCGTCGGCCTAGAACGGTGACAGGCAGTTCCTACCCTCTTCCCCTTCATGTTGGGGCAGAGCTGTAAGGGCCCAACACAAGAGGGGCTGTGCACAGCCATGGGCAAAGGGCAGAGGACGTCCTAGAGGAAGTTCAGGGGCTGAAGGGGAAAGGCCATGTGCCTCACAGGAAACTGCGGACAAGGGGCCACCCAAGAGGGCCTGGCAAGCTCACTGGAGCCTGAGAGGTCTCAGGAGAACCACACCACCTCTGCTGAGCTGTGAAACCTTCAGGCCATGTCAAATCAGCCAGGATGCGTAACTCGCGTGAAAGAATTGCAACTCCAAATGGAGCTTTATTTCTTCTTCTTTTTAAGCGGGTAATGGGATTTGCTCATGGTGAGGGGTCCTGCATACCCTGACCCTTGGGAGGGGGGAAATGTGTCTTTATGAGACCGACGCTTCTTTCACTGGCATCGTTGTGTGGATTTACCTAGAGATGTATTTTCTAAAGCTAATAAATCATAAACCTTGTTGGAATCTCAATGCAGAACAGATGTAATGCATATGGTCAGTAGACTTGGAGTTGCAAATAAATATGTTTGGAAACCAAATATTTGAAAAGCAATTCTTCTCAGTCTTCTCTTTTTTAAGTGCCACTGCCAAGATCGGTTCAGGGATTTGGTTTCCCATGAAGCTATTGCCACAGCACTATACTCCCCACCCCAAGCGAGAAGGGAGACCTCATGCCCCAGGCTAGGAGCGCACAGAGGTTTTACCTTGCACGCCAGTTTGGGTTGATTGGATGTGGCCGCCTGGAGTGCTGAGCGGAGCAGGGACCTCAGGCTCAGCTGGAAAGAGAGTCATGATCCATTAGCAATGTCTGCCCTAGGAGCAGTAGTAGGAAGCAGAGGATAAGCGCCCCATAATTACCATCCCGGTCCTAGGTGTTTCAGAGTAGGCGACCTGCTTCTCTAATAGGACTGTGCTTTGTTTATTTGGATCGTGGTGCGGTGAAAAATTTTAGAGCACAAAAGAATCGAGGACACAGAAGAGTTTTGCCTACACTTTAAATGCAATTCCAAATAATACCAAAATAGTTCTCTTGCTAATTCAGCCCTCTGCCTGAAGGTAGGAGTCTTTAACCATCTGAACAGTCCTGGGCCCCAGAAGTGACACTTTTCACAAACAGCAGTTCTGTTGTGTATTCACCTGTGGACTTGATTATTGCTTGTTTCTCCCTAGAGTATTAGCTCCACGAGAACAGGGGCTTTGTTTTGTTTATTGCTTTATTCCTTGCTAGCTAGAAGTGTATGGCACATAGTAGGGACTAGAAAACTGTTTGTTGAATGCAATTCATTTCGTGTTGTATTTTTTTCATCCCTTCGTGTATGTGCTGATTTATGTCTTCTACTCTGGGCTTGGCCTAGGGCTGGATCTGCAGATCCAGATACAATAAGACAAATGGGACCTCTCCAGCCCCCCAAAATTGATAACTCTAGACAGCATGAAAAGAGCAAAAGTAGAAGCAGGTGCTGGGACAGAGGTGACCGACATCACAGAGAGATGATGGAGTTGGAGCACCAGAAGAGATTTCACAGAGGCCTCCTACTGACCTAGGGTTTTGAAGGATGAATAGAAGTTTCAAGCCAAGGGTTGGATGTATTATGCTTTTTATAAGGCTATAGGAGACTCTTGTCTTGTATAAGAATGACAATGTGACACATGGTATATTAGTGAAAAGAGCAGTTGAATAATCTTAGTTTCAGACACATAAATAGTTGAATCTCTGTTCTATCATGGTTCAACTGTGTGACCTTGGACAAGTTGTCTAACTTCTCTGAGCCTCAGTTTCTATCTGGATGACTGAGAGCTCAGAGAAAATGGAGGTGAAATGCCTGGCACTGGCCCCCATATTTCATAGGCTGTCAGGATGTGACCACTCTTCCTGTGAGAATGGCAATTAGGACCCCATTCGGACTCAGTCTATGGAACAGACCTTAAAGCTTCCCCAGTGTGATTCAGAGAGAGGCAGGTCTCTCTGGCCCTGGTCCAAAGGGACTTAGTTAAGGACATCCTGCAAGGACCTCATTGGCAGGGGAGCCTCATCCCCAGTGGCTCTGTGGTGAGCTCCCTTCCCCGTCCTGCTGAGCCTGCCCTGGGGGTGCTGTCCTGTCTCCCTGCCCCGCCCAGGGGCACCTGCAGCCTGTTTTTACAGCTTTTCACTAAGCCGAGCGGTGAGCAAATGCCAGCTTGATCCATTTTTCTTTCCCGTCCTTCAGACACAGGGAGGCAAAAACGCTGGCTCAGCAGATTGCTTCAAGTTCGGTCTCATCATTTAAAAGACCTGCTCTCTTCAAATGTAACGTTAATAAAAACAACAGTGGTGGCTGCTGGGGAGAGCATGCTCACTCCGGGCAGGCCGGAGCGGCCACTTTACACGTACTATTTTACGTAGCTTCACCAGGACCCCGTAAAGCTGTGATTATTGTCCCTGTTTTCTGACATGAACCCGAAATCCAGATTTACGAATTTCCACGACCAAGACTGACAGGGCCAGAAAGAGAACCCAGGTTTTTGGTCTCCCCAATTCCTACTCCCCCCTTGAATTTATCTGTTTGTTTTTCATTTCTCTACAGGTACTCCTCCGTTCCGAAAGATTTGAGGCACCTAGTGGAAATACAAACAGCAAAAAAGAATAAAACCAACCGAGGAAACCGGTTGAGAACCTGAGACAGGAGAGTAAGGTGCTCGATGCAGTGGTTGGGTGTGGTGTTCTAGGTCAAGTTTGTTAATCACGTTCTTCACATCTCTCTGCCTTCACTGACCTTCGTCTGCTTGTTCCATTAATATCTGAGAAATCTGTGGGAGGATCTCCCACTGTGGTTTCTGATTTGTCTCTTTCTACTTTGGGTTTTTACAGTTTCGTTACGAGATGCATACACATTTCAAATCATTGTGCCTCCAGTGGAGGGATGCGTTTTATCATCACGATAAAAGATTCTCTGGTAATGGTTCCTGCCTTAAAGTCTCCTTTGCTGATAACGTAGCTCGGCTACATTTGCATGGTTTGTCGTCATCGTCTTGTTCTTCTCCTCCTTCTTCTGTATTTTTATTTATTTATTTGTTTGTGTGCTTTTAATTTACATCCAAGTTAGTTAGCATGTAGTACAATAATGATTTCAGGAGTAGACTCCAGTGATTCATCCCATACATATAACACCCAGTGCTCATCCCAATATGTGTCTTCCTTAATGCCCCTTACCCATTTAGCCCATCCCCCAAACACATCCAGCAACCCTCAATTTGTTCTCTGTATTTGAGTCTCTTATGTCTGTCTTTTTCTTTTTAAAATTTTTTTAATGTTTATTAATTTTTGAGAGAGAGATAGAGAGACAGAGTGTGAATGGGAGAGGGGCAGAGAGAGAGGGGCAGAGAGAGAGGGAGACACAGAATCTGAAGCAGGCTCCAGGCTCTGAGCTGTCAGCACAGAGCCCGGTGAGGGGCTCGAACTCATAGAGCACGAGATCATCTTGAGTCAAAGTCAGACGCTTAACCGACTGAGGCACCCAGGCGCCCCTGTCTTTTTCTATCCTTTTACTCAATCGACCTTTCTGGGTCCTTATATTTAAGATGTGTCTCTTGTAAGCAGTATATAGTTGTTGTTTTTTAATCTTAGTTTAATAATCATGGACTTTCAATTGGAATATTTACCTCATTCACTTTTAATGTAATTCATTTAGGAGTAGATGTACCATCATATTATTTGTCCCATCTGTTCTATGGTCTTCTCTCTTGACGTTCTTGCCTTCTGTTCTATTAACCCTTGGAGGCTTACTACCAATTATGATAGGCATCCTTGAGTTAATTAAAAGCCTAACAAAGTTAGCACCTTTACCATTTATGAATAATAAAATGAAAATATTTTAATTTTATTTTATTTAAATTGGAGTTAATTTTACCCTCTTTGAATTTATGTTATTGCTGTCAAATATTTTGATGTTACATATATTTTAAACCCCACAACATTACTATTATCATTATTTTATACAGTCCAACTCCATCTAGATTTAGCTATTTATTCTTCCATTGCTTGTCAGTCCTTCCTGTATTTCTGTGCATCTTTCTGGGATGGTATTGATGTTCCTTGAAAATGCTCTTTTTAGTATTTCTTCTAGTCCAAGTCTTCTGGCAGGAAATCCTCTGTTGTTGTCGGCTTCCGTTTTTAAGGATATTTCCATTGGATCAAAGCACCGCGCTGACAATAGTTTTCTTCCAGAACTCTCTCTGTGTTCTTCTTTTATCTTCTGATTTACATCCTTTCAGGTCCAGTCTTAGTTTGCTTCTTCAACGGGGAAGCATCATTTTCAACATTCCTGTTTTTAAAATGTCTTGCCTTTAGCTTTCAACACTTTTTTTTATTAAAATTTGTTTAATGTTAATTTATTTGTGAGTGTGAGTGTGAGTGGGCGAGGGGCAGAGAGAGAGAGGGAGACATAGAATCTTAGGCACGCTCCAGGCTCTGAGCTGTCAGCACAGAGCCCAACGCGGGGCTTGAACTCACAAACTGTGAGATTATGACCTGAGCCGAAGTCGGACGCTTACCAACTGAGCCACCCAGGCACCCCTCAACACTTCTATCGTGACGTGCCAAGGTGTGTTTGTCTTACAAAGACAATGACAATGACCATAGTCATTCTTGAATCTGTGGTGTAACATTTTCATCAGTTTGTTTGTTTGTTTGTTTTTCAGAGAGAGAAAGAGCACAAGCAGGAGAGGGGCAGAAGGAGAAGGAGTGAGAGAACCCTAAGCAGAGTCCATGCTCAGCATGGAGCCCGACACAGGGCTCCATCCCAGGACTGTGAGCCAAAATCAAGAGTCTGATGCTTAACTGACTGAGCCACCCAGGCACCCCTTGTCAGCTTTTGAAAATGCTTAGTCATTATCCTCTAAAAGATTACTTCTGTCTCGTTCTCTCTCTCCCACCCTGTTAGCACACCAGGTACAGGTAGGTAAGACCTTTTCAACGTTTTCATATGCTTTATGTTCTTTTCTGTACGTCTACTCTTTTTATCTTCATATTTCATTCTGGATATTTTCTATGGACCCATCTTTCAGGTCACTAAATTTTTCTTCTGCTGTGTCTAATTTGCTGTTAAAGCTGTCACTTATATTTTCAATTTCAATTATTATATTTTTCATTTCTAGAATTTTTCACTTGATTCTTTTTTAAAGATTCTAGTTCTCTTTTTTAAAGATTTTCATCTTGTCATTTATCTTCTTGAATACATTAATATCAATTTTTAAAGACCATGGTCTGGTCATTGCAGTATCTGGATCACCTGTGGTTCTGCTTCTATTACTCATTTTTCCTTGTGATCCTGTTCTTTGTATGCTTGTTGATGTTTGATTCAATACTTGAGATTTTGTATTTTAAAAAGATTGCCCAGAGGCCCCAGATGATGTTACTTGCCTCCTTAGAGGATTTTCTTTAGCTTCTGGCAAGCTGTGACAGTAGTTCACTTTGATCTAATCAAATATATGGGGCGCCTGGGTGGCTCAGTCGATTAAGCGTCCGACTTCAGCTCAGGTCATGATCTCACCATTCGTGATTTCGAGCCCCGTGTTGGGCTCTGTGCTGACAGCTCAGAGCCTGGAGCCTGCTTCGAATTCTGTGTCTCCCTCTCTCTCTGCTCCTCCCCCACTCGTGTTCTGTCTCTCTGTCTCTCAAAACTGAATAAAAGTTAAAAAAGAAAAAGAAAAAAGATAGAGATGATTCAAAGCTGAGTCTTAATCTTTGTAAGGTCTGGCCTATTTCCAGTAGGGTGTAGGTTGACATGAGTCTCATGTGAAAGCCAACTCAAACTAGCTGAGGTAAAAATGGAGGATGATCAGATGAGCACAATTACGGGGGGAAGGTAGAGACATCTGGGCCTCAGGGACTACAAGAACCAGCAAGTTGGACCCTTGCTTCTCTCCCTGGGGTGCCTCTATTTTTTTTTGTTCTGACTTTACTCTCTCAGACAGGTTGTGGCTGGGAAATGGTCACCAGAAACTTTAAGGTGCACATTTCCAAGATTTTCTATCATAGGAGATTTAAGACTTGCTCTCTCTAGTCTCCAGGTCAAAAATCTCAAGAAAAAGCAATGATTATTTCCATTTGCATCAATCACTGTAGCTAGCTGGGTAGGAAGATTCCTGGGGAACACAGACCACTCTGCCGGAAGCACAAGGCTGGTGTGGAGGAAGGAATATTTCTCAAAAGAATGAAGGAGAATAGATGGGCACGAATGAAAACTGTAATGTCTAGTGCAGCTTGGCCCTGAACTATGGTATTTCCCAGGTAGATGTGCTAAAAGTCAATGTGCTGAAAGTCAAATGAGATGTGTTCCTTTAGTTAAAACACTATAAATATGGCAGGGTTTTCCCAAGCTCCTAGAGAAAACAGAACTAAACAAACAACAACAATAACAACCACCCTGCAGTATCTATTGTGATCATAATCATAATAAGAACTGCTGTCTGGAAGCAGCCTGATCCTTGGCTAGGGGAGCAATCTATACAAGTCTCACAAAAACATCTCCCGTCTGCTTGCAAAGTATGTGTAACTGTGCCGATTTGCAAAAGAAGATGAAGATTTAGAGAGACCAAAGCTAACAAATTTACAAAGAAAACGTATGTACGAAAACCTGTATTTATTTAGTGTGTGAAAAACAGCCATGCACGCATGTTAAAAAGCTGACAGATACCACAGGGATCATGAAAGTTAGAAAATTTACATAGTATTTTCAATTAAATAACTACCTCTTACTCCTTTATAATACTTTTATCCCTACAACTTTGGCTGCACTAGGGCCTTGTCTTTTTCATAGGACAAAGGTAGTATTATTTCCTATGGAAAGAATAGAAAGATAGTTCAGTCTTTCCTCTAGCGTGGTTGAGCCAAATTTATTTCTTTATTGAGAGTTAAAATGCAAAACATGCAAATTCACACAGGGTTATACCAGCTGTTTGTAGTTCTGCTGAGGTCTGTGCTCTACAAATTTAATAAATGATATTTCACACAGTCCCACCAAAAGAAAAAAAAAAAGAATGGTGAGTTTATAATCATATAGGCTTCGTTACTGAGCATGTTTCCGAGAAGAGAGAATTTCTATCTTAATTAGGTATCTATAAAAACCAAATCTCCTGCTCATAATTTTACACAGCTGAGGATCCAAGTATTTTCCCTAGACTAGCTTCTGGCTTCATACATGTTAAACTTTGTTTCTTTTCCACGACCCACAGACTTCTGGTCCAGAGAATTCTAGGCAACTTTCAGATTAGGGGATGGCCTCTAACCTTACTCCTCCACGCCAAGGTCCCTGGCCTTGAGAGATCGGAGTTTCTAGGAGCAGGTAGAAGGATTTATGGGGAGGTAGGAGTGTTTTGGGAAGCCAATTCTACCCTAAAAAAAAGTAGCCGCACAAATATATTCCACTAAACATAGGGCAAAGGCAGCCCACGTCGTCTTTACCTTAGCCTGATCCCAAAAATGACCTCGGCCAAGTGTGGCAGAGAGAAGATCAGTGGAAAGAGAAAATAGTCCTTAACCGATTGTGATTAAGATATCTTACTTTGCCATTTTTACCAAAACATGTGAACACATGGCCAGGGCCCCTTACCGGGCTTTAGAGGAGACCACGCAAAGGGAGGACCCCAAAACTTCCACTTCATTAGCTCCATAAATACATCATTTCCACCTCCAGATGAGCAAAGTGAGAGACTCAGTGAGATGAAGCCGCTGCTGGCCCAAGGCCATGCAGCTGGTAAACAATGAGACTGGTAAATGGCAAACATGATCCTTAAAGAATAGCGGAGGTCCAAAATTCATGGGTTCCCTCTCTCAGTCTCCTCCCTCTCTGTCGGACCTGGAAGACAGTGGGGACGTGGAGGTGGCACGGAGTTTGCCAAGGTCAGGGTGAGTGTCTGGTTCCAGGTGGTGCCGGTTCCAGCACCACAAACAGCCTCTGTCTAGGCTCGGTATAAATGAGTGGTCTTTGATGGAATCCAAGGGAGCCCTGGAGGGTCCACCATGGCTGTGTGGAGAGTCAAAGCTCTGGAGTCCTCAGCCACATGTCTGCTCTTTCCCCTTCCTTGGGGACACTCTGCTCCCTCTTGTGCCAGACCTCCATTCCCTGGTGGGAAGGTTCCTACCTCTGAAAAGGTGCACAGGTGCAGGGTGCAAGACTCTCTCAGGGTCACCTCGGTGGATGATTCTGGAGTTGCCATCATGAGAAGTGCAAAACATCCCCATGGAGGATATGTGCCTTCTTGCAGACAGAAGACTTGGGCCTTCATTTCTTTAAAAGCAAAAATGCAGAGAAATGTTGGATGTGTGTGGTCAGTTTCCTTTGTAAACTCTTCATTGCATCTGTGTTTGAAAGTTGGTGGCTCACACATCCGTCCCACCATGCCTAAAGGGTGAGGAAGATTCCAAGATAGAATCTCAAAGAGCTTCTTACCCCAGAATCATTGGAAACAGACATGCGATGCACTGTGTAGTGTTAACACGCAGGAGGTTAAGTGCAAGCTCTCAGGCCCTTTGATGTATTAAATACCAAGGACTTTAACGTAATAGAACTGTAAACCTCAAATCAGAGCTAATCACACTAATTTGCTGAACTCCAAAACCAAACCGAAATGTTCATTTCTTCTTAAACTGAACCACAAATCCAAGTTGTTTTGATCTACAAATCTATCTAACAAAAGATTTGAGGTGGCTTATAAGAAATACATGCAATAAAACAAAAATCTAAGTAGATAAAAACCAGGATCAGGGGGAAAAAAATCAAAACCAGAGAAACTATTACGACATAGATATGCCAGACCTATAGAGTAATTTGAGTCCTGAGCCCCCTGGCAGCCAGAGCAATATGGAAGATACATTAGTTCCATGACATGCATTATCCATAAAGAGAAGTAATTTTTAAATAGCAGTTAACTGGGTTGAAACCAAACTAAATCTCAGTCGCGAAGGGGGGAAAAAGTGCCAAATATTCTCCAAGTTACACTTGAACTTTGTTTTGTTCAAGATTCTAGTTAACACACATAATGGTACCAAAAACACTCATTTCTGTATCGTTTAGTTTCTACTTTGTACTGGATCTCAAACCCCGCTTAAAGATGCTATAACTCCCTTCAGCCCAGTGTGTCCAGATTTTCCTTTTTTTTTTTTTTTTTTTTGCATTCTGGCCTTAAGCTATTTCAAGCTCTCACCGTATTGGTTTTGTACACGACCTCATTGTTTTAGCAATTAAAGAATAAAACTTGCACGCCTGTCTCCAGGGAAATGAGAATTCAAGAGGTTAAGTGTCGGCCTCGCACTGCAGAGTGTGGTTCCTAATCCCCAGAGGGCTCCCCTAAATTGTTTGGATAAACTGAGGAAATGTCAGGGGGAGTTCTGACACTGAGCATGACACTAATCTTTGTAATCATTCCTCCAGATGTGTACACGTGTTCTGAGGGTGCTGAACATCCAAGTTCACCATGGCCGCCCACTCCTTGGTGGGGGTGGGGGAGCTTAGACAAAGTTGGGGGGTAGCAGTCAGTTGGTTCTCTGTCCTAAGTATTCTGAAATCTTGAGAAGATCTATGTGTTTGTGCTTGCAGGATGGTCATCTTGGTTACTTGAAATAATATGTAAAATGCTTAGTTAGCACCCATTGGAAAATGAGAAAACAGATTATAAAACAATATTTTCAAACCCATATTTCGTATAAGACAATATGTATCTACATACAGCTATCTATACACTTGAAAATGTATGTGGATACAGCTATCTATACACTTAGATATTTGGGTGTATATACACCTAAATATTAGTAGTGATAAGTATATATTTAAAATAACTCCCAGGCACCTGGGTGGCTCAGTCAGTTGAGTGTCCAACTCTTGATTTCGGCTCAGATCATGATCCCAGGGTTGTGGGATTGAGCCCCAAGTCAGGCTCCATGCTAAGCGTAGAGCCTGCTTAAGAACTCTCTCTCTCTCTCTCTCTCTCTCTCTCTCTCTACCTCTTCCCCTCTCCCACCCCCTCATGCACTCTCTCTCTCTAAAACAAGATAAAAATAAAAAATAAAATAAACTAACACTCCATTCTCTCTGAGTGGAGGAAGTTTTATTCTTTTTATACATTCTTTTATACATTTGTCTGAGTTTCCTACCACAAACATACTGTTTTTACAACGACTAAAAAATGACCAAAAACTTCATAGTTTGAGAATATCTACACATCCTCATATCCATCTGTGGCAGAAAGCTTTCTTCTCTGTACAGCCATGATGTATCTATATTTTTTTCCTAGTGATGACGATCAGGCTGTGGCCAATTTTTACCCAGGGACACACGCATGCTTTACAGATTTTTAAATAGCCCCACCTTAAAGAGAGGTTGAAATTGCATCTCAGATTATACACTTTCTCTTATTGCTTCTGGGGGGCTCAGATCAGTTTGCAAATATTGTTGAATTTAGAAAGGAGTTTTAATACCCACTGTGTAATTTGTCCTCACCCCATCTGTCGACTGCAGAAACAAATTAGCTTCTCTCCACATGGCCTGCCACTCCCCTGTTCCTTCCCCACCCCCCATCTTCTAGCTGCAATCCTTTTCCAAGAATCCAAACTTGGAAGAAAAGCTGAGTGCACAAAAGGCAAGACCTCTTCTTGCCAAGGCAATAAGAAACATGGGCAGCACGCGTCTGCATCTGAGTGTGTGTGTGTGTGTGTGTGTGTGATGTGTTTATGTATGTGTGCATCTGCATATGTGCATATGTGTGTGTGTCCCTGTGTGTGTCTACATGTGCATGTATACATGTGCATGACTATAAATGTGTTTAAAGGTATCTGTGTGTATGGACATTTACGTAGGTGATCAGTATGCCCATTTCTCCAGCTCAGGATGTAAAATGAGGTCACATTTCTCTTACGTAAGGAGTATGGCCAAGAGAGAATATATTCTGCTTATTGAGGAAAAGTCAGTTCTTCCCAATGGCCCTTCTGTGATGATCAAGTGACCCAAGCTCTCTTTGGTCTGGGAGGTAGGATCCATCTGGTTAACTATCTTCTAGAATAGGAAATGGCCTTCCTTAGACATGCCCTCCGCTGCAGCTGTCACCCCATGGTGTTTCTGCAAACACAGAAAGACTCTGAGGCAAAATCCCTCTCACCCTACATACCATGGCAGGAGCTATCATCCACTGCCCAGGAAACCTGCATTGATTGCTTTGATAGCTCGGGTCCCTCAAGTCAGCACTTCTCAGTGTGGGATGGAGGGAGACAGGAAGTCCCATCCTTCTGGTGGGGTGCTCCACTATGGGTCTTTGTGCTAAAGGAAATGACGTCAGTGACTGGAACAGAGAGGTTGCCCCCAGAATTGGCATCCTGGCCACCACACTCACCTGCAGCATTCAGCCCTGGTTCCCAGCCAGACCCCTTTTCTGGGTGGGGAGCTTCTGGTCAAATGCCCTCTCCCATGAGAGGCCTTCTCATAGCTTTGAACCTCAAAGGCTAGTGTCGGGTCTCAATCCCCTTTCTTCCAGGAATCCTGTGTGCCTGCGTGCAGATTGGCTCACCTCCATCCCAGTGACCCTCAGGCACACTGGATGTGGGTAAGAAGGGGTAGGTGGGGGAAACTGAGTCTGCTAAAAAACTGAAGCCCCAGGCTCTGAAGAAAACAAATAGCTACCCCCACCAAAACCCAAACTGAAAGCCTATCAATGAGCGTCTATTTGTCTGATGTCCACATAATTCGGAAGAGAATTCAAATGCTTTGGCTTAAAGACAAAAGACTCTTCCAGCTAGTAACAGAACTTACTGATGATCTTTAAACAACAGTTTTTGCTTTAAAAAATAATAAAATAGACTAAGAAAAACAAACCCCACATCCATCATAATTCTACTACATGCATATGTGAATTACATCTATAACGATACTTATCATTTAGTAAGTGCCATGTATGTGCCAGACATTATGCCGAAGTCCTTCATGGGCAATGTATTCCTTTATTCTCCAAACAACCAGGTGAGTTGAACAGCATCCTTAGCCCTCCACCGCTGATGATGAAACAGAGACTTAAAGGGGGTTAAAATAATTTGCCCAAAGTCAGGCAGCCAAAAGTTGTGTTAAAGCCGGCATGCAAACCCAAGCTATTGGACGCAAAGTCTTCACTGTGTGTGGGTGATTTTTTAGATTAATGGACTTTCGGGGCACCTGGGTGGCATAGTCAGTTAAGCATCTGACTCTTGACTTTGGTTCAGGTCATGATCTCACAGTTGTGAGATCTGGTCTGGGCATGGAGCCTGCTTGGTATTCTCTCTGCCTCTCTCTTTCTCTCTCAAAAATAAGAGAAAATAAACCCTTATTAAAATCTTAGGTTAATAGATTTTATTTCATTCATAACCTTTATTTGTTTAGAGCAGTTTTAGATTGACAGAAAAACTGAGCAAATCGTACAGAGACTTCTCCAGTTCCACCCCCTGCCACCTGCACAGTCACCCCTATTAGCGTCTTACATTAGCGTGGTAAATTTATTACAACTAATGAACCAGTACTGACACGTTATTATTAATTAAAGTCCACAGTTTATTCAGATTTTTTTTTAACCTGATGTCCCCTTTCTGTCCTAGCTTCCCATCCAACGTACCACATCACCTTTACTCAACATGTGTCCTTAGGCTCCTCTTGGCTCTGACAGTTTCTCAAACTCTCCCTGTTTTCAATGACCTGGCCATCATCGTGGCTCCTGGGCAAGTATTTGGAGGATGCCCCTCTGTTGGAATTTATCTGGTGTTTTTCTCATGATTAGACTGGGGTTATGTGTGGGTTTTGGGGAGAGAAATCCCAGAGGAAAAGTACCATTTTTATCGCACCCTTCCAGGAGTGCCTACTACCAACATGATCTGTGATTATTGATGTTGACCTTGACCGCCTGGCTGAAGTAGGCTCCTTTTATGAAGTAGTGGAAGCTTGTGTGAGTACTAGTTGCAAAATAGTGTGATTTTGAGACCCAGGCAGAAAGAACTCAGGCTTTGGAGGATGGGGTTTGTTGGTCTCTGTTCAGGACCCTACAAAACCTTCAAGCCAGTTTCATGTTGGTTCCCTGGGCAGTACACACACCCCTGCACCATGGACTACCAGACAGCACGCCCTCCCTAGCGCTCCAAGTGGTAGGACCAAGCCCCCTCTCCATACCTGGAACTGAGCGGGATTGTCCCTGCTCATCTCAGGTATCCCACCTCAGATTCTTCTACTTCCTTAATTGCCAGAGACATTCCAACCTAGACACTCTGTCTGGAACTATTTTTCATTCCAGAAAGCCTAGGGATTGCTACTTAACCCTGGACAGGGTGCCTGGGGTGTGGCCTGGAATTGTTCCACCTCCTTGCGGCCACTTTTGTTCTTTCATGACAATCAGGACATGGGACAAGCAGAAAGAGGCAACTCTGTTGGTGACCATGACCTGAGAATATGAAAACATTCTCACCTAATACATGCGCTTGTGGGAGAGGAAGACTTGAAACCAAGAGGTGCTTGGGTTTGAGGATCTAGGATCAATTTCTCAGGCATCACATCTCGCAGCCTGTGGACTCTCAGGCCACCTTCAGCCCAAAGGCATATTGTTATTAATTTTTTTCATTAATAGGTTTTGCATTTTAGAGCAGTTTTAGACTCACAGCAAAACTGAGCAAAAAGAAGAGTGTTCCCATACCGTTGCCCCCTCCCCACAACCTCCCCACTAACGACGTTTCCCAACAGAGTGGGACATTTGCTACAATCGATGAACCTGCATGAGAGTCCATTATCACTGAGAGTACTTAGTTACATCAGTCCATAGTATACACCACTCTTGTTGGTGTATATTCTGTGGGTTTGGACAAACATATAATGACACGTGTCCATCATTATAGTATCATACAGAATAGTTTCACTGCTCTACAAGTCCCTGAGCTCTATTTATCCTTCCCTCCCTTCCCCCAACCCCTTGGCACCCACAGATCTATCCAGTATCTCCGTAGTTTTTGCCTTTTCTAGAATGTCATATAGTTGGAACCTTGCAGTGTGTAGGCTTTTCAGATTGGCTTCTTCCACTTAGTAATATACATTTAAGCTCCCTCCGTGTCTTTTCCTGGCCTGGTAGCTCATTTCTTTTTAGCACTGAATAATATTTCAGTGTCTGGATGTACCAGAGTTTATTTATCCATTCACCTACTGAAGGACATCTTGGTTCCTTCCAAGTTTTGGCAATTCTGAATAAAGCTGCTATAAACATTTGTGTGTAGCTTTTTGTGGGGACGTAAGTCTTGACATCATTTGGGTGAATACCAAGGAGAACAATTGCTGGATTCTATGGTAAGACTATGTTTAGTTTTGAAGGAAACTGCCTAACTGTCTTCCAAAGTGGCTGTACCATTTTGCATTCCCACAGACAATGCATGCAAATTCCTGTTGTCACATTGGTACGATAGGACCATACCTCCCAGCCCTGCTCTCCGTTCCAGGATGAGCAAGTTACCCACGCAAGGTCAATTTCAATCGTTCCCCATGAATTCAGGATTTGGAACTGCACTGACGGTTGCTGAAACCACAAAGGCTGGCAGCTACTGGAACCGAGTCACATGAAGATGATGCTAGGAGAAGGTCCTGTGACCTCCAAACATTGAAGGCCCGTGGCTGCTGCTGAGGTTTTTCTGTAACTCAATGCTTCATGCCTCTTTGAATTCTAGGGCACCCCTGGAGTATCCTTCCCCACTTTTTTTTTAATGTTTATTTATTCTTGAGACAGGGACAGAGCATGAACAGGGGAGGGGCAGAGAGAGAGGAAGACACAGAACATGAAACAGGCTCCAGGCTCTGAGCTGTCAGCACAGAGCCAGACGCGGGGCTCAAATTCACAAACTGTGAGATCATGACCTGAGCCAAAGTCCGATGCTCAACCGACTGAGCCACCCAGGCGCCCCCTTCCCCACTTTTTAAAGAGCTACTCACAACAACAACAAAAAAAATTAACTCATTCACCTTTCCTATCAAATTGCCCAGGAAACCAGACTTTCGGGTGTCGGAATCAAGATGAAACAGGAGACCGGAACGATGACCCAGAAATCAGGCTCTTGTAGCCAACTCTGTTATGTCATCTGAGCAGATCCCTCTCTTCTGTTTTCAGTCTCCCAGGGAACTTTCTAGTTAGAGCTACAGGAGAATTTGGGGAGGATGTTGGGAATCTGTGTGCCCTCGTATTCACGGTGGCCATCTTGGTTGTAACCAAAAAAAGTTAGCCCTGAGAAGGAGAAAAGGAGCCAATAGGCAAATAACAAGAGATGTAGAGAAAGACTTCTAGCAGTACCTGAGGCCTCCCTGAGTTTGGTGATGGGTCACTTGGTCCCAAAAGCCTTATGACTTACACAGCCATTTCTAGCAAGGATGGTCCTGAGGACAGGATGTTTCTTACAACCGTGGGATGTGGCACATAGTAGGCACTCAATAAATGTTTGTTGAATCACTAGGCAAATCAATAGCATATGACTGGCAGCTTCTTCTTCCTGGGGATTGGTGCCACCAGACTGACTGGGCTCAGAAGGAGCACTGCTTATCACAGTCACAGTGGGCAGAGGCAGATATGGCCACTATGGGGTGCTATAGGGTGATTCCTGGGGGCAGGTCATGGTTAGACTTGCCTTTGTATCACAGCCCTTGGCCGGCGCCTGGCACAGTGCCTCCCACATAGCAGGTGCTCAGTACACAGTAATGAAGGCAAGAATAAGTGAGTGGGCATTCATAAACTTAACACCTCTGCATGCTAAGCATAGCCTCACCTGCAAGGCAGAAAGAGGATCCACTCCTCATTCTTTTTTTTTTAAGTTTACATATTTGTTTTGAGAGAGAGAAAGAGCACAAGTGGAGGAGAGGCAGACAGAGAGAGGGAGAGAGAGAGACAGAGAAAATCCCAAGCAGACTCTGCACCATCAGCACAGAGCTCAAGGTAGGGCTTGAACCCACGAACCACAAGATCATGACTTGAGCTGAAGTTGGACGCTTAACCAACTGAACCACCCAGGTGCTCCTACTTTTCATTCTTCAGTTGAGGAGAGCAAACTAAAAACCCTGTAACCATAGAATAATAATAATAATAAGGGTTAAGCTACAGTGACTAAAGACACAATAAGAGATTGAAGTATTCCTTCAATAGACACTGAGAAAGGACCTTCTTCTTGGGTCTGGAGCTGAGCACTGGGGGGATTCAGATAGGAGTAAGATACTGTCGCAGTAATTATGCTCCAAGCAGGGAGTTCCATAATAACACTCATATAGTCATTCGTTCATTCAAGACATGTTACCAAACTCCTACATGATGCCAGGGCCTGGCATGGTGTGGTGCAATAAAGGGCCGGGCAGCTGGGGCTCTTGGTAAGGTTGCTGCATCCTTGTACCATCTTGAGGAAGGGCCTCTTCCTCTGTGGGCCTCAGTTTCTCCATCTGTAGAGTTGGTGACAAGACCAAATGATGCAAGGACCTTTCCATTTCTGACAACCTATTCAGATCCTCGTGGGTAGAGTTCGATTGAACGCTAATCCTCAGTTTCCTCATCTGTGAAAACGGGCTTATCAGGAACAGCACCTACGTCCTTGAGTTCTTGTGAGAATTAAATAGAAGAATAGATGTAAATTACTAAGGACGGTGTCTGGCACCCCGTCCATGCTCTCTGCTCAACAGCCTCGGTTATTATTACTGTCACACGGACTCCTGCCTTGTGCCCCTCCATGCACAGGGCACTGAGCTGGTTATTGTGGAAGAAGCACGAAAGACCCTGCAGGGCCCACCCCTGGGAGAGATCAGTGGAGTATGTAGCAGGAGGGAACTCAAATCCAGGGTGGGAAGGTGAGCCTGGAAGCCTGCCCTGGGGACGGGGGATCAGAGGAAGCCTCCTGGTGGGGGAGGGGCCGGGCCTTCATCCTTCCCTTCCAGGAGCCAATGGTGGCTGGGGCTGGGCTGGGGCTGCCGAAAGGTGGCCTTGTGGGTAAGTCCTTCCAGCTGCGGACAGGTAATCCTGGGCCTTGGAGCTGGAGAGATGATACCCCCCGAGGGCCAGGCCTGGTCCCGCTCAGGATGCTTTCCCTGTGAAAATGCTCAGCAGTCCTCGCGTTTAGGAGTGCTCGGGTCCAGCATGAATCATTCCTTTTTGAACTTGTCTAAATGTGTTTATAAAATAAAGCTGCGGCCCAGGGCTGCTCCGGGCCGAGCGGGAAGGTAATATGTTTTTAATTGGAGAGATTGGGGGAAGGAGGCAGCGGGCCAGAGTGAGCTCACCCCACATGAATGCGGCTGGGCGGAGAACAATGTACGTTCACATTCCTGGACTACAGCAGGACCCGCTCGGTGGGCAATCCTCGGCTGAGTGGCGGCCTCCACCAACGCAGGCAGTCCGGGGTTAGCCAGGAGCTTGAGTCCTGGGGTGGGGTGGGGGCAGTCAGTAACCCCTGGATCTGATGTCAGCATGGGTCAGAGCAGGGGTTGCAAACTCCAGTGCACCCCGGAGCCAGGCAGGGGCTAGCAGTCTGAACACACCCGGTATAGACCTGGTGGATGGGAGGTGTGCGGTCCTTGCAAAGGGGCCCGTCACCGCTCGACTGGGCCCTCCCCCATCATCAGATCTGATGATTTCTCAAGAGAAACCAGAAATACGGACGTGAAATCTCATTCTCAATGTTGGCTTTATTTGATTTTATCCTATTTTCTTTCTTTGGCTATTGGGCCAACTAAAACAGATGTGCAAACCATATTCGGCCCCGCAGCTGCCCCCTGAAGCTCATCTTTGAGACTGTGGTGTGGACCTCACTGTGTCATTTACTAGCCATCATGACTCAAGGCAAGTTAATTAGCTTCTCTGGGCTCTGGTTTCCTCTACTAGAAATCTGGTATTCTAATGCTATTTTTCCTGACGTTTCCAATAGCTTCCAAGTTGAGGATAAAGGAGGGAGGAAAGAAGGTAATATTTATGGTGCGTCTGCTATGTGCCAGGCGTGGTGCTAATGACTCGTGTGTTGTTGTTTTGCTTTGTTTTGCTTTGCCTTATTCTTTTAATCATCACAATGATCCCTAAGTAGGCATTACTCCCCTTCTGAAGATGAGAAGACAGAAGCTTGGAGAGCCGAACTAGAATTTTAACCAGCTTTCAGAAGTTTGGAACCGTGGGGCGCCTGGGTGGCTTAGTCAGTTAAGCGTGTGACTCTTGGTTTCGGCTCAGGTCACGATCTCACGGTTCGTGAGTTTGAGCCCTGCATTGGGCTCTGCACTGACAGAGTGGAGACTGCTTAGGATTCTCTCCCTCCCTCTCTCTCTCTGCTCCTCCCGCTCTCTCTCTCTCTTAAAACAAATAAATTAATTAAAACTTAAGAAAAAAAAGAAGTTTGGAATCGTCCTCTGTGTTTTAGCAACACTTGTCACAGTAAGGGTGGGGAAACTGAGTCAACATTTAATGCGGCACAGCCGTGCCGAGTAAAGGCACTAGTTATTTTAGATCCTTGTTCAGTAATAATAATTCACCTGTTTAATTAGCAACAGTTGGTCTACAAAGTAGAATGGGCAGAGAGGTCAAGGGTATGGTGAAGGGGCTCTGTCCCCACACTGCTCCAGTTACAAAGTGCCAAAAAACAACAGGACAATGTGTATTAAAATATTCACACTCTTTCAGCCAGTAATTCATCTTGAAGGACTCAATCCTAAAGATAAAAAGAGCTGTGGGCAAAGATTAAAAAAAAAAAAAAAAAAGAACTCAGAAAATCAAATGTTCATCGTAAATGAAATAGTTAAATAAGTTATGTAATAACCATACCAAGGCAAGTAGGATAAATGTTTAGGAAGCATGTGCAGTAACATGAGAAAAGGCTTACAATATATTAAGAAAAGAAAATAGAATGCAAAATTGGGTAAAGACATATATTATACTTAAAGAAATGCAAAGAAGGAGGACAGAAGGGAATTCACCCCAATGTTAATTCTCCATGTGTTGGGATTTTAATTTAATTTTCTTCGTTCTTTTTTTGGGGGAAATTGTTAGATTCTCCCTAATGAGCATATTGCATTTTATAATTGGAAATGTATATATTTGCAGGAGGTAATGGCCCTCATCTCATCCAGGCTGAGAAGCGGAGAGGTCTGGAGTCAGGTATCACATTTATTTTAAAAATAAAAGCCCAGAAAGAAACTCCAGAGAGAAAAATACCACAATGTAAAGTGGTTATTACTGGCTGATAGGATTATGGGTGATTTCTTTTCCCCTACTTCTTTATACTTCTATGTGTTTTTCAAACTTTCTACACTGAGATTTCTTTGAAATTGGCAAACAAACAGACAAACCGTAAAATACTCCCTTGCACTTACAACCGTTCCAGGCAGGGAGATATTCTTGGCAAGAGAGTTGTACCAGAATCCAGGCTTTCCTCGCTCATTGCTCTCTGTCCATTCTGAGCTTTGTACCTGTGCCCCCAACCACCGCCACTACCAATTCTGGAGGTTTTAATAACACTTGAATCTGTTTAAACCTAAAGAAACGTGGACTTAGGATTCTTGTTTAGCTGATGGAAGAATGGCTTGGCTCAGTTTGTTCTTGAAACCTGTTTTCCACCATCCTGCCAAGTTCAAATGGCCTATCGTGGATTATATTTCACTAAGGCAAACCTGCCTGTAATCAGGACATTACTGACCTAGAAGGCACATGTCCCTGACACTCCTCCAAGATCTGAACTGTGTCCTCACCTCCTAAGCTTACCCTTTCGTGGAGCTGATCCGTCTTCTGTCTTGGAAGGCCAGAACCTCTCCAAGTGTCCTTGTTATGAGTGAAGGCCTTGTGTTCTGTGGTCAGAGCTCCTTGGGGTCCTTTGTGGGATTTACCACCTGATGGGGCTTCGTCCCTGTGCAGCTCATCATCTTGAATGTACCCCCTGCCCTTGTTCCCCGAGATCCGCCAGTCTCCATAGTCCAGAAGACCTGGAACTGACCGATGTGAACTTAAGCCGATCCCTGCACTCCTCCCGGGCCTCCTTCCACGTCTGCAGAAGGGAAGTAACACCAACCGAACCTCTTTAATTAGAGGATTAAAATAAGGCACCTTCGGAGTGCCTGGGTGGCTTGGTCGGCTCAGTGTCGAACTCTCGGTTTCAGATCTCAGGGTTCGTGAGTTCGAGCCCCACGTCGCGCTCTATGCTGAGAACGGAGAGCCTGCTTGGGATTCTTTCTCTCCCTCTTTCTCTGCCCCTCCCTTGTTTGCGCTCTCTCTCTCTCTCTCAAAATAAATAAATAAATAAACTTAAAACAATAAAATAAAAATAAAAAATAAAATAAGGCACCTTGTTATATAAAGCCTTGGACACAATACAGGTGATCTTTCTTCTTCCCCGGCCAGCATCTTTCCTCTTTTGCTGACCCAAGAGCATTCAAACGTGCACTTTGGCACATTTCAGCAGGTCTGCAAACCCTCATAGTACTTTCCACATAGGACTACTGTGGGAATTACGCACACTGAGGGCACTCTCACTGGGACCAGGCACGGGGCATGCCTGAGCTCCATTTCATGTGGTCCCCAGCATGGGGGGACTCTGTGAGGTAGGACGCACAATCATCAGTCCCATTGTGTAGGACGCTGAGGCACAGGCAGGTGATATGACAGCTGTTAAGTCCCTTAGTGGACATTTTATGTTTATTTACGTTTTCCCACTTTCGTTCTGCCGAGTCTTCCTTTCCCTCCTTTCACTGAGGATTCTTCCAAGTTCACACAAATGGAAGTCTTCCTTAAAGAAGAAGGCAAACAATGGAGAAACCCCACTGTGGCCCAAATCCATGGCTATCACCTCACTTCTTTAGACCCAAGTGGATTTCTGAAGACTGTACCTAGAGTCAGTTCCTCCAAAACCCAGTTAATGTAAGTTGTATGCCTACCAAAGTAACACTGGTTCTTGCTCAATGGGATGGCATCAACCTCTTTTGGAAGTTTCTAGATCTTCTTTAATATCTTTTTTTTATTTTCGGAACTCTTGGACATTTCAAGGTTTTATAAGGTTTGGGGTTGGTTTGGTTTTGTTATTATTTTTAAGTGAATTCACCTCAGGTGATTCTACCTTAATTTCAAGAAAACAAGCACATTTAAGCTGATAGCTAGGAGGGAGGTGATGGATAACCACGGGAAGTGAGGCTCATCGAAAAAAACTGACAACCACCCTAGTGTATGACCTTGGGCAAGTTGCTTAAGCCTCAGTTCTCCTCATCAGTACAACAGGGGTAACAATTTCTATCTCATGTGGAAGTCTGATGACTAACTTCAGTGACACAGTGTGTCACTAAATATTCTAAATATAGATGTTCAATTATACAACAATGATCACCTCTTTCGTTAGGGGAAATGATCACAGTCTTGCATGTTTTGTGCCACTTCTGGTATCTTTGCTTCTGTTTGGCCTGGAGAAGAGAAAACAAGCTCAGGATGGGGAGAGAAGGGAGCTTGGATGTGTCAATGGCGCCCCTCCTACAAATTACAAACCTGCAGTTAGACCCTTCCATATCCATACCGTGCACTGAAATGCATTCCAGATGCACTGAAGAACTGAACATTTTTAAAAAAAATTCAAACCATAGAGGGAAAAAGACTTGAATATTTATCAGACCTCAAGGGAGAAAAGGCTGGTTAAACTTAGAAGCATAAGAAAACATCACCAAGAAAGAGATGGACAGAATTGACTGCAGGAAAATTTAGCACATTTGTACATTGAGAAAAGAAAGGAAAATGTATGTGGCAGTGGCCAAGTGACAGGCAACGACATCGCACCTGTGTTACAGAGATTGTCATATATGTATGTACATATATATGGAAAGAGTTGAGAAAGTCATCCAGACCCTTCTAGATTGAGGAACAAAGAAGTCAAATAAATAATGTGCAAATAAGAAATATATTTGGGGATAAAAAGGGAGGAAGAAATCTCATTGGCAATCCAAGAAATTAATTACCACTTTCCTACCATCCCATAGTACTGCTTTTCAAGATAGTAAGACCTACTGTTAAAGAGGGTATTGTGAAGTAGGCACACTCGTACACTGGCTGTAGGAATGTAAAGCAGCCTCTTTGGGAGAAAAAAATGTTATAGCACCATGTGTTGTAAAAAAAAAAAAAATATCTGGGATATGGAGAAAAATAAAACCAGACCCCCACCTTAAAACATACACAAAGATGGACACCAAGTGGCTTAAAAACCTCACTGTGAAAGATAAAGTAGAAAGCGAGTTACAAAAGACGTAGGAGACGTTCTCACCCTGACGCTTAATAGCCATGTGGCCTTGGCAGGATATTTTACACCTCTGTAAAATCAGAGATTGAATACCCACCTTACAAGGTCACGTCTGTAAAACACCTGGCACAGGTAGGTGTCTTTGACAAAGATAACTGATTATTCCTTTCCTCCTGGGTGCCTAGCTTGATCACCACTCCAGGCCTGTCTTGTGAGTGAGCTCTGACTGTTGGCAAGCTAGTAAAAGTGATGAGTGCACTTCTAGGCCTCCCCTGCATAATCCCACATTTGCTTTCCCCCATCCACTGGCTGCATAGGGAGAATCTGGGGCCATAAAAGAGGGCAGTGTATCAAGACGAAAGGAACCCAGGTCCCTGAGTCACCACCTAGAAGGCTGCTTGGCCAAAGCCCCCGGATGAAACTTTATGCATAGGATACCAACTTCCATTGAGTTAAGCCACTGCAATTTGAGGATTCTTCATTATAGCAGCTAACAATACCTTTCATAACTAACAGGGCACCCAATAATTATTATGCAGTTTGGCCAATGAATTCCATCTCTGGGAAATCTAATGGTTGGGGTTCATTAAATCTGATTCCTGTATAGCCTCCGGTAGGCAGCAGTGGGGTTTCTTAATCCAGTCGCTAATCAAAAGTGCACATTGGAAGATTTCCAGAGAAGTGGCTAATAGAAAAATGGATTCTGTTGGTTGACTTAAGGTTTTGTTCTAAGTCGTTAAAGTTGAGTTTGACACAAATTCTGAGGTTGGGATTGGCTACAGTGTTTTGACTAGACTGGACTAGAGCTCAAAAAATAGTCAAAGGATAAGCCAAAATAAGAGTAGAAATAGGAAAATATGGAAGTAATCAGATTGTCTGTATCAGCTGATAATAGTCTGTCCCTGGGCACAAAGCCAGCGAACGTTAACCCTGGCCAGCTACTCACACACTGCAGGTGATGTGCTGTAACAGATGACAGTGACAGCTAGCCTGAGGAGGGGAGGACACAGCTCGAGGGGCACTGAGATGCAGAAAAGTCCCCTGACTGTGCACCTCCAGCCTGATTCCCAAGACAACATGGAGTGTGTGTATCCAACCACCTCACTAAGGAGATCTTTTTCTTTAATGTTTTTTAAAATTTTTTGAGAGACACACAGAGAGAGACAGAGAGAGAGACAGAGTGCGAGCAGGGGAAGGGCAGAGAGAGAGGGAGACACAGGATCTGAAGCAGGCTCCAGGCTCTGAGCTGTCAGTGCAGAGCCTGACGTGGGGCTTGACCCCATGAGCCGTGAGATCATGACCTGAGCCGAAGTCAGATGCTTAGCTGACTGAGCCACCCAGGTGCCCCTAAGGCGATCTTTTAAATATACAAAAATCTTTATGCCAAAGAATATTTAGGACAGTATTATCTACATAGTGAAAAATTTCAGAAGCATCTGAAATGCGTGTGGCAGGTGCTGCTGGTCTCCTACCCGGCAGCCATTCTCCCTTCCTTCCTAGAGAACAGTATCCCGATTTTGTGCTGGCTCCAAAAGCGGAGTCAGGATTGTTCTATTCCAGTCTTGGTCCTCCCATTCCTTCTTGGCAGTGATTGGTCTAGGACTGGTCCTACGATTCTGGCCAATGAAACGTAAAGGGGAAGGGAAAGTTCGCCAGGAGCTTTTCAGAAAGACTAAGGGCAGAGGCACTCAGGAAAATGTCCTTTCCTCCCACACTCACATGCACATGCACTTTGGACTCTGCTGATGAAGCTGTGATCCCTGGAGAGGCTGCAGCCATCTTGCCCTCTTGAGTCAAAGAGACTCATACAGAGACATTAATCCAGAGCTACTGAGCCTCTGGACCAACCTGGAAGTGTGTTATGTGACATAATTATGTCTTTACTATGCACTTTTATTTAGATGTTCTGCTGCAGGTTCGCCCTGTGATGCCGTTGGAGTGTACAGGTGGTAGAAAAATCGTTGGGAAAACTGAACTGGCACACCTGGAGTTACCTAGACATGGTATCTGACTCTCACGAGGGAAGTCTGAAGGCAAAAGCCTGGGGGTCTGCTCACGAGAACTAACGAAAGAGAGAATGTTGCCGTGCCCTTCCAGAGTCTGGTGGGGCAAAGAAGGTGGACTTTTCTCATGGGCTAAGTGAGGACTATGGAAAATACCTTCGGGAAAGGACCTCACTTAAAAAGAAGGCCTAACTGGGGCGCCTGAGTGGCTCAGTCGGTCGGGTGTCCGACTTCGGCTCAGGTCGTGACCTTGTGGTTCGTGGGTTCGAGCCCCGCATCGGACTCTGCGCTGACAGCTCCGGCCCTGGAGCCTGCTTCAGATTCTGTGTCTCCCTCTTGTCCTGCCCCTCCCCTGCTCAGTCTCTCTCTCTCTCTCTCTCTCTCTCAAATAAACATGAAAAATTTTTTAAATAATAATAATAAAAAGAAGGCCTAACGGGGTAAGAGGGCCCCAGAAGGATCTCTGTGTGTAGCATGTATTGCAAGATCTCCAGACAAGGTAACATTCACAGGTACCAAGAAGTAGGGCTTCTATCTATCTTGGGGGAGTGGGGAGTGGACACAACACCTTCCTATCATACACGGGGCTTAGGTATTGCTGTTGAAGTGTGTTTCTGCATAGGGATGAGGTATCCGGTCTATCTGCGCTGATGCCTCACTGATCCAGATCCTTATACAATCAGGTGGCCCTTGAGGGCGGACCATCCCTCTGCTGCTCTGTGGTTCCGCTCCAAGCTCCAGCCCTTCCATTTACACTCATGGGTTCAGCTCTTGCCACCTGTGCCTTCCCCTGCCGTGACTTTTCTCACTCTGATTCTGTGGTCCGCTTCTTGCTAATCCCCTTGTCTGTAAGCTCCTTGAGATCAGGGAACTCACCTGATTCACTTCTGAGTTCCCGGTGCCTGGCAGAGGCCCTGACACCACGTGGGTGAGTTGACAGGTCAATTGGATGAATTGGTAAGTGTGTAAGTGGAGAGCCAACGTGTATAATACTCAAAGTCATGAAAAACGAAGACGGACTGGGGAGTTTTCACAGATGGGAGGAGGCCAAGGAGACATAATGACTAAATGCGACACGGTATCCTGGACAGGAGCAAGGACGTTAGCGAATAAACTGGTGAAATTGGCATAAGGCTGATGCACTAGGAGTAGTTTAATAGTGTCCCATCAATGTTCTTAGTTGGGATGAATGTCACAGAATGAATTCCCCTAATGCATTAGGGGAAGCTGGGTAAAGGCTAATGAATGCATTAGGGGAAGCTGGGTAAAGGCTATGTGGAAACCCTCTCACTGCCTTTCTAACTCTTGTAAATCTAACACTATTTCAAAATAAAAACCTAACTAAATAAATGTTGAGGAAGGGCAGACACCACGATTGTCCAGGGATTTACGAAATTGGTGAATACGCTGGGTCTTGAAGGAGAAGATGGAGAGACGGGTTCAGGGTCCATGAGAGACAAATATCTGGGTGGAAAAAATGAGCAAGTGTTGCTCAATTTTGGCAAGCCCTTTTGGCCACCCATCTGCAAAATGGGTGAAAACCCACAGGTCAGATGAGGCCATGTCAGCTACAGGTCTAGCTAGGGTTGCCTGAAGACCTCAATCCCATCGGCTGGAGCAGATTAGAACCTTCTAAGACTTCTGTGAATTTTCAGACGTTTGGGGTCTCATCATCGGTCGTGCTTCTTGGCTCCTACAGTAAGAATATGTATGTTGTCTGATAGCCCCATCCGATGAATTCATCACACACACACACACACACACACAGACACGCATGCACCACTGGGTCATTTAGGAGAGTGTCTGAAAGTTTGGGTATCACACGACAGAGAGACATCCAACATAGGAGAGGCTTCCATTCTCTTGCTGGCTCCTTCCTCCCCTCCTCTCCCCACCCCGCTCCTTTCCCTTCCTTCCTCCTGAGCTGTCTCATGCTAGACACTGCCCCTAGGGCCCTCAGTGTCCCACCTCCCTCAGTTCAATCTATATTAAAACACAATTCCCTTCCTAGGAGGAATTTTGACACCAGCTATTAAAATACCATTTGCTTTAGCTCCTTACATGAGTCTGAAGCCAGTGCTGTCTCCTCTTGGGCTCATTACAGCCGTGGCTTTGATCCACTGTGTCTAGACAACCTTGTGGGTCAGAATCAGTTGGGAGAAGCCTGGCAATGTAATTATTTGCTAATGTCAAAGCACTAATATTTCCAACGTTTTGGGTTACAATCATTCCATTGAAAGTGTCTCCAAGGTTAGCCCTGTGACAATGTCACCCTTCCCCATTTGCATTCTCAAATGCAAATTTGAGAGAAAAAGGACAAAATGTGAAAGTGGCCTGTGGGAATTCTGCATGGCAGAATGCCACGTGTGTGGTGACCTCATCACATGCATGCCAACAGAAAACTAGGTTGAGAAGGGCTGGGTGAGAGGATCAAATGAGATCTCTGCAAACTGTGAATTACTTAAAGTTAGTGCCTGAGGTTCACATTTGGTCCAGGAGAGACTTAAAGGTGAGCTGGTCCCGTCATTTAAAGATGGGGAAACTGAGGCCACGGAACAGAAGTGACCGTGGGTATGCCCAAGGTCATACTATGAGCCCCTGACAGCCCAGGCCCCCTCCAGCACCTTACAGTCTCCCTTATACCTGGAGGTGCTCAAATGCAAATGGGATGGCCACGAGGAGACATCAGCAGCTGGCCACTGTTTTCCCCGTGAATTTCTAAGACTTCTGGGGGGTGAGTATTGATCGTGGTCACCCAGGGACAGCATTGCTCTGCAACACTTTTGCTCTCTCTTCTCAGAGTGTGTCTTGTTCGATAATGTTAGGGATAATTAAGACCAAACACGTAGAATCAGCCAGGCTCCAAGGGGGAAAGGATGCCACAAGTTGGGAGGGTTGGGATTTTGACCCTGTGGTGTCCTACTGCCTGACCTTGGCCGAGCAGGTTCACCTAAGCATGCCTTCCTTTTCCCCTCTGAAAAACCAGGACAGCTGCAGCTCTCCCGCAAGTTGATGTGAAAAGGGAATGAGGTGAAAAGCATACAGTACATGTTTGCTTAGACTTCCCAGCATGTGCCCCAGCCCAGAGTTCACAGCTTTGCTTCTTATGGGACAGGAATGGCTCTACACGTTGTCCTTCCACTTCTGCAGGTATACCAGCTGCTTCTCTTCCCTCCTCCTCCCAAATAACTCTCCTATAGGAGAGGAAGCCACCCCAAGCTGTCTGTGCTCAGGGCGAATGTCCAGGGTGGAGAGGAAGGGCATATGAATGAATTGGAATCTTATTCTTGTGAGAGACAGATGCCCAGTTTAGACCACAGTATTCATCTCCTCAAGGACATCCCCTCCCCTAACCCCACAGTTTCTCATTGTGCCTTGCAATCCACTGATAGTTCATTGGCACATTAAATAATGGTGCATCGGGATGCCTGAGTGGCTCGTCGGTTAAGTGTCAGACTTTGGTTCAGGTCATGATCTCACAGTTCGTGGGTTTGAGCCCGGCGATGGCCTTGGGGGGAGGGCTGGGAGGGGCTGCTCACTTCCTCCCGTGCTCCTACACCTGTCCCAGCGCCGAGTCTCCAAATGTCCGGAACAATGCCACCACAATTTCAGGTAGCTGTGACTGTGGTTGTATGTGAACTGTTCCCGTGCCCGAGCTGCACCACTGCCGGGATTATCCGTGATTTTCATAGGACTGCCTCCACTGGACCAACAACATGTAGTAATAATCATAGCTAGCACTTATTAAATGCCTAGAATTGGCAGGGCCCAGTGCTAAGGGTAGTGGAAACTTCCTCCCTCATTCTTCCTAATGACCCTTTATAATGAGTGTTCAGGAAATTGAGACTAGAAAGGAGGCAGAGTAAGGAATGCGGCCAACGCTGTGCAGTCATCAGGTGGCCGAGTTGGAACTCGAACCTGGGTCTGATGGACTTCAAAGTCCATGACTTTAATGCCAACTTTAGGCTGTATCTTAGCCTCTGCCAAGACAACAGAGCTCAAGAAGGCATAGCCTTTGCTCCCAGGAAGCTCAGGGTTCAGTAGCTCACATACTTGAGTGAACAAATTGCAGTTGGGTGAATGCATGAGGAATGACACGTGTGTGTGCCCTGGGGTTGCCAGGGGGAGAGAGTGTTGTCCTGGATGAGATATTCTCCATGACTCGATGGCAAGTGACAGGAGTCCAACTGAAACTGGCTTAAGAGGGGAAGAGGCAGGGGTGGGGCAGAGACTGACTGGCTCATGTTTCCCCAAAGTTCAGGGAATTGGCTTCAAGCATGGTTTGATCCAGGAACTGAAGGTTAAGAGGAATCTCTTTGCAGCTTTGAGCTGTGCTTTCAGCCATGTTGACTTTAATTTCAAGAAGGGTCCTTGACAGGCGAGATGTACCCCAGAGAGAGGTTACCTGCTCCTTAGTCTACAAAGCCAACGTGGTTAGCAATCCCAGTGAAAAGAGAGTCTCTGTTTACTTTTAACTTCAGCCAAATGCCCAGGATGGAGCGTCATTGGATTTGCTCAGGTCCCATGTAACTTGCTCTGGTCTCAATCACCGTGGCCAGAGAGGTGAGGTCATTGATCAGCTATTGGCCAGGTCTGGGTCCCCTGCTTATTCCTGAGATTGCACATGAGGGTGCTGGTGCTAGGAGAAGGAAGGGGCGGGAATGCTGGGAGGGCAGAGACAGTCAGTGCCCACCCAAGACCAGGTGGGTGAGGGAGACTTTGCAGAAGATGACCCCGGGAGGTTGGTTCTGAGGGACAAACAGAAGCGTGCCGGGCACAGCTGGGGCTGAGCAGAAGGGCGTTTCCTATCAGAGGGAACAGCCTGTGCCTGGCCATGGAAGTGTGAACTAATTGTTTGGCACCGCTGGAGGCCAGAGCATACGTAGGAGAGGAGTGTCAGATGTGGCTGGAGAGGGGACAGGCAAGGGACTACAGGCCTGGGGCCCATGCTCAGCAGTTTGAACTTACTCCTGCAGGGACCCCAGGGAGGTAGAGCCTGCGGGTCAGGGGCAAGGACTCTGGGCTGGACCTCCTGTCCTGTCCTTCCTCTCTGGGTGACTCTGTTTCTCTGATTCTCAGCTTCCCCATCTGTGAAATGGGGAGGATATGGTACAACCTTCAAAGAATCTAAGTGAGGCTAAAAGGAGGCCGATCCATGATAAGCAGAGAGACTGTATACAGTAAGTACTGACCCACAAAGACCATTACTTTGGACATTAGCTAAGCACCAGGGGGACATGCTCTGAGCTACACACTAGAAAGCTCCTTCTGGGGTAGGGTGGAAGATAGAAGCCAAGAGGCCCACCGAATGTGATGGTTCAGGTCCTGGTGAGAGATAAAAAGAACTGTTGTGTGGAGAGGGAGAACACAGGGCTGACGGGCGAGGGCTCGTGAAGAAAAATTTCCATGGCGTTTGGCAAAAGCCTGGATGTGGGGAGAAGGAAGAATGCAGGATAAAAACAAACAGGAAGACAAAAATCTATCTTTGATTTGGGATCCCGTAACTTTTCACTTTTGAACAAATAAATCTTCTGAGATAAAATCCAACCAATTCCCCTAGATTTTTTTTTCTTTTCCTCTTCAAATATCTCAAAAAAACAAACATCCCTAGACCGTTTTATTCCCAGTTTTGAAATCTTAGAGTTTTGTTTTGAGCCTGAACATGCTTTGAACGCTCCACCTGATCCCTGATGGCCTCACCTGAGAAGTTCGCCCAGTTTTCTAGGCCGTGGGTTCTTTGTGGGGCGAAACAGGCTTGTTCAGGTGGACGTCCAACCCACTACTCACCAACGATGAGTCTAAATCTCAAACAAGCTTTCCGGACTCAAGTTCTAATGAATTCTCACCCAAAATAAATTAAAAAGGGGCAGAGGAGGAGGAGGTGGAAGAAAAAGCAGCAGCCGCCGTCGCAAATTCAAAAGAAAACAGAAATTTGACCAGAAAAGCCCCTCAGCCACTTAACAAAATCTTTCACAAGAGCTATTTGATGTCTAAGTGTAAATAATAATGAAGCTGAGACTTTGTACTAAACTTTGTCATTTCAAAGCCATTTTTACAATCATTAGTTAATCAGCAAATGAATCAAAAACATACGGATCATATTTCACTGGAATCACATGACTTTAAATCAGAGGAAAATGGCTGTAGGGAAAACAAACAATAAAAAGGCTTTTTTTTTTCTTTTTTCTTTTTTTACTTTTTAAATTTTTGGTTTTGTTAAGGCCCAGCGCTTGATAACTGGATGAAATGAAGTTGGACACAGATAGGATCAGGTTGCTCATTGAGTTTAATGAGAATATAAACCTCAGATTTCCATTACGGCACCCAAGCATCCCTGGATGGAAACGCTGGAGGGAAGGAAGGAATAAACAGTATATTTACCTGTCCCTGTACCCAATAAATCTCAGCGAGAATTTCCCTGGGGAACCAGCTGCTGGGTACGACAAACCAAATGCACCGTGGACACTGTCGAACCGCAGTGGACGTTTCTGGAGAACTTTGAGGCTTGTGGCCTCTCAGTACCTCACGCTCTGCTGGCCAGGTGTGGGCAATTCCTCAGGCACGTGAGGCCTGGTGATTAATAACAAAACCTGGGGCACCTGGGTGGTTCAGTCTGTTAAGCGTCCAACTCTGGCTCGGGTCGTGATCTCACGGTTGGTGGGTTCAAGCCCCGCATCGTGGGCTCTGTGCTGACAGCTCGGAGCCTGGAGCCTGCTTCAGATTCTGTGTCTCCCTCTCTCTCTGCCCCTCCCCTGCTGGCGCTGTCTCTCTCTCTCTCTCAAAAATAAATAAATAACCAGTTTTTTTTAAAGGTATAAAAATATTAACAATAATAGTTGTTGAAGCCCATTGAACCGCTACTATGTGTTGGGAACTCTTCAAATACGTGACATTCAATAACTCCTTTAATCTCATGCTGACTCTATGTCCTATTTTCTCCTTTATGTAAACAGGACGGGGAGGGGGGTGAAGGATGGTCCAGTAAGTTATCCAAGATTACCAGTAGTTACAGGGTGAAATGCATCTTCAAACTCAGGCACCTGCACCCTCAACCACTAAGCTGGACCTCCACCTCAGGCACGGGGGGAGGTCCCAGGTGCCTCCCTCTCCTTATCAGCCAGCACCCACGGGGAGGCTTAAAGCATGTCTTTGCAGTGTCCCCCAGGGTTGTGGTATGCTTGCATTTCTCCCAAAGGTGTGATCTCAGAAAAGAGCAACTTCAAAGCCAAACCTACCATCCACTTGGTCCCTCTGGGCCCGGAGAATAAGTTCCCCAACGGTCTTGACTTCCTCTTCCCACACCCAGGCTGACAGAGCAGACAGCCCTTCATGGGGGTAGGGGATGCCAGGGGCCTGCACACACTTCCCCAAGAAAGCATCATGCTGTTCAAAGATAGGGTTTTCCGGGGCAAGAAAGGGGCTGAGCTACAAGGAGGATGAGAGAAGAGGCATCCAGACTGCCTTTTGCATGTCGCCCACTCCTCCCGCACTCGGCTCCAGTGACACCCACTCCCCTTATGTCCCTCCAAAGCACCAAGCTCTTTCCCGCCTCCCAGGCTTTGCCAGTGCTGATCCCTCAACCTGGAGGGCCTTTCCCAAGGCCTCCAGTCCTCAGCTTCAATGCCTCCCTCTCCAGACACCTTCTGACCACACTGTCCAAGTAGGCCCCTCTACTTTCTCAATTGGCTTTCTCCCTTCAGTGTCTTACCCCAGCTTGTAACTGCACTTGTGTTTGCTCACTGACATGTGGATTCTCGCTCCCCATCTCATCTGTGCCCTCCAGGAAACCTTGTGGAGAGTAGCCAACAAAACAGGATCTAGTCCCGAGCCCTGTAACTGAACCTGGACCACAGAGCATGTGCTCAAGAAATACTTAATTGAACAAGAAATATCGGTCAGATTCTGATCTAGGATTGGAGCTCTGGATTCTCTAGATCGGAGAATCTTCTCTCCTTCATTGTCTGTTGCTGGGACTTTACACTCCAGGGGAGCTAGACTCAAGTCCCGGGAGGTGCACACATCTTGATTTCCTTTTACTGTAATTTGACAAACTCATGGAGCTGGGAACCTGGGACGTGGAACCTGGAAGTACCAGTTACTGCCTTCAAGGAGCTGTGAGTCCAGGGCAAGAGACCAACTCCAATTTCTCCCAGATTGAGCTTGACATCCAGGAAGACTGCCGGTGGAGTTAGGGCAGGTGACCATGACCTTCCCAGGCAGAGAGGCAGAAGAGGCAAAGGGTGGGAGAGATGGGGGCATATTTGGGGAACTTCCCATGGTTTGCCATTACTGGCATGGAAAATGTGGCAGAGGACAAGGCTGGAGAGCCAGGCCACAGCCAGATCCTCAAATGTGTCAGGTTTATGCCGTGGGGACACCTGAAGGTTTTGCCCCAGAAGTCTGGTCGGGTCCTCCTCTTGGTACAGTGACCAATGGGGAGGCAGCAAGGCCCGGGGCAGGGAGACCAAGACGTGAGCGAACAGATCTGAGGGCTATTTGGTGGCAGGCCTGACAGGACTGGGCTCTCTGGGGACAAGTTCAGAGAGAGAAAGAAGAAAGTTCCAGAGACTCGGTGGTCCTGCAGAAGCCGTATCGCGAGCATGCACTCCCCTGGCTCCTGCTGCAGACTCTTGCCTGAATAGGCGTTGTCCTCTAGGCCCTGACCTCTCCCCCCACTGGCAGGTCCCCCGCACAGTGCACAGCTCCGCCCTGCTCCTGGATAGAGTTTCTAGCAGATCCCAGAATATTGAGGTCTTTCAAATTCACCAGCACCCGGAGGCACCCGGCTCTCACCCACGGCAGTAACTCTTCGGTTCCAGGGCTGCAGGAAGGATGATCTACGCTTTGGCAACCACAACTGTCGTTTCCCTCACCACGGAGAACTCCCAATTCACAAGGACCAGTGCGCAGGACTCCACCAGCAGAATATCGCTTCTTGGCTCTCGGGCCAGAGGCAAGATTTAATTTTTAATTTTCAAAAACATAAGTGGTCAGACCATGGCTCAAAAATTGAAACCATCCTCCCAGCAGTTCTGCGTCTCCCACATGGACCTTCCCGACCGCACCGCAAGATGTAACTGGGACGGGGCAGCCCTTCACAGCCTCCCAGCTAACAAACCAGCCGAGAGGCAGTTTTCCTTCTAAAAACAATGATAACTTCCCAGCTTCTAATTCTCTAGCCCCTGTGACCTCGAGCATGGTTCTGAGCTGCTTCAAACCTCAGTTTCCTCATCTGCTCAATGGGAGCATTAGTATAACACCTCACTGAGCTATTGTGAGGAACAAAAGAGATATGCATGTTAACTCTCCAGACCGTGCCCATCATATAGTAGGTATGTAATAGGAAATAGTCTAGATTTCTCTGAGTCATAGACTGAGCCCATGCTTTTACTTTAGAGGACTGAAAATTACATCAATGAAAACTTTGCTGACTCATACTCCCATTGCCTCCCTTCTCTGGCCAGGTCTATGAAAACTTTGAGAAGAGTGGGGAAGCTGGGAAGCTGTGTGATCTTTAGCAAGTCTCTGAACCTTTCTAGGCCTCAGTTTATTCATCTGTAAAATAGGAGCATTAATGACTGCCGACCTCAGGCCGTGTGAATTCAAGGAGTTACGACTTACCCAGCTCTTGGGCAATGTTCCCTGATGGAGGAATAAGCTGTGTGAGGGGTTCAAGGAGGCTGCTCTTGAAAGAGTAAGAGGATTTCCCCTTTTCCCTTTGAAGGAGTAAAGGCGGGGGAGAGCTTGTGCCCTAAAGGACAGAGGTTTCCCTAGCCCATGCAAGAGGTAAGGGGCTTAGCTATTTTCAAAATGTTAGGTTCAGAGACACAAAGAACTGGCCTGTCCAATTCCAAGAAATGAAAGACACATAAGATTTCCAAGGATGGGTACGTGGTGGAGGGTGTGGGCTCCCCATGCAGCAGAGAGGGGCCTCCTGCTCCCGCAAAGGGCCCTGGAGGAGTAGAATCATTCCAGGGAGAATGACACAGACCCTCCAGGCAGGACCAGCTACCTAATTTGCAGGGCCCGGTGCAAAACAAAAATGCAAATCCCTTGTTCCAAAATTATTCAGAATTGCCAGACAGTGACAAAGAGCAGTTAAGCCAAGCATTAGGCCTTCTGAGCATGGGGCTCTGTCCAACTGCACAGGTTAGACCCTCAGGAGGCTGGCCTTGCCTTGCCTTGTCCTCAGAAGCCCAGTGAAGTTTCCATAGCCCAGATGGGCACCAAGGGAGTGGATGCCACAAGCAGAGAATCCCTGACAACAGAGTTTGAGGCCTTGGACAAGTAAGGAAGACCAGACGCCCAGCCCTGATTTTCGGTCCACATAAGGTTTCCAGAATTCTCGTTTAGGGAAAGCAAGCCTGTCCCTACTCTGCACCCCTAAAGAGCTGAGACTGAATATCCTGCCAGCCAGGTGCATACGGAGCCAGATTTAAGGTGCCTTAGCAGAATGGAGAAAACGTGACCGTCCTTGTGTCCGAGTTCCGGGCAACAGATGTAACCAGCTAATCGGGCCGAATCTCATTTCGTCCTCGGAACAGTCCTGCTGGCTCCACGTCCAGGGCTGCGCAAACACGTGTCGCGTCAGGAATAGTACACTCAAAGCCAGCCCCGCGCTCTTTGCTTTAGCTCGGGGAACCCTCACGACCATGACCCCAAGGGCTAGTTTCGTTTGCAGACGGGGACACAGAGACATAGGGAGGTTAAGTCATCTGCCCGAAGTCCAAGAACCAGTAAGTGGTGGAGCTGAGATCTGGGCCCGGGGATCCTGACCCGAAAGGTCACTGCTTCACGGCTCCAGCAGACTGCCCGCTAAGCCAGAAGGGCTATCTTCTTGAGGCCTCAATGATGTGACTTCTCTCCTCTTTCTCTAGCTACTGTCTTTTGCTCTGCATTTCTTGATCTTAGTCTTTATTACACTAGTGTTCTTACCACCGGGGCCCCCGATCCTGTGTGGAAGCTGATGGGGTGACGGCAGTTAAGACAAGTGGTTCCCCTGTGTTGCCTGCTCACTCTTCCTGCAAATCACTGTCCTCAGCCCCTCCCCCGCCCATGAAGGCACGAGAGAGGGTGCACCGGTGTCATGTCGCACGTAAGGAAAGTGGGGCTTCAAGAGGGGAAGTTGCTTGGCCAACATCACTCACTGGGGATTGAACCCACGTCTGGGTGACCACAGAGCCAAATTACCAAAAGGCAAGCTGTATTTTCTTCAGCAAGTAAGTGTAGCCAGAAAGCACCTGGACTTTTTCACATCATGGAATAGCTGTTCTCTGAGGTCCTGCTGCGTGGGACAATCCCTTCTTCCCCCTCTGGCCCCAGCTTCCCCATCTGTAAAATGGGAAGCATGAAAGCCACTTACAAGAGCACATGTCCAATGGTCCAACTTCCCAGTTCAAACTCCAGCACTGCAGGCTGTATGACTTTGGGCAGTTTATTTAACGTCTCTGTGCCTCAGTTTTCTCATCTGTAAAATGGGGTCGGTGACCATAACTATCTCTAATCTTAGAGCTGTAAAGTTAAATGAGATTAAAATATGTAAAGCATTCAGCCCAGAGCCTGTCACACAGTAGGCACTGAGTAAATGTTAGATTTTCTTACCAGCATGAGAGATTCTCACTGGGTCCTTCTGTCACCTAGCTACCCCCTCCCACACACACATTCCTGACCCCCAACATCCTGGAGTGGGTCCCCTACAGCCCTGGCATGGTGACCCCGCGGGGGTCAGTGCTCCCCCACTCTCACTGCCCCTGTGTGGAAGCAACAGTGGGCAGGGAAGATGACTTCCTGCCCATGAGTCTGGCCAGTGACCCAGGAGCTGTTGTCTGGGCATGAGGTAATGGAAAGCTAGAGCTCACAGCAGGCATGATGGCATAAATTATCACTAGAGCGGTCAGAAGCGAGAGTCACTAACGTGTTCTGGACCCCAGTGGCCAAAGAGCCACCAAACAAGAGCCCAGTTCAGGAGGGCCACTTCCTTGTCCTCACCTTGGGAAGAAGAAATGGGAATGGAATCATGCCAGACTAAATGGGCAAAGTGAGCCTCGGCTTTCTCATCTGTCACATTGGTGGGTGTCCCGCCCTCGAGTTTTCAAGACGTAAGAGGACCTGACCCTGAACTACCAGGTGTTTAGGGTGTGGAGGGGAGACAGAGCTCAGAAAGTGTAACCATGCTATTTATGATTTGGGGACCCTTGAAAACCATGGTAAGGAGTCTGGATTTTGTCCTGAGGACCATGTGGGTCTGTAGAGCATTCAAGCAGGAGAAAGAACCGGTCACATTAGCAACTAGCAGGCACAGCATGGGGTAGAACAGAGAATGGAGGCAAAGGATCCAGAATGGAGTAAGGTCAGAAAATCACCGGCCCTGGTGTCACCCCCTGACCCGAGGACCACAGCCCCAGGACCTGGCCTCTGATTACCCTTCCAGACCCTTTTTTTCACATATACTGCAAGCACACTGCGTAGTTTCAGCTCCGCCTTGCTCCAGGCTTCCCTCACTTTCTCACGTCTGCCCAGAAAGCTCCTTCTGCTGCTCGTTGCCTAGGTGGTATCATCCACACCACCCTTCCGTTCCAGCTTACAGGTCACTTCCTTCAGAAAACCTTCCTCAATGACTTACCTCTTCCAACTAGGCCAGATGGGCGTGTTCTGTGTTTTCTGGTCACTCTGTCCCACTCCTCCGACCAGGCTCATTGTTTTCCCCTTTAAGAAAGGGTGCAGAACTGGGGCGCCTGGGTGGCTCAGTCCATTAGGCGTCTGACGTCAGCTCAGATCATAATCTTGCCATTCCTGAGTTCGAGCCCCACCTCAGGCTCTGTGCTGACAGCTCGGACCTGGAGCCTGCTTCGGATTCTGTGTCTCCCTCTCTCTCTCTGCCCCTCCCTGATTCGCTCTCTGTCTCTATGTGTCAAAAATAAATAAACATTAAAAAAATTTTAAAAAAAGAAAGATACAGAACTTGGCATCCCTACCTGATGCCCCAGCGCTCAGCACATGGAGCAGCCCCTGGGCATCCAAGGGCTTCCAGATTGGGGTTCCGACGCCACAACGTCTCCTTAGAAAATCCTCAGTCCCACTCACCTCCCACACACTCACGCTAGATGTCCATCCTCAACCCTCACTCACTGAGTCCCTCCTGGTCTTAGAGACATTGTGTAATGAAGTAGGCACCTGACAACAGTTTTAAGGGAAGTTTTGAAACATTAGGTAGGTGCAGTCGTGTTGTCTTGAGATGGAGAAAAGTGAGTCAGTTCAGGGAACTTCTTCTCTGAGACTGATGTGTCCACTCCCACCCTGTTTGGCCCCTGGTGGATGGAATGGGGTTCCTCCCGGGCTCCTCCTTTTGGACGTGCCCGCCCACCTTCCCACTAGACTGGGTCTGACTGAGCTCCCTGTCCGAAGCCTGCCTGGCACACGGCAGGTGCTTCAGCACCTGTTGAATTACCAATTGAATGAATGGCCTGATAAACATAAAACGCAGTAATGAACATTTCAAACTGAATGATGCCCACGGCTGGACTACGGACACGGAGGCCACCTTGGCTCAGTGTGGATGAGCCAGAGGGACCCACGTGGGAGCCAGCTCCACCTCCTACAGGGACAGGGATAGGCAATGTCTGCAGATGACAGAGACATGCTTGGGTAAGTTAGGGCCTCATTTCCCATAGTTCCCTTCCTCCTGCGGAGTAATTACTTTCCTCCTTGATTCCTATCTGAGTGGGTCATACAGGGTCATCCCCCTTGCTGGCCTACTATAGACACCTGCTAACCCAGTCGGCCCATCCCTGTCTCAAGGAACCCGCAGATCTGCTTTCCTTCGTCTTGTGGGGGAAGTGGGGGAGGTGGGGTGCCCAGGGCTACCTCTTCCCAAAGCTCAGAGTGGAGAGAGGGGGCCCTGAGGCACAGCAGCAAGTTTTTCCATATTAGCAACGTGATGGGCAATTAAAATCTGTTAACACCTCCCACGAGCCAAACACGTTACATACTCCGTCTCCGACCTCTACACCAGCCTTATAGATGGCTGCTTCCTCCCCTCCCCCATTTTACAGATGAGAAAACTGAGGCAAAGGGGCAAAGTGGCCGGCCCAAGGTAACACACTGAATTGGTGGTGGAGCCGGGGTTCAAATCGGGCTCTCCGTGGCTCCACAGTGTTCCTAGCAACCATCCCTGCCAGTGCCCTGTGCCCCTCTCCTGCGGCCTGGACGCCGAGTTTGGCTTCCACCCGCGCTCGGCTCATGCCGCCCAGTTCTCGCCACCGCTGCCAAGTTCTGGGACCTGATTTGAATTTGGGGTTCTCTCCACTGCAGCCTAACAAAGGTTTTTATTGGAATGCCCCTCAGATCTGCAGACTTTGAAGATGTTTCAACAATGCAGTCAAAGGCAGGTCTTTGCCACAACAAAAGGCAGAAATATCACCGAGGAGTAAACAGAATTCCTTGGCCTCCTCAGAGCATGTGTCAACATCGTTTTCTTCCCCTTCCCCCTTCTTCTATTTGTTTCTGCAGATTCAGGGCTTGTCGGGGAGGGCGCCTCCCAAGCACTGATGGGGTGGGCCGTGGGCCGCCCCGAAACCCAGCAGCTCCGCCTCAGAACAGATGCTGGGGCTTTGGTAAACTGAGAAAGCGTAACTGCTCTGAGCCACTCTCCTGACGGCCACAATTACCCACATGGAAAAGCCATTCCCTGCTCCCAGCCCCCTCGCCCTGCCCCTGGCACACACATGTGGCGTGCACGGCTCCACAAACACGCCTTCCCAGGACGAAAATGTATGTGACATGTACGAAACGGCTTGATTTCAACTGATGGCTGGAGATTAAATGGATCTGAAACGTACATGCTTAAAAACAATTTCGGCGGAAAGCATACCCATTTAATATTGCGTCTCCAAACGAGGCCTCGCTCCCCAGGCAGGCTTGTAACGTGATGAAAACCAGCAGTCAGACCCCACCTGGGACCCCCACTCACCAAGGACACGGTACCCAGGGGCAGGGTGTGTATGTAAGTGTGTGTGAGTGTGTCTGAGTATGAGGATGATGAATGTGTGTGAGTGTGTGTGCAGTCTGTGTGTGTGTGTGTGTGTGTGTGTGTGTGTGTGTGTGTGTGTGTATGTATGAAGGGATAGAAGGAGGGGCAAGATGCTGGCCTTCAGTACTGTTTCAAGTCAGCAAATGTTACCTGAGCACCCACCTTGTGTCTGCAGGGGACACAGGGACGCAGGGAGAGAGTGTTGATCACAGGAAAGGAGAGGTCACGGCCTTTCCGAGCTTATAGGCTATTTGAGACACTGAAACCAAGTCAAGGAAATCACCGAAGAGCAAGCCAAGACCATCTTTAAGTGTTGAACTGGAAGGGGAAAAGGAAATTAATGAATTAAGCATAACTGGGCATTGCTATGGGATCTTGAAGAGCATCTGAGCTCTGAAACACTTAGTCCTGGGTATGGATTCATTTCTGCCACTTCCTGACTGTGAGACCTTGAGCAAGTCACTTTTCTTTCTTTTTTTTTTAATTTTTTTTTTTAACATTTATTGATTTTTGAGAGAGAGAGAGACAGAGCACGAGTTGGGGAAGGGAGAGAGAGAGAGAGGGAGACACAGAATCCGAAGCAGGCTCTGTGCTCTGAGCTGTCAGCCCAGAGCCTGATGTGGGGCTTGAACTCACAGAGTGTGAGATCGTGACCTGAGTCGAAGTCCAACACTTAATGGACTGAGCCACCCAGGTGCCCCATGAAAGTCACTTTTCTCTGGGCCTGTTTTCTTGCTGGTAAAATGGGTATAATAAACTTACTGCATTCATAGAAAGATGAAAAAGAGTGTGCACAAAGCAGCTCATTGGGCCCACTGTTTGCCAAGCACTCAATAAATAATAACTTTTACTCATATTACGATATGAATATTATTATCAGATCTGACCCGGGTAGTAGTCATCATTCCCATTTTATTTTTTTTAAGTAGGCCCCATGCCCAACATGGGGCTCAAAGTCATGGCCCTGAGATCAAGAGTCACATGCTCTACCGACTGAGCCAGTCAGGTGCCCCAGTCATTCCCATTTTAGAGATGAGAAAACCAAGGTCCAATGGCCTCACAGTCGCATAGTGACAGAACCAGAACCGGAACCCAGAGCCATCTGGCTTCAAAGCCCATTATGTCACCTGGCCCTCTGAGGCTCTGACCCCCAGAAATACTGGTTTCAGAGGTAGGAGGACCGAGAGCCGTGCAGTAGGAAGGAGAGGTCCAGCCGAGAGAAAGAGCTTTCCTCATGGGAGAGCGTTGTGGACACAGATGCTGAGACAGGAGGTGGCCCTGAAGGAAGGTCCACTCTTTTTCCAGAGTGAGAGGGAGAAGTAGCTCTTCTCTTGCTGAACTTGGTAAAGGCCCTGGGGTTGAGAGGTGATCAAGACACAGCCCTGGTCCCTGTTAACTACCATCTCATCCTGGCCATTTTGTCCCCCTAACCAATGATCATTCAACTTCAGATATTGGCCCCTTCCCAAAAAGAGGAGCTCCAAATCATAATCAGAGGCCACTGTTTTTTCTAATGTCTATAGTCATCCAAACACAGAATTAGCCCCCTTGTGAGGTAGTGAGGTCCCCATCAGTGGCTAGTCTGGGATATTACTGTAGAACTGAATCTGTTAGATCATAGGACATGCACCAGTTCGATGACTGGTACAATTTAGTGTGACAAGAGGCTCTGTTGGTTCAACCAAACACCCGGCAAGCATTCATTAAGCACTGCTTGTATGCTAGTCACAGGGGATACAGAATTAGTATAACATAATCCTTGCCCTTAAGAAGCTCCTGTCCTAGTTTAATTCTCTCAGCCTTACTGATTCTCGGTTTGTTGTAGTTATGGCCTAAGTCTGAGGGACTATGGTTTTAACTTCCTAAGCAAATATATTGAATGTTTGGTATTTACGGTTCTTTTTAAAAAGTCTTTAAAACAAGTCAGTTGGATTGTTTTTACTAGCATACGGCCATGCGTGGCCTGACTGCCTTTCTTCTACAGCCGGGGTTTCTCAACATCAGCACTAGTAACATTTGGGGCTGGATAATTCTTTGTTGTAGGAGGCTGTCCTGTGTTAGCAGCATCCCTGGCCTCTACCCACTAGATGCCAGTAACACCCCTCTGCCCAGTCGTGACAACCAAAATGTCTCCAGATATTGCCAAATGTCATCAATTGGGGACAACGTCCCCAATCGAGAATGATTGTCGTAAAGGATTATCTCCACTGATACAAGGCCCAAAAGGGGCAATAAGGTAAATAAAGGAAATTCAGGGTCCCTGTACCTCAAGAATTTATAATCCCATAGGGCCTCCACAAACTAACCACATGGAAAATAAAGCCTCACTAAGGACCTCCTATGCGTTAGGCACTGGGCAAAGTGCTGCTGGAGGAGGAGAGAGCCCAAGTTCTAGGTCAGACAGCCCTGATCATCAAATCCCATAGAAAACCTGCAGAGTTTGAATACCAGTGTCCTTCTTAGCAAAAGGTATTACTGTGAGCACTTGAGTGAAATACAGTCAGTACCAAGCACAAAGAAGTTTCAGTGCCCAACTGACGCGGATCGTGCTCTTTTCTCCAACTCTAACCCCACTTTTCCAGACCCTGGGGTCAGCAGCAGCAAATGCTGCCTGCCTCCACCCTCTGCATCCAGACAAAGCGGCAAGGTAATGCAGCCTCACCTTGGGGATCCAGGCAGACAGGTACCTGAGCGTCTCCACGTTGGAACCTCCGGGGTCTGGAGTACACCCATTGTCCTCTCCAGGCTGTCTGTCCATCTTGAATCCACTCACAGGCATTCCAAAAAAAAAAAGTTTTCACAAGGCCAGGCTTCGAAAGCATAAAATTAGCTTCAGAAAAGTCCTGAACTTGAGCTAGCATGTTATTGGGCAAATTTTGAGTGCCATTTGCATTCATTTCAAACAGCTCTTGGAGGGGTTCTGGGAAATCTGTTGGGCAATGATTTTAGATTTCATTAGACACCAGTCACTAGACGCACGGGCATCATAGTGCTCTGTGCACATGGTTCGTAAGCAGCTGAAAACCTGAGATCAAGTGCAAGGAGGACTCCGGCTGCCAAATTTCAGAGCAGGAGGAAAAAAAAAAGAAATCTGGAATGTGTTTCTACTTACTGTCCATTCCAGTAAAATGAAACGGTCTCTCCTCCAAACATGTGTTACTGCTTAGGCCAGAAACTGTATATATTGGTCTAAATCCAGAATGGTCTATGTGACATATTACTCCATATGACAAAATTACTACAACCTGCATTCTCTGTACAAACGCCTGTTGCAACAGTATAGGATGATAATTTGTTGTACAACAAAAGTACATAATAATTTCATGTCAGTGTGGGCCAGGCCTCGGGATTTTCAAAGGGAAATCTTGGAGGCATGTGGACCAGTACTGAATCTGCACCCCCCCCCCGCTCCCAATTCCTCCACTTCCCCCCGCCCCACATGCTCATATGGTATGTGATCAGGATGGGAGAAAGTGGGGCTTTATTTATAACATACCATATTCCACTTGAAAGTGACAAGAACACACACACACACACACACACACACACACACACACACACACACCTAAAAATAAAGCCAAATGGAAATCTGGTGTTCTCATGCATGAGGCATCAGTGGCCAGAGCTGGTTCACCTACTAAAGGGTAAAGGAAGGTAATGAAGCCAAAAGACAGGAATGTTCATCTTTCAGCACTGAGCTGTTCTGAACCCATCCAGAGCGAAGCCACGTGAATTCCTCAAGACCCCCCAAACCACAGCCTCCTCTTCGGCCCTTGTCTGGGCTAGGGTTTCATTACGAACCCCGGGCCCCATTCCAGTCCTCTCATCTGTCCCTCTAAGCGGCTCCGACAGATCACTCCACAGTACACGGATTCTCGTTGCGATAATGTCTTGGACAGTAACAACCTGAAAGATGATCCAGTCAGAGTGCGTTAACGGTAAAGCATTTCTTTATGACACTTTTCACAAAGCAAGGTTGCAAACCAGGGAGAAATATATAACTAGAAAAATTGAATGCAGAGCATAAAACTACTCAGTTGCTAATACATTTTAGTGTGACACCATTTTTCCTGATGTGGAAACTTTGATTATAGGAAAACATTAAAACATTCTTTTTTTCCCCCCTCCCTCCTTCCTTCCTTCTTTCTTTTCTTTTTCCTTTTCTCTCCTCCCTTTCTCTTTCCTTCCATCTTTCCTTCCATTTTCCCTCCCAACGGATATGGTTTCAGAGTGGAAAACAAGAGATTTTTCTGAGTAGGCTTCTCAAAGTCTCCTTTCCTGGACGTTCCCCCTTTCCTGGATGTACCTCCAAAGGCCACCGATCCGCCCCCAACCCAGAGCACAGCTAAATGTCAAACCTACTGCCCTCCCAGCAAATTAGCTGGGCTCCTCTCAGATACACTTACAATATTCCTATAAAGAAAAAGATCCTATAAAAGCCTTTTATATCTCAATTACATCAAAATCTAACTTAATTTGTCTGTGCTATCAAGGGCCGTGGCTTAAGCTACTGTGGCTTAAGAGAACTAAGTTTTCTCTACAGTCAGCCTGAGCAGCCTGACCTGTCTTCTGGGTTTGGTGACCGTCGAAAATCCATCTTCTTAGAGTTTTTTGGTTCAATAAAACCTGAAACATATTTTGCCTGGCATTTTTCCTCAGGATTTTTAAACCCGTGTGCACTTTATGGCAAATGAGATCCATATGTCCCTGATTCATTGATACTTAAGCCATTAGGATGCTGTTTTGTAAGAACACTTTGATGTCTAAGGGCCGTCGAGCTATTTGGATGGCTTTTTTTTCTTCACAAACAGGAAGTTTTCCCTTCTCGGGGAGTACACAAAGTGAGAGGCCGGCTCCCTCAGAATGCCTGACAGTGAGCAGGAAGTGGTTCCAGCCCGTCAGGATGTGTTTGTCCTGCTTGGCCACAGGACAGCCCCCAGACCCTGCCCCCAGGCGGTGGGGTGGGAAGGGGTTTTGTGTAAGGAGCCTCAGAGCCGGCATTGGGCCTGGCCTGGCGCCTGGGTCATTAATGCCCTGCCCACACCCCTGGGACTCGGACCCGTCTCCCAGAGTGGACTCAACATGCCTTGGCATGTTTATTGCTTTTATGGGACTTCAAAATAACATGTGACAAAACAAAGAGCCAAATGCCATGGCTGGGGAGAAGGGTCGGGATGTCACTTGGCTTCCTTTCTCTAGGACTGCTGCGGGGATGGTGACCTAGACTTGGTTCAGGGAGTGGGTAGGACTCAAGCGAGGAAGTTTGGAGACCAGTTCCAGGTGACTGAGTTTGGAATACCAGCTCTGCCGCCCACAACTTGAGTGGTGTCACCATCGGAGCCTCAGTTTCCCCCTCTGTAAATAGTAACACCCAGAGTAAGGGCAGCTGCACCACCACACCTTAGTGGTCACTCTCACCTACAACGGACATTTGTCACTTGTTTGGCTTTCCAGCACTAGATCTGCTCTTTCTGGTCTACCCAATGCTCTCTCTTAGGTGAGGACTGGGGGCTATCTTCTAGTCCCAAGAGGCCAGACTCTCCCCTCCTCACCCACTGCAGCCAGGGCACCATCACATGACATCGGCTCAGCCGGTGGGATGCTTTCATCTGTGATTTTGAATCTTGAGCTTATGACTTCAGCACACAAAGACAGCTGCAGGTCAGGCTTGCCACAGCAGCCATAGAGCTGGGGATCACTTATTTCTGCTGCTTGAGCCTGCCTCTCTATCCCGGGACATCCTTGGTTCACACTCACAGTCCAAGCCTAGCTCTCCAGGCTCCTGTCAACTCTGGGAGCACCCAAAGTCCTTCTAATGAGGACTCTTGTGCTCAGGACAGAGGAAATTTTTGTCTTGCAGCCAACAGCCCCAACAAATCCATAACCCTGAGCTCAGTCTTCACATTCATCCTGATGTCTACCCCGATGACAATCCCTACTCATTGCAAGCGCCTCATCTAAACAAGCCCATCATTGTTCACTTGAACCAATCCTTTGCCAGTTCCCGTGGTTCCTTTGTTGTCCTAACTCTCCCACCTTGCAAAACCCCAACCCTAGATCAGCCCACCTGTTGATGCTTCGTGGCTCTAACTCCCACACCAGAGACACTGGGGTCACTTCAAGTCCAGGGTCTCCAAACTCAACCTAGTTCTCGGCGGTGCCCTATGATCCTGCTGGGGTCCCCTGGTGAACCCCCTCACCCCAGCCCAACGTAGCTGTCCCAAACATTAAATTCCTCTTCCAAATCTCCAGCCTCACCAGTGCCTCCCCTCTCAACAAATGTTCTTACCCGCGTTCATTAGCTTGATAGCAGCGATCGCTTCACAACGTATGCATGTCTCAAAGAGTCAAGTTGTACGCCTCAAATATACAGACTTTTAAAAAATTACACCTCTAAAAAACTGGGGGGAAAAAGACTACCCTTGACTTTCTGCCCTTTCTGTCCACACACCCACACACTAGCCCCACAAAATTGTCCCTGCAGGCACAATCTCCTTTCCTTCTTGGCTCCTGTGGCCCCCGGACAGATGTGCTGCCTCTTGTGCAAGGCTGTTTCTTTCTCCCTTCTCCTTTGGCTTTGGACCAAAACACACCTGAGTTCAACATCAGTCCTGCCACAAAAACTAGCCACATGTAGCCGTGGGTGTGGTGGCTCGGCTCCCCACGAACAGTCCCTCCTGGGCTTTCGTGGCATCGCAGAGGACAGCGTGTGTCCCCAGATGCTTTTGGCTGCATAATGGTAACATGATCACCAGTGATGACATACCATTACTATATGACCTGTCGATCATGAAGCAACATGTCCTGAGATATGGGAGCAGACGATTCCTGTACTCCAACTTTTTTATTTTAAAAATTTTTTAATGTTTATTCATTACTAGAGACAGAGAGAGAGAGCGTGAGTGGGGGGAGGAGCAGAGAGAGAGGGAGACACAGAATCCGAAGCAGGCTCCGGGCTTTGAGCTGTCAGCGCAGAACCTAATGCGGGGCTTGAACCCCTGAACCGTGAGATCATGACCTGAGCCGAAGTGGCTGAGCCACCCAGGTGCCCCTCCTGTAATCCAATTCTAATAACAATACAAAGTATTCGTGTCAGAGTTCCTGGGGAATGGAGCTAGGCTTGGGGGTACAGGGCATCTGAAAGGCATCTACTCCAGGCTTCCTACCACCTGGCAGGACCCTCTGCTGGACAGGCAGCAAAACCCTCCCTGGCACGGCCAAAGGGAATCTGTCGGAAGGGAGCCGGGAGAAACCTGAGAAGGCATGCCGCCTGAACCCCCTAACCTGACATCACGCCGCTCTTCACGTTGGCCTGCCTGGTTTGGGCTCATCGCCGCAAGCAATTTTGAATTGATGTGTGTGTGCCAGAGTATTCTTCGCCAACCCTCCGATGCAGTATTTCCGAGGAAGATTTCACCAGGTGTCCAGGCGATGGCACCTTTTTGAGTTTGGTCGCCTGGTCCACAGCAAAGGCTGATGTGACCCTCTCCTCGGAGGGCCGCCGGGAAGACTGTTGGAGGGGACGGGACGGAGGCCTCAGCACCCGTGGCACACAGTCAGCTCGCAATGAATAGTGCTGCTTTTTGCTCACCTGGCTCCCCACCCACCCAACTGGAATGTGCAGCCTCAGCCCACATCCAGTTACCGCCCCATCTCTTTCTTCCCTCGACAACCGAATTTCTGGAGTTCCCACCCTGGCAAGTTCTACGACCGACCGCACTTCCCACTCCCGCCTTAAAGCTTGCCGCCCTCTCATTTCTGCCCCAGCCTCCCCTCTGCAAGTCCTCTCCTCAGGCTCACCAGCCACCCGTGGCAAGGCCTCTTTCTGTATGTACCTCAATGGTGCAAAGAAGCTGCTGGAAGAAGCAACCTCAGTCAGTTTGGGACCAGAGTGTGCTGAGCAAGGTGCTGAGTGTATGGTTGTAGGTGATTGTGCAAGGGTGACACCCCCTTGAATTGTGTGCCCAAGGCACCGCACTCCCCTCTCCCCGCCCCCCCCCCCCCCCCAGCCCTGGCCCTGCTTTCCAATATAATCCAAAGTGCAGTTTATTTTTAATCCAAAAGGATACAAGAGCCACACAGACAATCAAAAGCAGCAGTCACTAAGAGGAATAAAATGGGGACAGTGACTTCCTCTGGCTATTCATTCCCATAGGAATGCAAGCCCAAGGTTGCCAGATTCTATCAAGAATTTGGAAAGCTGGATTTTTTGTGTGTGAGAGCTTTATTTTTTTTCATTTTTTTTAATGTTTATTTATTTTTGAGAGAAAGAGACAAAGCACGAGCAGGGGAGGGGCAGAGAGAGAGGAGACACAGAATCCAAAGCAGGCTCCAGCCTCCAAGCTGTCAGCACAGAGTCTGACGCGGGGTTCTAACCCATGAGCCATGAGATCATGACCTGAGCCGAAGTCGGACGCTTCACCAACTGAGGTACCCAGGCGCCCATGTGTGAAAGCTTTAAATGTCAGCATCAAAGTCAAATTAAAACTGGAACTTTGTGTATGCCCAATAAAATACATTCGGCTAGATTCAGACCTGTTGTTCCGGGGCACAGACCTCTGGCCTGAGCTGGCCAGGAGATGATGCCAGCTGGAAGGTATAGATGTATGTTGGGGATGATGTAGGAAGGGGAGAGTCCAAAGGGGTAAAGAGATAGAGGGTGAGGAAAGGGATTTCTCTGGGCCCAGGGAGAGTGGGGATCCACACCCCCAACTCCAACACCTTAAGGGATGGCAGGAGGTGGCCATCAGGTGGCCACAGGAGGCTGTGTGGTATGATTCTGCACACCGAGGTTTCTAGTCTCTGCGAAACCTCCCTCTCTGTGTTTGAGGAGAACATATTGGCTGGGGCAGTGGACATCCTCCTGGCAACCAGTGTGAACTGAGGTGTTGGAGGAACAAAAATCCTTCCTATGGAACCACCCAGGGAAGGGCGCGCCCCAGTAATGACCAAAGTTGTTTCCTGCTAAACCATTAGAATGGTACCTTCAGGGCACATTTGAAGTTGGTCAAAAGAAAATAGCAAATGCTCATTTCTTGCCCACCTGGGATTCACCTCCTCTATGCTTTTAAGTACACTTTTCCATTTCTGTCTACATTTAGCCTTTTAGAGAATTTTTTCAGAGCTACGCTCTAGCTTAAGAACGACCATTCCTGAGGTCTGTTCTCCCCACTGTATTTCTGGTGCCTACCCAGCATCATCCAATAGAAGTAGAACACGAGCCCCATATAAAATTATAAATTTTATAATATTTAAATAATATAAGGAAACACAAAATTAATTTTAATAATGTATTTTATTTAACCCTACATGTCAAAAATAAATCCCTTTAACATGTAATCAATATAAAAACCAATGAGATATCTTATATTCTCTTATTGGTACTGGTCTTTAAAATCCATTGTGTGTTTTATATGTACAGTACCTGCATATCCATGTGGATTAGCTGTATTTCAAGTGCTCGGTGGCCCTGCTCTGTGGGGGGACTAAAGGCTGGGTGTTGAACAGTGCAGGCTGGGGACGCTGTGAGTGTCCAATGAGTGAGTAATTGGGGGCTGTAAGAAAGTTATTGAATCTCACTAAGCCTCAGGATTCTCAGCAGAGGTGGTACATAGCTTGCAGGCTGGTCCAAAGGTCCACACTGAGAGGCAGAGACAATGCCTGTGGGATCACGCTACCTGCCCAGTGCCTGCACTCAGCAGGCACAAAGTGTACATTCGTGGAATGCATATATGAAAAAAGATGTTAGGTATTGTGTTGTTATATTTGTCTAAAATGGTGATTCTGAAACTTTTGGGCCTTTTGGACATTTCCCCCTTCCCCAAAAAACAGATCCAAACTCAAAATATTTGGATAAAATTTCATATTTAGAGTCTCTAAAAACCATCCCCAGACTTCCTGGTGTATGGCCTCAGTAAGAAACTAAAGGATTATTTCTATTTCCAACAAGTGCTTATCAAGTTTATAATATATGATTAGTATTCTGTATGCTTTCTTTAAGATACTCTTGCCTTTAATTGGTGGTTTTCTTTCTGCAGAATCATTTATAAAAATTGGAAAATAGCTAATCTCCACTTCAATCGAGTGACCTGTGATGATCGTGCCAGTGAGGGAACGCTTTTGAGCAAGTGCAACAAAAATTCACTTTTTGCTGTTGAACTTGATTTTCTGGTAGCATCTAAATCATGCACCAGCACTGTATCACCAAATATGAATTCGGTGGCCACAAATCATTTTGCATGACTTGTTCAAGTAAAACATGTTTATTGAATCAAAAGAGAAAATGCATAAAAACAGAAATAGGACGGGGCGCCTGGGTGGCTCACAGTCAGTTAAGCATCCCACTCTTAATTTCAGCTCAGGTCATGATCTTGCAGTTCTTGCGATAGGGCTCCAAGATGGGCTCTGTACTGGCAGCACGGAGCCTGCTTGGGATTCTCTCTCTCTCTCTCTCTCTGCCCCTCCCCGACTCATGCACTCACACACACATGTGTTCTCTCTCTCTGAACATAAATAAATAAACTTTTAAAAAATTAGGAAGAGGACAAAAACACTAATAGTGCTTACCACTCACACATCTATTCATATTTTTATCTGTTTTTCCTACACCTTTTTTCTGTGTATAAGTTCCTGATAATTATTATAGGTTCACTGATGTTTTATCTATGATTGTATGTCATATTTACATTATATGTATATTCAATTATATTTATTTTTATATCTTGACATATATATTTTAAAATTTTTATATGTGTGTGTATATTATATACATATATTTCCCACTTTTTAAAATTTATCGTTCTTTCTTTCTTTGGAATATAGTCACCATATAGCATTGCATTAGTTTTAAGTGTACAATATAATGACTTGGGATATACAAAGATAGAGAGATAAATAGATAGGTATCAAAATGGTCTTAGTTAACATCCATCACCACATATAGTTACAATTTTTTTCTTGTGATGAATTATTATTTCTCAAGCATTTCCTTGGATTTCTCTGAACTCTCCTTAAACATTATTTTAAATGGTTGTGTAATATTCTATAGAATGGAGGCACTATGCTTTCCCTAACCATCCCTCTACTGTTAGATTTTTAGTTGTTTCCAATTGTTTTTATAAATAGCATTAAAATGAACATCTTTCCACATAAAGGTTTCCATCTTGTTAAGTTGAAAGGTCTGAGCATTTAAAAACATGTCATATGCATTTCCATACCCTTTCCGATTTATCCTCTCTTCTGAATTATATTCCCACGAGTAATACCAGAACCTGCCAGGCCCAACCCACTGCAGAGCCGGCCCAGAGCAGACACTGTGGCCTGTGGAGGTTGCCTGCCCCTCGTGGGCTCTGGCTGACATTGTACTTCTGGTCATCCCCAAGGCTCTAGGGCACCAGCAGGCACCTGGACAGCCTGGGCACAACATGAAAGTACAGGGAAAGGAGAGCAGCAGACACACAGAGCCACGTGCATCCAGAATCACCTTCTCTCCTTTGAGCAAATGTGTACGGCAGGACCACTGTGTGCCAGCCAGGCTCCAGGAGCTGGTCCTACAATGGGAAGAAAAACAGACATGCTCCTCCCTCTGGGAGTTTACACGCGATTGGAGATACATTATGGTCACATACGTTATGATCTGTGCAATGGAAGAAAGCAATGGGAGTGTGCCCGATTTAACTTGAGGACTCGCTGGCCTCGCTTTAAACAAAATCTGAAAGCCTTAAGGGGGATGGGAGGACTACATAGGCAAAGAGCTGGTGAAAAGGGACTTTCAGGCAGAGGGAACTGTGCTTGGAAACTTCCCGGGGCAAAAAGAGTTTGCTGTGTTCCCCAAACTTAGAGATCAGCCTGATGGGAGCGTCCCAGAAAGAAGGCAGGAGACTGACGTGAGCCTGGAGATGTCGACAGGGCTGCGTCCCACAGGGCCTTGCAGTGCCTGGTCAACAGGGTGAGCTTTGTCCCAAGGACAAGGAGAAACCAGTGACTAGGTTGGGTGATGACCTGGTTTAACTCACCCCTTGTCAGACTGGCTGCTATGTGGAAAATGCATCAGTACAGATAAGACTAGAGGCCCAGAACACTTAGGGGGGCCATTGTTGTTATCCAGGTGAGAGATGGCTTGGACAAGGGGATGGAGACACAGTTGATTAGGTGGAGGGGTGGGTGTCATCACTGACTCCCAGGATCCTGATGGATGTCACCACTGTTCACTGAAATGGGAAAGGCTGAAGGCAGGCACACTGGACACAGGAGACAAAGCATTCTTATTCTGTCCCTACAGGGTTTCTATTGAGTTGTCCCTGAGACAGAAGTGATAGTTGAAGATTTGACCCTAAGGGAGGAACCGCATTTCAGTTTTCCCAGAAATACGTTGCACCAATGACCCAATGCTCTTATGGTCTGTGGTTTTCAAAGTTTGGAAATGCTGTCGACCATGTATCTCCCAATTAGGGCCTCACAATGCACTTTGGCACAGACACCTTTCTTTGCAGAGAGGAAACCTGTTTAACTTTGTTTAAACCTGTGCTTCATACATTATTTGATCAACGGATTTTTTGTGTATCTGTCTATAGCACCTATTAATATTCCCTGGCACTGAAATTCAGTGGAAAGCCCTTTAGGAAATATTGATCTGACTATAAAATTATTGGTAAAAAAAAAAAAAAAAAAAGTGTAACAGACTCCCTAGCCACAATGAAACACAGAGCAGTGCAGTTTGTGAGAGCCCTTCAAACACACTACCCAAAGACGTCACTTCTTCCCATAGTCACCGAGGTGGAAATTCCATGGGTAACTTCCTTTTGAGGCCTGATGTCTCCTTCACGCATTGCCTATGGAAATGAAAACACCCCTGGGAGAGGTTCAGTAACATCTAGTTCATTCAACACACTTGCCCTGTGCTTGATCCCGAGAGACACAGAGAGGAAGACATCTTCTTTCCTCTCGAGGAGCTGACAGTTTCATGAGAAAGATAAGCAGTTTAGCCAATGATTATGACACAGAAAGGAAAGTGCTGAACATACCGTAGGAGCACTGGGGCCGACTCGAGAGTCCAGTCAGGAGGCCCCAGGAAGGCTTTCCTGATGAGATGGCATCTGAGTAGGTTGCCAAATGGGTGGTTTACAGGTAGGAGGGAGACAGAGAGGGCAAAGCAAGGATGTTTTGGAGGTAAAGGATGTTTTGGAGGTAAAGCCCATCAGGCCTGGGCTTGGCTTAGCCATGCTTCCTTTGATAAAACTGCTCTCTCTCTCATCTACTGTGGGGCTCTCTAATCTTTTCTGCCACAGCAGCCCAGACCATGTTTCAATGGGAATACCTGCTACGAATTCTTCAGTGGCTTCCCAGAGCTTTTAAGATGAAGACCCAAATCCTCAAAATGGACTATCAGGTACTGCCTGGCCCACCCCTAGCCTGCCTTCTGCTTCCTGCCATCCTTTTGCCATGCTCGGTTCTCTGTCCCCTCTAGCCTAATCTCCATTCTCAAACCTGCCCCTCTCCCCCATCTCAACTCCTTTGTCCATACTGTTCCCCCTGCAGAGACACTCTTCCCAAGCCCTGCCCACACTCCTTAGCTGAGCGTTCCTACTTCTCCTTCAGAGCTCGGTTCCAAATGTCACTCATCAGGGAAGCTGTCCTGACCCTTCAGATGATATCAGGCCCCCTCATAGTCCTCTGAACTTTTTTATGTCACGGCATTTACCATAAGATGACACTATATATCTGCTTGTCTTATTATTTGACTAAAGCCAGCCTCTCCCACGAGGAGAGCCTCCCTAGTTCCTGAAGTCAGGGACCATGTTTGACCGTTCATTGCACTGTGTCTGGTGTAAGGTAAGTGTCCAATAAATATTTGTTGCACATATTAATGAATATCAGTGGGAGATCAGGACCTGTCACAGGGAGGGAACTTGGAGAGAAGAGAGTACAGTCAGAGGGCAAATGACATTGTTCAACCAGCAGAGAAGAACCATTAGGAGATTAAGAGATTTACTGCAAGGAATTGGCTTACACAATTGCGGAGCCTGGCTAGATAGGTCTGAAATCTATAGGCAGGCCATCAGGAAGGACAGGCTGGAAACCACTGGGCATAGATGGGCACTGATGTGCACAGGTGGAATTTCTCCTTCAGCAGGAAAGCCTCAGTTTTGCTATTAAGGCCATTCAACTGGATGAATCAGGCCCACCTAGATCATCTACGACCATCTCCCCTACTTAAAGTCAACCGATTATGGACTTTAACCACATCTATGAAATAACTTCATAGCGACACCTAGTGTTGGAATGAATAACTGGAGACTGTAGCCTAGCCAGGTTGATGCATCAAAAGATCATCACAGACATCAAACCCAGGAGGCAACAGAGAGAAACCAAAAGACACCGAGCTTCAGAATCAGGATGACGCGTTTGCCTCTGCAGCTTCTAGCTGAGTGACCCCAGTGTGGCAGAGACTAGCTGACTCTTTAGCAGAAACATTTCCTCTTCTACTTGGGCACACAGGTAGACTACCTCTGTGAGCTTCCCTTGCAGTTAGATTTGCCATGTGACAGAGTTCTAGCCAATGAAAGTGAGAAAGGTGTGTGCCACTTCATGATCTGGCCCATGAAACTCCCCGGTCCTTCTCCATGCTTTCCTCCCCTCCCAGCTGGCTGGAAGGGAGCTGGCCTCCAAGACAAGATTTCCATGTTGGAATTTGCATTGGAATTTACACATTGAAGGCGGAAGCACCTCCATTATCCCGGGTCTCTGATGACTGCAAAGAGAAGGTTGCCCCACTGACTTTTTCACCTTCCAACTACTGTCAAGCGAGCCGAAAATAAACATCATAGTGTTTAAGACTACATATGTCTGGCATTGGGTCTATTTGTCACCAGAACTAGTGTTAACACTAACTAATGCACTTTTTGCAAGTTTCTAAACCTTTCTGAGCTTTGTTTTACTCATTGCAGCAAAGGGTGGAAAGCGTGTTCTCCTAAAGACGCAGATGTATCGTTGGGGTCTCTTTTACAACGGCAGAACTCATATTCAACCGTAAGAGATCTGCTTGTCTCATATAAAAATCCAGGCATGAGCACTTCAGGGTTGATATGGGGGCTCCAGAGTGCCAGGAACTTAGGTTCCTTCTCTCTTGCTGCTCTGTGTCCTCGTGGACCCAATGGCTCACCATCATGCATTCATGCCAGCCAGCATGTAGAGGAGAAAGGACACGCCCCTTTCCTTCTAAGGGCAAGACACTGAACTTGCACAGATCTCTCTGTTCACATCCCATTGACCAGAATACACTCCTAACTAGCTAAAAGAAAGGGGTGGGACATGCCTTTATTCTGGATACTGATGTGCAGAGCTTAACATCGGGGGTCCTGATCCTATTGGAGAGAAGGGACAATGGACACCAGGAGACAACCTGTAGTCTTTGCATCGATGTGAACCATTTAACATGGGCTTCACCCTCATCTCCCAGTCTCTGTACCGCCTTCGATGTGCATTTAGATAAGATTGTTACCAGTGCTCTTGAGCTTTTATTTAACAAGTCACCAGACACCAGGCTGGACAGAGGCTTGCCCCGCCCTCCCCATGCAGATGCTTGACAGGGGCAGCCTGTGGCCTGACCCCCATCGAGCTGCATCCCTGTGGTCTAAGTGATAGCAACACGTCCTCAACACTTGCTTTTCGGAGCCCAGATGTCAGCCACATGAAGCCTAATGATCTGCAGCTGGTCCTTGGGCATCCGTAGACTCCCAGAGGCCCAAACCAGGGAATGATAATAATTATAATAATAATTGCTACCATTTAGTGCTTGCCCGTGGCCTGGGTGCCAAATGGAGCCCTTTACATGACTGCTCATTTGCACACAGACTGTAAGTGAGGAGGTATCTTCTCCACTCTATAATGAGACAACTGAGGCTCAATAAGCAGACTTTCCTGAGTCCTCCCAGCAAGTAAGTGGCCAAGCCAGGTAGGATTTGAACGCAGAGCTTTTTTCACTCCTCTCCATTTTCTAAAATATTGATAGTGGAGAGCTTGCAGCAACTTCTGTCATCTTTCTCTGTAACACCCATTCCCTTTACCCTCCAAAGAGCTCTCGGTTCCCTTGTAGGGATGTGAGGGGGGTGGGGAGGACCACACCCCCCCCCCCCCCCCACTTACTGTCCACATGGTCTAGGCCCCAGAAGTGGACAACGTGGCCCAGGCCTAAGCTCATTGGTGTGTTACACCCCATGGCCACACTGATCGTGGGTCTGTGACCCCACTGAGCAACCTCTGGCTGGGAAGGTGACACTGAATCAGAAAGCATGTGAGGCTTGGCCCTGAGGCTGCCAACTTGTGAGATTCAGAGAGAGATGGAGAAGGTGCGTTCTGGGAGTGTCCTTGATTCCCTGCACCAAGCCCTGCCTGAGCTGGAATTACCTGGGTGGTTCAGTGATGTGCGCCCAAGGCTGCACATCCAGGAAGCTGGCTGAGATGGGATTTGAAGCAGGTCTGGAGCACTTGGCCACACACCAGAATAAAGATGATGGCCGTGCCACAGCCCGATAGGGTAGATTCCACTCCCCCCTGCGATCCTATCTCCACTGACCCAGCCCTTTTACCTTTTTCCAACCTCACCTGGAACCCGCAAGGCTTATTCATTTGTGACCAATGTGGCCTTGATCAAACGGCTCGAAATTCCTGCCCTGAGTGCCCTCACTGGGTTGTACTTAGTATTTTACCCATTAAATGCTGATGGTACCATCCTAAGCCTCTGGGGGTGTAGGGAGGGGTGCTGATGCTACTGCGGGGCTTCCAATGTATCAGGGTTTGCTACGTGTCAGGTGCTTTCCTATGTGCCCCACAGTCAAGAGTGAGCCAACACAGAAACGATTCCCACCCTTGAAGATCTAACAGTCTAGTACCCAGTGGAAACTTCTGGGCCTCCTTCCAGGACTGAGTTCAGAAATTACCAATAGACACTACATGTGGGTTTGCATTCTTAGATTAAGTCTTCGCAATGGAAGCCTGCAGCTTCAGCCCATTATGGGCTGCTTAAATGCTTATCAGGTATGTGCCCAGATGTGGAACATGAGGGAGAATAAGGGATGTTACTTTTCATAAACTGTTTCATAATTGGGTATCAGTCAGGGTCTCAGGAGGAAACAGATGGCACGTGCAAAAGGAGTGTTAGAATTTAGAGGTGTGAAAGCCAACAAGGGGGTGTAAAGCCCCCAGTGGGGACCTGCCACCACCTACAGGCAAAAGAGGCAAGGGGAAGAAAGGTGGGGCTGCAGAATCCAGAAAGAATCTCTCTGTGGCTTTCCCACGGATCTGATGTTGTGCGACTGCAGCCATTAGCAATATACGTCCCAGTTCTGTATCTAAAGCTCAGTTTTGGGGTGCCTGGGTGGCTCAGTTGGTTAAGAGCCCTACTCTTGACTTCGGCTCAGGTCATCATCTCACAGTCTGTGAGTGCGAACACCACACTGGGCTCTGCACCGACAGTGCAGAGCCTGCTTGGGATTCTGCCTCCCTCGCTCTCTGCCCCTCCCCCACTTGCTCTCTATTTCTCTCAAAATAAATAAAAATAAACTTAAAAAGGGGTACCTGGGTGGCTCAGTTGGTTGAGCGTCCAACTTTGGCTCAGGTCATCATCTCGTGGCTCACAAATTCAAGCCCCACATCAGGCTCTGTGCTGACAGCTCAGAGCCTGGAGCCTGCTTCTGATTCTGTGTCTCCGGCTCTCTCTGCCCCTCCCCCGCTTGTGCTCATTATCTCTCTCTCAAAAATAAATAAACATTGAAAAAAAATTTTTAGTATACTTAAAAAAAAGAAAAATAAAGCTCAGTCTTTTCTCCTGGGCTCCAGCCCACCCAATGCCTGACGGCTGGTTCCACCTGAGTCAGCCACAGGCAATGCAAATACAACACATGAAAAATCAGCAGTCAGAGCTGGATTACTACGTAGGCAAGTGAAGCATGCATCCAGCAAACCAGAGGGACCAAATATACAAGGAACAGAAAGTATTTCAATAAATTGCTATTTCAAAAAAGTATCTGAGTGTGCAAGGTGGTTACACCAGTGCCAGGACAACTAGATAGTTGTAAGGACAAAAGTGGACCTATCTCTTGTGTCATCCCATGCACAAAACATAACTCTCATAACAGCTAAAAATTCTAAATTTCTAGAAGAAAACATAGGAGAAAATCTTTACAGACTTGGGCTGAGCAAAGGTTCCTTGGATGCGACAAAAACTGTAAACCAAAACAAAACATTATGAATTGATTCTAACAAAATTTAAACCTTCTCTTTTTCGAAAGCCACAATTAATTAAGAAAATTAAAGGCAAACTACAGACCGGAGAAGTTATTTTCAAAACAATTGTTTGACAGAGGGCTTGTATCCAGAATACAAAAAGAAAAAAAAAAAAAAGAAAACCTTCTACGACTTGACAAGAAGAAGAGAAATCATCTAATTCTTTTTAAATGGGGAAAAAACCCACTTTGCTTCTCAAAAGAGGGTACATGAATCTCTGATACACATATAGAAAGATGGTGGTTATCAGGAAAATACAAATTTAAACCACAGTGAGATACAACTTCATATCCACCGAAATGGCTAAAAATCTTTAAAAGAAAATAAAATAAAAAGTCTGATGGTACCAAGTGTTGTTAAGGATGTGGTGCAAATGACATGCTCATGTACTGCTCATGAACAACAGAATGGTACAACCACTTTGGAAAACGATTCAGCAGCTTCCGCAAGAAGTTGAATATCTACTTAGCATAGGATCGAGCTCTTCCACATCCAGGTAATTACCTGAGATAAATGAAAATACAGGCTTGTACACAAATGTTCATAAGGGTCTGTTCACAACAGCCAAAACCTGAAGGCAATCCAAATATCCAACAACATGTGAATGGACAAACAAATTGTGGGTGTATTTACACAGTGGAATACTACCTGGAATTAGAAACAAACACACAACAACAACACTAGGAATCTAAGAAGCAGGACACAGAGTAAAAGAAGCCATACCAAAAAGAGTATTTTCTGAATTATTTCATGTATGTGATGTCCCAAATCAGGCAAACTAGTTTATACTCACAGAAATCAGAGCCGCATTTGCCTGGGGTAGGGGATGTAGGGCCTGAGTGGGAAGGGGCACCGGGGAACTTTCCGTAATTATGGGAACATTCTCTACCTTGACTGGGGTGGTGGTTACCCAAAAGGTGTACATAGTTGACAAAATTCATTGAACGGTGCACTTAAAATGTGTGCGTTTATTGTATGTAAGCTATAGCTCAATAAAGATGACTTTTGAAAAATGTGTTTAAGCAGGGGCATCTGGGCGGCTCAGTCGGCCGAGCGTCTGACTGGCCCAGGTCATGATCCCGTGCTTCGTGGGATCTCTTTGTCAGAAGAGAGGCACAGGGCAAGGTGTGGGGAGGTCCCACGCACGCCCTCCATGCCCCCCTCTCTCCCCGCATCTCCACGCGTTCACACGAAGCCCATGTGCTCCACGACGCACTCTGAACCTCATCCTTTTGGGTTTTCAAGGAGGCTTCATTGCACAGGTATGACTGATTATGTCATTGATCGTTGCTGATTGAGTTAAATCTCCAGCACCTTCCCCACCACCCTCAGAAGTCAGGGGGCAGGACTGTAAGTTCGAACCCTCTAATCACAGGGTTGGTTCTGGCAACCAGCCCCCATCCATGGGTGGGGTCCTGAGGTCTCCTCATTAACAGAACAAAAACCAACTTTATTGCTCTAATCACTTAGGGGATCCTGAGGGTTTCAGGAGCTCTGTGACAGAAATGGGGACAGAGACCAAATACATACTTGTTACCATAAGTCACAGTGCCACCCTCCCTCTCTTCCACCCTCACATCCCATCCACCACCAAGTCCTGTTGCTCCCGGCTTCCCCCCTTTGACTTCTCTCCATGCCCGCAGTCCCCACGCCAATTCAGGCTCCTTCACCATCTCTCTGTCTCCTGTTTTCCCTTGCTCTTTCCAGGCTGCAATCCATTGTACTAGCAACATGACCTTGCAACATCCCTGCTTCCAATCCTCCTGCCCCTCAGGTGGAGACAGCACCCTGCCCACCCAGTGCCCATTCTCCTCTCCTCCCTTAGGACAAGAGCCTATTTGGGTAGGACCGGCAATCAGCCCAAATGAGAACCTACATTGCCAAGCCCTTTCAGATACATATCTAAGTTTTGCACAACAGTATGGGGGTGGGAGTTACTTCATGGGGCTTCCAGGAAAGCATATTTACTAAGGAACTGACTCAGCTGGGAGACCCATTTGACCTTTCCAGGCCCTCCTTCTTACTGACTGGAATACTAACATGATGGCTAGGGTGGCAGGGGCTAACTGGTGACCATGAAGGGATACTGAGGATGGAAACCAGTTCTAGGAATGGTGGAGCTGGGAGATAAAACATAGTCTGGGATGTTGACAACTGTGAACTGCCAACTTCTGGATTCTTTTGCAAAAGGAAGAATTATCTATCTTGCTTGCACCACAGAGAAATATCTATCTGTGTCTCTCTTACAAAGAGCTGAAAATAAGTCCTAGCTCTTACAGTATTCTAAATGCCCTCCACAGAGAGTACTGGATTCCTTAACATGGTACTTCATCCTCTGGCCGTCTAGGCTTTTATGGATGAACTCCAACGACTTCATTAAATCTTAAGCAAAATCGTGGAAGGGAGTGTTTGTGTGTGTATACATTTTTCTCTAGAAAGGGGATCACCACTTTTCATCAGATCTTCAAAGGGACCTGTGACCCATGCCCCCCCCCCCCCCGGCAAAATGTTTTCAACCTTCTATAACAAGCCTGCTTAGTATGCGTAACTATCTCCTTTCGCACATGAGGAAACCGATTCTGAATGTTTAAGCACCTTGTAAAGTGCTACACTCAGGGCAAGTGAAGGGAGAAGCCATGGATGAATTTTGGAGGAAAAGACACCACGAAGAGAAGCAGAGTATTTCTCAGCGTCGGAAGCCAGAGCAGGGGACCTGCGTTTGCACACTGGGCCTGGGATGTGCCAGGACTTTCCTAGGGCCTTCTGCGTCCCTGTGCCAGCATGGCTTTCATTACTGAGGGCCATCCTTTTAATGAGCTGCCTGCCTTCAGTTCTGCTTGACTGTAATGTTCTCCAGCTGATTCCTCAGTAATGGAGAGGCTCTGGCTTTTGAAGTCATCTCATCAACCCAGTTTGTTGCTCTGTTCAATTTGGGGGGTTACCCCGGAGAGGTGTAAGCCCCCATATTTCCAAGGGTGCATTAGAGCATGTGCTTGGAGCCTTATTCAGTGGCCATAGTGGGGCCTAACAGGCCCAGCTAACTTCTGTAAGCCCTGTTTTGCTCAGTTCCAGGAGAGAATTAATGCAACTTGTGAAAAATCACAAGGTTTGCTGAGCACCTGATTTGCTGAGCCCCCTACCAAGCCTCACAGACTCCCTTTGTAAGCATTTTCTCACACTCTTGGAACAACATTAGGAAGGATTTTGTGTAGCGGCCTTTTTTCTTCCTGTATTTAGGTGGCCAGTATCTGAATTCCTTCCTGTGTTTGGGGTATTCCCTAGTACATGAATCTTAGTGAAAGGCAGGGTCCTTTAGTTTCCTTTAGGAAACTAAAATCTAGGCACCTCCCTCACCTTCCAGCCTCCCCTGCAGGCACCACCAGCCATCATTTCATAATGTCACATGGGAGCTAGTGACACTAAGCTGAGGGACAATGATGAAACCACCCTGGTAGAAGCAGCTGGAGTGAAACATGTCACTTCTGGCACCAACACTTAGTGGCCAGTACAGGGGCGTAGCATGGCCATTTATGGCATCTGGACCTTGGTCACTACAGTGGTAACAGAGTCCTTGCAGGACAGGCTCAATGACTTGATTGTGGCCAATGTTCTGGCTGCCCTTTCTTCCAAGCCAGTTTTCCTCTTCACATTATAGATGGGGTAACCAAGGTTACCCATGAGCAAAGTAACCCATGAAACATACTAGCCATAGTCTGGGACCACTGTCCAGGTCTCCCAAACTTGAGTCCAGTGCACTTTTCTCTGACCTATATTCCCTCTTTAAACTTGGAAGTCAGCTAGAAAATATTCTAAAGCCAGGACACCTGATTGGCTCAGTCGGTTAAGCGTCCGACTTCGGCTCAGGTCATGATCTCGCAGTTCATGAGTTCGAGCCCCGCGTCGGGCTCTGTGCTGACAGCTCAGAGCCTGGAGCCTGCTTCCGATTCTGTGTCTCCCTCTCTCTCTGCCTCTCCCCTGCTTGTGCGCTGTCTCCCTCTGTCTCTCAAAAATAAACTTAAAAAAATTATTAAAAAAAGAGAAAATATTCTAAAGCCACATAAAAATGTAGGTCCTTAATTCCATGACACGAGAGTATCTCACTCCACAAAACAGGCATTTACGTAGCACTTACAATGTATGCGGTCACTGTGCAGGTACTGGGAGAGTATGTTAACTATTGTTCTGTAGCAGACCATCCTTAAACTTAGTAACTTGAAACAACAAGCATTTATCATTGCTCACGAGTCTTCAGGTCAGCTGAGTGGTTCTACTAGTCTTAGCTGGCTTAGGTATGCATCTGCAGTCAGCCACGTGTCATCCAGGCAGCTCTGATTTGGCTGGGATCTCTCCCATGCTCGGGGGTCAATCGGCTGTAGGATGGCTCTCCTCCACATGGACTTCACCCTGTGGCAGGCTAGCCTAGGATTGTTCTTGATGGTGGGGTCCAAGAGAGCAAGTGGAGGCATTCGAGACTTCCTACACCAAGGGTTGGAACCAGCACACCCTCACTTTTGCTGAATCCTATTGACCAAAGCAAGTCAACATGGCAGCCCAGATTGAAGGGGTGGAGAAATAGACACACCCCACTTCTTGTGGGAAGAGCGGCAAAGCCACCTTACAAAGGCCAGGCTATCACAGGATGATAATACAAGAGAGAAAAGCTGTTCTACCTGTACGCTATCTATGCCTCTGTCTCATTGTTCAAAGGATTTAGGGTAGCTTGCAAAACAAAACATGCAATTGAAAATACAAGTACGGAAACTAAAATCTAGAAGAAAATCCTAAGTCCTGGGAGGAAGTCAAGACTCTGAGAAAACAAATAATCCCCAGGAGCCCTGGGCTCCCAGCAGCCTACTCTCCTCCCATCTGACATGGACTCTCCAGCCTGTGAACGTCTCAAGTCAGGGAGTACAGCTCACCCATCCCCTGACTGGTGCAGAGATGCGTGTTCAGGTACAGTTGTTGATCTGTCCGTGGTACATCCTGCTGAGTTTCCCAGCAGCCAAAGTGGAGGGAGGAGCATCAGTTGCCTAATTGTTGTTGTTTTTGTTGTTGTTAGAGAGAAAATAATTCCCAGCAAAGCTTTCCCTTAACACCTTCTGATAGAAAAAAGTAAGCTTCACGCAGGGCTTCATCCAAGTGGCCCTAAACCCATAAAGGGCCAAATATCTACAATAACCTGACAAGACTAGAATACATAGGATACACAGAGCTGGCTCCTCGGCTGCCTCTGGGTGAAGGGTGGGGGACAATGGTTGACCGACATAAGGCACAGGGTAAACTCACATGATACGCAAGCCATGTCAGATGCATTGGTCTGCAAGAAGGCAGAGAAGTGGTCCTGTGGTACAAGAAGCAAGGGGTTGTGTCCTCCAAGAGGGAGATATGGCCACCCTGGGGAGGCCTCAGTCTGCCAGGTACTATGCCACAGAGCACCCATCCAGAATCCCCTTTGCTCTCTGACAACCACTTGTGATGGGCATTTCCTCCTGTAATGAAAGAAGCTGGGACTCAAAGGAGCCGGTGTGACTTGCCCAAGGTCCCATAGCTAGGAAGTGGCCAAAACCTGTCTGTTTCAGCCAAAGTTCTTTCCCTAGGCCATACGGAGAAGCAATCCACTCTAATCCTCCGCTATTATATCAAAAATAGAAACTTGTGTGGGTCAGGAGAAGGGAAATGCATGGCCCCTATAACGCACACGAATACCTGGTTTTTAGAGTTTCTACCTCATTTTTCAGGCTTCAACTTAGAGGAAATGCATAGCACAGTTGCACACTCCTTCTCTCCTATACTTGCTTTTATAACTTGGGCATCTTTTTGTTTGTGTGTTTATAACATTCTTCTTCCATAAAGGAATCTGGGGGTGGCGTAAACAAAAACACGTACAATGTATGGTACACAGAACACGAGAACCAAGGCAAAGAGAAATGTACCGGTCACAAGGTGGTATAGAATAACCTGAAATTGAGCTTTGAATGTGGTTCTGAGCTTCCTGTCAGCCAAAGCAAAAAAAAAAAAGAGGAGAGAGAGAGATTACAAGATTAGTTATTCACATATTTTCAGAAGGGGAGGAGGGTATACCTTTTCCTCAAGTTTCTCCTAACACTGAATTCTAAAAGAAATTTATTTACGAAACATCACTGAGCGATACAAAGATATCTTCAGTGATATTTTTTGTAATGAATACATTCATGAATTTTATATGGCTATCTATGCATGACATTAAAGCTCAACTCAGAAAATACAATTCTGGGGTGCCTGGGTGGCTCAGTCAGTTAAACATCCAACTCCTTTTTTTTTTTTTTAAAGAGAGAGAATGTTCAAGTGGGGGAGAGGGGCAGAGGGAATAAGAGAGAGAGAGAGAGGGAGAGAGAGAATCTTATGCTTAAAAGCAGGCTCCACCTTGAGCACAGAGCCCGAGGCGGGGCTCAATCCCATAACTCTGGGATCATGACCTGAGCTGAAATCAAGAGTCAGATGCTCAACTGACTGAGTCACCCAGGAGCCCCAAGCACCTGATCTTGATTTCAGCTCAGGTCATGATCTCACAATCATGAGGTTGGGAGATGGAGGCCCACATTGGGCTCCACACTGGGCATGGAACCTGCTTAAGATTCTCTCTCTTCCTCTCCCTTTTCCCCTCCCCCAATCATGCTCGCACACATGTATGCTCTCTCTCTCTCTCTCTCTCAAAATAAAATAAAATAAAATACAATAAAATACAATAAAAATCCAAGACAGGAATTCTGACAGGTATTATAGGAAACTGACAGGAATGGGCTCTTTAAATACTGCTGGAAGTTCACACATAATTGTCTCTTTTAGTATTCAGGCACAGTATTGTGGTGCTTACTAGATTTTTTCACTCCATATCAACCTTTTCAGCTGCAAGTTGTAGAAAACCCAACTTCAAAGTGATTTATCAAAAAAAAGAATTTTGGGTTCATGTTATTGAAAAGTTCTGGCTTCAGGCACAGCTAGATCCAGGGGTTCACAGAAGGTCAAATCAGGTTGGTTTCTCAACAACTCTCAGTACTACGCTGGCTTCATTCTCATGATTCTTGTGGTGGCAAAATGGTTCCTGTAACTTTGAACTTATATCTGGTCTACTTCATGCCCAGAGGGAAAGAATTCCCCCAGCAGAGAAATGTGCCAATAACCTCAGGGGGAAAAAAAGCATTTATTTTTTCACCATCTCCGTTTTGTCATGAAAACATCCCAGAGCCAATGATGGTGGTGAGAGGAATGTGACACCTACCTGGGTTAAGCTGCAATCCCTTAACCTGACCACACACCTTGAGAGCTGCCGGAAAAGAGGAAACGGATGGGGAGGAGAGAGACAGCAATGGTCGTGATGCACATCTTCTAAATTCATAGACCGGCTTGCAAGAAAAGAGGGCTTGGTCTATGAAATCAGATTATTTTCAGAGGCCTGAGAGATTACCAATTCTTCCAGAACTTCATGCTTATGCTTTTAATGATCATTCAAATTTATAATCATTAAATTATTGATAACGAACTCCCTAAGCCATTTTCTAGGTGGGCAGAGAGGGTCACTTGACTCTCACCCTTACAGTTCAGCAATTACCATCCCTCTCATATCTCCTATTTTATTGATTCTAAGATATACATTTTTTTCACATATTAACACTTCCAAAATTGGGTTGTGGGGTAGCTATTAAGCCGTCCAAAAAATAGGCCGGTTCTCTCCCTCTGGGAACAAGGTAGCGTCGCACTTCTCCAGTCGCATAGCCCTTTGAAGTTAAACGTGCCCATGGAACTTGCTTTGGCCAACAGTGTGGTTTCTGAATAGGAGCCTTGAAGAGCCAGTGCAGTTGGCCATGTAGCTTTGACCCTGCCAAATGATCACGGAGCCTCCCCTAGTCTGGCCTCCTGTTATGGGCTGAATTGTGTCCCCCTCAAAATTCGTATGTTGAAGCCCTAACCCCCGATAGCTCAGAATGGAGCTATATTTAGAAATAGGGTCTCTAAAGAGATAATGAAGTTAAAATCAGGTCATTACGGTGGACCCTAATCCAATATGACTGGTATCCTTATAAGAAGAAGACATTAGGACACAAACACCCAGAAAAGCCCATGTGAGGACACAGGGAGAAGACAGCCATCTACAAGCCAAGGAGAGAGGCCTCAGAAGAAACCAGCCCTGAGATCACCTTGATCTTGAACTTTTAGAAATGTTAAACAACATTTCTGTTGTTTAATCCCCTTGTCTGTGGTGCTTTGTTATGACAGCCCGAACAAACTAATAGAGTCCCCAGGAGACCACAGTGAGCAGAACCCTCCCATCCCCTGCATCTGGCAGGTAACATAAGCTAGAAATAAACTTTGGTTGTATATGCCACTGGAACTTTGTGGCTGTTTGTTACTGCTGCATAACCTATTCTATCCTAACTGAAAAGGATACACGTGGCAGCTGATGTAACAAGAAAGCAATGTGCCACAGTTTGATGGACTGCCTTTTTTTCTCTCTTAGAAGCAATACAGCAATCATCTTGCAACAGGTGTCATTTTATATTAGTTGAAACATGGTACATGCAGCATGTAATAGTTGATAAAACACGCATATATCTCTTACTCCTTTGCATTTCCACAATAACACAGTTGTAGCAGAAATAATAATAATAACAGCAGTAATAACAGCTAACATATTCAAGCACTTATCTTATGATAGCCACAATACCATTTTCCATGCTTATATATATTTTTAATGTTTATTTATTTATTTTTTAGAGAGAGAGAGCATGAGTGGGGAAGGGGCAGAGAGAGGGGGAGAGAAAGAATCCTAAGCAGGCTCCACGCTATCAGCAGAGTCCAATGCAGGGCTCAAACTCACGAACCGTGAGATCCTGACCTGAGCTGAAACCAAGAGTTGGACACTGAACCGACTGAGCCACCCACGCACCCCCCATACTTATATTTTTGATCCTCTCAAAAACCCCATGAGGCATATCATCCCCATTTGAAGATGAGGAAATTTAAAGAAGTAAAATGAACCCCGTGCCCCCACCCTACCCCACGGTAAGTTGTAGAACCCTTAGAAGATCTCTAAGCCCAGGGGGACTCTGCTGCTTTCCATGAGGCTGTCTATTTTTTCTTTCATTTTGTAAATATCACATATCTTTCATTTTGGGATATGCATTATACTTAATAGTAATAAAACTTCAATGTTTTCGTTTAATCATTTAAGCTGTCCAATGAAACCTGGGAAACTTTTCTCATACACACTTCAAATACCTAAATACATGTAGCTAACCCCTGCACGTGAATATGGTGGAATTTTTTTATGCGTAATATCCATAGCGCACACGATAAGCCATCTTTTTTTGTTCTGGTTGGAAAAACAACCCTTCTCTGCAAACTGTGTGATGATTTATTCGATTGTTGTTATTCATGGCTCGGAAAAACTTAGAATGCTCAAAATAAGCAAAAACAGTTCTGCAGCTGCCGCAGATGTCCTGCTCCCCGATACAAAGTTGGCCCTGAACAGCGTGGATCGCGCAGAAGTGCCAGCCTCATACTGAAGCCATTAGCACCTTAAAGGAGCTTGCGCTAATGGGGATGTCCTTGTGAAAAGTCTGATTACTGGGAGAATGCCCAAGCTAATCTTTGACCCTGAAATCAGTGCGGCGATCTCCAGGGCCCCTTGCATGCAAGAGCACCCTTTCTCACGCAACTGGAGCTGTTCGGAGCAGGGAAGGATGAGGTGTTAAGAGAGTCCTAATGAGCCATGTTACAGATGTGTAAAACAGCTGGGGGGATGATGTCATTGTGCTCACCCTGCTGCCTCTGCTACTTGCTGCTGTTATTAGAAACAGACACTGGAGGAGGGCACCTAGAATACGCGCCCGTCCCTTCGCGACCACTCTCTGGTCCTAATTAGGTAGGCTGGGCCCCAGCTGGTGCACATAAACCCCACCAGGTGACTCCAAACCGCCAAGGTTTATAATCCAGATGAGCTCTGCTCCAGCTTGCACAAGAACGAGGCCATCTTCGGTGAGGGATTTATTGTACTTGTTACATTGTGAGCCTGACCCCGGCTGGGTGGGGAGAAAAATGAAATTCTCAGGGAAAGGATCTGAAAAGGACTACAATTAATCACAAACTTTGAACATGTTCAATTAAGAGTGTGATCCTTAAAGCGCCTTATGTCTGATGATGTCAGACTCTGTCACGGCTGTGAGTTTAAGACTTGTTTTCCAAAACAAACATGAGGAATCATCCTGTCTTGTTGCTAACTCCAAACATACATTTTTTCCCTCATTAAGCTGGAAAAGGAATCCCTTAAGTGCCTACTATGTGCCAAGTGGTTACACAGAGTGGCTTATTTAATACTTTAACAACCCTAGGAAAAATTGTTGCAGGTGAAATTGGGCTCAGAGACGTGTGGTGATTCATCCAAAATCACACAGCTAGAAAGTGGAGTGGAATTTGCACTCAAGCCAGCAAACCTGCAGACCATGTTCCCGGCTTCCCCAACCACATTCGCCAGGACCACCCCCCCCCCCCCCCCCCCCCGCATCGTGGGTCAGTTTCCTGACTACAGGCTACACAACTGGCTTTCTTTCCCTTCGTAGCACTGACCTCAGTTTTAATTACATGTTTATCAGAGTGATTAGCTAAGTCTCCCCCACCAAACTGTAAGCCCCACAAAGGGAGAACCCACATCTCATTTTGGCAACCATTTATATAAGTCACTAGTGGTTGCTACCTATTGTTCATGTCACCCCCTCTCTCCTTGCTAGCTGAGTCAAGATTTTGACCTGGTATTTACTTCTTCAAGTGACTCAAGGATAAATCCCAGTTAGTCTAAGCCAATGATGGTGTCCCCATTCCCCTTACCAGTAAATGACCGAGGAGAGAGGCCTGAGGGCCGGTTCTGGTCAATGAGATAGGAAGGGGAGCCAGCTGGAGGAATTCTGGGAAAATTGTTTCTGCTCTTAAAAGCAAAGGCATAGGAAGAAACAGTCTCTTCCCTTCCTCTTGGCATTGTCATCTGTGCATGAGATGCTTGGAACTATAGCAGCTGTCGTGTGACTGTAAGAAGAGCCAGCCAAAGGGCAAAGCTGAGAACAGAGGGGGAAATGGAAAGAACATAACATGGGAGTTGTGAGAATTAAATAGCACATTCATTTATTCATCCTGCTATTATTTGTTGAGTGACTACTAAATACCAAACAATAAGAATGCAACAGTAAGCAAGACCAAAGTGGTCTGTTCTGACAGAGTTCCCTCTCATGAGAGAGGCAGACATTAAATAAGTGAATGTTGATATCATATACAAATGCAGGAAGTTACACTTCCAGTAATGGTACGGTCACTTGTGTTGTAATAACTCTCCTAGCAGCCTACAAACTGGACAAAACAACCATCTGAAGGCAGTGGAGAGTTACCAAAAGCAGACCGAAACTGAAGGGAAGTTGACTAGGTTCCAACCTAAGAATATGCCCCAATGGATGTAGCCCAGAGTGGCTGTAACTCAAGCAAAAATCCTCAGCATTACTGGTTTAAAGAGTCAGAGAATGAAGTTTGAGGCCGCCAGAAGGGTTGAAACCGAGGGGGAAATCCTGGAAAGGAGAGAGCCACAAAATACGAAACGTCTAAAATCTGCACTAAAAACTCTACCTCAAATTCTTGTTGACTCCTGAATTGTGGGTGCGTAGGGAAGATTCCAAGAGTCTCAGCAAAAAGCAACAGGCTAGAAGTTGCAGAAACTGAGCAGTTTCAGCTGCTATCCACAGCAAAGGAGACTGAGTTTGGAGTTTAAACTCAACTGAGTGAACAGCTTGGTGGGGCAAAGCCCGACATTCTTCAAAGGAAGATAACTGAATCCAGAAGTCATACAAGGAAGGCATCGTTCGAAATCTTCAGGATACAGTAAAAAAAAAATTACCAGGCATGCAAAGAAACAAAAAAGCATGACTCACAGCCAAGAGAAAATCACCATCAATAGATACCAACTCTGAGACAATCCAAATGTTCACATTAGCAGAAAAGCACTTCAAAACAGGTATTATAAATATGTTCTAGGATTTTAAAGGAAAACATTGTCATCATTATAAAACAGATGAGGAATTTCAGCCAAGAAAGTAAAACTATTTTAAAAATAATAACACAATACATACAAAGGAACAAATATACAAATGATGGCTAACCTCTCGTCAAAAACAGTAAAGTCCAGAAGACAATAAAAGGGCACCTTTAAAATGTCAGGAAAAATGTATCAGCCTAGGAATCTATGTTGAGTAAAAAATAGCCTTCAAAAATGAAGGTAAAATCAAGATTTCTTTTTTCAGGTAAATAAAAACGTAGAGACTTTCTACACCTTTAATTTATAGAATAGTATATAAAGAACTCCTACAACTCAAAAAACAAAATATTTAACTTATTTTATTGTCAAAAGACTACAACAGACATTTCATAAAAGAAGATATACCAATGACATTTGAGCACATGAAAAAGCCCTCACCATCATTAGTCATCAGGGAGATATAAATTAGAACTACAATGAGATACCTCTCCATAACCACCAGCATGGCTAAAATTTAAAACACTGACAACTTCAGGGGCACCTGGGTGGCTCAGTCACTTAAGCATCCGACTTCAGCTGAGGTCATGATCTCATGGTCGTGAGTTCAAGCCCCATGTCGGGCTGTGTGCTGACAGCTCAGAGCCTGGAGCCTGCTTCAGATTCTGTGTGTGTCTCTCTCTCTGCCCCTCTCCCACTCATGCTCTGTCTCTCAAAAATAAATAAATGTTAAAAATGTTTAAAAAAAACAAAAAAAAAACCACTGACAACTTTAAATACTGGTTAGGTTGTGAAACAGGAGAAATTCTCATACATTGTTGCTGGAAGTACAAAATGGTACAACTACTTTAGAAAACTATCTGGCTGTTTCGTATAAAGTTAATTATGTGTGAGCTATATTCAGTAGAGCTGTTACCTGCCCTCCCCCCCCACCAAGCAAAAAGGAAAAAGGAAAAAACAGACACCTAACCATTAATCTAGCAATTCCACTTTTAGGTATTTATCCAGGAGCAACAAATATTTAAGTTCACAAAAACACATTGACATGAATCCTCATAGCGGCTTTATTCATTATAGCCCTAAACTGGAAACAACCCAAATGTCCATCAACGGGAGAATGAATAAACAAACTGTGGTGTACTCATAAAACAGAGTAAGTACCACTTAGCAAAAAGAAGAAACAAACTAATGACACATGCAATAACATAAATGCCTCTCACACACATTACATTAGCTGAAAGAACCCAGATACAAAAACGATAATTACTGTATACTGAATTGCATTTCTATGAAGTTCTAGGATAGGCAAAATCTCAATGATGAACCTACATAGACAAAAATATCAGAAAAGTTGTCATGGAAGTAAAATTAAGAGGTTCTAGAAGCAATGACACCTAGGTAGCAAGGCACATAGCCTGTGCTCAGATCTTGCTTTCTAAATATCATCCTCCACTCACGGGTGCCTGGGTGGGTCAGTCGGTTAAGTGTCCGACTTCAGCTCAGGTCATGATCTCGTGGTTCGTGATTTCAAGCCCCATGGGGGCTCACCGCTGTCAGCGCAGAGCTTTTTTAGGATCCTCTGTCCCCCTGTCTCTGCCCCTCCCCACCCATGTTTTTTCTCTCTGTCTCTCAAAAATAAACAATAAAAAATAAATAATAATAAAAGTAAATATCATTCTCCACTCAAAGGAACTAGCAAAATCTTCTGGGAAAAATGCTCATTTAGGGGCTGGGGCAGATGAGGCGAGAACTCGTGGTTGCACCCAAAAGCAAGGTGGTGTTCAAAGAACAGAGGCACATCAAGAGGACACAAGAATCAGCTTGGAGGAGCCTCCACTGCCAAATCTGAGACAACTCAGAAGAGAACTTTCTTTCTTACAATAGAATGCCAGCTAATTAACATACAAGAAATGACAGAATTAGGAAATTATTAACAGATGATAAAATTAGTGGGTGTGTGGTAAACAGCAAGATATTTACATAGTCTCCAACTATCTCCCCACAGATGATTTATTGAGTCTGAAGACAAAGATAGAATTATAATGAAGATATCCCTTTGACCAAGTGAGCAAACCTAACATCACCAAAACTGGGACAAAGCAACCCCACATGCCTCCTGACATGATGCCTTGAAAAAGACACAATATCACTTTGGTGGTATTCCTGCCCCCAAATGCATGATATGAATATAATTGTGAGGCAACACCAGCTAACCTTAAATTTAATAACATCCTGCCAAATAACTAGCCTTTAATCTTCAAAAGAGTTACGGCCATGAAAGATGAAGAAAGGCTGAGGGCCTATTCTATATTAAAGGAGGCTGAAAAACATGACGATGAACGTAATCCTGGTCTTGAATTGGCTCCTGGACTGGGGAAATGGCTATTAAAGTCAGGATTATTGAGTCAACTGATAAAATTTAAATATGGTCTGTGGATTACATAAGAGGATTCCATTAATGTTAATTTTCCTGATTTTGATCCTTGTTAGAAAAGAGAATGTTTTTGTTCTTAGGCAAGACATACTGAAATACCTAGGGTTAAAGGGGCATCTCTAGGGGCACCTGGGTGGCTCAGTCGGCTAGGCATCCGTCTGACTTCAGCTCAGGTCACGATCTCGTGATTCGTGGGTTCAAGCCCTGCATCAGGCTCTGTGCTGACAGCTCAGAGCCTGGAGCCTGCAGCCTGTTTCATATTTTGTGTCTCCCTCTCTCTCTCTGCCCTTCTCCTGCTCACACGCTGTCTCTCTCTCTCTCTCTCAAAAATAAATAAACATTGAAAAAAGGCACATCTCTATATATGATCATATATATGCAGAGAGAGAGGAGAATGAATGAATGGATAAGTGGATGCATGAGTGATAAGGCAAATGAGGTAGGAGGTAAATAACTGATGGATCACAGAATATCAAAGGATATTCCTGAATTCTTTTTCTTGTCCTTGCAACTTTTCTGGAGCTTAAAATTATACACAAAATAAAAAGGTTTTAAACATTCAATTATCCATACTGATAAGTGCAATGAAGAGATAATGCATGTAAAAAGCACTTAGCCCAGAGTCAGCATCTACTAGACAGCACCTACTGTCCTCATTCTCAAAGGCAGAAGAAAACAGGAAGACAGGAGCTGAGTATCACGACAGTAGGTAACTCAGCCAGGTCTTGCCCAGCTCTCTCCTGACAGATGAGGTAGATCAGCCCAATGGTAGGGTTCCCTCCGAACTAAGGGAACTGAGTTATTTGGTTTTTGTTGTTTTGTACAATAGCAGGAATATCCACAGTGTCCAGGGAAATGTAGGCTCCATGATATTTGCATTGACAATAATGGAGAGGTATTTTAAAACAGGCCTTGGCAGGTACATAATGCAATCCAAAAATCCAAATTCATCAGCTTTATCCTGCAGTGATACACAGTCATAGCCCTAGAACAAGTAACTGCTCGATCCGCAAAATGTAGGTGAGTCTACATGCATGTAGCTGACATGTTTGTCACTTTCTCTACTATATTAGGACACTGGTCAAGACCTTTGAGATAGAAAGTGACAGAAAGCCCAACCTGGAATAGGCTACACTAGAAGACAACATATGTAAATAAATAGTCCAGGATCAAAGTGGGTTCAGGCATGGCTTGATTCAGCACCTTAAATACTGGGATCTAATCTCTCTATGTCTCTGCTTTCCTGGTTCTGCAGCCTCCACAAGCTGGCAGAATGGCTGCTGTAGCCCCAGGCTCCTGTCCTCTCAGGTCCAAATTCAGCAGGAGAAGGCAAATGCCTTTCCATGGGACTTAAGACACGGCCTTAGGGTTGGTTGTCTTTGACTGCCCCAGTTTGGTGTGGTTTGAAGCACATGCCCATTCCTGAACCAGTGACTCCAGTTGGGAGCATAACACACACTGGCTGAGGCCAAAGTAAGCAGCCTCTTCCTGGGATTGTTGAAGGACTCACATCCAGTCTAAGTAGTAACCACTGCCCAAACCAAAATGGGGAGCGGTCTTAAGAGTAAACGGATGTTGAAGGTTTCTCAGTTACCCTGACCCAACAACAGCTACTGAAAAGACTAGCCCTATATCTCCTGTGGCCTTCCCCCTCTCTCCACATACACACACGTCCAAGCCACAGAGAACTGAGCATGTGAACCTAAGGGAACCAATCCCCGGCTCTGGCTAACAGCCAATCAGATGCCCTCTCTGTGATACAGCAGTTGCAAAAAGGGCCCCAATTCTTCAGCCCTCCCGGCTGCCATACCTTTTGCCACACTGCATCCTCAAGTATGACTTTTCCCCTCAAGAGGTAGACCCAATTTCCCCTTTCCTTGAATCTAGGCTGGCCCATGACTCACTTTGGACAATAGAATCCAGAAGAGATGGTGTACAAGTTCTCAGTCTGGGGCTTTGGAGGGCTTGAGTACTTCCGCTCTCTCTTGCTTGATTCTTTGCTTTTCCATGAGGATATGACTGAGCTAGCCTGTTGGAGGTAGGCACAAAGAACAGAGCCGCATCAGTCCATGTGCCCCTAGTGAGGGTCAGACATGTGAGAAAGCCTATCCAAGATTCTCAAAGCCACCCAGCTAACCCAAAGCTGACCACAGATGCACAGAAGAGTCCTGCCAAGCTCTGCTCAGCCCAGCAACCCACAGAACAGACTAGTACGTAAAAATAAACGTTTATTGCTCTACCCCTCTGAGATGTTGTTGATGATTGTTACACAGCATGACTGTGGCAACAGATAACCGATACACTCTCCTAAAAACCGGTGGAGAATCCCAGAGATGGCAGCCATTGATGGACGGTGCTGTACTTGTAGAGTCACGTGGAGACGGGGTTGGAGATAGTGCCAAAATCCTGGCGCAAGCCAAAGTTGTGGAGAGACAGAAACCACAAGGAGGCAGAGAGGCCAGTCTGTTGCCTCTCAGGAACAGATGCCAGGCGGCACCACAAAGGAAGAAACGGGAAGATGAATTGCCAGACCACTTTCTAGTTCCCACAAGGCTGGGCTTAATTCTGTACTTTCTTGTCACGAGAATCCCTTTTATTATTCCCCAATTAGTCGCCCTTTTATCTGAGCTATTTTAAATGGCTTTCTAGTCCTTACAGCCATCCTTTACTACTATGGAGTAGACAGACCTCGATGTTTGCAACCCCATTAAAAAATAATGTGATTTCATGTACACGTGTGGGCCCAAACGTCGCCCAGAGCTGGACCAGATAGCCAGAAGTATCAGGATAGAATTCTAAGATCTATACCCACCTCCGTGATTCAGAGTCACAGGGGCTTCTGGATGAGCATCACTTTAATCCTGCCCAAGCAATGTCTTCTTAAAACAGCCACATGGACTGTTCGGGCCAGCTGAACCTCCGGACCCATCTCCAGGTGTGCGCAGCAAACACAGCCACTGAAACCTTAACCAAGACTCTTGACTCCTCAGAAAACTGAGATTCTCTCCTGAAAATGTAGCCATGCCCACAAAATGGTGTGGACCCTTCCATAACCGTGACGGCAGAGTGGTCAGGGCAGGTAGGCACGGAAATATGAACTGCGCCCCGAGTTGCGGAACGTGGGTGTCCAGCGTGAGTCTGGATTCCTGCACTTCCGTGGACAGAAAAGCACGTGACGTCGTTCCTTTTCCCGGCAGCCTCAACTGCAGGTTCGCCCAGACGTCTCTTCGCATCACTGAGAAAGTACAGTCACAGGGAGTCAACAGGTCAGGTGTCTCCGAGGCCTTCAAATCCGCACGTTTTCAGGTCTGAGGAATCCCCAAGCATCCCCCAGGTGGCCACATGACATTAAATGGTTCTTCGTGCGCCACTCCAACTTCTTTCACATATCCCGCAAACTGACCGGAGGAAAGGGAAACCTCACAGCTCCATGGATTTCTCCCTCCCTCACAGCCCACAGTGATTTCAGCTGCAGAACTTCCACCTCAGACCCTCCTGACGGTGGAGGGGTGAAAGGGGGCTGTGGCAGTCTCCTCTTCTGACTCAAGGAGAGGGTTCAAACCATCTCCCCTTCCCTGCAGGCGCTCCTCTGGGGTAAGTGAGCTCAGCTTTTCCATATTTAGACCAAACGCCTCAAATTCCTTCCTGGCAGGTGTTCACAGACGTGAGCAAATTAGATTTGGAAAGTCTTTTCTGCCACAAGTCTCGGGCCTGCAACGTAGGTTGCGTGAAGTCCCGGGCTAGCCAACACTGCTTCTCTGAGGCGCTGGAAGTCGGGGCCGGTGGAAAGGAGGATTGATAAAGCCCAGAATTCAGAATCAGAGTGCCCTGGGTTCGAATTCCAACACCGCCACTCACTGGCTGTGCAACTTTGCACACGTCACTACAGCTCCCTGAGCTCCCGGGTCCTCATTTGGAAAGCAGGTGTACTCATGCCTTCCTCACCAGGGCATTTGGGAATCCTACAAGACGTCACATGCCAGGCGTCTGGCTCATACTTTGCGTTTAATAAATGGCTGTGCATTAGTCAGGGTTCTTGAATGCGAGCTGGGTGGCAATAAAATGGAATTTATTGGAAGGCTATCAGGGGCTCATAGAATTGGCAGAGAGAGTCGTGATAAAGTTTGGAAAATGACCAGAAACCAAGAGATTACTGGAAGGTTAGGCAACAGAGCCTTAGTGAAGTCATGGGCCACGGCCAACACACCACCACTGACTCTGAATCGCTCACTCAAGCTTCCAGGTCCTGGAGTGAACTTCTGGTTGCCCTCATCTGAATTATATGCCCAGCACCCCCCCCCTCCCCCCCCCCCCCCCCCCCGCCAGTTGCAGCTCAAGCAGAGAGGGAGAACTGTGCTGTTTGCATATCTACGGGGGAGGCAGACACACCCCCTGTCCACTATACACGATGGCAGAAGGGTGGGTCTCCATGGGGAAATCGAGGTGTTATTAGAAGGCAGGCTGGATGTCAAATAGCCCCAAACCCACAAATGCACACTGCAGATGTTACTACTGACATCCAGGACAGAAGGCAGATTGCTTCTCCTTGAAACCAGGGCTGGAGTTACGTGGCATGAAGGGAATGGGTGGGCTTAGGCTTCTAGTAAGCTCCATTCCTTGAGGTGAGGGAAGCTGAGAGGGGCGGTGCCAAGCCTCCACGGGGCCTGCCTGTGAAACCTTGGGCAAGCAACTTCACCTGTCTGTCTGAGCTTTTGTTCTAAGCAGGAAAATAACAGCGGAGAGCGTCCAACAAGATGATCCATCTAGATCCATCTAGAACATGAGCAGGCACATGGCAAACACAGGAAGGGTTAGCTATGGTGGCTGCAGTACCTTCTGCACAGAGAAGCAGCCTGGGGGCCCCAAAGTAGAGAAGCAGGGGCGGGGAGTATGTGACCCTTGCAGTTACAGGTATGTTGCACACTGGGATGGGAATAGATGGCTTTCTCAGACAGGGCACAGACACCCACTAAACTTGCTGAATCTGGGCTTTTCTGGGACTTCCAGCAATAACACACAGTCATTAGCAAGAGCAGGGGGTATGCATTTCTCTCCTAAAAGAAAATGACTTCCCACCTAAAATACTCCGCCAAATCACTCTCAGTCTGTCCTCAGAGGTTTTCCAGGGACGTTGAGCAACTTACCTATTTCGCAGCCCGGATCTTCCCATCCCACCCACTCGTGACTCTGCTAAAATGTCAGAGAAACCCCGGCCCAGCTTCATGTAACCCGAGAGCTGCCAAGGACAGCCAGCCTACGGAAAGAGAATCTGGTTCAGTGAAAACATTGGAGACAGAGCAGACATACACATCTCTCTTTTTCTTTTTTCTGGAAGATGATTTTCCACAGTGAGCCACAAGATCCATTTTCTAAATGAGAAAATAATGGCCTGTATGTAGCAATTTGGAGCCGAAGCATTTATCATTGATTAACTCCGCAGCCTTTATGAGGCACCTATTCTATACAGAGCATTCTATTACATACCCTTAAAGGATGATGGGGAGAAAGCTAAATAAACCTCAGATTCACTTTGCCACTTATTTTCCCCTGGTTTTCCAGGTTTCCCACCCTCATGGTTTGCTCCCAGTGTCATTCAGTTCTGACTTTGTCACATCCTTGCTTGAAATTCTTTATTGACTTTCCATTACCATCAGGAGCCTCCACACAATTTACAAAGTCTTTCTGGACCTGGCTCCTAGCCACTTCTCCAGCCTTTGTTCCTTCCCTGTCCCTCAGGCCTTCTGTCTCCAGCCATTCAGGCATTGATTGGCCATTCATTCATTCCCTAACACTTCCTGGGCAGCCACTCCAAATCGGATACTCTGTCAGCTGCTAGGGATCCAGCAGGAGGGGACTAGACAAACGAGACCCCATCTCCTAGGAAGCGTACGTTCCAGTGGGATGTAAATGACGAAAGAGCGTTTCTGACCTTGAAAAGTGCCGCAAGGAAAACGCAACAGGGTGATGTGCTAGCGACAGGGGAAGAGGCCAGACATCTTTAGAGGAGGTGGTCAAGGGAAGGCAGTCATACGAGAGCTTTCCAAATTCTGCGATCGTACAATATGCGGTCTATGCTCTGCGCATGCGCACACGCCACTGCCGCCTCCAAAACGCGCTCTCCCTCCCCCACCCCTCCCCACTTCCTCTTCCGCCTGTAAGGCTGGCTCTCCATCATCTCAGCAGGGAAGCCGTTCCCAATCTGCCAGGGACCTGCTTGGGCACCCCTCCTCTGTGCTCCCCAGATGCCCTGAGCCTTTCTCCAGCTTTCGCCACTGCACTGCGGCACACCTACTCCACCCCACGATGCCCAGCATGAAAAGAGCAGAGCCCAAAAGTCACCTCTGCCTCATGTGCAGAACCAGGGAAGGAGGAAAAAGCAGGAGGGGGACCGGGGGGCACCCAGATGGGGTCTGAGCTTGGTGAACATCAACAGTTTTTCCAGCATTTTTTGTTTGATTAAATCCCAGAGGACATGTTTTCCTCCAGCTCCTTTTTCCTTTAACTTTTAAGCCATATGGTTCTGATTCATTTATACTTAACTAATTACAACATTGGTTTTGTAAGAGCTATTTGATGTCCGTGAGTCTTCTGAGCCCTTTCATACAATTTTCTAACCCTTTTTACTGTGAAAACCCAAAGTGGTCTTTCGCCAGCTGTAAACAGCGTCCAGCGCCAGAAGGTTACAGTTTGGTCTTTTTGGTCACAGGGACCAAGCCTTGTGGTTACAAGGCCTTGGAATTTGGCAGAATGTGTTTTCTGACTCCCAGGGAAATTCTAAAAAGGTCCTCAGAGAAGTCATGAGAAGAGGACACGTAAGTAAGACAAGCAACTCTTAAAAAGCAAGGTCCTTCCCTCCAGAGAAGCACTTCTGGGGTCACGGCTTCCTCCAGCCCTCCCCCCCAGGAAGAGCAGCCAGGAGTTGGGCTGCTCAATAAAGTCTGATGGTATTTTCACTTCATGATCCTGCTGTGCCTCTTAGGGTCTTAGAAAGTGGCATTTGTGTAAACAGGTAGGATTTTATAAGGACGCTAGTGTTCCAGCCAACTTGGCAGCAAAGAAATTCTATTCTTGTTATGGGAGATGAAAGGCACTAAAACCAGCTGAGGGCCCACTATGTGCCAGGCGCTCTGTAAAGCCAAGGGCACACAGAAATGAAAAAACAGCAGTCCTCACTCTTCACGAGTTTAGAGTTCACAGAGTTATAGTAATGTTCATGAGCCACCAACATGGACCACAACATACCAGGCATGATGTCGAGCTCTTCCAGAATGTTATTGCAGTTAACATTTGTGATAACTTCGGAGGTCAGCGTTCTTCATATCGCCCAATAGCACATGAGGAGAGTGAGTCTCTGAGAATGTAAGTGACATAGTTGGTAAGCAGTAGAGTTAGGGTTGGAACCCAAGTCAGTCTAACCCCAAAGATCATAGTCCATGAAAAGAAGCTTATAAGGAAGGCCCGTGGATTCTGAGAAGTTGCATGCCAGGAATCAGGCCAAAGATCATCATGATAAAGTTCAAAGAATGAGACGTGGGTGAAGGAGACGTGGTAGGTGGAGACATGAATTAACGTTGTTGAATACCTCCTGTGTGCCAGGAGCTCAGCCCTAGTCATACTCTCATTTTATAGATGAGGAAGCTGAGGCTCAGATTGGTGAGGTCACTTGCCCAACACCACATGGCCAGAAAAAAGGACCGCTAGAGTTCGGACCCCATTCTGTCTGACTGCAAGGTTCTCTGAACGCATCCTTACAGGCGTGATGACCTCTCTTTCCCACTGGGTCAGTGATAAAATCACCATCTCCTGCATTCAGCTAAAATCTATGTGAAGTGGGACATTTCAGAGGAAGTCAAGGTGAGGCCTATGTAAGACGACTTCAACAAATGCTACACAGGGCAAGGAGCTGGGCCAGGAGAGAGGGCTGAAATCACGGAAGGAGGGTTTGGACCGATTAACCGTGGAAAAGACGTATGAAATGCAATCACCTGAATAGTAAAAGCACAGAGTTCTCAACACAATGAGAAGGGAGCAGACAATAGCCAAATTCGGGTGGAAGCCAACAAATAGAAAAGTGAAACCATGACACCAACATGTGTCTAGGCTGGTCATGAGGGAAGCGGGTTTGCAGGTAGGTGACAATACACAGTTTCTTTTAAAAAGGAAGAGAGGAAAACCTTTACAGAGATCTGCCGAGGCCCAGCCATGTTCAAATAGGTTTATCTCATTTAGCACATTTTCTCGTTTAATCTTTACAGGCTCTTTCAAACGTTGCCTGATTCTCATCAGCATCTAGAGAGGAGAACAAGAAAAACTCAGGGACACAACATGACTTTCCCAAGGTCGTGGACCTTGAAAGCATATACTGCATTATGTCAAGTGTCCTGCATAAGAGCCTCTGATTGCTTCCCATTGTTCTTAGAATAAAACAGAAATGTCACACCAGGACCTCTAAGGCCTTGAGTGATCTGGTTCCTGCTGACATCTCCGACCATATCCTGAGCTCCCCCCCTCCACCCATCACCCTGAATATTCCAGTCCCAAGTTCATTTTTAATTCCTTGAGTAAATACACAGTCTTATTTCCAATTTGGGGGCCTTTGCATACGCTGTTTCTCTGCCCACAAGACTGTCATTCCTCCAGCTCTTGATCCATCCAGATCCTTTGGTTATTCAAGCTTTAGTTCCAGTGACTTCTCCAAGGTGCTTTTCTTGACTGCACAATCTACAATGGGCCCTCCCACTGCTCTCTCAGACTGCACCCCACCTTTTATCATAGACTGTAGTCTCTTCTATTGCAGTGTTTTCTTGTCTGTTGCCCATCTCCCCGGCTAGGCTATAAGCTCCCTGAAGAAGCCTTGGGGTCACAGCTTTACCCCAGAGCACATTTATTTGAGGAGCATGGGCTCCTTCTTGAGCAGCATCTGAAACAATCAAACGGACAAAGTGGCTTCTAAATGAGACAAATCCGTGAGTCAGTCAGTTAAGTGTCCAACTTCGGCTCACATCATGATCTCACAGCTTGTGAGTTTGAGCCCCCCTTCAGGCTCTGTGCTGACAGCTCAGAAACCTGGAGCCTGCTTTGGATTCTATGTCTCCCTCTCTCTTTGCCCCCCCCCCCCCCACTCACAATCTCCCTCCCTCTCTCTCTCTCAAAAAATAAACATTAAAAAAATAAATTAATAAATAAGACCAATCCTATCCTGGAGGTTCTGATCTTTACTCCGTAACCTACCTGATGGATGATCTTGGGCAAATCCTCTCCCTTCTCTGAGCCTCGGCTTCCTAAACTATTAGATGTCAGTAAAAATACCCACCTTACAGTTTCGCCATGAGGATTCAGTGTGTTCACGCAGGTAGAGGACTCAGGAGAGTGCTTAGTGTAAGATAACACTCAAGAGATGGTGATGATGATGATGGAAAAAAAAAGACAGAGGAAGAAGAGTTAATGATGATGTTGGTGCTGGACTTTGGGCTTCAGATTCAGAGGGTTCCGAGCCAGAAAGGACCTTGGAAAGTCACCTGGGCCATCCAACTCTTAAGATCTACACAAAGACCCCAAGAGATATGATTTGGCTTTGCTCAAGTTGGAGAAACTGAGGCTCAGATGGGAAGAAGTTTGCCCAAGGCCTCTGAGCCGAAGAAGTAGCAGAAACCCAAGTTGGTTAGTTCTGAAGCCTACACAGAGCCTGCAACCCACCCAGCATGTTAATGAATTCTTTCCACCCAGCAGAATGTACGCAGCGCCTCCAAAAGAACGCACCCATTATATTGTGGCTTTGCACCCATGCACTGGAGGAGGGGCCCCCGCATTGCAGGACCCTCACCTCTTTTTCCTTGGGCTTTCTTTCTACCCTCAGTGAGCAGCAGACCAAAAAGTAAAATAAAATAAGACAAAAAAAGAAAGAAAGGAAAGGGGGGAAAAAAACCCTTCTTTCTAAAAATGTAAAAAGCACACAAATTATAACAGCCACCCATATTTCAAAAGCAATTCCACATCTGCACTGAAATTCCTCCACTTACAAACACTCACAGATAAGAACAAAGCTATGCACTAAAGAAAAAGTAGGCCAGCTTTGCCTGCTCCCCACAGATGGTGTGAAACAGTCATGCGCATCCATTTTCGTCTTGGCCATCACGTTATTCATTAGTGTTGGCCCATGAGCTGTTTAAAGAAGTGTCTTCTTACCATGAAAAGAAGAAAGTCAAAGTAAAAACATCTTTGGATACATTTTTGAAGAGCTGAAAAGAACCAAGGAGAGCCAGAATCAATGCCAGCACATCACTGGTTCTCTTGTGAAACTCAACTTTACACAGACACATACACTGAAGCAGCTTATATATAATGTCTCTTTTGGGCTTAGAAAGAAATAGACTAAAACACAGCCTTTTGGACATATGTTTGTACATGGATACTTTCCGAATTTCTATCAGCAGCAACAGCACTGAGCATTGCCTTATTTTAGCCAGACAATTAATGGCATTATCTAGACACAACCAAACCTTACATCTCACCATGGCAGACGCTGTTGGTTGCCTATTCAACGGCCATTCTCCTCCTTTATCATCCTTCCTGGTGAAATCTCTCTCCAATAACAGAATTGAGCATAGCAGATACTTTCTCAGATTCCCTTGAATTTGCATTACTGACCAATGAAATGCAAGAGGAAATCTGTAAGGATTTGAAAAATAAAAAATAGATGCAGGGGGAGAGGTCTGGCACTTCCCGCTTTAGGTAGTACCCTGTGAAGGTGTGATGGCTGGAGCTGCATGGCCATTTTGCAACCATGAAGCAACAAGCTTAAAGACAAAGAACAACAGGCAAAGGATGGCGGAGCCGAAGGACGGAAAGATGCCAGCTTCTCGATAACAAGGCTGAACCATGAACCAAGCCCAGCACCCCTACTTCAAAGACTATTTGGGAGATAAGAAAATAAAAGTATTTGATAGGTAAACCACTATTAGATGAGTATTCTGTTACTTGTATTCCAAGTGATACACTCATAAAGCCACATTTTATAGATAAGGAACTGAGACAGAGGGAAGGTGGGTCTGCCCAACTCCAGTGACTACATCTGATGGACAGTTGAATCCACTGGTGCGACAGCTGTGTTTGTACCACATGACCCCACCTCCTGGCCACAGCTGATTGTACCAGGGATGGACCCCTCACCCACGCTGAGTCCATCTGAGTCTCTCTGCTGGGAACTGAGAATTGGGGTTCAGAGACAACTAGAGAGCTTCTGCAAGTAAGTTTGGGGGAAATGTACACAGAGAAATGGAGGAAGGCTGCGTTTGGACAAGTAAACAGAAGCAGAGAAGACAGACTTACTGGCTCCAGAAAAGGAGAGCCAGATGGAGTAGGCGGTTGACTGGTAGCATTGACCTTCCATTTCCGGTTCCAGGTCATTGTGATTTTCCACCTTTGGGTTCCATGAAAGCCCCCATCTCCTTTGCTTAAGCTGTTTGAAGTAGAAGTTTATTTCTAACAGCCTTGCCAAGATCCCACGATGCTGGTGGCAAAGCTGGGGTAGAACTCACTTCTCCTGACTTTTTGCTGTATCCTGCCACCTCCAAAAGCCATAACTAACACTTATTGGGCATCTCCTCAGTGTCAGACACTCTTCTACAGCACTTCACATGTGTTATATTTGAATCTCACAACAATCCTATGAGATAGGTCCTATTAGCAAACCCATTTTCCAGAAGAGGAAACTGAGGCTCAGAGGTTTTAAGTAACTTGCCTATAATCACACAGCCAGCCTGTGACTGAGCTAGGATTTGAACTCCAAATCTTAAGCTCATAACCACTCTGCTTTATGATCTCACTGTTCTATTCCTTTTCCCCTTCATTACCACCTAGTAGACAGACAAATTATGCAAATGTTTTCAGTGGGTCCATCCAAACTGTCTCCTGTATTGCTATGGTTCTCATAACACCTTGCATACACCTAGGAGCCCAGATGCTTGAGCTACTAACTGCCTGTTACTTGCAACTTGAAGGTAACCAAGGGAAAAAAATCCAAGAAGTCTTGCTGGAAGAGGCATTATTTGAGTAGAGGGTTTAAAGATGAGTTGGAATTTGCAGAACAAATGGAATGGAGAGGGAGAGCATACTAGTCAGAGTTCATGGTTGCCAGTAAAGATGCTGATTTTGGCTCTTTCAAACAGGAAAATGAATTCATTAAAAGGATATTTACTGGGAGCTCACAGTACTGCTGGGAGGAATGGAGTACCACATTCAACACAGCATGGCCAGGAGCACTGCTCTAAATTATGTTATAGAATTGGTCCAATGAGGACCTCACAACCACCACCCGCAGCACCACAGCACCCCCATTAGTCCCTGAAGGGGTTCCTTCACTCTTTTCCACTCTGCCTCAACAGCTCCTGATCTCAAGGCCAGGGCAAGTACACCTGATTGGCAGAGCATGAGTCACTTGCTGTGCCCTAGAGGCAAGGAAGGTTTGGAAAGTAGATGTCACCCTTCCCATATCTTATTCCGAAGGATGAACTCTGGACCCACCAAGACTCATGTGAAGGACGTTCAGATGCTGGATGGGTAAAGACAATGTCAAGTGTCCACAGTGGGGGCCACTTAAGGCAAAGGAACAGAAAGTATGTGCCTGTCTCGGCTCAGTGTAGGAAGATGGTCACTGTGCTTCTTAGGATATATATTTAGTGCTGAATTATGCCTCCTGAATTGCTGTTTGGACAGCTTGCCTTTGCATTTCAATGTCTTCTGTCTGCAAGGGCAGACTATGTGTTCTTGTCGGGACTCAGAAGGCCTGGAGGGGTGCCAAGTGTTCCAGAAAGGTTCAACTGCTGTCGAGAGGGAGAAGGAGGTATGGGTGATGGAAGGACAGAGCCACGATGCAGGATCCTTTGGTCCGAGGCCCAGCTCCCCAGAGAAGCAAGTTCGCAAAGGATCCCAGCCTCTGTGGAAGGTCATCCTTGTGTCTAAAAATGCCCTTTCAGAAAACACCAGAGCCCTGCGCAGATGGTTCTTCTGAAAGGGTCAGCTGCCACCTGTCCAGCCCCTCCTCCCAAGGTCTTCTCTGCCTGAACAAAGCTCAGAAGAGGGAGGGGCCACTGCTTCTTTAGCTCCCTTCCCCTCTCCCAGCCATCAACAACCTAGGACTTCCTTCACCCCTCAAATACTGGCGAGAAATCCTGTTCCGGGCTCTGGTCCCAGTAAAGCCAAATTGAACGAATGTCAGACAGTAGCAAGAACATAGCCAGAGCCCGGGGTTTTCTGTTGGAAAGACGTGAGGCTTCTCTGGCCAGGGTGGTGACCCGTCCTGTCTCCGCTCCTTCTCCTTGCCTTAGAGAGCGGCAGCTGTGGGAGCCCGTCCTCAAAGATGCTGAGGGGACAGTTTTTAGACAGGGCCAGAGAAGGTGGGAGGGGCAGGCAAAGGAGGATTGAATTCAGAGCATTTGCCTTCTCTCTTTACTGGGTGAGTCCTGCTCACCCAGAGCGACTCCTTTCCTGGCTCCTGGAACAGCAGCCTGAACAGTGGCCCAAGCCAGACACCTGGAAGTTACCCTTAACTACCCCTTCTTCCCAGGCTGTGAGTCCAAACAGCAGCTCCAGGACATCGCTCAGAACCGTCCCTGTCCCAGAACAACCCCAAAGGTTCCCTTACCGAGACCCTGCCTCTAGTTTTGTACTCTCTAAATTATTGCCCCTGGGGCACCGAGTGGTGGGCAATGTTTCTCGTGGTCCCCTCTTGTACAAGAGAGGTCCCCGATGCCTCTTTGTTCACGGTTCTCAAGGCCATGATTCTCAATTTGAGGCAATTTTACCACCTAGGAGACATTTGGCAATGTCTGGAGACCTTTTGGGTTGTCACAACTGGGGCAGGGGAATGCTACTGGCATCTAGTGGGTAGAGGCCAAGACCACTGCCGAACACTTTGCAATGCACAGGACAGCCCCTACAATGGAGAACCAGCCGCCCAAACTGCCAGTGGTGTCCAGGTTGAGAAACTCTGCACGAAGCTGCCTTACCCATGTCCTGGTAGCCGTTCGAGGCCTCCCAGGGGCCACCGCAAAGGCTTGCCCACCACAGCTCTGACATCTGTGACCTCTGTCCCTGAGCGTCCTGCCTGTGCTGTCGCCCATGACTTTCAGGCCTGGACACTCCCTCAGGGTTGACCACAGATGCCCGCCCCCCAGAGCCATTACCTCCACTCTAGAGATCTCTCTGGCGGGCCTTATGCCACCGTGGCAGCCCTCCCAGCACATCCAGGGAGACACAAGACCCAGTGACCCTCTGACTGTTCAGAGACGCGTCTTTCTCCAAAGAGACTGAGGGGGTGCCCTCACTGGTGTAAAGAAGGAGAAACAGGCAGGGACATCTCCCCCGGAGTCACTCTGCTTGGGGGAAAAATAGACTAACCAGCTGAAAAGCAACAAGGCCCAAGTCATTCCTTCTGTCCCCCCAAGGCTCAGTGTCACAGTCTCGTGGAAGTTTTGCCAAGCCTGGGGCAACAGATGTCTGTGGTTCCATGGAAGGAGCTGGGATAAAGACGGCCTGACCCACTGCCGGGCTTCAACACCCTTCCAGCTTTGACTCCTGTGGCTCCCGAGTACAACCCCCGGCTCTGCTCTCCTGCCTCTGTGCCTTTGCTCGTGTTGGGCCCTCCCCCTGGAAGGTGTCTCCCCTGCTAGCCCTACACAGAGACCCTGCCTGTTACATGCTGTCCAAGAAGTCCCCTTTGTCCTCACTGTTAGAAGGGATCACATCTTTTTTTTTTTAAGTTTATTTATTGATTGATTGATTTTTGAGAGAGACAGAGACAGCGTGAGTGGGGGAAGGGAAGAGAGAGAGAGAGGGAGACAGAGAATCCCAAGCAGGCTCCACGCTGTCAGTGCAGAGCCCGAGGCGGGGCTCCAGCTCAGAGCCATGAGATCATGACCTGAGCCAAAACCAAGAGGGAGACGTTTAACCGACGGAGCCACCCAGGCACCCTGGGATCGTAGCATTTGAAAGATATATTTCCCCTTGGTTCCTTGTCATGAATGTTTCTACTTCATCCTTCCTAATGGACAGTGACTTTTCCAAGGGCAGGAGGTCTCCATTCCTCAAAACCCTTAGTGCCTAGCACAGGACTGGCCTATAGGAAGTGAACAGCTACAGGAATAAACATGCCACCTAGGCCATGATCTCTCCTTCCTGTTAGCCTTCTCACAGCCTCTTCCCTCTGCCTGGAACACCCTTCCCACCATCCCCCACCTAGGCTGTCTGCCCACACTAGGCCACTACTCCAACCGCCTTCACAGGGCCACTTCCCCTTGGAGACCTCCCCATCCTCCTCACCCAGGTAAGTGCCCTGCCACAGGAACCAGTAACAGCTGTGCATCTTTCTTCATAACCTGCACCACACTTCAGAAGATGCTCTCTTAATGAGCATCTACTTGGCCAACTCCCTAGATTAAGAGACACTCTCCAGCCCCTCCCTCTGTAAGGTACACAACTGATGGCCAGTACAAGCCAGATGCTCATGCCTGCCAGGCCACAATGCCCTTCCCTTTGGGCTGCCTTCCTGACACTCTTTCCCCTTCCTTTCATCCTTTCTGGCAGAGCCCATTGCTTTATAGGGGCTGAAGATGCCAGTCACCTGGTCTCCCAGCTTCCTTTGTAGCCAGGATGTAAGCATGTGACCAATCCTGGCCAAGAGAAGTTGAGGAGAAATCAGCTGGGGGCTTCAGGAAGGGTTCCCTCTCACTCTTCTTTGCTGAATGAAGTTCTGTCTGTGTGAAAGTGCTGCTAGATGTGGGAGCCATTCTGTACCATGAAGGGAGACATCCCTAGTCCTCTGAGGATGGCCAGAGGAAAAAAAGGGCACTGTTTTGCCATTGCAACAACTCAGGGACTCCCCTGTCTCTGGACTTCTTCCTGTGTGAAATAATAGATGTCTTTATCAGGGGCACCTGGGTGGCTCAGTCTGTTGAGTGTCCTACTTTGGCTCAGGTCATGATCTAGCAGTTCATGAGCTCAAGCCCCACATCAGGCTCCTGCTGTCAGGCCGCTTTGGATCCTCTGCCCCCCGCTCTGCCCCTTCCCACTTGCTCTCTCTCAAAAATAAACATTAAAAAAATAATCAATGTCTTTATCATTTAAGCCAATGGTTTTCATACTGTGGGTCGCACCTCTTAATAGGGCATGTGATTATTCTTGTGGGCTATGACCAATATTTTCTTTTAATAGATGAGGAAAGAATAGACTAGAATAGAAAACATTAGATAGCAACCCACACAATAAAGGTAAGTAGTGTTTGTGAAAATGTGTTTCTATTCACATTCTATGTATGTGTAGGTGCTTGTGTACTAAATGAAAATGTAAATTGTATTTTTTTTCTATGTATTGAAGGTTTTGTGAAGGCAAAACTTAAAAGCTAGTTTTACAGTATGGAGGTTCCTCAAAAAATTAAAAATAGAACCACCCCAGGATCCAGCAATTGCACTATTAGGTATTTATCCAAAGGATATGGAAATGTTGATTCAAAGGGGCACATGCACCCCAATGTTTATAGCAGCACTATCAACAATAGCCAAATTAAGGAAAAAGTCCAAATGTCCATCGACTGACAAATGGATAAAGAAGATGTGAGATATATATATATATATATATATATATATATATATATATATATATATATATAATGGAATATTACTTGGCAACCAAAAAGAATGAAACCTTGCCGTTTGCAACAATGTGGGTGGAACTAAAGGGTATTTTGCTAAACGAAATAAGTCAGTTAGAGAAAGACAAATATCCTATGATTTCACTCATATGTGGAATTTAAGAAACACAGCAGATGAACATAGGGGAAGGAAGGAAAAATGAGACAAAAGAGAGAGGGAGGCAAACCATAAGAGACTCCTAAATACAGAGAATGAACTGAGGGTTGCTGGAGGGGAGAGGGGTGGGAGTTGGGCTAAATGGGTGATGGATATTAAGGAGGGGTTCTACTCTTGAGACCAATACTACACTGTATGTTAAGTAACTTGAGTTTAAATAAGTATTTTTTTTAAAAAGCTAGTTTTAGGTAAAGATTCTGTTACTCGCAGCCAAATGCATCATATCCCACACAGCCACTCTTCAGCATGACCTTGAACTTCAGTTCCTACAAGTTAAGCTGTTTACTGACCAAAAGACCATTCTATCTGTGTCTAAATTGTTTATGGCAGACATAGGCAGTATTATATTTATATAATTTAATTGAATATCATGCAAACTAGTGAAATATGAGCATTTTTAAAAATTTTTGTTTTGGGGGTGGCTGGGTAGCTCAGTCAGTTAAACGTTCAACCTGGCTGAGGTCATGATCTTGTGGTTCGTGAGTTCAAGCCCCATGTCAGGCTCTCTGCTATCAGCATGGAGCCCACTTCAGATCCTCTGTCCACCCCCCCTCTGCCTCTCTCTCTCTCTCTCTCAAAAATAAAAAAACATTTTAAAAAATGCTGTTTCTACTCTGAAAAGAATCAATAAAGGCAAGTCCCCGAAAACATAACTGTCAGATGCAGGTGAGGAGAAAACTCCACACAATTGGAGACAATAAGCATAAAATTCCAGAAGGATTATGCACTTGTATTAATTCATAAATATCTTGCCTCACTCTAAAGAAAGTGGTATATGAAAAAAAGGACAGAACCCCACCCAATACAAAAGGCCAAGAAAAGACCCTTTCCTACATCAAAATGTTGGTGAGGGGCGCCTGGGTGGCTCAGTCAGTTAGGCGTCCGACTTCGGCTCAGGTCACGATCTCGCGGTCCGTGAGTTCGAGCCCCGCATCGGGCTCTGGGCTGATGGCTCGGAGCCTGGAGCCTGCTTCTGATTCTGTGTCTCCCTCTCTCTCTGCCCCTCCCCCATTCATGCTCTGTCTCTCTCTGTCTCAAAAATAAATAAACGTTAAATAAAAAAAAAAAATGTTGGTGAATAAGTATATATGTATATGTTTTTAATCCAAACAAAATGCTTACAGCATATATGTATCATTTTCTTAATTTCTGATGGTAACCAAGTTTTGTTTTTAATTGACTGGCTACCATTTTCATTGGCTACATTGCACGAGGAACTTCGAGTTAAATTGTTTAATTTCTGTGTTCTACAATTGGTTGTAAACTCCACAGGAGCAGAAGACACATCTTCTTGTTCATCTTGTTCATCTTGTTCATCACTTTCTGCCCCAGCACAGTACCAGGCACACAGGAGATTCTCAACAGATGTTGTTTGGGCGGACACATAACTAAACAAAGGAACAAACCAACCACTGAACATGAGGTTATATGATCCTCACTGAAGCCTCATGGGAAAGAAGGGCTGGAAGTTTTTACCCCAATATTGACAATGAATTTAACTGAGGTTCAGGAAAGCAAACTGACTTAAGGAGCACAACTAGCATAAGAGCCAAGCCAAGCACCCAGAATTTTTAGCTCATGGGATTACTCAGCTGCCGGAAGGTTATGACGCGAGGCCATCGCATCACCACAAAGTGTTCATTACATTTCCACTTCCGGTGCTTTGATTTTGTGATTTCTTTGGAACGCCGCAGGGGATTCTGAGTTGTGTGAGTCCCATCATCATTTTGAGGGTTATTGGTAAGGTTTTATCAGAGAATTGGTTTCCTTAAGTGTGGGCCTACAGCTGGAGGTCAACATGTGTTCCCCTGAAAGAGAGTGTTTCCAATTTTACTATAGGAGTTGATGCGAAAAGATTATTTTTGATAGAAATTCACTTTACAGTTGATTTTGCTGGGTCACATCTAGTCAGTTGGGTAAAAGATTCCTGATCCTGAATAGTCAGACATTTGGTATTAAAGGTTGTCATGTCCTTCAGTGTAGCTTCGTGTTTCACCTTCCTTGAGCATCTACTTCCTTTTTTATTCTAGAACATTTATGGTTGCTTATAAAAGAAAACATACAATATAAGTGGAAGGTTTTTTTATTCATGTGTATATGTTCAAAAATGTGTCAGAGAGTGGGGCATGAGGGAACCTTCTAGGACAAGTTCTGTATCTTGTTCTGGGTAGTGGTTCCCTAGTGTAGAAGTGTCATTTAAGACCTGTGTACTTTACTGTGTATAAGACATTCCTAAATAAAAAACTGTTTTAAATGTGTTTGGCTTTAATTTTACAGACAGCTAGAATGTGAGGGATGAAACTAGCACATCCTAAAGTAAATCAGTTCAAGTTTATAGGCATTTATTAAGCATTTACTGTGTACACGGCACTGTGCTAAACTCTGAATAAGAAAGACTACAGAGATTGTACTAATTATAAATGGTCCTTTACACAAGTTGGGCTCTCAAGAAATATTTGTGGAATAAATGAATGAGTTCATTAATTAATAGCTAGTACAGACTAAGGGGTTAAATTTAAGTAGGAACAGAGATGCACTGTCCCCTGATACTGAATGAAGATAAAGATGGGTGAATATATGGTTATTCTCGGTGGTCCAAGATGATCAATCCCCATGTGAATATCTCTAGAATATCATTTATGTGAAGAAGATCAACTTGACACCTGCTACATCCCATGCATCAAGCCTGACAATTGGAACAGCACTAAGTAAGCTGCTAACTGTAGCAGATGAGGAGAGAGAAGTAGGAGGGGGATCCTACAGTGCTGTTAGGAAGTCATTGGCCACTTAGCTGTGGAATGGTGGGACAGAGCAGAAGTAAGTACACAGGGAACTGAGCACAGGACGGAAAGAGCAAAAGTCAGGCAACAGTTGTAGATTTCTTTTGAAAATTTCGTGTAAGAAGAAGGAGATTGGACAGTACCTGGAAAGGGACAATGAAACAAAGATTATTTTATAACATAGGGGACTATGTTATGTATATAGACTGGGGAGAAAGAGAAAAGAAAGGGATTGAAAATATTGGGGAGACTGAGGAGATAGCTGCTTAAGTGTTGGATAAAATGGGGGAAGGAAGGGAACAGAGCCTCCTGCACAGGTTTACATCACCTCTCACCTGTGATTACAGTAGACTTAGCCTCGGCCCCCCTCCTCCCAACCTTATCCCTCAAGCAGCCATGGCAATCTGCCTGAAATGTAAATCTAATCATGTAACACTCCTGACCTTATCAATCTTAAACCTTCTCGATCCATGTTGTATAAAATCCAAACTCCTTGCCGTGAACTTCAGAGTCCTACAATGGCCCCAGCCTCCTTCTGTAACCTCATCTCTCTCCATTTTCTCCTTCCCTCACTGTGCTCCCCCACAGTGCCCTACTCTCAGTTCCTGACATGGGCCAATCTCTTTCCTGCCACAAGACCTTTATACAAGCCCGTCTCTCTTAAATGCTTTTTTCTCCCACTCATCCTATGGCTGGCTCATTCTTATCTTACGGGCCTTAGGATTCTGATCACCAGTTCCAATATGTAAGGATTTTTCCCACACCACTGAGCAATTCTCCAACAGCAGCTGGGTGTTGTGCAATTCGGTTCTGATACTATCTACCCAGAGACACTGTCAGATCTCACCGGTTACGAGCTCAGTCCTACAAGACTGCCCCTCCTCCCAGTTTTAGGCACCAATGACAAGTCCAGGTTGTCACCTGGCTTCTGACCCAAAGGGGTAAAGATAGGAGGTTCCAACAACCCCCTCTGTGGGTTCAGTTAATTTGCTAGTGTGGCTCACAGAACTCAGAGAAGCATTTTACTTACTAGATTACCAGTTTATTATAGAAGGATATCATTCAGGAAGAGCCAAATGGAAGAGATGGATAGGACAAGGCATGGGGAAGGGGCCTGGAGATATGGTGCCCTTTTGGAATGCACCACTGTCTAGGGCTTTGCACATGTTCAGCAACCCAGAAGTTCTCTAAACCCCGTCCTTTGGGGCTTTTATGGAGGTTACATTACATAGGCATGATTGATTAAATCATTAGTGATTGAACTCAATCTCCAGCCATCCTCCCCTCCCCTGAGGTCGTGGGATGGGACTAAAAGTTCCAACCCTTTAATCACAGGATTAGCTTCCCCACTGACCAGCTCCTACCTTTATATAACTTATGGGCATTCCAAAAGTCACCTCATTAACATAACAAAAACACTTTCATCCCTTTCAGTGCTTAGGAAATTCCAAGGGTTTTAGGAGCTCTGTGCTAGGAATGGGGTCAAAGACCAAATATATATCTATGATAAATCACAATATCACAGGCCTCAGCTAAAATGTTACCGTCCCAGCAAAGACTTCCATAACTGTCCATTATTAAGTAAGGCTCCCAAGTTCTGTTCCTTTGTAGGATGTGATAAGTAGAGGCGAGCTATAGCTTTTATGACAACAATAATAAAAATGTATGGATTATTAAATCATATTTTAGAGATGTTGTAGAACTGTGAAAGCAGAGAGGACTAAGTGAACTAAGTTCTCAACCAGGAAGACCCCTTCCTACATTCCTGAAATGGCCAGTCATTTCTCACGAAGCTTGGGCACCGGTTATGGATCAGGCTTTCCACGGGCAAAGAGAAATGATAAATTTGAGTCCTGTACTAAAACAATTACTACACTAAGTGTAAACAGAACAGAAGAAACACTTCTGGAATCGAGGACCAAGGACCTCCAAAAATCTGCTATACCATAAAAGCAGCGATAACCCTGGCGAAAACCCACATCCTCAGAACTCTGGAAATTAACTAAAAGCTTGCAACAATCCAAGGAGAAAATGAAGTACTTAAGGTAATTATTAGCTTCTCATTCGTAGATGAATAAGCCTGAGTATGTGGTTATGCCTCTGCTGTAAATGAAAACGCTGAAGATTAGAGAGGATGAATGACTTCCCCAAGGTCACACAGAAGTAAGTGGATAAGAGGGGTCCTGAACCCGGGCTTCCTGACTCCACTGGATAATGGGTCCAATAGCCCTGGGTTCTAGTTCTAGCTCTGGTGTTCATTGGCTCTGTAACCTGGAGATGGTCACTCCATCTTGCTGAGCCTCAGCACATTCATCTGCCCTCCAAGGCTGTACTTACTGTCACTGACCTTTCTTGAGATTCTTCAAAATGTATCCAGTCTATAGTCCCAATTTTTGAAATGTAAGGATCTTAATATGAGATCCCTAGATTCCCATTTCAGCAGATCCATCAACACCAGGAAATCATAAGTAAGTTTTGTGCAGACGTATGAATGCACATTTTGGGAGGCTCCATCAGAGTTCTATGTCCCCCCAATTTAAGAATGTTGCCTCAAAGCCATGCTAGATGAGCAGTACATATGACATGCCTTAATATGCCTTCTTTTCTCTGGTTGGATTTGTTTTTGAACCTGAACTTTTCATGCTTAACGCAAAGCAATGGTAAGTACCAGAAATTTCAGGCATTGGGGCAAGGCCAATTCAAATGAGATAGCCTGAGATGGAAGTTTTTGCTCCCCCTAAATAAAAATAACACTCATAACGATAATGCTTCTAGCACTAACAACTCATACCCAGTTTTGGTTTTGATCTTTAGCAATAATTCTCTTTGAGAAAGGAACAGAAAAATGATTCCCCATTATGTGGTTAGAGGTTCAAAGAATTGATCAGGTTCAACAGCCAGTGCTTGGTTCCTTCTTTCTCTCTTTTCAGAGGCACAACCAGGACTTAAAATCAGGAGTTTCCAAAATGGGGACTGCTAGCCATGGGAGTCCTTTATTCCTCCCTGGGGTGGGATCAGTGCAGTGAGGAAAGGGACAGAGTCCTAAGCACATTTCTTCCTCCACATCGCCTTCCTGTTTTCTAAAGCCCAGACTCAACACGCAGCCCACACAACCCCCATCCCCGGTCACCATTCCCAAGGCGCAGAGGGATGGCAAAAGTGGTTGGGATTTCCAGCCTGGTGTTAACAAGTCACATCTTGTTAATAGCATACTATTCCCTCAGTCACATGCATGTTTGTGGGCGTGCTGAAGATGACTAACCAAGTGCAGCTGGCCTCAAGCTGACAGCCAGGACACATGCGTGTACGCGCATGCACACACACACACACACACACACATGCACGCATGCTCTCACTCACTCATGTTTAGAGGATGCCTGCTGCCAATTTCTTGCCTGGAAAACCAGAAATATTTTAGTGGTTTACAAATAGGACCCCACTCCATCTTGGGACACTTCTCAGGTTCAAGCCCATCTGTGTCAGGTGCTCACAGGACTGCAGGTCCATTCATACCCATGCTCAACCCCAACAAGCCTTCCATGTCCCAAGATGCACAGCGAACTCCTAAGCACCAAAGAGATATCTGAAATGGACAATTGCACAGGCTGCATCCAGTCATGTCTTGATTTGTTCTTTTTTGTCTCTCCTGTTATTGAAATGTTATTTTTTCCACTCATATACCACCACCCCTAACCCCTCCCAAATCAGCCTGTTGGAAAAGATGTTTATTTTGCTTTTCCTTGGCATAATTTAATATCAGGCAAGTGCATCTCTGAGGCAGACAGTATATTCTTGGGGCATACATTTGAGATTCTGGCTGATTAGAATTACAAATTTGTCATGCAATCCTGACCAATTTGGAACTGGCTCTCTGACATCATGTTTATGTCCTTTCGGCCTTGCCAGCGGTTACTAGGATTGTCGGGGGGGTGGGGGGACTTTTCTCAGCAATAAGTTAGAATTTCATAAATAGTTGGCAGGGCCTTAAAAGAAGCCTGCTCTTTAACATGAGATAATGTATGTTTTCTTTCTACTTACTTGGAGCAGGTCGTATTGGGAGCCACCCAAGTTCACTTTTAAATCGTTTCTCTACATTGCCAGACGCGGCTTTTGAAGTCATCTGCCCCAGCTCACTGGGAAGCCAGAGCCCAGGCTTCTACCAGTGGCCCCACTGTGTGCCCTGCCACCCATAACAGGAAGCGTCTCAGAGCCTGGTGGGCACAGGGTGGGTGGAGCAGGCCCACAGGGCTCTGTTCCACCAAATGGAAAATCCTCTGACGTGTCTTCTGTCTTCGGCGCGCGTGTCTGGAGCTCAGGCAGGTCAGATGTCACCCTTGCCTCCAAGTCTCAACACCCCTTTCTGTCTGCCCCGTTGGCCTTCAGATGCGGCACATGGCGTAACAGCAGGCGTTTTCAAAGTGCAGGCCACAGGAAATCACATTTGAAGTGCCTGGCACGGAGGGTATTTTTATACCGTTCACTTTTTCCCTTTTCTTTTCATCTGTTTTCTGCATTTTTTCAGTTTGCTTTTTCTTCTTGATTTATTGTTGTATTATTCTATTTTTAAACCAAGACATACTTTCCCATCAGACTCTTTAATGTAACTCATATGAAAATTAGTGATGGGTGGACCTCAGACAGTGCAGGAGCTGGATCCAGTAGGCATTGACTTCCCCAAGTGCAGATGCTTATCTGAATCCACACCAGCTGCTGGAGTCTAGGGGAGCAGAGCAAGGGGGAGAAAGAACCCCTCTCCTTTCCTCCCTCGCTAACCAATCTGGGGTTCGATAGCGCGGGCTCCTGGACCTTCCCCTAGAACATATAATGAATGGTTTCCTCATCCCACTCAGCTTGCATCCCCTTCCGTGTGGAAGCACTGGCTTTCCAATAAGGATCATAGAGTCCCCAACACAGGAAGGAGGAAAACCCAGTGTGGCCTCACCCAATTTGCCCACCTTGGGGATCAGTCCCCTGGAGCTGGATTCCAGAGCGGGATGGGTGATGGTTGGGGCACATCTGACCCTCTTTCAAGCTCTTCCATATCTCAAGGAGACCACCTCAAGCTCCAAAGCCAATGAGATGTGGGCTGAACCCCTACTAGCCTCGTGACCTGGGGGGAGCCTCCTTAACAACCAGTGTCTCCGTGAAAATCTGAATGAGATACTTTTCTTCCGGACTTGCAGACATTAGAGAAATTGCTTGTCGAACAAATGATCAGCGCTTAGTAAAATGGTAGCTGGTCCTATGATTCCAGGATCATAGGAATTCCGATCCCCATTCGGTCTGAACTCCCCCTAGCCTCCAGCTGAAAATTTGTCAGTCTCCCTTCGATTTTTTTTTTTTTACATGATTTATGTGTCTCTCTCCCACTTCTGCCCAAGTTGGAGATATTATGCAGGGTAAGGGCCACATAGCATGTGACTTGCAAGTTAAAAACACAGAGAACAACAGCCTATCTTCACTGCCTCTTAGTGAGTCCATCCATCTATTCAGCACAGCACGGCTTAGTGAGTCCTTGTGGGTGTTGAGGATTCAGCAGAGGACAGGACCAGTGTGCTTCCTGCAGCAGGCGCTTCTGGATCCCCTCTTACCACAGCCTGCGCCATGAGTGTGTTGCACCAGCACAGGGGAGCACCTTCCTTATGCCCATAGCATCTCCCATTCAGAATCCACATGCCTTCCGTCCTCTGCATTTTCACTCTGCTGCTGACACAAACCGCCTGCCTTCCTTCTCCCCGAATCGACCCACCTCACTTTCTCTGGAAGCTCTCCCTGATGAGCCCAGTGCACGTGGAGCTCCCTCCCCACTGAACCTCAAATTCCAGCCATATTTACTTCTTGTCTTTCATAGGATGCTGAACTGGCTAGCCTGACATCCAGGGTCCAGCATGATCTGACTCCTGCTACCCTCCTCCACTTTGCCTTCCACCCTTACCCCTTGGAGGCAGTGCCTCAAATGCGCCACGCTCTCCCCCCTTAGGGCTGCCTGACGCTGCCCCTCTGCTCTTCTGCCCTCCCCACTCCTTCCTCTGCCAGAGAGTGCCTTTAACACTGAACTCCTCAGGAGGCCTTCTCAGGAGTCCCTCTCCATGGACTTCAGACTGAGGTGCTTCTCCGTATTCTCTGGTATCTCTCATAAGACTTACACCACAGTGAGGCTTGTCTACAGGCTGCCTCTCTCGACAGACTCAGGGCTCCTTGAAGTCAAATTGGATCATTGGTCTCTGTGTCCCCAGTAACCAACAGAGCACCCTCAAACCTCCACCCCCATGTCCCCATAAGTACGCTTCTCTAATCTGAGAAGTGTCCCCATCTGAGACACTATGAGACTTTCAGGGTGGTTGGCGGAACAGAGGAAGGGCTGATAAAAACAGATTGAGTATCGTAGATCAATAACAAATGATGGATTAAAAAATGGCATTGTGGGGCGCCTGGGTGGCTCAGTTGGTTAAGCGTCCGACTTCAGCTCAGGTCATGATCTCACAGTCTATGGGTTCGATCCCCGTGTCGGGCTCTGTGCTGACAGCTCGGAGCCTGGAGCCTGCTTCGGATTCTGTGTCTCCCTCTCTCTCTGCCCCTCCCCCACTCACTCTCTGTCTGTCTCTGTCTCAAAAATAAATAAAAACATTAAAAAAATTTTTTTAAAAATGGCATTGTATTATTATTAATGATATTTCAAAAGGGCATAGAGAAGGGTAGTTTGAGTGGACAAATACATATTTACTTTCCTTTACGTGAAGACAGCCAGCACCTCCCAGACTAATCTGTTATTTCAGAAGCAGAAAAATTAACTTGCTTACCCTGAAAAGAAGTGAAAAATTATCCAAAAAGTACCATTCTTTTATTTATTCATCCATTCAAACACTCTCTCTCTCTCCTCTCTCTCTCTCTCTCTCTCTCTCACGCACACACACACACACACCCCCTCCCTTCTCTCCTTGGTAGTATATAGTCTGACTTCTAAAAAATGGTTGTTCCTTTCTGCTTGAAAGACTGTATTAGCTATTCAGGGAATACTAGCCCTTTCCTTGGACTCAAAAAAGTATTTTATCCATTAAAATCTAACCAGGGTGTAGTAACCATAAAATCCAGCCGCTCTGTTAGGAAGACGGATATCCTCAAAGATTTATGTCTGGCCGTCTCAAAGAAAATGTGTAAGATGGAGTTTTCTCAGAGACTTCCTGGCTGCACTCCACCCCACACATAATTTCTGTTTGTATAAACCTCAGATCAAAACTCAGGAAGGGTTAAGGGAAACCTTTATGAACCACAGGTTATGTCTGCTCACCATCCTCGGTTGACCGTTTGGAATGAATTAACCAGTCCCTAACCAGCCCACAACGGGTTCTTGGACAGAATTAACCAACCTCTTCAGTCCAAATGGTCAAACCATTTGGGGTCTCAGATTCCATCCAGATTTGGGGCGAGGGTATATTCAAAGTCATTTGCATGTCCCTATAATTGTGGCAAAAGATAATGAAAACACACCACATTATTAGTCTGCAGGATATGGAGGAGACCATTGGAAACATCAGAATTCGGGAAGGGGTGGAGAAGGGGGTGTGACTGTTTTGAATGAACCTGAAAGAAAATACTTCCCGAACCTTCCTTCAGAAGGCAATTTCAGTCCCAATTTTTCATAAGGTTGGAAAAAGTTAAGCAAACGAGAACTATAGACACTTGTTTATAGAAGGTTTTTCTCTTTAATTGCTGTTTTTGTTTCATGAAAGAAAAGTCCCATAAAATAAAACCTCGTCTCTGGTTCAGCGAGGCGGCGAGACCCCTGAGGAGGCCACAAAAGGGCTGACTTGACACTAGCCGGCTGAGGAGTCCCGAAGACTTGAACGTCTGTAGATTTCCGTAGCAAGGTATGTGCCTTTCTCACCCTCCACCCTGAAGGTCCCTCCATACATTTGAGACGGTTTCTAAAATCTGAAGTGTGGGACCGTCTGGTTGCTGGCAAGCATTCCAGACAAGTGGTTTTCTAAGAAGCCAAGTTCTGGTTTGACTCTTTGATTGGAAAAGTATCTATTTCACTAAGGGTGATAGGCCCCTGGATGCATTCTCACCAAAAAACCCATAAACCAATACTTGAAATGCCAGCAGTGAGTTGTAGGGAATTCTTTTGGTTTGCCTTCAAGGACACAAAACATCGCAAAGGTCTTCTCTTTGGCAGAGAGGGGGGACTGGCTTGGAGAGTTGGCCCAGGGTGTGTGTGGAAAGAGTCAGACGTGGGAGTCAACAGACCTGGGTTCGAATCCTGGCTCTGCCACCAGCAAGCTGTTCTGAACTTAGGTGGGCCTCTTCACTTCTCCTGAGTCTGATTTTCCACCCCAGTAAAATGGGGGTACTGACCTCAGCCTCGGGGACGTGTAGGGCTCAGAGAGGTGGTGTTTGTATGAATCCTTCCACTGTGTCTCGTACGTAACAGGAGCTTAATAAGCAATGGTTTCATATCCACCACCCCACCACAATATAGACCAATGGAGACAACAGCTCTGAGATTACTGAATCCCTTCCGACACTCCTGTCTGGAGCCTTCCAAGAAGACAGTTTGTCACCTGCTTTCATTAATCCAATCAACAGATCATTACAGGTCATGGGCCCTGGGGCTGGCACAAGGCCCCAGACAGGAGGGATGCTGAAAATGTAGACGGTATTTCCCCTGCATAGGAGTGAGTGCCAGCACAACAGGGAGCAAACAATGCATAGGAAGTATTTGCTAGTAACCCAAGGTGTCGTGATTAGACAACTAAACCAGGAGTGAGATTCACCAAGCCACGTGCCTTCAGGACCACATAAGTAGCATAACAGCAGCTAGTGGATGACAGGAGGGCCCAGGCCCCATTTGAAGGCAGGCGCCAGCACCAGGCAAGTGTCCTTATGCAGGAACATGAGACAGTGCGGCCAGGTTTCTCATTCTTCGAGAACAGCCAGAAATCTGGATTTGTATATAAAGGCTCTTAAGTTTCAAATATTGACAGCTTTTTAAAAATGTAAACATCTGTCTGTGGGCCAGATGGCTAGGGAGAGGTCCCTGCGTCTGGAGGGCTCCCCCAAGGAGGTGGGTTCTCGCCAGGCCTCAGCTGGGGAGTAGAATTTAGATTTGCCTGTTTGCGTGTTTACCATGAGGATGCTTCTCAGGAGGTGGTGTGGCTTGGTGGTTATGGACTTGGTCGGTGTCTGATTCCTCATGTGCAAAATAAGAAAAATGACATGTATTCAGAGGGTGGTTGTGGGGATCATATGAAATCAAGCTCATTAGTTTCCACACGATCAAGGGGCGCCTGGGTGGCTCAGTCAGTTAAGCATCTGACTTCGGCTCAGATCATGATCTCGCAGTCCGTGGGTTTAAGCCCCGCGTCGGGCTCTGTGCTGACAGCTCAGAGCCTGGAGCCTGTTTCAGATTCTGTGTCTCCCTCTTTCTCTGACCCTCCCCTGTTCATGCTCTCTCTCTCTCTCTCTCTGTCTCAAAAATAAATAAATGTTAAAAAAAAAAAATTTAGAGCAGGGACTGATGGCGGCTACAGCTCTGTCACCTTCCACCCCGACCCACCCCATTTGGAGAGCCCACGCTTGCCCCTACCCTGACACAATGGCCCAGTGAAACCGATGATGACGTGGTTATCCCCATTTTACAGATAAGGAAACTGAGGCAGCTCAGAGAAGTGAAGAACCCTTGCAAAGTTACACAGAGTCGGTGGAGTCTCTCTGGCTCCACGGCTCACCTTCTATCTGCTCTGGCCACACCCACAGGACCTGCTCTGTGGACGGCCGTGGGTGCCCCCGTGTAAACTAGATTCCAGGAGCTCATGCCCCCTGAAGTTTCTTGTGGGCTCATCTCACACAGGTCCATGACCTGCCATCCTCATCCTGCCCTGCCCCGCCATCCAATCCCATCAAATGTTCCTTTGCACTGGGTGGCAAGGCTCATCCACAAAGCCCAGGAAGCGTCTTGGACGCACGCAGAAAAGAGTTTCACAGTGTTCCTTATAAAAGCACAACCTGACATGCAGCTATTGTGTCAATGATCCCTCCCTTCCCAACTGCCAGAAACCCAAAACAGCTTAAAACAAAAAGAAACTGGCTCAAGGTCTGCGGGAGCCTCATTTCAGGCCGCGTCTACACCCTCACTCTGTTTTTATTAACTGGGCCTGAGGTTCCCAACCCACAGGTCTAGGGCAGCCCTCCTCAGGAGCCCCCTGGGGAAGGACACAGGGCATGTCTGGGAGCACAGGCAGTCCGAACTGGGCAGCACTCTGCGACAAACGTCCCAGACACAGATGTTTTGGTCTCATCTTGAAGCCATTTCAACCCAAGGCGGGGTGCAGAGGGCTGTTGGCCAAACCCGGACACTCATCCTCGGCCACATTCATTTGGCAGACCCTGAGCACTCACTATGAGCCAGGAATGCTGGGTATTTGTAGCACCTTTACAGGATCCTCCCAGGCATGGGCCCTTGGCCATCTAACTTACTCAAATTCAAATATACGCAATCAGATGGGGCGCCTGGGTGGCTCAGGCAGTTAAGTGGCCGACTTGAGCTCGGGTCATGATCTCACGGTTCGTGGGTTGTGGCCTGCATCCGGCTCTGGGCTGACCGCTCGGAGCCTGGAACCTGCTTCGGATTCTGTGTCTCCCTCTCTCTCTGCCCCTCCCCTGCTCATGCTCTCTCTCTCAAAAACACAAAAAAAAAAACAAAAAGCAAAAAATAAATAAATAAATAAACATTAAAAAAAAAAAAGAAACTTTAAAACATATGCAATCAGAGAGGGAATGAAACGTCCAGAATATACCCAAAACAGTGCTGCCCTCCCAACCCAGCACCAGGGACTGAGCATTGCCCCCTTCCCTGGGGCTCTGCCACGGGTCCCTCCTAGAGTGGGCACCCTGTCCTTCTGAGGGCAGCTCTACCATTTGAAAGGATCTTCCAGTTCAATACGTGCCTGCAACAACTTTGACTTGTGCTCAGATGAAGGCCCAGTGGTCTTTCCGTCACCACAGGAACGGAGACTGCGTGGTGCTTTTCAAGAGACTCGGTCTCTTCTGACTTGACTACGTATGCTTTTTGCTGTACGAGCTTCTCTTTAAGGCCTAATCTTCATGGGAGACGGTGGATGTTGAGAGCTCAGCCTCCAGGGATAGACAGGCCTTCATTCACAGCCTGCGCATTTGTGATCTTGGGTGAAGCCCTGAATCTTCCTTAGCCTCGGTTTTCCCGTCTGTAGGACAGAGATGGGGTCGGTTCCGCCTCCCAGAGTTGCCATGAGGGCTCCATGAGAGAAGGGAAGCAAAGTGCCTAACTGGACACCTGGAGGTAAGTGTGGAGTAAAAGGGAGCAGTTATTATCACTACAGGTCAAGACTTCTACGTGCATTATCTTTTTTCCTTCCAACCACCTGGGAGGCAGCTATTTTTATGCCCACCTTACACATGAGGAAACTGAGGCCTGGCAGGGTGGAGTGCTCCGTCCAGGGTCTTGCAGCGGATGAATGGTAGGGTGGGATTCGTCCCCAGGACTGGCTGGCTCTGCGGCCTGGGGTCCTAACCGCCACCACATCACAGTGCCTTTAAAGAAGGCCCAAAGCGAGGACAGATGGATAGACACCCCTTGGTGTTCCCACCCATCACCCCTCTATGCAGCCGGTGCTGGCCAGCGCAGAGCCGAACCCACGCTCCTCTTCTCTGTACCTGCCGAAGCCCCTCCATCTGCCAAAAGCCCAGCCTTCAGCCAGGACTTCCAGGAACAGCGCGGCCACGGATTTCATGCCGACACACGTTTCCCACGGCAAAGGAGCCACATGCCCTTTTGGCCCCAGCAAGGCCACTTGCCGGAGTTCGGGGAGGCCTCTACATCTCTACAGATGCCCCTCTCACGTTTCGGCATCCCATTGCTCCTGGAACCTAGCAGCTCGGCTGTCATGTCTCAAATTCTACTCCTAGGCTAATTTTCCATGAAGAGTCTCCGATGCAGGAGCCAGTGGCCTTAGGAATTCAACGGCCCCACTGGGGTTTCTCCCTCACCCAGCAACCTGAGGCCCGGTGTAACACACTCAGCTAATTGAGGTGAGCGCCCCACGCTGCAGTCTTTTCCGCCCTCTGCTCCTGCAGGTGGAGGCTGAAGTCACGTGCAGAAGGACCCAGGTGTCTGAGGAATTCAGAGCCCTGTCGTTGATTCATTTGTCTGCAGACATTCTAGACTCCACGTCTCCGAGACAAGCCACGACAGAGTGCATTACGAGGTGAGCCCGCTATTTTTCCCTCCAGCTTTCCCCCCGTTTCTTTTTTTCTTCTTGGCCTCAGGGCCCAAAGTATTCTGGACATATTTTTCATTTTTCCAAATATCAATTGCTCTCTTATTCCCTCTTCGAAGCAGTGAGTAATAAGAGTTGTGTCTGGTCCTGAAATTCCGACTGAAATAAATTAGCCCAATGACCAACAGGAGGTGCCTAGAACAATAACGACAGAATATTTGGCATATTACAAAAGAGCCCCTGGATGTCGAAGTACAGTAAGTCTAGAAGCACATTACTGAGCAGCGTTGCCAAGACGGGTATGCAATGAGCCATCCAGGCAGCAGAACGCCTCATAAATTAATCCCGCTTTTTTTTTTTTCTTTCTTGGTCCACTGTTCACAGTTCTTTTAGCCCTCTGGTTAATGGGGCATGCAGACGGGTATTTTTGGCGTGGCCCTGGTCCCCAGCAGGCAGGCATATGCCAAGGCTGTGTATTAATGTGTACATTTACCCCCTCGCTCATCTGGCATCCTAGGTGCCATGCTGCATCCTAGGGCCAGAGCCCAGACACTGGAGGCGGCAAGCCATCGGCAGATCCCGAGCACCTACTAAGTGCCAGGTATGGTGCTAAGTTCTGGGGATGCCACGGAGGACAACGGGGGGAGGGTCTCTGTCCTCATGGCGCTGATGGTGCCATCCGCATCCCACATCCCTCCTTCACTGGAGGGAACCACCCATTATGCGAGTCCTGGAGAGGTGACACAAGCCTGCCTGCTGTCCACTGTGGAAAAAACAGAAGCCCCGACCTCCACCCTGCCTCCTGGCAGCCAGGAGCCCAGCCTGCAGATTGCCTCTGCTCGGAGCTTTGAATCTCGACGGAATGTCCCAGAGGCATTGGGGTAGGGTGGGAAAAGTCCCCCAAAGATATCCATGACCTAATCCCTGGATCCTGTGAATGCAAAGGGCTTCGCAGATGTCATTAAATTCCGGATTGTGAGATGAGGAGACTACCCAGGCTTACCTGGGCGGGCCCCAGTGTAATCTCTGTATCCTTGTAAGAGAAAGATGACACACACATTTCCTATTATAAGAGGAGAACACGGTGTGACCACAGAGGCAGAGGTCGGGGTGACGTGGCCATAAGCCACGGAGCGCTGGCAGCCAGCAGAAGCTGGAAGAGGCAAGGAACAGATTCTCCCCTAGAGCCTCTGGAGGGAGTGAGGCCAGGCTGATGCCCTGATCTCAGCTCTGTGATACGGACTTTGGACTTCTGGTCTCCAGAACTATGAGAAAATGAGCTTCTGTGGTTTTAAGCCACCCAGTTTGTTGCAATTTGTTACAGGAGCCGTAGGTAACTGATGCAGACGCCAAAAGAATTTAGAATTCTCTCATGGCGTTGGGATCCAACAGCTGGGAGCCTGCATTTGCCCCCATATACAGTCCTGGGCTCAGACTGTTTCTGTGATTGGCCCTTGTCTGTGGTTCTGACGGTTGTTTCCCTCCCTGGATCCTCAGCCTCTTCATCAATTCCAGGAGCTCCCTTTGGACATTCCTCCCAAACTTTCTTTTCTGATTTTAGTGAGCCATCAGGGCTTCTGTTGGTTGGCATCTTAGGTAAGAAACTGCATGTGGCAGGGCGGTTGTGAGGATGAGGGAGAGGCCATATTTGGGCCCAGCACAGCGCCCATCACACAGGCGACACACGATAAATCAGAGTTCACAAACCAATGGCCTGCATTTCCCTCACATGGTGTATTTTTAACTAAAGTGGAATGTGTTGCCAACATTTATAAGTCAGGAGACTCCACATTCAAAACTGAATTTCTTTTATTTTTAAATGTTTGTTCATTTATTTTGAGAGAGAGTGAGCAAGGGAGGTACAGAGAGAGGGGAGAGAGAGAGAGAGAGAGAGAGAGAGAGAGAATCCCAAGCAGGTTCCGCGTTGTCAGCACAGAGACCGATGCGGGGCTCGAACTCACGAACCATGAGATCACGACCTGAGCCGAAACCAAAAGTTGGACGCTTAACTGACTGAGCCACCCAGGTGCCCCAAAAGCCTGAATTTCTAACTTCTCTTGAAAAAAATCAGTTCTTGCAACACTAAACCCCACATTTTCATAGCAACAATTTGTTGCCCCTTCTAGACATGCATGTTATAATTTGCCATAGGCCTTTTGGTTGTATACCCAGCCCACTCCCCTCATTTCATTAATTGTTCAGTACCTCTAGGCCTCTGAGTTTGTCATTCTTATTACAAATACGAGTTTCTCTCCCATCAGACTAGAGGCAGGCACCAGAGCCAGAGTAGGACAGGGCTCCTGTGGGAGGCCCAGGTTGGAAAGTCTGTGTCCGGGAGGCTCAGTCTCCCCACGTAGCCTTTCTTCTCCTTTCCAGTAGCCAAAAACGCCTGCCCCTTTATGAAGCCATTCTGTCCCCTCCTCCATCTCGCCATTATTCCCCACCCACTCCTACCCAGGCTTGCCTGTTATACTGCTGTATCAGCTTCCTGAGTACACTTCTCTTTTCTTTCTTTTTTGAAGCTTACTTACTTTGAGAGAGAGAGAGAGAGCACATGAGAGCTCGAGCAGGGGAGGGACAGAGAAAGAGGGAGATTGGGAATCTCTAGTGGGCTCTGTACCACCAGCGTGGAGCCCGATGCGGGGCTCGAACTCACACAAGATGGTGACCCGAGCCAAAATCGAGAGTCAGAAGCTTAACCGACCGAGCCACCCAGGTGCTCCCTCTGAGTACCCTCTTCATAGAGAAGTCTTTGCGTTCTTACATTATTGGGAGGGAGAGACATTTGCATTGAGTTGTCCCAGGAGCAGCTAGTCAATAAATTTTGGAGAAGTGAGGAAAAGAAGGAAGGAAGGGAAATTGAAAAAAGGAGAGAGAGGGTGAGGGAGAAGCGGGAAACCGAGATTCCTGCTGTGAAGCTGGCACTATCCCATCAGTTCATCCTGCATAGCCCTCCCAATAACCCCACAAGACGTACACCATCGTCGGCTTCAGTTTTCAGATGCCTGAGACTCAGAGACAGGATGTCACGTTCCTTAGGGACGTGTTTCAGTGACATCAGGACTTGAATCCGGATATGGTTGAGTGACTGGACTTAAGCACAAAGCACTGCTTGAGCTACACTTGTTAGGTATGGGGCAGACGTCCCCTGTGGCAGGGTGGAATTTTTCAATTAGTTATTTGCCTGGAACACCATTCGTTCGCACATTTTCCATTCATTCCCTCCCTCCCCCATTCATTCCCACATTCACGCAAGAAGCCTAATTCCCTTGTCTACAGTACCCCTCCTCCCTTCTCATCCCCGCCTTCTTCCTTTACTGGGAAATGGGAGGCCTGGGTAGGCTGTCAGCCACAGGGCTCAGTGTGGACCCTTCCCAGCCCTCAACCCAGACGGGTTTCTGGGCATGCACTCTGAGGGCCAGGCAAGGCCCTTCTTTCCTCTCTTCCCTGCCCTGAAGCTGAATCCACAGCAAATGGCCCTACCAACTAATCTCAGAAGCTTCCCGACTCGTCGCTGTTCCTCAGGACAGTTTCCTGGAAGAATTCATTGGGTTTCCTAGAAAAGGTTCCTGGTCATCTTCTCTTTGCATGACTGTAATTCATTACTCTCCGTGTGTTGTAATTAGTTTAATGCCCCGTCTTTGATCTGCATTTGACATCTGAAATGTTTCTGCGAGGTTAAGTCCGAGAGGCCAATAGCTGCCCTGGAGCAATGGCGTCATCTCCATGATCTTGCACCATGGAAATGACACAAACGGCCTTTTAAAAAGCCCCCTGCGTGGGGATCAGAGACTTGAGATCTGGTCCCTTTGTTCCAACTGACTCGGACAGGTCCTTTTCTTTTTCTGGTCTTGAGTTTCTCCAAGGAAGAGGCAAATCTCATGGCAATCGAGAGCCTAGGAGCTTACATGAGACACACAGAGTTCAGATCTCAGCCCTGGCTCTCACTAGTTGTGTAACCTTGAGAAAGAAACTTTAACCACTGTGAGCCTCAGTCTCCTCATCTGTAAATGGGGACAATGATATTATTTACTACCTAGAGTTGCAATAATAATACAGTGAGCCAATATATGGGAAGCACAGTGCCTGGTACTCAGTCATTTCTTGAAATATCTTAGCTGTGGATGATAATAATAAGAATATGCTAGAGAAGGGGGAAGGAGAAGGAATGGTATGAAAGGAGAGGTATGAGATCCCTACGTGCTAAGCTAAGGTAGTCATAGAGTTGGACGGAGAGGAGAGAATAAAGCTACTTTTGATATTTCAAAAAGTTTAATGGGAATCCCACATCTACTTACGCACAATAAAGCCATAAAGGATAATAAGAAAGGCAACTTTCTTTGCTTTGGGCTGAAATTACATTAATTCCTTGTGGTCAACTAAAAGGCTCTGGAATTCAATAGACCCTCACTCAGCCCAGGTAAGGTGTGTGATCTTGAATGAGGAAAGTAACATCCCCCAAGGGGAGACTGGCAACCCTAACCTTGCAGGGCAGCTATGAGGATTAAATGAGATAATGTATGGAAAAAGCACTTAACATGGGGTCTGGCACAAAGTCAATACTCACTACATGCCAGCCACTATGGCTAATATCCTTCCCTAGCCTCCCTAGGGCTCAGCTTCTTCATTGGTAAAATTAAAATCATACCACCTGCTTTACTCATTCAACAAATATTTACTGAGCCAAGTATTATGAATACAAAAATGTATTCACCAGACACAGTTCATGGCCTCTCAGAACCCACAGTTTGAAGTTGCTCATTATTCATCCCTTCAACAAATATTTTTACCGAACATTTAGTGTGTAACAGCCTGCATGATGGGAATTAGAGACACAATGGCTAGTAAAACATACTTAATCCCCAACTATCTACAAAATTATAGCCCAGAGAAGACGCAATAAAAATAAGCTAGTGAAATGACTAAAGTATAGTAGGTGTTCAATGAGTAAGTTATCTGGATGTAACTTTGGGAAAGTTAGCGCATAAAAATGTTGCAGATTAATGATTTCTTAACACATGATATTTGTGTGATAGACAAGGGCTTTGTATGAAAGTGTTGAATCACTCTATTGTACACCTGAACCTAAATTTTTTTTTTAAAAAGGAATGGGTAGTTAATTTTTTAATTAAAAAATATACGAGAGAAGTAAAAAAAAATGTAATATTTAAATATACATTTAAAGAGGCTCTGTCTGCTGAAAACTGCAAAATGCTGACCGAAGAAAACCTAAATAAATGGAGAGGCATACTGTGTTCATGGATTGGGAGACACAACACAGTGAAGATGTCACTTCTCCCCAGAGGGATCTATAGGGTGTTTTTTTTTAAATTTTTTTTTAACATTTATTTATTTTTGAGACAGAGAGAGACAGAGCATGAATGGGGGAGGGGCAGAGAGAGAGGGAGACACAGAATCTGAAGTAGGTTCCAGGCTTTGAACTGTCAGCACAGAGCCCGATGCGGGGCTCGAGCCTACCAACCGTGAGATCATGACCTGAGCCGAAGTCGGACGCTTAACCAACTGAGCCACCCAGGCACCCCTATAGGTTTAATGCAATTACTATCAAAATCCCAGCCAGGGTTTCTTTTTGTAGATGTAGACAAGCTTGTTCTAAAGTGTATATGGAAAAACATAACAGCCCTAGAAGTGCTGAGACCATCTTGATAAAGGAGAACAAAGTAGAAGAAATCACTCTACTCAATACTAAGGCTTGTTGTATAGCCATGGTAAACAAGACAATGTGGTATTGGTGCAAGGATACACAGATCAATGAAACAAAATAGAGAACACAGAAATAGACCTACACAAATACGTACAACTGATTTTTTACAAAGGTGCAACAAAAAAAAAGACAAAACAAACAAACGAAAAAAAAGAACCGTGATCCCAACCTCACACCTCATATAAAAATTAACTCCAAACAGATTATGGACTGGACTGTAAGACATAAAACTATAGCATGTTTTTTTAATGGTTTTATTTATTTTTGAGAGAGAGAGAGAGATGGAACACAGAATCTGAAGCAGGCTCCAGGCTCTGAGCTGTCAGCACAGAACCTGACGTGGGGCTCAAACTCACAAACTGTGAGATCATGACCTGAACCGAAGTCAGACACCTAACCAACTGAGCCAGAGGGGTGCCCCAATATGTTTTTAAAATAGGAGAAAATCTTCTGTTTCTAGGGCCAGGCAAAGAGTTCTTAGACTTTACACACACACAAAAAAAACATGATTCATAAAAGAAAAATTAATAAATCAGACCTCGTTAAAATTAAAAACTTTGTCTCTGCAAAAATCCACATGAGGAGGATGAAGAGACAAGCTACACGCTGGAAGAAAATATTCACAAGCCATATATTCAAAAAGGACTAGTATCTAGAACATACAAAGAACTCTTGGGGCCCTTGGATGGCTCAGTCAGTTAAGTGTCCAACTCTTGATTTTGGCTCAGGTTACGATCTCATGGTCTGCTGACAGTGCAGAGCCTGCTTAGGATTCTCTCTCTGCCTCCCTCCCTCTCTCTCTCTCTCTCTCTCTCTCTCAAAATAAACAAATTAATTAAAGAATAATAACTCTCAAAACTCAAGTGTAAAAAGAACCAATCCACTTAGAAAATGGGCAGGAGACATGAACAGAGATTTTACTGAAAAGGAGATACAGATGGCAAATAAGCACATGGTAAAAGTTCAATATCATTAACTATTAGGAAAATGCAAATTAAAACCACAATGAGATCACTATCTACCTATCAAAATGTCCAAAATAAAAAATAATGGAAACACCAAGAGCTGGTGAGGTTGAGGAGAAACCGTATTGTTCATACATTGCTAATGGGAATGTGAAACGGTACAGCCATTCTAGAAAACAGTTTGACAGTTTCTTACAAAACTATTAAGCAATTACCATAAAGCTCAGCAGTGTGCATCTTAGGCATCCCAGAGAAACGAAAACTTAGGTTCACACAAGAACTGTACAAAAATGCCCATATCAGCTTATTCTGAAGAGCCAGTAATTAGAACTAGCCCGGATGTCCTTCAGGGGGTGAACAGTTAAACAAACACATGCATGCCATGGGGCACTAAAGAGGAACTAACTAATGATGCTTCACCAATCTGGATGAATCTCCAGAGAACGATGCGAAGCCCAAGAAAGCCCACATCCAAAGATAGCATACTAGTTGATATTCCAGTTTTGAAAAGACAACATCTTAGAAGTGGAGAACAGATGAGTGGTTGCCAGGAGGTGGGGACAGTGGAAAGGACAGTGGGCGTCCACTATGCTTCTGGAATCTCGAAATTCTGCTGCATCTTGACTGTAAGGATGGATACAGACACCCACACACGTGGCAAATACTTAGAATTAAATACACGTACAAAATGAGTGCAAGTAAGACTGGAGGGGTCTGAATAAGATTGGTAGATTGGGTCAATGGCAGTATCTTGGGGATACTGGGGATCTAGGGGATTCCAGGGGGAAACTGGGTATAAGGTACAGTGGACCCCCCGTATTATTTCTTACTACTGCATGTGTATTTACAACTATCTCAATAAAAGTTTCGGTGAAAACTTTTATTGATTTGTATTTTAAAACTCATATTTTATTAAAGATTTGAAAATATAGGAGAAAAAAATCTGAAAAATCGCCATCCTGAAACACAATATTTTGATGCTTTTGTTTTTCCTGATCTTTGTTTTTTACATTTCTATGAAAAAAAATGTGAGAGGTAGGAATAAAAATCAGGGTGGTGACGAGGTGGGGGCCTTGCTGTCTCCCACCTTCTATGACATCAGAACTCAGTGTTTGATGCCTGGTGACCAGAGGCCAGGAAGGAGGAGGGTGCCCCTCTGCCCGGCAGGTGGGGGTACCTTGCTGCACCCAGGCAGCCTGACCTGAGGCCATGGTGATCGAACAGGTGGGCAGCAGGGGGCGAGTGGCAGCCGAGATTCTTGAAAGGAGAAGGGGCAGTCGCTGTGAGGACAAGAAACAGGTGAGGCCAGACCAGACGCAGGCTGCCTTCCTCCCATCTGGGGTCCCTTTGACACTCCAGACAGACTGTAAGGCCCTCAAAGTCAGAAGAGGCTGAATTTCAGCCGGACTCTCCCTGGAGCCCGACCTGGTTGAACACAGCATGGGTGCTTGGGTTCTCCGTCCCTGAAGCCACTACTGACTGACTCTCTAACTTCATCCCCAGCACCGCCAGCATAACGTGCACTCCAGAAGGGCTGGGTTTTTCATTTAGTTTCCTACTATATCCCTAGTGCCTACAGTGGTGCTTGGTTCGTATTAGTAGCTGAATGAATGAATGAGTGAATGAACGACTTAAAATAAATAGGATACATCTGAATTATAGACCTCCCGGAGTATTTGTTCTTAGGACTGAAATTCAACCTCATGTAGAACTTTGTCAAAATGGGAAACGTTATCACTTACTATGCACAGCCTGGTGCTTCCACCCCCCTCTCTCTTTCATGACTTACAGCATTCCTGAGAGGCAGCTATTAACAGCTTCATTCACAGATGGGTAAACCGAGGCTCAGAAAGGCAAAAAGACCATATAGCCACGATCTACCAGGATTTGAAGCCAGGTCCATCTGATTTCAGAACTCTTAGCAAGTTTACCCTGCACTCCGTTGCCTCCCAGGTGGGGAAGTGAGGGAGGCATATAAAAGAAGGCTGGGGAGGTCAGCTGGGCCCGATCATGCACACCACGGAAAGGGATGGGATTTTATTCTGAGATTCATAAGAGGCCATTAAAGGTTTGTTGGTTTGTTGGTTTGTTTAAGCCATTGAAGGATCGTAAGCAGAGCAATGGACGACCGATCTCTATATGTTTCCAAAAGATTTGTTCACTTGTTCATTTGATATACATGCTCCAACGCCTCCTTTGTGCTGGACCTCACAGCAAGATGGGGCCTTATGGGATCCCATCATGCTGCAGCTTTTCCTAACAAGAGTCCCACAAATACCAAGCCCCGGGAAGGCTCTTTGAGAAAAATCTCCAAAAGAGTTCTGCCATTCAAGGAATGCCAATACTCTTTCTTGTCCCCTCTTGGAGATTGACACTGCTCATTCACATAATGAAGGCTCTGAGAAGTTCTGCAAAGGAATTCACTTTGTTGACCACAGCATTTCCCAGACCAATCAAACACCGAGCCCCAGCTTTTGTTTTTGAAAGACCTTTCAGTATACTTCAGAATCCATTTTACAGATGAAGCAGTTGAGGCTCAGAGAGAAGAAACGATTTGGCTCAGGCCCCAAGGCAACACGGGAGAAGAGCTAAAACTTAATCCTGCCCCTGTTCCCCCCTTAGTCTCCAAACAGCACAAAATAAAAACCCAACAGCAAGTGTACTGGGGAAGGCATTGTTCTGTAAAGTACATGGACAGAGGGGCTGTTAAAGAAATATCAGAGCATTGAGCATCAGCCATTACAAAGAATGAGATAATTCTGTGTGTCTGTAGAAAGATTCCCAGGGAACACTGTTAAGAAAAAGCCCCCTAGCGCCTGGGTGGCTCAGTCGGTTAAGCGTCCGACTTCGGCTCAGGTCACAATCTCGCGGTCCATGAGTTTGAGCCCCGCGTTGGGCTCTGGGCTGACAGCTCAGAGCCTGGAGCCTGCTTTGGATTCTGTGTCTCCCTCTCTCTCTCTGCCCCTCCCTGCTCATGCTCTGTCTCTCTCTGTCTCAAAAATAAATAAAAACATTTAAAAAAATAAAAAATAAACTATAAAAGAAAAAGCCCCCTAAACTTAAGTGTAAAATGCAATGATCTTTACATTGAATGCACACACCCAGGTATCGTCCCCCACATCAAGCAATGGAACATTTCCATTTCCAGTACCCCAGAAGCCTCCTTCAGGCCCCTCCCATCTCACGCCCCCCCCCCCCCATAACCATGATCTCTGATCTCTACCATCGTAGAGTTTTGTGTGTTCTTGAATTTCACGTGAACGGAATCTGTCGGTGTGTACCTTTACGCCTGGCCTCTTTCCCTTGTCAGTGTCTGTAAGACTGTAAGACTCAGCCAGATTGATGCTTTGTAATTTATTTTTATTTTTAAAGTTAATCATAATAATAATATAGTTACTAGTATATATAAAGAAAACTATCTGGGGGAGAGGGAAATTATGCAAATCTTTTATCTTCCTTGTTGTGGTAGCAGGTCTAAATCTTGCTTCGTGAACTCGGGTAAGTAAGAAATATATTATTTCAAGTCAAATTAAATCTGACTCAGCCCACATCTAATGAGTCGAGGAAAGTTCCATGTCAGTCAATACTGTGTTTGTCTTAATCCTTTGTCGACTTCTGCTTGTCCCTGACACCATCACTGTCGCAGCTCACATTGTCTGTTGAAAGCAGGTGTCTCTGAACTCCCTGGGCTAAGGCCTGCCCAGACACACCACAAAGCCACCAAGAGCGGGCGCCAGGCCCCTCCCAGACTCAGACTCGGCCTCTCTCTTCTCCCACTTCTCTAAAAGGCCCCTGTCTCCTCTCCTAATCCTGGCACATCCACCAGAATCTCCTAAATGATCGTGGGCTGACCCAAGCATCAGCAAGCGATGTTGCCTCCAGGCAGCTCCTTCCCTCCAGCCTGCACTAAAACGCTATGATTAGACTTCCACTTGCAGCCTTAACACAGTAGCTGGGGCGAAGCTAGCCCTCCCATCGTAAGAAACCACAAAACTGTCGATATCTACAAAGCAGCTATTTTCAGGGGAGGGGTAACAGGCAGCACAAGAGTGCCATCCCTGAGAAAAGGAAAACTCGTGATAGCCTCGCCTCTTTCCCAGAGGCTGCTGCACCGAGAAGCAGAGCCCAAGCACGCACCACAGTCCCCACTGAGCTGCCCAGTGTGGGACAGCTAAAGCAGCTGGGCTCTAGAGAACACGGCCCTGGAGAGGGAGGAGAGCTGTGCACCAAGGGGAGCCCCATGACTCCCTGGCTGAGGGGGCGGGGATGTGCATGCCAAGGGCTAAATTAGCTGCTCTCCGCAGAGTGGCTGCTATGCAGTTGGGAGCAGAGCAGAGATACTGGAAACCCAGCGGTGCTGGAGGTTCACAATGGACCATATACCTAACTGGAAAGCTAAAGCAATAAAATGTCTAGAAGACAGAGGAGAGAATCTTCACAACCTCGAGTTCGACAAAATTTTTTAGACTGCGCACAAAAGGCACAACCATAAAGGGAATATATTTGATGATTTGAACTTCATCGATATTGAAACCGTTTATGGGGCGCCTGGGTGGCTCAGTGAGTTAAGCGTCCAACTTCGGCTCATGATCTCGCAGTTCCTGGGTTCGAGCCCCACGTCAGGCTCTGTGCTGACAGCTCAGAGCCTGGAGCCTGCTTCGGATTCTGTGTCTCCCTCTTTCTCTGTCCCTCCCCCACTAGCACAATCTCTCTCTCTCTATCTCTCTCTCTCTCAAAAATAAATAAACTTTAAAAAAATTGAAACCGTTTAATTTTCTAAGACACTGGTAAGAAAACGAGAAGGCAAGCCACAGACTTTGACTTTGTAGTCACAATACAAACATCTGAAAAAAAACTGTATATCCAAAACACATAAAGAACTATAATTTAATACGAAGACAACTGCTCAACAACAACAAAAATGAGCAAAGAGTTTTTAATAGACATCCACAAAGTAAGATGTGTGAATTATGATCAGTAAGCACATGAAAAGATGCTCAACATCTGTTATGGACTAAATGCTTACGTCCCTCCCCCACCAAATTCCTATGTTGAAATCCTAACTCCCAAAATGATGGTATTAGGAGTTGGGATCTTTGGGTGATGATTAGGGCCCTTATTAAAAAAAGACCCCAGAGATCTCTTTCTGCTGTCTGCCACATGAGGATACGATGAGAAAATGGCTGCTTACAACCCAGAAGAGCGCCCTCACCAGACCCCGACCCTACTGCCCCCCCTGATCCTGAACTTACAGCCTCTAGAACTATAAGAAATTTCTGTTGTTTATAAGCCACCGGCTCTGTGATACTTCGTTACAGCAGTGCAAATGGACTAAGACAACACCATTAATCATTGGGGAAATGCAGGTAAAAACTAGCTTGAGATATTACCACACAACCAGTGGAATGCCTAACATGAAGAAGATTACTGACAGAGATGTGGAGCATCTCTGCTCCACACGAATCCTCGTGTTGCTGGTAGAAATGGAAATTGGTACCAATCCATGGAAAACAGTTTGGTGGTTTCTTATCAAATTAAACATACACTCGCCATATGACCCAGCATTTGCATTTCTGGGTACTGCCCCAAGCAGAATGAGAACACATGTCCACACAAAGAGGCGTATCCAAGGTGTTCACAGCAGTTTTATTCATGATAGTCAGAAACTAGAAGGAGCCCAAGGTCCATCAATAGGTGAAGAGATAAACTGCACCATATTCACACAAGATGATATTACTCATCAATAGCAGAGAACACAAAAACATGGAGACACCTCAGAAGCATTATGTTGCGCAGAAGTAGCTTACCACAGGGGCGCCTGGGTGGCTCAGTCGGTTAAGTGTCCCACCTCAGCTCAGGGCATGATCTTGCGGTCCTTGAGTTTGAGCCCTGCGTCTGGCTCTGTGCTGACGGCTCAGAGCCTGGAGCCTGCTTCCGATTCTGTGTCTCCCTCTCTCTCTGCCCCTCCCCCACTCGCACTCTGTCTCTCTCTGTCTCTCAAAAATAAACATTAAAAAAAAAGTAGCTTACCACAAAAGAGTACAGACTATGAGTTTCCATTCATTTGAAGTTTCGGAACAGGCAAAACTACTCCATAGTGACACAGCACATTAGTGGATACCTCTGGCATGGTGAGGGCAAGGAGGCAACAGACTATAGAAGGACATAAGGGAACGTGCTGGGATGATGGAAATGTTCTTTCTCTTGAGTGGGATGATAGTCCACAGGTGTAGACGTGTCAAAATTCACCAAACCATACATTTAAAATGTGTGCCTTTTACTGCCTGTGAAGTATACCACAATAAGGTTGATTCCTTTTAAAGATCATGTAGAGCAAAAATGTAAAAAAAAAAGCAAGGCAAGACTGAGAAGAGAGGCGGGCCTTCTCAGCAGGCAGAAGGGAGGAAAAACACCAATGGAATGGCAGGAGGCTGCCATGTTACCGGCTTTTGCAATGTTTGGGGGTTGTGTGATAAGCATGCATGACGTGGATAAAGTTAAGATAAGGATAAAGTAAAAAGTTGAGCTCTAAAAACGATCTTATAGCACCCCCGTGCCTAGCCCTCTGTGAGGGAAGCAGGGATGCCTGCTGTCCCCCAAGAAAGTCACCTCCTTCCTCCTCCTCTTGCCCCCAGACGCTGTTGGCGTTGCTGATCTTGGTCCTGTACGTGGGCACAGGAATGTCAGGTGAGCATTCCGAAATCTCAGAAAGGAGGAGCCGAGTCCACACGGGGTCGGGAGGGGTGTTGTGGAGACGGCCGCATGCCAACGAGGCCTCCACAGCCTGCCTTCTCCTACCTCGTTCACCCACTGGGAGGACCGAACATGTTCATTTCAACTACTGCTCACTTGCCCTTGTTAAGGGGTGATGTTCGTGCCTGTTTCAGGAAGAAGCTGGGAGGTGTCAGAAAGGATCAGAGAATGTAACTATCCCCAGAATCCTGTGGCTTCCCAGGTAACATATTCAGGAAAGGTACTGAGGGGATGTCAAGCTTGGCTGAGGAAATCCGGGAAGGCTTCCCAGAGGTGTCACTGGCGAGCTGGATCTTGAAGGATCGATAATTAGGAGCTGGCCAGGTGGAGAAGGTGGGGATAGTCACTCCAGACAGAAACCCTGCAAAGGCTCAGAAAGCTTTTTGAAACCAGTGGCAAGGAGCACAGGGGTGGGGGGGGGGGGGTGCATCCTACATGAAAAAGCTCAAGATGCAATTTTGATATCTGCCTTTCAGGGATTTGAATACCAGACCGATGAACCCGCAGAAGAGCCAATAAAGGTCATCAGGACCTGGCTGAAGGAACACTTGCACGTTTTCTTGGAGAAGCTAGAAAAAGAGGTGCAGGAGTTGGAGCAGCTGGTACAGGACCTGGAGGGATGGTTGGATGCCCTTCTGGGAGAGGGGCACCCGGAGGATCCCTGCTCCAACTTCAAGAACGATTTGTGAGGGCCCGGGGCTGGACCCTGGGGAGGACGCCAAGTGACAGCCGGGGGAAGGCTTGCCAGCTGACAAGAGCTGAGCTGTGACACTGGAATTTCAAAGCAGGCAAGACAATAAAATACCTGAGACCCTGAGAACTTTGCTGGCACCACGGCTGGTTCACGAACGAATGCCATCAGAAGGACACCAGGGCCCTGCTGAGATAGCCTCCAGGGCACCAGGACTCCGGGGTACAAGAACCAAGCCAGCTTCCGGGGCAGAACCCTTGCCCACTTCCCCGAGATCCGGCACAAATTCCCTAACCTCGCTCAGACAAAAGTGCCTCATGAGGAAAAATCAGGGTCACAAATTTGCCTCACAGCATCATGAGGGTGTATATGTAGAGTGCCTGATAGATAGGTCTTCCTTTCTTTCACTCCTTTTCCTTCCTCCCCGGAACTTAGCGAGACGAGTCTGGTTCTGGAGTATATAGATGTTATGTGGCAGCTCAACCCTCTGGCCCCGCTTCTAGCAGCATCAATTGTCAAAACCCCTGTGCAGGGCAATGTGGTGACAGCTATGAAATTCACAAATGCATTTACCATTTGACCCAGCAATCTGCCTCAGGGATTTATCTCCTATAAATGTGTGAAATATATATTTATCATATATATTCTTTATATATACTTGTCATAGTTATAGCATTATATAATTTTATATAACATATATATTATATTGAAATATACACTTACAACACATATACATACATGTGCGAAATTACATGTACGTAATGTTACTCTCCTAGCCTCGTTTAGAATAGCAAAACAAAGGAAACAACCTAAATGATTATCCATAGGTCCCAGGTTAAATTAGGTAAATTTAGGTAAATTAGGCCCCTGTAGGTATGAAAGAGAATGAGGGAGCTTTTCTACTGATATGGAAAAGTCTACAAGAAAGGTTGTTAAATGAAAGAAATCAAGGTATAAGAAGAGCCTGGGAATAAGAATCTGTATTTTGTTGATGATGATGATGATGACGATGTTACCGAATGTGCATAAAAACTAGTAGGATACAGGGGCGCCTGGGTGGCTCAGTCGGGCATCCGACTTCGGCTCAGGTCATGATCTTGCGGTCTGTGGGTTCGAGCCCCGCGTCGGGCTCTGTGCTGACAGCTCAGAGCCTGGAGCCTGTTTCAGATTCTGTGTCTCCTTCTTTCTCTGACCCTCCCCTGTTCATGCTCTCTCTCTGTCTCAAAAATAAATAAATGTTAAAAAAAAAAAAAAAAACTAGTAGGATACAAAACGGGGCGGGAGTGGTTGGGGGGAATTGAAATGGGCAAATGTATGACCAGGATGAGAGCGAAACTTTTCACACTTTTTTATTTTCAGACTATGTGAATGTTTTGCCTATTCGAATATTTTTAAAATAAAATTACCTATTATTTTGCTTACAGAGACACTGGAATACAGTGTCTACAAGTAAAATAAGAATATCACTGTGATGAAATTACAAGTGACTTTTAATCTTGATGACTTTGATTAAACAATGATAATTCTTATCTAGGATTTTCCCTTTCTTTTTTTTTTATTTTTTTAACGTTTATTTATTTTTGAGAGATAGAGACAGAGCGTGAGCAGGGGAGGGGCAGAGACAGAGGGAGACACAGAATCCGAAGCAGGCTCCAGGCTCTGAGCTGTCAGCACAGAGCCCGACATAGAGCTCAAACCCACGAACTGTGAGATCATGATCTGAGCTGAAGTTGGACGCTTAACCAACTGAGCCACCCAGGCGCCCCTAGGATTTTCCCTTTTTCCCTTGACTTCAGGAAGTTCAGAGTTCAGTTGTCCATTGTGGGAATGATATCAGCTTCATTTTTTTTTCATTATTTGACCCTTTCTATGATTTTTCGGGTTTGTTTTCTAGTTTACTGGAGCTATTATCTATGTGCCAATTATCAGAACTACCTCAAATCTTTGGAAAGTCATGAGGGTCGCAATAAAAATCGTCTCCTAGAATATCTGACTTACAGGGAATGTCACGGCGATTCGTTTGCCGGGAGAAATTATTCGGTGGCCGCTTGGGAAGGAAAATGTCTTTACAAGTTATGGTCACAGTTTTGCCACTTTGAACATTCAGCAGGGGCTGGGAAACCAGAATCTGTTTTCCTTGTTTGCAATTACTTCAGCAAGCACTCTGCAGGAAGGTCTCATATTGGCATTTCTCTGCACTTATCTTTACTATTACTATAAAGCTGTAGTTCCAGACCCCAAATCATGTACATATGCTCTACAGGTGTTGAGAGGGTTCTCAGGCATGATTCTGACTGTATACAGCCTTGGCTTAACACACACCGCAGACTCTAACCCCCATCGAAGTTGCAACTGTACTGTACCTATAACATATGGGTGTGTGTTTATATTTAGATATTACATATATTTATAGTTTATATATGATACGGTTATGAATGTTTTTATAAAACATACATGTACATAAAATTGGGGGATACGTGAAAAAAAGAAAACAGAGCTAGATCCCTGAGGAATGCAACCACCCCTGTGGATATTAGCAGAGCATTTGAAGAGAGGCATCACACCCTGAAAGCTCTTATGCATCACCCCCACGCACCCACACACAGAGCCTAACAGAAACGGCCCATGCTGGTGTGGGGCTGCAGCCCACTGGTGGTAATTACTTTTGGTATGTCGACTTGTGAGCCCATAAGGGTAGCAAGCCATTCGGGGTGGCTCAGGCAATGAGGGTTTGTTGTGGCACAACAACACAGGAGTCAGAAATCTCATGGAAATCAGGGGCATACCATAACCTGGGATCCTGGAATCTGGACCAGGAAGGGCTTCGAGAACCCAAAGCATCCACCAAGGTGCTCCAGGAGCCCCTGCTGCAAGACTCTGGGAGCTTCCCTCTAGCATTCCACCTTTACCTTGACCTGGCCACTCTCTGGGTCTCTGCTTTTCTTTGTGTGTCTGCCCCATCTCTTCCTGCTTCCAGTGGCTTCCTTGAGCACCACTCTAACCATCCCCTCTTCAGCTCAGCACTTCTGCCTCTGAGTCCTCCTAACTCTGATTTGCTCCTGAGCCCACAAGGCCTCTCCCTTTCTCATGACCTTCCAAACTTCCAGTGACCATATGATTCTGTCTGCATTTCCCAGATCAAGCTCCAAAGGGGGTGGATGGGATGTGACTGACTCATTTCATTGGCTGGAGTTTCCTGTCTTGAGTCAGGATCTGTGTCTACCAGCCTTTGGATTGGATGGCCTTGGGGTGACCACTCCCGCTCCAATCAGCTGTGGCAGAAGGGGGAAGGGGGAATCAAATACGCCAGGATGGAACTTCCTTATACGAGAAACAGCCTGGGATCCTTTCTGATGAGTGACTCTGGACCATGTGTAATGACCTCATATTTCCCAAGGTGGTCACAAATGTGGCAGAGAGAGAGAGAGTGATGGCAACCCTTGTACCTCAGAGCCCCCAGAGCCAATATCAGGGAAGCAGAATTGTGTGAGGCAAACATTCAAAAGCTGAATATAATTGCTAAGAATGAGGTGGAAGAGGCTTGACTACCAGAGTCACCATAGGCGAGTAGGTCATCTTAATTTGGCAATATTTCATTCATTCTCCAGCTCCTGAGTGTGAAAAATACAAATGACACACTTAAAAGGGAGAGCATGACTACCTTTCATGACTTTGAAGTCTTATAATTTGAATGACTTTGGCAAAATGTTGCCCAGAAGGTCTATCAGGGGCTCACTTTCATTATCTATAGAGTGGACTTCCCTTTGGGAAAGAAAATGTCTTTTACTTGAGAAGGCAACTATTTCCAGCTCTTTCCATTCAATCAAGAAACAATGCTGCCAGCAGAGCAGGGTCTCGCTGCCCCCACCCCTGTCCCCAACCCAACTCCCTTACAACAACCGGCTCCAAGTGATTCTGCAAGGTCAGGCTTCCCAGCGACTGAAGACTAAATAGAAAAGAGAAATTGAATAACAAAATCAGGAGTCAAAACTGAAGGGGCACCTGGGTAACTTAGTTGGTTAAGCATTTGACTTCGACTCAGGTCATGATCTCACCGCTCATGAGTTCTAGCCCCACATCGGGCTCTGTGCCGACAGCTCAGAGCCTGGAGCCTATTTCAGATTCTGTGTCTCCATCTTTCTCTGCCCCTCCCCAACTTGTGCTCTGTCTCTCTCTCTCTCTCTCTCTCTCTCTCTCTCTCTCTCTCTCTCTTAAAAATACATAAACATTAAATAAAAATTGAAAAAAAAAGAAAAAGAAATGATGGGGCCATGGGTGTACCAGCCACTGGCAAACGCAAAGTTTACAGGCTAATGGGAAAAACAACTAGAAAAATCAAGACAAGGCAATTTCAGAGAATGATAAATGTAAGAGTAGAAACAAGGAAACCACTTAGCAAGGCACTGTGGTTTTCCAGCTGGAAACGGAGGCTTGGAGTAGGGGAGAGGTACAGAGAAGCAGAATTCAGTTTGAAAGTGTAATCAGCAGGACGTGCTGCTGGATAAGAATGAGGAAGAAAGGTCTAGATAGCTGTCTGCCAGGCCTCAGGACTTCCTCTCCAGCAGAGTGCAACCTGAGCCATGATTCAGGTCCTGACCCAAGGAGCTCATGAGGAAGAGACAGGTGTGGTCTTGTTAAGAGAAAAGTGGCCAGTTGGAAAAATGTCATGGCCACTCAATTATCCACATTTCTTCTTTTGTTTCAGGCACCTGGAGCATGAGGTCAGCATCACAAACAATTAAAATTTTTAATTAATTTTAATTGATGGTTTTCTCCCCATCTCTCTTTTACTTAATAGATCTATTTGGCAGCCTTCCTAATGCTCCCTCGGGCTCTTCTCTTTTGCTAACACTGATTCATTCTACGCTTTTCTTTGTTTTATTGTTTTTGGTCAGCTTCTATTCTGTTCCTCCAACTTATATAATGGTGAAAAAACCCACAATCATCAGATAATTCATGTTTTAAAGATAAGAATCTGATAATCGAGACAAAAATTGGGTAAGATAAAGTCCGCCTACCTATTAGCGATATGTATTTTCTAAGACTATAAGGACTATTGGAAAGACATAATGAAATTGTGGCAACAGACATTTAGAGAATGTGGTCCTGTTTTAGGCGCTTCATCGAGTGTTATTGTTACTTCCAGTTTATGGACAGGGAAACTGAGGCATAGAGAGATTATATCATTGTTAAAATCATATAATCAATGAATGGGGAGCCAGGATTCAAACCCAGGCTCTCTAGCATCAGAGCCCTCACATTAACCCAATGTATTTTACAGCCTCACCTCCACTAAGCCTAGCCAAGATCATGTATTGTTAAGTAATCACATGCCAATTAAATTTATAAGGTAATAAATTCTCATTTCATGCTACTACATGTTGGGTACATATATAGAGAAGTAGAAGTCACATTCCCTGCCCACATATAGCTTGTCTTTCTACCATGAAACCAAGAAACAAAGGTGAGAAAAGTGAAGTATTTATATTCTTTTAGTAGCTATTGGGTAAAGTGCCAAAGGCACCTAATTGCCAAATGAGCTATATATTTATTGGCCTAAGAATTTAGAGAAGGGATAGGGAACTTGATTTGGCACTAACATGAAAATCTGTTAGTCCAGTTATAGAAAAATGCAGAAACTTAAATTGGGCTGTAGCCAAGGGAGAGTCACAGGGGAAACAGAAGACAGATGAATGATGGGTGGGGGCAGAGAGGCCCCCTTCCCACTAGAGTCACATCTCAGGTATGGGCTGGTGTGGCCTCGCCTCACCCCAAGTGTCAGATCCCAGGTCTCAGGTAAGGTTTGGGACCAGGCGTCCTACAGGTGTTTGTGAGAATCCGGATTTTTTTTTGTTGTTTGTTGTTTGTTGTTTTGCTTTGTTTTTTAAACAAATACCCTTGGGATGTAGGGATTTGGTCTTCACTGAAATTATTCCCAGACCAGGAAGGTCCATTTCCAGTCTGCATGTCATATTTTTGATGATGTCAAATAAAAATGTGGATTTAATTTGTTCCCTTAATCCACAAATTTGTTCAAAAAAAATTGTGAAATGCACTAAATCCAATTTGGTTCTGATCTGGCTGTCAGAAGGATAATTGAGGGTGGTGAGGGAGGGAGCCAAAGAAGACGCCTTTCTAGGGCATCCATCCCTTCTGTTGTGACATTTCCAGGAGGACATGCATCCTTGCTGGAGGGCAAAGAAAGAAGACAGGAACTTTATTCAGACACTGTCGCTGGCTTTCTCAGTAGAGCGGCTGAGCCCTCAGCAGAAGGAACTCTGCTCACCTGTGTGCTTTGGCCACATCACTTCACCACTCAGAGCCTCAGTTTCCCCCTCTGTCATATGGGGCTATTACCACCTCCTCTGAGTGGCTGTTGGGATATGAAAAGGACATAACAGTCAAGCACAGCGTTAGAAGGCCAGTAGGTGCCAACAAAAGGTAGCAGAACAGAAGAGTCCCGGGAAATCTAGACTCATGCCCAGTTAAGTCCAGGGGACACTGGCCCTTGGCTCAGTCTCCATCTACAGCTCTGCTTGCCTCTGGGCAGGCCCCATTCTCAGCAGGCTGTCCCTACCGTGGTAGCAAGATGGTGTTGGGAGCTCAGGCTCTATCCCATACTCCAGCTCTCCCAGCTCTCCCCGGAGGAAAGCAAACGCCTCTGCCCCAACAACCATGATCAAATCCCTACAACTGAACCTGGTGGTTCCCAGATTGGATCAAATACTGATTTCAGAGCTAATCCTGGTGGCTAAAATGACACAGTGCTCACATTGGCCGGACCTGTGTTACACACCCATCCCTCTAGCCACGGACAATCCTACGCCCAGACTGAGTGGGCGAGTGGTGGTTCCCCCTAGGAAATCAGGGTGCTGTTACCAGAACGTGGGAAACCAGTGCTAGGAAAAAATTTTAAATACTTTATTAAAGTATTAGTAACAATTCTTTACATTCCCATCATACTCTGGCGGAGTACAAAGTGACTTCTCAGCTATCTTCATTCAGGTTGTAGCTCATCTGGACAAGACGGGTGATCTTCCCTGACACCCGGTGCAGGGGCAGACTCTCCTGCCCATGAGCCCAGGCAAAGTGCATGTCAGAGGAGGTGGCATGAAGGAGCTGGAAAGTCACGGCTTTGGGGTGACACAGACCTGGTCCAAGCCCTGCGTCCCCCCCCCAACCTCTCCAGTGTGACCTCAGACAGGTCACTCCATCCTTCAGAGCCCCAGTCAGCTGCCCATAAAATGGGGTATGTCTACATATCTCCAGGGCCCACTGAGAGAACTGAGTAATAACAAGCAACTTTTATTTAGTGTTTACTATGCTCCAGGCACAATTCTAAGCACTTTATGAGCACCGCCTACCTTATTTAATTATCACAACAAATCTGTGTGTGCTATCAGTGTCTTCACCGCACGTGTAAGGAAACTGGGACATGGGGTGCACAAATATTCCGGGGTCAACAGTAAGTGGTGCAGCCAGGATGCAAACTGGGACAAGCCAACTCTGGGGCCACGTGCTGAAGCCCCACCCTATGCTCCTTCCGGATTAAATGAGGTAATGCACATGCTGAGCTATGTAAACTGTAACACATTATATAAATGTCACTCGCTATTACTTCTCTCCTCCCGCCCTGGTCATGAAAGTCACGAGGGGCCTCATGAATCTACCATACAGATATGTTCTCTCAGGGCTGGCCTCAGCCCCTTAGCGGCACTTTCAGACCCTGCCCGTGGCTCTGAGGCTACGCCTACAGACCCATCTGATTCTTTTCTCTCTAGAGTCTGGGCAAAGTCATTTCTTGTACAAAGGCGTTCATTTACTCCAGAACTCTTAATGGCCGAAAGGATAAGCTGGGGTCATACCGGACAGCAAAGAGATTGAACTGGAGAACTGAACCAACATGGTCTCTACTCCCAATGCGGTGGAGAGTCAGAGAAAATGGCACCTGGGGAGGAGACACAGCATCACGGGTAACTTGGGCATAATATTAGAACCCGGCTGCCAGGATGGGGGTGAGATACACGGGACAGGAGCAGCTAGCCGAGCCGAGCATGTTGAGCTACTGTCACAAAGGGAATTCTACTCCCCGCTCCCTCTGGCATAAGCTTAGCATCAATTCTTCATAACATCCAGAAGACATCCTTCCTTGTTCTTGGTTTCTGCTTTACTTCTCGTATCGAAGCACATACTCATTAGCAAAAAGTCAGAAAAAAGATACCAAATGTATATACTTGTAAAAATTTTTTTTTATTTTTGAGAGATAGAGAAAGAGAGAGCACAAGCAGGGGAGGGGCAGAAAGAGAGGGAGGCAGAGAATCTGAAGCAGGCTCCAGGCTCTGAGCTGTCAGCACGGAGCCTGATGCAGGGCTGGAACCCACGGACCGCGAGATCACGACCTGAGCCGAAGTCGGACGCTTAACCGACTGAGCCATCCAGGAGCCCCAAATGTATAGATTTCTAAAATAGCAGGCACATGGAGGCAGAAAGCAGATTAGTGTTTGCCAGGGACTATGGGAGGAGGGATAGGGAATGACTGCTTAATAGGTACAGGGTTTTCATTTGGGGTGATGGGGAAGTTCTGGAGTTAGATCGTGGTGATGATGGTTGTACAACATCATCAATGTACTTAATGCCACTGAACTGTACATTTTAAAATGGCGAAAATGGTAAATTTTATGTTATGTGCATTTACCACAACAAAGAACTGCAGGAGAGCATAATCCCACTACCCAGAGTCAGCCAAAGCAATGTTTTATGTATTTCTCTCCACCTTTTAAAATGCGTATTTTTAAATAATTAAGGTCATAATGCAAAGTAAAATGTTGCATCCTCCTCTTTCAATCCAACAGTCTGTAATAAGTATTTTCGTCATATCCCGCATAACATTATTGGGCACCTAGAGGATTCTTTTCCTCAAAGAACTATTCACTATTATTAACAAATGCACCAAGAAAATGAAAGCCAGGCCATAGATTGGGATAAATTACTCACAATACATATATCTGACAAAAGACTTATATCCAGAATATATAAAGAGCTCCTACAAATCAATAAGAAAAATATAGACCACCCAATGTTTAAAGTGTGCTAAAAAGAGTGCCAAAAAGAAGATATATGAATGGACAATAAGCATGAGGAAAGTGCTCAACATCATTGTTCATCAAGGTCATGCACAGTAAAATCACAGTGGGACACCAAGGCAATACCACACTTGGGGAGGAAGGCAGAGCACTGCAAATCTCATACATTGCTGATAAGGTATAAAATTATGCAAACCAGTCTGGAAATCAGTTTGGCAGTTTATTATAAATGTAGACCTACAGAATGCCCTAGTGGTTCTATTCTAAGTATTTACCCAAGAGAATGAAAAAGTCGGGGGGGGGGGGGGGGAGACATTAAAAAATATATAAGTGCACAAAAACTTCAACCATTAGAAATAACTCAAATGTCCATAAATAAATTGTAGTTAGATTCATACAGTAGAATAGTGCTCATAAATAAAAGAATAAACCGCTGATACATACAACAGCCAGATGAGTTTTAAAAGCATTACCTGGCATGAAATAAGGAAGACAAGTGTAGCTATTGTCTGATTCCATAAAAACCTAAGCTATGGTGATGAAAATCAGGTCAACATCTCAAGGCCATGTATAAGGAAAGGTTCTGGAGTGATGGAAATAACCTACATCTTAACTTGGGGTGGTAGCTATGTGGCTGTTTACATTTGTTGAAATTCATCAAATTGTACACTTTAAACTCTTTATTGTATATAAATTATGCTTAAATAATATGAATTGGAAACAATAAAATTAAACACCAACTCTGTGACCCAACAATTTCATCCCTAGATTAACCCAAGAAAAAAGCATATACTCACAAAAAGTCTTGTATTAAAATATTCACTGCAACTTGATCCATAAGAGCCAAAAACTAGAAATGGACTAAATGTTCCAATTAAAACAGAATGGCAATTAATCTGGATTTTTTAAATGCATGTTGCTTATAAGAGACACAAATAAAAACTTAAAAATAAATGGATGGGAAAACATCCATAAAAACATCAAAGAATAAACAGATTATTTTTAAAAGGAGGTATAGATCTATTAATATTAGATGAAACAGACATTAAGACCAAAAGTATTAGTAGACATTAAGAATAACAATTCATGGGGCACCTGGGTGGCTCAGTCGGTTGAGCATCCGACTTCCACTCAGGTCATGATCTCACAGTTCGTGGGTTCGAGTCCGGCGTCAGACTCGCTACATCAGGATTCTCTCTCTCCTCTCTCTCTGCCCCTCCCCCGCTTGCGTTCTCTCTCTCCCTCTCAAAAATAAAAAATAAACATTAAAAAAATAGTAACAATTTATAATTATAGAGGGGCCAACTCGACCGGAATACATAACAATCCTAAATTCAAATGAGTTTAGTAATGGAGCCTCAAACATTGTTAGAACTAAAAGGAAAATAACCAATTCCATAATCATAGTGGAATGTTTTGAAACATATCTCTCAGTAACTGATAATACAAACAGACACAAAAGTAAATAAGGCTGCATAAAGATTGAAGGGACTTGACTAACAAACTTGAGATCAAACACAAATTTATACAGTCACCTGATTTATGGCAAAGATACCACTACAGCATAGTGGGGAGGAAACTGTCATGTCAATAAATGGTACTAGATGAATTGCACAAACTTATGGAAAATATGGCTGTTGATTCTCACCTCATAACATACTCTAAATTCTACTTCAGGTGAATCATAAGCTTAAATGTGAAAAGTAAAACAATAAAGTTCCTAGAATAAAACACAGGAGTGTATGTTTATGACCATGGATGGACACAGATTTCTTAACAAAACACGAAGAACACTAAACATAAAGGAAAAGATTGGTACATTAGACTATTTAAAAAAATTTTTTTTTAATTTTTTTTAACGTTTATTTATTTTTGAGACAGAGAGAGACAGAGCATGAACGGGGGAGGGTCAGAGAGAGAGGGAGACACAGAATCCGAAACAGGCTCCAGGCTCTGAGCGGTCAGCACAGAGCCCGACGCGGGGCTCGAACTCATGGACTGTGAGATCATGACCTGAGGCGAAGTCGGACGCTTAACCGACTGAGCCACCCAGGTGCCCCTAAAAAAATTTTTTTAATGTTTATTTTTGAGAGAGAGAGACAGACAGACAGAGCGTGAGCAGGGGAGGGGCAGAGAGAGAGGGAGACACAGAATCTGAAGCAGGCTCCAGACTCGGAGCTGTCAGCACAGAGCCCAACGTGGGGCTCGAACCCATGAGCCGTGAGATCATGACCTGAGCCAAAGTCAGACAATTAACCGGCTGAGTCCCCCAGGTGCCCAGGTACATTAGACTATTTTAAAATTAAGAATTACTGTTCATGGAAAGACACCATTAAAAGGGGGAAACGGCAAACAAAATGCAAGAAGGCATTTACAATACAAAGAAACTGTACATTGAATATATAAAGAACTCCTCTGAATAATAAGAAAAAGACACCTCCCCAAATGGGAAAAAAATCTTGAACAGGCACTTGACAACAGGGCAATACCCAAGGGCTCAATTTGTTATTTGCGAACGCCTAATTAAAACCACAATGAGATATCATCCCCTACAATCAGAATGTCTAAATTGTTTTAAACCAAAACCAAGTGTTGTTAGGATATAGGTCTATTAGCACTCTCCTATATTTCTGTGGAAGTGTAAATTAGACAACGGCTTTTGAGAACTGTTAGCAGTACCTCTTACAGCTGAACATACATATGTTTTATGAACCAAGAATTCTACTACAAATGTAGAGTATGCTCTTGGAAATGGATATATGTATATGTGTGTATCTGTGTGTGTGTATTGAAAAGTCATGTCCAAAGATACCACACAACATTATTTTTGACACTTAGGAACTAGAAACCATTCAACAGTCAATAGCAGAGTGGATAAATAAGTAGTATTCCATTTATACTTGGAATGGAATGGAATGGAATGGAATGGAATGGAATGGAATGGAATGGAATGGAATGGAATGGAATAAATAGTATTCCATTATATTTGGAATGGAATGGAATACTATCCAGCAGTGAAAAAGAAAGCAAATCAGTATATACAAGACCATGGATAAGTCTCAAAGATATAATGTGACTAAAAGTCAGACAAGAAAGAGCACAATTCTTATCTATGATCCCATTTATACGAAATGCAGAATTGGGCACAATTAGTCTATAGTGCTATAAGCCAGGATATTGGTTACTTTTGGAGAGTAATGATCAGGAGACAGTACAAGAGAGACTTTTGGAGGGCTGGTAATATTTTATCTGAATGGTGGACACCCATGTGAATTCACTTTTAAAAATTCATCAAGCTTGGGGCACCTGGGTAGCTCAGTCAGTTAAGCGTCCGACTTCAGCTCAGGTCATGATCTCACAGTCCATGGGTTCGAGCCCCGCGTCGGGCTCTGTGCTGACAGCTCGGAGCCCGGAGCCTGCTTTGGATTTGGTGTCTCCCTCTCTCTCTGCCCCTCCCCTGCTCATGCTCTGTTTCTCTCTGTCTCAAAAATAAATAAAAACATTTTAAAATTTTTAAATAAAAATAAAAATTCATCAAGCTCTTCACTTAAGGCTCATGCATGGAAACTGTATCATATTATCATTCGGTTTAAAAGTTTAGCAAAACATAACAGATGATATTATTAAAATTCATGATACATATCACCAAATTACTTTTGGGTAACATTGTATCAGTTCCCACCAGCGTTGCACAGGAGTTGTGATCCAACCAAAGCCTCCCAAATATTGAGCATTATAATCTTCAAAGTCGTTCTTCATTAACTTGACTTTATCCAGCAAATAGTTATCACATCTCAAGGTACAATGAATTCAGATCAAACTGTTTTATTCTGTCTCCCCTCCATCCTTCCCCCTACCAGATGGGAAAGGAGAGGGAAGGATGAATTTGAAAGAGATGTAATAGAAAGTAGCAACAAGATTTATCATGGAGTGTGCTGGTATGCACTCAAATACCTTCCTGAGAGCAGCCTTTAAAAAATGGGGCAAGGAGGTGGCTAAAGATACATGGCCTAGAGCAAAGAGCACTGGGACAGGAGTCAGGAAGTCCAGGTTCTTAGCTCAGCTTCCCCACTACTTCATGGTGACCCTGGGTAAGTCCCTTCCCCTTTTCGGGTATCTGTTTCCTAACCTGTAAAATGAAGGTTTAGATTAGTGGGTCTCCAAAGCCTTTTTCGGTTTGAATTGGCTAGGATCACATATGACTCCATGGATCCATATATATAAAACGCTTGTTTTGGTTTTGTCTTTGGGATTTTTGAGGGTTTTTGGGTTTTCATCTTTGGGGTTTTTTTAATGTGTATTTTTGAGAGAGAGAGAGAGAGAGAGAGAGAGAGAGAGAGAGAGAGAGAGAGAGAATGAGCAGGTGAGGGGCAGAGAAGGAGACACAGAATCTGAAGGAGGCTCCAGGTTCCAAGCTGTCAGCAGAGAGCCCTATATGGGGCTCAAACTCATGAACCATAGATGGTGACCTGAGCTGAAGTTGGACACTTAACCAACTGAGCCACCCAGGTGCCCCGTTTTGTGTGGGGGGTTTTTTTTAAGTTTATTTATTTATTTTGAGAGAGAGAGAGAGAGAGAGAGAGAGAGGACGTGCAGGAGGGGCAGAGAGAGGGAAATATAGAATACCAAGCAGGCTCCACACTGCCAGTGCAGAGCCCAATGTGGGGCTGGAACTCACAAACCGCAAGATCATGACCTGAGCTGAGATTAAGAGTCAGACGCTTAATAGACTGAGCCACCCAGGTGCCTCTTTTTTTTTTTTTTTTTTTTTAAGTTTTCTTATTTATTTTGAGAAAGAGAGAGAGTGAGAACGTGCGGGAGGGCATGTAACACTACTTTAAATGCTCTGTGAGGTGCCTATGGGTACTTTTATGCTTGAGTTGAACATTTAATTCACCAGAGTTCTCCTTAGGAGAGGAAAAGTATTTGAGCAGGGGTGTGAGCCAATCATGGCACCTGAGTATGTGAGAAAGGGGCTCTTCTCTAGGAGGAAAGACGATAACTTTGTTTATTTCTCCAGAGAGGGAAGAAGACAGAGGGAGGGAAGAAAAAAAACCCAGATAGACACACAAGATGGCGGAAGGCTGTGTGCTCTAAAAGCACCCACTCCTTATACCCTCACCAAGGGTCAGTAACATTGCCAAATTCATGACATGCCTGATTTTCTAGGGGCAGATTTTCTAGGTAAAACCAGAGAAGGGGTCAAACTCCCTGCACAGACGGACATGGCCCAGTCTCAAGGCAGCCCATGCAAACACAGGGTCCAGGAGGGAGCGGGAAGTGTGAAAACATTCTTCACAGGGAATGCCATATGGGGGAACACGCACTCAGCTTTCCCATCAAGGGCAGGGAATTGGGGTACAAGTTTCAACGAACCCCGTCTCCAGGGCACAGGAGAGCCATAGGTGACAAACACCTCGTATTTTCTGGGCTAATGATAGCTATCTGTTGCCCTCAACCGGCATGAAGTAATGTTCGGAAACTGACAGGGTTTCTCTCATTTCCCTCCTCTCTTCTCTAGCTGGAATCCCTGCCCTGGGGCGGGGCCTGCAGCAACCCTGACACCCCCACCCCCACCGACCTCTTGTTTGGGGGCACCCTCACCTGCGAAAGGGCCGGTACTGATGGCTGGTGCTGGGTGCTCTAGAAGTATGGCCCTCTCCACCCATCACACGGGCTTTGCACCCTGGAAGCCATTTCCCCCCTCTTGATTGAAAACAAGGTGGAATTCATAATTTTACAATTTTCAAAACCACCTAACTCTGAGGGGGGAAGAAGGAGCTTTCAGTAACCCCTATTCGGTAGCCAAGAATTAGCAAGGGAAACACGGCTTCCCGCTTTCTAATTGATGCCCCTGCCAAGGGCCCCAGGTATGTCGGCTCCTGAACACACATCTTTGGGGAATTAGTCTCAGGAAACATATCCTCCTAGGCCATGTGTGCTTCCTGTCGCCAGCAGGACTCCGGGGGCCCGCTCGACGCTAATTTTCTTAATACAAAACCATTTCTTTTTTCGAAATGAAAAATGACTTGTGAAACCCCTCCCGGGTCACTTTTTTCCCCCCTCCCAGAGAAATACATTAAAGTAAACAAACTTGAGATGTAAAATGAAAACAGGGGCCTCCGTAGCACCTGCAGGGTTTAACCAGCTCACATTACAAAGCCCCGTCTGAAGTGGCCCGAGAACTGTTTCCATTACAAATAGCTAGTTCTCCTGAAAGTGAGGCAAAAGCCAAATTAGTCAGATTACATCAGGATATATTTTCCTGTAGCATAAGTTCTTTGGAAACACCTGCCTGACATATTTCAGACTCGTGCCCAGGCAAGCCGGGCCCTTGGTGGCTTCAAGGGCTCGTCAAAGTCTCAACAAAAATGGGTGTTTGGGTTTTACTGAGTAAAACTGGGGGAGATGCCTAGGTGGAATCTGAGTTGCTACAGGCGGCCTTTCTGGTGCCTTTTAGCCAGCAAGTTTTAACCAGCGGCTGTCCCCGTGGCTTTGGATGGTGCCAAGATAGTCCTGGAACTCAGGCATCCTGTGTCCGAACCTCCTTTGGATGGCAGCAGGAAGGGGTCACGTGGTCATGTGGGGGTTCCATGGTCAGAGAGGACTGAAAGGACCAGATGGAGAAGGAGCATGACATCACTCTGTGGGAAAGGTTAATATCAGGGAAGATTGCAGAGCCCGCAGCCAGGTGGGGAGCTGAGTGGAGAAGACAGAAGCAGGCAGGTGATGTTCTGGGTCAAAGCTGGTAGGGGACGGGGGTTCTAGCCCGACCCCTTATCTCTCCCTATACCCTAATTAACATTCCACTTTTGACAACTGTCTCCCACGTTAGTCTTCGTTATTTATTTTCTTACCACCCAGTAACCATGGATCGTTTACTTTCTCGAATGATCTGCATTGCTTAAAAGTGCCTGGTCAAGTAGGTTAAATAAATTATGGTAAATCCACAATATGGAGTACTACATACCCATTGAAATGAATCAGGGAAAATGACAGGGACTGTCATGGAAAGGCCTCTAAGATATAGTAAGTGAAAAAAAAAAAAAAAAAAACAAGTTGCACAACAGTGTGGTTAAGCTGATCCCGTGTATTCAAAAGGGGGTGGGGGGCGCAAAGACCCCACATACGCCAGAAAACGCATAGAAAGTGGACAGGGAGAAGGGGTGGTAAACTATTAATCGTGGCCACCCAGCAGAGGAAAAGGGGAAGAAAGAGAGGTAAGAACGAACTTTCACATTCTCTTTGGAATATTCTTGAAATGTTCACAATGAGAATAAAGTCATGTGTTACTTGTGTAAAGGAAAATGCCCGGAATAAAATAATATAAAAAGCGTGTGTGCTGGGGGTGGTACCTCAGCACTCCAGATGAGTTCCTAAATCCTGAAAGCTGAAGAATCCACATTTCCAGGCGTGTGATGGGCACAGCCCTGGGGAATTGCTGAGCTCTGACTCATTGGATTTTCTTGCACCCTGACGGGGTCAGACGCTGGCCAGCGAGGCCCACTTAGCAAGCATGCGGTTCCTGGAAGGTGTTCATCAGCAATGATATCAGTGTATCAGTAAAGAGTAAAAGCTTTAGAATCAACCACCCTGGATTGACATCCTCACAAGCAACAGGACTTAGGACACCTTCCTGGACCTCTCTATGCCTCATTTTCTCAGCAATAAAATGGAGAAGGGATGGGAAACTACCCAATAAGGTGGTCATGGGGATTAGAATAGGTAAATCAAGTAAATGCCTTCAGCACAGTGCTTGGTACATGGTGAACACTCTACAATGTGAGTTAGTGTTAATATAGGACATATACTGAAAGATTTATTTTTTACACTTATATGTCCTGCACGAGCGCCTGGTAGGATCCAATTCAACAGATGGACATTTCCTCCTAAAACAAGGATAGGTATTTAGCTCAGATCCTTGCCTACTGGCAGAGCAGGGCCACACAAACGTCCGGAGTGTGCAGGAGCAGGACTAGGTTCTTACACACCCTATTCCATAGGGAGAGAGCCAAGATATGTAGACACAAGTCTACAGTGCGCCCCAAGGGAGGTGTTACAATGGGTCAGCCAGAGGAAAGTGCTGAAGCAGAACTCTAAAGGCAAGGAAAACAGGTCATCTGTAATCAAGGAGCCAGAGACCTGGAGATCCACTGGAGGAGAGTGGGGAGGGCCAGGGAGGTGCTCCAGCCCAGCTGCAGCACCTTGCTGGGGTGCACCAGCTGTATTAAAGGCCAGGGTTGGGATGCCTAGGCAGCTCAGTCAGTTGAACATCAGACTTCGGCTCAGATCATGATCCCACGGGTCAAGGGTTCGAGCCCCGCATCAGGCTCTGTGCAGACAGCTCAGAGCCTGGAGCTTGCTTCAGATTCTGTGTCTTCCTGTCTCTGACCCTCCCCCACCCACTCTCTCTCTCTCTGTCTCTCTCTCTCTCTCAAAAATAAATAAACATTAAAAATTTTTTTAAAAATGGTGATGTCTAAAAAAAATAAAGTTCAGAACAATCCTTAAAAAAAAAAAAAAAAAAAAAAAGACGAGGGTTGAACTAATCAGCCAGAGCTGCTTAAAGCCAGGAAATTATTGACCTGGAGAGTGACCGTAGACGATCGTCAAACGTAACACGTGCCAGGTCCAACCTGCCTTCTCTCCCAACCAGCAGGAATCTTAACTGTACAAACTCTGAAACCGGCCCCTGGACTCCTTTGTCTCATACATCACAGCCCAGATCGCCAGCACAATTCCCCCCGGTAGGGTTTTTATGACTGGCGATGATGTAAGGAGGCAGAGAAAACACAGCTGCTCCTGCGTGCAGTTTACAGAGAGGGCGCTGGGAGAAAGTGTGCCTGTCCCCAAACACCAGCCCTTACAGCTGCTCTGCCCCCCTCCGAAGGCTGAGGGTCCCCACCACCTCTCGTGGAAGGAAACACATGGCTCAGACCAGTGAGACATTTCTTTAATTTGAAAATAAAATTCAGATGTAGGTATTTTTAAAGCACTGAGAAGTGTGGGGTTCTCCTTCCCTGCTGCCTTCATCAGTGAGTTCCCATCCTTGCTAACTTTGCCTATTAAATACCACTCTCAAATTCATCCCCTTCTCTGTATCCCCAGCACCACTTCCTGCGTTGGGCCTCATTATCTCTCACTTAGGGTCAATACCACCTTCTAACTGTTCTTCCTGTCTTCAGTCTTGGCTCCTCCAATCCTCTCTCCACCCAGTAGCCAGAGGGAATTTCTCAAACACAAATCATATGTGTCTCTCTACTGTTAAAAAAAAAAAAAGTCCTTCAGTGGTTCCCTGTTTCTTCCAGAATAAAGTGTAAGCTCTTTTACATAGAACATTTTACATACAACAGTCCATTCTTGTTATTCAAAGTAGCCAAGTTCTATAAAGTCACTGCCAACACTGTATTAGTGAATACTGAACTATTCCTCTTAGGGGAAATGCATTTAGAGTCCTGTGAGCCTCTGATCACAACATTTTTGTCAACCGATAATATGTAACCTTGTTGTGTGTATGTTTTGGTTTAATTTTTACATTATATATTAATATATCCTGGTGATTCATTAACAGTGAACTCACTGCCAATAGGACTACAACTCATGCGTCCATGAAACTTATCTAACACACATGTTTTCTCCATAAGGCACAACATATCTTTCATGAGCTTAGGATCGCTAGACAGCACTTCAGCGCTATGCTTGGAAGCCATTTTAAATGGTGAAATCACCATGAAAAAGCACACACACAAAAAAGGGGAAAACATGGCATTAAATAGACCATGACAAGGACACTTGGTTGCAGTTTGAGAGCTGAAACAGGAGGGCAAGCATCACCTTGTTTGTCCTCAGCTAGGAATGTGTGCATCAGGTGACATAAATTTTTCTTTGCTCTCCACGCATCCATCAACGACCACAAAAGTACTATGAGTACTGGTTTGGGGATTACAAATAAATTTTAGTAAGCAAACTTGAAAATATGGAATCTTTGAATAATGGGGATCAACTGTATTTATTACCATTGCCTTCCCAGCACCTCTTCCTCTTGCTTCTGTCTGGGAATAAAGTGAATGCAAGGACAGGCACATGACCACACAGAGCCAATCCCAACGTCCTATCCCCTTGGCTACAGCGATTGGTCCAAAAACTGGCATATGATCCAAACACAACCAATCAGAGACCTCTCCTGGAATTTTTCTCCTGGAACTGGGAGGCAAGATTCTTCAATTTGGAGGACAGACTTAGAAAGATGTGACTCCAGGGGCACCTGGGTGGCTCAGTCAGTTAAGACTCCGACTCTTGATTTCAGCTCAGGTCATGATCTCATGGTCATGAACTCAAGCACTCCAATGGGCTTGACGCTGAGCATGGAGCCTGCTTAAGATTCTCTCTCTCTCCCTCCCCTTCTGCCCCTCCCCTGCTTGTGCTTTCTCTCTCTCTCTCCCTGATAGATAGATAGATAGATAGATAGATAGATAGATAGATAGATGTGACTCTGGCTGTTGATGACCATGTTCCTTGTCATGTTGGCCACGTGTGACAGGAAAGATGGTAACTGAAGGTAGGAAAGAGTGAGAGACAGAGACCAGAAACTGTCAAATCTAGTTTTTCTGTACTGCTGCCCTCAATTCTCTGAACTCTCCTGGGATCCTTCAACAAATCCTTCCTTTTTGTTCTTTTATCTTACCTTCATCTGGTTGCTTCTTACAACAAAAGGACGCCACACGAACACAGCATTGGAGGCCTTTCATGATCTGGCCCCCATCTACCTTGCCTTCTATCATGTTCTTACTTCAAAAGTTACGTACCATGACATAGAAACACTCGGAGTTTCCTGCACGCACTCTGAAACTCCTCTCCTTCACATCTGCTCAGGCTGTTCCTTGTGCCTGGAACCTGCTTCCTTCACACATTAGCCATTCTCGAACCCCTCGTGCTGGGCTACCTGCCTCTCTCCTCAGGGTTCCTGTTGCACCAGACCAGGGTTCCCTCTCCTTGGGGCTCCTGCAGCATCCAGACCCACACCCTCTCCTCACTCAACACATGACATTGAACTTACTTGTTTATAGACCACAAGCGTTCATACAGCACACAGCAGGGGGCTGGCGCACTAAGGGTGCCCAGTGGCAAGGTGGAAAACTATTGAATTTTTGGCCTGAAATGTAGAGTCCAGGTTTCTGCTGCCACTTCTCTCCTGAGGCTAAGCCAGTGCTGCTGATAAAGCACTCACATCTGAACGATGCCTCATAGTTCAGGAAAGCCCTTTGACATGCATGATGTCGTCTGAACTTCACAAGAGCCTCGGGAGGCAACTGGATTGTTCTCTCTTTGAGGAAACCGAGACTCTCAGAAGTAAAGTGCTAGTGTCCCATATATACAGCTAGTAGGTGACAGAGCAGGGCACCAAGCACAGGCTTCCTGACTTTGAGGTCAGTGCGTTCTGGACCCTGAGGACAAGCTCTGGGCCTTTCTTAGATCGAGTGTCCCCGAAACTCAAAGAGCCCGTCAACCTCACCTCATGTGAATGAAGAATTGAGAGAGACAGTGTCAAATATGGGAGAGGAGAGGGGCCCATCCTATGCTGTGGGAACTCAGGCCATCTCGAGGGAAGGAGCACCTCTTTTTTTACTAGTTCCAGTAAACCTCGGTCAAAATCTAGACAGTATATAATATTCTCAACCTTTGTGAAAGGTTTTCCGCATGCCTCAAATACTCCACAGGCCCTGTCTTACTGATCTTCGCAACCCAGGTGACCCACGCCTCCCAGTTTTCCCAGGACTATCCCCAGTTTAAAACTAAAATCCGGGGCGCCTGGGTGGCTCAGTCGGTTGAGCGTCCGACTTCAGCTCAGGTCACGATCTCGCGGTCCGTGAGTTTGAGCCCCGCGTCGGGCTCTGGGCTGATGGCTCGGAGCCTGGAGCCTGCTTCCGATTCTGTGTCTCCCTCTCTCTCTGCCCCTCTCCCATTCATGCTCTGTCTCTCATCGTCCCAAAAATAAATAAACGTTAAAAAAAAAAATTTAAAAAAAAAACAAAACTAAAATCCTGCATCCCAGGAACGCTCTCAATCTCCAGCAAACCCGGATGGTTGGTCCCAACACCTCATAAGCATGATGTGAGGTAAGTATTGAAACTGTTCCCATTTACACTGCAGAAAACTGAAGCTCAGAAAGGAACAGTGACTGCCAAAGGTCACACAAGCAATCGCTGGCAGGGCCAAGTGACAAACCGACATCCCTCTGACTCCAAAGCGCCTCGCGCCTGTCAGCAAGGCCTCTACTATCAACCGTTTAACCAACCAGCCAGTCATCCGGAATGCATTACCAAAATTGAGGCATCATGCAGGAAGAGTGGGTGTCAGGCCACAAATATTATACAGCCATGTAAAAAGGGAAACAAGGCATCTAACTACCATGTTCCCTGGGCCTATATTTCTCATCTGATCTTAACGACAGTTGTGTCTCCACGGGCCTTCCAGATCAGCTAGTGGAACAACAAGCTTGACAGATGTTTCTCCCCCACTGAATTGGCCAATGATTTGACTGTAACTGTGTCTGTACCCAATGCCAAAACAACAGGCCAATTAATCCCATTCCATTGGCCAATACAGTGGAAAGAGAAAATAAACAAAGCTGGTTGTCTGAGAGAGATGACCCAGTTGAAGACTGAATCTGGCTGGTTACCTCACTACACTGACTAGTGAACTTGGGGGTCTATCGGCTCACCTTGAAACCTTTAGCAGACTCAGCCTGCACTGGATGAAGTAACCGGTTCTATTGGCAAGGTCCATATGTGGCCCCTATCTCCCCAACCATAAAAGACTAGATCAAATTGATGGTGGGTGTTGTACATTTTTCCATGTTATGTAATGACTGCCCATGCTAAATGCTTGCTGGGAATCGTTATTTTCAAAGGCCTCTGAGTGCATTATGTAAGAGACACTAGCTCATGCATTATGAGCAGACCAGGGCAAAAAAAAAATGACATTTAAGATATTGCTCAAGTTTTAAAACGAGTGGCTCTACAAATAAACAGTGATTTTTAAAAGAGAGGAGAAAAAAGAGTTTATAAACCCAATAAAGATGCAACAGGGGCCAAGCAAGATGAAAAGAAGACGTTTAAAGCTGCGGTGAGCCACCTTCTGAGGCCTTCAGAACCCTCAAATCCAGAATAATTCCCCACACAGAAGAAGGAAAGGGAGTATTCTCAGACACGCCAACCAATAACTCACCCTCCTCCCTCCCCACCCCATCACCACCACTAAGTTGTTTGGATTCAATGTACGAAGTAAGAGGCAGCCAGCAAAGGATTTCACCCAGGAGGAACTGTCCATTCTGCCTCTGGCTCTTTGAGCACACTCTGCCCAGATCCGAGCCCGCTCACCTCAGGAAGAGCTAAGGGCAAGTAATAGACACCTTCCCTTCTTGCTTCTCACCTGATCACACCAGCTTCCCGTTAAAATAGCCACCAACAGATAACATTAAGCACCTGCTGCATACCAAGCTCTGTTCTAAGCACCTTCCATACATTATTCCATTTAATCCTCATGACTTTGTGATAGCTGTTATTATCAAATCCAGTTTAAACAAAGCACGGAAGGGGCGCCTGGGTGGCTCAGTCAGTTGAGCGTCCGACTTCAGCTCATGTCATGATCTCATGGTTCATGGGTTGGGGTCCCGTGTCGGGCTCTGTGCTGACAGCTCAGAGCCTGGAGCCTGTTTCGGATTCTATGTATCCCTCTCTCTCTGACTTTCTCCCCCCTCGTGCTCTGTCTTTCTATCTTTCTCTCTCTCTCTCTCTCTCTCTCAAAAATAAATAAACATTTTTAAAAAAATTTTAATGAGGCATGGAGAAGTAAAATTACTTTTCTTCTTGGTCCCCCAGTAGTGGAGTGGGGACTTGAAACCAGAGGTCTGATTCTAGAATTTTTGTTTTGAGTACCTGTTGTCAACCCCCCAGATTCTCCAGCCATCAGTGCCATACTCTGCCTCCCAATAACTGCCCTAGGTTCTCCTTATTTGGGGAGCCCCAGCTGGAATACTGAGCTGAGGTTTAATGTGCAAGTGTGGCCACCTTCAGTGGATTTGTGGGCAGTGGGGGCGGGGGGGGGGTGTTGGCTGGAGGAGAGAACAGGTATTTGCAAACAGCAAAGAATCAAGTTTCATGGATTTGCATCTGAGTCCTTTCAAGAGAGGATTTAAAGACAGATTAAAAAAAAAAAAAGAGCTAAGTATATGTCAAAATCCTTCAGATAGCAAATGAAAAAAAAAAAAATCAAACCGGCTAGAGATAGTCAATTTATCTGTTCGAATAAGAGCAAGTCTTGTGGGGCAGAGGGGCAGGGGAGACTTTAAATTCAATTGATCCAGTGTCTCACTGCCAATGGTCTATCTTTCCATCTACTGACCACAGTGTCAGCTTCACGCCAAGGCTGGTTCCCCTGGGTCTGTGAGATGGCTCTCCACAGGAGCCATGGCTACTGTGCCCTCACTAGATTTGCTGTGAGAGGAAGAGGGCTTGCTTCCCCATGGGCCTCTCAAAGCAACGAGAAAACTTCTTTTGGCAGAAGGTACCCCACTCTGTCTGGAACTCATCCTGGCTTCAACACTGAGCAAGCCCCCCAGAAAGACTGGCCAGACTGGCCCCTTGCAGGGTTGTGGCTGCAAAAGCAAGGTACTAAGATCCCATCAAAACATCTCACTCCCATAGAGCTCACCAGTGGCATCGCGACTGGCAAGGCACTGGCCTTGAGTAGGCTTTTGGGCAACAGACGTTATTAAGGGGACTAGACGATCATCTAAAAGGACTTAGTTTGTAGGTTCACATAAGACACCCCCAGAGATTCCCGGAAATAACCAGGGAAACACTGAGGAATGCAATGTCCTACATTGTGTGAATTGTAGTAAAAAGTCTGTGAAAGTTGAATGCGTTGGCACCATGAAACTGGAAAGCCCTGGGAAAAATTAGGTTGCATTTGCTTTAATGACCCTTTCGGAGACACTTGTACTTCTACCTGACCCTCAGCCTTCCCCCAGACATATTTATTCCCTCTGGCTCTTTGCATCAGAGCGATGGGTACAAGACACCCTCAGCTGCATGACCTGTTCCAGGTGGTCCATAATCTTTGCTTCCCAGTCAGGGGAGAGGCTCAGACACCAATCAATTTAGTGTATTCATTATCTTGCAGAGCCTACGTGGGCTAAAAGGAAGTTGGCTGAAGTTAACCAAGTTTCTAGTTTTGGCTCCAATCACACCAATAACCCTATTTCTTTTCCAACTTCAACCTAACAGTCCTCTCCTTGAATCTACCCAGGGAGAGTTTATTCAGGAAAAGCCAAGGCTAGAAAATACCCTTGTCCTCAAAACAGATCAGCTCACCTGTCTTTAATCAATCCCCCCCAGACAACCAGTCAACAGGCAAAGGGAACCTTAACTTCAGACACTGGTAGGTCTGATGCCCCCTGCAGGACTGAGAACTCCCCACACTCGCTGATGGCTCACAGCTGAGATCCTTCCTGGGAGCCGCCCTTGACAAAGATCAAACTCCACTCAGGCCCCTCTGAGCCTTCTTCTCAAATGGTCTCAACCTTGAGCTTCCACGTCCATCCTTGCTGAGTCCAGCGTAGCAAGAACTACCCCCCCAACCCTTGATATCTGACCAAGCTCCTCACCCCCATTCCTCATCCCAAATCCTTTATCCCTCATTCCTTGGCCTGCCTCTAGTAAGAATCTTGCCTGGCCAGTTTAGCAAGAACCTCCTACCCTCGATGTCTCCTAGTAATTTTCCATCCACTGACCTCCTCACCCTGTCCTTGGTTATAAACCCCCATCCATCCTTCTGTTTGGAGTTGAGCCCAATCTCTCACCCCTCCTGCAATATCCCTATTGCAATAATTTTGAATAAAGTCCTCCTTGCCCTTTTAAGCGTCAGAATAATTTTTGTCTTTATCACCCTCAGCTAAAAGGAAGCCATCTCAACCACAGTGACGCTTCCTTTGCACAGAAGCCCACACCACATGGCTGGTTGGTGCAGAAAGGCCAGTTCAACCTCCACGTTCCCCAAGGGATCAGCCGAATCCTCTGCTGCAACGGCATTGGTTCATCTTCTCTTCTGCCTAGTCCTGCTTCTCTCTCTCTAGACAGGTGCCCGCTAAGGGTAGAAAGAGACTCTTACCCAGAAGGAGCCAACATGGACCAGCAGACAGGATCATATGCTGGATCAAGGGGACAGAATATAATTAGAAAAGGGAGAGTTTATCAACATGATCACCTCCCATATGATACAGCACTTAACATCCCGGCAAGGACCCCAGGAGAAAGCACTAAACATGTTACTCAGTGGCTTTCAGAATGGCCAACACTAAGTGAAGCAGAAATCCCAGAGCTGCCATCGTAGATGATGGAAGAAGGGATAAAAAGAGTAGCTATGTTCTCCAATTCTATTCTGCAGGTGGACCTAGAGCATGCCCCATCTTCCGATGCAGTAAGGAATGAGCTGGTGAGAGGGACAGAGACAGGACTGAAGTTCAGGGGGGCTGGGCTCCAGGAGCCAGGGCTGACAGTAGGAGATGCTGTTACAAGATTCCATGATAGCAAGTGGATCACAGAAGAATAGAGGCCAGGTGGTGCTGCTGACCCGTCTGAAGCAAGGTCAGTGCAACCACAGATGTGACTGGCAAGATGGCGTGGCAACCCAGAGGCTGGCTCACAGAGACGCATGGGAGTGGTGAAGAGAATGCAGTGCCTCTATGCACAGAATGGATGGACTCCCAAAGGATATTACTCAAACTATACCAATGAAAAGAAATCAAGGATGACTTCTCAGGAAACTGAGGGGAGCTGTATCAGTAGAGTTTTGGTACCTGGCCCAGTTTTTAGACCTGAAAGCTGTCTACTAAAGCTGTCCTCATGAGGACGGACCCTGCATCACTGCCTCGGGTATACACAGTCATGAATCCCCCAGTCATCTCCCAAAGGGACTGATAGCCAATTTACTCAGATAAAATGTCCAGATCTTTCAAGGACGGTGAGACACTGGATCTAAGTTGCAGCATCCCCTGGTCCCCTGCAAGCTGGGGATGGGAGGGAGCCAGGTAATCCGTGGACCCACCTCGCGGTAATTTCCCTGGTTCTCAAATATATAAACGGAATGGGTACCTTTTGTAGTTAGGAGAACTCCAGCATCGGAGCTCCTTGACATGTGGAGCCATCCTCATGGGGAAAGCCAAGTGGAATCTCCTGAAACTGTCCCCCACCCTTCATTCAAGGTATTAAATCAAAAACAATATCACATCCCAGAAAGAATCTTTAAGAAGCCACCTTTATCGAGGAGGGAGGGAGCGTCCTCTTAAGGAGCAGGTGTAGTAGTCCCCACAATATCCCCGTTTAGTTCGCCCATTTGTCCCCTACAAGAAGCGGGTCAATTCTGGAAGAGGACAGTGGACTACCACAAATTCAACAAAGTAGTAGCTATAATCACAGCTGCCGGTTCCGATGTAGTATCTTTGCTGGGGGACACAGAGCCAGCATATGGTATGCAGCCCCAGCTCTGGTAAGTGTATTCTTTTCTACCCCTGTCAAGAAAGAGTACAACAAGAAGTTTGCATCCCCATGGAACAGTCCACAGTAGAAATTTTACAGTCTCACTCTTAGGGCTATATTAATTCTCCCATCCTTTTTCATAATATCGTTCAAAGGGATCTGAAGCATCTGAACATTCTGCAGAGCATCCCATTTTTCACTGACAGACATGTCAGATATCACCATATCGGTGATATCACTATATTGGACGAATATGCTGGAGGCCTTGATAGGACACATGAGCTCCAGAAGTTGGGAAGCAAACGTTACAAAAATTCAGAGCCTCCCTTCATCAGTGCAATTGTTCGGGGTCTTATCGTCTGAAGCCCGTAAGAGTCAATATACTAAGTAAGGGAACATATCTTTCAAAACAAAGGACAGCTGCTGTGCTCACCGGAGATCCTGACAGTGAGCAGAAAGCAAGAAATGCATCCGTCCATCCACCCAACTTTGTTGACAGCTACTCTGTACAACCTGCTCCTTGCCTGAGGCTGAGGTGAGGTGGGTTGGGAACCATCTGACAGTGCCTGGATCCTGCCTCTTACCATCACCACCCTCCCCCAAGGAGAATCGGTGCAGCCAGAGCCAAAGAGAAACAAAGGAGCCATTTCAGAAACAGCATCCCAGGTGACCCTTATAAAATTTACTCTAGACGAAGGTCAAAGTAAGGTCACCCAGCCCAACTCCAAATCTTTTAGTTGTCGACTCCCTTTGAAATTCCCTCCAGTGAACACAGCGAATGCTCAATAAAAATCCAGACTGTCTTGCAGAAAAGAGGGTTTCCTCGGCGGGGGATTGGTATATTCATCAGGAGAGCTTTATGAAGTCAGGTTGGGTTATTTTTCCCCCCGAATTGCGGGTATTTTTGAAGCTGGTTTGTGGCGTGCACACGCCCTGTCCTCTCAGAATGCTTGGCCGCCGAGGGCTCCGCGCCCTCTCCCTGAGTTCTGCTTGGTGGCCGCTGAACCAACAAACATCCTTCACTTGTACACAGTGAGCTAGAGACGGGCCAACTCCAGCAGATTTCTGCTGCTTTCGCTTCCAAAATTATCCAGCAAGCTCGCTGGCGGCCGTTCACGTTCTTCCAGGTTTCAGTGGGGACAGAGGCTGAAAATTGGCCTCTCAAAGCACCCTTGGCTGAACTGAGTGAGTTCGTGAAAAGAAAAAAAGAAAGAAAGAAAACATGGCACAACCACTCCAAGAAAATTCCCACTGGGCTGCAGTTGTGTCACTCCATCTGACCTTTTCCAAAGTAGGGTAACCATCTTTACGGAATAAAATGTCCGAAGTAAGGGCTTATCACATAGTGTCATACAAAGTCAAAAGGCTTTGGTATCAGAAGGAGCCAAATTCAAATCCTGGCTCTGCTTCTGTGTCAACCTGAGCTATCCACATGGCTTCTCAGAGCCTCGATTTCCGCATCTGCAAAATGGGGATATGGATTGACTCCTCACATAAGGGAGGAGCGCATCAAAGGAGAGGGTGGCTGTGAGGTGCCTGGCACACAGCCCACGTTCTTGGAGTCCCTTTACCATAACTGGATCAGCTTTCACAGAATCAGAGCTCATCAGAATTGGAAAGGGCCAGACAGAGGACTCTGTCCAAGTCCAGTCGAATATTCAATTCTTGCAGCCCCTGGGGCTTCTGTCTTATGGCTGACCTCATCCAAAATGGATAGAGAAGTCTCAAAAAGGAAATCAAGACAACATTTCATTAAAAAGAAAATATTAGAAGGCATATTCTCCCACCCGTTTCTGAGATGTCACCATCATCCAAGGTTGCCGCATCGGTCTGACATCTGGACTATGGCAGGGGATTGTGACAGAGAGGGTGGAGAGGCTGGGCCTTGGCAGCCAGGCAGGGATCTCTGACCTCCCCCAGGTGCTGTCCCCTGAGCCCAGTGCTGGGGTATAACTCAGAGGCTGCATCTGCAAGATGGCCTGAAATGCTTTCCAAAGAAAAGAACATGAACGAGGCAGTAGCTCTGTAAATCACTTAGGAACACCTCATTCCCAAGTAATACACAATAGTGAATTAAGGGAATTTAGTGGCCCCTGCAACTGAGAAGTCCAGGGAGGGGCAGGATAGGTTTTAGCAACGCGTGGTTAGCAGCTCGGGGGAGGGTGCAAGAAGCTTGTTTCTTTCCATCTCCCCACTCTGCCTTCTGCCTGAGTCTGCCTCTCCTCTTGACCACGAGATGGCTGCCTGCAGCAAAAAGGGCATCCTAGTCCAGTGAGGAAAGAGAGCTCCTCCAAGATAGCTTCTATGAAAGAATAACAACAAAAAAGGCTTCCTTCTCAAAAATGTCCAGCTTCCCGAGGACACTTGCCAGTCACTGAGGCCCAGGATGTTAAGCTGTGAACACATGCTTAGGCCAACCAGGATCCACCTCCTGAAACCAGGGTTTGGGCCTGTTTCCCACTGAAGTGTAAGAGTTATGTGGGGGGACAGCACCCAGTGGAAAATTGGGGTCCTGACACCAAGAAAAAAGGGGATTGGGCGGTGAGAAGCCAACGGCAGCAAATACACACCTCACCATCGAATGCTTTGCCTATCCTAGACTTACATCAGCTCTGATTCTCCCACTGTGTCCACTCCCCTCCATTCTTGTAAAGGTAGAGAAGCAAATCTGACCAGCTCATCTGTCTCCAGGGTGGATGTGACTCACGGATTGGCTGATGTTCTGGTGGAAGGGGCCCAGGGTTGTCCAACTGCCTGAAAACACTGGTCTCCAAGCTTTGTTCCAAGAAGCATTTTTTGTCCATGGAGCAGTCTTGAGGGGCATTGGAGTACAGCAGAAAGGGAGTGCCTGGGGATGAAGGAGGCTAAACAGATCAGGTTCTTGATTCCCTCCTTCTGTGCTAGGTTCACACATCTGTCCCTTAAAATGGGCATTAGTTGTAGGGTCTTTGACCCTGCCCCACATGCTATGCAAATGCCAAATCCTCCCAGCCTCTGCCTCCAAAAGCCCGGTTTTCCTGCTCGTGAGTGACCTCAGTCTTCAGATCAATGCCCTGAGATTTGCTTCCCTTGTGACCCTGAGCAGACCCCTAGACCTTCTACATCACACAGACAATGAGCACTGTCACTCAGCCAACCTGCTATTAGCCAGTTTCCACTAACGTCCTACCTGTGTGACCTTGGGGGGATCCCTTGACCTCCCTCAGCCTCAGCTTTCTTCTCTATTAAATTGCAGGAACAATCCACAATTTAGACCAACTAATATGCTGCCTGTTGGGGCATTGCATTGACTGTTACATTTGCAGAATCTCTCTTTTATTATCAGTAATGGCTGGAACTGCTTGGCCTGCTCAACATTACTGTGAACTGTATCCAGGCTCCATTTAAAAAAAAAAACAGCAACAACAAAAAAAAACCACACCTCTTTAAAAAGGGAATTAGAGGCCTCTAAAGACAACACTTGCACTAAGTGGGCTATGAGTGGCCCCAGGCTGGTTCCCCAGAGCTCCATAACTTTCTAGAGCCTCTCCAAATAGAATGCTTAGAGCTCAGTCCCCCCTTCCAAAGCTGGATCCATTTACAGACATGTCTGCCCTTCAGAACTGCTTTCTGTGGTGGCTACCGACTAAGATATGCGTCTTCTCATCGCTGCTTCAACTCTCCTGCCTTTGCAAGCCTGACCGCTGGACTCAACCAAGACCCTGCCAGTGAGCAGAAGACTACATCGAGGATACACATCTATCCATTCACTCATTCATGCATCCACCCAAGACTTGTTGACAGCTCTTCTGTGCAACCTGTTCCATGCTTGAGGGGAGGGGAGGTGGGTTGGGAACTATTTGATGGTGTCACTGCACAGGACCCAGGAGTGTCTGGATGCTGCTTTTTTGCTACCACCCTCCCCACAGAGGAAACCCAAGAAGCAAGAGCAGAAGAGAATTAGGAGCCATTTCAGAAACTGCGTCTCAGATGACCCTTATTAAGTGCACCTTAGACAAGGTTCAAGGTCAAAGTGAGGCCGCCTATCTCTACCCCAAATCTTAATCTTAAAATCATCACACCAATGCATGCTGAAAATACATACAAGAGAAGGAGGGGGAAGATGCTGGTTGCGGGAGGAGAACAACCACGAGAAAGAACCAAAGAGCAAGAGGAGTGCCGAATCCCCTTACCCACCCACAGGTATGAAGAGGAAACGGAAGACAAATGAGAATGTCCCTGACCCTTGAAGCCAGACCTCGCTTATTCAGAAATGATACAATGGGGTTGAAGCAGGGAAGAGTGTTCCGGGCCCCTGGAATAGCATGTGCACAGGTACAGAGTGTGACAAGAAAGAATTGGGGCAGCTGAGGCCTGCAAGGACCAGCTTCAGAGGATGTATCGTACAACCTCACTTTTGCCATGGTCCTGAGAGTCCCTTCATATTCGGTTTAACCATGTGACTTGCTTTGACCTCCAGATGCTAGCAGGCCTGAGAAGAGCAACGGCTGTAAATGTGTCTCCAAGATTAGGACTGTCTCCTTGAACTCCTGCCTTCTGCCTTGAGAAGAGCACGCTTTAGGCCATCACTGATCCAAGGAGCATGAGACATATGGGGCAGACCCGAGACCCAACACCCAGCCTACAGTCAAGCCCATTCCGCCTGGCCAACACCAGCCACATGCTAGCCACTCCACAGGTGCATGAACAAGAACTATTCACAAGGAGATTTTGTGGTTATTTGTTACACCACAAATGCTAACTTCTAAGCCTTGTGTGCCCGGGTAAGATATTCAGAATCTACCCGGCATGCAAAAGGGAATCACTTAATAATTTAATGCAAACAGTCCTCTCACGACTGCCCCAGTAAAATCTGGAGTATGAAATTCACTCCCTCCTTATTCCCTGGAGCGTGGCTGGCCATGTAGAGCACACACACCGAATCCTTGCTGATATGCTGACAAAATCACGTGGTTTTGCTTACACTGGTTCCTCTGCCTGGAAAAATGCTGCCCACCTAAGAGATATATTTTCTACTTCAAGCACTCTGTTGGAAACATTCACAGAACCTTCCCCGAGCTACAGTAGGAACTCAGGAGGATTTGGCTCCCCAGTGCCTAGGACAGGACCTAGAGAGAGTTGGTGCCTGGTAAATGTTTGTTGAATGAACAAATGAACCTCCTGACAGCTTCCAGCACAAAGCTAGGCCAGTGGCCCTCATGCAACAAATACTTGGTTGCCTGGCTGCCAATGTTTGTCCTAATTAATTCCCTTGCCTGTTATTTCTTTCTTCTCTCATTTAGAATCACAAACTCCCTCCCATGTGCTACTCAGCCTCTGCTACAGTAACCTCTTTATTCCATTTTAATAATACCTAGACTATGGACAGAGTGACATAAAGGAAACCCGTGAGTCAAAACATCTATGGTAGGAAAAATACAGGTGACCTATAAAGTACTTCACCAACTTTCCTGAAGACTTCATGTTTGGACCTTATAAATCACAGGCGCCTGTCCCGCGCAGGCTGGCCAGCCACACTGCAGCAAGCGGCCCATCTTTAAGAGGCCCGGGCACAATGGCTTGTTGATGCAGGGTATTTATACAGAATTTCCCACATCAATCTTGGTGTAAAAAGCGAGGTGATGTCATCGAGCAGTGAAACAACTATCATCTGTAGAAAATCCTAAGCAGTGCCTGGGACCGAGTCGTGCTTATTTATTTATTCAAGTGTGTAGGGATTGTAAGATGGACACAGAGGCTGCACCACAAAGACTCGGAGCTTTGCACTGGGTCATGCCCTCTGACCCAGGAAATCATTCCCCTTCTAGGAACCTGTCCTAATAAAATCACGGAGAGGTGCGTGGAGAGACGCACAAAGATTTCTGTCTACACTGTGACCCCTGAGATGGTATCTAGAAAAGGAAAAATACAAACAAACTCGACTTGCTTACTGTAGTAAGCAAACTAGGTTACATCCACCTAATGTAGTATTTTACAGCCATCACAAATGATCATTAGGTCCTTACTCCCTCACTTCCCTTCCTGATTAATTCTGTCTAGAAGCCATTAGGTGCGGCTGAGCAAGGTAGGCATCTCCTGAAGGTGAGGGTGGGGAGTCCCAGAGCCTCAGTAAGGTACATACAGAGTATGTCTACACAGAGTGGTGGCAGTGGCAGGGGTGGCTCGGCCCAGGGTGCTGAAGCACGAGTGTCCATGCAGGAGGGTGGCCTGGCACAGGGTGCCTCACCAAGCAGATGAGAAGGGGACCCCTGCAGGGAGGTGGTGGGGGGGGCAGTCTAGCACAGGGGTTCGGAGCCTGAGCGGATGGAGGAGAGTGTCCTCATAAGCAGCAGCAGCTGCAGCGGGCCAGCAAGGGGTGTGGAGTCTGACTGGGGTAAGAAGGACCTCCATACGGGGTGAGAAGAGATGCATCCCAGCATTTTGGTTCAGAACCCAAGCGGTCAGGAAGTCATCCATATGTCTGGAGGGTGGGTTGAAGTGGCAGTGAAGAGACTGCAGGAGCATTAAGCCAAATGGGAAATACGTTTTGAATTTCTCATTGCCAGAGAAGAGAGTTACAAATCTGGAAAGGCAGAAAACTGGAATGAACCTGTGGCACTGGAGATATCACTGTGACTTCACATGAATTCAGAGAGAGATACATAGATGGCTCTGTGTGTGTGTGTGTGTGCACGCACGTGTGTGTGTGTATGTATACAGTTCCCCTAGCTCTGTCTTCTGAGAGCATCTAGAAACAACAATAGCTCAAGAGTAATGAGCACACCTCACTAGGAGATCTTGGTTTCTAAATACCATTCTCCCCTAAAAGAACCCAGGGGGTCTGTGAAGAAATGGCTGTTGGAAGAAGCAATCTGCAATAGGCCTAAGCATTCCTGCACATTCTTGGTTGGTGTGCCAAGAATAGAAGAATCCGATCACTCCTTGCTAGGCCTGTCCCAGGGTCATGTCAGCACTGACCAACTTTGCAGAATGCATGTCTCCCTCTTCCAGGCTGAAGAGAAGGCTTGCTTCATGCTTTCTATAAAAGCAGTGGACTCCCCAAGCTCAGTGTCCAGCTCTCAGGCAAATGCACTGCAGCTGTCCATGGAGGCCATATCACATTGCTCCCGTCGGACTTGGGTGTAGGAAAAACCAATGTGAGTGTGCTGATGCTCATGCTACTTCCTGTGTCATGAGTAATAAAGTCCCTTGTCTCTGACTCAGAGGTCTCATGTATTTTACCGGCATCCATGAAAGTGTAAGGGGCTCTTAATCGTTTGTAATTAGAATACAATCCAATCCCAGACCAAATGGTAACTAATTCCAGGGCTGGGCCAGGAAAAGTATGAGACATGACTGCAATATGCTTTACCGGAGAATAAGGGAATGCTCAGAAAGAGATGGGGACACATCAAAAGGATACAGGATGCAGCTTTATGGGGCTCTCACTGGACAAATCGGGGATGAGTGGAACACCAAAATAAATAATAGTAACAGATTATAACCTATTAAGATAGGAACTCATGATTCATACTGACTTAAGTAAACAAATAAACAAAACAAGAGGTTCAAAGAGGTTTTAGGAAATGGGAAAAATGTTCCACTCTACATATAGGACAGAAGACATGAACTTTTTCCGGTTTATCAGAATCCAGTCCCCATTTCCCAATATTTGTTTATGACTCCCCCTCCCTTCTCAGGCCCTGAGCTCTGGATGAAAATCTGTTTCAGATGTGGAGCACAGGATCCAGTCCTGGTCCATCAAAGCAGGCCATGCCCGTGGCCACTGGAACTAATTCAGGGATGGGCACTTGACCTAGTCTGTCTGATCAAAGTGAATCTCAAAGTTTTATGGGGGAAAAACAATCTTACTCTTTTCCACTGGTCTTGAATTTGAAAGGGTGTGACTTTGGAGCTGCTCAGCTATCCAGTCACCATAAGGGAAGAGCCTGGAACTCTTGAGTGAATAAAGCTGCTGTATAGACTTGTCGTGTTGTCTGGATGCCCACTGACTTCTGAACACCCTTAATATGCACATTATGTGTGTCCTTTTCCACACCACCAAAGAATTCAATTCTGACACTCTCTGTCTGAAATAGCATCAGATGCCCCAGATTAAAAGCTCAGTCCCACAACACTACTCCCGCTAACACACACACACACACACACACACAGACTGCAGATGCTAATCACAAGTATAGGTTGTCACCTGGGCTTCCGACTGAGCAGTTATAGATTGCAGGTTCCCACAACCCCCTCCTTGAGTTCAATTAGTTTGCTAGAATGGCTCACAGAACTCAGAAACATTCTACCTAGTGACTACCAGTTTATTATAAAAGGCTATAACTCAGGAACAGCCACATGGAAGTGATGAACAGAGCAAGGTATGTGGGAAGGAGTCAGAGAACCCGCTCTCCTGGAATCCCCTTATCTTCACCAAGTGGGAAGTCCTCTGAATCCCACCCACCCTTTTGGGTTTTTGTACAGGCCTCATTGTATCGGCATGTTTGATTAAATCGTCGTCATTGGTGATTGAATTTAATCTCCAGCCCTTCTCCCCTCCTCTGAGGTCAGCGGGATAGGAGGGAAAGTCCCAACCCTCTAATCCCTTGGCTGATTTCCTCTAGTGACCAGCCCCCATCCTTAGGTGACCTGGGAGGCTTCCAAAAGTCTCATTTACATAACAAAAGCCGCCTTTATTGCTCTTATCACTTAGGAAACCCCAAGGCTTTTAGGAGCTTTGCGCTGGAAACTGAGAGGGAGACCAAATACTTGTATCTTCTTATAAATCATAATATATTTATAACTCTTTGGCTTTATGAATCCATAAGGTAGAATTCAGAAACCTTGCTTCTCTAGCTCCTTTGCCCCTGGTCACAGGCCTGTGCTCTGGGTGCCACCAACAAGGTGTATTCATGCAGGCTTTGCGTATAAAGTAACCAAGGGGGCAAGGAGGCATTGCTCGAAACACATGTTGCAGGGGAAGGCAGGAGCAGAGGCAGCTGGCTGCAAGGGTGCTAGTGGCCGAGAAGTCAAGTTGCTGGCACACGGGAGGAGCATCAGTAGAAATAGTAGCTGTGCTGAAGCTGAGCTCCTGACACCAATGCAACTGCTTGCTTATAGCAGGGGTGGCAGTTTTCTCATCATATTGGTTCCCAAGAATTTATAGGGACATTGTTTCTGGACACTTAACCTTGACCCTGATTCTTCAGCCCTTGCAACAATTCTAAATTACCCAATATTCTTTCATCAATCTTCTTTTCTGCTTGGTAAGCCAGACTCAACTTCTGTTGCACGCAACTAAAAGTTCTCTCTGATTCAAAAAAAAAAAATGGGGGTCACCAGGGTGGCTCAGTCAGTGAAGCACCTGACTTCGGCTCACGTCACGATCTCACGGTCCATGAGTTTGAGCCCCGTGTCGGGTTCTTTGCTAATAAATAGCTCAGAGCCTGGAGCCTGCTTCAAATTCTGTGTCTCCCTCTCTCTCTCTGCCCCTCCCCCCCCAAAAATGAATAAAAACATTAAAAGAAGAAAGAAAATTTTAAAAAAAATTGGTGCCAAGAATAGGGTAATGAAGGTAACAGAACCTAAGACATGGGGAGGGAGCACCTGATCTTTACTGGCTGAAGCAGATGACACCTTTTATGCAGTGGCAAACATTTGATCAAATTGTTGCCTGCTCTATCTTAAGACTTCATGCCAATTGAGGGGCCCCTGGGTGGCTCAGTGGGTTAAGCCTCCGACTTCAGCTCAGGTTAATCTCATGGCTCATGAGTTCAAGCCCCACATCTGGCTCTGTGTTGACCGCTCAGAGCCTGGAGCCTGCTTTGAATTCTGTGTCTCCGTCTGTCTCTGCCTCTTCCCTGCTCATGCTCTGTCTCTGTCTCTCTCTTTCTCTCTCAGAAATAAACATTAAAAAAAAATTTTTTTTTAAAAGACTTCATGCCAACTGAGATTGAAGAGCCAGAAGAAATGATAGGAAAATTCCAGAATATTAGTCCATGCTGGCTACTTCTCACTATTTTTTTAAAAATGTTTATTTATTTTTGAGAGAGAGCACAAGCAGTAAAGGGGCAGAGAGAGAGGGAGACACAGAATCTGAAGCAGAGCCCAGGCTCTGAGCTGTCAGCACAGAGCCCGATGCAGGGCCTGAACCCACAAACCGTGAGATCATGACCTGAGCCGAAGTCAGACGCTTAACCCACTGAGCCACCCAGGCACCCCTTGCCATTTTTAATAAAGTCCTGCAAAAGAGAGATGATCTCAGACAAGACCTAGCCAGTCTGCAAGCCACTGGAAGGGATAGTGTTTTGCTAAGAGAGGCACCTTCTGACTGCAGCCTATAATCTAAATTGACTGAGAATTCCAGAATTTGAAGGCTTCCAAGTTGGAAAAGCCCATGTAACAGCAATGAAGCTACGATGTTAACAGGAAATGAGATCAGACTTAGACTATTGTCTAGAATCTTCCCCTAAGAGCTCTCTGTCAAATAAAGGAGGATCACCAACAAAGATCAAATTAAAGGAGGTATCTCTCCACTCAAGATCACTATATTAAATTGCCCCAAGGAATCAGCCATTAAACCAGGGACTAGGAGTGTTGGGCAGAGCACAGAGATAGTGGGTAAAAGAGGAGACTCTTTAGGCTTACACACTATGTCTACATGAAACCTTTTGCTGTGGTTACTTACACATGGAAGTCTCTGAAATCAAAGACTGGATCTCCATTACATTTTTGAGGGATATATATTTCCAAAACAATCTGGGCTTGGCCTATGATAGGCTGTTAAACCCTACAAATAATCTTTGGGAGTCAAACTCTCACCAAGAAGAACGGGCTACTGAAGCTGGTACGGTCCCCAGAAAAGACACCCACCCTAAAATCTGTCCCATACATAGCTAAGATAATAGACAAGGCAGTGTCGTCTCACATCTGGATCTAACGGGTGGCCTGCATTTCGTCACTCAAAGATCCCAGAGCTCAAGACAGATGTAGCAATTGACTTTGGACTTTAGACTATATACAGAGTATATGTATAGAAAGAAAGGCATATGTGAATGTTGAGTAACTATAGATTGAACTCTGACAGATGTTTTTAATTGGCCACCCAACAGCTCCTCACAATTCTTCCTTGCTTTCCTCTACTAGCAAAGCTAAAAACTCATCACCTTCCCAGACCCCTTTGCAGCCAAGGGTGGCCATGTAACCCAGTTCTGGCCAATTCAATATGAGGGAAATCATTGAGTGGGGCTTACAGTCATGGTTTTAAGAGGAAATGGGCGGGGCGCCTGGGTGGCTCGTCGTTTAAGCGTCCAACTTTAGCTCAGGTCATGATCTCACGGTCCGTGAGTTTGAGCCCCGCATCAGGCTCTGTGCTGACAGCTCAGAGCCTGGAGCCTGTTTCAGATTCTGTGTCTCCCTCTTTCTCTGCTCCTCCCCTGTTCATGCTCTGTCTCTCTCTGTCTCAAAAATAAATAAACGGTAAAAAAAATTTAAAAAAAAAAAAAAAAAAAGAGGAAATGGGCTCTGGACACCTGGGTGGCTCAGTAGTTTGAGCATCTGACTCTTGATTTTGGCTCAGGTCATGGTCCCAGGGTTATGAGATCGAGCCCTGCATTGGGCTCCATCCTGAGCATGGAGCCTGCTTAATATTCTGTCTCTCTCCCTCTGCCCCTCTCCCCCACACTCTCTCTGTCTCTCAAATAAAATTAAAAACTTAAAACAGAGAGAGAGAGAGAGAGAGAGAGAGAGAGAGAGAATCAACTGATATAAGTAAGGTAATTAAACTTTTTCTTTAAAAAATACCAAAAATACCATATACAGGGGACACCTGGCTGGCTCAATCAGTAGAGCATGTGACTCTTGATCTCAGAGTCATGAGTTCAAGCCTCATGTTAGGTGTAGAGCTACTCTGTAAAAAAGTACCTTTGGGATGCCTGGCTGGCTCAGTCAGTGGAGCATGTGACTCTTAATCTCAGGGTTATGAGTTCAAGCATCACATTGGGCATAGAGCCTACTTACAACAAAATAATACTACCTACAAAGCTGAGGTTTCCTTTGACCACCCCTCAAGTCTACTCTCTTATCCTCCTTCCTCTCCTGTTATCAGTTTCTTGAGCACCCTTCCAGGCCATCCCCATGCATTTGAATATACTTCTATTTGTATATAGACAACACATGTATTTGTATGTGTGTGTATCATATGTAATATAATATATACAGTTATACTGTATATGTAAATGTACAGTGCACAATATTACAAATGATCTGTAATATTCTTGGGGATTACACATATGGTATCATACTGAGGGTATCATTCTGCAACTTGTCTTTCTCATTCCACCACATGTTTTAGAGATTTTTCCATGCCATACTTAAAGATCTACCTCATTCTATTTACCTGTTTCATAGTGTTTCATAGTATGGATGTTCTACAATTCATTTAGCCATTTTGTTTTACTGATGGACATTTAGATCATTTCCAATTCCATGATTTGCTTCTTACCCTTAGAAACAACAATGGAATGAAAATTCGTGTCCAGAGCTCTTCATGCACATGTGCAAGCATTTCTCTAGGGTAGATACTTAAAAGTGTAATTGCTGGGTCATAGGCTATGCACATTTTTTATTTTTATGTCCTTTTAAAATTTTAATAGATCCTGCCAAATTTCCCTCCAAAGTGGCAGTACAAATTTATAGTCTCTCAGCAGTGCATGAGAATTCCCCCACACTCTCACCAACTTAACTCCACTCCCCACCCCCCCAATCTGATGGGTAAGAAATGGCTTCTGGTTGCAATCATGTGCAATTTTCTGATGAGCAGTGAGTTCGGCTTTGTCTGTCCGACTCCTGTCTCCAAAGTGCTTGCTTTGGCTCCAGCAGCCCAGTGGGTTCAGTCAGGCATCTGCATCATGGAAAGGGACAGCCTCTGAAGCGGGAACCAGCAGAGTCAGGCTCTACTGTCTTTGAGCAGTAACTCAGGAAAGTTAACAAACCTTCCTGGTTCAAAGAGTAGTGTGGAATCAAGTGAGATAACGCAAAGAAGGGGGTTAGCCCCGTGCCTGCACATCACACTAAGAATAAATACTGGCTATCACCACCAGCCTCGTTCCTGTTACTCTGATCACCACGGCTTCTTTTCCATTGCGAGGTAGGCAGCTGCTGACGTGGCTGTCAGTGATCCCTGCCTCCTGGTATTCACACCCTTGTGTAATCCCCTCCCCTTGAGCGCAGGCTGGACCCAGTGGCTTGCTTCTGCAGCAAAGAGTGATGGGATCATTTCACTTTCATGATTAGGTTAGAAAAGGCCGTGGCTCCCATCTTGCCCACCCAGTCCTATTGCCTTCACTGCTTGTACACTTGGATGAAGCAAGCAGCCATATTGGGCAGGGCCATGCGGCAAGGGATTCAGGCCATTAGCCAGTTCCTCACTGAGGCCCACAACAGCCTGTGGGAGACTGAAGCCTGTCAACAACCACGTGAGTGAGCCTGGAAGCGGACCTTGTCCCTAGTCAACCCTTCTGATGACGACAGCCCCACCTAACACCTTGTCTATAGTCCATGAGAGGCCCTGAGCCAGAGGATCTAGCTAGGTCATTGCCAGATTGCTGACCTACAGAAACTGTGAGAAAATAAATGTCGTTATTTCAAGACGCTAAATTTTGGGGTAATTTGTTACACAACAACAGATAACTAATACAGCATATTCCTTCCTTGAAAAAACAGGTTCCACTGACCCCCTCTCTTGATCAGTAACACAAAATTGAGAATCTCCCCTGAAAACATGGCAGTAATTTACATTTGACTAAAGATAACCCATTGAACAGTTCCCTGAGACAGGAAGATGCTGTGAACTATTTCGAAGAAAAAAATCTGTGTATTTTCATAGCTGTTAGTTTGATTTGCCGCCCCTGTGCTTGCAAATGTGGGAGGCACTGTAGTGCAAAGTCTTGATGATCAGATGAACATGGCTTTCAAGTTCAACGCTGCTACTTCTGAGCTGGACCACCTTGGGCATGTCTCTTGTCCTCTCTGAGCCTCCGTGTCCTCAACCTTCAAAAGAGGCTTAGGGAGGAAGACAGCCTCCACGAGCTCCCGTGGTTTTACCGTGAGGATGCCGAGATACGACACATCCACGCACCCAATGTGCAGCCGGCATGAAAATATTACTCTCTTCTTCTAAGACTTTTTGACCTGGACATTCCCGTCCCTTCACAACCAGAGAAAACGCTGAAAAATACACCAGGGAAATGGCAAAGGAGAAATAGCAGCTCTGTTTGAGCTTGTACAAAAAGAGAAGGAAGGCCCAGGCCTCACAAGATCCAGAATAAAAGTGGATGAGGTGTGGGAACCCACTCAGGAATGGACAGTATTGTAAGAGAACGTTTTTGAAATCGCTCTACACGTTCGCACTCTCTTCAGCTTTGCAAAGGAAGAAAAAGAAATTTTAAAAAAAGAGGTTTTGGAGTATTCCCTAGAAGGGTGTGAGCTGGTTTTCTTTTAACATCTCAGTTAATCTTCTCAATCACCTTCTAAGTAATTAGGGGCTGAAGAGTAAAGGTCTGCTGGCTTTGGAGAGACTTTATCTGGGGCACTTTTTCTTCTTTTTTCCACAAGAAAGACTCTAAAACCACAAACCTGCACCTGTTTCCCTTAAATTAAGGGCCCCCAAAATGATGTTTTCAATTAATAGATGCCTTTCTTTCTAAACTTGATCTCAGGCCAAGCTGTCTCAAGTTAAAATATTCATTTTCTCTCATTGAACACCCCCCCCCCCAACCAAAAAGATAAGAAAGAGGAGGTGTGGCACCTACTGTTTCTTACCTTTTGTTAAATTATTCACTGTGAAAATTCAAACTTTTCCTTCAGTGGAAGCACAAATCCTTTGAAATGAGAGCGAGAAACAGCCCTGGGCCAATTCTGGCTATGGCCCAGGCAGTCTGAGGATGGCTTGGGGAAGACAGGTGGTGAGAGCTTTAGCCAAAGCCCACTTGTGTCTGCTTTCCTCCCCGTCCAGAGGATCGAGCCCTGTCTAGACAGTCAACCCCATAGATTATTTCCATTTCAGCTCAGCTCCGTCACCTGCTCTTGAGTGACGAGGGCACGTTGGTAAAGACTTCAGGCTCGCTCCAGAAAGGTCCTTGAGTTCTCTGCCTCCAAGACGGCCCAGTGTGGGGAGAGTGGGGAAGGGACATCTTTTGTGTTATGAAAAGTGGGCACAGAAAAGGAATGACCGTGTGAGTCATTCCTGCCACCCAGGCCCTCTCTGGGTGAAGGCAGCTTTGAAAACAAGTCAGGCGTGTGACGTGTTTCTTAAAGGCAGGTTTTGAGGAATTGCAGTTGATCTGTTTTGTGACTACGCTGCATCCAACAATACAGTCCTTCAAGACTGGCGTTCTTGCTACAGAAGCAGAGGAGCAGATATCCCCTCCCACCGACCTAAAACAGAGCAAGGCCCTTTGGGTAAGCGGGCCAGAGTTAGCAAATAAAAATAGACAAGGCCCAGTTACATTTGAATCGCAGATAAACAACCACTTCATCAACTAAGAAAGCTTTTTTATTATCTGAAATTTAAATTTCAATGGGCATCCTGTGTTTTTTTTTTCCCCCCAACCCGGTGTGTGGGGAATTTGTCTCTGGAAGGAGGGACCCAAAGGCACAGAGAGAGAGATGGCTCAGAGAGGCTTCACTGGTATTCTGTCCAGCGGGGATAGATGAGACCCAGGGCTGGTAGTGCCACTGGGGATAGCAAGTGTCCCATGGCAATGGTGTCAGTAGCTTTGTGTGAAAGGGACCATCTCTGGGCAGGGACTTCTCCATGCCTCAGTTTTCTCCTTCTTGCCTAAGGCTCATCCTGCCACTTGTCTCTTGATTCTCAGAGCTATCTAAGAATCATTCAAGAAATTCCTTCCTGACAATGTTTTTTTTTTTTAATTTTTAATGTTTATTTATTTTTGAGAGAGACAGAGACAGAGAGAGCAGGGGAGGGGCAGAGAGAGAGGGAGACACAAAATCTGAAGCCGGTTCCAGGCTCTGCCGAGAGGTCAGCACAGAGACCAGCGTGGGGCTCGAACCTACCAACTGAGAGATCATGACCTGAGCCGAAGTTCGATGTTTAACTGACTGAGCCACCCAGGCACCCCCATAATTATGCATTTTTAAAATTTTTTAACGGTTTTATTTATTTTTGAGAGACAGAAAGAGAGAGAGAGAGAGAGAGACAGACACACAGAGTGTGGGTGGGGGAGGGGCAGAGAGAGGGAGACACAATCTGAAGCAGGCTCCAGGCTCTGACCTGTCAGCACAGAGCCCGATATGGAGCTCGAACTCTTGAACCTCGAGATCATGACCTGAGCCAAAGTCGGACGCTTAGCCAACTGAGCCACCCAGGTACCCCCTGATAATGCATTTTTAATTGAAGTTTTCCCAAATCTATCTTCTTTCTCAGTTAAACAAATGAATAAGAAAGATGCACAGGAGCATTTGGGCTCTCAGTCCAACTCAGGGGCAGTCCTGGTCCAGGGGCAGTGGCCAGAACCCCCACCCCAACCCCTCGGAAAGGGCCCGCCGTGTTCCTCTGGTGGGTGGGTGGCCCCGAGGGCCCTTGATTGGAGAACTTGGCCACACCGCAATGCTTCTGCAATGCTTCTGGGCTGGCCACCTTTTTCTCTATTGTTTCTGGGTTCACAAGGAAAGGGGCCGTTTCCCGGATGGCTTGTAGGGCAGTGGGCACTGCCATTCCAGCACCGGCTGTGTTCTGTTCATCTTGGAAGGCCAGCGCCGGCAGGGGGAGGGGTGGTTTCTGTGCTTCATCCCCCACCCGTAAAGCACCACCCCCCACCCCCCCCACCCCCCCCCCCCCGTCCTGTTTCAGCTGGGAGCTGGTTCATCAAGCCACTTGCTAAAGAATTCAGAGCAGTGGGACCCTCGCCCTTGCAGCTCATCGCTGGGCTCATTGCTGGAGGACCGTTGCGATCCCTCTGGGGACCCGCCTTTCACCTCCACCTCTAGCCTTTTCCTCCCCATGTCTCCCCGTTTAAATACAAAGGGTTTGGAGCTGCACAAATGCAGGTACCAACCCTGGCTGTACTATTCCTTGGCAGTGTGACCTCAGCCACTGTCTGAGCCTCGGCTTTTTCACCTATAAAAAAAGGGGTAATAAATCCATCTAGCTGATGGGTTGTGGCGAGAATGCAGTGAAATAATGCATGTGAGGTGCTTAACCGGCGCCCAGGACATCCCTGGCCTCTGCTTGCACCCTCTCTTACAGAACTGAAGGCAGGTTACTAAGTAGGCCGGCTGTGGTGTCTTCTCTTTCCCACCTGGACCACAAGCCCACAGACAGCCTCTGTAGGACGCCACCCAGCGGTCTCAGCCAATGCCAGACGATCATGAATCGTGTTAACAGTAACAATGACTCGCATTTATTTACTGTCCTTATGTCTCAGGAACCGCAAATAAAAATAAAATAAAATGACAAAACCGCCAGTCCTCATGAAGTTTACATGCTTTAGCTCAGGCAGTCCTCACAGTCACGCCCACGATGAGCTGCTGTGCCTACTTTACAGATCAGGAAACCGAGGCTCAGAAAAGGTAAGCGACTGGCCCAAGGTCACTCAGCTTAATAAGGAAATAGACCGGGATTTAAACCCAGACTCCAGAGCCTGTCCCTTTGTTACTACTCGGTTTCACGTACGCTTCATGAGAAGGCGGTGAGATTGAGATTATCTGGTGCCGTTTTGCCAGGGTGAGGATGAAAAGCACTGAGCCCTAGTAAGCCACTCACCACAAGTCACCAGGTTGGTCAAGCCCAGAGCACCAAGTGAACGCTGGTGTGTTGAGTCCCCAGGGCTGTTGGTGCCCTCGTCTCACCGCCAGAAGGGCCACCTCTGAGCATTGTGGGAGGAAGCCAAGGCCTGGTACCTAGGAGGCCCTTCCAAATCCCTCTTCTGTTGAAGGAGACCCCAAGCTGGACTCAGCAGCAATGAGAATGGCAGAGATCAAAGCCATGGAAGGGTCAGGCATCCACTTCAAGACTGCAAGGCACAGAGACTGAACTCCCTCTTCACCCCATTTCTATTGCTTTCTCTTCATTTCTGCGCAGCTGATGGGGACCACCTCAGCCATGGCCTCTCCTTGCTCAGCACCTCACACGAGGTCTGAAGAAGCTACACCCAGCACAGTGCTTGCTGGACGACTCCTGCCTGTTAACACCTTGAGCCAAACCGCTGCTCCTGAGTTCTGAGCGTCTCCCAGGGAGATACCACCTGTGAAGCGTTACTCTCAGCCCCTCCTTCACGGCCCCATCCAAGGCTTCTCAACATGGTCTCTCCCCTTCTTGAAAGCCTTTTTAACCCCCAACTGGATTTTTGTTTTTACCCGCCAGCACCCTAGCCTACTCTACGCATTAGAAATGTTGGGGGTAAAGGAGGTTTCTCCAGCCCTGTCCCCCATGGCTTCAGGGCTAAGGTGGAAATTCCTGCCTAAGTGGGAAGAGGCTGGTGCCAACTCAGACGATATTTTTTCTGTATTTGCTACCTCTGGCTATTGGAGTTGGATAGACCTGGGTGCAAATACAAGCACTATCTTGCAAGATGAAGTTTAATTAGAGGTGGACTATCTTACTAACTGGTTCCCCTGTGTGTTACTCAGGAATTTCAGATGTAGTAAGAGAAAGCCAATTCAATTAGTTTAATAAAAAGGGGGAAATAATGCTTAGGTATTTATTGGCTCATGAAATGTAGAGTCCAGGATAGTATGAGTTCAGCTTTAGGTACCACTGGGTCCAGGAGCTCAAATAAGGTCAGGACTCAGTCTCTTACTCAACCTTCAGGTGTTTTTTTTTCTGTTTTGGTTTCTGTTATGAGCTGAAGTGTGTCTCCTCAGAATTCAAATGCTAAAGTCCTACCTCCATTTAAAGTGCCTTAAAATGTCACTATATGTTGTGACAGGATCTCTAAAAAGGTAAGTCAGGGAAAATGAGGCTACATGGGTGGGCCCTACTCCAATATGACTGGTTTCCTTATAAGCAAAGGAGAGTTGAACACAGACAGACACGGGGGAAAACCATGTGAAGACACCAGAAGATAGTCATTTACAAGCCAAGGAGAGAGGCCTCAGAAGAAGCCAACCTTGTTGACACCTTGATCTTGGACTTCCAACTCCAGAGCTATGAAGAAATAACGAGTGTTGAATTCAAGCTGCCCAGTCTGTGGTGCTTTGGTATCGCAGCCCTAGCAAACTCATACAGCTTCATTTTCAAGCAGATGCTTCCCAGGAAATGATAATATGGCCCCTGCAGTTACAGGCTTACATCCTCAGTTCAGCAACCTCAGTGGAAAGAGTCTCTTTTCCCTAACAGGTCTGACAAAAATCCCAGAACTGAGTCTCATTGGCCTGATTTGGGTCACATGTATACTCTTGAGCCAATCCCTGGGCCCAGAGGGATGGAAGAAGCTGATTGGCCAGCCCTGAGTCCTATGCTCACCCCTCAAGTCTAGCTGGACTCATCCAAACTCCCTGGCTTGAGAGCAAAGGGGAGGCAGAGTGAGATCCCCTGGGGAAGGTCAGAGCAAAAGGGAAAGTGGGTGCCAAAAAGCTGAAACTGCCCTGCTCTAATCTACCCCCACCCACAATGCATCCTCCACTGAGCTGCCCCAGAGCTCTTTCTTCATTTAAAATCAGACTGTCTCACCCCCTTGCTTCAATAAAGTTTCATTATCTGGCCTTGTCTGCCTCTCCATTTCCCCTCTCAGGACACACCCACCCCTGCAGCTCTTGGCATGTGGCAGGCACCCTCAACTCTGGGGGTCTTGGGTTGCCACTTCTACCTCAGAAACTTCCCTAGTCCCTCCTCAAGACCCAGACTCACAAATCACTCTCTCCAAAATCCCCCCCCCCCCCCCGCTTTTTTTTTCTTTTGAGGCTGACCCACCTCATATCCAAAGCGGAGCTAGGAAAGGATGATGGTAAAAAGGCAGACAGACTGCCTAGGTGCAGATCTGTTTGCTGTGTGGCCATGGGCAGTTATTCACATTTCTGGGCCTTCATTTTCTCAGGATCTAGTTCCTGGGATTGCTGATGAGGTGAACGACTTAATACATGAAAAGCCCTTGGAACAGCGTCTGGTACACGGAGAACGCCTAACAGGTTAGTTATTGTTACCTCATGCCGTTTGCATCCATCCCTTTTGGGGATGATCTGTTTCCCCTGGGGAGGCTAGGCTCTCCTGGGAAGGGAGGAATGCCTATTCAAAGCATTGCACCCCAGAGGCTCAGTAGGTATGCTGGTTCCCCAGCTCGGAGAAGGTGCTCAGAATTTTGAAACGTTGGATGCAGTTGAGTGAGAGAGTAAGCAAATGAATGAATGAACACAGAGGAAGAGCCTGGGACCACGGAGGGAACAACATCTTCCCTGGATCTGTGATCTGGGCACATCTCCACCTGTCCCGCTCTGAGCCAGCCCCACCCTTTTCTCCCGAAAGCCCTTTTCCTCCAACCCCCTCCTCCTGCTCCATTCAGCCCAAGTTCAAGTGCAAACCACCAGGAAAACCCAAAGAACGTTCATGGGATAAATCACCCGATTACTAATCAGGTCCACCCGTCCCACCGTTAACCGCTATTTTCCCTGCGAAAAGTAAATACGCCTCCTCCCCACCGCCTGACAGCGAAGCCATTAAACCCAGGAAGGGCGTGTCTCCACAGCAGCCCAGAAACAACTTGAAAGTGGAAAAATACGGTGGATTCGGTGATTCAGTGGTCGTTAAGATAGCCAAAATGTTTGGTTTCAGCTTTGACGGAACCCATTCCTCTCCCCTATTTTGTCTCTTCCCAGATCAGAGGAAGCAGAGCCTCAGAAGACACTTGAGCAGTTCTGATGCCTTTGGGCTCCCAGGTGAGTATGCCAAGCACGTGGGTTTCTTGCCGATCTACCCCCTACCCGCGGGACTGGGCGTTGGGGGTGCCCCGAGGTTCTGACACAGGCAGGTGAGCCTGAACAGCGCCCCCTGGAGGAGGCCGGGGCGGTGCTGAGAAACCAGGGAGCACGGCCCCCAGCACTTGGGCGACACATTTGGCTCTGGCTTCTGGCAGCTGAGGCAGAAAGAGAAACACATCGGGTTGCATAGTTTTCATTTTCCGACAACAGAAAGCATGTTCAAACCTCGGCAGAGACAACATTTTTACTGGAACCAGGCTCCAGAAGGAATGTATTGGGGGCACGGCGGGGATAAAGGACACTGGGCGACAGGGCAGCGATCTCTGCCACCGCAGTTTCATTTGCCCCCACATGGGTTCCTTCACTCTCGGAACACCTGCTGAGCCCACATGCTGTGCCTGGCCTCAGCTGGGGCCGAGGGGCCACAGCCAGGACAGGACGCACTCCTGCTGCCCAAGGTTCGGGTTCTCTCCCTCCTCCTTCCGCACTGGGGATGCCCACTCCTCAGGTTATCACCTCCATCTACCCATGAGTAACAACCATGACAGCAGTGTTACCCTAAGGGCTGGATGGGGCCAAGAGTAGCCCACACACCTAGGTGCCCCCCACTCCCAACAGCCAGCCCCTCTCTTTGTCTTTGCTAACAGAACTCCCATCTTGGTAGGCTGTGCCCAGCCTTAGGGGACACACATGCTACATCTGAGAAAGCCAGGATGCCCCCCATTCCCTTTTGTTTTATTAATTACTCACTTTCCCATCCCTCGTAGCCAAGGCTGATCTTGTGAGCCAGTTCTTGTCGAAGAAATGCCTGCTAAAGCCTCTGGGGCAGTTCTTCCCCCCCCCCCCCCGATACACAGGAAGCCCCCTACTTTCTGCTTTGACCATGATATGTGAAGACTGACACTCTCAGCTATGGCAGCCTTTTAAGACTATAAGGTGACAAGGCTGGACTCCCAAAAGAAATACATGGCGGGGAGCAGAATACAGAAGGAGAGTCCTTGATGTGAACTCTGATCACTGAACCAGCCTATGCCCAACTGCCTGCCTGCAGATTTATAGCACAAGATGTTTTTATTGCTTTTGCTACTGTTAGATGATCGTCCTATTACTTGCAGCCAAGTACATCCTGATTAATGCAACAGGTGTACACACAGCATAAGACAGTTCGGTCCTGGGGTCCCACAAGGGGTCATGAAAAGAAAGCACGCTTTGCAGTAAAGTGGCTCTGGCTTTCATCTTGGGCTCCCGGTGATGACAGGGAAGACTAGACGTGGAAGTGCTGGACACACTTCCTGTCGGGCTGCCTGCCTGTCTCCTGCACTGCGCTTTCCCCAGCATCTAGAGGCATGCCTAGCTCATGGTGGGCATCCGGGAAAGTTCTGTGGAACAAAGGGATAAATTCCTTTCCTTCCCTCTTGTAAAATGAGGTTTCGGTGGTGTGTCGGCTTTGCTCAGGCTGCCACAATAAACTACGACAGGCTGGGTGGCTTAAACAACAGAAACTTATTTTCTCACAGATCTGGAAGCTGGGAGTCCAAGGTCAAGGTGTCAGCAGGTTTGGTTTCTGCGGAGGCCTCTTTCCTTGGCTTGCAGATGGCATCCTGCTTCCTCTGCCTGCACGTGATCTGTCCTCTGTGCTTGTATCCCTGGTGTCTTGCTGTGTGTCCAAATTTCCTTCTCTTATAAGGACACCAGTCATATTACAGTCGGGTCCACCCTCATGACCCCTTTAAAGACAGTGTCTGCAAACACAGTCCCGTTCTGAGATACTGGAGGTTAGGGCTTCAACGTATGAATTTGGGAGGGTGGTGGTGGGGGGGGGGGGCACTATTCATCCCATAACAATTGGTTATTACCGAGTCTGCCCCCCAACTGGTTAACTCAAATCTTTCCCTCATTCCCTGCATGTCCAGTGGTCATTTGGGCCTCATTCTTAGAATATTTAATGAAAATTATTTTGATAAATGCTTTTATAACATTCATTTGACAAATACCAGAATAGCCCTTTTTTTTTTTTTTTTTTTTTTTTTTTTTGCTTTATCCAAAGTACCTTCCACATCCACGATCCCACAGCGTCCTAGGTGTTCTCATTTTGCGCATAGGAAAACCAGTGCTTAGAGAGGTCACCTGACCTTCCCAAGGCCGTTTGCTAATAGCCGGATCAAAAGTCAGGAGGCTGAACGCGGGGCCTCTCCTCACTGTCTGATGTGTGCGTGTGCCATGGCAGGAGCTGGAGGGTGGATTCTTTAGGTGATGTGGACGATGGCAGGGACCCCGGGCCTCTTCTTCAAGGAAGCCCTTCTCTGTGCCAGTCTGGCTGTCTCCCGCCCCACCCTGTCTTTCACTTCAGGCTCCAAACATACAGCACTTCCTGACACACACACACCCTTTCTCATTTTGATGGGTTGTGCCTCTGGCGAGCACATCCTTTCCCCCCGCTCCTCCTGCCATCCTCCTCATTGTCTTGATTTCCCCAGAAATGCCTGTGCTCCCCTCCCCTGTAATCTCCATGTCTACCCCTGACCTCCTCGGGTTGAAATTGTCCAGCCCGTGCCGGCCTCCCCGTTGGGGCCAAGGGCATTTCCTGTTGCTTCTGTATCCTCGGCACCCGGGCGGCAGGCAGCACGGGGCTTGGCGGAGCATCACTGCCCAGCGACTGTGGCTCCGAACTGACGTGAATCCTGGGGGGAGAGACAGCATCCTTGTTCCCGTACGGAAGCAGTGTTTTGGAAGAATATTTTTTGAGAGATTGGGGGAAGGCAGAGTAACAGGAGATTCGGGCCGAGACAGGGAGGGGCCATAGAGGACGAAGAAGGGGTGCAATGCTCACAGGTCTCCAGGAGGGAGACGGTCAGCTTGTGCACAGAACTTCCCCGCTCCAGGAAAACAGGAAGCAGGCTTTACCTCCTGTCTTCTAGCCAAAAGAGAGGGAGTCCACACCTGAGCGTCCCATGACTTCCTTGCCCAGGGAAGGGGGAAAATCCTATTCTCCTGCCAAGGAGAAGGCCTAGCTAGCTTTTGGTAGAGAAATAATGACATCCAGTGGACAGCCATGTCATCCTCAGACTCGGCTGATGGCTTCCCCAGTCAGGAGACCTTCCGGGGCAGGGACAGCAAGGAGTTGTGCATCCAGCACTGGAAGGCTAAACCTTCAGTTGAACCTGAATCCTGATTCAGCCTCTTAGCTGTCTGACCTTGGGTAAGTGACTCCTCCTTCCTGAGCCTCTGTTTCCTCCATGGAAATGGACAGACTCCGAAAGCACGTTTTATGAACTGTTTAGCAGACACCGCTTCTCCTGCTATCAGAACTTGGGTTTCTTGGGAACGGTACCTTCGAGGCAGTGCTATGAAGTAAAAGGAGGACAAGTTCTGGAATCAGATGGCCCTGGGTTCAAATGCTAAATTCCCCACTGAATGGCCTGAAGCAATTAACGATCTCCCTGAGCACATAGTTCTGCAAAATGGGTTCATGACTGCTTCCAATCCCAAGGGTTATCACCAGTATGAGACCCTATTGTGGGTGCACGGGCAACAGCATTCCTGAAATTTGGAAAGACTGATGTGTCCCCACCTCAGGGGCACAGGGAGGGCTATGCAGATGGCAGAGCAGTCAGCAACTGAGAAAACAGGAGGAGAACTTCATGTCCCTGCATTTCCTGAATGGCCCCAGCTGACCTCCAGCCACGTTCAGGGGCTCAAGGTCTCTGAGATCTCACCAGGCTCTAGGGCCAGCACTAGCCAGAGGTCAAGGCCACCATTTGCTAGAACAGTCCCCCAGGCTGAGGGGGCCAGGCTAGAGAGACGTGAGGGGGCCAAGGGAGGAGCGGAGCCCCCACTGCCATCCCTCCAAGAGGAGAGGGGAACCTGGGAAGGAGGGCCAGTCAAATCCGACCGTGACTCAGTTGTAATTGACAGAGCCGAAGTCCCTGGGCTGGAGCGAGGCAAGTCGGAAAATGACCAGATTAAGCAGCTGCCATGAGGCACGCAAGGAACTCTGGGAGCTGGGAAACCGGTTGTCAGCCTGTGTCCCAGAAACAAAGTGACATTTTTGCATGCCTGAGTTTGTGACTAAGAAGTTAACGCACTTGAGGTAGGCAAAGTGCATGGGCATAGTAGGCCCTCAGGAGAGGTTGCCTGGCTTTCTGCCTCTTGGTCTGTTTGTGTGGAAGCTGGCCAGTTCCACAGGTCTGTGTGTAAGGCTACCCTGAGCACCTGTCCTGTTCATCTTAATCCCCTGGAGGAAAGGAAACGTGTGAGTGTGTGTGTGTGTGTGTGTGTGTGCGCGATCCTGACCCTCAGAGGTTAGCCTGGGCCTGGGCAGGGGAAAAGCCTGGGCACTCATAATTGTACTGTACCCTCTCATCCTCCAACAAACCTGTGAGGGAGGATTATCCCCCACCCCAGCCACTTTATAAACCAGGAAGCAGGAACGCTGCCAGGGCCTGTGATGTTGCCCCAGTCACCCAGGTAGGAACCTGAGGGGCTGGAGTTTAAACCTGGCTTCTGGCCCCTGCCTCCCAAAAAGGGCTCTGGATGGTCTTTGCCGACGCCCCACTGTGTGCAAGGCCTCACACCAAGGCTTCATGCTCCACGCTTTCCCGCACTGTCGCATGTATTCCTCATGAAAGCCCCATAAACTACTCCTTCCTGTCGCCACCTCCCCTCCCATTTCACGGATGAGGAAACTGAAGCTCATGGAGGTTCCACGACTCACGTAAGGTCACTCAGCTGGCCCGCAGCAGGGCCAGGACCCCGTCTAAGCAGAGGCCGACATCCTCACGTCTACCCACTCTGTGATCCCAGGTGAGGCAGTCGTGCCGGAACAGAGGCCGGTTATGGTGTCCACACTGCAGAAGTTCTCTCAGGCCTCCACTGTGCCTGCCAGCTGCTCTCATCATCACCCGCCCGCCTGAAATTTGGCATACCCTTATGCCGTAAACAACACACGGTATTTCTTTCCTCTTCTCTTCTCAACCAGCTCTGTGACATTCACCTCTCCGAGGCGCCTTCGCCCCTCTGAGCCTCGGCGTTCTCCTGCATGAAAGGGGGCTGGTAAATCCCATCTACAAAAGTATCGTGAGCCGTTGTTTTCATCCCAAATGCCTCTCCTCCCTGAGCACACCTGTGAGGCGCCCTCCAACCCCCCCCCCCCCCCGCCCCGAGCCTGGATTCCAGCCACCAGCTCTCCTGTCCTGGCTCCTTCACGCAGGCCCCTGCCACAGGCCAGAACATCTGCCGGAGAACGCCATGGAACTCTGCCCCTGAGCCGGGGTCCTGCCAGCAAAGAGTTTAAACAAACAGAACTGGGCAGAAACGAAATGGTCCGTCGGTCGTAAAAGGTTGTGCCTCATGCTTATGCACTCGGGTTTCATGATAATCCGAGTGATGGTTCTCCTGAGGAGGATTGGAGAGAAAATGGTCGGGGGCTCTGAGGGGAGCAAGGAAAAAAAAAAACAAAAAAACAGCCATGTACCCAAGGCAAGCACTGCCAAGAAAGTGGGCCTGCATGGTCAATAAACGGAAGATGGCGGGGGGTGGGGGGGCGGGGTGGGGGTTGGGGCACTGGAGGAAAAGTGGGGCTCTTTCCAACTGGTCCAGTGTCCAAGTCAGACCTTCACCAGTGAGAGCTCTTTCCACCTAATTTGTGCAGAACTATCAGCAACCCCAAACCACTGTGGTCAGAACCCGGGAGGTGGAGCGGCCAGCTCAAACACCCTCTGGCTGTGCAGGTAAACCGTGAAGCACGTAAAGGAAACACCAGAACACACATGATGAGCCTTGACCACGGACACACAGTGTTGGGAAGGCAAGAGGGAGCGATAGGGACTGCGGCAGTGGAGACAGCCGGGCCCGGGGCCGTCAGCTCCCGCCAAGCCCTGCCACTCGGGAACGCAGACCCAGGATCGCCAATCTTCTGCTTTTTTTCAAGACAAGCAGGAAAGAACGGATTTTGTTTTTTAATGTGCAGGTTCCCAATTTTTAAACATTGGCAACTAATTCAAATGTGGTTTTTTTTTTTCTTTTTTTTAAAAGCGCTACATGGGCCAAACAAAATATATCTGTAAGCCAAATTTGACTCAATTTCTGCAGTTTTGTGTCACGGTCAAGGCGATGGGATCTGCCCGGATTCAAGTCCCAGTTCTCCCATCGACTGGCAGGGTGACCTTGGGCAAGTCTCCTAGCCTGTCCAAGTCTCAGTTACTTTGTCTGTAAAATGGGAATCACAGTAGCATCGACATATGGCATTTGAGGAAGTTTTATGAAATTTATGTCATGGAAATTCCTTGGCACAGTGCCCAGTATATGGTAAGCCCTGAAGAAATGTTAGCTATTGTTATTAATTCACCCGGGGCGGGGGGGGGGGGGGGTAGATAGAATAGCAGGTCATGGACAAAGAATGAGGCCAGGAAAAGAGACCAAGCAGGCAAAACAGGGCAAAGCCTGGAAACGCCAACCAGGCTTTCTCTCTCTAGAATGGCCCTTGCAGAATGACTGTCACAAACTGGCACCAAACTGCCAAGAGAATTTTGGACAGGTCGGACAGTGACCGGAAGGCTGGTGGCCCTCCACTGTCCCCCCACTTCTTTCCAGACTATCACCAAACAGACCTCATGAAACCTTCTGGACTGCTGCAGAGCAAAAGACAGATAGGGAGGGAGCCCTACAAGAGGCCAAATGGTGCTTCAGGTCTGTGGCTCAGCTGCGGGGGGCAGGGTGACTTTGGCTATGTCATTTCATCTCCCTCTGAGACTCCATTTACCTGTCCGTACAATGGGATAACTACAGTTATCTCCCAAGATACTGATTGGGATTAGGAGTAAGGCAGGGTAGGATCCAGTATGGCACTCATGTTCCACAATTGCGGGCTGCCACTGCTGGTTATTGTTGTTATAGTTTTTATCATTAACGGGGCAATAGAGATGCCTGTCTGACCAGCATCCATCCACCTCTCTTCAGGTAACCATCCCAGTTCTCTGAAGAAACATCCCTTCTCCATTCCCAACTGAATGGTTCAATTGGTGTTGACTCCTCCCCTCCCACCAGGGAGAGGTGTGTGAATCAGGTGTAGCTAATGAGAGTAGCATAGTTTCCTGGGCCAACACAGGGCATTCATTCAAACTGTGATGGAAAAGAAGGTCTCCGTTTTCCATCAGATGCATTGTGGTGAGGAGTAAGCTGGAGCCACAGCAGCCATCTCACTACCACATGGGAAGAGCCTGTCTAAGAATGGAACCAATATCGAGGGAATCGTGGCAAAGGGTTGGAAATATTCTTGATAACACTACTTAAGCGCCTGGATCCAGCTGTACCTGAAGTTCACACTACACTGAACTATTCCATCTCAGGAGCCAAAAAATTCCTTTTTCTGCTTAGACCATTTTGGATTGAATTTTCTGTATCTTGCAACAAGAACCTCAACAGATACATGAGCCTTAAGGATGAGTTAAGAAAATGACCCACACCTGAATGGCTCAGCCAGCTGAGCGTCCAACTTTGGCTCAGGTCATGATCTCATGGTCCGTGAATTCAAGCCCCACGTGCTGAGCTGTCAGCACAGAGACCGGAGCCTGCTTCAGATTCTGTGTCTCCCTCTCTCTCTGCCCCTCCCCTTCTCACACTCTGTCTCTCCCCAAAATAAATAAACATTTAAAAAAAGAAGAAAAAAAAAAAAAAAAAAAAGGAAATGCCCCAAAAGGAGAGTTTCATTAGTCGGCAGTTCTTATAGGCTGTCAGACCATGCTCTGAGCATGACCGCACTATTTGCCTTTTTCTGGGAGTACGGTAATATATCCTGAAAGCCTTTCACAGACTTTGGTCAAGCTTTCCTTAAAACAATGGTTGTGAATCAGGGGCAAATCTTCCCCTACCCACCCCACCCCCCCAGAGGACACGTAGCAACGTCTGGAGACATTTTTGGTTGTCACAGTGGGGCAAGGGGTAGGCACTCTGTGCTACTGGCCTCTTGGGGGTAGAGGCCAAGGATGCTGCCCAACATCCTACAGTGCACAAGCCAGCACCCCTCCTGGGATCAGGAATGATCCCATCCAAACAGCAACAGGGCTGAGGGTGAGAAACAGGGGAGAAGTAATACACCGACCCCTTCTCTAGCCACCTCAGCTTCCCTGGAGTCTTAAAGTGCTACATGTTTGAAGACAGAAACCAGGCTATTAGGGGACTTTATATACTTCATCGTGTTCTCTTGGGGTAGACAATGCTGTGACTCCAACCCAATTCAAAGAGGCTGCCCCAAATGTACACACCGTTTACGCATAATCCCCCCGTGGGTCTGTAGCAACCTTCCCCGTCACTGTAACAACCACAGCCCATAACTAGTGGGCCAACAGGAAGAGCAGGCAACTTCTCTGAAGACAGACAGTCTCATTCGGCGACACACGCGTGTCTTCCCACATCTGGCGATAATGCATCGAACAAATGAGCAAATGACCTAAGTCCCACATATCCAATAGAAAGGAAAGATAGTATTCCCTTACTGTCTAGAGTAGCAGTGCTCAGTGTGTTTCCCCTTAGAGTACTACTCCTGTGAGATAGTCACAGGGGGAAAAAAATGATTCCAAGATCAAATAAATGTGGGAAACAAAAAAGCCTCCACTACCTTCATGGGCAGCAACAGCATGCGTTAGCCCATTAAAGGCTCTGATAAGACCTGCATTTTAAAACAATGTGCTTGAATTTCTTTTGGTCCGCATTTTTCAAACTCCACCACGCAATCTTTTTTCACTTATAATACTTATTTAGTATCCATGGAACTATCATCCCAGAGGACACGCATTGGGAAACATTTCAAAGGGACTACAGAGAAAGTGAAATATAGTATATTAATGAGATGTAAAAGCCAATCCAACAAAATCAAGTAATGGTGGCAATAGACCAAAGCCCTTTGGCCAGAGAACTCTGCCTTAAATGTGTCAGTACGGCTCATCCTTATTTTATTTGAGCATCCCTGCTTTTTTTTTTTTTTTTTTTTTTTTTTTTTAATTAAGTAGGCCTCACACCCAGCACAGAGCCCTATGCAGGGGTGAACTCTCAATCCTGAAATCAAGACCTGAGCCAAGACCAAGAGTCAGACTCCTAACCAAATGAGCCACCCAGGTGCCCCATCTCTACATTTTTGTAGCTGCTCCAAGGGCCTCCCAAGGGCTGCCCAAGTGTCAGGCCTTGTGCCAGATCTTGGAATTGTGAAAACAAAAAGTCACACTTTGGTAGGTTCTGCAGTACAGGATGTGGAGAGCCTTCTGATGCAGTAAAGAACAGGGGCATTTGCCCCTTGAACCTTAAGACCTCCAAGTCATTTCAGGAATATGCAGTTCGTACGTTTTCAGTCAGTTATATTGACCCTGTCAGCATTTACCAAAGAGTTGGGCAGGAGTCAGAAGGGGACGGGTGGTATCAGCCACCCGTAAGTGCCCTCCTAAGGGAAACAGTCCACCCAAGCCCGCTGTGCTTCAGCTGTGCTTCAACAAAGGATGGTCACGGGTTGGACAAAAGATGCGCACCTGATTCAAGGGCAGCCCCTTCATTGGCTGGTTGGTGACCTATGAGGAGGCCAGAACAAAAAAGCTCCTCCCAGTCCGTTCAAGTAATTGACGTGAGGAGGCTCTGTCGCTCTGGGACTCGACCAGGCAAACGGCGAGGGAGGCTGCAAGTTGGTGGCAGAAGAAAAATGCACAAGAAACAGGAGCTGACACTGGTTCCACGGCGTGAAGATTGGTGACCCGCCACGAAGAGATCTGACAGCAAAAAGCCCGCTCAATTCCTGACCTCTGAGCACTCACACGCAGAGACGGGAGTCAGACTCCAGGCTGTTGATCAGCGGGTCAGCACAGGGAGCCAGTGTTTCTGCCATTCCACAAAGAACCAGCGCCGCTGGCCTTGGCCCGCCCTAGGCCAAGGAAAGGCGTGGTTGCAGAGACCACAGTCAGGAGAACGGCGACGTGGGTAATGACAGTCGAAGCGTGCAAATGCCGGTGGGAAGGACCTGGGCTTCCGCAGGAAGCCTCTCGGCCTTTGGACGCACCTCTGGATTCTAGGACCTCACAGTTTCCTTTCTCCCCAAGGGAGACTGCAATCATGACACAGTATGGCTAAAGTCACACCCAGAGGCTTGACGCGGCTGACCCGGAAATCACACGGCCTGCAAAAACACAGGATAAACCTTCGTTCCTGGAATAACAATGCCGCAGTGCTCTTGTCAAGGGCTCGGTGGCTTTGAGGGATGGGAAGGGGGAGAGGAGGTGGTTGAGGTTACGTACTTGTCCTGAAAGTAATATGCTGCTAACCAAGACTCAGGGAAAAGGGACCAAGGTCAACTTCACTTGCCGGGATTTTACACCCCAGCCACAGGGTTATGGAGGCGGGAGCAGCAGCCGAACTACATCCATGCCGCCTGACTTTCACCCCAGGCTTTAGGACCTACATGTCAGTGACCGATGTCTCAAAGCGAGTGCGAGAGTCAGTTTGGTGCAACCGCCAGCAGGAGATGCAGGCAGCTGAGACCTCTACAGCAACCCAGGGAATCGTTGCATGTCAGACCACCGAGCAAGACTTGGGTTTGGTCCATCACATTCACGGGGCCCCCACTCTGTGCTTCACACTGTCCTCCACGCACTTACATATATGGTCACAAATGTTCTCCGCATAACAAACAAGTCTCTTGACATGTATTAAACTTAGAAAATAAGGCTGCACATTAAGCCAGAATGGAGTGAACCTTGCAGGCAATTTGAAATTCAGAACTTCCCCCTTTCTCTTCTCCTTTTCCCCTCATAACTCTCCATCCCTCCTGATAGTCCTTTTAAGAGCAGAATCATTTGAGTGACCAAGTGTCTGTGTTTAGACTTGTCTTCCCTGACCAGCCTGGTGGTTCTCAACCTCTAAACGGGTGTGAGAATTGCTGTCCTGGGTCATATGACACACACCTTATGTGTGGTACTGCATTCACATCACGAGAGTTTTCAAGAGTCTCTGACTGTGGTTTTTCACCGAAGGGCTCACTTTGAATCTGAGTGCCACAAAAGGGGAGACCCTAGGGTACCCTGACAGCTCTGAAATCACACTGTGGGTCTGTTCATTCAACACACATGTACCAGTGCCTGTGATCAGGGCTGGGGACACAGGGTTAGAGAGTGGCAGGAAGGAAATCAAAAGCCCTCTGTGAACCCAGGCTGGGCTGGCTTTGTCCCAAGCAGCTCCTGGGGGGAGGAATGATCACAAAGAAGTACCCAGTCCTTGGTCACCCAATCAATGAACAGCAGGGTGAGATCTGAACCCAAACCCTGTGCCCCCAAAGGCGGACTCTTCACCCTCTCCACCTGCAGGCCCTCAGATGTGCACACTACTAGCTACAACACGAAGGGGAAAGTGGAAGGCAGGAGAGGGGTTCGGGCATGGAGGGTTTAGTCCCTGTTCCGCGGATGGGGCAGGAGGCAGCATTTGAGCTGAGCCTGGAAGAACATGCAAACTTCGTCACTCGCCATGGGGAAAATGTGTGCCTGGTGTCAGGAGCAGCAGACCCGGGGTTTTACCTCCCTGGCCTCTGCCCTCCTTTGTTTTTGGACCTCAGCACCCTGCTCTTCCCTTGGGATCTGCCTCCCTTCCCTTCTCAGTCTGTATGGTTTGTGTGGGCTAGACCCCCAGGCCCTGGTTCCAGGCCTGTGACCCAGGCCTGGCCAGCCAGAGCATCACATTTTACTGACCACAGCCATGGCTTTCAGAGTGGGCACGTGAGCCAATCTGAGCCGAGGGGTCTTGAGTCCAGGGTTCTTTGGGCCTGCCAGGAAGAGAGACATTGTTTCACCCAGAGATACCCAGAGGATAGGATGTGCCCCCAGGGTTGTTAGCGGTCACCTGGCCACCGGGTGCACAGAGAGCCTGTCTTCAAATGAGACCATGAGACAGGAGAGCTGGGCAGGGAGGGAGAGTGAGACCCAAGGGCTGATGACATAGCTGGAGGCTCCCAGATCCATGCCTAAAGCTTAGCCCTTTCCTGGGTTCCTGTGTAATATGAGCCGATCAATGCCTTTCTTTGCCCAGGCAATTGTGAATTGGGCTTCTATCCCTGGAGCAGCAGAGTGAGCTGAGTAGAGGGCTAGAAATAAGAGTCTGAGAAGAGATAGCCACTGAGACTGTGTTGGTCCTTGACATTATTCAGCTGGGGATGCAGAAATCAAAATTACTTTTCAACCTGTACTGAACCCAATTTACAGATCAGTTAATCAGAACTCAAGATACCAGAACCTCGAGTGCTTTGGCAAATCTACTGTGGTTTAAATTCTCACTTTGACAAGGGACCTGGGCCTCAGGGAGCTCACAGATATGGCCCAGAGTGACACAGAAACCTAGTAGCCCCACAGAGAGTGGGGAGCTGAAGGCACAGTCATGAGATAGGTCAGATGGAGGTGGGGGAGACGAGGAGGACCCAGATATTGGGCTGGGAGAAGGAAACAGTAGGGAAGGCACCCTGCAAGAGGCCTTGGACTGAGCCGGCCTTGTAGGGAGCCCTCTTCAGAATCACACAGAGCTGGATTCAGATCCTTGCTCTGCCGTTTTGAAAACCACTTTCTGTTCTGTCCTCAATGCCACTGTTTATACAATGGGGTCCAGTCCTTTATTTAACTATGTGGTTACCATGCCCAAAATGGACTCTAAAGAAGAAAAATAAGGTCCCAGACTTCAGGAAGTTTACACTTCTGATAAGGGATATCAGAAACTATACAATTTGTTTATCATGTGCCTTCCCATGTCATACTATAGGCTTCCCAGGAGCAGGGATATTTGTTTTGTCACTGCCTACCTCAGTACCTGGCACATAGTAAGCCTTCAATAAACATGTCTTGAATAAATACAAGTAAACAAAGTAATAAACGGGTGAGTACTGTGGAATAAATAGAACACAGGATGCAACGGAGAGTGACATGTAAGAGAAGGTTCCTAGGAGAAGAGGGTATTTGAGCTGAGACCTGAATGATGAGGAAGCAGCCATAATGAATAACTGAGGAAACGCATGCTAAGCAGAGGGAACAGCACATGCAAAGGCCCTGAGGCAGAAATAAGGAATGGGAAGCCAGCCCCACAGCTGGAGTGGGAGTGACAGAGGGAACTGTGATTGGGGAGGCAGGCAGGGGCTAGACTGCTACGTCATGACAGTGAGTTTGAACTTGATTCTAACTAAGCACAATGGCCAGCCACTGGAGTGTGTTGGGCAGGGCAGTGACCTCTGACTTAGAGGTACAAGAGATCACTCTGCCTACAGTGTGGTAGATGGATCTCAGCAGGAAAGACAATAATGTATGTCACACACAGCATCTGGCACACAGTAAGTGTTCAATGAACAAGCAGTGGCCACATCCACAAAAGCTTGCCAATGTCCATTCCAGTCCAAGAAATGTGCTCTTTATCCTCTTGGGTTCAGGCTCTCTCTAGCTACCCTCTGTGCACTGTGATGGTCAAAGTAAAGCCAACAGACAAGCTTTGGGGGAAAATCCTCTCCTCTTGTTGGTTACAGTAACAGCCCGGGAGCCATGGCGGGGAGGGGCAGGATGGGGGCGGTGGAGTGGGAGCCTTCTGTTAAATGTTGAGTTGCTCCCAACATACTTTTCAAACATTCGTTTGCTTTTGCCCAGTCTCCTCCGTAAGAGACATGCTTTCGGATGTGTTTTGAAAAATATTCCATATGCTAATGGAATGTCACCATCTGCCAAAGAAGGCAGAGCTGTTTTTAAAGGAAAAACTATTACAGAAATGAGGTATTCACAGAGGGGCACTAAAGAGCCCAAACGTCGCTGACCTGAGGCTGACCTGGGCCGCCTCGTGTTACCAACATGAAAAGGGAGTGAGAAAATCTGAGGCCAATTAACTTCTCTCCCCCACCACCACCTCTCCCTCTCTCATTTTCCCCCTCCCCTTCTTGGAGACATGATGAAATTTCCTGAAACAAAAACTCGCAGCCCGTTCTATAAAATGCTTTCGCCTTTGGTGGAAAAAGCCCCGATGGTCCCTTTTATCTTCTCATTCCTGAGGCGCAGACCTGGCCCCCGTCTGTTTGTGCAGATGGGCTGCAGGGAACACTCCCAAGGACAAGAGAGGCTAGGGCCGGGCCGGGCTGTTTGCTGTTGCGACCGGAGCCTGGCCATCGGGAGAATGGGGCGCTGTGCTGAAGGAAGGGAAAGCAGGATTAGGTGTCCTGCGGCATGATGAGTGGACAGGCATTGTTCCCCGGGAGGCCCGGCCAGGCCGGAGGCAACTCTTCAGAGAGGAAGGCTTTCCAAGCTCTGGGAGCATCCACCCTACCTTTACAGCTGCTCCTTCTCCTCCTCTGTCGCTGGCTTGTCTTCCTGTGCCCTTGTCCTAAATGCAACATCCTTCCCGACTCAGCGTCTAGGCTCTTCTTCAAAAGCCGCCCCCTGCCTCTCTCTCTCTCTCTCTCTCTCTTGAGGCAGCCCGAGTCAGCTTCACGTGACTATCTCAGGCACCTGTAATGTCCAAATCCGAAAGCGTCACCCCTCCACCCAAACCTCCCTCCCTTATCTGGGAGACCAAGTGCCCCTCCTGCCAGTTTGGTCCAGGAACATACCCACCTTACAGCCTTTGCATGTGTTTCCCTGGCCTGGGACGTCCCCCACCGGCTCCTGCTTATATCCTTGAGGTCTTGGTTCAGATGTCCCACAGCCCGCTGCACACTCGCAGACGGTCGTAATCGCTTCACAGCACTTACTGCAATCAGGATGTAGCCCGTGAATTCACGGGCGCGTGCGTATACCGTAGCAACCACGGTATATTGTCTATTTCCTCAGGACTGGAAGCTTCCTGAGAGCAGGGGCGGGGCTCCTGTCCCTACAGCTCCACCTAGCGGCGCATGGGAGACAGGCCAACCGTGGGTGCCCTCGCTAAGGCCTCCTACTCCCTCAACCTCGGATCGCACAGCTCCTGCCTCCTCAACACCCCGCAAAACCGCCCTCTCTCACCTCCTCAGTGTTCTGCCTTATTCCAGACCTCAACATGCCTCTCCTGAATCTTGGCACCAGCCTTCTGACTGCTCATCCCCGGCTTTAAACCCATCAGCAGCTGCCCAGTGCTGCCAAGATAGATGCTCAGCCTGGCCCACCAGCCGGGCCACGGTCGGGTCCCCGGCACCTATGTTGCTGTGTTCTTTACACTCTACCAAACTTTGTGCATTGATGAAAGCACTGCACACATTTATTAATGACCAAAGAATGTATGGCAGGGGAGGAAAACAGATGTGCAGAGCGTCTGTTAATGTAAGAGGAAGGCTCCTCCGGGGAGACGCTGCTGATCACAGTGCCCGTGGAGCACCGGCGGGGGGGTGGCGGTGGGTGGGCAGAGGGTGGCGTGGTAAGAGGCCAGCTGTGGCAGCCGAGATAGACTGGAATCAAGGCTAAGCCCAGCCGCCTAGCAAGACAGACCTGGGCCTCAGTTTCCTCAGCTGTCAAGTGGTACGAACACATAGCACACAGGGCTTTTGTGAGGATCACACGGTGTGGAAAGCCCTTCCCAGCAGGCCTGGCACTCACTGTTTGGTGGTTATGTTTATTCTTGTTGTTGCTATAGCTGGCGTTGAACCACCCTCTTCCTGCATTGCCCACCCTCCTCCCCGCCCCACCGCCCACATGCGCTCTCGCGCGCGCGCACACACACACACACACACACACGCTGAGGACGTGAAAGTCTCGCCTGTCCACTCTGGAGACACTACAATCTGCTGAGCATACTGGCATGTTGAGGTCTCACTCTCTTCCCAGAAACACCCCAGGAGGATATAAGTTGACTGCTTTTAAAGCTGAATTATTCTAAACTTAAAAACCAACAAAAGTAACTTGGCATAAATACTATCCATCTGGTCCACCTCCCTCAGTTGCACCGACTGAACAGCCCGGGCCCTGGTTACTGACTCAAATGCTCCCTGGGGACGGTCAGCATAATTCCAAGTGCCAGCTCCTGTGTTTCCCCTCAAGAGGCCCAGACAGGCCTCGCTCAGGCTGCCTGAGCACGTTTGATTTTGTCTCATCCCCCACCATCCTGAACCCTAACCCTCATAATACCTTTCTCTGCTCTGGACATTCTGTACCAGCTGCTTAAAAGCCACAGTTGGAGCTGCCGAAAGGAGCAGGCACTGATAAAGGTATCTTATGTACGGGTACAGAGCTTCGAGTCGACTTGAATTGAGATTTCAGATGAGGTACTTTAGGTTATGTCATTTAATTCTTGAAGAGACTTTAAAACACTGTCTCCACTTCCTAGAGGAAGCTCAGGTTCAGGGCAGAGAATGTCCTTGCTTATGGGGCTGCCGCCAGATAGGTGGCAGAGCTCCAGTCTCAAGCTGGGTCTCATGACGCCAAGACTCATGCTCTTTCCTCCATCCCATAGACCAGAGCACCCCCCCCCCCCCCGGGGTATCTCTGGGCGTGATACTAAGCTCCAAAGGCTGCAGTGCTCTGAGAGCATTCCTTCTCAACCCCTAGAGCTGCAGGGCATTTGAGAGTAAGACACAGCCCGCGAGAAAGGTCCGTTGGATCCGAAGAAGGTAGTAGAGGGTGGAGGGAGCTTACGCTGTAGTCACTGAGATCTCGCCAGCTTTAAGCTGTTCCTTGGGCATGACCCCACTACAGATGAAGTCTATGGCTGTCACTCGTAGGTTCTCCCAGGCCAGTCCAACAACATACGAAAAATACAATGAAGCAATTCCTAGAGACAGGATGAGTAAAAAGCCAGAAAGTTGAAAGCAATCAACAATACAACTCCACTTAGAGGAGTCTGCTTTCCAGTTTACCCTACATGCACACAAAAAAAGTTACTTATGGCCTGCACTATAATTCTTTCACGTGGCTACACATAACCAAGAAAAATTCTTACAAACTGGATTAGGATTTCAGCGCATTTGATGTATGGGGTCCATCACCCCATCTTTGGGCAGGTAAACACCTTAAGACAGCCATGTACACAGTCACCCCACATATAAGTTTGAAGGTCTGTGAGGTCTCAGACCCAGCATCAAGAAAACCAACAGGAGCTTGGAGGTCCTAGAGCTCCCAGAATTGTCTCCAGCCGGAAGACCAAGTCGATCCTGGGCCTAAAGCCTGCCTTGCTGTAACGTGAACTCAGTCCCAGCACAAAAGCGGGCAGCTGGTCTCAACACTCACAACGTGATTGAAGACGGTGGTCGCCAGCTCTTGGCTCCTTCCTTCCCCTTCCTCCTCCTTTTTTTTCAAACTCCTCCCTTGTTTGGTCATTTTTCCTAAAGGAACATGTATGGAGTCCTTCTATGGGCTGGTCACTTTGTCACAGGGCATATCATTTAATTTGTCCCTTTTCTCTGAAATCTCTATTCTTCAAGTGTTCGGTGGCCAAACTTAGGCACAATATTTCGAGAGGTCGCTACTAGAAATGTTTCAAATCATGTTGGTTCAGGGATCACAATGCCGTCAGTGCTCCAGTGACTGACTTTAAAAGTTCCCAACTTATAAAAATTGGGTCTTTACATAATATGGATGTTCAGTTTTTCTTGGAAATCTAGACCTGGCATTACAGGGTCTGCATTCCTGCAAGCCAATAGATCGTCTAGAGCTGGGGCATGTGCCCTCCAGGACTTGAGCTAGTGACACCTTCTTTCAGACATGGGGAAGCTAAGACCCCAAAGGGGGTATTGCCACACAGCTAATTAGTAACAGGGTTATTGGCCAGATGGCCCAACTTCCTTTTCTCCTTATTAACTAGAAAACCAATAGGCTGAACGGCAAAGAACCACTCATCTCTGATTGTATATCCAAGGAGCTCTACAAAACCTCTCTTAGAATCTCCATAATCAATATGGGATGCATTTGTAGCTGTCAATTTCTTGCAGTAACACCTCACCTACTGAGGAAAAAAGAAACTATTATTTATTGAACACTTATGTGACTGTAGGAGACGACTGGAGAGGTTAAGATCGTCTGACACCTGAGGTCCTTCCCACTCTGCAGCAATGTTCGGGCTCAAGGTCTGCTGTTCATAATGATGAGCACAAATTACCAATAGTTTTTCACATTTAGCACAGGCACAGATAGAAAGACCTGTGAAAAGTGAGTCACTACAGGGAAGGGCAAGCAATCACCTCAACTCCTCCCTCAAGGAACTTGCTGAATAAATTATGGTAACCAAATATTACACGGTCATGCTCAAGGAGGTAAAATTACATGCACTCGCATGGAATGATCTCCTAGAGAACATTAGATGAAAGGGCGCCTGGGTGGCTCGGTTGGCTAAGCATCTCTTGATCTCGGCTCAGGCCATGATCACCGGGGTTCGTGGATCGAGCCCCGCACTGGGCCCTGCGCTGACAGCGTGGCGCCTGCTTGTGGTTCTTCTCTCTGCCCCTCCCCCCTCACACACAAACAGTCTCAAAATAAAGCTAAAAAAAAAAAAAAGCGTAAGATCAAAGTGCGGCACAGCACGCTACCATTGATGTTAAAAGGGGTGTGGTGATGTGTATATGTGTGTGCATATATATGATATACTCATATATGTATACATACACACACAGAGTATTATTAGCTGTTGAAGGATATACAAAAAACTGGATAATACTAGGGGACTGAGGGTCCAGGGTGAAAGGGAGGATCACCTTTTACTCTATGATTTGTACATAGGTCTGCTTAATCATATGCATGTTACATATTTTTAAAACATTTACAAGAAAAATGGATGGAGGCAATACTGTCAAGAAACACTCTCATCCCCAAAGTCCACATTACCAATCTGGCAGGTTGATGGGGGGGGGGGGGGGGGGAGGGGGGGGATCTAGTTACGCGGAAACTTCCGCTACCACACAGGACTTCTGAGCAGAATCCTACACACGCAAACAGTACCCTTCCTGATTTAGTAACCAGCCAGTGGTGTGTGCATCTGTGAACGTGGACAACAGTCCCACGTCCTGCATTTACCGGGGTCAGACAGCAAGCGTGCTTTCCACACCTCCACCTGCTTCTTCGAGAACCAGAGGATCCACTTACCCTCGGAGCCACTTGGGACACTGAAGGGGCCATTTTCGGATTTTTACAGTAACTTGTGAAGCAGTGAAGAAAGAACTTAGGGGGAAGCCAGCCCCCAGCTCCTCAGGTGAAAGTGAAACAGAAGAGCAAGACGCCCCAGCACGGACTGGTATTATCCCACACAAACCTCTCCCAAGTCAAAAAGCAGTTTGATTTCAACCTCATTTTACAGAGCAGATGAGTTGTTGTTGTTGTTTTTTAATCTACAAACTTTAATGGTACATCACTGAATTACTGAGAGAACATAACAGTTGGTTGTGTTTTTTTTTTGAAAAATTTCTTAACAGAGCATCAGAGTATTGCAACACTTTATTAAGAGTATTGGCTTTGAATTAGTAGCTGAAGTAACAATTGCATGAAGCCAGATTAGGTGTACTGCATAATACTCATACTTGATTTATTGACATTACTTAGCAATTTATTGGACAAAAGTCAAACTTTTTGTTTTTTATTAAGCACATTCCACAGTACAAAGCTGTCATGAATAATATCTGTACAATTTAACAGTTTCAATAGCTGTTCAGACACAAATTTATTTCAAACAGATAATTGGCAAACATAATTAATTACAAGTTAGAATTAGACTATCCCAGTGCTTTAAAACATTAATATAGCAGTAATTTACAGTTGCTCAATTATGGTTAGCAAAATAAAGTCCAGAGTACGGCTGGGAATTACTACTATAATCCCAGAAAGTCAGAATTCCTTGGGTGCCAGAGTCCCCTGCTATAATTTAATAGGCACAATTCAAAGGTTGTGTGCATATCCAAAGGCCATGATCTCCCAAGGAACAAGAACTTCTATATTAAACATGCAAAAACAACAACAGAAAGTCCATTCGTTCAGAAGAATTGCCTCCTCCCCCGCCCCTCCCACACCCCCGGGCTCTCCTAACCAGTCTGATATAAAGCTGTAAGGTGGAGAGTGGTAAAGGTGAACTCACTTCCACAGCCACTGTCAAGCTTACAACATCTACCTCACGAAATAGAGATTTCCTTTTATTTATTTATTTTTTTTACACTTGGAGACTCAACTTCTCAAAAATAGAAATTAATTTGGTAACATGTGGAAGGGAAGGATGCATTTTTAGAAAAGGAGAAAAGAAAAATTAAAAAAGCCAAGCCAAACCAATAAACAAATCACATACACACACTTTGATCCCCACACCGTTCTCAATGCAAAGGACAGAACAGAGCCCAGGGCCCTTCCCTTTAGTTATAGAGTGTGCTTCCACGGGAAGAGGTTTAGTTAACAGGAGGTTCTTATTGGTCCTTTAAAATGTTACTGACGTTGCTTAATCTTTGGAAACAATGGCAAGGGGCAAACAGGAACCTAATATTGAACAAGGGAAAAGGAGTGCCAACCGAATGCCAAAGTCCTTTCGGTGCACGGTCGGCGTGAGAGTGCCATTCACACATTCAGGCTGCGGGGCACTCGGGAGCTTTGAGAACCTGCCAGGGCCACAGCGACATGTGACACCAGAGATGACGACAACGGGATTCAGGAGCTTGAGGCTTTGCACCACACAGGAGTACCCTTCCACCCAAGATGGGCCCCCGAAGCAACCTGCCATGGGATACGGGCTCCAACATATGAGCAGGCCCGGTTAACATCCTGGTAAAGCCAGGATGCCTGAATTCCAGAGCCAGGAAACCCAGTCAACAGGGCCTTCTTGTTCCTCCCTTTCCAGGGCTACTAATGCACGGAAGAATGATCTTTGACAGTGAAGTCAAATGAACGCTAGTACTCAGAGAAGTACTTGGGAGGAAAAGAACAACAAAAAATAATGTTAAGGTACCTCTCTGTTGTATATGCTGCACAATGAATGAAACATTTTGTGTTAACCTTTAGAAACTACATTTTAAAAACAAGATTCCCGTTAAAACCACACACACCACACACATACACACAAAATGACAATGACAAAATAAAAATACCGTATGAATACTGCAGGAAGGGTTCTAGGTAATCCACATCAACCCTGGTATCAGGTTCTTGAGCCCAGCCCATGGCTAAGTGCGAACACACTCTGTATTAGTGTCTCAGGCACAGGGGCCCTGACTCTAGCAACCTTGAGGTTAAACTGTTATGTACATTATATCTACATGCGGATACAGTATTTTAAATTAGGAGGCAAGCACACGTGTAAAAGTGTTACTCTACCAAATATCAGATGGTTGGGGGACAGAGAACAGTTAATAAAAGAAAAGAGCTATATTACCTGTTGGGAGATAATATAACCTGGCTTATAGTTCTTTAAATTAAAAGAAATTGGTACAGAAAGGAAGTGTGACCCAAAAAATATTACTAAAACAAACCAGAGAAATGTTTCCATTGTCCAACATGTTCCTAATACAGGTCAGAATTCATAATGACTTGGACGGTCAAAAGGAGAATGCTAACTTCTGAAAAGGAAAGCCCTGGACATTCTGGGTAGGTGTTTGGCACCCAAAATTTCACCAAAGAAGAATGCGGTTTCTTAGTATCAGACCAAAGTGCAAAGCAATATAAATTAGAGGCCAAGTCTTCTCTTGATGGTCGATTTACTTCTGTAAAACAGACAGACTGTACGTTCCTTTTATATGAACAATTTACATTTGAAGCATTAGATTTTGTTTTTTTTCACTGATGGGGGGAGGAAATGGGCTTCTGTTCTACTGGAAGTCGGTGAAGCTAAGGTATCCTTCTCAAAGTAGAGGCCGGAATCGGAGGTGAGAAATGTTGGTACTTGGAAGAGTTAGGCTGCTTTGCATCTACCCAGCGTCTAGAACCAATTCCAGCTTCATAACTCAGCTGCGAAGAACTCCCTTAGGCATTTGGTAGCCATGTAGCCAGTAGTTCAAGACTAGGAAACCCTGGGAAAACAAAACAACAAAACAAAACACAAAGGGAGTATGGATGGATATTCTGGTTAGACATGGAGATATACACCACAGCCCATCCACATCCACACAGACATGCCCTTGTGCACATATAACACATTACTGATTTTCAAATATATAAAACATACAAAAATATAAAAAAATAGACTTTATGTATTATATAAAAATATATAAAAAATAAAAGCTGCAAGATGTTTTGAGTGTACTACATACCAGGCATCATATTTATTTAAAACCACAACATTCTTATGAGGTAGAAACTATTATACCCACTTTACAAATAAAAGAACTAAGGCTCAGACACATTGTTTAGCTCAAAGCATTAGCCATTAAGTGACAGAGAGGGCATTAGAAGAGATGACTGACCCCTGTAACGTACATCTTTCAGTGCTTCCTGCTAAAAATTATGCATGTAACAAAATATGCTTCATGTTAGATTTTATAGTTAGCATAATCTTTTATGACATCCAAAGCCTACGACGGCTGGTCTCATATCTGCCCGAGAGAGCCCTCATCTATCATTGTGAAACAAAAATATGCAAAAACTAGTAAATAAAGTATTCATTCTAAATAGAATGCTAATAATCAGAAACTACTTCTTTTTGAAATAAATCATTTATAAAAGGACAATACAATGTAGAGGGAAAGACTACTGAATGTTAAATATTGTTTTGATGGTGACCTTGAGTCAGGGACACATTTTAATCATATATTCTACACTCATCCATGTATATGAATATGTGTACACACACACGCACGCACACACACGCACGCACGCACCTAAACTTATCATTACTATGTACAATGCAGGCTGACATTTTCTATTCTAAATCTCATCAAAACAAAGTCAAAATCCATTAGAATGATTTCACAATCACTAATGGGTCACAACCCTTTCCAAACATAGCACTAAACCAATAGCCTAGAAGATCTAAAAGTTACCTATATGTCTAAGATTCTCTGACAAAAAGAGAGAGAAAGATTTTTTTAAAAGCTTGTATGTTTTTTTAAAGGAAACTTTCCTAAAAGGTTGTCTATTTTCATAAAGATCAAGAATCCTAATAAGCCTTTTCAATGAGTTCAAGAGAGATTTAATTTCATTCACCACAGCTTTCGCATGAAGGATCTTTAAGAGTATTATTTTTAAAACATTAACATCCACAGATAAGGAGTAGGCACTCTCAAACACTGCTGGCAGGAACGTAAACTGATTTAACTCTTCTGGTGAGTAACATGACTCTAGGAACCAAAGTCTTTAAACATCATACCTTTAAACCTGACACTGCAGACATTTCTAGAATTTTACCCAAAGGTAATAAAGCAAAGATTAAGCTAAAAGAATGATTACAGCAGTGTGTTTTATAACAGCTAAAAGCTGGGGGAAAACTTATGTACATAACAGGGCCCATGCAAACAACTGAATATTATTTTGCCATTAGGGATGGTGATTTAGACAAATACTGACATTACAGACAAGGAACAAATTTACAATAAAGGGGGGAAAAAAGCATTTTAAAAACATATACAGTTCTCAACCATAATTTTAGAAAGCCTGAAAGAATATCTACAAGGGAGTGAATAATGATGAATCATGAGTAGGAGTTTATTTTCTTTTGGCTTATCTACTTATTCTAATTTCCTAATAATGATCTTATATTGTCTTGTAATAAAAAAGAGAACTACTGTATATATTAGCTCTTAGGAGTTAGTAATTTAAAAAAATGACTCAGCAAATAAATCTGTTGCTAACTTTCCTGACAAAGAAATACTCTTACCTTCTATTTTAGGGGTGAATATTTTACTGCAAGGTTAAATCATCATTAGGGTAGTGTTTCTTATTATGCATAAATCTTACAGTATCACATGGTAATAATTTTTTTCATGTTACAATAAATGAAAAGAATTTGGAAAAGAGCAGTAAAATCTATAGAGCTGACTGCCAAGGTTGTCAAAAGTAATTCACTTTGAAGAGACAAACACATTTGAGGTTTCACTGCTTGTGCTGCTTAAAAAGCAGATAAGATTTTTCCATTGATTTATAATTGTGGATCATAACAAGGGCAGTTGTTCTTACATTCCCAAAAAGGGGCGGGAGGAGGGCCTGGAAGAAGTAACACCACAGTTTCCTTTCTACCACAGCCAACGAGAGAAAACACCATTGGTGACCATTATTCCATTTCTCAACCAAAGAAATCTTGTTCCGGGGCACTTTAAAGTAATATGTAAAAGTTGTCCAATTTGTGAAATTTTACTGTGTTCTAACATTCATCTACTAAATATGCCAGAGAGGGAAAACATACTATGGATGTCTTGGATTTTACCACGTACCTCTCTAAACAGAATGTGAAGACAAACACACATATCAAAAATACAGAAGAAAAAAAAAAGCGTTAACCACTTAAGTTGTTCTCTGAAACACCTATTCCCCTGAGACTATCCATTCCAGCTACAGTTGCCCATGTCCTATTTTATGTGCTGCTCTTATGTGGAAAAACAAAAGCATAGGTGGGATGCAGCTAAAGCAATGTGCAGAGGAAAATGTATAGCTTAGAAAAGAAAAAGAATGAAATAAATTGAACAAAAGATGTGCAAAGCTGCTTTTGCAAAGCAAAGGGAAGCAAAGCAAAGCAAAAGTGCAATACTGCTAGGAGGCTGAAGAAGACCTAAATAACAGAGAGTTCTACCATGTTTATGGGTTGTAAGACTCAACATTTGTTAAGGTGGAAATTCTCCCCCAGAATGATCTTACAATTCAATGCAGTGCTAACTATAATCCCAGTTGTCCTTTTCATAGACTTTGACAATTCAAAACTGAATATGAAAACCTAAAGAATCTATAGAATAGTCAAAGCAATTTTTTTTTTAAGTTGGAACATTTATTACACACTATGGTATTGGCGAAAGGACAGCCACATAAATCATGGACTTAGAACAGAGTCCAGAAAAAGACCTACAAATAAATGGTCAATTGACTTTTGGACAAAGACGCTAAAGCAATTCTATGAGAAATGGAAATTCTTTTAATCAGATAGTGCTGGAACAACTAGACAGCTATATAAAAAGACCAGTGACTTTCTTATCTCACACCACACACACAAATTAAATGATCAAAGACGGAAATGTAAAAGCTAAAAATATAAAACTTTTGAAACTATGCCGGTCCAAACAGGAATCACTACCTATGTGTAACTATTTGAATGTAATGTTAAATAAAGTATGATTAAATACAATTAAACATTCAATTAAATTCAATTAAAATTTAATTTAAAATTTAGTTCCTGAGTCACACTGGCCACATTTCAAGAGCTCAATAGCCACAAGTGGCTATTGGCTACCACAGTGGACAGTGCACTTTAGAAAATGTAAACTGATGCAGGCCAGTCCTTGCTAAGGCTGGGATGGGGTCAGGCTTTGACTACAAAGGTGGCACAAGGGAACTTTTGAGGGTGACAGAAATATTCTTATCTTGATTGTGGAGGTACTTTCAGGTATACATTTGTAAAAACTCATCAAACGGTACACTAAACGAGTGTAAGTTTTGCACAAATCCTATCTCCGTAAAACTGGTTTAAAAAACAACAGGGGCAGCAGGGGCAGGGGGAGACACGTACATCTAGGTGACCTGTCTACCTACGGAATGTATCTAGTACCTGACCGTGTCAGTTTAGATGCTTTACTCCAATTTTTCACTGACTTATTATCTTTATGCTTGCTGAAGGTGACTGCAGGAATACCCTAAAACTGTATTTATCTACTTAAGGGTAAATTCTTGCGTGGCCTTGGAGAAAAAACACAAATATGTCATTTTGGCCATGGGTGTCACTTGCCCAACAAACATCAATGAGCGCTTACAATATACCGGGGACTCCAATGAACCCTGGAGCTCCGCAACACAAGGGGGCCCACGGCCTTGTGAGTGGGACAGGCGTGCAAACCATTTCAATATCAAATAATAAATTAAGCATGAAATGAAAGGGCAGAGGGGGAGTGGGGCTGTCTAGAAGCCATAATGACACAAGCAAGGGGAGGGAGATGGTGGAGGTCTGCACTACTGTAGTGTAATTAGAGACATTAAACAGAGTTCAGTCTGGCTGCAGCTAGGGTTTTGGAAGGGAGTAACAGGAGACGGGAGCATGGGGAGGATAGTGAGGACACAAGGTAACAGCCAGACGCTCAATGTCCTGTCAGCTAATGTGAAGTAGTTGAACCATGATCCCGTGAACGGCAGGAAACCAGTAAGGCAGAGGACGGCAGAGGCAGGGCTTAAGATGATCCTAACTGACAGCAGAATGGAGAGCGGGCTGAAGAGGGAAAGGAAAGACCAGGAGGGAAACCAGCTTTCATCTAGGTCCATTTCTCCTTCCCTGTATCTTCCTTAGGATTTTGGGGAAGGGCGGTTGAAGCGCGGAGGAACAATCACTCAACAGATCCTTGCCTTCTTCCTCTGTAATCCCCCATTGTATCTATTTTAAGGCTCCATTCAAAAAATGTAATAATTCTGCCATACAGTTTTTTCAACTTAGGAAGAATCCATCCAGAGAGAAGGTGGCAAGGCAGATAGATGGTCGCTATCATGAGAAATAATATGAACGCACTTGGGACCAGGAACAGTAACTATGTATGTGGCTTACAGGTCATTACTGCTCACCTCCCACAGCCAGGCAGACACTGCCAACCCATCACAGCATTATCCCTTGGGGTCACAAGGTCCCAGAATCCTTCCAAAGGCAGCACTCCAGCCAGGCACTACTGATCAAACTCAGCCAGGATGAAGAAAAAGCTTATTTGCCATTCCTGCAGACCCTTGGTTTATCACTAATCGATGGCACAAGGGCAAGACTGGAGGACGGCAAACTTTCTTAAAGAGCTGTCTAATAAATATTTTAGATGTCACAAGCCATATGGTCTCTGTGGCATCTAGTCAACTCTTCCAATGAAGTATGAAAACAGCCACAGACAATACGTAAACAAGTGAGCATGGCTATTATAATAAAATTTCATTCATGGACACTAGAACTTGAATTTCATATAATTTTCGTGTGTCATGAAATAGTACTCTTCTTCTAATTTTTTTCAATTATTTAAAAGTGTAAAAAACTATTCGTAGCTTGCTGTAGCAGGGGAATAAAATCAGGCAGTGGAACAAATTTGGACTCTGCCTACAGTCTGCTGACTCTTGGGTAAGACAACTTCCTGGACATCTGTGTTTTGGGCCTTAGAGCCTTAAGTAAGAAGTATTAGAAATGATGGTAACTTGGTGATCTAAGGGCCCTTTTTTTTTTTCTCCCCACAATTCTGCATCTAAACTCTCTTTACACTTTTAACATCTAATGAGCAGAAAACATACAACGATAAAGAGCCACTAAGTAGTAAGTAATATTTTAAAATAAGTACGAATTTTATTTATTAATCAGTCTTTACATACATATATACATAGTAATACAAGTAGGTACAAACCAATTTATTCAATCTGTAAAGTTTAACGTGCACAGGATTTACTGGCCCCCTTGCAAAATATTCAGAGCTGGAAACACTGCTCCAGATGAACAGGGTCATCAGGTCCCAGGACACAGCCAAGTAAGGCTTCTCATCCTCTAGACTGGACACCCTTAGTAATCAAAACATGCCATCATCAATGGTTACAATGGCTCTAACTCTTCCTGTAACCAGAGCAAAGGACTTTGCCCCCAGGGTACCTGCTGCATCTAGTGGACGAAGAACGGGTTTTAGGGGCTCACTCAACAAACACCTTTCTTTCATTCCTCTTGTAGGGGACAGTGATGGTGGGTAGATTATACCGGGGACAGAGGGGGAAGTTTGAGTGTTTGGCTGATGTTGATTTTTTTTTTTTTTTTTTTTAAATAAAAGAACTGAAAAACAGGAAAGAGAAAAAGGAGATTCCTGCACCCCAAAACAGAATCTGAAGGACCTTGCCTGTGTTAAATTGACAGGAAATCATTTAGGAAATCAGTTTCTAAAAACAGGAATCACACTGTCTGCCCATGTGAAAACCCACAATATGTAGGACTCTGATTTAGATCTTATTTTAATGTGACCATAAAGATCTAGCCTTACATGAGAACTGCAAAGTTGACACAGCTAAAAAACACTAATCACTTTGGTTCCTATCGATGGGGAACCCAAATCACAAAATTCCCCCAAAGGGAAGATGAATTCAATTAGCAAGATTAAACGTGGGGTGTACTCACCTGAAACGGGTAAAGTGCAGACTGTTATCTGGAGATGTAAGTGTATGTTCTGGAGGGAGAACGGGTCTCATTCTGGGCACTGGGAGGCACGTTTAAGAAATCCCAAATCAAAATAGTGTCATCATGGGAGCTGCTGATGATCTGAAATTCATCAAACTGTAGCCGAAACACACGTCCAGAATGTTCCTGTGAAATGTAACAGCTTGATGAGTAAAATGAGACCTTTTCAATCCCTCATTTCTACCCGTGCTCTGGCGCAGGCTGAAAATGCAGCTACTTATCCAGGCTTACTGAATGTTCCAGAGCTTACTGATCTTTGTCCTTCACCCCAGGGACAAAACTCTGGCTTTTCCTTCTAGGCCTCTTCTTTAAATTAATCTTTGTATCTGAGATCCTGGCTCATTAATGTGTCAAAGAAGAAAAATTATGTGATCACCTCACCAAAGATCTTGGAAAGGTAAACAACAATATTTAATACCCATTCTTGATACACTGCAAAAAGGACCAGAAGGATAGTGTTTTTAACATTACCATGAATATCTATCTCAACCACAGACAAACTCAAAATTAATGGTGGAATGTAAGAAGCATTCTCATTAAAATCACGAAGAAAACAAGAATGGCCCTCACCACAGTTCTGCGTGTTCTAATCGATGCAAGAAGCAAAGAAATAGAATAAAAGGTAAAGCTACGAAAAATACGAAAAATCTATCAATATTTTCAAAAAACTGTCTCCTCATTAATATAACAAAAGCAACCAGACTACTAGAAATAATGAGCCTGCTAAAGATGTTAAAACAAGATTTACATAAAGTATTTTTAAATGCCAAAGCAATAATTCATACAATATAGACTGAGGAGAAATTCCATCTTAATAATACAGAAATGTGCTGTATTATAAAAATTCAACGTAACCAGATACCCGTATTAAGAACTCTCCCAAGGGGCACCTGGGTGGCTCAGTCGGTTAAGCGTCCGACTTCAGCTTAGGTCATGATCTCACAGTTTGTGGGTTTGAGCCCCGCATTGGGCTCTGTGCTGACAGCTCGGAGCCTGCAGCCTGCTTGGAATTCTGTGTCTCCCTCTCTCTCTGCCTCTCCCCCACTCATGCTCTCTCCCCATCTCTCCCATCTCTCAAAAATGAATAAACATCTAAATAAATAAATAAATAAATAAATAAATAAATAAATAGAACTCTTTCAAATCTTTAGGAAGGAAATACTTTGTGCTCTACGAGGAAACCAATCCACCTACAAATGAGGATGTCTGCTTTCATGTTTTAAGTTGTATTAATGTTCCTTAGGGAAGAGCTCACTGTAACGTCAATGTCAATTACTCTCTGATTTGGGCTAACCAAAATGAACAAAACAGTGCATTTCTCTGAAGGCACGCTGTGAGATACACAAGATTTCCTGTGACACAGCTGGGCAGGTCCATCTGCAGGAGGCCACCCTCCAGCACGGGAACCACTCCCACTTCAACAGATTACCTACCACCAACGTGCGCAAACACAACGTGCTTGCTGGGGCTCGAGGGTCAAGAGCAGCTTGCAAGTCCCAAACTTTAATTTTCCTAGAAAAGAAGACTGCGATTAGTGGGAAAGTTAACATTTTATATATTGTCGAGCACTTCCTTGATAGAAAGGAGTGCACGTGAACTGCTAGTATAAAAGCTAGTGGAGGCTAGTATAAAAGCTAGTGGAGCTAGTATAAAAGCTAGTGCCTGGGTGGCTCCACTGGTTGAGCATCTGACCCTTGATCTCGGCTCAGGGTGTGATCCTGCAGTTTGTGGGATCAAGCCCGGCATCGGGCTCTATGCTGCCAGTGTGGCGCCTGCTCGGGATTCTCTCTCCCTCTCTCTCTGCCTCTCTCCACTTGTACTCTCAATCTCTCTCTCAAAATAAATTTTAAAAAATAATAATAAGCTAATGGAGAATATGCTTATGTTTTTACAAATTACTTAAACTAATTACATCTGATTTTGGAAAAAACAAGGACCTACACATTCTCAGGATTGCTGAAACTGTGAAGAAATATTTTTAAGGGAGATAAGAAAACAACTTCATGCTATCTGAACTCAGTTCCTGACTTGATAATCTATGTCACCAAATTCATTAATCAGGGGGCTCTCTAGGGCTGAGTAGGTGCTGCTGACAGAAACTAGGGCTCTCTGGGAAATTCCAAGGATACCTTTCTTCAAACTAAGCAAATGCTGAAAGTTAATAATAGGAGCATAAACAGACCAACTAATCTGTGAGTATATACAAGGTCACCTTGAAAGGTTTACAGTTGCCACTTGCTCATTTAAAAAGTCACGAGGCTTTTTAAAGAGTATTTGTTCAATTAACCAAAAGGGGAAAGGAAATGTATCGCCGAACACACACACACACACACACACACACACACACACACACACACACACACACAGTTGGTTTAATTTAGGGCGAAGGCAAAGAACTGAATTCCCACACAACCTTTACAATAATGGTTAAAGGTGTAAGCACAGGAGTTACAGAGGCTCTGCTAAACTTGGGGCAAGACTGCTCATCCTTCTGGGCCAGAGTGGCCTCACTTGATCAAGCGGTACGGCAACACCTGCCATCCACCGTTACACAGAAAGGACCGGGCACAGAACTGGCAGATACGTAGCTGCTTAATATTCAGCACTCCTTTTCCTCTAGATACCATGGCAGCAGTGCACTTAGAAATCTGAAATACATACCCATCATAGGCCCCACTGACAATCCTCTTGTTATCAAACCGGATGCATCGGACCAATTCTTCATGTCCCTCTAGGACTCTTAAACAGGCACCACATTCGATATCCCATAGCCTTGAATGTGAAACAGATCTCTGTGAAACAACTTCCCACACATGATTCACACTATCTGCCCCGTAACGTGACTTTCACTCTCTCCTGAACTTTGTTTCTATCTCGTTCCCAGTCTACACTGTACACAGAGAGAGATACGCATGTACATTTATGCCATTTGTACATTTTAAAGCACTAATTTGGGTAGAAGCCTTACTTCTCATTGTATTTTCTTTTACTCAACTGGAAACCTTTTTTAATCACACGCATGTATTACTATTTAAATAAGATCAACAAACTTCAATTATATTTAGTTCCTAGGCATTCTTTTGATGTCTGAATTGATTAAACCATGTAGCCAAATGGTCTAGGAAGGGCTTTTCCGGGGGAGATAGGGACTGTAGGCAGGAGAGAAGAAAAGGCATGATGTGTGTGGGCTGGGGGAGGATATAATACAGTCAGGAGGTTAGGCTTCCACCCCAGGCACTTCTAGCCCGGAATCCATGAGACCCACTGAAGTTAGAACCAGTGGACCAGCATAATGGTCTTCCTCTCCTGATGAGGTTTAGGGATACCCCTCCTAGATAACACTCCCGGACACGAGGGTTGTCCAGTTTACACAGTCACAGTGGGATTCTCATTAGGTATATGAAGTGTCTCAGGAACATGAACCCATACACTACGCCCAGCCTTCTTCTCGGTGTATGATTTACAGAACAGTTCTGAAAATAAAAATTTTTTAATTTTTCTGTCATCATTGATTTTTCTACATTGTTTGTAAACATAAATCACAGCAAACTAACGTGTACAAAACAAAGTTAGCAAACTCATTCTGTAACAACCTTTTCTTAGCCCCTCTCCCTCTCCCAATAGCTCTTACCATATACCCAATGAATATTTTACCACAGCCACCCTCAGCAAATCTTTTCATCAGTGTCCGTGACGGTGGCTTCTCTAACCTACTGTGAGCAGAGCCATTCAGCACTGTCACTGACTCCAAAGTGGTTCCCCTCTATAAACTATAAAGGAATATACATTCTTATTGTGTAAAATCTCAGAGATTCCGGTGAGAAAGGTAAGGACTATTTACTGATGAAATATTAAGTAATATAAAGCATGATGGATACAAGAGAACCAAGATTCAGGGTCAACTGACTTTAATAATATCTTAAAACTTAAAATGATAAAGAAAACGTGCAGCTGTTTAAGTTTAAAGAAACTTTAACTTGCAGCTGTTTAAGTTTAAAGAAAACTTTATTGCTGTTTTATTCCCTCCTTCCTTCCTTCTTTTAAAAATCATCTTGAAACCAATCTTTATTTTGCCCAAACATTAAACAATTTGATTAAAAAAAAAAAAAGTTACCAGCATATGTTGGGACAATGGAAAAACGACTTGGGATCAGTGAGTAGATATTTAAGGGAAATTCTTAACAAATAAAGTGTTTATGGATAGTCAGATTTATTAGAAAGCAAGGACACTGAGTGCTGGGAAGAAAAAAGGGAGATAAAATAAATGATGAAACAGGAGTGGATGATTTTGTAGTGTAGCCTCGGGTGAGACACAGATAAATCAAGTACACTCCTCCCACCTGTTAGTGAGGGAGACAGGAGCTCACAGATAAGGGAAAGTAGAGAGTCAGGCTGGAGCGTCCTCTCTTCTGAGGAGTTCTGGTATTAAGGGGTCTTGGGTGGAGTTTATGTCATAAAACGTGTGTACTGGAGGAGTCAGTTTACCCACTTCAGTTCACAGGACCAAATGGACTAATAAAAGTTACCTATAGTTTTCTTACTTGAAGTATCTCCAAAGGCTCCAAGTCTTTTGAGCATCAGGACTGGGGCAGGAGTCAAAACTATAGCAAAAATCAGCCTACTCTGTCAGCACACCAGCTTCTACTCACCTTATGGTATTATCTGATGATCCACTAACAACCAGCCGATCCCTGTACTGGAGACAGGCAATGCCTCGCTTGTGCCCATTCAGAGTACGAACAAATTCACAGGTACTCGTGCTCCAGACCTGCATAACCAATTAATAATACTTTAAGAATAAACGCCGAAAAGTCCCCTCACAATATACCTTTTTAAAAATATCAGAGCTTCTAAGAATGACCAAAATACTTGATTATGAAATCTGGTTCAGAAGCTGGGGGACAGACTGGCCAGCATACAGTTTTCTTAGCTGCAGAGTGATAAAACAGGAATGAAACACAGAGGGAAGCTGTGAAGTCTCCAACCTTGAGATATTCACAAAGAGAACATCTCCTGGATGGTTCCGACATTCACTTGCCTAGAGGGAAGAGTGTGGGCCAGATTTTATGTTTTCATGCCAGCTGACATGTCATATCCAATGTAACTGATGTGAAAAAGTTTCACCTTTCACATCCTCCTCTTTTCCAGCATAGTTTCTTGAACAGCTCCATTTGTTTTGACACATCACTCCTAATATTATGTATGTGGAATAAATAATCCCTCTTTTGTGAAACCATCTGCAAGACTTAGATGCTCACAGACACACTTAATATATTACAAGCCAAATAAGGAGACGCAAAGCAACCAGAGTGCCCTGAATTATTTTACCAGCTGCGTTTGTAGTTGAATGGGATAACTAGATCTCCACATGCAAAAGAATGAAGTCGGACCCCCAACTCACACAATATACAAAAATACAATTCAGAATAAACCAAAGGCCTAAATGTGAGAGCTGAATCTATGAAACCCTCAGAAGAAAACACAGGAGTAAATCTTTGTGATCTTGGATTAGGCAACGGTTTCTCAGACAGGACAATAAATGCACAGGCAACAAAAGGCAAAAATTGATCAATTGCACTTCATCAAAATTAAAGTTGTCTGTGTGGCAAAGAACATCATCAAGACAGTGAAAAGAGAAGCCACAAGATGGAAGAAAATATTTCCAAATCATTCACCTCTTAAGGTACTTGTAACCAGAATATATAAAGATTTTTTGTAACTACACAGTAAAAAAAAAACAAAAACAAACAAAAAACACCCAAATAATCCCATATTTTAAGTACATGAAAGATTTAAACAGATGTTTCTCCAAAGGAGATACAAAAAAGGCCAACAAGCACTGCAAAGATGCTCAATATCAGTGGTCACAAGGGAAATGGAAACCAAAACCAGAGATAACCACTACACAACTACAAGGATGGCTGTAATAAAAAAGACGGGCAATAACAAGTGCTGGCAAGGATATGGAGAAATCCTCCAGGCTGATATTATGCAACGGCTGCTCTGTAAAAAAGGCCCAAACCCTCCTGACTTCCAGGCAGCGATCTTGTTCCAACTGGTCTGACTGAATGGTAAGTGAGTTACTGCACACAAACCCTACTTGTTCAACTGCCAGACCACTTTATCTAAAGGTTGATGCTACCTCTGTGATGTGTGGGGCTAGATACTAGATACCAGAATGCCACCTAGTGCTGGTCATAAAAAGAAGGTTTTTTTGATCCAAATTCAAATGCTCACACAATGCTGGTGGGATTTTAACACAGCGTAGCCACTTTGGAAAACCTTTGGCAGCTCTTCAAAATATCGAACCCAGAGTTACAATTCCAAGAGAACTGAAAATGTATGTCTGTGCAAAAAGTTATACACAAATGTTCATGGCAGCACTATGTTTAACAAATGAAAGGTGCAAACAACCAAAATGTCCATCAACTGATGAACAGATAAACAGAGCGTGGTACATCCACGCAATGGAATTTTCTTCAGTCGTTAGAATGAATGAAGTACTGACACGTGCTACAATATTCATGGATGAACCATGAAAACACCACACTAAGTGCAAGAAGCCAGATGGAAAAGGCCATATATTACAGGATTACATTTATATGAAATGTCTAGAAGAGGCAAATCCATGGACAGAAAATAGATTAGTGATTGCTAAGGACCAGGAGAAGAGAACAGGGGTTGGCTGTCAGTGGGTAGGAGGTTTTTTCAGGGGGCAATGAAAATGTTCTGAAACTAAACTATATTAAATGGCTAACACTGTAACTACACTAAGGGGCACTGGACTGCATGCTTTAAGTGGTGAAACTTACGGTCTGTGAACTATATCTCAAAAGCTAAAATTTTAAAAAGTTAAAATGGATACTGGAATCAGACCTGCATTTACTACATCCTATGACTCACCGTAGACTACAACCATTTGTCTCATGCCTGCCACCCACCATACGCCGAGCTTCTTGAGGGCAGGGATGGGTCTTATTCATTATTGTATCTCCAGCATCCAGCCTAGGGTCTATGGCACGGCATAGACCATTAAGCGGATTAATTCAAATGAAGTGAATTAAGTGAATAAATCAAATCTCAGCCCCGCCACTAACTAGCAGTGTGGTCTCCAGCCCAGTTCTTCACTCTCTGAGCCCCATTTGTAAAATTGAGGCAATACCTTCCTCAACAGAGTGCTGGAAGACATCAGTGACAGGGTAAGGTGAAGCTCCTAGCACTCAGTACATGTTCCACAGGTTAGTTCTCTTCCCCTTAAACACGTGATCAATGGTGTCATTTCATGAAATAGAAGGCTGCTCTCCATCGTGGACCCATGACCCTTTCCTCCTACCTTGCCTGTGATTCCAGAAGCATGAAGAGTGGGATTGCCTCAAGGGCTCAAGCACAGATGAAGGAGATTACAGATCTTGCCCAGTACCAGGTTGGTAAAGCCCACCTCTGCTTCCTCTGTGTTTGAAAAGGCACAGGAGGAAGCAGAGTTATGACTAGCAGATACACTTACTTTGATGGTTCTGTCACCAGAGGCAGACACGATGTATTTATCATCAAAGTCTACCACATTGACAGCAGCACGGTGGCCAACCAGGACACGGCGTAGAGTGATATCGGTAGCAGAAGCCATGTCCCACACAGCGATGGAGCGATCCTTGGAACAGGTCACCATAAGTCCATTGCTGAAGCGTAAGTGCAGTACAGCCTCATTGTGGTGGATCAATGTGTTCAGAACTTCACCCGTGTTCACATCCCAGACTCTAGAGAACAGAAAAGCACAATGCGTGATTACTGAGACAACCAGGAAGAGTCAGTGTCTGTGCCCTGGGCCCATTCTTAGTAGTAGGCCAGGGAGATGTAAGCTTCACTTGTGACTGGGACCTCACACCCAAGACCATGTTTAAAAGGAGCCCCCAGAAGCAATTATTGTATTTGCTAAGAAGTACTGAGAGGGTTTCAAAAAAAGAAGGCCAATTATGGAGGGGCCTGGGTAGCTGCTCAGTCAGTTAAGTGTCTGACTCTTAATTTCAGCTCAGGTCATGATCTCACAGTTCTTGAGTTTGAGCCCCACATCGGGCTCTGCACTGACAGTGTGGAGCCTGCTTGGGATTCTCGCTCTCCCCTTCTCTCTCTGCCCCTCCCCCAATCATGCTCTCTTGATCTCTCAAAATAAATAAATAAACTTAAAAAAAAAAAAAAAAGGGAAGAAAGAAGGCCAACTCTGGCTCTGTCCAGGTTTAGGTTTATTTAACATCAGGTAATCAGGGACAGTGATGACAACAAAATGATTCTTCAAGTAAGTGGGCTCGCAAGGAGTCTGAGATGACAGGGGAAGGAGGCTTCATAGCTGGGGAACTGAGGGCAGTTTCCAAGCTTAAGGCTCTTTTTGGCCTCTGATAGGTCTCAGAGTCCATTACTTATCCATTGCACATGAGAGACTGTAAGTCATGACAACTCATCAATTCCCACATGCATCTATTTACCTAACTGCTTTATGGACAAAGGCAATATGGCAGCTGCTCCATCCATGACATATAAGGTTCTCAGGGTCAGCCCTTTCACGTCACAGCTTTTCTGTAAACCCAATCTCCTAAGAGGACAAATTCACACAGACCAAAGGAGGAAAGTCACAGGCTTCTGTGGCAGAAGCAGTGCCTGAAAAGCACTGAGTCAGAGAAAGGACACTAGCATGCTGGTGACTTTTCCAAATGTCTGGAGCATGGTCTCCCAGGAGAAAGCTAGTCTAACACTAGGTAATATTTCCTAGTACATTTCCACCTCTATAACGTACAACAACGAGCATAGGACCTACTTAACAAAAGTTGGCTTTCTAGCCTGCTTTGTTCAAATAAACCCACACCTAAAGTGGTTTTGAAATACAGCATATAAAACATATACAAAGAATGTGTGTCCTTATCCCCGAAAAGGGTGCAGTCTCAGTCTTCTCACGGAAGATATGGAAGTCAGACCAGCGAAGCCAAATCACTCACCTCACTGTAGAGTCTGAAGAACCAGTCACAATGACACGTTCATCATACTGGAGACAAAGGACAGAGCCAGTGTGTCCCGTTAACACTTTCAAACATTCCAAGCTGGTTTTATCCCAAATCTATTGAGACAAGATCAACCACAAACAGTGATTTAGTATATCACCTTCTCATAAATGTTTTTGTCTCACCTTACTTTCTGAATCACAAAATAGAACAAACCTGCATTACAGTAAATAAGAGCAGTTAAACTTCAAACAGGTGGAAAATGACAAAAAAAGGAAAGAGGCAATATCGAAAAACTTCCAAAACAGATGTGCTATTTTGTTTACTTTGTCCCTCTAACCATTATACTTACTATATTTAACAGCCTTATAAAGGGAATTTTTAAATAAACTCTGAAAAACAGTGTGACAACATCTATTAAGAGCCTTTAAAAATGCATATTCCTAACCCATTATGATTACTTACAAAAATTTTAAAATGAAAAATGTTCGACATTTCAGAAAAATTTCAAAGTAAACTGAAAAGCTTTTAATGAGAGAATATAATGCTTCATTACAGTTATGTTTTTTAAAAAATAGAATAAAAGCCATCTATATGGTGATATAATCAATATATTTAAAACAAAAAAAAAGATGAAAAGGAAAGATAATGTAATAATAGTCGGCTTTGTTCTCTGAGTGTTCTTTTTCTCCCTTCTTTTGATCTTTCCAATGTTTTTCAAGTTTTCAATACTCCCCACATATAATAGGGGATAGGAAATCATTTATTTTAAAGATTGGATTGTTAAAAATAGATCGTGTGAACCTGTTTCTTCCTTTGTAAAATCATACTGTCATAATTTGCAGCATCCCTCAAGTTTACTACAAATAGCCAAAACAAGACATTTAACTGTCTTTCTACAACAGCAAGAATTGCTTCTAATTTCTGACCTATTAGAACCACGGTTATTTTGAAAGAGTGACTGGTGATCCAGGACTGGTACAGAATGAAGGACAAAAGGTTTCCAACCACTGTTCTAGATGATCTCTCTAAAGTGCATCTCTGCTCTACTGTTTATGTCTCGTAAATAAAATGCATGCCTATTTTAAACATGGTGTGCCTCTATTAACGGCACTCTTTTAGAAACACATCCAATGTAAATGAAACGCAAGCCTGTGGCCAGCCTATGCTCTGACAAGGTCCTTATAAACCATTCTTTTTTTTTTCTTTTTAAGGTGTATTTACTTATTTTGAGAGAGAGAGAGAGAGTGCACCCACGTGGGGGAAAGGCAGACAGAGAAGGAGAGAGAGAGAGAGAGAGAGAGAGAGAGAGAGAGAGAGAGTCAGTCCCACACAGGCTCCACATTGTCGGGTCGGAGCCTGATGCAGGGCTTGAACCCACGAACCATGTGATCATGAGCTGGATGCTTAACCAACTGAGCCACCCAGGCACCTCCCTTATAAAACATTCTCACTATTCCTTAAAGGATAACTGCCCAAATTAAATAGTAACACACGTCACTCTTGCCAGAGTATATTTATGGCTGCAGGTTATCAGGGCTATTGATTGATAAGTATTACATAAAAATAGGGTTCTGAGGTCAAATATATTTTGGAAGTGGGGAAACACTGGGTGTCTCTCTCCTGCAGACCTCAGAGTCTTTATGTGCTACTCTATCCTGTGAATTTCTAAGGAGATACAGCATGCCGTCAACTTGAGGACTAAAAGAAATTACTCAGAAAAGAGTGGGGGATGGGGGGGAAGCCTGGAGAAAATGTAAGACAATAACAAAAGATCTACTATTTATGTAATTAGAGTCTCAGAAGGAGAAAAAAAGAAAATGGGGCAGAAAAAATATTTGAAAAAATAATGGCCAAAGGCTTGAAATTTGGTGAATGAAAGACATAAATTTACAGATCCAAAAGCTCAGTGAAAAACTTGCTAGGTATGACATCAAAAGCATGATCCATAAGACAGGCACCTAGATGGCTCAGTTGGTTGAGCATCTGACTCTTGATTTCTGCTCAGGTATTGATCTCTCAGTTCATGGGATTGAGCCCTGCATCAGCCCTGCACTGACAGTACAGAGCCTGCTTGGGATTCTCTCTCCTTCTCTCTCTGCCCCTCCCGCACCCTCATACACTCTCTCTCTCTCTCTCTCTCAAAATAAATGAACTTTAAAATAAAAAAACATGATCCATAAAAGAAAAAAATGGTACACTATTCTTCATCAAAATCAAAATCTCCTGGTCTATGAAAGATATCATTGAGGAAATGAGAAGACAAGACTGGAAGAAAATATCTGCAAAACATATCTCAAAAAAGGATTTGTATCCAAGGGAACCTGGGTGGCTCAGTCAGTTGAGCATACAACTTCAGCTCAGGTCAGGATCTCACGATTTGTGAGGTCAAGTCCAACACTGGGCTAGCTGCTGTCAGCACGGAGCCCACTTCAGATCCTCTGTCCCCCTCTCTCTGCCCTTCCCCTACTTGCACTCTCTCAAAAATAAATAAAAACATTTTTTAAAAAAGGGATTTGTATTCAGAATATGTAAAGAACTCTCAAAGTTCAATAATATGAAAACAACCCATTTTAAAAATGGACAAAAGATTTGGATACTTCACAGGGCGCCTGGGTGGCTCAGTCAGTTAAGCTTCCGACTTCGGCTCAGGTCATGATCTCACAGTTCGTGGGTTTGAGCCCCGTGTCGGGCTCTGTGCTGACAGCTCAGAACCTGAAGCCTGCTTTGGATTCTGTGTCTCCCTCTCTCTCTCTGCCCCTCCCCTGCTCGCTCTCTCTCTCTCTCTCTCTCTCAAAATAAATAAACATTAAAAAAAAAAAATTAAAAAAAAAAAAGATTTGGATACTTCACCACCAAATATACAGATGGCAAATAAGCACATGAAAAGATCATGTGCTCATCAGTCACTGGGGAAATGTAAATTAACTCAAAATGACATATGTCTACATACTTATTAGAATGGCAAATACCAACCTGAGAATATCAAGGGCTGACAAGGTTGCATAACAAAGGGAACTCTCATACCTTATTGATAGGAACATAAAATAGTACAGCCACTTTGAAAACCAGCTTGGCCATTTCTTAGCAAGAAATACAGATACTTACCATATGGGTCAACAATCCCACTCCTATGTTTTTACTCAAGCGAACTGAAAATGTTAAGTTCTCATAAAAACTTGCATACATGTTTATAGTGGCTTTATTCATAATTGTGAAAACTGGAAACACAAATGTCCTTCAACAGGTAGACGGATAAACACGCTGGGGTGCACCAGAAAGTAGACTGCTACTCAGCAAGAAAAGGGAATCAACTACTGCTAAATGTAACAAAGGAGATAATCTCATCTAAGATGCTAAGTATAAGAAGCCAAACTCAAAAAGCTACATACTGTGTGAGTTCATTTATAGACTGTTCTCTAAAAAGCAAAATTATAAGGATAGGGAAAAAAAAAGACTGAGGAAAAAAAAAAAAAAAAAGGTTGGGGCACCTGGGTGGCTCAGCTGGTTAAGCCTCCAACTCCTGGTTTCAGCTCAGGTCATGATCTCAGAGGTTCGTAGTTCAAGCCCCAAGTAGGGTTCTGCACTGACAGCACAGAGTCTGGAGGCTGCTTGGGATTCTCAGTCTCCCACTCTCTCTGCCCCTCACCCCCACTCCACATGATCACACATGCTCACTTGCACTCACGTGTGCTCTCTCAAAAATAAACTTTAAAAAAACATTAAAAAGTAAATAAATAAATTTAAAAAGCCCAGTGCCTAAGGGGAAGAACTGAACACAAAGGGGCTGAATAAGGGAACTTGTGGGGATGATGGAACTGTTCTATATCTTGATTTTTGTTATGGTTACACAATTCTTTGTGCTTGTCAAAACTCATAAAACTTTACAACAAAAAGAGTGAATTTTCCTGTATGTAACTTGTAACTTTAAAAAAAATGGCAAAAAAAAAAAAAAAATCCTGCTATGTTTTCTTAAATACGAGAAAATAAGCTATAAACAATGTAAAACAAAATCTGTCAGATCAGCTGCCGAACATTAAAAACACAGAAATGATCCAGCTTATCTACTTTTGAAGAGTGAATTAAAACATATAAATATAAATTGCTCTATCATTCTTTTGTGTTATCACTTGAGCCTTCGTCAGCACCCATAAAAGGCAATGACTTTGATTTACAGGCAAGACAGCAATGCCTCCACCAGCTAGCAAAGTCAGCAAGAGTCCTGTGATACTGAGATATTTTCCATGCGCACCTAAACACAGAACACAGAATGCACATGTGCTTAGAGAAGGATAAGAAGTGAGACAATCCAGGGGTCTTGTGTTAGTCTAGGGAAACACTCTGCGGTTCCTGAGAACCACACTGAGAGCTGCCAAGATGGAAGGGCACTGATGAAAACAATCTGGAATAAATGGAGAGATTCAGTGATCTAGTATCTAACACAACCACAATTCTAAGAAGAACACATACAAAATACAGTCATTCACCTTAATAGAATTATCTCGTAGGCCACTGATAATTTTTTCATCATCATACTGTAAACAGTAGACACCTTTACTATTTTCAGAGCGGCACTGAATCCTCTGCAAGTTGTGTCGTCCACACCGCCAGTTAGATTCTATAGTCTGGGGGGAAAAGGAGGCAACAGATGAGTTTTTGTGAATCAACTATTCTATTAGGCTTCAGACTCTAGTGTTGCTTCCAGGAACAGCATACCAGATACCCCATCTTGGTTTGCATAACTGTCTGTGGATAGGAATCATGCTCTTTCCAAGTAAGACATTAGCCCAACAGTGTTTTTTGTCAAACGCTCCCTATCTGGCAACCGCCAGAGGATTTCCAATGAGTTTGAGTTGGGTTTGAAAAAAAAAAATAGCCTAGACAGAACTCAATATGCTTAAAGAATGCCATTTGCACCCAAAACATACAAATAAGTAGTAACTCACTGGGTCACTCTCTAATGCCAATTAAAATATTTGGCAGAAGACCACCACCAACATTAAGCATATACTGACAGTCTATGTATCCATCCAAGGCATTGTCTTAATCACTGAGAAAAGACATTGAACAATTACTACCTGTCAACTACTACAGAAAGAATTTTATTTGTTATCCATTTTTAATCATCTACTAGACTGAAAGGTCCTTTAGAGTAAGAATGGCACACCTGGGCCCTGGATAACATTCTTCCATCATTCATGCAACATTTACTGAGATGCTACTTTTTTCCATACACTGACTGACTGTTCAAGGGAGCTACCACTACAGGCACACAGGTATCTAGGCACACAGTATCTGGAACTAGATCTACTCAAAAGATGTTTATCTGGTTAAATGATCCACACACTAACCTTGGAAGGAAGTTCTTATTACTTCCCTTTTAAAAACAAGGGAAGAGTTTAATTTCCTGAGGCCACAAAACTAAGTAACTAGACTAAATGGAAATTATACCCGGTTCTTCCTGACAATGAGTCCATGCTTTTCCACTAAAATATGCAGTGTCTGTAAAGAAGTATAGTCCTAGCTATTGAGGCAGTGAACACAGAACATAAGATCGGTAACAATTCCAGATAAAACAGGAGTGCCAAATGAGTGATTAAAACTATAAGTTCTGTAGGACACTTACAGGAGAAAAACAGAACGAAGGCCTCAGACCAGTGGGCAAAGTTTAATGAGAAAGTGGATCATGCCCAGGGCACTAGAAGACCTAAGCTTTGGTAGTAGATACGAGGCATTTTTAGGATCAAATGGCACAACGTTTCTAAGAACAACCCGAGCGCGAACTCCAAATCCTTGAAATTAGGGGACTAAAATAATTGGTTACACCAGAGTTCAGGATATAGCCTGAAAGATTATCTCTGAGTAGTTAATTATATGAGTAGCTGAAAGTTTAATTAGTTGCTCTGCTAAAGGAAGGTGATAAATCTCATCTTCATTCACAATATGCACTTAATTACTAGCTCTGCTGACATCTGACAAACTGTATCTCCTCTTATGTTGAAGGCAGTATGCTTCTGTATGCTCTAAACTGTTCAAATTTACTGAATGTTATGTGCCAGGTACTATGCTTTCATAACACTATGGTATGTGATTTAAATATTTTATAGCTAATTTAATCATCACAACTCTGAAGCCGAAATTACTGTCCTCCTTTTATAGAAAAAGAAATGGAAGGCTGGAGATAGTGATACACATATACCTAAAAAGGAAAATGTTTCATCATTTGTGGCCTCTACACTTAGCACAGGAGCCTGGAAATATAATCCCTGCCCTCAAAGAGCCCCTATGTACAGCCTTGAAAGAGGGCAGGATCGCATATTTCTAACACCCGAGGGATGCAAGGAGGTGTCATGGAGATGCCAGGAGTGAGGAAACGCTCATCTGCCCATCTGCTACCAAGTCAGAGCTTCTGAGCCAGCATCGTCATCTCCAGTAAGTTTGTGAAATGTCAGAAATAAAGAATATTCCAAAACCAAAATTAATAATAATAAGAATATTAATAATTCACCCCACCTCTGCTACCGCTACCAACGTAGATAACAGATCTGAGTATATAAGCGACTTTTAGAAAAGGGGTCCAGAAAAAAAGACTTAAACTGAACTCAATGCTTAGAATCATTTAGAGAGCTAATGTATTTTTAGATAGTGGCTGAGCCACCTCAGCATGCTAAGTATACCAGGAAAACGCTGACTTAGGAGACAGATGCACTGGTAACAAGTCTCATTCATGGCCAGTGACTCTTGGCAGTGGTTACCGATATTCAGGCTACACCCTACAGGGGCCCAGAGAGTTGCTGCAGAAGGTATGACTCCATATAAACCCAAAGTATTACAAAGTTGAATACGTAACATAACTTACATATATACATATATATGCATATATATGTGTGTGTGTGTGTATATATACATGTGTGTATATATATATTTGTGTATATATTTATATATATGTAGTGTATATATTTATATATACATAATATGTATATTTATATATACATAAATATATTATGTATATATATGTGTGTGTGTGTATATATATATATAAATATATATATATATCGGGTGTTAATTTAAAAATTCATACAACTGCTTTCAGTTATAAAACATAAACACTTGCTTTAAAATATCATCAAATCAGTAAAGCAGCTTTGTTACTCTATGTATTTCAATGCAGAGGGAAAGTATTTACTATCACATGGGAGACTGAAAAAAAATAATGTAAAAAGAGAAAGCAGAAGAAGCCTCATACCGAAAAGAACTTCCTATTTGCTCCCTCAAGTCGAAAATGTTTTCTAGAACTGGGCGACTTGATTACAATCTTTTACTATACCTAAAAACCTAAAGATGCAGCAGAGAGGACCAAAGAGGAGTTGGGGTGAGGCAGCAGTCAGCCTGGGGTACACCCATCCCCTGCAACGCCTGGTCAGAGAACACCGCCTGACGTGACAGCCTGGGCCATACCCTCTGCCTCTGGCCCTCACATAAGAAATGGAGGCCAGGCCCTCTCCAAAGCTCTGTCAGATAACAGGCTCTTGTTCTAAGCTGAATGGAAGTTAAGAACTAGGAAATGGCTTAGCCTTTCAATATTCAGAAAAGAGCCTAGTTTTTCTAAAATACATTTCTGAATTTTAAAAGAAAAGGTCTGCCAGGTCATGCTTGATGGGTCATTTTAGGGAGCTCCCGCTTAAGGCTGTGTTAAAAAAAAAAAAATTTAAGCTCCTGAATCACCACAGAAGTGGTTTGTTTCAAAATGCCAGGAAAGGGACACTAACCCAGCGCAGGGAACAGATGGTTTTGCTGCACACCAATCTCGTGTAACTCCTGAGACTCTACTCTTCTCAATTCCCTGGGCCACCCACAAAAGAAAGCAGCACGTCCTGCTGACTATGCCTGCCCAAAATACTACCTACCACCATATTCGACGACCTCAACTCTTACTAGAATGCTTATAAGCCAGGTCTTTAAAAAAATAAATAAATAAAAAATAAAATACTAGACCCTTAAAAATGGAAGGCAGCCCAGTGTGGTACAGAAAATACCTAGGTCAGTTAGCAGCTTTGGCAAATGAGGTGGGACTGTTTGCGCTGCAGTTTCCTCCTCTGTAAAAATGGGAAAAATAAGATCTACTTCCTTAAAACTCTTGTAAGGAGCAAATGAAATTGCACATATAAAGTGCTCATCACAGTGCCTACAAATGACAGCAGCGACACTCCTCCTCAGCTGCGGAGAACACAGACCCAAAGGAGTAGGCTGTGACCAACAAAATCTTGTCACCAAGATGTCAGGAACGGTTGTCTCGGTCTGGGATGGTATCTGATGCTGCTAGCCCTGGGCCCTCCCTAACCGTTCCTGGGAAGGGGCTCAGCCTTCCAGTGCATTTCAGCTGTGACTCCAGCAGCAGGGATACAGGGCATACACAGGTGCACCTCTTTAATTATGCAGATACCTGCCATTACACTTAGACATCATGTGGTGTGGCTACTGTAGAGGAGTACTTCGTGTTTTTGAGAACTTGTAAAATCCCCTTACCCTGTGCAAATTTTAAAAATACTGGGAAAGTAGCCATGATACACAGAGTATACAGCGGCATTTAAATTGGCAATAGAGTGAAAACAGATGTCTGAGTATGGAGGAATAACATTATTTTTAGAAGCCTAAACACAACTGGGTGGGTGGGCAAGTTTCAGCATTTTCTGGTCAGGACAATATTAATATCAAGTTTGCAAACCACAAAAAAGCTTCCCACTTTCCCTGAATAAAATGTGGTTTATTAAAAGGTGCGATACAACACACCATCATTTTACCAGTGGTCTATTCCAAGGAGAGTGCTTCAAAGGCTTTAATCCAGTGAATAAAAAGAGGGGAAATGCATATTACATGAAAGAGTTTACACTACTCTGAGATGGCAACAGAGAAAAATCCAAGTTCAGGACACAGAATTCTGATTAAGTCTATTGTAACAACTCCCACCTCTCTGTTGAGAGACGCTTGGGGGCATAGTAGACCCCCAAAAGAGCATGAAAAGAGCATGAGCTTTGGACTAAGACTCTGTTTTGATCGTCTGAGAGTTAAATCAAATCACTGCGGCAAAGTACCTAATAGTAAGCTCACCATTAGCAGTGAGCAGAACAAATGAGACTCTAGATAGCAGGGGAAATATGGCTGCATCTTTGAGGAATGTGCCTCGGGTTTTCCAGGAATTTCTTCTCAACTCAGAGGTACTCTAAACCACGCCCTCCCCCCACCCCCCCCGCCCCGTGTGGCAAGAACACCCAAGAGAAATGAAGCTTTGCAGAAAGCTAAGAATTCTTATTTATTCTCCCCAGACTTCATCTCTCACATCTTCATTTCCTCAATAATGGGAGTTGGCTGCACTAAGCTAGGTTTTCTATTTTTTTTCTTATTTGTGATGGGTCAATGTAGACGGGCAAGGTCATCTGCTCATCACAGTCAAATCTAGGAATGGACAGATGACACAAGACAGTACCTGAAACACAGCTGTCAAAGTAGAGCAAGAAAAGAAGCAGCTGTTGTGTACTGGCAACTTCGCCAAGTATATGGGAACTACACAGAGACTCTGCAGGCATGGAGGGGCAACTGGGCAGGGGGCACAAGCACCCACTTGATGCTCGGGGTGTAATTTATCTTTGGCAATGTGCTTCTTAAAATTAAAACCCTTTAAAATACTACCTTTGCCATAAGTAGACTATAACAAGGCCAACTAATCTTACTTTAACTCATGCCCTTTTTTTAAACTAGCAGTCAAGGATGCTGAGTACTCACACAACTGGGGAGAGATGAGATCACCTTGAAAAGTCCATAGGCATGTAACATCACACCTCTTTCTCCTTCACTTCCTGAGTTTTCCACTTTGAAAATGATAAACAACACACTAACCCCAAAGCTAAACAGACCTCAGTTCAATTCCCATCTCTTAGTCTCAGTTTTCCCTTGTTACAGATAGGGATAATATGTACCTTGTTGTAAGAATTAAATGCAATAATCTCTGTAAGTCATACAACATAGTTCATGGTATACTGCAAGAGCTCAACAGAGGGTACCTGTAATTATTATCTTCTGCTATGAGAGTTTCATGCCAGCCATATGGTCAAGAATCAAGTCCTTGAGTCTCTATTTGTTTGATCCATAGGTCACTGACACAACTCTCCACATGTGTGTTCACCCTGGTCAGACTAAAACACACTCCCAAAACAAAGGTAAAGAACTCTATTCTGATGAGGCACCAGTGATCTCGAGTACAAAAAAGTTGTAGTAAGTGCAGAAGAATTGTAGGTTGATCACAGACTCTATTACTCACTGTGTGATCTGGGGCGAGCTATTTAATGTTGTTGAGTCTCCATTTCCCTAGCTCTGAGTAAGGACATGGCCTACCTTTCAGGTACTGTTCAGAATGCTAAATGGAAAAGTGTATCATAAGATGCTTAACAAAGTATCTAGTACAAGTAAACGGTCTTGTAGGCATGATACATTATTTTTTATTATTACTACTATTAGTGAATATGCCAAAGTATAAAACATCATCCCTTACACTAAGAGATCTGGCCCACAAAAATCTGGAGGAGACTCTTGTGGGCCACCAGTGGGTTTTCCCAAACCACACTTTAAGAACCACTGGGTAGACCACCATGATGTAGAGGTTTTGCATCAAATAGGGTTTTCCCCCATAGCTCTATTTCCCTCACATCTGCCTCCTCCACTAACTTTAAAATATTATTTTAGCCTGAGGAAATGGTTACGGTAGGTAGTGTCACATATTATCATGCCACAGAGTACTGAGTTCATACTACTGATTATAACAGTATTCATGAGGATTAAATAATCTGTAATGTCACCAAAATCTTCAACCTGATCAAAGTTCTTCCAGAGTTCCTATTTATTAATATTGACTTTAAACATCATCCTTCTCATAACAAAGGATTTGCTGAAATTAGTCAAGGAAATCTGGAGTTGCTTTGGAAGTTGAAAAAAGAAGCAAAAAGTAATATAGTTTCTAATATGTATGCAAAGCAATAATTAGTACAACTATCTTGGGGTAAGAGACAGCTCCTCTCCCCTAAAACACACACACACCAATTCAAGATTCAAGTTAACAGTGTAGGAACAATTTATTCTAAGTTTTGAACTTCCAGTGGATCAAGTAATTCCTAACCTTTGATTAGTCAGGCAGAAGTTTTAAATTATTTAGCCCTCCGTAAAAGATTGCTTTACAGCTCATTTTAGGAAGTAGATGCTCAAAACAAGGGTTTGTGTTTTAAATATGATGTTCCAGTCACGTTGAAATTTACCATTAACCTAATGATTCCATCAGTTCACATCTGCCTTAAAAGGGAAGGGGGTGGGGGAGAACTCCCAAAAAAGCACATGTTTCTCCATTAATGAATTTTGGCACAATAACTTTTATGTCTATCACCTGGGAGAGAGGATTACTTGACATTTGGGAAACTGAGTATAACTTTATGGGTGATACAGCACTGCCTAGCAAAGGCTAAACTTTTCGCCAAGGAGGAAATAGTGAAGTAACCAAGACCTGCCAAGAACACATGTGAAAGAGTTAATGAGAAATGCCTGTGCCTGTCTTTCCTGGTTCAAGGAAAAGGGCTAAATAATAAAACTGAACTAATTAGAACACATGAATAATATCAAACATCTCCAATGTTTCTCATCAAGTTTACAGAGTTTTACTGGTCTGGTGAAGTTACACTCAAATCCAAAATGGTCCAGGAGCATAATTTGCTGTATAAAACCCACTTAACTATTGCTTAGATTCATAGTTGAGTCATTTTTATGAAAAAAATTATGGGAAATTTACAGAGGAAACTGAGCCTTGTGCCTTCTCTAATTCTCTAGAGATGGCTCAAAAATGTAAAACTGCTAACCTGAAAAACTGTGCCTGGGATTTTAGAAAATTTATCAAATTAGAATAAAAAGCTGACTTTGGACTCAGTTTTTAATTAACTGGCAACTTTGCAGAAGCATTTCAGGTTTTAGAAAAGCCAGGTCAGTTTTTACAAACAGGCATTATCTACCCTGAAGTATGGCTGCAGGTTATACTGACTGTTGACATATTTGCTTCAAGAGTTCAACTTAAAAAAAAAATTACTAGCTCTATGTTTTTAGATCAACAAAACGCTCTAAGGCAACATAAAAAGTTGAGAACAAGACACAAAGAGCCCATAAAACAGATAAACCATAAAGTTACCTCTATGTCCTGGATAATCTTTGGGTATAATGACCTATAAAATGAATTGGGAGGGCCATCTGTAGGTCTGTTCTTAAACAGGTACTGATCCCTGGCAAATGGAAACAAACAGATGTTATAATCTTGCACATAAAAAGGTGAATTTTACTTAAACGTGGTGCTGACAAAGATAGTGTACCCTTCGAGTGTTTTGATTTTAACAGTTCAAAAATAGGATTTCTGACCATTACATTTACATATTAGACACAAATGTACTTTAACTTCCAGCTCTCTAACACAATCCTGGCCTTTTATTTTCTAAATACCCAACGCATATTAATCCAGCCTTTCATTCTATAATTTAATAAAAAACGCTAATGCAGCTTTGTGAAAAACCTTACTTGGGACACATCAAACTTCTTCCCATAAGGAAAATAACAGCCCTATCCCTCACTCACACCATAGCCTGTACAAGCTGTAACTCTCTTTCTGTGCTAAGTGGGCCAGGTTATGGACACGTATAAAGGTATAAAACTGTATGTAAGTCAATGGGTCGGCTGAAAATTCCTGCCCGCCTTGCCTCCCATATTTTCAGTCAGAGCAATGACAAAAAACAAAATGTTATTGACTTTCTCATATTTTCCTTTTTTCTTATCTATCTTTTGGTAATAGTATCATCACCTAAGAAAAATGTGAAAGGAAAACGAAAACATAAACTCATATATTTGAAAAGCCAAATCACTCATTCAAACTATAGAATACTTCCTAACAGTTAATACTTGTAAAGGAAATATGCATTGCAGAAGGAATTACTCTAACAGCTTTAACTCCCCCTCCCCCACGTGCCACTTGTGACCACTCCTCTTGCCCACTTTAAAATAGGCCAACACATTTGGCAAGTCAAACTGCTTGTTTGAATAACCAAACTGACCCTATGTCCAAGAAACTTTTTTCAGGGGAACAAGCAACCTAGGAACTTACCACCCTCTTCTTTCTGAAAGTCCCTTCCACAGAGGGTCAGTGCGCACCATCCTTTCAATCAGCTTCTTCCAAAGCATTCCTTCCGAGATCACTCGCTGCCATTCTTTACATACCAGCTCTGCTGCACACAGAGACCTGGCATCCAGGTAAGAAAGAATGTTTTCTGCTATGTGATCTAAGCCTTGCTCTACAAAATAGAAAAGGCAATGAAGGAATGGGAAGGGAGATGGAAATGTACCAGTCACCATTTCTGTAAAGGTAAGAGGAATAACGAAATCCTGAACCAGGTAACATACCTGACTAATATCAAAAGTTCAGATATACAAGTGCATGAGTACATAAACACATACACTTCTTTTTGGTTCTGAGTTTTTAAGATAAAATAATTGATGGCAGGGTGCCTGGCTGGTTCAATCAGTAGAGCATGCAACTCTTGATCTGGGGGTTGTGAGGTCAAGCTCCAGGATGGGCACAGAGCTTACTTTAAAAAAATACATTTGTTTTTTTAATGGTTATTTATTTTTGAGAGAGAGAGAGAGAGAGAGAGAGAGAGAGAGACCGGGGAAGGGGCAGACAGAGAGGGAGACACAGAATCCAAAGCAGGCTCCAGGCTCTGAGCTGTCAGCACAGTCGGATCCCCAACTGACTGAGCCACCCAGGCACCCTAAAAATCAAAAAAAAAAAAAAAATGTTTTGATGGCAACAGATTCTATGTATAAAAGTGGATCCTGGACAGGTCTCTATTTGTCAGATGTTATGAAAAAAGACTTATTTGCATTCTTTTACATAACTCTTAGAAAACTACTACAGGGAAATGATTCCTCAAATTTTAAGGATGAGGCACAGAGAGGTTATTAAGTCCTCAAGGTTTCACAACTATTGAATACTAAAACTAAGATTGCAACTCCGATCTCTTGCTCCTAAGTTTGTGTTCTTTCCCCTCTGACTTACCGTCTCTCATAACAAATCATCCATTTAATATATGACCTATGTGAATCTCTTGGAGCCAAGGAGACAAAGAAGGAGAAACACTCACACATCTTAAAAAGCTTATGAAAAGTCAAGTGACAATCCAAGAGTTAAAGTCAGGTCTCCTTAAATGTATCTTTGCCAATCATTTCTTCATCTCCTTCTTATGGAGGTAGAACCCTCAAAAGCAAGAACCACATGTCTGTAAATTCTTGAACCTTATGAGATTTATCCCACACAATGCAAGGGTCATCCCAAAGACAACCAAGATTCAGAGTCTAACTGACACTGCCATCTAGTAAGGAAATCACCATTTTCATCAACGTTGCCACCTGTGAACTCCCATCCTATGGCTCTAGGCAAGTCTTCTGTAGCTACAAAAAATAAAGCTCACCTCCCAGACCTATTATAGTGGTGGGAACACTAGACGTATAGGCAGAAAATTTCAATTTCAAGTCAAGGCTCACCATGTAGCAGTTCTCTGACATGAAACAAATATTTAAACATAATCCTGAAACATCACTGCCCTTTGGTCTTTTACCATTAAACAATGGTAATTACCAGTAACCACTGTCCTTTCGCATACTACCAGTAAGAATCAGATGGAAGAACTTTATAAAAAGATTTTAAAGGAAACAAAACACCATATAAGGTTAATACTTGTTCTCTTTTTTAAGATAAATAGAAGCCATATAGTAGCATTAACTTTGCAGGATGTAAGTAATTCTTTTAAACTTTCAGAGCTCAGTTTTCCTCATCTGTATAGGATGGGGATAATAATCTCTATTTTGAAAATATCAAAATGAGATGGTGCGTTAAAATGCTTTACAGACTAATGGTTTCTTCAACTCTGAGAATGACACTTTATACTCTTTCTTGATTGTGGTTTACAGGCTTTTCACATACTAATTCTCCTACTCTGGACTAGATCTAATATCCAAGCTCTGATCTGACCATAAAGACTACATACACTGAGACCACTATTTTTTCTGGTGACTGTCATTATATCACAGTTAATGCAGTCAAAGATTATACTGCCTTTATCTAGTAGTCCTATCACAGTAGATTCCTAAGATGAGTAAGATAAATAAATTCCTAGGCCTGTTTTCCAAAAAGATTTATTAAAGCAATTCCCCCACGGTGCCCAGGTGGCTCGGTCAGTTATGTGTCTGGCACCCTTGATTTTGGCTCAGGTCACGATCTCTCGGTTCGTGGGATCAAGCCCCACATTGGGCTTGGTGCTGACAGTGTGGAGCTTGCTTGGTATTCTCCCTCATCTTCCCTTTGCCCCTCCCCTGCTCACAGGCATGCTCTCTCTCTCTCAAAATAAATAAATAAACTTAAAAAATAAAATTCCCCCGAATTCTACATTTGTATGGCTAATGGAGAGGTGAAGGGCAGCTTCATGCAAAAGTTTATAGTTATCCTTACTGTAATTCACCTTTGAAGCTTAATCTGACCCTTGCATGTCAACCTCTAGAATTCTGATTCTGTCATCCAGAAGAGTGGATATTCCACACCAAATCTGCATGATGGGCAAATGTAGTAAGTCTTTATCCCAAGTTCTTGGCAAACATGTTAAATGGGTCAGAACCAAGGACAGCACCCACGATTCTAGATCTGTATTTCCATCGAGGCTACTGTGGATCCATTCATTAAATACTCACAGTACCAATACAGAGCCACTGGTTCTGTGGCCACCCGGATGTACTACTGTCCAGCCCACATCTCTCTATTCAGTGTTCGGATATTTGGAGAAACTCTGCCCCCCATAAAGACCCTATCACCTTTACCTTTGCACCATTCTTCTGACCTACTAATCTGATAGCCTTATCCCAATCTCCCACCCCACAATCAAGTGAATTTGGTATGGTTACTCTTTGTAGTCCCTTGCTGGTGCTTCCTACATGAAGTTGGTATTGTATTTTTTGTTTACAAGTTGGCAAGGAGCTGCTTTGTAACCCTTTTTTAACATATATAACCCAAGTTCATGACACAAAAATTATAAAAGGCATATAAGCAAAAATTTTTAATCCCTAAATCCTCTCAGAGATAAAGGTTCCTAGCATTCTGTATACATCCTTATAGGTTTACACAACCCTACACGGTCTCTTCAGCTGCAAATTAATTAACTTTGACAATCCATTTTAAAAGTCTGTCACAGTATAACATTAAATTTACTAGCCAATATCCCCCAAATACACCCAACCTCAGGTCTCCAGCTCTTAACACCAGGAAGTCTGCTCATCAATCATCTCAGAGTACTATCCACGCAGGGCTACCAAACGCAGTTGTACAAGCTGTAAAGGGTACAACTGTACCTAGTAGCTCTGCCTACGGTTTTCTAATGTTTGTTTATTTTGAGCTGCAGAGAGAGATGGAGAGACGGAGAGATGGAGGGATGGAGGGATGGAGGGATGGAGGGATGGAGGGAGAGAGAAGGAGTGAATCCTAAGCAGGCTCCATACTGTCAGAACAGAGCCCAATGTGGGGCTGGAACCCACGAACTCCGAGATCATGACCTGAGCCAAAATCAAGTCAGACACTTAACCGACTGAGCCACCCAGGAGCCCCTCTGCCTATGGTTTTCAATTACTTCTCAACGTTCCACAATTCTGAAAATCACAACTAAGTGTTCAATCACTACCCTGGCACACAATGTCTTTAGGTCTACTTGTCTATAGAAGCTGTGTGCTTCCTTTTTGTGTATCTCAATGATCATGTGCTCCTTTCTTCCATTTGCATTTAAAATCAGGGAGATCCATGGATAATCATAGGGTACTTGTACCTCTCCACTGCTAGGGCTGACAAATTTACTGACAAGAATTTCAAATTTCAGAATGTCTCTGCCCTCTACAATCACATTTTCTTTTAGCACCTCTAATCATGGGCTAATAGATTTAGCTCTTCTCTGAATTTTTCTAATTCTGGGTTCTTATCTCATCTAGTTTCTCACGTCCTATGAGTACAGTCACCTTTCAAGGTCCACATTACTTCCATATCGTCAACTAAATCCTCCTAATTGGTTATAAACACACCCCTAACCAATTCCCCTCATGAGTCCCTCGCTCTGAGTGATGAAATGCATAGTGAGATAAGAATGCATCGGATAGCTGCTTTCTCACTGCAACTCAGTGCAACTTCCTCAATGACTGCAACACCTCCATCGTCTGTATCTGAGCTGGGAAAGTGGCATCCATCCAAGTCTTCTACCTGGCTGGGTGGTCCAGGAGCTGGCTCTCAGAAGCCTGTGTAGTTGTAGTTGAATCACTTAGGGCAAGTGATTTTTAAAAATAAACAGGGGCACCTGGGTGGATCAGTCAATAGGGTATCCGACTCTTGGTTTCAGCTCAGGTCCTCAAGTCATGACCTCATGGTTCGTGGGATTGAGCCCCGAGTGGGAATCTGTGCTGACAGCGTGGAGCCTACTTAGGATTCTCTCTCCACCCCCCTCGCTGTCCCTCCCCCATTCATGTGTGTGCCTGTGGGCTCGCTCGTTCTCTCTCTCTCAAAAAAAACCAAAAAACAAAAAACAAAAAACAAAACAAACAAAAAAAAAACCAACTTAAAATAAAACAAACAAAAACACCACCACCAAAAACAGATTCCCTGGACATTTTTTTGGTCTACTGAATCAGCATGTTTACATGGTGAAGACCAGGAATCTGTCTTTTTAGAAGTGCCACCAGATAATTCTGATACTGGGAACTACTGCCTTATAGCAATTGATATCCTTTTTAGTCTAGCTCACCATTAGACTATCACTGAGTTTCTACATAAGGAAATCTCAAACACATCTTTCCTCCTCTTTCAAATGCCATCACTCCAATCCAGCCACAACTCCATCATATCTAGAAGACTGACTTCCCTTGCATAATGCTTTAAGTTCACGCCATCAATTCCAGGAGGCAGGGCATTTCAGTCTCTTGGAAAATGCACTGGCTGTAGAGTCAAATAACCTGGGTTGAAGCAAATCAGTTTTCCTTTTTGGATCTCAGTCTCCCATAAAATAGGAATAATATTAGACACCTGTCATGAATGATCTGATATAATGTGCACAGTAACACTCTGACAACAGTTATTCTCAATATCCTCATTTTACAGAGAAGGAACTTCTTAGCCTTGTTGGGAAGGTTAACAGGAGAAGGCTACGAAGGAGCCAGATACAGAGCAGGCTCTTGCTAGTGTCAGTCTCTGCTCTCCTTCCCTCATCTCCAAATCCCCTTAACTGCTACCATTGGTCAAAGAAACTAAGCAATGTTGCTCTTGTTATTTTCCACAAAGAAAAACGCTGAACAGCTCCTCTAGCAAAGCACTAAAGCCCATTCTAACATCTTGGTGCTAAGTCGCATATCCCCTTAAATGTCAGCATAACAGGAATCCCACAACCTCTACGAGAACACCTTAGAACAGTATCCCCAGGAGCCAAGCAGACCATGTAACTTTCTCGTTTCAAGCCTATTCAGGACAAAGAAGTTACTGAAGAAGGTGGGCCATCTGCTCAGGCCAGAAGGTGCTTTGAAGTGTTAAAACTAAGCATTTTCTTAAGTACCAATATCTGGCTCTCATTTCTCTATCTTGCTGAGACCCCCTCCCCTCCCCCCCCCCGGTCTCCCACTACCACCTCCCTTCCCAAGGCAACAAGAGGACACATTATGGTTTCAGAAAATGAGGCCAGAATACGGCACACACAATGCTGAAGAAGTGCTTCTGTTGCTAATTATAGGCACCAGACGAAGGTCTGGAAAAATTTCAACAATAAATTAAAACAATTAAGAGGCACAAATTTCAAAGCTCAGTATGTAAACAACACTATATCAAAATGAAACTCAAATGTATAATGTCACTTCAATGCCCTTGACTACAGCCAGTTTTAACACAGCTGCTTAGATCATACAATTACAGAAACTTTTATTATTTTAGAAACACATTTCAAAGGGCAGCTGCAAAGAAACTTCCTTCCCCACCCACTCCTGCTGTCCCTTCCTAGTCACAGATCTAGTGGTAAAATCTGAACTTAGCAACCTTTTGAAAGAAAAAACAATGCAACCGCTGACAGCAATAGGATGTCAATGGATGCCTTTAACTTGGCATATACAGACCTAAGGATTCAGACAGAAATGAAGTGAAATGACCCTCAAGTCACAAAGTTCAACATTTTGTTGTCCCAACAAAATGGCGCAAGCATCTACCTCTATGATGTCAGGATGAATCAATTCAGAAATTAGCAGGTGAATAATTAAAACTTCCTGGCAACAAATCTTACTACTTCTGGAGAAGCAGGTGTTTCCTGTCTCTCCAGGTTTTTTTTTTTCTTTTTCTTTTTAAAGCTACCATCCTCACAATACCCACCAGATGTCAGGCATATTACATACATTGTCTTTAATCTTTACAATATCCCATGAAGTATTATTATTATTATTCCCATACAGATAAAGACACTGAGGCTCCAAAAAGTGGGCTCATGTAAGTATCAAGTGCAGGGGTTGGGATTCAAATCTAGGGACTGTCTAAATCCAACACCCATACTCTTTCCACTCTGTCATGCTGGTCCTTGGCCCTACATCCAGCCTAAAGCCTGAGCTATGCTCTCTCAAGACCTTTGATTTAGTCTGTCACATTTACAGTCCATAATGGTTTATCGCCCTTACTTGGGGAGAAGACAAATGAATAAACCATGGCCAGGAAGCTAAGTGTTTCAAAATTCTTAATTGCTCAGATACCTCACCAAAAACATCGCCAATGCTTATCATCCTCTTTGAAGTACAATCTGCCTCTACTTCAAATGATGTAAATTTTCCCTTTAACAACAGTTCTTACAAACCACAAACTTAGCCTGCAGAAATTGACATTGCAGACTAAACATTTACCATGATTTTTAGAAAAGCATATCATAATTATCACTTTTTCCACTGAACCAAAAGGAGCCAGAGACCACAAACATTTTCCATTTTCCCTATACTGACAGGTATGATATTCACAGTAAGCATTAAAAAGCGAGAACTACAGACAATTTTTATAGAATTAATGGTTTTCCCAATCAAAAGAAGTCTTAAGTTGACAACTGAAACAGAGTAAAACTTCAAACTCAAGATCATCTATGGTAAAAGTTCAACACCAAACTAGAATAGTGATTACTAAGTTGCTCCATACATTATTAAATTTAAGTATGCACGTACACATGGACCAGTTTCTCCCCTAATACTCTTAAGGCAGGGTCTGTGTTAAGGAACTAATGCCAGGTTTAATCCAAGTCTACTAGACACGAACACAATCAACTTGGCCAGCTTGTCCCCAGCTATTAGATTCGTATGTATGATATATACTGACATATGTATATATGTTCAGATCAAATCCTGTTAAAACAAATAGCATTTTAACAAAAATATTTCCATGTCCCAGCCAATGGTCCATTCATTTCATGTAATATTCAATACCACAAAATTCCACTTTAACAGAGATATGGACAATGCCTTAAAATTCGCTGTAATGAAAACTGAATCGTATGCAATTATACTAACCATATTTATATACATAACACATGTTCATCTGTTCTGTCTCTTCTCCAAGACTGTACACTCCCCAAGAGAAGGGGTTGCCTCTGGACTGCACTCTGCAAATCAAGAGAACTTCAACAGTGCCACCTTGTGGATATTCTGTAAATACAAGGTGAGTTTCCTGGCACTCTAAAATGTTTGAGAAGCAAATTACAGGCAAAAATAAAATAAAACCAAAGCAGCACAAAGCAAGCACACCAAAAAACAACAGGTTTCCTTGAGCAAAATGGAGGCATAGTTTCAAAGCACTTATGAGGAACAAGTACTATCATCGAATATTTAACTGTCTGATCTTTTCTAGATATGAGATGGAACCTGAGTCCACAGAAAGGCTTGGCTGCTGGAGGTTCTGAGTTCTGGCACTGCTCATACCAGAGAGACGGCACCACATGGTCAATCACCTTACTTAAACTCACTTATAATTCTCTCCCCCTGAACCCCTCACCCTCCTTCCCTCTCATACAATTAAAACCATATCTGTTTCCTCCTTTCTCCCTATCATAAATAACTGGGCTGTAAATTGGGTTGTAAACATGTATTCTATACTATGGCCAATAAGAATTTTCCAGAGTAATCCTAGCAATTTCAGCCTTTGCACTAACTTTTGAACCAGCCCCCACCATCACCCACAATTCAATCACCACAATAACCAAGATGTATGATCTTTGTCATTTCATGAAATTTCTCTGATCCTTGGCTTCCTGGTCTATAGAATGAGAAAGAGGATTAAGTGATGGCTAAGATCCTTCGTAGCAATTAAATACTACACAATTCTAGAAAGAGAGGGTTCTTATTTTCTTTTCTAGAAATACTAATGAATGAAATGGAGCAAACAGTGCTATATTTCAGCATAAAATAAACCAGAAGAGTCAAAATTTCCTAAGCTAACTCTCAAATATCCTTACACTCCCACTGTAGAAAGTAAATTTACACATTTTGGAAGAAAGATTCGAAATTCAAAACTGGCCTTTCAATTTGCATGAGACCTGAGAACAGCTCCTATTTGCCATGAAAATACTTAGATCATGGAGTCCTGATGCACTGTAAATCACAGACAAGCTAAGGAAGGAGCTACTCTTTGAAGAGAAGAGCTCTTCTTTGAAGAGAAGCTCTGACGGGACAGGGCTGGTGGCAATGGCACTTTTATCCCTGGCTATTTCTAGGTCTACCCTGGCATGGCAGTTATAACCTCTAGACCACAATGACCATTATTAGAAGAAGCATTCTGGCCAGCATTCTCTTCAGAAATCTATCTTACCTAGCCAAATTTAAAATTAAAGTTAAAATCAAAATTAAAGTAAGAAGGAGAAGAAGGAGGAGGAGGAGGAGGAGGAGGAGGAGGAGGAGGAGGAGGAGGAGGAGGAGGAAAAATAAAGAGAGAAAAGACAGAATTAATGAGTGATCAAAAATCAAAGTGGGCATAAAACAGGCAGAGCACAGAGGCTTTTTAGAGCAGTGAACCTATTCAATATGATACAATAATGGCAGATACATGTCATTACACATTTGTGCAAACCCAAAGAATGCACACCAAGAGTGACCCCTAATGAGTATGGACTGTGGGTGATAATAATGTGTCAATGTAGGCCCATGTGTCCCAGAACAAATGAGCCACCTGGATGGGATGTTAACGGGGGAGGCTGGATGGGATGGTGATAGTGAGGTAGGATGGGGATATGGAGACTATATGAATTCTCTGTATTTTCCATTCAATTTTGCTCTGAACCTAAAACTACTCTAAAAAAATAGTTTCTCTCTCTCTTTTTTTTTTTTAAATCAAAGTAAACTTAACCAGAGGAGTATGGGGATGGAAGGAAGAGGGAGAGAGAGAAACAGAGAGGGAGGGAGAGAGAAAAAGAGAAGTGGTGAGGGAGAAGATCCAGAAATAAGTTTTTCAAAAAACGTAATAAAGACATGCCATCAGTTTTTCCAAGACATTTGTACCATTCCCTACCCTAAGTGTCATTTTAAGTACAAATGAACATCCTAAACTTTGGGACACTGCTTAAACATAAATGCTGTAGGAAAAATTATCTCATATACTTTTTTAAATTACTTATAAAAGCAAAATCCAGATTATATATAGGCTACATCAAAACTAACAGCATAGGGATGCCTGGGTGGCACAGTCAGCTAAGCATCCAACTCTTGATTTCAGCTGAGGTCTTGATCTCACAGTTCATGGGATCAAGCTCTGCATTGGGCTCTGTGCTGACGGTACACAGCCTGCTTGGGTTTCTCTTTCCCTCTCTCTTTGCCTCTCCCCCACCTCAAAATAAATAAACACTTTAAAAAACAGGATAGCATTAGCTCATTAAACTAAATTAAACAATGGTATGACCAATGATCAACACCACTAATCGTGGCAACTGCCTACATTTCCTATACAGATCCTAAATTATAACTCCTTTTCCAATGCCATAATAAAATATAGTATGGGTACCAAAGAAACTCACACTGTAGTCACACTGTACTCATTCATTCATTTCACAAATATCTACTGACTTCTGCGTAGGCCCTTGGACTAGACATTCTTCTACGGCTCAGCCTTTTAAAAGACAAGTACAGTTACCTGGTAAAGCGGTAATAAAGTCCCGCTGCAACATGGGCTTCAGGTAAGAGTTAATATGTCCATGCTGATAATGACACATTCGTGAAATAAGGTGTTCCACAAATTCCACTTGATCTGATTCAGACCACTGGTCAAAATATTTAATACACAAGTCTTTTTCTTTTTGATAGTTTCCTTCTGATGGCCTCTTTCTGGAGACGATCACAGATGATGTTCCATTACTTATCTATTTTAGAAAAATAAAAAAAAAATAATTAGTTTGACAAGGAAAAAAACTCTAATTAGTATTTTATTGGAAACATTTTTCACCCTGTGTATTTAATCTTAAAATACCAGCTATACCCTGAAGCCAAACTCATTCCTTTATTAATTCATTCATGAAGTAATTTAAAATGTATTTAGGGCCTCAAATTAAGTCTCTAAAGTAAATGTCAAATTTACAGCTATTTATAAAGCTATCTGGTGTCCCAAGTCATCATTCTCCAATGCTTATGCCAAAACCATGTGGTTATTAGATAACCAATGTCAGAGATATCTTAGAGAATGTGCTCAACTTGGCAAAGTAGCAACTGATTGACTATTAGTAGTTTGCTTTACTTCTTCAAAGATCAAAGTCAATGCTATACTCATCTAGCCAATGGTTCTCACACCTGTGTGTGCATCAGAGTAACAAGAGGGCTTCTTAACAGACAGACTGCCAGGCTCCACCACAGACGTCCTCATTCTATAGGTCTGGAGTAGAGCCTGAGAAGTTGCAAGTTCCCAGGTGGTACTGGTGCTGATGGTCCGGAGAATGCACTTTAGAGACCACACTTTGAAAACCACTGGTCCATTTAATGAAGAAATCTGAAGGCAATTCAATCTAAAAATTGAACCCATCTCCAAGCTGTTACCAGAGCTACTAGACTGCTAGCAAATAACAGTTTAGACTTTCACTCCTTTTTTTTCTTCACCTACTCTGAAAGCAACCCAAGGTAAACCACATACACCTCAAAAGATTCTCATCCTATAGAGTTGGTCGATGATATCCCACAGACTCCTATACTACCTATGCATCATTTCTCCTCAAAGCTACATGGATGATGGTTCTTGCATAAAACCAGTATATTTCTTAAAAAATAAAAACTACATATACTTTATCTGACAACAGCATCAAAAAAAAAAAAAAATTGGAATCCCCAGACTGAAGCCACAACTGCCACTGGTGCTATGAGGCTCAGTAACATCCCTATTTAAAACCAAAATTACTTCAATGTTTTTGTCAAACATTTGCCAAGCTATCTACCAGTCACTCCTTTGAGAGCCTCTTCATGTATAACACCAGAAATAGCCTAGAAGAGAATTTTGAAAACTGAAGAGTTATATTACAGACATGCATTAACTCCATGCATGAGCTTATCTCAGAAGTTTTACACAGAAAAAACCAAGAGCTTTGTTATCACTATGTCCCCTAATTTAACTGAATCTATCCCAGAAAGAAGACATCCTTCATAAATAACCAAAGGAGTCTGACTTTCCTTATTAAAATCTTATATATCATACCTCTCTGCAGCAAGTTTTTATGTCCACATTTAAAGGTACATAGTGAGAAGGCATTCACCTCCCATCCCATTTATCTGACTACCTCCTTCTCTAGGAATGTTTTTCCCCCCCTGGAAATTGGATGGAGCGCTCACTGACACTGGGTACCACCAGAGGGCAGCATTGAACAGAAATTTATGATGCTGCTTGTAGTTAAGACCTCTATCTGACAGAGCCCAAAAATCAACGTTCAAAACAGTCAGAAGTGAAAATTCTTCACGGTGGTGAGTATCAGCTAGTATAAGGGACATCTCTGCTACTTTTAAGTATAAGGACGTTGAGTATAATGTTATAGTAACTGCCCGACTATAGGCAACTTGGTTAAAGCAAATAATAATACATCTACATAAGGTACTATAATGAAGCCATTAAAATTAGGTTTATATAGTAACATCTTAATAACAAGAGAACATGTTTATGAAACAATATTAAGGAACAAAAGACAAGATGCAGAATTTTATACAGCATTACAATCACGGTTAGTTTGTGCAATGGGGAACACACAAGACAGAATAAAGGATATATTAAAAAAAACAGCCATATTTCCTTCCTCCTTCTTTTCTACATTTTACTCATTGTAACTTGTCAAAACTTGCTTTCCTGACAGGTTAAATATATGGTAACAACTTGCATTTGTGTACTGCTTTATAATTTCCAAAATACTTTCACATCCGTTATCATTTGATAAGCAAAGGGATTATTATTTCATTTACAGAAGGGTTCTTAAACATCTAACTTCCCTACAGCACTGGTATACCATTAACTAGTTAACTAAAAGAACTTACGAAAGAAAAACTGAAAGCCAAAATGTTAAGAACCACTGTGAACTGAAAAATCAATAGTCAATGAAGAGAACCCTATCGGAAAATACGGAGCACGAAGGAGGAACAGACATCAAGCTGCACACAGTTCCCCCGACGCAGTGGCAAGTGCACAGTTCTACAGCACATTTCCCATTTCTACTTCTAGCCACCTGCTGAGCCCAGATTTTCCTGACATTGTTTTGCTTTGCTTATTTCATCGTAAATTTGTTGGGCATACTTTATTCTTGCTAACTCATCTACTCCTCTCATTTCAAATCAAATGAACGCAGAGAATATTTTTAACATTATTCTCTTCATCTTTAGGTTTATTTGCCTCTTACTGTGTCTTTCTGAGGGGCAAAGTTATTTGCACCATAATGGTTGATGGAAAGATCCAATCATGAAACTTTACATAGCATCCCTCCCCATAGCTAGCGCAAAAAAAACCCTGGGGAATTGGGAGGAAAACTGGCAGGACTAAAAAGAACCAGAAAGAAGAAAGGAAAGGGCAAACTAACAAGAAATGGGGGAGAAGGGTGAGGGTAGGGAGACAAAATCACCAATGCACACACACTGGTATGGCACGGTGCTATTCTGGTGACAAAGGATGCCACCAATGACCATCTTTGGCTTGGACTGTGGCGACAAACTGAGTATTTTAGGCTACAGACACTTCAGAATCTTTGTAGCAACTCCAAAATTTTTTACTATTAGTAATGACACTTCCCTGAGGAACAGAAGATAAATTAGAGTGAATTCCGAAACTAGCAAAATTGCACAAAAGAAAACAAAAACGCTTGCTTGGCTCTAGTTTTCATTGAGGACATGAGCTGAGGGAGCATCTTATCTATAGTAGTCAACTGCTCTTATCTGTGCGTCGTCATTCCTACCTGCCAAAGAGTATTTTTCTTTGGGGACTCATCTTCATTTTGATCCTCCATAACTGAAGTGTTCTAAGGGGGGAAAAACAGGTTATTTGAATTATGCCGAGTTTTGCAAATCCTACACCAAAATATAATTTTGAAAACCCAAAGTAGAATGTACCAACACCAACCCAAGAACTATTTGGCGTGTGACTAACAGATGCCATTTTGGGGTCAAAAGGGTTGTGCTCATCTTCATACGTCAGTCGAAGTTACAGTTAGTTGCTGGACAAAACTAAGCATAAAGTCTTTATATATGAAGGCTGGGCATACTTAGAAAACAAGCTAAATTATGGGACTGGGGCTGAGGCTCTACCTCAACATCACTGTTATTCTTTTAACTTGTGGCAAGAAGCCACGGAGACCCACTTAGTTCTTTGATTGCACAAACATTTACTAGAATGTCTGCTATTCAGTAATCCATCCCAACCATCACCTGCATTTAGTACTGCCAAGCTCTGGAAGTCCCCCCTTGCTTTTCTCTTTCCTTCCTTGATAACCTTGTTTTTCTAGACCGGCTTTGCAATCTCCCTTAGCAAGCACCAGTGGTGGGTGCCCCAACTTCTTCCCTGAAGGGGAGGATGCTGGTAGCCAGTAACAATCTGGCTTGCCTTGGGAATGCATCAGCTTTTGATTTTTGTGTTTACCGCACAAAGAGGCACTGTGCGATTATTCTTTCTGGTGACCTAGTCGCTCAATAGATGCCCATTAACTAGAGATTATACATGATTGGATTTTCCCTTTTGAAGCTCCTACCTAATGGCTAAATGGAAACTTAATGAGAAGGGGAAGTGGGAGAGTAGTGCTCCGAAAGGAATAACAATTCAAGAACCTCTAAGATTCTTTCCCAAACCTAAAGTTCTAAGATTGGGGTACAAAAGATAAACTATAACACTCCACAGTATTATTCAAAAGAATCCTATAGATCTGTTTAAGTCACTGGTGTTTACAAGATTCTGTTTACTGCCTTTAGGGATAAGCCTATCTCTCAAAACTTCCCTATTTTTCCTTTGTTTTCTTCAAGTCATAAAATGTTTGCACCCACACAGTATTTCCCAACGTGGGTAATGACAGAAGAATCACTACAGAACACTAGTACTTTGCAGGTCACATAGCTCGCTCTGATCAGGAATACAGTATGTAGTACAACAGTCAAAGGCTCTGAAACCAGAGAGACGTTGCATTTGTGAGGTGGTCACTTATTCAGTGTGTGTGTGTGTGTGTGTGTGTGTGTGTGTGTGTGTGTGTGTGAGAGAGAGATTCTGAGTAAGGTCTTTTACCCATGGACAAATACAAACCATATAGAGGTACTGTGGGATGGAGACTCCCCAGCACAGTGCTTGGTGTGTAACTGGTACTCAAAAAATCATTCATGCCCAGCTTTGAAGATGCTTACTTTCCCTTAAGTGTTATCTTCTCACACTTTTTAACCTCAGGCTTTGACAGAATGGCTCCAGATGGCTGCCTGTAGAGAAAATCCACTGGCTCCCTCAATAAAATCTTACAAGTCCCACAGTGCCAAGGTCTGCAATGGGGGAGAAGGGCAAACGGTCAGGGTTCCCCCTATGTGAAAGCCAACCATGAGCTAGAGAGGAAGACACTGTGTCCAAGAGTCCAAAACAGGTCTAGAGTAGACGGTAATAAATGATCCTGAATGGGAAGAAGAGGGTGGACAAGAGAAAAACAGAAGTAGTACTTCTCTCTCCATGTAATTTTCCTTTTACTGCTATCTTGAAGGACTTAAGATTCATAAAGCTGGCAGGGGAGTGAACAAAATGGAAACAGTGACTTAATACATCATCTGCTGGGTCCAACTAGTAGTTACAAAGCCATCCTTGCAAGGTCACAATGTCCTGGGTTCTAAGAGAGTAACAAGAAGAAACCATGGCTGGAAACATGAAGAGTTAAGCGTATAAAGTAGGAGAAAAATGGCAAGTCCCTGCCCTCATCTTCAGGCACCGGAGGAAATGTATGAGGAATGCATATATGTAGGGTTTTAAACTAAAAACTTTTGGGGCGCCTGGGTGGCTCAGTTGGTTAAGCATCCGACTTCGGCTAAGGTCATCATCTCACAGTTGGTGGGTCCGAGCCCCATGTTGTGGGGCTGACAGATCAGAGCCTGGAGCCTGCTTCAGATTCTGTGTCTCCCTCTCTCTCTGCCCCTCCCCCATTTAGGCTCTGTCTCTCAAAAATAAATACAATGTTAAAACAATTAAAGTAAAAACTTCTGTTATACAGGAGTCTGAACCCACCAGAACTCTTCTGACCTAAGCTACCTAAATACTTTCCTTACTCAGGGAGGAAATAAAAAGTCAGAAGTCCCTACAGATTACACAAGAAACAACTGTCTTTCTTCCTTTCACTCATTCCAAAACAGAGAAATGGTGTTTATTTATACAGATGAGAAAGAAACAACCCCTCTGATAAAAATAGCAACTATTCTCTTAAGGCTTGATAAAAGTGGATAAAAAGATACGATTTAATAAAATTGTATTTAATAAAGCCCTGGGGTGGCCGGAATAGCTCCCCCATCATACATATCTTTTCAACTTCTCTTATAAAGCCCTGAGGAGAAGCTGCCAAAGGGAAAATGCTACTCTGAAGCTACATTGATCAGAGGATCATTTCCCAAGAGTCTTCCAGGTGACACAAGAGATGCTCAGAGAAAAAAGGGTCCCTTGGTCTAATAAAATCTGACAAATGCTATATGCTGCACAAACACTTGTTCTCTCCCTCCCCACCCCCAAAGTTAAAAACCACTTCGTTAAGGGGCACCTGGGTGGCTCAATCGGTTAAGCGTCCGGCTTCAGCTCAGGTCATGATCTCACGGTCTGTGAGTTTGAGCCCCACATCGGGCTCTGTGCTGACAGCTCGGAGCCTGGAGTCTGCTTCAGATTCTTTGCCAGTAGGTGCCACCAGCTAAGAGAATATATTTCACTTGGAAAAATCTACTTTAAGAGTTATATAAGAGAAATACATTTCCTACTTTTAAAATGCTACAAATTTGGCATTATGAGTTTCATGATAGAAATGCTTATACAGGGGCACCTGGGTGGCTCAGTAGGTTAAGCGTCCGACTTTGGCTCAGGTCATGATCTCAAAGTTCGTGACTTCAAGCCCCGCATTGGGCTCTGTGCTGACAGCCCAGAGCCTGGAGCCTGCTTCAGATTCTGTCTCCCTCTCTCTCTGCCCCTTCCCTGTTTGCACTTTCTCGCTCAAAAATAAACAAACATTAAAAAATTTTTTTAAAAAAGAGAAATGTTTATACAACATAAGATTTTCATACAAAAGGAGTCTTTACTCTTTGGAGGAAGCAAAAATAAAAAAAAACCACAAAGGATCTGGAAAACATGGGAGCATTGTGCCATTTTCTTTAGTGTTTTAAAATTGGGGGACTTAAGACATTAAGAATGACAGACATATAATGCAAAAATGCTATTAGCTAACTTCATTGGGTCTCTAATCTAGGCTTGTTTCATACATTGCCTTTTAATCTTGAGGAAAAAAATATGAATGTATATATTGCAATTTTACAAAAAAAAATGAGGAACAGATAAGTAAGTGATTAAAAGTCACAAAGTTGGTAAATGAGAGAAGCAGGAATCAGATCTAGGTCTGTTCTAATCAGAAGTCCATGTCCTTTCCGTACAGAAAAACACATCTCAAGTATTTTCCAACTGCTGGTTGTAGCCTATGAAGTTCATTTAATGGGCCGCAATCAGCATTTTCTAATAAAACGAAATTGAATCTGGGCATTCCCCTGCTCACAAAGGTAAGCATAACAAAAATCACAAGGGGTAAATAAAAGGAATGAGCAAAACCAGAACAGGAAAATTCAAATTAAGGAAAGAAAAACTCATTATTGCACAAGGAGAACGATACTCAAGTCAAATCACTGAGTGACAAAGAGTTTTTAAAAATCTCTAAAAGTCGTAATTTGTGAAGAGGATAATGTGTACTTTTATATATACACTAAATATTAAATTCCACAAAATATATCAAGGAAAAAAGTTATTTTTTTTTTTAATTTTTAAAACACCCTTGCATCTTTGACAGATCAAGTAGACCAAACAAATAAAAGCTTGGCTTTCCATAGAACATTAAAAAAACAACCGACAGAGTATCCTAGGCCACAGAAAAAGTATCAAATACAGTCAGAAATCAAGAAAAGATTATTGTGTTAAGATCAAGCCAAGCAGAAATGTCCAAATCTAGTTTGCTAGTTACTATGTGCCACAACTTCCAAAGATAAACAGAACAATGACTCACACAAATAAACCAAACACCTCTGTGTTGTTATTGTTAATTCCACCCAGGCCCCTAGTCTAACCTAAAATTCTTTCCCCTTAAACCTAAATCTTACCAACACATTACTGGTAAATGAGATCACTGAAGAGGGAGAAACATTCACTTGGAAAAAGAAGAGACAAGCTTTTCCAAAAAAGCAGTCCCCTCTCTCATAGTAATCTCACAACTCCAGAAGGAAGAAAAACATGAACGCATCTATGCATACATGACTTTTTAAAGCAACAACTCCAGCCACCATTAAACATAGCTAATCAAAAATCTTCTTGTCCCTCCACACAAATATCAACATATAGGAACAAACCAGTTGTTTTCTTTCTACAATTAAAATAAAATTTTTAAATTTTAATTCTTTGGGAGTTTGTCTGAAATCACTGCCACGTAATTTCTGTAATGTAGTAAGTTCTGTTCCAGTTTATCTAATCTGCAGTTCTACTCAACACTTCTAACTAGGTGTTTGGCTGTTCCTGATACTACATGACAAGATCATATCAAAGTATGTAGAAGAATGAACACGGGGTAAAATTTTTCTTCCTTTCCTCACCACCAATTATTTTTTAAAAGAGGGGAATGCTTATATTATTAGATATTTTTTAAAAAATTTAAGCTACAATAATTAAAGCAGTATGGTTCTGGCAAAGCAAGATCAATGAAACAAAATAGAAAGTCCAGAAACAATCATTTATACTTACAAATCTGTGTATTTTAAAGTCAGAGTTTCAAATTGGTGAGAAAGAGATAATACTCTTTATGGGATTACAAATAAAAGATGGGGGTGGAGGGCGCCTGGGTGGCTCAGTCAGTTGAGGGTTTGACTCTAGATTTTGGCTCAGGTCATGATCCCAGGGTCTTGGAATCAAGTCCCCTGTGGGGCTCACATTGAGTGTGGAGCCTGCTTTAAGATTCATTTAGTCATTCATTCATTCATATTCTCTCTCTCTCTCTCTCGCTCGCTCGCTCCCTCTGCCCCTGCCCTGTGCACACACGCACATGCTCGAAAAATATAAATAAAAATAAACAAAAGTTGGGCACCTGGGTGGCTCAGCTGGTCAAGCATGGGACTCTTGATCTCAGCTCAGATCTTGATCTCATGTCTGTGAGTTCAAGCCCCACACTGTGATCCACACTGGGTGTGGAGCCTGCTTTGAATGAATGAATGAATGAATGAATGAATGAATATAAAAACTTTTTAAAAATAAAGAAAAGTTAAAATGCTACCTCATATTACATCCCAATAAATACTATGGATACAAAGAATCAAGTGTGAAAAATTACAACCATAAAACTACTAAAAGCAAGCATACAGGAGTTTCTACAAATTCATGGAACCAGGGAAAGGCTGTCCAAGCATGATACCAAAGACAGAAATAAATGTAGATGTGATTGGATAAAAAAATTCAAACTCATGAATGTTCACAATAAATTTCAAAAACAAATACAATACATTGGGGGAAGTATTGCAATGTATGATAAATAAGTTACTATATAAATATTTCTAATAAATTAATAAGGAAACCAAAACTAATACCCTAATAGGCAAATAAGAGTAAGTAGATATTTCAAAATGAGAAATTTAAATGGCCATCAAAAATGAACACCTACAACAATAAAAAGATGCAATTTTTCACCTACCAAAATTGGCAACTTTTATTTTTATGTACTCTACAGGAATTGGGCGCTCTGGTAAGATTATAAATTGTTACTTTTCAGAGAATATTTATCAACTTCAAAAAGTACTACTTAACAATGGACATAATTTAACTTTAGCAATTTTTCCTAAGGAACTGTATTTCTATAGAAAATTATAGCTATGACAATTTATAACATGGAAAACTAGAAAACAATGTAAATGTCCAACAATAGGGTATCATTTAAAAATATGATACAGGCGCCTGGGTGGCTCAGTCGGTTAAGCGTCCAACTTTGGCTCAAGGTCATGATCTCATGGTTTGTGAGTTCGAGCCTCATGTTGAGCTCTGTGCTGACAGCTCAGAGCCTGGAGCCTGTTTCGGATTCTGTGTCTCCTTCTCTCTCTGCCCCTCCTCCACTTGTGCTCTGTCTCTCTCTGTCTCTCAAAAATAAATGTAAAAAAAAAAATTTGTTTTTAATATATGATAGTATAAATTTTTAGTTCTTTTTAAAAACATTTCTATTGAAGTATAATAAAGGGTTTAATTCTCAAGTGTAACTAGTACTCAGACCAACACAAAGAACATTGCCAGGGTCCATAAATATTTTCCTCATATTACCTTCCAGTCATTAATGGCCAAAGGTAACCACTAATTTTTTTAATATCACCATAGATTTACACATTCATTTTTGAACTTTTTTTTAATGTTTATTTATTTTGAGAGAGACAGAGACAGAAGAGACAGAGAGTGCACACATGTGCACAAGCAGGAAAGGGGCAGAAAGACGGAGAGTCCCAAACAGGCTTTGTGCTGTCAGCACAGAGCCCAATGTGGGTCTCAAATCATAAGATCATAACCTGAGCCAAAGCCAAGAGTCTGACACTTAACTGACTACTGAGCCACTCAGGTGCTCCCATTTTTGAACTTTAAATAGATTCTTATCATATATACTCTTTAGGTCTAGCTTCTTTTGCTTAACACTATGATTTGAGATTCTTAAATACAGCAACAGTTCATTCTTTTTCACTGCTCTATATTATTTCAAAAAATATTTATTCATTTTACTACTGATTAACATGTAGGTCACTTCCACTTTTGGCATTTAAAATAATTCTGTCATGTCTGCTGGTGTACATGGGCATGTATTTCTGTTGGGTCTATAGTAGGGGTGAGCAATCAGATCATAAAATATAGTAATTTTTACTGTACATGCTTAAAAATGCAGACAGTAATGCTGTACTTCAGGGTTTAGATGTACATTCTCTGGTCATTGACCACATCTAGGTGAACAAAGCCCCCAGGATGCAGCACAGAACTTGCAGAGCTCATGGTCGGATTAACCCATACATGAACTCTCCCTGACACATTGAGATGATCCTAAAACTTGCGGCCCAGGAATAAATTCAGAATAAAATAAATGTTAAAAAAAATAGCTTTTGACCATTTTTAATTGGACAGTCTTTTCTTACTCATTTCCAGAAATTCTTTATTTATCCTAGAATAGAGTCCTTTTCCAAATATATTTATTGCAAAGGTCTCCTCTTAATCTATGGCTTAACTTTCCATTCTCTTAATGGTGTCTTTTGATAAAGAGAAGTAATTAATCTTAATTTTTTAATGTTTATTTATTATATAGTCTCCCATGGAGTAGCCTAGAAGTTTTACTTCCCCCCCCCCCCAAAGTTTATTTATTTTGAGAGAGAGAGGGAGAGAGGGAGAGGGAGGGAGAGAGAGAGAGAGAGCACAGGCACACACATTGAGTGAAAACAGGGGAGGGGCAGAGAGAGGGAGAGAGAATCCCAAGCAGGTTCCATGCTGTCAGCACTGAGCCTGACTTGCTCTCTCAGGAACCGGGAGATCACAACCTGAGCCGAAACCAAGAGTCTAACACTTAACCGAGTCACCCAGGTGACCCTATTTCACCTTTATACTTACATCTAAAATTCATCTATACTAATCTTTATGCAAAGTAGGAGTCAGCATTCATTATGTTTTTCAAATTGCAGTTTACAACCCACTGTGGTTTATAATACCAACTTAATGGACACCCAGCATGAAAGAAAGAAAGAAAGAAAGAAAGAAAGAAAGAAAGAAAGAAAGAAAGAAAGAAAGAAAGAAAGGAACAGAACACACAACACATCTCTTATTTCATCAATTCTAACACATATTTTTTCACATTTTAATATCTCTGAAATTGAGATATTTCTTAACCATCAATGGCATCTTAAAACTGGTAGCATTTTTTTCTGAATGTTACAGAAAATGGCATATCTTACAATCTATGCTGTCTTATGTGTCACAGTGGAATACAGTATACATTGGGGTGACTTTAGGAATGTATGTTATGTTACACACACAAACATATATAAAACATATACATAAATATGTGTGTGTGCACATATGATTACATGTACTAAGTCTAAATGTAAATCTGGGCGGGGTCTAAATACAAGTTTTATTTCTCACTATGAAAATACTTAAAAACACTGAAAACCCCTAATTAAGGTATTGGAGTACAATGAATCCCATACTGCGAAAGTTACCTACCACCTTTTCAGTTGTCTTTCGATTCTTCTAACTATATCAAAAGATATTTTTTACACTGTTTAATACTTTCAATTATCTGTTTTTAACAAAAAGACCTAGCTTCCTATTCAGTTTACTGTAGCAAACGGTATGTGGCTAGAATTTTATATGGGTCTCAACAAGTGCCATGATTTTCCAGTCATACAACAATACGGTCTCCTTTTCTGATTTTTTAAAAGAGAGCAGATTTTTTAAATATGTGAAGTAGATAAAAGGACACACAGTATACAGATATGTCCAAAACTGTGAAGATAGTACTCACCTGTCTAAAGTTATGGGAAAACTACTTCTTGGAAGAACAGTGACATGAAAAAAGGTCTAAGGTAAATTTTAAATGAAAAATAAAATGGGGGGGGGGGTCAGAATACATCTGTAGGACTCCATCTTCATGGATAAAACTTAATTATTGATTTATTTAGAGCAGTGTCTAGAAAAGGTGTGTTAAAATGCTAACAATGTTATCTCTGTATATTTTGCTTTCTATTTGCTTAAAGACATCTCTTTTTAACAGTAAGGAATGGTGATTTTTAACATTAAACTTTCAAAAGTAAAAATCCATGCCAAGACCCCAGATACATATGCTCTAGTCTAAGGAAACAGAAACTAGTTACTGAAAGTTGAGGCAGGATCCTCCTGCATGTCACCTGACCTCTCTGTGCCCACTTCCTCATCCAGAAAACTGAGGTTGAAACAGGCCTCCCCCACAGAGGGAGTGACAAAATTTAAAAGAGAATCCTGGCACTTATAAGGGCTCCCTTAGTCAAATTTAACCTCCAAAGGGCAGAAAAAGCTTGGCTGAGTTATTCATTCTGTATTCCTTCCACTTCCGATAATTTCTGGCACACTACTTAAGTACAGAAGTATAATAAGTATCTGTTGATATGAGTCTTGGCTATAATTATTACAATCTTCCTATGAATTGTAATGACAAAAGTGGTAATTTTGTTTCTGCTTACTCCTTTCCCATAGTTTCCAAACTGTCTACAAAGAGCAAGGATTCAAAATGGGGGGGGGGGGGGGGGCAAGCAACACAATTTCTGGCCCTCACAAAAAGCAGTAAGAAACAAAATCTAGTTTCAGAAAGGCAGTCATCTTTATTACCCCTAAAGTATTCATTTACCTACATAAAAGAAGAACACCTCATTAATTATTTGACTGCTTAAAAAGGTCCAACAAAAGGATGGATAGATAAAAGTCTGCCAGAGTCTGAGAAAGCAACTGGGGAGCAGCAGAATGTGCCCTTAATGCTTCCTGGTGCTTAACACTTGGAAGAGAACTACTAAAGTAAAACCTGTAAAATGTTTCATATCCAGTAGAGGAAGGAAGCCAGAAAAAGAAGGTGCTTTCAAAGTAGTAGAAGAATGGCCAAAGGACACTGAGTCATGGTACCACAGAGGGAGTCAGTCAGCTGAAGAGTAAAGAGCAGGCCTTTACAGACACAATGCCCCCACTGCAAACTCTGGGCTCTGACAATGACGAACTGTCTTGACTTCCTGTTAGTTACTTGACTTCTCTCTCGGATTCAGTTTCCTCTTTTCTAGGGCAGGGAGAACACTGCCTACATTGCAGGAAGAGAAATAACACGTGCAAAGCACCTACAGGATAACATTGCTCAAAAATATAAACCAGAAAGACATTTTTACTTTTTTGCTTCTAACATTAACCATTTTAAAAGAAACCTGACGAACACCTGGATGGCTCAGTCAGTTAAGCGTCCAAAATTTAAGTCATGATCTTATGGTTTGTGAGATGGAGCCCCACGTCAGGCTCTGTGCTGACAGCATAGAGCCTGTTTGGGATTCTCTCCCTCTCTCTCCCGCTCTCTCTCTGCCCCTCCCCACCCCTCTCCCTGCGCACATGCACTCTCTCTCTCTCTCAAAATAAATAAATAAGCATTAAAAAAACTTTTTAAATAAAACCAAACATACCAATAATTAATTAAATATAAGTAGTCAAAACACTCCAATTAAAAAGCAGAGATTGTGAAACTGGATAACTGTATGCCCTCTAAAAGAAACCCACTTTAAACATAAAGACACACTGCTTAAAAGGACAGAAAAAGGTATACACCGTGAATTACTTATCAAAGGAAATCCAAAAGTCAAAGTAAATTAATATTAATAATAGGCAAAACAGATCTCAGAACAAGGAATGTTATCAGGGATCAAGTGAGGTATTTCATATTGATGAAAGGATCAACTTATCAAAAGAATATAACAATCCAAAATATATATGCCCTTTTCTAACAAAGATTTGAGATACATCTGGAGGAAAAAACAATGACACAACTCCAAGGAGAAATAGACAAATCCAAATTTATATTTGGACACTTCAACACTCCTCTCTTAGTTATACATAGAACAAGCAGACAGAAAAGAGTAAAGATATGGAGGACATGAAAAACACTATCAGCCAACTTAACCTAGTTGACATTTATAGAACACTCTACCCAACAAGAGAACACATTCTTTCCAAGTACACAACATTCACCAAGATAAATGTTACTCTGGGCCATAAAACAGGTTTCAATAAATTTTAAAGGGCTGAATTTATACAAAGTATGCTCCAGAATGACAAAGAATTAATCCAAAATTAATGTAACAGAAAATCCCAAAAGGTTCGGAAATTAATATTATCACTAAAAGATATCACAAAGAAAATTAGAAAATATTGTGAACTGAATGAAAGTAAAAATTCAACATATTAAATACTGTGGGATATAACTAAAATGGTGGTTAGAGAGAAACTTACAACATTAAATGCATTAGAAAAGGACATGGTCTTCAAAGCAACAATCTAAGCTTCCCCTTTAAAAAACTAGAAAATTAGCAAATGAAACCTAAAATAAGCAGCAGGAAGGAAATAGTAAGGATGAGATCCAAAATTAATACAATATGAAACAGAAAAACAATAATGAAAAATCAATGAAACCAAAAGCTGTATCTTTGAAACAATTAATAGAAGTGATAAACCTCTAGTCAAGCTGATAAGGAAAATAAAATAGATAAGAAACAAATTTCCAATCTCAGGATAAAAAGTGGGACCATGAATACAGATCCTATAGACATTAAAGGAAAATAAGGAAATATTATAATTTTACACTAATATATTCTACAACTCAGATGGAAGAGACAAATTCCTTAAAAGACACATGGATACCAACAAGAGAAATAGATAACCTCAGCAGCCCCATACCTGTTAAAGGAATTGTCTTCACTGGTGAATTTTATTTAGTATTTACAAAAGAAGTAATATTAATTCTACATAAACTTCTAGAAAGTAAATGAGGCAAGAACATACCCAATTCACATTCTGAGGCCAACACTACCTTGATACCAAAGTCTCTCAAACACATCACAAGGAAAAAAAAAAAAAAAAAAGGATAAATATGATTGCTGTGAATGTTATAGGTGTTCATTTGTCAAACCTACATAAACTACACACTTAAAATTGGAAAATTTTATTATGTATAAAGTATACCTCAAAAAAGTTAACTTTTTAAAAACTTTAAGTGCTACACAAAAACAAAAACTTTCCCACAAAGCAAATTCAAGGCCTAAATGATTTGCTTGGTAAATACTATCAAACATTTAGACAAGAAATAACAGCAATCTTTCACATTCTTTTTAAAAACAGAGAGAATGAGTCACTGTATTAGAATAATCCTAATGCTAAAACCTGAGAAAAGACATTATCAAAATAGAAAACTGACCAATTACCTTCAGGCAGGAAGGTGTAAAAACCCTCAACAAAATATTGGCAAATCAAATACAAAATTACATAAAAAGGATAATACATCATCATCAGTTGGGGCTTTCCCAGAATTAAAGACTGGCTGAAGAGTCAAAAAATCAATGTAATACACAGTAAGGCAGTAAGTTATACAATGATTTCAATACATGTATTTAGGGCATATAACAAAATTCAAAACCCTCTCATGATTAAAAACCCTTAGGTGTGGGGCACCGGGATGGCTCAGTCAGTTGAACATCTGACTTCAGCTCAGGTTATGATCTCGTGTTTCATGAGTTCGAGCCCCACATCAGGCTCCCTGCTATCAATGCAAAGAGTGCTTTGGATCCTCTGTCCCCCTCTCTCTGCCCCTCCCCTACTTGCACTCTCTCAAAAATAAACATTTTTTAACGCTTTTTAAAAATTATTTATTTTTGAGAGACAGAGACAGAGCATGAACAGGGGAGGGGCAGAGAGAGAGAGGGAGACACAGAATCCGAAGCAGCTCTAGGGCTGTCAGCACAGAGCCTGACACAGGGCTCAAACTCATGAACCGCAAGATCGTGACCTGAGCCAAAGTCAGACACTTAACCGACTGAGCCACCCAGGCACCCCAATAAACAAACATTTTTAAAAAAATAAAAACTCTCAGGTAACTTACTCAATGTGATAAAGAATATATAGATGTATATGTGTATGTGAGCGCACACACACACACACACACACACACACACACACACACCCCTATAGCTAACACTTAATGGTCAAATGGAAAACTTTCCCCCATCCTCAAGAACAAAAGTAGAATGTCCATTCTATACAAATTTCACTAATCATAGCCAGTACAATAAGGCAAGAAAAAGGCAAAATAAATGTCAGGAAGGAACCAGACGGCATGACTGTCTACACAGAAAATCCTAGGAAACCTACAAAACAAGTCAAACTAATATGTGATGGTAGCAAAGTCACAGGATACAAAGAATAAAAAGGACGAATAAAGCTGCATAAAACTCAAGCCCTCAGCATAACCAGAAGGAACAAAACATAAGAAGAAAAGTAAATAAATTCTGGGACACCTATATTCTCCTGCCATAAGCCTTCCTAGAGAGCAAGAGTAGACCAGGATAAAATGCACAAAAGACAAAAAGAGAGAAACAAGCAACAGACCGAAGATGGACATAAAACCACATTAAGTATGAAAAAAATGAGAATGAGTCCTAATGTATCAGAGTTGATTATAGATAAGCAACTTAAAAAAAAGTATCAGAGATGCAAAAAAGGAGTCATCAAGGGGAGGCTCTTTTTTAAAAAAAAGAGTGCAAAAGGAAAGATGAATAGAAGGAAGCTCCTTAATTTGATTTAAAAAAAAAATCTACAAAAAAAGTAAACATAACATCATACTTAAAATACTTGAAGTTTTCAATGTTAAGATCAAGAACAATTCAAGGATGTCCCCTCTCAACACTATTTTTCAAGGAGGTAGTTAATACAATAAGACACCAAAAAAGAAAAAAAAAGGTATACATATTGAGGAAAAAAGAAATGCAACTGTCTTTGCTCACAGATGACATGATCATCTATGTAAACAAAAAACCAAACACATAAAACCTAACAAAAAAAGAAAAAAAAAAAAAAAACCTCCTGAAATGAACACACAATTGTAACAAGGTTGGAGAATGCAAGGTTAATACATAAAAGTCATTTGCATTCAGGTACATCAACAGTGGTATTTTTTTTTTTTTAACGTTTATTTATTTTTGAGACAGAGAGAGACACAGCATGAAGGGGGGAGGGGCAGAGAGAGAGGGAGACACAGAATCGGAAGCAGGCTCCAGGCTCTGAGCCATCAGCCCAGAGCCCGACGCGGGGCTCGAACTCGCGGACCATGAGATCGTGACCTGAGCTGAAGTCGGACGCTTAACCGACTGAGCCACCCAGGCGCCCCTACCAACAGTGGTATTTAAAATTAAGAATACATTACCTTTGTCTACAGCCATACCATCCTGAACGCACCCAATCTCGCCTGATTTCAGAAGAATACATTACTATTTTAGGATCTCCAAAAATTAAATATTTAGGTCTAAATTTAACAAAATATGTATAAGATCTATATGAGAAAAACTATAAAACTCTGGTGAAAGGTATCAAAGAACTATATAATTGGATAGATATTCCATGTTCATGGATAGGAAGACTCAACACTGTCGAGATGTCAACTCTTCTCTATTCGATCTAAAGATTCAATGCAATCCCAATCAAAATCTCAACAAGTTATTTTATGGATATCAACAAATTTTAAAAGTTTACATGAAGAGGTAAAAGATCTAGAACAGCCAACAAAATATTAAAGGAGAAGAATAAGCTAGAAGACTGGTACTTTCCAACTTCAAGGATTATTATAAGCGACAGCAGCAATCAAGACAGTGTGGTATTGGTAAAAGAACTGACAAATAAATCAATGAAACACAGAGTCCAGAAACAGACCAAGATAGTCGGCTGATATTTGACAAAGGACTAATGACAATACAGAGGAGCAAAGACAGACTCCTCAATGAACAGGACTGGAATAATGTAAGAGAAAATCTAGGTGATCTTGGGTATGGTGATGACTTTTAAGATATAACACCAAAAGCATAATCCATGGAAGAAATAGCTGATAAGCTGGACTTCATTAAAAGTAAAAACTTCTGCTCTGTGAAAGACACTGTCAAGAGAATGAAAAGAAAAGCCACAGACTGGGAGAAAATATTTGCAAAAGACACATCTGATAAAGAACTGTTAGTCAAAATATATAAAGAACTCAAAAAAAATAAAGAGAATAAACAATCCAATTCTTAAAATGGGCAAAGGACATGAACAGAAACCTCACCAGAGAAGATATACAAATGGCAGTAAGCAAATGAAAAGATGTTCAACATCGTATGTCAACAGGAAACTGCAAATTAAAATGAGGAGATACTACCATACACCTATTGGAATGTCCAAAATCTAAAACATGAAAACACTAAATGCTGCTGAAGATGCAGAGCAACAGTCCTCATTCACTGCTGGTGGGAATGCAAAATGGTACGGCCACTTTGGAAGACAGTTGGACAGTTTCAAAAGTAAACATACTTTTACCATATGATCACACAAATGCACCCCACAGTTATTTACCCAAAGGATGTAAACACTTATATCCATACAAAAGCCTGCATACAGATTTTTATAGCCACTCTATTCATAACTGCCAAAACTTGGAAGCAATCAAGAGGTCCTTCAGTAGGTGAATGGATAAACTATGTACATCCAAGAATGGAATATTATTCAGCACTAAACAGAAATAAGTTATCAAGCCATGAAAAAAACACAAAGGAACATTAAATGCACATTACTAAGTGAAAGAAGCCACTGTGAAAAGGTTACATACTGTATGATTCCAACTATATGACATTCTGGAAAAGGTAAAACCATGGAGACAGTAAAAAGATTAGTGGCTGGCAGGGGTTAGAGGAAAGGAGGGATGAACAGGCAAAGGAAGATCTTTAAGGCAGTGAAACAATTACATACGGTACTATAATGGTGAATATGTATCATTATACATTTGTTGAAACCCATCAAGTGATCAACAGGGTTCACCAAGAGTGAACTATGTGAACTATGAACTGTGGGTGATGATGTAGATTCATATCGTAGTAAAAGTATCACTGTCATGAGAGGTTGTACATGTGTGAGGGCAGAAATGTATGAGAACCCTCTATACTTTCCACTCAATTTTGCTATGAACCTAAAACCGCACTAAGAAAGTCTATTTTTTTTAAAAGAAGAGAAAAGCCTAGGCATCTTTTAGAAACTATATGAGTAGAGGAAAAAGAAATGCCAGGGGAGGGATTTTAAGATCCTGCAACATTAAAGAATTTTTAAAAACCATTCAAAGGATACAAAGCTTGCCCCCACCGTATCTCCTACTCCCTATCAATCCCCGCTCCTGCAAAAAAAGATCATCCAATAAAGAAACTATACTTTGTTACACTGGCAAAGGATGTTCTTACACTAAAATTTTGTGAATTTAACTTCAAACTGCCAGTCCTGTCCCAAAAAATGTAGTGACATAAGCAACCTTCATCAATACAAAAACAGAAAAACACCTACACATAAAAGAAGGAAAGAGAGAAGGGGGACAGAAGAAGAAAACTAAAATACCAGAAATCAGCCTTTCTTAACTGGGGTTCAACAAGATAATTAAGCCCTAATATCAGTAACTATCTTCTTAATTTTCCTAAGGACAGTTATATAGGTAACTATCATTCTAGTTATGTATGAGAAAAGTGAATTTATAATATACCATGCATGCCTTAACTGCTCTTACGGAATCTGATTGAAAAGAGTTACTCCAAACTGAGTTACATATGCTCAAAAAAGTTTTTGATGTTATTTTTTACATGTGTTAAGTCAGAAGTTCAAAACAAGAATAGAAATGCACCAAAAGCAGAAAGAAGTGAAACATGACTTAGAAAAGAAAAACAAGCCTATAACAAATAAAAGTAAATTATAATGCCACAAAGTGATAAATTCAAATGAAAAACATAGTAAGAATCATTGAAGAAAAGCAGGAAAATAACCTAAGAGAATGGAAATGAGAAAAAGAAAGAAGCAAAATGGGACAAAAATTAGTTGAAATAATGGAAGACAAAAAAAAATCCAGCTCAAGTATAACTGGAGTTTATACACACATATACACACACAAAATGAAACCAAAATAACATTTAAAACTATGATCCAAGTTTTTCAAGATAAAGTTCTAGGGTTCAGTGAGTGAAGAAGAATAGAGAGTGACAGCTAAAAGGGTTTCCTTTTGGGGTGATGAAAATGTTCTAAATTGATTGTGGTTAATGCTTGCACAACTCTGTAACTATACTAAATATCAATGAATTGTATACTTCAAATGGGTATATTGTACGATATGTGAATTATACCCCAATAAAGCCGTTTTAAAAATACTATAATTCAAGAAAACGTATCAGAAATAAAAAGAAACCTAAACTGCATGTTAAAAACGTGTCCAGGTACTACAGAAAATTGGTTCACAGCATTAAACTCTAGTGGATAGCTAATGAAAATTATTAGATTTTAAAGAGAAAGAGAAAACTTCTCACAGTCTCTAGTCCAAAATAATTTTCATTGGGGGGAAAAAAAAAAAACTTACAAGAGAGAGAGCATTAGACTAGCATCAAATGTCTTAAAAACAATGTGTCAAGCAAGGCATCAGTGGAGAAGCATTTTCAAAACACTGTAGAAAATAAAGTGTGGAGGGGCGCAGTCGGTTAAGCGGCCGACTTCGGCTCAGGTCATGATCTCACGGTCCATGAGTTCGAGCCCCGCGTCGGGCTCTGTGCTGACAGCTCAGAGCCTGGAGCCTGTTTCGGATTCTGTGTCTCCCTTTCTCTGACCCTCCCCCATTCATGCTCTGTCTCTCTCTGTCTCAAAAATAAATAAACGTTAAAAAAAAAAAAAAAGAAAAAGAAAAGAAAAGAAAGTGTGGAGCAAAGATGTTCTATCCAAAGGCAATAGAAAAGGAGTTTTAAACAGGTAAATAGGTCAGAGAATTCTGTACCCATGAGCCCTTCTTCAGAAACCAAGAGATGACTCAGAAAACTTTAGCAAAAAGATTAATGGTAGACATTTAAAACAACTAATTATGGACCTATGAATAAAAGAAAGGGAGAAGGGTAGAAGAATATGCCATTCATTCTGGCAAAGTCAAAATAATGCAACTTAAAAATTGGAAGAAGAGGGGCACCTGGGTGGCTCAGTCAGTTAAGCGGCTGACTTCAGCTCAGGTCATGATCTCCTGGTCTGCAGGTTCAATCCCCGGGTGGGGCTCTGCGCTGACAGCTCAGAGCCTGGCGCCTGCTTCAGATTCTGTCTCCCTCTCTCTCTGCCCCTCTCCTGTCTCTATCTCTGTCTCCATCTCTCAAAAACTAATAAACATTAAAAAAAAAAAAAAAAATTGGAAGGAGAGGGGCACCTGGGTGGCTCAGTCGGTTAAGTGTCCTGACTCTTAATTTCGGCTCAGATCATGATCTCAGAGTTTGTGGAATCCAGCCTCACTGTCAGTGCAGAGCCTGTTTGGGATTCTCTCTCCCCTAATCTCTCTGCCCCTCCCTGCTTTCTCTCTCTCTCTCTCTCTCTCTCTCAAAATAAAAACTTTTTTAAAAAATTGAAAGGAGAAGGGATCAAAAAGAGTAAAGAACAAACTCTGTTATACAGGCAGTAGGTGGGAGTTAAAGGATTTCACTGAAGACTGATAAACTTCTTAATAAAACATTAAGTAAAAAACAAAGAATTAGAGGCCTTTAAAAAATTATAAGGGTAATTAACAGAACAATTATAGAATTATAAGGGTAATTAATAGAGCCTTCCTAATCTTAAAAAGAAGTTTCAAAAAGAAAAAACTACATCATGAAAAGAAAGTAGAAGATATGCAAAGAGACATGGATTGAAAATACACAAACACATACTATTCCCAGTACAAGACAGATCAAGAAGACAAAACAAAATTCAAAAGAATAAATGGGGAGGCCGGGGAGGCTCAGTCGGTTGAGTGTCTGACTCAGTTTTGGCTCAGGTCATGATCTCACATTTGATGGGATCAAGCCCCACATCGGGCTCCACGCTAGTAGTGTGGGCCTACTTGGGATTCTCTCTCTCCCCATCTCTCTGCCCCTCCTCCACTATCTCTCTCTCTCAAAATAAATAAACTTTTTAAAAAAAGAGTAAGCGCAGGGGCGCCTAGGTGGCTCAGTCAGTTGAGCGTCCAACTTCAGCTCAGGTCATGATCTCACAGTTTGTGAGTTCAAGCCCCACATCAGGGTCTGTGCTGACAGCTCAGAGCCTGCAGCCTGCTTCAGATTCTGTGTCTCCCTCTCTCTCTGCTCTTCCCCCACTCATGTTCTGTCTCTCTCTCCTTCAAAAATAAGTGAACATTAAAAAAAAACTTTAATAAAAAAAAGAGTAAATGTAACCAAGAAAGCAGGCAGATCTCAGAGATAGTAACTTTACACTCTTTTTTAAAATTAATTTCACCTCTTTATTTATTTTTAATGTGTTATTTATTTTTGAGAGAGAGAGAGAGACAGAGTATGAGCAGGGAAGGGGCAGAGAGAGAGGGAGACACAGAATCCGAAGCAGGCTCCAGGCTCTGAGCTGTCAGCACAGAGCCCAATGCAGGGTGTGAACTCATGAACCACAAGATAATGACCTGAGCTGAAGTCAGATGCTTAACCCACTGAGCCACCCAGGTGGCCCTAAACTTTACACTCTTAATAGAGACTAAACCTACTGTTCAAGCACACATGAAAATTTCATGAAAATTGATCACATTTAGATCACAAAGAAATAGTAACTTCCATAAAAGGAGAAAAATCAAATAATAGTCACTGATCAAAAGACAATAAAACTAAAAATGATTTCTATAAAAATAATTTAAGCATTTCCCTTCAAAACCAATGCTACAAAACTTACGAAGCTTCTGGTCTGTATGTCCTTTGAAGGTTTAGTAGAATTCCCCCCGTGAAGCCATGTTGGTCTGATGCATTTTTGTGGACTAGTTCTTTGGTAAGTTTCTCTATTCTTGTCTTCATAATTTGTTCTTAGATAAGACAACTCAACACTATAAAGAATGCAGTTTACCCTAATTTATACGTTTAACACATGCCCAACAATTACAAAAAAGGTTCTTGTGGAAACAAGCAAGTTGATACTCAAGTTCATATGAAAACAAAGTTGTTAGAATACTCAGGGAAAAAAACATGGGAAAAGAAAAGCTACAAGGGACGGGGTGGGGTGGGGTGGGGGGGGGGGGAGTGGAATCAGCCCTAACAGACATTAAAATACACTACTATAAGCCATTCTAATTAAAAATAAGGAACTTCTATGGCAAAGGAATACATAATTACTTCAGTGGAGGGTCAGCAAGTTTTTTTTCTGTAAAGGGTCAAGGGTAAATATTTTAAACTTTGCAAGACTCACTGTCTCTGTCACAACTACTCTTCTGTTGTAGCATAAAAGCAGCCATATACAATATGTAAATGAGTGACTGTGGCTGTGTTCCAAAACACTGTTATTTACAAAAACAAGGCTGAGTTTGGCCAGCAGGCAATAGTGTGCCAAATCCTGGTCTAACAGAATAGAATATCCAGAAATAGACCCAAGTACATAATGGACATTTAGTATACGATCAAAGTGGCATCTCAAATCACTGGGGAACTTATTTTTTTATTCTTTATTTATTCTATACAGACATTTGGAACAAAGCCTGGACCCACCAACAGGCTTTACAGACAAGTTTCGTTAAACATTACACATTGCCTGTAATTTAGTCCCACAGATTAAACCACACATATTTTAAACATAAATAACCTTATTATATGCGCTGCTAAAGATAGCATGTTACGTATTACCAATCACTGGGGAAATGTTAAACCCCAATGATAAAGGGTTTTTTTGTTTTTTGGGGTTTTTTTGGCATTTCTGAGAGGGTGGTTTGATTTACATATATTGTAAAATTATTACCACAACAACTAACATCCATATATTTACAGTAAAAAGAAAAAATAGAAGAATACAGGGGAAATTATTTTTTTCCTTGTGATGAGAACTCTTAAAATTTACCCTCTTAACAATATTCCTATATATTGCACAGCAGCGTTCACTACGGTTATCATGTTGCACATTACATCCCTACTGATGTTGGTTGGTACCTTTTGACCACCTTCCTCCAATTCTCCCACCACCCATATCCCGCCTTGGTAACCACAAGTCTGATCTCTTTCTCTGTTGAGTTTGGGGGCTTCTGTTTGTTTGCTTTTTAAGATTCTCATAGAAGGGAAATAATACAGTATTTATCTTTCTCTGTCTGACTTAAGGTCTATTCAAGATATGTCACAAATGATAGGATTTCCTCACTTTTTATAACTGAGTAATATTCCATTGAATATATATAACACAATTTCTTTATGCATTCATCCATGAATGAACAATTAGGTCGGTTCCATGTCTTGGCTACTGTAAATAATGCTACTATGAACATGAGAGTGCAGATAATCTTTTCGAGTTTGTGTTTTCCAAACCTTATATTCCCAGATCTTTTTAACAAGAAGTGTTGGGATAACTTGTTAACCATTTGGAAAAAGATAAAATTAGATCCATACTTAACAAATCATACATGAATAGATTCCAAATAGATCAGAAATTTAAACTTAAAGAGTGAGACCCTAATTACTGGAAAAGACATTTGTGAATTTCTTTAAAATGTGGGTGCAGGGTAAGGTTATTTAATTAGCTAGGAGTCAAAATCCAAATGCAATAAAAGAAAAAATAGGAAAATCTCACCAATAAAAATTTTTAACTTTTGCATAGCAGTTTTTTTTTTCTTCTTTTCTTTTCTTTCCTTCCTTCCTTCCTTCCTTCCTTCCTTTCTTTCTTAAAGTTTACTTATTTGGGGGTGGGACAGAGAGAGAGGGAAAGAGAATCCCAAGCAGGCTCCACAATGTCAGAGCAGAGCCCGACATGGGGCTCAAGCTCACCAACGGTGAGATCATGACCTGAGCCAAAATCAAGAGTCAGATGCTTAACGAACTCAGCCACTCAGGTGCCCCCTGCATAGCAATATTTTTTTAAAACACTATAAAATCAACAAGAAAATGAAAAGACTGGGAAAAAAATATTTGCACATATGTCACAGATGAAAGGACTTACATGCCTAAAAATTTCTTTTGGACTGAGGGGTAAAAAGTTACCAAACTCCTAATAGGAAATGGGGATAAGACACGAGCACTTTTTAAAAGATACAAAAATGACCCTTAAAAAAAAAAGATGTTCAGACTTGCTCATAATTATAAGAGATGCAAATCAAAGTTACACACTGCTCACCTAACACTGGCAAATATTTAGAAGTATGACCACACATTCTGTCAGTGAAACAGTAAGGAAAGAGGCACTCTCCTATGTCTGGTGGGAAAGCAAATGTGTACAACCCTTGGGAGAATTTGGCAATATGTAACAAAATTACACCTATGGTTTACATTTTGTTTCAGCAATCCCACTTTTAAGAATTTTCCCTGAAGATACACTGTAATTAAATAACGTTATGAAAATAACACAAGGTTATTCATTGGAGCATTGTTTATAGTTTGAAAAAAAAACTGGGAACAACCTACATGCTCATATATAAGATACTGGCTGAATAAACTATGGCACATCAACACAAAGGGAATATTATGCAACCTTTAGCAAGAATAAAGAAGGCCTGAACAGACCAAAAAGAGTAACTTTCAAGATACATTTTTGAGTGAAAAAAGCAAAGTGAAAAAAGGTATCTATGTACCACCTTTTGTGGAAGAAATAAGCAGAAATAATAAACGTATGTGTACCTGTTCATTAGTGTGCTAAGAAACCCAGAAAGAATAAACCAGAAGAAACCAATGAAATTGGTTACCCAGTGGAAACAATGGAAAAATGAGAACAGGACAAAAACGATGACTATACCTTCTTGTGTTGTTTTGATTCTTAGAACTAGGTAAGTTAAATGCTTTATATACTCAAATAAAAATACAATCATCAAGGACTGGGAGAGATGGAGTATCAGCAGAAAGAAATAAAACTAAATATATTTCAGATGAATAATATAATCACACTTAATGGTGGGGGGAAAACTATATCAAGTGACTCTTGAACTCAGTAGTTAAGACTGACTATACAGCCACAAGCAAAAGACTTATTTTTTAATTACAAAGAAATATTCAGAATTGATGAGTACATTTATTTTCAGTGATGTAATTGAGCAATCCTAAAATGACTTAATATACATTCTAGAATTGAGTAAATATATTGTGGAAGACAGAAGCCAAGTTTCTCACCGTCAGAGAAGGGAGTTATAAAAACAAAAAGCATGACCTTACAAAAGGCTAGAATGAAATTATGAGATTAGACTAGATTTGGAGATATTGTGAACTCATGGATTTAATACACAGAAAAGGAGGGGATTTTTTTTTTTTTTTTTTTTACATTGAAAGACAAAATTATACGTGTGTTACCTAACGTGATTGGCCGAAAAGGCCTAGAAGCAATGACTAGAAGCAATCCCAGTAGCACTAAACACACCTACCACCAAGATTTAACTGCCATTCTTCACTAAAAGTCACCAACACTCCTTGGAGAATTGACTCAACCCAGCGCTGAGTATGGGAAAATATAAAATGAGCCTGGAACATTTTTGTTGCAGCAGAAGGTAAGAAGTGTTTAAAGAATTATGAGGACGGATCAAAAGGATACAGGAGGCAAGGTGAAAGGGCATCCATCCACTAGCCAAACTTCGAACACTGACCATCAAAATAAATACCTTCTTGTGTTTATACCAACATTATAACTACTGAATAAATAGGAACCACAAATCTATACTAATACAGTAAATGAATAAACTGACATTCTAATGAAAAGAGGATATTTATACAGTTTCAAAATACCTCTCCACAAAATATTTAATTACAAAGGGAAAAAGGATAACTTTACAGCGAAGAAAGTTGCTAGACACTACCTTACTTGGGTAATCAAGGTGATCACCATTAGTAGTGAGGCAAACCAAAATCCTACACCACCTGATAATCAGATGCAGTGAGAAGAACACAGCACCACTTTTGTGTTATTCCTTTCAAAGATATGTAACCTAAATCTATTCATAAGGAAACAGACAAACCCAAATTGACAGACCTACTACAAAATAAATTATCTGTAATCCTCAAAAGTGTCAAGGTCAAGAAAAGTCCAGCAAAGACTGAGAAACTGTTCAAAATTGAAAGAAATTAAGTATGACAACTTCACGTCATTCTGAACTGGATATCTGTGCTATAAAATTAAAAAAACAAAACAAAAAAAGTTACTGAACCTTTGATGAAACTTAGAGACTGAAGACTCAATGCCAGTCGTGTATCAAGGTTGTTTTACTAATTTGATTCTCATATTAAAATTATGTAGGACCACCTCCTTTGTAAGAAATATACACTTAAACATTAGAGCATGACAAAACACTCATTCAGCTTTACTTTCAAATAGTTTGGAAAACAAAAAGTTCTTTGCATTGTACTTACAATTAAGCTTGAGACTGTCTCAAAATAAATAAAACGCAATCTTTCAACAGTTGGTTTGCATTAATTAGTAACACTTCAAATTGTCAGATCATATCCATAGGGAAAAAATGTACTGAAATCTTTTGTGCTCTTTTTCACCACTACTGCCAAATGATCTTAGTAAACATCTCAAACTAGTACTGAGGACACTATAGGTTCAGGTCTTCCCCAAGCCATTCACTACTAAATCAGCAATGAGGGGTTCATCCATCTATCCCTTCCCTGTGAACTCTACCAGATCCCCTGGGGCAATGTTTCCTTTGGCAAAATCTTTTTCTTTGAAATTAATTAGGTAATAGTGTCTTCTGCTACCAGTACTGTAATCCTTAATTTTTCATTTCCTGTTGTCTTAAAGGTGGATGATTTAACATTTGCCTTTTACTCCAAATTAAACAACTAGGAAGCATCCTATAAGAAGAGATCTTACAAGGACTCCAGTAACTGATTCCTAGTTTTCTAAAGGAGGACATGGTAGAAAGAACCTTCCTTCTATTAGGGTAAGGAGTATTTTTGTGCAATCTATCTACAAAAATTGGTAGTTGGTTCTTTGTATTACCATGCCATCGCGTGGTATCTGATGCATGGCACATAGTAGGTAGTCAGTAAATATGGACAGGATTTACGAATGATTCTAAGATTTCTTAAGTATTTTCTGAATAACCTCATTCTAACTGAATGATCTCAATTTTGAACTCCATCATAGCACCCAGGCAATTCAGTAATTGGAAGGAACAGGCTGGCACAGTTGCTATGTGTCTGAAAATGTCTCTGGAGTTCTTTTCCTTGGCCAAGCATATCCAGTAGTATTATATCTTCTTTTAGTAGGCCATGCCTTAGCTGACTCAGCATATACTCAAATTGCTCAGAGAGGAGAGGTGCCATTTGCAAGGAGGCTTGTGAATTTAGAGTATACTACTGAACAGGCTTGTTAAACTTTTTGGAAATAAAAATGTTTAATCCTAGTCTGGGTACAACAAGATACAAATTCTTTGGAAAACAATTTAACAAAACATACCTAGTATATCTCCTGAAAATATACCCTAAGGATTTCAAAATGAAAGCAAAGATTTATGTACAAAGATGGTGCTTAGGTTTTTTATAGTTAAAAATGAAGATTCTAAGCACCCAGAAAAATTACAAATCGTGGGATGTTCATGAAATACATTTACATGGAAATTTCAAAGTATGCCATGAGAAATTTTTAATAGGAAAACATTTACACAATCATCCTGAATAAATGTACAAGGCATATAAAGTAAAATAAGCATATGAAATTATATACACATATAAAAATTCTCAACTACATAAAACACACCCGTAGATTAAATACTAAAAAAATATGCCAAAATAGTAAAAATTATACCCCTTAAATTGAGGATTATTTCTCAATTTCCTTTCCATTCTTATCCCAACGTTCTAGAATATGCATGCATTACTTTTATAATCAGAAAAGAGTATTTTTAAAGCAAAGCAAAAATACAAGCTAGTCTTCAAAGCAAAATCAATTTTTACTCAAGATACTCTTTCAACTCACATGAACACTTGGATTCAAAGAATTCAGAGAACAAAGTTCAAAGCAGTTCTAGCTAGGACAGCAAATACCACTATACCATATAATCCGAACAAAACTTAAAGACAGCCATTCCTTCACATTCCAGTTTATTATGCCTATTTGGGAACTATTCTAGAAACGGGCATATTTACCATGCAATGAACAAGACACAACTCTTTTTCTCGTGGAACTTACATGCTGGTGGGGGAGAAAGACAACAGATACGAGGAAAAAAACGAATATGGAATATAATTTCAGGCAGTGCTAAGTGCTATGAATTAAAAATAAAGCAGAGTAAAGGAACAGAGTGAAAAGGGGAAAGTTATTTTAGATTGGATGGTCAGAGAAGGCCTCTAAAGAAGAGATATTTGATCACGTAAGCTACTCGCTTAATAACATAAATAGCATTCCTATTGCGTAATTGTCCCAAGATTTAGAAAACTCTATTTACAATATAAAAAACCAAATAATCATCCCTGTGAAAATAGCTTCTATTTTTAAGAGGCAGTAAGGTATACTGAACTAGACAGACTAGGTTTAAACCCTTCACTTTGCCACTTAGCACGTGTGTGCCCTTAAGCGAGCCGTAAGCTCCATGTCTGTCTGTCTGTCTGTCTCCCTCTCTCTGAATCTCAATTTCCCCATGTATAAAAGAGACATACTAGTACCTGGTTTATAAAGTTGTTCAGGGGATTAAGAAAAATAATGTATGGGAAAGAGTCTAGTAATGTAACAGGTATAAGTATTCATTCACTGTGAGTTCCCTACACATTATGGTTCTTCCACCACATGAATGCTATATATATATTCATTCAGGATATATATATACTGAATGATTTTTCCTGAAGACTCGTTATTGCAAGCATACCATTACTACAAACAGACACATATGTTTTTATCTTCCAATCATATCAGGGACTCCAAAGCCCAAATCACCTCTGACTAAATGCTTGTTAGACATTGGTGATATAAACGACACTGGCTTGACAAGGTTGTTATCATTTTTACAATGTCACACTCACCTTTTCTTTCTTCACTCGTCATGAACTGCCTGTTTCCATTCTGTGTCCCTAACTCCCAAAGTTTAGGCTCTTCTCAGTCACCAGTTGTAATGATTGATTTTATTTGTCAAAATGGCCATGCTATGGTAGCCAGTTGTTTGCTCAAGCACTAATCTAGATGATGCTGTGAAGGTATTTTGTGAATGTGACTTACATTTATAATTGAGATAATTTGAGCAACGCATATTACCTTCTATAATGAGATGGGCTTCATCCAATAAGTTGAAGGCCTTAACGCAAAGATTCTGTCTCAAGACTGCAACAGAGAAATCTTGCCTGGGTTTCCAGCCTGCTGGGCCTGCCCCACAAATGTCACAGTTGCCAGTCCCCACAATCACATGAGCCAAAGGTCTAAAATATCTATTTACCCACCTAAGTACCTATCTACCTACTTATCCATCTATCTACTATTGGTTCTGCTTCTCTGAAGAAGCCTAATACACTAGCCAAAGTCAGAATTGGTCTCCCTGCTTCCTCTTTTCATTCTATCATCTACACAGCAGCCAAAGATCCTGTTAACATGTTAGTGAGATAAATTACTCCTCTGGTCAAAATTCTCTAATGGCTTCCCATCTCATACAGAATAAAAGCCCCAAATCTTGAAGTGCCCAATCTCCCCTCTTCTCCATAGCACTTATTACTATCTAACATATTATGTGCTTTACTCATTTTCTTGCTTTCCCCACTAAAATTTAGGTTCCAAGACAAAGTGGCTTTTTGTCTATTTGATGCACTCCTGTATACCCATCCCCTACATGAATTCCTGGCACACAACAGGAACATCATAAATATTTGTTGCTTGAAGAAAATCAAGTGAGTGATTTTTAAAACAAACAAAAAAACAAAACAAACAAAAAAAAACAAAACAAAGAGTGAGTTTTAATTTGGTCTTTGTGCTTTCCAGTTTTCTACACTGGGCATGTTATTTCTATTATATTCCAACACTGCTGAGAAGACAACAGTGCCCCCTTATCCACAGTTTTGCTTTCTGTGGTTTGAGTCACCCGCAGTCAACTGCAGTGTGAAGGCAGATGATCCTCCTCTGACATACTATCAGAAGGTCAATGGTAGCCTAGCACTACATCACAATGCTTACATCATTCACCTCACTTCATCTCATCAGGTAGGCATTCTACCATCTGATATCATCATAAGAAGGGTAAGTACAGTACAATAAGATATTCTGAGAGACCACATCCACATAACTTTTATTATAGTATATTGTTATAATTGTTCTATTTTATTATGAGTTTTTGTCACTAATCTCTTATTGTGCCTAATTTATAAATTAAACTTTATCATAGGTATATATGTATAGGAAAAAACCTAGCATACATACACAGGGTTTGATACTATCTGCAGTTTCACACATCCACTTGGGAGTCTTAGAAAGTATCCCCCAAAGATAATGGGGGAGGCTACTGTAATGTAAATTAGAATAATCTTTTTTGTGGAAGTTTGGTCGAAAGTTTAAAACCCTAAGAAAGGTCATATCCTTTGACTCAGAATTTTTCCAATGAATAATATAACTTAAGAATTAATCACAAATAGACACTAAAATTTAGTGACGTTAATGCCCGTCAACAAGAGACTGATTAAATTATTGTATGCCCACTGAATGAAACTCAGTTATTAAAAATAGAGACCTAAGGGGTGCCTGGGTGGCTCAGTCGGTTAAGTGTCAGACTTTGGCTCAGGTGGTGATCTCACGATTCATGAGTTTGAGCCCCATATCGGGCTCTCTGCTGTCAATGCAGAGCCAGCTTCAGATCCTCTGTCCCCCTCTCTCTCTGCCCCTCCCCCGCTTGCATTTGTTCTCTCTCTCAAAAATAAACATTTAAAAAAATTTTTTAAATAGAGACCTAAATATACTAATATGAGCCATACCGATAAAAATCAGGTTATAATTCAGTATATAAAGTACGGGCCTATACATAAAGAAACAATAAGTACGTGTGTGTGTGTGTGTGTGTGTGTGTATAAAATTCCAGAAAGAAAGAGAGAGCCAAGAAGAAAAAACAAAGGTTGGACACAAAAATGAAGTGGGATTATGGTAAATGGTTTATTTTGTTTTCTCTTCTCTAAAATTTTTGCAGAAGTTGAATATAAATCAATAGAAATACATAAAAACAGCATTTTTACAAGCAACGTAACAAATGTCTGTTGCATGAGGCTTTAAGATATCATTTTTATTGAAACAAGTAAAAAGACATTTTCTAATGTGGTCTGAGTCTCATCTGCTCACTTCCCTATCCTCAAAACTATACTGTTAAGCCTTATCATCATGCACTCTGTTTTAGAAACCACAAATTAAATTATTAGATGTAGCTTTAATTTTCCCATAGCAGAGGCTCTCCTCCACAGGAAATGTGATTTCTTTAGTGCTAGTACTACATGTGAGGCATTGTGATGTGACAACTTTCTCCCAAATATGAATTTACTTGCTGCTCTTCTGATGCTTCCAAGTCTTAGATCATCAAGTCACCCTCACTGTTTTCCGAAAATATGACATGGAAATGATGAGAAACATCCAACCAAAAATTTCAATTCATAGTAAGAATAGAGAAAAATCACTCTTCTAGAAAAATGTTAGAATGAAATCTTTCTGTTTGGCATTGGACTTTCAAAGCCTATCATCATTAACAAAATACTGAAACTAGCATTAATATGTAAAGGATGGCATGATACAGCACAAGGACCACAGAGGTTGATAACCGATGATGATACTTAGGGAAGGAAAAAACAACAAAAGCTTGAAAGAGACTTCTGTGAGTGAGCATCATGGGATACAAGGAAGTGAAACATGAGCATATGATTTCAAATCAATGGGAAAAAGCGAGATCAGTAAACTGCATATGGAAAACAGACTGGCCATTTAGAAAGAATGTGGATCCCTAATTTACAGCATATACCAAAATAAATTACACAGCAACTCAAAGATTTAAATGTAGAACAGAAAGCCATAAATCACTGGAGGAACAGTAACGGACAGGAATAAGTATGACTACATAAAAAGGAAAACTTCCTTTCGAAATTTTCTTCAAAGTAAAAAGCATTATGAACAAAACTGACAGGCAAATATCCAACTAGGGAAAATATGCAATAAATGAGTTACTCTAACACATAAAAAGAATTCCTACAAATCAGATTTTTAAAAAATAAAACCATCAATAGAAAAAATGGAGGAAAGGTATGAAGAGACAACTCACAAAACAAGAAACAGAGATGTCCAATAAATAAATATGCATTTACATATATTCCATCTCACTAACAAGCAAATAAATGTACATTACTACAACATATTAACATATTAATCCATCAAAATAGCGAAGAAATACAAAATTAAAATATCCAATGTCATCTAGGGCATATGAAAAGGGAATCTCTCTTCTCATCCACTCCTTTTAGGAGTATAATTTGACCCAGCCTCTCAAAAGTACAATTTAGCCACCTAAAGTATTTTCAAGTATACACTCTTACCTAGGAGATTATTACAAAAATATACAAAAAGTTAGCTACAATGAGGTTCTATTCAACATTACTTCAAATGTCTTAAAAACTAGAGGCAGTCTTGATGCAGATAGGATAGACTTTTCAAACCAATAATATTAAATGGAATATTATGCAGGGATTTAATTTTTTAACTTTTTTTAAGTTTATTTTGAGAGAGAGCAGGGGAGGGGCAGAGAAAGGGTGGGGGAGAGAGAGAGAGAGAGAGAGAGAGAGAGAGAGAGAGAGAGAGAGAGAGACACTGACTCCCAAGCAGGGAGTCTGTCAGCACAGAGCCTGACATGGCACTTGAATCCATGAACCGTGAGATGATGACCTGAGCAAAAGTGAAGAGTCAAGACACTTAACCGGGTGAGCCACCCAGGAGCCCTTTATGCAGTGATTTTAAATGACAGCAGAAAGTTCATGTTACTATTTGCCACTTTCTATTACTGGTTTAATTTTAAACAATAATAAGTTACTTTAAATAAAAATTTAAAAGTAAAGCTTAAACATTTTTGTGATGATATCCATAGTTTATGGCAATGACTGGACTATAAAATGGTCCAACCTTCATTAAAACAATTTAGCCATATGGGGCACCTGGGTGGTTCAGTCGGTTAAGCATCTGACTTTGGCTCAGGACATGATCTCACAGTTCGTGGGTTTGAGCCCCACGTCGGGTTCTGTGCTGACAGCTCAGAGTCTGGAGCCTGCTTCGGATTCTGTGCATCCCTCTCTCTCTGCCCCTCCCCTGCTTGTTTTCTTTCTCTCTTTCTCTCTGCCTCTCTCTCTCTCTCTCTCTCAAAAATGAATAAACATTAAAAAAAATTTTTTTAATTAAAAAAAAAGTTTAGCCATACCTTTCAAAATAAAGCACTGCCTACTTTGTGATAAACCACTTAAGTTTTCTGCACTTTGCTATACATGTGTTCTAACTCAAAAAAGAATAAAAAAACTATACTCTCCTTTCTCCCCAACCCTACCAAATCTGTGAATGATAAAAGTACCACTGGTGAAAAAGTTATTTAGACTTCATAAATCTGGAACATGTCTGTAATACAATGTTAAGTAAATAAAGGAAGTTAACGAAGGTACAGTGTGAGCCCACTTTCCCTAAACCCCTTAATTATAGTGCTACATATCCTCAGATGAATGACAACAACAACAACAACAAAACAAAACAAATACACAGTGGCAGACAACAAACTGTAAACATCTAGGTGTGGCATTTGGGGGATATTGGAAGGGAGATATTATTAAACTTTTCTATATACAGATAATTGAATTAACAATAAAACACTGATATTCTTTGATCAAGCAATTGTACTTCTAGGAGTTCCTTCTATAGACATAATCACTTAAGTCTAAGATATATGTTCAATAAAATTAGTAAAGTGCTATGATACAAAAAAACTGAAGTCTAAAGTTCCTTCAGTAGGGAATTGGCCAAATTTTGTTTTCAATGATAAATGATATGATGGAACATTATTGCAGCTATAAAAAAGAAGATGTTATATGGTTTTATATACTGATAGGGAAGAATGCTCAACATATATTATTAATTGAAAAAGTTACTAATTGGGGCCCCTGGGTAGTTCAGTCAGTTCAGGGACTGACTCTTGGTTTCGTCCCAGGTCATGATCTCATGGTTCATGGAATTGAGCCCCACATCAGACTCCACACTGACGGTGCAAAGCCTACTTGGGATTGTCTCTCTCCTCTCTCTCTGTTCCTCTCTCTCTCTCTCTCTCTCTCAAAATACATAAACATTTTAACAAGTTCTTAATTGAAAAACAGTACATATAGTATGGTTCCATTTGTATTTTTTTTAAGCTTTTGTCTAAAAGGATACTGGGAAACAGATAAGTGATCCTTTGGGAAGTGAGATCTGGGGCCAAAGGAAATTTTATACACCTTTTATAACTTTCAGTATCAATCCTATTATTTTCAAGTCTATGAACCATTTTTCTAATTTTTTAAATGCTGATATGAAACAGTGATTTGTCAAACTTTTTTATCTCTTAGACCATCTTAGATTTGCTTTAAAATGCCCCAGAGGCGCCTGGGTGGCTCAGTCGGTTAAGCGGCCGACTTCGGCTCAGGTCGTGATCTCGCGGTCTGTGAGTTCGAGCCCCGCGTCGGGCTCTGTGCTGACAGCTCAGAGCCTGGAGCCTGTTTCAGATTCTGTGTCTCCCTCTCTCTGACCCTCCCCTGTTCATGCTCTGTCTCTCTCTGTCTGAAAAATAAATAAACGTTAAAAAAAATAAATAAATAAATAAATAAAAATAAAAATAAAAAATAAAATGCCCCAGAAAAAGACAAAGTTGAAGAAGAAGAAAGTTGAACCAAGAATAGCATGATTTTGAAAATTGTTCAAGGGTTGAATTGAATAGTTCTCTTTATTGTTCTGTATGTTTGGGAATTCCTACAGCAAAATCTTCACATAAAATCTTACTAAGAGCCCTGCTATATAATACAGATAAATCCAGAGCTATTCTGGGTGAGGCACAAGTAGGAGGAAGCACTGTGCTAGGCCCTCCTTTATCCCTCTAGTGACTCCAAAGTCAAACTCTGGGCTTCCATGGGACATTTAAAACACCACTCTTATAATCATTATCATCACCATAATAACAGCCTGCACAACTTGATGGTTCCTCCTTGCGTAACAGGCAGAAGGAAGACCCTAAAACAGCAACAAATGTTCTCTCTGGGTGGTGAGTTTACCAGTGGATTTTTTTTTTTTTAATAAGAGTATTTTGTAAATTTTCTTATAAAGAGAAATAAGGTGTTTTTTTTAACGTTCATAAAATATAAAAGACTCTTCCATTAAATAATCCAAAAGGTTACTCAAAGCCTTCACAGTGGCCTCAGAGTGCAACAAGATAATCAACAAGAAATGATAAAATCCCAATGCTCATTAGAAACGAGACAAAGACAGTGAGTTGGAACAGCCATGTCTGACAAACAGTCCTGAACAAAAGGAGAACACCTGACAGAAGGGGCCATATCATGTGCCTTTATCTTATTCTTACTTGCCCCGGAATGGAATCTAAGACTTATAAGACTGGAATTCGCTCTTCTTGAATAGGGAACCAGGAAGAAGCAATGAAAGATAGGGATTTTCATCCCCTCAACAACAAGCAATTACTAAGAGGTAGCTTCCTCTACTTCACAAAATCCTGTACGTAGATACATCTCCACTTTTAAGGATGAGGAAACTGAGATTCAGCTAATTTAAGTCACTTGCCTAGTGTCACAGAGCTACTGAGTAGCAGGCAGAAGACTAGAACTGAGGTTTGTCTGCTCCAGAGCCAGGATTCTTTCTACCAAGCTACAGCTCATATCTAAAAAATATCCTCTTTTGCTGGCAGCTGTAAGTTCCACCTGTAGTGTTCTTAACCCACTGTGGCTCACTATCCATACTTAAAGAAAAGAAACAAGAAAGGTAGCTGTCAAGAGGTTGTACTGATTGTCCAGCACTACCCACACTAGAGCTTGGAAGGAGGCACTACAACTTGATTCACATGATCCCTGCTGTCGATCCAAATCATCAGTCCTACCCTTGAGGAAGGCTTAGCACTAACACTCTCCCCAGCTGACAGCTCACAAATGGCATTCCCAAGAAAATCTGCCCGTCCACTACATGGAACCACTACATTCTAGGTGCGTTAGCTTTCAACTTTTGATACTGGAAATAAAGAATTTGTTCTTAAACAAATGGCAGTTGCCAAGTTAATATCACTACAGAATGGTGACTAGAGCACTGGCTTTGCAGCTATCCAGACCTACATTCATAGCCCAGTTCTGTCACTTAAATAAATGTGCAACCTTAAGCAAGTCAGTTCAGTTCAATAACTGCATATACCAAAAAGCCACCACAGAGAACTTGTGCATAAGGATTACATGAAACAACCTAGTGCCTAGAGCCTGACACATAAAAAGGAGGTGGAAAATAAATGATACACACTGTTATTAACACTAGTATTATTACTCCTGTGCCCCATTAGTCTTGGGATCTTAGCAAATACTCTACACGGTCTGAACGCTTGATTATCTGATGTAACGATCAACTGGTTCAATCTGGATACCTGAACCAACTGAGATATTGATTCAGTTCAGCTTGTTCACAGACATCCAGATATTCCAGTCCAACTGTTCTTTAAAAAAATGCTGAGAGTTAGTCCTAGTTTAAACCGGTTCACTTTTTTTTTTTTTTTTTTGGCTAACTTCATAGTTTTTTGTTTTTTTTTTTTAAACGTTTATTTATTTTTGAGACAGAGAGAGACAGAGCATGAACGGGGGAGGGTCAGAGAGAGAGGGAGACACAGAATCCGAAACAGGCTCCAGGCTCTGAGCTGTCAGCACAGAGCCCGACGCGGGGCACGAACCCACGGACCGTGAGATCATGACCTGAGCCGAAGTCAGACGCTCAATCGACTGAGCCACCCAGGCACCCCCTTCATAGTTTTATTAGACACACACTTTCTCCCTCTCTCTCTCTCTCGGACTTTATTTGTAGTTCAGTCTGGATTTTCATTCATGGGTCTGCTTACTACAGGGCACCCCATGAGAATAGGGAACAAGTCTGTATTCATCTTTATGTGTCCAGCAGCAGTACAGGCCAAGGCACATAGCAAATGCTTAGTAAATATTCTCACAGAAAAGCCATTCAGGAACCTCACTAGCTTTAAGATTCAGGAGGGCTCATTCTGGCAATAGAAATGCCATTTTTTTCACCTACAGATATCTGGCAGGTTTTCCCTTTCTGATTTTCAAATAAATAATGACGAAACAAGCCACACACCAGATAGCTCACTAGTAAAGTTTTCACAAACAAAACTAAGATGGGAAACTCTAGAAATAGTAGCATTCAAGCACCGAGGAAAGAAAAACAACTTTGGAATCAGGCAAACCTGGGGTTCAAATGCCAACTCCGCCATTTCACAGCTATGTAGTATTAACTTAGGTCCAGTCACCCATAACACCTCTGAAACTCAGTTTTCCACATCTGAAAAATGGGGATAATTACACCTACCTCACCAGGTTATCACGAAGTTAATATATGTGAAGCACCAAGTACAGTTGATGGAAAATGATCTTTATTTTTTAAACAGCTTATTGAGGTAAATGAGTGATTTTCACTTTTTCAGTCTTTGCTATCCCTTTTCTCACAAATGGCAGAAACCAGAGGGACTGTATAATGCCAAAGATAACTACTATCTTTATTTCTGCTTTTCAAAAGGTATGCTAATTCAGCCACACAGTCTAATTGGCTAAAGCTCCATCTGGCAATGGGTCTGGTGTGGTAATTTTAAGGGGGACCCTGTCATGCAACTCCAGAGCCTAGTCAACTAGGCTCTTCAGATAATGTTTCTTCCCTTCTGAGGCCTTCTTAAAATGGGTGAGCTGAGAGATGTGCCAAGTCAAGCAAGAGTCATCTTTGTGATAAACCAAAGATGTAGCATATAAGCCAAAAGGCATTCTTTGAAACCCAAACCCAAATTAAGTCAACTAAATTGTAGCACTGTTTGGAGACTGTAGGTAGAGAGCAGGAACACAGGTGTTAAATAGTAATAGGTAAAACCAGTGACTAGACAGGAAAGAAATCTTCCATGTTCATGGATACATGCTTACTTTCCATTCACAAATGGAAGAGAGTAATTATTTGCAAATTCCAATCAGCGGAGTATGTATTTCACTTTACTGTGCTGCAGATTCTCAATTATATACTTAAGAAAATAAAAACCTAAATAAACAAAATTCCCTATATATCTCTAAAGACAATATTTGCTCCATTCACATTTCAGTGAATATCATTCAATACTTCACCTTATTTCAAGATCCAGTCAAGGCAAGTTTACATTTTTTTCTCTTAAATGATTTTCACTGGGAGAGATAAGTCACAGAACTTTGAACACATTAGTGTTTCCATTTTCAACAAGGTAAGAACCAGTATTTCCTCCTACTCGCCCCACCTCCAGAGATCTCAAAATAATGTTACTAAAATATATTGAATAATGCTTCCCATTGGTCAATTACTTTTAACCGAATTCAATAAAAAGAATTTGCGCTTCAATCTGCACAACAATTCTTCCCCTACTTATATTTCTGGAAAACAACTCAATCACTCCACCAAAAATTAACTTTAACATTCAAGTAAGCATTTTCAGAAAAACAGAGACACTGTTACTACAAGGCAAATATCCATTATTTAGCACCAAGGAGAGTACATGCGACAATGTCTGCTATTTCAAGAACATTTTTGTTAAAGCTACATTGCATGCAGGGAAGCTGCTTTTCCAAAGGTAAATACACACACCACGCTGGAGCCTCACTGAAACATCCGATCCCTGGACCCTGAAGAGTTGTATTGCCTTTTTATGCACACCCCTATAACAACTGGATCTTACACTGAACTTACTCTCTAGTTAATTGTGTTAATGAGGTTCCAGTAGAGTTTTCTAAAGAAAGCAATCTGAATCAATAACCACACTAATGCTACTCAGAATGTTTGCTAGTAAGTAAATAAAATACACAATCCCAATGTGAAAGAAGTTCTCCTCCCTCCTTGCTTCCCCGCTCCATTTAGAGACTGTAAACATGAATAGAAAGATAACCTTGAGAACAGTAAAGTCATCCATGCCATCGATAATATCCCTCTAACTCATTTCCTGATTTTACAGTGTTTTCCTAAAACAGGGCACTCTCCACAGGATACCAGGAATTTCATAATGCTTTTTAAAGATATAATAAACTGTGTGGAATATGCAGTGATGAAAACTAAATATTGCTACTGAAACCATACTTAATTAAATACATGTTTCCTCTAAACAGAGTTTCCCCAATAAAGCCACAACGTTTTCTGCCTTGGCTCCCTAAGATTCCATCCCAACGAGTGCAAGAGTGCAATCCGGCCACACTGCTGCTGACAGTTTTTTTCCTGAGCAACCCTCCCCACCCCCAAAAAAGTTTTACTTTTATCTGTGGAATTCTCTGCCAGCCTCGGCCTGGAAACCTGGGTGGACCCTGAGGACAGGTGTCAGATCTGGCCTTTGGGAGGTGGCCCAAACCGACAGTTATTGGCAGCATAAAGCTGTGACCTTCAATGAACTTCAATTTGAGGTTTTATACAATTAGGGATTCCCTCCCCACTCCTTTTTTGAAGGAGGGAGTGAAAGCATGCCAAAAGATGAGTTTCAAAATAGAAAAATCAGCACTTGAATTATGAAACCCTCCCAACTCAACAAAGAACTGTTAAAAGTAGCCAAATGGAAATTATCAGGGTTTTGTGGGCACATGCACAACTATTAAACATAAGAATCAGAACTTCAAGGTAGGGAGGAGGGGAGAATAAAAAGCAGGAGCAGAAAAAGAGGAGTAGAACAGGGCCCAGCCAAAGACCCATTTTCTCAGAAGGGCCCCTCTTGGTACTAAACTCCTTCATGGGGGGCACCCAGGCTGGAGAAAAGCAGAGGGTTACACAGAACATTTAGCAGACTTAACATTGGATTAAACACACTACTGCAAGTTTCAACAAATGTTCATGGCATACGTAAAAAACACATTTACAACAAGAAAGAAGAGAGGCACCTGGAGACATCTGACACTGGGCATGCTCTGCAGGCAACTCAGTGCGCACATGCTCTCTACCAGGTTGGCGCAGCCTAGCCACAAAGACCTTGGCACAGAACACTGCAGGATGACAAAAAGGAAGGAAGAGAAGAAGCAGTTAGAGGCCGCAACAAATCACTCCTTCACACAGGCAACTTGAATGTTAGTCGGGCAGGGGATGCACCCGTGGCAGTTTGGAGGTCAGGGGTGGTGGTCCTAGACAACTTACTGAAACCCTGGGAGAGGGCCCACTTTCTGTCCTACAGAAAGGAGGTTTCTGCTGCCAACCGCGAATTCCTCAGGACACAGTGAACAGAATCAAGAGGGAGAGAGAGAATGTTTAAATGGAAACCCACTAGAGGGAATTGTGAAAGTTGAGCGCACAAGATTAGGGGTGAGATTGTGACTATAACTTCATAAAAGTAACGGTTTCTAGTCTGCGTCATAGAATTATAACTCCCATCATTACCATCACTTACTATGTGCCTGGGACTTTAAACGTGTTTTCTAATTCCCACACCACAGTAAAGAAACTGAGGCTCAGAGGTTAAATCATTTGCACAAGGACACACAGCAAAGGAGTGGAAAGCCAGAATTTCAAATCTTCGTTTGTCTGCTATTAAACCCACATGAATTCTACAAGACTATGATGCTTCTATTGTAAAATCACCTAAATTTTTATCATGTAGATACAGTTTTGCACTTCCCTAAATAAAAATCACAGGACATCTACAGACATAAGGCAAAAGGAATAAGAAAGATGAGTGATAGATTGATAGACACAGGCAATAAAAGAGCTGATTAAAAACACATCTGATTTTCAGTGACACCCACACCTCTGCCCTCCAAAGAAAAAACTTTGGAATATGATGATATTGATTTTAGACTTTGTTTACAAAGTTCATTTGACAAGTAAGAATTTAAAGGTTTGTTTCATTTACCCATTCCCATTCTCTTTCAAAAACTTGCTGGTTTTAAGGGAATTAAGAAAAAAGGGAAATATGAAAATAAATATAGGCATTGTGGCTAGTATTTTTAAGCCATTAGATTATATACTGTATTCAATAAGTACTTTTTTGGCAGATCTAAGGTCAATGAATTCACTGTGGCAAAAACAACAACCATGCAAAAAAAAAAAAAAATTTTTTTTTAACTGAAGGTGGGTGTTTGGATTCAACCAAAATACTCCAGAAGTCTTAGACTCAACATCATAAACTTGTTTACCCTAGCTATAATTAGGATGGTCAGACATCCTCATTTTCCTTGGACAGTCCAGGTTTACACTTGTTGTCCCAGAATAACTTTCATTCTCAGAAGTGTTCTGGTTTAGGAGACAAATTCTGTGGTCACCCCAATTATATTATAAACAAAGTCAGCTATGCTTGAAACCAAATAGACCTGGGCTCCTATCCAGCATCTGCCACTAACTAGCTACATCTCACCTACAATTTAGCTAGAGTATTGAGATTATTTAGAAAAGGCATTTAAAGAATACAACACCAGAGGAACCAAACAGAATAAAAACTTGAGCAGCTTTTTGGTAACAACAAAAATGCCATACATTTCCAACATGTGCCTCAACTCCAAAGTTTACCAGAGACAATACAGAAATCTATTACTGATACTACAGGCACACATTTTGTTACCCCAACCCTTTTGCAGAGTGCCACAAAAGATGCTGAATAAAATTTGTATAATAAAAATAGCTGCCATTTATCAGGTCCTTCTCATACACTAAACAGCTGACACAGTAAACCCTTACAAGAGTTTTACTCTTTTAAGGGAGGTATTATTCCATTTTACAGATGAGGAATCTGAGGATCAGCAAAGGAGCACTTAATTTACTGAAATAGCAACTTGTTCAAGGTACAAGAAAACAAGGGCTATGGGGCGTCTGGATGGCTCAGTCGGTTAAGCCTCGGACTTTGGCTCAGGTGGTGATATCAAGGTTCCTGAATTCGAGCCCCACATCAGGCTCTGTGCTGACAGCTCAGAGCCTGGGGCCTGTTTCTCTCTCTGCCCCTCCCCTGCTCACTTGCTTGCTCGCTCTCTCTCTCTCTCAAAAATAAACATTAAAAAAAAAAAGCTAACACAAGAAAACAAGGGCTAACTGGTGGCAAAATTAGGACTAGAAGTTAATCCTGCCTGACTCTAAGCAAACTCATTTTCCTTCCATTAAAACTATTCAGAGATATCTAGTAAATGCTTATTAAAAGAATACTTACATCAGCATGCATCAGAAGTAGATGGGCAGAGAAAAGACCCAGACACAATACATTTGTACACACTGCTTACATCAATTATTTAAATTAAATAAACTCAATATCCCCATAGTTTAATTTAAGTTTCCTTTTTGGAATCTTCAACCAAATCACAGAATCACTTAGATCTGAGTATACAGTTTAAGGATTACACTTGGATTCAGCAATTGATACCAAATTAACACCAAAGCTCACCAAAGCTCACCAGCAAACCAATTTTCATTTATTCCACAAAAAATAGGTTCCAGAGCTCGCAAGGTTTAATATGTATTTGACTCAAAGAGTAAAACTATGAAGGCCTAAGAATACTATACCCTGATCAGATTCTGCTAATGCCTTGGGATCCAAAACTTAAAAAAAGGTGGGGGGGGGGGGGGGGGGAAGGAGACACATTTCACATTTAATAAACCAAAGAATCACAAAGAACTGGAAGACAATTTAGTCCATACTTCCACCCATAATTTTAGAAGAAACTAAAGCCCAAAAAGAAAAATAATGATCTTCCCAAGGTTAGGAAACCGTCAAATGACCTAATACTTAAAAATGTATGGAAAACAATGTAAAGAAAATTTCCTGAGAAGTTAACTTCAAAATATTAACCATTTAGTACTGTTTTTAAAAGTTTGATATTGAAATTGTACATTCAGGGAAATATAAGGACACTTTCAAGATCTAATTTCCAAGAATTTACCTTTATAACATCTATGAAGGACATTGTGGGATACAGAGAGTAATGCCAGTATTTATTAAAGGTATTAGAACTGCTTTATTTTCACTCTTAATTACCTTGAAGCTAAGAGACCAACCACAGTGCTGAAAAAGTCTTTACTCAACAGAAAATGCCACTCTAGAAAATACACCCATTTTTAATAAGGATGTACCTGCTAGTCTAAACAAGGTTCCTCTTAAGTGTAGTGACCAAAAAGACATTGACATAATTTGAAAACAATGGATAAAACTAAAAGTTCCACATTTATCAACCTAAGAGCATTAAAATGCAGCTAGGACCACAGGAGTAACTGATTCTTGAAGATTCCAATCTAAAATTTAGGGACGTGGATAGAAACCTATGTTGACTATTACGGAATAACTATTATCTATCATTCTTCAACAGAATAAAGATTTCTTCCTGTGAGCTATATTCAAAATGTATAGACTATTGTCTTTTTTTTTTTTTTTAAGATTATTGGTTTCTCTATAAACTTAAGGAACACTATCTGATTATTAAAATATATCTCAAGAAGTTACCTTAACACTGTGGGTATTTACCGATTTTAACAAATGCTTATTGACCTACTTATTAAGCCAACAGCAATACAAACTAAGCTTCTTTCCTCTTGAGACTTTAGCCTCAAGCTCAAGAGAAACCCACTGGGTCACAATGGGAACACTTAACAGAGGCTTTTTAGGGGTAGAAAACCCCCAAGAAATGTTTGCTCTAATTTCACATTTAGCTATTTGCAATGACTAGTATACTAATTTAGGATTATCCATAAAGAATAAGAAATGATTCACAAAGTGTTCTAATATTAACAGCAAATACTCAATTAGATTGATTATATTTGCAGTTCTATAGCCAAAGAAAATAGCAGTAGTCAAGGGAACAGAGAATGTTTATTAATTTTGTCATATCCACTGTATAATCAAAAACCAAAATCAAGGGCGCCTGGGTGGCTCAATCGGTTAAGCGTCCAACTTCAGCTCAAGTCATGATCTCACAGTTCGTGAGTTCAAGCCCCGCATTGGGCTCTGTGCTGACAGCTCTGAGCCTGGAGCCTGCTTCAGACTGTGTCTCCCTCTCTCTCTCTGCCCCTCCCCCTTCACATGCACGCGCACGCACTCTCTCTCTCAAAAATAAATAATCATCAAAAAAATTTTTTTAAAAATCAGGGCCATCATGGTGAGAAATACTGTAAGTAAGTAAAGACAAGAAGAATAACAGCTTTTGGCATTTTTCAAAAGCAAAAAGTTATTAAAAGAGGTAGGAGAGAAATGTCCTAGTCTCTCTTCCTATTGCCATAGGAACCACAAATCAAAAGGAAAAAGTAGCTGCAGGCACCTTGTCTTCTAATTGGCTGGCTTGAAGGAGAACTCACAAAAGCTAACTTTGGTCTGTTTCTAGATGGGATTGTTTTGAATATCCTGCCCTGATTCCTTCTCAAAGAGGCAATTCTTTTAAAAGCTACCCAAAGAGGTATTTTACGTCAATGGTCTCTCTAATGTCACTCTGATTCAGATGTATGCCTTATTTTCTACATTTTTATAAATATATATTTAGGGGTTTTCTATAAATCCTCTAATTTTTTTTCTTTAAACCACCTCCCACAGAATCATTACCAGCCTCATCTAACTCCTATCATCATGCTTGGGATAACCAATAGAGTAGCTTAAATACTATTTTGTTCAACAAACAACTTATATCTGCAGACAGAAAAGCAATTAAGAAATTCTCTCTTGTCCGGGAGTTCAAAGGAGGGAATTTTGAGAATGTGCAGTGTAACACACACACACACACACACACACACACACACACACACACACACACACACAAATAGATTTAACCCGCCCAAAGGAGAAGGATGCCTAAACTAAGCCATAAAGGATGAGTAGGAGGCAGCCAGGGTAAAAAGAGAAAGAAAGACATTCCAGGCAGAATAAATAGCATAAGCAGAGCCAAAGAGCTAAGAAATGGCACATCCTACTCAAAGATCTGCAATTAATTTAGCATTACTGAAGTATTTTAGTACGAGATGGGGAAAGCGGAAAGGCCAAATCACAGAGGTCTTTCATAAACCCTTCTATCAAACTTGGACTTCATCCTGTAGGACAACAGCTCTCATACTGTGTGCTGTATAACTCACCAGTAAACAACCAAAACTCCCCAAGTGTGCGGTCCAATTCTTTATCAACATGTGCAAGTTTTTTTTTTTCCAGCAACTCGGCATACATACTGTTTCAAACACATCTGTCAAAGGGATAGAAGCACAACATGCAACATACTGGCAAGGGTGGGGGTAAGGTTCTTAGACTCAAAGGTGGGGACAAAGCAGAATATCAAGCCAAAGCCAAGCCAACTCAAGCCAGCATGAGAGAAAGATCTATGTTTTCAGGAACATGTGGGAAGCATCTGCCACATGCAAGAATGGAGAAAAAAGAATTCTGCTCAATAGTAACCCAAATAAAGAGATAAAGAGAGGAAGTCAATGGTACAAAAACCATGTATGTTTTTATAGATATTGTGAAATAAGAGCGTTTTGATTTTTTAATGCCTTCAAGTGAGACATCAAAAACTTTAGAGTTCAAAACACTGCTAGAGTCAATGAGGAGACAACTGTTAAACCGTTTTAAGCAGAGAGGAACGACTCCTGGTAGCTGGAGAGAAGCATGTTGAAGAGAAGTTAGAAACAGAAGTCTCTTGAAGAACCTACAAGACAGTCTCTCGTTTTTACTTTACAACCAATACAAAGTTCTTCCAGCCAGGCTGCAAAGAGTGGATACAAGCGCCAGCACTTACCTTTGGAAGTACATGCCTACAGTCAATTTTCATAACCCAGTCTAGGTTCTTTTTTTCCTAATAAAATTTCCACTATGCCCTACTGATAGGACAGGATATAAAACAGAGAGTGCCATGATAATGAAATGAGGGCTACCAAATAACAGAAGTGAAATAAAAGCTCCATTTTATGGTTACCATTTGGCCATGACACTCTCCACTGGGAATCTCTATCCAGGAGTGGGGATTTGGTCCTGAAGAATCATACAACAGGCAGGCTCAAGGAAATTACCTAACTCTCTCTCTAAACATGGATGTGAAAGCTACAGAGTATCCATTCTTTCAGTTGGAGGCTGTCCTTACCTCAAAGCAAATAAAGCAAGTATTAAAAGTCATCCAAATTAGGAACTATCCTTATTGTGTCCGAATTCTCAGACTACTGCTTTTCAAGAAGCAGCAGCTGTAATGAAAACAGAACCACAGAAAGCTTTTAAAAGCATCTCCTAAGATTCAAAACCTAGGCTTCTACTGTTAAAATGTTTGACAGCAAACTACAAGAGCGAACTCCCACCAAAAATTGTATTACTTTTAAAACCAAGAACCATAATTCAGTAATCAGGTTGTAGAATAAAAGTTAACTCACGATTTAAAGGCATTCTTCAAAGCCCTTTGAAGAACTGAATACTAGTCCAATGCCTCCATGAGTGAAAGACTTTCTTTTCCTTATAATGATATTTTATTATAGCAGAATTTGATGGTATAAACTATATGACATAACTAAGAAAGTTACTGCTTTAATTGTTAACAACTGTATGGTAGAACTCCGTATTTATAAACAATATACCACAGAGCATCTTCAGGCTGGGATATATGTGAAAAGAAGAAAAGGGTATGAGGAAGAGGCCACAGTGGAAGGAGGAAGAAAAAAAAAAGAAGGGTGAGGAAACCTGATACTATCTGCAAGTTTTAGAGCTTCAAATTTAAACAAACAGCAGTGAAATCAGGACTCAAAGCCAGAGCCCAGACTTTCCTTAAACCCTACAATAATTTTAAAAACAAATATTTTAATGTCCAGGAAATGATCTCATCTTGAATGATTATCTAAAATGAGAGACCAGAACTTGCAGCTAATAAAATTAAAATAGATCTTTGCAGATGTATCTTTGGTAGACAGATGAAGGTAATTTTTCTTTTTGAATTTTTATTCATTCATATTTTCTGATTTTTCTCCAATGAACATCGAGTACTTATGATAACAGTTTAACACTACATTGCATAGTTTTAAGTGATGTTTTATTTTGTTTAATTGTAAGTTGTTATACACTATAAACAGTAATTTGACAACTTAAATAAAAACAAATTCTTTTCCCAAGAATGAGTTAAGTCCATTTTTAACAACTGTAGTTTACAGTTGTGTTAAGATGCTGGAATGGTAGAAAAATATTTTTTACCTAGTGACCCTCAGAAATAGCAGTACACCTCAAAATGCTAGCACCTTATTCATGAGTGACTCCATAGGTAAAAAGGCATCCTTGTCCACTTAACTACCACCCAGCATTCAAAAATGTCCCCAGGTTTTTCAGAGCTCTCACAGAAGCTGGAAAGGAGGATTAGATATATGAATGGGGGGAGCAAAATCTCTGTTCTAAGCAGCATGACAGAGAACAGGATGTAACAAAGTCATCTACTTCCGGCAGAGCCACAAGGGTCCTCAGCTGTACTAGGCCCAGTATCAGATTCAGCTGCCAAGAAGGAACAGTCTCCCCCAGCAAGCTCCAGGTCGGATCATTCTGAACCCAATCCCAATGCGGTTTATCCAAGATCCACAAATCCTGAGACAGGAGAGAATTAAACAGTAAGATTAAGTACATCTGAGCCTTTGTCAATTAGCATCTGTGGTCCAATAAGGAAGTTTATTCAGGACTAGGGGAGACCACCAAACTACAAGCTTAACCTCATTTTCAATGAAAATGATAAATGTAAATGAAAATTTACCAAAAAAGGATAAAGTGGGAGGGGGATGCACATTCATATTTTCAAAGTGCCTACTATGTGCCACACACTGTACTGTGATCTCATTAACTCTCATACCACCTCTGGCCAGACAGGTACCTTAGCTTTGAAGAGGAAGAAACTGGGGCGCGTGGGTGGCTCAGTCACGGTCTCACGGCTCGTGAATTCAAGCCCCGAGTCAGGCTCTGTGCTGGCAGTTCAGAGCCTGGAGCCTACTTCGAATTCTGTGTGTGTCTCTCTCTCTGCCTCTCTCCTACTCACACTCTGTCTCTCTCTCTCAAAAAATAAACATAAAAAGTAAAAAAAAATAAAGAGGAAGAAACTGAAGACAAGACACAGCAAATAATTGGCGAGAGGTCAAAAGTGCAGATTTGCAATTCTATCTGACTCCAAAATCCCTGCTTTCTTCCCTAAAATATACTGCCTCTCATTTCCTTTGCTTGCCATTAAACTCCCTGGAGCAGCAATTTCCTCTAATCTACTTGCAAATTTTATCTTCTTGTTACCCATCTATACAACCTCTCCTGTGCAACTTATCAATACATACTCAATACTTGAAAAACAGGTATATCATTGTCTCAGCAATTTCAAGTGTGGAAAATTAAATTATGGACAAAAATAAAGACATGTCCAAAAATACAGCTAAGAATATGTTCATCACATCACTGTCATTACAGCAAAGGAAAAAATGCCCAACAATAGAGATTGGTTATATGAACTACAGACCATCCAGAAGACAGAATATTATGTGTCCACCAAATAAAAATCCTGTTGCAGGAGTATATTTATTGACCCAGAAGGAAGTTTACAATATATGGAAAGTTAAAATACACTGAAAAAGTTCAAGAAATATGAAGTGAATAAAGGCTACAAATCAGGACTTTCGTAATGATCCCATTTTTACTTAATAAAACATAAAATATATATAAAATATCCAGAAGTAAATACAGATGATGTTTACTTTACTTTCTCTTTCTTTCTTTTTTTTTTGGTCCACTATAGATTTTCAGATGCAGTTGACAGACAATGGGCAACACAGTACTCCGGTTTCTCAATCCTCTCTTCCAGGCCACCTCCAAACACAGGAACTGGCACTTCCCCACTGTTACTTACGGAACTGGCCATCGCAACCTGTCCCCCTGATTCTGGCCTATTACCCTTCAATGAAGGTGGAGAACAGGTGGGGTTAAGCTAGGTCTCAGAATTTAGCTGCACTCTGAGATAACAAAGACACTAACCTAAATTCATTTCAATGCCTGAGGCTTCTAGACAGCTAACTAAGGGAACTCAGCAAAAAAAAAAAAACAAAAACAAAAACAAAAAAAAAAAAAAAAACAAAAAAACTCTTAAGTACAGGTGTTTTGTCTTATAACGCTGCCACCTCCATATATCCGACAACCCATACTCCATAACATCTGAGAGGACTTCCGGGTAAGAGACCTAAAACCTCACCTCATGTTTTCGACATCATCTGAGACCTGCGGGACACCTGATTTCGTTATCTACACCAGAGCACCAAACCCCACTCTGAGTTAATCCAACTTCCCATTCCAAACATAGGGGTTGGCTGCAACCCTTCCTAGTCCTATCAACTCTCACAAGCCAAAAAAACTTTAATCAGAGAACTTGTGAACATGTCTGCACAACAAGGTCTGATTGCTATATGACATACTGAATCAAAATCCTTGACCTATTTTTATGAGAGTGCAAAGTTCACCATGTTTCTAAAAGACCATTAGAACATACAGAAAGGGAAAACTTTTTTCCCTGATATAATGGATATTCTCATTTTTTTCTAGGAAGAGATCATTTTCAGGAAGATGATGTGACTTATATCTACTCTCAATGGGTCTGACTCAATTACAGTCAGACCATACCACAATCATATTGGAACTTTTTCATTTTAAACTGATTATTTATTCAAAAAGGCTTACTGAGCATACCAGTACACTAACTGCCTCAATAGACACAAGAATTCTCAAAACTAAATATTCTGGTATTAAAATTATTTCTGGAAATAAAGCTATACTCTTTCCCAGTTCACTAAAGAAGACAGCTAAATTCCTAAAGAAGTATAAAATATTTTAAAGAAATGCAGTTTCACAGCTTTTAAGAGTATTAAAACTTAAACCCTACTAACTAATGGTATTTTAAAAACACCAAAATACAAAAAAAAAAAAAAAAAAACCTTCCAAAGACTTTCAAAGCTTTCACCATCTAATATGCTTCCTGTTTCATTATTAACTCTGAAAAAGCATCTATAGAATGAAAGTCGGTCCTACAAAGAAATCTTTTCAATTCAGACCTTACACCCTTTAAACAAGCCCTCTAATATTTTCTAAACACTGCTGATTTCTCAAATGTATACTTACTTTCAGAGACCTAACCAGCCAAGTTAGTAGAGTCTCAGTGTTTAAAATTTTATACATACACAAACACAATCAACTGTGTATTGACTGACTTAGAAAACAATGGTAATTGGGGCGCCTGAATGGCTCAATTGGTTAAGCGTTTGACTTTGGATCTCAGCTCAGGCCATGGTCCCAGGGTCATGGGATTGAGCCCGAGTTGGGCTCTGCCCTGACAGCACAGAGCCAGCTTGGAATATTCTCTTCTCTTCTCTCCTCTCCTCTTCTCTTCTCTCTCTCTCTCTCTCCCTCCCTCTCCCCCCCCCCTTTTCCCTCTTGCACACTCCCACTCTCTCTCAAAATAAATTTAAAAACTTAAAAAAAAAGAAAACAATGGCAATCAAAATTTTGCTTCTTTAGCTAGGAAGAGCACAAAGAGTTGTCAAAGCTAACCTATAAAGGGTCACATTTTATCATCCCTTAATTACATTTATAGCAAACTTTACACTTGCTCTAGTTTCTCATGTAGTCCATTGTCCTCATATCCTAGGCTGACCTTGGTTTCAAATAAGAATGAAGTTATGTGCCTCACAATCCACTGGGCCCTGCGAACAAATGAATCTGTCTTTCAGCCAGGGGCTAGGGCTGCCTTAGTGAAGGATTCCTGCTGCTTGCTGCACAGCAAGGATGTCTTTGATTCCCTTCACACTGTCTGTTTCCTGCAGGCAACTGGGTAAGGAGAGTTCTCGCTGCTTGAAGCCAGAGATTTCATTATATTCTGGAGCTGAAAGGGACTCTACAGAGCATTCTGTCCGTCTTCTTAAAATGCTTTTCTAGCCTAAGTCCTCTAAATCTCTCACATTGTGCTTTTGGTGCACATCCTCTTGAAAGCACCTAGTCTCAACAGCAGATAATTACTGCTGAACACATGCTCCAGTAAGGTCAACCTGTACGTTTCAGACTCTTTTTGCAGGAGTACATATGAACATGGGTAGACGGTAGCACTCTGGGAGTCCTCACACAAAGTAATGAAGTCAAGATGGAAAGCCCAAATATAAGTTTAAGAGATACTGGACTTCTTTGTTCAACTCCACTGTTGTAATAACTTTATGAATGACTCAGCTATACGCAATCAGCCAAGATGTTCTACAAAGCACAGAACACAGATGTCGCCATCATAATAAATTTTTCATTAACTCTGAGAGAATACAGAATTGAGAGGAAGATCAGAAAACAAATCTCAAAGGAACATTTCCTGCTGCATTTAAGAGGGAAAAAAAAATCCACAAGCCACATTTCTTTTAACTGGTGAGTTAAAATTCTACAAAGAAACAACAGAAACAGCTACCAAGATTGGGATGTAAATGAAAAAAGGCTCAAAGGGTGATATTACTCTGATGTTGAAAATAATCAAATTCCTAAGCCAAAAACTGGTCTATAAACCAGAGGAAAATCTTAAAGTCATCAATTTTCTTTTAAAAAGTATACTTCATTTCCAGGAGTGTCTGGCTGGCTCAGTCGGTAGAGCATGCAACTCTTGATCTCAGGGTTGTAAGTTCAAGCCTCATGTTGGATGTAGAGATTACTTAAAAATAAAATCTTTAAGTGGCACCTGGGTGGCTCAAATCAGCTGAGCATCCAACTCTTGATTTCAGCTCAGGTCATGATCTCACAGTTTGTGAGTTCAAGCCCTGCATAGGGCTCTGCACTGACAGCTTGGAACCTACTTGGGATTCTCTGTCTTCCTCTCTCTCTCTGTCTCTGCCCCTCCCCACTCGCTCCCTCTCAAAAATAAACATTTACAAAAATAAAATCTTCAAATAAAGACAAAAATAAAAATTATAGTTTATTTCCAAAATAACTGTTATATTTCCATAATAACATAAAAATAGAGAATTCTACAAGCAACTGGAAAGGCAATTTACCAATTTACAATGTGATATTTTGGGGGCACCAGAGTTGCTCAGTCGGTTAAGCATGGGACTTTTGACTCAGGTCATGATCTCATAGTTCATGAGTTCGAGTCCCACATCAGGCTCTGCCATCAGCACAGAGCACACTTTGGATCCTCTGTCCCCCTCCAACTTTGCCCCTCCCCCCCCCACTCTCTCTCTCAAAAATAAATAAACATTAAAAACTTTACAATGTAATATTTTTAAGTCCTTATAGTGCCTGTTCATAGTAGGAACTCCATAAATATTTGTTATCAAATAATTAACATGGAAAGTCCAGAAAGTTTACATGCAGGGCAAGAACCTGACTCAGGGGCCAGAGAAGAATGTGCTATAATTTTAAGAGGCTGATGGTGACACTTTGTTTTCTGCCCATATCTCCTAATCACAGCGATGAATTCAGAGGTGGGCACATGTTCTGCTTCGAATCCCAGGACCTCTATGGAAGCCACAAGAAAAGACATCTCTTTTCCCACTGAGCTTGAACATGAGACGATGAGAGCTGGAGGTGCTGATGCCCTCCTCATGCTACCACAAGGGAGAGTGTGGAGATGGGTCACCAGGAGGTATCACTTTGCGTCTGAGGAAAAAACCTGAATCCATAACTACCTCTACATTTTTCGTACTACAAATTCTGTGTTTTGGCTTAAGCCAGCTTTAAGTAGGATTTTCGGCCACTTTAACTGGAAAAAACGGAAGAAACCTGAACTATTTAGTGTGAATACAATAGGCAAAACTCAAAAAAGATATCTGATATGGCCAAAGTTATAAAGACACCATATTCTGCTGGTGAAACATTCTTAAATTCTTATTTTCTTTCCTATGAAGTCACACTTTATTCTACTAATAAACAAAGGTTTTCAAAACTAAATGTCCCAAGAATATCTCATTCATGTTCTACGACAGAGACTAGAGAACAAAAAACCTATATAACAGGATAAACGAATCAAAACTGTAAGAAAACTGTACAAAGAAGGCACAACAGAAAAAACTGAGTCCTGATTTTCTAATGAGCTCTGAAACCAAACACTGAGAAACCTGACCCACATCTTAGCAGGCACTTCATTCCAAATAAGCAATGAGACTGGCATTACTGAGTACAAACACCAAATAAATAAATAACCCTGGGGAAAGTAATATATTTGTCATCTAAAAATACAAAATTCCTGCAAACTGCTACAAAGAACACTATCGACAAGCAGAGCCTAATCTGTGCCCCTCCTATGACAACTGATCTTATTCTGTGCATTTTTACATAACTTTACTCCTTCCTTCATCTTATTTTCCTACATTTATTTTTCCTTTCATCTTCATTTTCCCACTTATTTTGTTTTTATGTTCCTACAATGTATGTGTCATTGTAATCATTCAAATTCTTTTTTTTAAAATAAAGTTTAAGTATATACTAACAGTAGCAAAAGTCATTACATATCTGAATTGGGAAAAGGAGAAGGTTAAAAATAAAAACCTACAGGAATAATACTCTAATACTGATGGTCAATACCATAAATTGTGTCATCATCATCCTTGGCAAAATTGACAACTACATGTAGACACGCCTGCCACCATACTGCTGCACTACCTACCATCAATAAATGATGCAATTTTTTTTTAATTATACAATTTTTAACTCAGAAAAATGTACATGCATAAGAGTCTTAGGTTTCTTCAAAACTCAGCTACTTGGAAAGAACAGAGAATATCACAAAAATAAGAAAGCGCCATGGCACAGGAGAGCAAGCACGGGTTGTGTTGTCTTTTGTTTTTTAACTAATACCGAATACACTGAACCTGAATCCAACAAACCTCTGGATTTAACTACCAATTTGCAAGAAATACCAAGAAGAGAATATGTAGACCTAAAGAGGATATAATCAGCAAAATCCAGAATTTTTAAAGTTACACACAACAAATGACCAACCCAGTTCTTTAATAAATACACAAGAAAAAAAAATGGGAGAGGCAATTTTTATAGATTAAAAAGATTTAAGAGGCTATTAACTATATGCAAGGTGTAAACCAAGTCTTGCCCCTAAACTGAAAAAAACAATTATTAAAAAACCATTTATGAGAAAAACAAGATAATTCAATAGAGGGCAATACAATATACCTGACCAAAATTCCTCAGAACTGTCAACATCATCAAGAACAAAATCTGAGAAATTGACACAGCCAAGAAGAGCCTGAGGACACATGACCACTGAATGTTAAGATAGCATCCTGGATGGGATCCTGGAGCAAAAAAAGGACGTGAGGTTAAAAAAAAAAAAAAAAAAAAAAAAAAAAAAGCTAACGATACCTGCATAAACTATGGACTGTAGTTAATAATAAAACATCAATATTAGTTCATTAATTTTAACAAGTGTACCACACTGATGTAAGATGTTAACAGTGGGGAAAACTGCAAGGGGAAGGAAAATACATGAAATTCTGTACTGTCTGCTCAATTTTTCTGTAAATCTAAAATTATTCTAAAAAATTAAGTTTATTAATTCAAAAATTATTTCTGAGACAAGTAGGCAAATATAAACAGACTATTTGATAGCAAGGAATATTGGTAATGTTTTAGGTATAATAATGGAATTGTGTGCTCTGTGTGTGTTTTTAACAATCTTTTGCTTTGTTTTTAAAGTCCTCCTCTTTTACAGATACATACTGAAGCATTCATGAATAAACAGATAAAGAGAAAAAGTTAAAAGGGTGGATTACAGGAACATTTCCCAAGGTTGAATATTCAAGGTGATTTTCAGTGGTACGTAAATGATGTTTTAATGTTTAATAGCCATAGACTTCAATATATATTATAAAAAATAACTAGAACATCAAACCCATGATTTCATAGATTTTAATTGCTTAGGTAGGTTTTCCCTATGAAAAAATTTACTGAGGCTAAACAAAAACAAAAACAAAAACAAAAACAAAAACAGAGGTGGGTTAAGATCCCAGGTTCAACACTATGTGACTTTAAGTGAGTCGGCTATTTAGAGGGCTAGAGAGGACAGCCTGCTACATCCAAAGCAGGCACCCAATAAATATTAGCTCCTATGTTACTGATAAAAGCCAACCTAAAATTCCAACGAAGAAGTCACATACAGTAGGAAAGCCTGGAACTGAAGAGAATGAGGTAAGCAAGGAATGAGGGAGAGAAGAAAGCATGAGGGCTTACAAAGGCACGAGGAGTCCAGGCTTTTCTCAGCCTTCTCTTCTCCATCTCTTCAAGCACCAATGCTGCTGCCCACCAAGAGCCTAGAGGCCCTGCGGCTCCTGAGGCTAACACTCCTCAAACGGAACTTAAGTGATAGCTGGAGGTGCAGTTTCTCAAATCAGCAGAAGAGTGTTTTTCTCTACACAAGAGAAAGAACACAATGCTTTGTAGACACGGCAGATAAACAGATATAGATAAAACCCATTATGTGGCCTTCAGCAAAAAACAAAAACAAAAAACAACCTCTCTTCTCCAGTCTCAGTTTCCTCACATGCTAAAATGCAGAAAATAAGCCTACCTTTCACTCAAAGTTATAGAAGGTTAAAAGGAATAACAGATGTAAATCTGGCATTTAACAAGTGCTAGCTCCCTCCCTCATTACTTTGACAAGAAGATAGAGAACTCTTGAATACAAGAAGTTGGGATGAAATGACAAAAATGACAGTCAAGAATAGCTCTTAGATTGCATCGGTTTTAAACCACAATAGAGGAAAAGCATTCTGGGGTCAGAAAGTTTGGGAAATGTTGGGAAACAAATTATTAAAATGACAACTATTAAGTGAATTTCCAAGAGGAGATTATATGAGGAATTTACCCAATTTACTTGACCTAAGGAACCAACTCCCAGGAATAGTGATCCTATTACACAGACAGACACAGACACACACACACACACACACACACACACACGGAAAGGGGAGGAGGAAAGAATCAGCAGTTACAACAGTTGACAAATCCTTCAGAATGACAGTTTAAGTATTAGCAAAATAATCTGGAGAGATTAGAAGTCAATGACAGATTTAGAAATCTGGTTTAGAGGCAGAGGGAAAGAAGGGATGCTTTTTGACCCCTGAAAGGAGTTCAGGATCAAGTCATTTAAAATTAAGAGATGATACTGAAACTGGAAACACCAAGCATGTAAGGAACAAATACATTCATTTTTAAAGTGAATATAAACTTCTGATACAACGTGGTAATTCTCATTTGCCCTCCCAAATTTATTCCCTCATTCAACTGGGCAGCTATAGGTTATGCACTGTATGCTGGAAATATTCTATGAGCTGAATATGGCATGACAGACATGATCCTTGTCCCCATGAAGAGTACTTTCTAACAAAGGAGCTGTCTAGTGGGGGATTGTGCAATACATTTATCAAGTACAATTATGTTAACAGCAGCGAAGGAAAAGAAGTGAGTGCTAAGAATGTGACAAGGGAATCCAACCTGTAGGGGTACCTAGGCGACCCAGACACAACCCTAAAGAACTGATGCTTGAAATCAGCTCTGAAGGACACGCAGAGGTTAATTATGCAAGAAAGGAGGAAAGGGTGAAGTTTCCCCAATAAAGAACTTGTTGGGTCAAGACACTAGAGAAAGGGGTGGGGGAATCACTGTAACTAAGTACAGAAAGCTAGAATGAAAAAGAACAAAACCAGACAAGACTTAGGAGGGAAACAAAGGTGTCAAGGTTGGGATTTCTGATTGGTGCAACTGAAATCATCAAAGCAATGTCAAAATAAAAGAGTCTACATTGGCACTGGAAACCTGGCTAGGATGCCCTGCACATATATAAAACATTTCAAGAAATTTCTATAAAATACAATTAAAAAAAAAAACAAAAACCAGGAGTGGAAGTAGGGTTCACTGAATGTAAATAAACAGAAGCCTACCTAAAAAGTACATGAAATTCCCAGCAGAACCTCGCCTCCTAGCTCAAAGCAGGCTAGTAGGAAGGAGTGTCCTTGAGGCAGTGAGTGATCCCAAAGAGCTTCACAAAGAGCATCTGAAGCCAGGGTCTGGCCAGAGCAGGGACCAGCTTAAGCTCGCCACAGACAGGTCACTGAGTAAAGCAAATATTTCTGCAGCTGGCTTCTACCAAAAATGGCCATTTTGATCACAAAAAGGCAACACTGTCCCAGCCACAACAAACTCAGAAGTTCCCTACCCTGGTGACTTCCTTCCGCCAAATTCCCCAAGGCACCTGGATTTAAATCAACAAGAGTACAACTACAGCTATTCTACACATTTCCCTTTCTTCACAAAAGAAACAAAAATAGCGACAAGCATCATAACATACCCAGTAACACTAGTACTTACAGAAATCACTTAATTCCTTAACCAAATTGGTATTATTTTTTAATTACTAACACTCGAAAATGGCATGAACGTGGAGAAAACAGCAATTTTATAGAGAAAATATAAAGAATATTAATGTCCATATAAGTAACAGAAAATGGATAAAACTTTTGGCCATACAAAATAACCAGGTTCTTAAAAATGTGTATTTGACCCATCAATTCCACCTCTTAGAAATTAATACTCAAGATAATACTCATGGATGTATTCAAAAATTAGACTATAAGAAGGAACAAGCCAGCTTTAAGTTGTTATAAATTAGAAATAATTTAAATGTCTAACAAAGGAAGAGTTTAACTAGTTAGCTATTTCCACATTCATACACATAAGGCACACCTTCAAAATATTATAAAGAAATATAAAATGGCTCAGAAAGATGCCACAAGTATTGCTGAATTTTAAAAGCAGTTTGCAAAACAATTTTACATGTGAAAAACATATGAAAGGTACATAAAAGAAAAAGTATGTACACGAAGGAAGGTAAATACTAAATGTTAACAGTTACCAGGAATTTTTTCTTTTTGTTTCTTATTTTACATTATTTTTCTTTTAACTGCTCTATTGTAAAGATGGTTAATTCTGTAAAAACAAAAGCTTCTTATGTTCATATGTTCTTGTGTTCAACAGTTTTTCAATAGTTTTTTAATATATGTGTAAATAATGGCACTGAGCTAACTGGATAACCATATGGGGGAAAAATGAATCTTGATTCCTAGTTCAACCATAAAAAAAAAGTTATTTTAATATAGTAAAACCGTAAAGATGCTAGAATATTTTTAAGACTGTAGGCAAAGTTTCTTAAACAGGACACAAAACCCGGTAACAACAAAAGAAAAACTTGAGTAATTAGATTTTGTAAGTATTAAGACTTTTCTTCTGTCCATCAAAAGACAACATTAAGACACTGAAAAAGCAAGCCACAGAACAGATGTCTGCAATATGTGTATCTGACAAAGAATTTTGTTTCCTGGCTACTGTGAAGAATTCCCACAAATCAGTAAGAAAGAGATAACTCCATTTTTTAAAAGGGTCAAAGGATTTGAAAAAGCGCTCCTCTAGAGAGGATATCTAAATGGCCAACAGGCACATGTAAAAATGCTCAACATCATTAGTCCTTAAGAAATGTAAATTATAACCACAAGGAGATACTACTTCACATGTGTCAGAATGGCTAAAATCATCTGACAATGCCAAGTGCTGCTAAGGCTGTAGAGCAACTGGAACTCTCATATATTGTAGGGAAAACCGTAAGGATGTACAACGATTTTGGGAAAAGCTAAACATACATCTACACTTCCCAGCAATTCCACTCCTAGGTATACCCAAGAGAAATGTCCCAACAAAAATTGGAACACAAATGTTCACACAAGCTTTATTCACAACAAACAGTGGAAACAACCCAAATATTCTTCAGCAGGAGCACAGATAAACAAAACTGTTGTGTACTTGTGTAACGTAACAGTGCTAAGCAAAGAAAAGGAATGAAAAACTAACTCCACAGGAATGAATCTCAAAAATATTACACTGGGCAAAATAAGCTAAAGACAAGAGTACCTGCAGTATATGCATGCTACACATGCTACACACGTCCACCTGAAACAGGCACAACTAATTTACACTTATAGAAAGCAGGCTACTTGAGGCCAAGGACAGGTGTGAGGGAACTGCAAAGGGAGTGAGGGAAGTTTGGGGGGTTTTTTTTGATGGCAAGGGGGTAGAAATGTTCTACATCTTGATCACAGTAGTGGTCATGAGCGTATATAGCTCTAAAAACTCAAAGAGTACACTTAAACTGAGTGCATTTTACTGCATGTAAACTATACCTCAATAGCTTATAGTCATAGATACCACTACACATTCATCCGAATAGTTAAAATTAAAAGGACTAGCAAAACCGAGCGATGACTGGAACTCCCCACATTAGAGGTGGGGGTGTAAGTCGGCACGAGCACTTGAAAAGCTGTTTAGCAGTATCTACATATGAAGATATGCCTATCCTATGACCCAGTAATTCCACTCTAGGTTTTTTATAACCGAAAGAACCAAGTGCTTATGTCCACCTTACGAGTGCTATTCATAATAGCAGCCAAATTTTGGAAACAATCCAACTAATTCATCAACAATAAAATAAACAAACCACGGACTATATATACAATGGAATAATGCACGGGGCAGGGTGGGAGGAACCTGTTACAACAAAATGGGTGAATTTCACAGACATAGTAACAAGCAGGGGAAAAAAAAACACGAGACTATAAACTGTATGATTCCATTTGTATAAAATCCAAAAACAGCCATGACTAGCTTACAGTGAAGAAGACCAGAACAGACCTTTGGGAGGTCTGGACTGGGTGAGGCATAAACATGAGGAAGCCCTCAAGAGGCTCTGGAAATATTCTATATCTTGATTTGGGTAGTGATTACACAGTGTGCTGTATATACATATGCAAAAATTCATTCAGCTGACTTGTGGTTTTTTTTTTCAGCTGCTTTGTGTTCTATACTATATGTAAGTTATAACAAAAATGTATTTTCAAATGCCCTTTAAACCAATCTTTGTTCACCCCTTGAAGCCAAAGCTTATGACACAGAATCCTGGTATAGCTTCTGTCACTGTGAGTCACTCTCACTCCCAGTCTTGTCACTTACATGCTCTGCATGTCTATCTCCCTCAGACTGCCTAAGCTGGTGATGCTATTAAATACCTGGAGTAATGGCATTGACGATGGAACTGGATCAAGTCATGCCCCACCCAGACAGGGAAGATGCCCAAAATACGTAACCACATACATGGTTTTAACACAGGTGTGATTTTAAGTGTACCAGACAGTTCCATGTCAACTCATTATCCTTTGGATTAACTTCTGAGAGACACTATGGGGAAAATGAATTACAAGCAGGCAGCTCTTTAAAAATAAGTATATAGCATTATTAATATTTTTGCCTGAATATTTAGCTCCATAATTATAAGGAAAATGATAAGATCATAAATATTCACTTCATCCACAACTTTCTGATAAAGCTGGGTCAGAGTTAGATTTTTTGATGAAAGATGCTATTGGCCTATTACAAAACTAAACTTTACACAGTGACAACAATGCATGGAACTATTACCACTATCTTCCAAAATTAACCAATAGATAATGAAAACATGTGGTTAACTTCCAGAAATCAATTTATGAATGCAAAGCTTTTTAAAAACAGGACATCATGTTTTAATAGAGCTTGATTTACATTCTCGTCAATACATACACACACATACTCTCATCTATCAATACAATCTAACCATTCTACATTTAAAAATGTCTCATCTTATCCCCTTTGCACCATCTGTTACTATCTTGTATTTCCCTGGAATATTCCAATAGTCTACGTATTTGTCTCGCTCCTCCAAAACATCCTCCAAACCGACTGTGATCTTTCTAAAGCACAGGTCTTGCTCAAGCTTTCAGTCACCTCTCCTCTCAAATCACATCCACCACCCTCACACCCCTCCTCCAATCCTGCAGGATCACAAGATCAGAAGTTTGTAAGGGCCAAATAGATAAAGACAAACTTACAGGGGACACAGGAACCAGGAAAGCACAAGCCCTGACTCTAAAAAGCAGCCACTCTCCAGCTCCAATTTTCAGACAAAACCAGAAATCAGTGTTGACAAGGAATGTCTCAATTTTTTAAATCTATGCAGACCAAGTAAATCTGTGGAGCTCAATCCACAGGCTACTAGTTTGTAACGTATGGCCTAAAGGATAAAGTCCAAGATTTGGTTACAATCTATTTTTACAAATTTATCTGCCCTCAATCCTACCACCCAAGTTATACTCCAACATTCACAGAACTACTTACTTGTCCCGCCCTATAGGCAATACACACCATTGCCTGCCAGCCATCGTTCATTTGTTTATCTTTGCTATGAAAGCCATCCCCTGCCCCAATACACCCACAATCACATCTAATTTCCACTCAGGCCTCAAAGAGTAACTGTAAAACACTGTGTGTCTACCTCTCACAATCCCTACCAGTCTTCACCCTATACTATGCTTTTTTATGCTAAAGACTGCAAGCTTCTGGAAACAAGGTACATATCTGATTCTGTTCTGTATTCCCCAAATAATCAAACAGTACCTGTTTGAGTACATGCTCAGTAATGAATGAAGTTATGTATCTGCCTATTTCCATAACAATTTGTATATCAACTTGATGGCCATTACACATCAATATGGTCCCTTACAATGCTGAAAAATCAAAAGGCTAACGGGTTTAGAAAAACATCCCTGTTAATACTAAATTTGAATCAGAACATGATCTCATGGTTCTTTTTAAATATGCTCTTTAGCTCTGTTGAAAAGGTCTAGAAGCAATGACACGACCCAACAACAATGGTTTGGGCTTCTAAATACCATTCCCCACTAAAAGGAATCAGAGCTTCTTGGAGAAATGGCTGGTGTCTGAAATGCAGGGAAAGTAAAGAGTCAAGAAACAAAGACTGATAGGATCATATTAAAAAGAAGCAGGAACTACCTTGAAGGGGCTCTCATTAGCCAATCTGGGACAATTTGAGCACCAATAAAGACTCTGATTGTTAACACACTAAATAAAAAGTCCATGAGAGTATGATGCTACACAAAAGAAAGGAGAAGAAACAGGGATGGCCTCTGTGAATGACAGCTAATAAATGTAGACAGAATGATAGAAAACCACAATTTTGTAACTCTCATTATAACAACTGATTCTAGGATCAGGATGCTGAAACCACTGGGTGAAATGTTGTAACAGAACAGGGTATTTACAAGGTGCCAAAATACCGTCCCGTAAATTCCTTTCTAATAGCAGAGGATAAAATTGTACCTTTAAAAAGGAGAGATCTGGCTATTGCCACCTCAGCCAAGGGATCAAATTTAGCATAGCTCATAATGGGATAACCTGTCATCAAGTGCCTCCCAACATGACTCAATGCAAAGTACACTTCACCTATGATGAAACATTCTTGTCAAAATGTTTAACCTGGTTGCAATCAAGCCTCTCACCTAACTTCCAGTTTACAGGAAACATAGTACCTGCAGAAACTAGTTAAATGATACCATAAGGAAATAAACAAATGAAGAATGTTGCACATCCTACAGGACAACTGAGCTGAACTCTTCAAAAACAATGCCGGGAGAGGAGGGGAAAAGGTAGAGGGAATGTTCTAAATGAAAAGAAATTAAAGAGATAGAACAATCAAATACAAAGGGTGTCTTGGCATTAAAACAAAAGGGGGGGGGGGGCATGCCAGAAAAGACATTCTTGGGACAATTAGGAAAATCTAACTGAATATTTGATATTACATTATGGAGTTATTTTCATTTTCTTAGACATAAAAATAGTATTGTGGTTTTATAAATGTATGAAATATATGACTATTATAATGTGTGGTTACATATGTATATAGATTATATATAGAGAGATAGATATATACCTTGTACATGGCTGTGTGCTTATGTGGTTTTAGAGAAAGAGACTATTCTTACTCTTAGAGGAGACAGGTGCTGGAATGTTTAGAGAATGAAATATCATGTTTGCAACTCACTGTCAAATTTTTAACCACCACAAAGGATACGTATTTTGGGGGAGGACAGGAGAAGGTGAGAGACAGAGAAGGAGAAAGGATGAGAGGGAGACAAGGGGAGGGAAGAGGGGATAAGGAGAGGAAAGGGGGGGACTGAGGCAGAGAGCAGAGAAATGATCCAAATACGGCAAAATGTTAACAACTGTTGAGTCTAGGTGTTAAGACTATACAGGTGTTTGTTGTATTGTTTTTTTCCCCCATGTATATATATGAAATTTTTCATAATAAAAAGTTATGGGAGGGAAAAAGAGAAGAACAGTTTAAAAAGTAATCAGCTTGAAATCCACATAACACCATTAAGAGTGTCAGGAAAAAAGAATATTCTCAAGCAAAACCTGTGAGAGTAGGTACTGTTGCAGTATAACTGGAGGGCAATTTGGCAATGTCTATGGGATTTTTAAAAGTGTGTATCTAGTGATGCTTACTCCTAGGAATCTGTCCTGAAGATCTACTTCTCCATACATGAAATGACATACACACTAAATTATTCTTTACAGCATTATGTGTAACAGCAAAAGACTGGAAATAATCTATATGAATATCAGTCCAGACTGGTTTCACAAATTATAGCACCTACAATAAATCAGTATGCATCTTCTAAATTATCTCTTCAAAAAATTTGAGAGCTCTTCGGGAGTTGATATGAAAAATGACCGTGTCATGTTTTATATTAAAAAAATTCAAGATTCAGAAGAATTATGTACAGCACACACACGTATATGAAACCTATGCAAAAATATGGTTGAATAGCTGGAGCCAGAGGGAAAAAAAGTTGCAGACTTTTTTTTTTAACTGTCCACTCCTTTTTGTACCTTATCAATCAATTTTGTAGCATAGACATATATAATGTATTCAAAAAATCTTTTTAGTAAGTACTGATTCACTGTAGCTATAATGAACTCTTCCAATCTCCATGTTTTCATTACCAAAATCATGGAGCTACAGCTCACCTGGGAATTAGTGAATAAGGTGAAAACAACATAGAGTAAACATTTGCCTAACAAATCCCTTAAATATATGCCCACTAGACTGATACACCATCTCAATAATTCCAACACAGCTAATTTTCACTCCACTTGAATAGTTCACCTTTTCTTCAACTGACTAGGATCCAAAACAGCTAGCTTGTCCTTAGACCTCATGCTGTGATGTTAAAAATGTGTCGTTAAAAAACCATAATCACACTTATCACAGCTAGATGAGAAGCAGTCAGGAATTGAGACAGGCTGAGAGAAGAGCAAATTTTCATTTCCCATGTCACACTTGATCCAGAACCTTCACTGTTTAGGCTATTTCCCCCTAATTTTTGTCACCAGATGCATGGAACTTAATTTGCAAACTCCTTTGCATCTAAATCTGAATACTCAGGTTCAGAAAAAAAGGAGAGTGGTAATACCTCTTGATCAGTATCAAGGTCATTTGAACTGAGTTATAGCCCATTCCTTTATGTTAACATTCCCATACACTGATAATGTAGATTTCTAGATCTACACTCTGAGAAACAGAACTCTGAGTAAAGTGAGCTACCACTGAAAGAAAATAAAAATTCCCAACCCATTCTCTCTCTCCCTGCTCTCTCTGATGTTCATATTCCCACTAGACACTTTTCTTGGAGGATTCACTGATAGGAAACTCAAATTCCTTATAAATTGGAACTCATTCTTTTTCCCTCCCCCACTCCCACTTCCTGTCTGCTCTTCTAGTACTCTCTATCTTGGAAAAGACAGTAAACATCCATCTGGTGCCCAAGGCAAAAACCTAAAATTCATACTGTACTCACCTATCACCTACTCCTTTAACTAGTCCCCAAGTTCTGTAGATCCTATCACCTACATCTTTTAAGTCCTCCCCACCTTCCTCACACCCACTGTCGCTGCTTCGGTTTGCCCTCCCCATTGTTCACGTGAACTAACTGGTCTCCGTGCCTTCTGTCTCTTCAACCCACCTTGCACACACCTGAAAGGTTAACTTCCTAAAATACAAATTTGGTACTTTAAGAGCAGAAGGAACAAGTCCCAAAGTAACGATAAAGTAAGCTAAAAACAAGCTCTTTTAATAACATGATACAATGCAAAGAGAATGTACTACCTAATTTATTTCTTATGAGTATGTTCTTACTCTACCCCACACTATATGACCAAATTAAATAAGCTAATAAATCTGTTTTGGTAAAAAGAGGCTACACAGAAGCAAAAACATCCAACTGCTTTCTTAGAGTAAAAAATGAACACAAAATGGATCATAGCAGTGATAAAGGCACCTGAAGGAAAACAAAGGGCTTCCGAGACCTATAAAGTCAAGAATGCATTCAAGTTGAATATACTAACTAGTCTAAAAACACGTGCCTTAATGAGAAAAGGATTTGGGAAATAAAAGCAAACAAAGAGGTTCTGCCACAGGGAAAAACCACCCATCCCTGACGTAGTGTGGGACCGAGGTGGCCTCAGTCCCTGTCCAGCAAATATCTCACTTCTCTGGTTGAGTTCATGCCAACTAAGCCACCCGACTATGATTGAACCTGATAGGTAAAGTCTACACACATAAATACAATATGCCAGTCACTAGGTTTGAACCTTCGGGTCCCTCTAACTTTTGTTTCTTATTTGAAAAAATTAAACTGGTATACTAATTAGGAACCAATAAGCAAATTACATATCAAAAAAGTTTATATTGGGGTGCCTGGGCGGCTCAGTCAGTTAAGCGTCTGACTTCGACTCAGGTCACAATCTCACAGTTGGTGGGTTCAAGCGCTGTGTCGATCTCTGTGCTGACAGCTCAGAGCCTGGAGCCTGCTTCGGATTCTGTGTGTCTGTCTCTCTCTGCCCCTCCCCCCCTTCTCTCTCTCCCTCTCTCTCTCAAAAATAAAAAAAAATTCAAAAAGTTTATATTAATCATACCAAAATGCACATATCGTTAATAAACTGGAATTCTGGTTTTATACATCAGTCTTGCATAGCTGGTTAATGTGCCCTGACCTGGAATAAGGAGTTGCTTTGAGCCTGTGACCAGATCAAATTTCTAAGGGGTTTAAACAAATGACCAGACCTAGGATTAAGGTAAGTTCTAAAAATGCACTGGTGGTTATTTAAATGTAAATTTAAATTAAATAAAATTTAAAATTCAGGTCCTCAGTTACAGAGCCACATTTCAAAATAACCACATGTGATTAGCGACTACCATACTGAACAGCACAGGCAGTGAACATTTTCGTTATCACAGAAAGTTCTACCGGACAGACTATTCTGGAAGATAACCTCCAATAAACCCTACCATGAGTCATCTTGGGAAACAGCCTGACAGTACTGGATGGCTACCACAGAACTGAGATCTAGACTGTTTTCTATACCAAAGGTAAGAGGTAGATATTCAACAACAATTTTCCTTTTCCTCTGCACTGATTTCAGTTTTAGCCCTCAGGATTTCCACCCCTCTTTTTATCACAGGAGGACACTAGTACTACAGGCGGTATAGCACAGATGTTAGAAGCACATTCTCTGAAGCCAGACTCCCTGAATTCATACCTCATCTTTGTCTTTTACTAGACGTGTAATCTTGGACACATTATTTAATTATTCTATCCTTCAGTTTCCTCATCAGTAAAGAAACAATGGCACCTACCTCCCTGGGTTACTATAAACATACAAAGTTTATACACATAAAGTGCTTATAGGGGTGCTGGGTGGCTCAGTCGGTTAAGAGTCTGACTTCGACTCAGGCCATAATCTCACGGTCTGCGAGTTCGAGCCCCGCGTCAGGCTCTGTACTGACAGCTCAGAGCCTGGAGCCTGTTTCAGATTCTGTGTCTCCCTCTCTCTCTGCCCCTCCCCTGCTCGCTCGCTCACTCGCTCTCTCTAAAAAATAAAAACATTAAAAAACAAATGAAGTGCTTATAATTGTGCTCAATACAGAGTAAGTGTCCAGTACGTGTTAACTGCTAGTATTTTTACTGTTCCCACCACACCACCCTCATAGCTCTTCAGATGACAAGCGTGTAAAATGCTCACTTAGGAGAAACATTAGCAAATATAAAGGAATTAAACTAAAACAAGGATCACAATGCAAGAGTATCCATCTATGATAAAAAGATATTCTTTTTTAAGATTAAAAGAAATGGATTCTGTAGGGAATATTAGATACCCAAAAAAGGCACGTTTTTAAGAGAGTTACCCAACAATGTCTTATTTGTAAGGCTGACAAACTACAGGTCAAAAGAAGTCCATGTAAAAAGCTACTGAGCTATTTAAATAACCAGTAAAAACTAAAGAGGAACTGAGAAGATACAGGTTCGAGTTCACTAGACCAAATGATACTTCCCTGTATAAACCATGTTTTGACATTTAAAGGCACTGCCTCTCTCATACTCCCTAAGTTACCTGTACGTTCGCTTGACGAACTGACCGAAGATCTTCTAATTTCTTCATCAAGCAGAAAAAGCACCAGATATAATTAAAATGCCACACCAAACAATGACCAGTCAGGTATTTTCTGAGTGGAAACCCATCATAGAAAACCACACCTTGCTCTTGCAGATGGACAATTTGAAAATCCAGAAGTTGAAGTATAAATTTCAGCAAATGTAGTCACATGGAAAGAGCCAGAACTTTGGAAGCATAAAGACTCAAGCCTAAAGCCTGGCTTTGCCATTTACTAGCTCTATGACCCTGGGCAACTTGAACTTAATGCTTATGAGCTTCATCTCACTATCTGTAAAATGTAAGGTAAAAGCATGTGCCAACTGAATCAGAAATGTGTGTAAAGAGCCTCCAACAGTGCCTGGTACGCAGCAGATGCTCAAGAAACAGGTGCTACAGGTAGTAAATCTTCCTGAGAAGACCCTCCAAGAGTGCTAAGAATGAAACACCACTGCTTTACATAGTAACTACAAAAACTATTCTGACCAGGTATCAGGTATAAATCATGAGAGAATACCTCGAAATTACCATTTGTTTTCCGTATTTTATAAGCTATTCCCCAAATTTCCCTTGTTTTCCGTATTCCCTGTTAGATTATAACTATAAACCATCTGGGCCTACAATGAAAATAACTGCCCTTCTCACACTAAAACCAAGCGTCCACCAGCAATTCTGCCACATGCACCTTCACTAATCCACCCCAGACACGAACACTGTATCTAAACATCTAACATCCTTCCTGTCTCTACCAATGGAAAAAAGTAGAGAAATTCTGTTTTTTAAGTTTCTTTCAGTGAGTTGAGGTCCATACAACAAAACAATACAGGGTAATTGCTTACCTGGAAAATATTTTGTACTTCAGATCCACCAATCCAGAATGAATGGGGGTATTCCCTTTCAGACTAGTCTGAGAAAAGACAGCAGTCAAGCAGCTTCCAAGATTCTTTCCGTTTACTGTATCCAGCTTTCTTCAATAAAATCCCAAACATGCACTTCGGTAACTGTTGAAAGACAGAAAGCAATCCGTACACCCACCATGGCACCAGCGGCAAAGGACAGCCACCAAGAAATGGAAGGAAGGGTCATCGGAGTGGTGGATCTGAGGCACAGAAAAGTCACAACCCCTGAGTCAGCTATTTGGTATAAAAGTTCTGTAGCAGCATTCTTCACCTCTGTGCCGACAAAAGGATAAGAAATTCTACATGGTAGAGAAGGAAACATTCCCTAATATTAATTTTTACTCATGATAAATACGCGATTTCCAATGAGAGCAGCTAAAAACTTACTCCGTTATCCACATAAATTGTCCCAGACCATTCAGCTACGATGAACTTCCTTACCCATTTTCTAAGACAGCTCCTCCAGCATTACAAAAAAATTAATGATATAGGAAGGCTCAAATACCTCCCAAAAAAGATATTTAGGCACCTAACAAGAAATCTTTTGGTTTGCTACCTATAAGACATCAAATCTACACATTACCCAAATCTTCAAACCTCACCTGAAATACACGACATTTTAAAAACACATGGCATAATTTTAAGAGTGAACTTCTGACTCAATAAAGACCAACCCTCTACAATGACCAGTCATTGGGTAAACTAAGGAAAATAATTTAAAAAACACTAATAAACAATTTACTAAATAACACCTTTAAATATATAAGCCGAGTCAACATTGTATCAACATTCTTTTACTACCATCCCAACTTCTCCATCAGACTGCAAATATACAAACAAATTATAAGGGAGAGAGAAAAAGCCATTTTACAGAATAACATAGATAAAAATTTTAAAAATCAGTCAAAAGACTGTTAGTTACATATAAATTTTCTACTTCCTTAAAAACCTACAGCCAAAATGTTCCTGCAGTAATTATAATACCTACCTTTAGGGTTACTAATGGGTCAGGACCTTTACATTTCTTACTCATATTTAATTCTCAAAAAAAAAAAAAAAAAAAAAAGAGAGAAGAAATAACTTGCCCAAAGTCCCACATCTACTAATTGGTAGAGACCATCCCCTTTCCACAGAGCACTGTGGCCTGCCACGTCTAAGGATCAGAAAGGCCATGATTCCTGGGGCAGAAGAAACCAAGCTTTACTCTCAAAGGTCCGGAGTTAACGTCAGAATAGAGAAGTACAAAAATACAGAAGAGTAAATATTTCAGCCTAGCCAAACTAAAACACAACTGAACCAGTTAAGCCATCCTAAAAGGGCAAACGCTCCATATTTTACCACTTAAAAAAGCATTTCTTTAACAAAGGCATGCAATTTTGAGGCTCACAATATTTATAATAAAACACATAATGTTGCCAAGTAAGTCTTTGTGTTTAGCAGCAAAGACTGTCTGTGACAAAGAATCTCAAATCCAACTGAAACCAAGAAATTTTAAAATTCCAAGATTTGTCAATAAATAGTCCATAGGCAATCACTGAAGATGTTCTGATTTATCACATTGTAAGCAAAGCAACGGGAGTGACTGAAATACAAGTCTATGATTAGCCTCACCATAACGTAGCAATCTTAGGAAAGTATCCTAATACCCACAACTTAAAAGAGAGATCACTTATGTAAAATCTCAAGCAAAGAATGAGTGCTCAAGCTTCTCCCGTTAAGTGATATTAGAATAAGCCTAAGAATAAACTGAAAACCCTATTCTGATAGAAGCAGCGAGTTAGCTAGCAGCTAACTGCTAAAAAGAATATACTCTGCTTTTCAAAGTGTAACTCGGTGCTATAACCAAAATGCTGAGCAATGATAGCAAAACACAACCACAATCTGACTAATGGACTCATTTCTGAACCTCCTGAGTCATCAAGCTTTTTCCTGTATTACTGTGTTAATTTTCTGGTCTTCCCTTCAAATAAATATTTACTGAATGCCTAATTCGTGGCGGCCCTAATGCTAGAGATACAAAGATTAATAGAAGCCAGACCAAAAGTGTAAAGACTGAGTTCTTCCTGTTCTCTGTCCCTTTCTCTTTGAGTCTCCCAAGCAATCATTTCACAGAACCAAAATGTATTTTATTATTAGTTCCCAAAACTGGTTAAGGGTTCTCAATTTAACTCTTAAAAAAAAATAAAAATTAAAAATGACTCAAGTTCCTTTTTCTCAACAGTAGAGCTCTCACTTAAATTTTCTTCTGTGAATCAGAGACAAGCTATTAGAATGGCTTCCCATATTCATTACACTTATTATATTTATCAATCTCTCTACTCACAGACTTTTTTTTCCCTTCATTTTACAAGTTAATGTCCCACTGTTTCTACTTCACAGCTTTCCATTCTGTGAAGTTCTTCATTGTTGACTAACCCTGAGAGGGAATTTCCTAAAAATGCTTCCTGCTGACATCACAGAACTCTGCAATCTTTGAATTTTGTTAAAACAATAATAAGCTCCAGGTTAGAAATACCCTACTGGACTGTCAGGTCCTCCTGGTTCGTCTCTCATTTGCCTACAAAGACAAACTTCCTGTTAGGCAATTGTGATCAGCAGAAACTTAACTGAAGCTAACAAGCACATTCTTGACCAACAGGTTTTTTCCCCCTTTGTCAACTAATTCAATGAACAACAATACAACTCAGGAGGAAATCTTGTATAATACTCACTGCTTATTCTGTTAAAGGTCAAAATCATCAGCTTTGCTTAAACCAGAATAAGAACTCAAAAATCCTAATTTCCTCATCAAAATTAAACTGATCAAACGTAAATCACAATGCTCAATGTTAATAGGAACGAATCACCAGTCTCTTTCTACCAGGATACCTAAAGCAGGGTCGGGTGGGTTCTCTCTGTAGTTCGAGTACAGGCCATTAAGTCTAACTGACAGTTCTTAATAATTGTAACACTCCTTCCACTTCCCAAATTTCTAAAATAATACTGATTCTGTACGATTTCATGATTTCTTCTAAAGAGATACCTCATGAAACATATAATTAAAGCAACTCAATGTCAGGCCTCTGTAAAACTTCACAAATAAATACATGCACAACTAAGGGGGGAAAATAAAACTTTCTTCCCACCATCTGCCTTGACTGTGCTTTACAAAACCCGGTCCCTGTACTGGTGGAAGTTAGCACGGCAAGCAGTTGCTGAGATAAGCTTCCGCAAGGTCCTTTCACACACATTTCTCCCATCATCCTCCCAACAACTCAGAGCAAAACCTACATTTTCTTGTTTTTACCGATAATGAAATCATAGCACAGAAAGGTTAACTTTCTTAAGGTCACACAGCCAGCAGGTGACAAAGCTAGGATAAAACTTGGGTGCTTCCCTCTAAAGTCCATGCCCTTGCTGATAAATCACGCTTCCTCAGAATTTACTGTTTGGCAAGTTCACATCAACACGTATAAAAGGAATTGGGTTTCCTCAATACTTTGCTATCAACCACTCTCTGGGATGTATGTAAATCTATCTGTTGGGTGTAAAAGTCTGTAAATAATGGTTTTATAGGATGTCTGTATAAACAGTAAACAATGGTCTATAGATGTGTGTGTGCCACACATCACTCTCCTCTTCTGCCTTACCAGTCTTATTCCTCTATTCATCTACGCCTTTGTCTTAAAAGTTATCAAAAGGAAACCTTAAAAAGATTTCACAGCATGAAAAAAGAAATACCTCACATTAATTTCAATCAATGTACCTATTACACACCCAAGTCCTAAGCATTGTGAAGGATTCAAAAGACAATACAGCCTCTGGAAGGGAAATTTAGACATAATCACAAGCTTTTACGATATACAGGAGGGTATGATTAAGTCCCATATGAGTTAGGAATACATTAAGAGAATTACTGATACAGGTGAGAATTACCAGACAGACAGCAATAATGCATATAAACAACAGGAAAATTCAACTCAACGTTTACTGAACGTGTACTGTAAGAAGGCACTGCGAGGAGTTTATCATTTAATAGGAGACACAAACAGGAAACTCTGATACAAGCCTGGAAAATGCTACGTGCCACAAGATAAACACAAAGTGCCAGAATTCATCCATTTCATTTAACAGTGAACATCGGGTAGGCAATGCTATAAAAACAAAATAGTATCTGCCACCATAACGTAAACTGACATCAAAAGAGGTGGCACCTAAATTGTGTTTTGAGGAGACAGGACTTTTCTCAGTACAGGCGGAAGAGAGAATTGCTGAGATCTGATTGAAGCCAGTTTGGCCAGAGAGCCAACTATTAGGTCCCGCCAGTAAGTATCGGTAGCCTTCAATGCATGGGGGGAAAAAGAAAAAAAAAAAAAAAAATAATAATAATAATAATAATAATGTGAGCAGAATCTGAAGAACCCTGGTCTACCGTCTGGCTGAAATATAGAATAAGTGAGGGATAATGTGGGAAGAAAAGCTAGAAGGGAATCTGTAACTGAAATTACTAGGACTTGAAATGCTTTCTTTCCCTTAAAGTGAAATACCACCAGGTGGAACCCAGGAAGCTGAGAGTACAAAATTCAGAGGATCATAGAATCAAACAGAGGATATATAGTTGACCCTTGAACAACATGGGAGATTAGGGGCACTGACCCGCATGTAACAGAAAATCCACATATAACTTTTGACTTATAGTAAACTTAACTACTAATAACCTTCTTTTGACTGGAAGCCTTACCAAGAAAATAAACAGGTGGTTCACACATACTTTGTATTTCATATGTATCACCTAATGTATTCTTACATAAAGTAAGCTAAAGAAGATAGTAAGACAATCATTAAAAGAGAAAATACATTTACAGTACTGTAAAAAAACAAAAAATTATTATAAATGGACCTGCACAGTTCAAACCCACGTCGTTCAAGGGTCAAGTGGCCTTAAGTGCTGTTCTGTGAACCCATGTAATGGCCTAGTGACCTTCCTATGCCAGCTCTCTGTTTTCAGGTTAGAACAGTCAGGAGCCAGGAGTACCAAGATGTGCGCACAGGATCATATTTGTCCTTGTCACTTCTGAAGGGGCAGCTAACTTGCTCAAAAATCAGGAGCAAAAATTGATATATTTGAGCCACAGTGTCTTGAGGCAGGTAAATGAGTCTATAAGTAGGTATACGTATGTGGTTTATTCCATTCGGACCCTACTTAATTAAACCTTTGTCTATTTAATCGGCATTTGGTAAATCAACACATGGTTAGAGGTAAATGAGGGTAAGTGATAGTGACAAACTAAGATCCAATTTCTTAAACCAGTCACTAAAAAACAATCCCACTTACTCCACTTAGAGAACCAATGACAGGAAGGAGGGGGACAATCCAAAAAGAAAAAAAGAAAAATTTCCCATAACTTTACTTAGTTTCTTTCATCTCCTTAGCCTTGTAGCCTGCCTATACTTCAACAGCTCTAAAAAATAGCATTGATATCTTACCTTCTTAGGTCCAATGTATTTTACTACATTCAACAAGTAATATAGCCACTTAGAGACAACACAAAAAGAAAATGAGTCACTTAAGGTCACTTACCAAAGAGGGGGACCATCCAACAGCTAATAAGAGTATAATTTGTGCTTGGGGGTGATGGGTGGGCACACGCTCACACCCATAGAGAAAGCAAGGGTTACCTTTCCTAAAACTTTAACATCAGCTTCTGCTATCTTCTAATAGAGAAAACTTACCATCTTTCTCTTCCAATCAGCAGCTCTGTGAGCGCTTTCTAGCAATGAGTGCCTGAACATCAACTCCTACTCCTAACTCAAGCATTAAAAAACATCATGTGATACATAATGCAGTTTTCATTCTTTCCAGTGATATCCACCGCACTAGACATAGACATACTTCCAACTGGATTATTACTTCTCTACCTCATTAATAATAAAACTCATATTACCAAAGTCAGAAACAAAGTCCCACAAACTAAGTTAAGTACTATAGTCCAATATAAGGCCATGAAAGTCATTTGGTGGTTAAATTATTTACCATCAGCAATTATAAATTCAGTCGTCTCAATCAAGAGTTTATAGTCTATATTAAAGACTGAACCCTATGCGGTAGGTCACTTGGAGAAGCATTCTTTGTGGACCCAGCCTTAGGCAGAGATAGGAGTCACAAAGGGAGGTTATATTTTGGAGATTTAATTATTGGGCTATCACCAGCTTTATTTCCTAGCGAACTAAAAAGAAAAACAAAAACACAAGGGAAAAAAGAAAAAGAATCAAAATCAAAAGAAGTGGAAGGATGAAGATTAAGAAACTGGAGATACCCCAAAAGTCTGTTTCCTGTCTTTAATATAGCACTCTCTGGAATATCAAATGAAAGTTATCCTGTTAACCATTAAGTACCAAACTGGTACAGGCAGCACAATCACAAATATTTGAGTATTGAAGCTGACTCATAAAAATCTAAAAATATTTCATGCTTTAGGCTCTTAACATACCATCAGTTTAACCCATTCCTTTCTTTCAATCATGTTATTTTAGAACCAACGTAAAAAGTATTTTTAACCTAGTTCTGGAAACTGTAATTAAAATGCAGCGAATACAGAGAGCCACATGCAATTAGATTTTAAGGCATTATCATTCCTACATCCAATCCTGGATTTACTAAATCAGTTGTTAAATACCTGCACTATCCACTACGCTAAAATAAATACATACATGTTTATGAAAAGGGTTGCCTAAGAGTCTTAACTGGTATCCCTTTGAGAGAATATCAAAATCCGTATATGAAAAGCCATTTCAAAATTGCTCTCTTTGTTAAATTTTCTGAGAATTCCAGTATATAGCGTCCTTGAAAGGCTGAAATACCTTTTCAGATCACAGACAAGTACAATCATGTATAATCAAAACTTTAAGTTATGAGCATGGGGAACCAACAAATTTAGGGCAGAGTTTTTTGTTTTTTGTTTTTTACCATACACTCAAAAATACTAAATGAATTATGCAGTATTTCTTCTAAGTCTTTTGAAAATAAAGACATTTTAGTCATTTTTTAAATGAATGAAAATGGAAGGAGCACAGAACAGCCAATTTCAAAGAGGCACCAAGTTACAATTTTTCCATATGAAGTACTCCTCCAGTTTAAGTGCTTGTATTGTACGTCCATAAGAATACGGATGTACTATACGTGGAATCCCAATGAAGATATTTACCAAAATAACCCACTACAAAATTTTCAGAATACAAAGGCTTGACTACGATAGTTTGATAAATTATACTGAAAAAGGAAAAATTACTTACTACATGAAAATCAAAGAAAAACTCACAAGTGACAACATCCTTGAAAAAGCAAGCACACGTGTGCACACGAGCCCAAAGCAGGAACAACCAAAGCTTTTTTTTTTTTTTTTCCTTCTAGCTTTAAAGAATACTGGAGAGGTCTAGTTCTGTGAATTATGCAAAGGACAGCAAATATTAAGTTGTGTATTTACGCTACTGTACTTCCATTTTTAAAACATGCAGCTCAACTCCCCAGATACCATCATCCACAGAAACCATGCAGCTATCCAACAGACTTTCAGTGTCACCATTTATTATTTATAGCATTAAATGGGGGAAGTGGCTCTGATGTCACCGACCCTACCCAGTGGAATCACTGACTCAATAAACATTTTCACACTGGAGAAAATCTGGCTAGGAAAACATTGTGCTGGGTTAAGTAGATTCTTTCATCTTCCCTCTCAACCCTGGGGTTGAGGTGGTTACTGTGTTAGGAGAGATACAAAGAAACTGTCAAGGTTTCCACAGGAAAGAAACCCTGAAGACTTCCTCCTCCCAACTCTCCAAAGCCCAGTTTGATTCCCCCAATGTTCAAATTGGCAGGTAATAGCTGCCATGTTTCTTTTCTTCCACCAATCCATCCACCAAGCAGCAAATTCTTCGCTTCTGGTAACCACTCTCTCACAGTCCTGTCTCCAAAAACCCCTTCTGGCTCCAAGTCCTAAGGCGGAAAGCGGTTGGGGTGTCTGTAGGGCCAGGGAGTCCGGCATGGCTACCAATGGCTAGTAACAGAAGAGTGATCGCTTCCCCAGGGGCCTAGGATTCTCTCTCTCTCCTTTTTTTTTTTTTTTTTTTTTTTTTTTTTTTAATAAGAAAGAACTGGCGGCAGTGATGAGGACAACCCTACCCCGCTCCTCCCCAATTTTCCCAAAGCAGCGCTGAAAAACATGAAGTTACAGTTTCCCTTTCCTGGGAGATGGAATCCGGAGTACCTGGGGCCTTGCTATGCAAACATCCCTCATCGCGGAGTAGGAAACCCTTTGTCCGAGAAGCCGGACACCACAGGGGCCCGGGAAAGAGGCCCCTTATACGTCACATCTACAAACCCCGCAGCTCCCACCTCCACCCCTGTAGGGCCTATCCCGGCATCCACACAGCCCTACGCTGGGGAGAGGGTGCTGAGACCCCTACTCGGACGCGGAGACCGAGGCCCTGACCCATCTCCTCCTAACCCCCCTCCCACCACCATCTCACTCGGCCTGAGTGGGGCTAGCAAGAGCGGTGCAGGCCTGGGCCGGAGAAATAGAGAAAAAAATCCCCTTCTAAGAGAAGGAGAATGAGATGTTAGACCGAGTGTGCGCTAAGGCCACAGCAGAAGCGAGCGAGGGTCCTTCGAGAGACGGGCCCGGATATAGGACAGAGGAAGGAATGAGAACCGAGAAGCATGGAGGGGGCCGGGCCAGGTCCGGCCTGAGATCTCGAGGGATCTGGAGGAACCGCGCCGGCCCCGAGGCCAGGGAAGGCGGGGGGCCCAGGTCGGGGCCGCGGCGGCGGGGAAGGGCCGGAGCCGGCCTCGCGCCGGACGCTGAGGTGGGCAGGCCCGCCCGGGGCCGGTCGGACGGAAGAACGGTCCAGCGGGCCGCACTCACCATGAGCTCGATGGTCTTGTCCTCAATCACCGAGTCGGGCTCCATGGCGGCCCCGGCGGCCCCGCCTCGCTCTCCCCGCGCAGCAGCGAACGGCCCGGGCGGAGGAGGCGACGGCGGAGGCGGCAGAGGCGGAGGCGGCTATCGTACCCACTCTAGCTGCCAGCCCGCCCGGGCCGCCGGCAGCTCCGCCCTCCCCCTCGGCGAACGCAGTACGCCGATCGAGGACTACAGCTCCCAGCAGGCGCCGGGGAGCCCGCAGAGCGTTGTGGGAACGAGAAGCCAACACCAGGCTAATCTCTCTTGGCACCCCGAAGCTGAATTCTGAGCCGCAAGTAGCACTGGACTTTGAAAGTGGCACGTGCAAACCTAAAGAATGAAGGGCTCCTTCAAAACAGGGCCTCAGGAGCGCCACAACTACATGTCCCAGAAAGCCCTCGCGCGGATTCTCCTTCCGGCTAGTTTCTCCTGACTTCCTGGCAGCCCCAGGCGCTTCGGACCGGGACGGAAACTCCGAGGTAACTCTTCACTCGTCAGAAATCTTGCGTGTGGACCGATTTCCGCACATGCGCACTCGACGCCGCAGTGTCCACAAGACGCCTAGGTAGCCGGGAGGCTGGTGAGCGAGCCGCTGGTGATAGGGACAGATGTTGGAGAGAGGTGGGTTCTAGGTGCGTTAAGAAGCCCTGGCGCCCAGGTGTGGGAGGGTGCCAGCCAGCGAAAGAAGCTCAGGCAAGGGAGGAGGCTCTGAGAGTATGGGCATCCCAGGAGTGAGAGGTTTGGAAATTTAATTGGGGAAAGTGGGTTTATGGAGATGAACAATTGGTGCTGTCTGTACGCACCACGAACTGGGAAGAGCAGAGAAATGAAAGGGAACCTGTGCATATTGGGCCCCTCTTTGTCATTCGTTCAGAAGGTACTTATTTTTTAAACTTCCAGCCTCTGCCGGGTACCAGTCTAGGCACTGGAAATCAGCTCCGAACGTTACAGAGAAGGATTCGGTTATCATGGAGTTTAATTCTAGTGGTGGGAAAACAGACATTAACCAAAAGAGTGGGCGCTAAGAAGGACCACAGCTGGAGACCTGGAGACTCCTAGTGAATTCTGCCTTCATCTCTGTGTGAACTTTGTCAGGGCTGTCAGTGGTCACTAACCAAAGACCACTAGGGACACGCTGATTGAACAAGTTGGGCTAATTACTGGTTGCAATGAAGGAGAATACCCACCATGAAAAATCATAAGTAAGAGTTGTTAGGTGATTTGGGAGAGGGTGTAAGGAAGTGGGGCTTTACTCTGGATCAGATGCTGTCAGGAAGTGGGGGTAATTCTATGATGGGGCATCTCAGTTGTTCCTAGAACACGGGAACACTAGATTGAGGTTGCAGCTGTAATTGGTAAAGAAGCAGAAACCCCTCATTAGCCAAGATGACGGATGTTTGGTCATTTTTTGTGGTTTGGACAATGTTCGTGTTTTATCTGCTTTCAAATGTAACTAAGGAGCGGTCTTGTCTTTGTCTTGATCTATCCATGGTCAGAGAATGGCCTCATCTGATGTTTACATTCTGCCAAACTATGTTCAACAGGAGAGCACAAGGTCTACCTAAGAGGGCTAGCTATCATCTAGTAGCATTACAACTAAATATCAGAAGCTGCTTTTCTCTTTCTCTAGTGTTTTGCATTCTCTGTACCTGTAAAGTGAGGGGGCTTGATGACCTAGAAATCTTTCTATTTCTAAGGATCAAGTTATTACAGTAATTTGTATGCATGCAGGGCACAGTGTAAGTTCCACACTGGTAGAGTTTGAAGTTTCACAGTCCTTTGGTGCTTTCCACCAAAGGAATTAAAAGCAGTAGGAAAAGAGAGCACAGAATTGGAAAGTTACTGCCACTAACTTGCTGTCTGAATTTAACTAGAACCCGTCCCCTGTCTAGGCATTGGGACATTCATTAGTAAAACAGGAGTTAGGATAAATGACCTCTGTTTCACTTACCTTTTTGTATCATAATAAACCACGCCCAAGACTTAGTAACTTTAAAAACGGTGGTTTATTTTTACAATTCTGTGGGTCAACTGGACTCAGCTGGGCCCACATGGTATAAGCTGAGGTTACTCATAGAGACTGCAATCAGCTGGGAGCTCATCAAAATAGCTTCTCATCCTCTCAGGCATGTCTTCTCCACCTGGTGTCTTATCATTCAAATTTCTGCATGGTGACTGGCTTCCAAGAAGATGAGCCCCAGTGAGCAAATGATTATCAAGCTTTTGGTTGCACCACGCTTGCTAATGTCCCGTTGGCCAAAGCGAGTCATAGAGCCAAACCCAGAGTGAATGTGGAAAGGGATTATGCAAGCCTGTTCACAAGCAATCATGGTTCACTGGGACTACCAGTGTAACACCCAACCAAGACCTCTGAGTTCCCAGTATTTGCCACAGGACCTGGCACATAGGGTGAGGGTAGGAGTCACAAGCTGTATTCCCCAATATGTATGTTTATCCTACACCATATTTATCGTTTTAAAATTTGACATTTTCACAAAGTCTGAATTTCCATCTTATCTTGAAATATTAGAGAATCTGACTATATTGGATATACATGGCAACAATATGCAATGGTTAAGTAGCAACTAACTTCTTTATAGGAAGCATGTGCTCTATAGATTTCCACTGTCACCATTGCCCCCTGTTGTCTTCTGTCTGCAGGCTCCGCTCATTTAAATTGCACGCCTAACCCATAGAGATATTTGAGTTTGCAGCCCTTGGCGTTAGAACTATAATGGAGATAACTCAAGGTTTCTATCTTTTTATTAAAACCATATTCTACTGTAAGAGGAAAAAAATACTATTGGGTCAAATTCCAGGAGCTCAAGGAATTTAAAAAGTCTTATATTGATAGAAGCCTTACCCCAGCTATACGAGAGACAAGCTGAGCCAAGGCTTACCACTTTAGTCAAACAAGAACTCAGGTTCTCAGGTATTTTTATTGCTTCAGGCTTGAAGCCAGCTGGTGATTACATTTGGTCATCAATAAAGGCAGAAGGCCTTGAGGCATATTTCAGTTTTTCAGATAGCTCTGCTTTGGGGTTTACAAGACCTGCTAACAACAAAGTGGTCAGGTCCACAATCCCTTAACCAAAACCCTAAGGTCTGAAACGTATTCAGAATTCAAAATTGTTTAGATTGTACAAAGACAGTATGGTACGCGTGCAGTATATGTAATATAACCCACAGTTATCAATTAATAGCCTCTCAGTTCCAACTTCTTTTACATACTTTGAAACACAGGAGTGGGACCCTCTGAATGTTTCCCCTCTCCTCTGCCTGCTGGCACAACGTTCCTAGAGGAACACAAGCAGATGGAGGATCTTCTCTTCCTAATTCCAATATACTTTATTTTCCTTCTTGCTTTTGTGGTATACAGCAGCAAATGGTTTGCAGAACCATATCCAAACCAGCCCCCCAACACATATACACGGGTGGCTGGGACATTCATAGGGTGGCTTCCCAGTGAACTCAGTGACAGCCTCAGTGGGCAGTTTCCTGCTCGCCAGCCCTAACCTGGAGCACTTCAGCAAATGTCACCATCCAATGGGTCATAATTAACCGTCTCGCCAGTAAGGTCTGAATCTCAGCCTAGCTGTGAGGGTGGAAGGCTCCTCCAAGTTTCTTCCTCAGGTACTCTGCATCAGCCCTAAAGGTAATGGTTGCTCCTTATGACTGCTGTTTCTCTATTTAGAGTTGTCTTTGCCCCTTAGTACTTGATGCCCTGTTCCTAGTTACTAGTTTTTTCTGCTTTTTGTTTCTTTTGTTTTTAGATTCCACGTATAAGTGAAATCATCTGGTACTTGGTTTTTTTCTCTGACTTCTTTCACTTAGCACAATACCCTCTAGGTCCATCCATCTGTCCCAAATCGCAAGATCTCACTCTTTTTTTGTGGCTGAATAATATCCCACTGTGTATGCATACCACGTCTTCTTTTAACATTCCTCAATCAATGGACTTGTAGGTTGCTTCCATATTTTGGCTTTGTAAATGCTACAGTAACATTGGGGTGTGTGTATCTTTTCAGGTTAGTATTTTCATTTTCCTTGGGTAAATGCCCAATAGTGGAGTACTAGATCATATGATATTTCTATTTTTAATTTTTTGAGGAACCTTAATACCGTTTTCCACACTGGCTGCACCAATTTACATTCCCATTAACAGTGAACAAGGGTTCCTTTTTCTCCACATACTCAGCAACACTTGTCATTTCTTCTTTTTGATACTAGTCATTCTGACAGGTGTTAAGATGAGATCTCATTGTGATGCTCCGTAGCTCAGGGGTTAGAGCCCTGGTCTCGTAAGATGATATCTCATTGTGGTTTTGACTTGCATTTCCCTGATGATTAATGATGTTGAGCGTCTTTTCATGGGTCTGTTGGCCATCTGTATGTCTTTGTGGATAAAATGTTCAGGTCATCTGCCCATTTTTTAATCGAACATTTTTGGTGTTGAGTTGCTTAAGTTATTTCTATATTTTGGATGTTAACCCCTTATTGGATACATCATTCACAAATATCTTCTATTCAGTAGGTTACCTTTTCATTTCGTTTTGCTATACAAAAGCTATTTATTTTAGTGTAGTCCTAATATTGCATTTTTACTTTTGTTTCATTTGCCTGAGGGGGCATATCTAGACAAACGTTGTTAAGGCTGATGTCAAAGAAACTACTGCCTATATTTTCTTCTAGAAGTTTTATGGCTTCGGGTCTCACATCTAGGTCTTTAATCCATTTTGAGTTTATTTTTGTGTATGGTGTAAGAAAATGGTCCAGTTTCATTCTTTTGCATTTTTGAGAGAGAGAGAGAGGGAGAGCGCATGAGCAGGAGAGAGGAAGAGAGAGAGAGGGAGACAGAGAATTCCAAACTGTGCTGTTAGCACAGAGCCTGACACAGGGCTTAAACTTACAAACTAGGAGATCATGACCTGAGCAGAAATCAGGAGTCAGACATTTAACCTACTGAGCCACCCAGGTACCTCAATAATGTTTATTTTAAGCTGCTACATTTTGAGTTAATTTGTTACACAGCAATAGATAACTAATAGAGATGTAAAAGAGAGAGGGTATGCATGCTAATTCAAAGTATTGGCCTCCCGTGAGTTCTCTTTTAATCAAGGCACCATAAACCCTTGGGAGGGTTTTATGTCTTTCCCTTTCTTATGAATACCTTTGAAGACCAAGAGTGGCATTTTAAAATGGTATATTTTCACCTGTGATGGGTTTTTTTGATTCAGATACATTACTATAGAGAGGGATGCTGCACTGAAATTTTTTTAAGTTTATTATTTTTTTTTATTAAGTAAACTCTATGCCCAACATGGGGCTCAAACTCACAACCCCAAGATCAGAGTCACATGCTCCACCAACTGAGCGAATCACATGCCCTTCCCTTTTTCAAATATTTTTATTTTTTTTTATTTTTTTATTTTTTTTTTAAGTAATCTCTTCATCCAGCGTGGGGCTCAAACTCATGATCCCAAGATGAAGAGTCACATGCTCTACCGACTGAGCGCCATGCACCCTGCACTGAAATTTTGACTTAACTCATTTGCAACTAAAGTCAAAGAATGCAGTTCTTTTTGTTTGTTTGTTTGTTTGTTTAATCTGGAGAGTTTTTTTTAAGTTTATTTATTTATTTATTTATTTATTGAGTGAGAGAGAGAGAGAGAAAGCACGCATGGGGGAGAGGCAGAGAGAAGGGGAGAGAATCCCAAGCAGACCCTGTGATGTAGGCACAGAGTACAGCCTGGGGCTCAATCCCACAAACCAGGAGACTGAAACTAAGAGTTGGAAGTTGAACCTATTGAGACACTCAGGTGGCCCAAAGAATGCAGTTCTCTTAAGAGAAAATCTTGTGAAACTCTAGGAAAGAGAACAGCAGTAAGAAGTAGTAAAGATAGCAGCCACCGGGCCGCCTGGGTGGCTCAGTTAAGTGTCTGACTTCGGCTCAGGTCATGATCTCACAGTTTGTGGTTCGAGCCCTGCGTCTGGCTCTGTGCTAACAGCTCAGAGCCTGGAGCCTGTTTCAGATTCTGTGTCTCCCTCTCTCTCTGCCCCTCTCCCACTCACACTCTGTCTGTCTGTCTCTCTGTTTCTCTCTCAAAAATAAGTAAACATTAAAAAAATTTTTTTGAAGATAGCAGCAGCCTGTTTATCCGTATGACTAGGCTCCATGCCTTATCCATCTATCTATAGAATTAAAAACAAGGTAGTTATCATAAACATACATATTAGCACATTTTTTTGAACTGAAAAACAAAGCTAGACTTTATCTGACAGTCTTTTTGGCTGACTGGTTTGGTAGTGTAGACTGGCTTTGTCAATAATAGATTTTAGATGAGTTATATCTTTAGTTTCACAATTTTTAGGAAAATACATTTAAAGCACGTAAATAGAAACATTTCACCAATTATTGACAGACATGTATGGAAATTAATATTTGTGCTTTCTCAACCCTTTTTAAACTTATCAGGTTATATAAGATACCTTCAAGTGAAAGAGTAAAGAAAGGTTGTATTAGAATAGAATAGACGATGCCACAGTAGCAAATTATCCCTCTATATCAGTCCAGTCAGTCAGAGAAGCAGAATCACTCAGTGGGTTAAGGGATTTTTTTTTTACAAGGAGTTGACCTTATATAATTGTTAAATCTAATTAAGCAGTCTCTGTAAGCCCATTGTCTTCACATTCAACACTGGATCTAAAGTCCATGGGGCAGGCAGTCAGGAAGGGAAGGAGGATATAAAATGGGGGAGAGCAAGCCTAAGCCAAACTGGAGCCCCATGAGGATAGACTGAAGCCTGTAAGTTCTTATTTCCTCTGACCTTGGTGGTGTAGCTGTCCTGCAGAGGCTGGAGCCCTTCGTCACATAGCTGACCGCACAATTGTGACCCCAGACTCAGAGAATCTAAAGAAGGCTGTAAGGGAACATGGAGTGACAGTGGACCCAGACACTCTTCACACCAAGGACGTAAGCGAGCAGACCGATGACAATGTGTATGGGCTACAAAATTACTTCAGTTTCACTTCTACTCTTCAAATCCCCCACAGGAACTACCTTGTGGCCCATGCTAATCAGAAACACAGTGGGACAAAATTCAGGGAAATGCCACTCAGCCTCACCAAGCAGAAATCTTACTAAGTTTCCACACCCTGGGAACATAATGCCTTAACACACATTTTTTGTTCATTCACAGTCCAAAGAGGTCAGCTAGCCTTCTATCTTACAGTTACACCATCTAGAATTCATGGTCTCCCATACTGTTGGGAGAGAGAGGACAGAGGAGAGGGTCACCAGCTGTAACTGCCTTATCTCAGAAGCACATCATTCTTGCTCACTGTTTATTGGTCAGCACCTAATCATATGGCCCTAAGAAGCTGCAAGAGAGGCTAAACAATGTACTCTCCCTGCACACCTAGAAAAAAGGAAATAAAGTAGATGGTGAGTACATAGGACTGTCTCTGCTATGCAGGTATAATTAATAATTATTTTGTAAATCTTGATAAAGACTTTTAGGTATGCTTTCCAGAAATTGAGACGGTGAATTTCTCTAGTGACTGTATAAAAAATGCTTTTACTAAGATGATTTCCAAAACTTTGCACTCAACAAAATTGATGGTTGAATTAAATTTTAATGATAATTTAAAATTTTGTGGGGTCCTCGGGTGGCTCAGTTAAGCATCTGACTTTGGCTCAAGTGGTGATCTCGCAGTTCTTGAGTCTGAGCCCCACATTGTGCTCGCTGCCATCAGCATAGAGCCCACTTTGGATCCTCAGATCCTCTGTCCTCCTCTCTTTGTCCCTCCCCGACTCATACTCTCTTTCTCTCAAAAATAAAAACAAAAATAATGATTGTGCTGACTGGTCACTATGTAATATTTGACACAATAACTTTGAAGGAATCCAAAGAAGTTGCATAACATTGCTATAAGACAATTTTCATTTTTACATAAACAAGCCTCTTAAGTACTAACATCTATAAAAATTTGACCTAAAAATAAATTTGAGTAGTACCTGGCTGGTTCAGTAGGTTAAGCATCTGACTTTTGATTTCAGTTCAGGTCATCATCTCATGAATCATGAGATCATGCCCTGCGTTGGGCTCCATAGTCACAGCCCAGAGCCTGCTTGGGATTCTCTCTCCCCCTCTCTCTCTGCCCCTCCCTGCTCACACACTGTCTCTTTCTCAAAGTAAATAAAAATAAACTAAACAAACAAAAATTTGATGCTGAATCCTCTCATTCTAGCAGTGAGTAATATTCATGCATGGATATGCAAACTATTTAAATTATTGGTTGATTTAAAGAAGTAGTTCTAATAAAATTATGTTTAATTGTTGTTTATCAAAATGTTAATGTACTGGGGCGCCTCGGTGGCTCAGTCGGTTGAGCGTCCGACTTCGGCTCAGGTCATGATCTCACGGTCCGTGGGTTCGAGCCCCGCGTCGGGCTCTGTGCTGACAGCTCAGAGCCTGGAGCCTGCTTCAGATCCTGTGTCTCCCTCTCTCTGTGACCCTCCCCCGTTCATGCTCTGTCTCTCTCTGTCTCAAAAATAAATAAACGTTAAAAAAAAAAATTTTTTTTTCAAAATGTTAATGTACTGTTTGACCACTTGCATTTAATAACAATTACAATGATTATTTTTTAAGTTTATTTATTTAGAAGAGAGTGCGCGCATGTGCGAGCACAAGCAGGAAGGGGCAGAGAGAGAGGTAGAGAGAGAATCCCAAGCAGGCTCCACACCAGCAGTGCAGAGCCCGATGTGGGGCTCACTCTCACGAGTCATGAGATCATGACCTGAGCCAAAACCAAGAGTCAGGGACTTAACTGACTCAGCCACCCAGGTGACCCTACAATGATAATATAAATGCAGAAAGCTTTTTTTTTTTTTTTTTTTACACCAACATTCCAAGCCTGTAATCACCAAAAATGAAAACTATAACATACAGAAGAGACGTAGGAAAAGGTGAGCATTAAGACTTTCAAGCATAAAACTTGGGGGCGGGGGTGGGGGGGGGGGTGGGGGAGGGGAATGGAATGGAGATAAGAATTCAAGGAACAAAAAAAAAAAAGGATATAAAATTTCCACCTATTGAAAAACAGCTTGTTCATGTATATTTTAAAAGGATTATGGTATGAAATTACTATATATTTAAATTTCACTGAGAAGAGTAACAGAACAGCTTTGTTTTTAAATGTCAATATTTACAATACACTGAAAACCATATTCTTCTCGACTCTTTAAATTTATGCTGAAAAAATTTAGATATTTTAAGAAATGAGTAATTCTATAATGTTTCAAACTTTACAAGAGGAAAAAAAAGTCAACGATGCTCTAGATCATTTTGGTGAATGCAGAAAGGGTCTTGGCTTCCTGAGTGCCAGACTCAAGTCTAGGATCTTGAACAAGACTATACATGTGCCAGGAAGTCTTTGATGTAGATGTGAGAGAGTTGGATTTAGAAAATATTTCCCCTCAATAATAGCCACGGACATACCGGTTAAAACCAGGTAGGCAGTCTGTGTGTCCCACTCCTCACTCCTGAGTAGCAACATGGCAGGCACGTAGCACGGAAGGCTCTTCCCAGTGTAACTCCAATACACCCTTCCAAATTCATTTCTCACTATGCTTTCCTCCACTTCCTGTTCTGGCTCCTCATTTTTCCCAGAACAGGCCATCAACCCTCATAACTTCATGTCTTCATGTTTGCAGGTCCCTCTTTCTGGCAGTTCTCCCATCTTGGAGAGGATGAGGTGGGTGCTTGCAAGCAGAGTCCAAAATGAGGGGCAATGAGAGGTAGGGCAGTGCATTATTCAGCAATTTAGTGTGAACTTTTTTTGCCAGAGCCTACCCCAGGCCCTTCTATAGGCCCTGAGCAACTTGGAGGGTTCCAAGGATTAAGAAATTTATCCCAAGGAGTATCCTAAGTTCTGAGGAAACCAGCTGGCAGAGAACAGGTAAAGAGGAATGAAGTTATGTAGGGATTTCCTAATGAACCAGATTCTAGCTGCTAGAACACAGAAGTTATAAGACTGAGGTTTCCAGCATTAATCCCAATGAGTTCTTTGCTTGTGTATTCAGGTGCGTCTCCTGTTGATGGTCTTATTCTCTTCCCTCCCACCTGAATGGGAGTGTTGTATGCCTGCTTCTCCCTTTTTTTTTTTTTTTTTTTTTTCCCTCTCTGCTGGAGGAGCTTTGTAACCAGTAGCGGCTCAGAATTACCAAACTTGAAGGAAAGTGTATGCACAAGGAGCCTTATCTATGTAACAAGATGTGAAAATGGGACGCTTTCAGTCTGGAGTTTCAGCTGTGGCCTCAAACCTGAAAATAATAGGTGCCATTTTAATGCAGAGTCTTAGATGAAGTTTGGAAGGCCTATGAAGGAGGTTGTCCAAAAACCAGTTCTGCCAGCTTAATCAGCCCATCCCCCTACTTTGAGGGTGTACTGGAGAGATTTGGAGACTGATCAGCTAAGACAGAAGAGCATTTATAGAATTCTTCCCTCCTAGTACTGCCCAAGTGCACCGCAGGGGGCCTTCAGGGACCACTCAGATACAGAAGTGTGTCCCCTAGAGTTCAGAAACATGGGCACTGGGTCCTCATTCTTGTCTGCAAAAGTGAATATGTGGGCAGTCCAAAGGCTGAGTGGCAGCCCTCTTTTCACAGAGAGAAAATACCCGTTTCTGGAAAGGCCTGCACTTCCAAAATTCTGAGGGGCAAACATGCATGCTTGTGGGGGCGAGCCAGGGATTCCACAAAAAGATTGTCTTAAGACGGTTGCTGACTGGAGTGCCTGGGTGGCTCAGTCAGTTAAGCGCCTTGACTCCTGATTTCGGCTCAGGTCATGATCTCACAGTTCATGATTTCAAGCCCCATATTGGGCTCTGTGCTGACAGCACAGAGCCTGCTTGAGATTCTCTCTCTCTCTCTCTCTCTCTCTCTCTCTCTCTCTCTCTCTCTCTCTCTCTCTCTCTCTTTGCCCCTTCCCCGCTCACTCTCTATCTCTCAAAATAAAAATAAACTTTAAAAAAAAAGAAAAAAGAAATGGATGCTGACCAAGAGAGCCATCTGGAGGGGGAAGGTGATTCCTACAGTTGTACCCTATGAGGGGTGCAACATAAGAAGGAAGAGATTAAGAGGGGAGGAAGTTTTGGGGCATCTAGCCAGAGGAGGTAACTCTTATCTGGGAATAACAGGAACCCCAAAAAGTGCCCCTTGAGAAAAGATACCAGCCTTTGACATGAAATATTTAGGAGATACAGGTGCCGGATTGTAACTGGGCAAGTCAAGGTGTTTTCTCCCTTGCCTCAGGTTGGGCTCCCCAGGATAGTCCTCAAGAAGTATCCTGAGATGATACTGGACAAGGGCTTTATGAAGAAGTACTCCCAGGAGGACACCTGGGTGGCTCAGTTGGTTAAGCATCCAACTTTGGCTCAGGTCATGATCTCGGGGTTCATGAGTTTGAGCCCCATGCCAGGCTCTAGGCTGACAGCTCAGAGCCTGGAGCCTGTTTCGGATTCTGTGTTTCCCTCTCTCCCTACCCCTCCCCAGCTTGTTCTCTGTCTCTTTCTCACAAAAAAATCAAAAACAATTAAAAAATTACAAAAAAAAAAAAAAAGTACTTCTGGGAGAAACCTGTTACGGAATGGGGAACCAAGAAAGGGCTCTGAGGCACTCTGAGGCAGAGTTCAGTAAAGTAGGGTTTGGGCCTCAGGCTGATCCTGCATGATGCTCCGGGATATAAGTGACTCCCCAGGGTTGGTCCTAACTTGAGCCTGAGCTTTCCTAATCCTGGATCAGTCAGTCAGCTTCCAGGCACTTCTGGCTCTCTGTGCTTTGGGCAAAGCAGCAGCAATAGGAGGGCCATCCTTGAAAAACAGTACATTTGATCCTTGAGCAATTTGGCGGTTAGGAGTGCCAACCCCCTGTGCACTTGAAAACCCACATATAACTTTAGACTCCCCGAAAACTTAACTTACAGCCTACTATTGACTAGAAGCCTTACCAAAAACATAAACAGTCAATAGTATTTTGCATATTATACGTATTATATGCTATATTCTTAAAATACAGTAAGCTAGAGAAAAGATAACGTTAGGAAAATCATAAGGAAGAGAAAATACATTTATAGTACTATGCTGTTTCAGAAAAAAAACCTGCATATAATTTAAGTGGATCCATGTAGTTTGAACCCATGTTTTTCTGTACATGTTCTAGGTGCCCATCACCCTTGACGGTAACACTTCTGTTCTAGGTGGCTTGCCTTTAAAGGTGTCCTAGATCTTCATCCCTGAGAGGTCTGAGGCCATGGATACTTTTATCAAGCTGGGAGTGCTGTCATTGACTATTCAATGGGGCAGGGGCATTGGGGGATGCCTTTGTGGCAGGGGATGGGGGGCTTTCACTGACCTGGTAGCACAAGGGCTCACTGAGCTAGTGCCACAAAGGGAGCATGCATGGTCTGCAGTTCCCAGCCTCACTCCTAGGGGAGTTGTACAAAGTCCTGTTCTAGCTCTTCATCATAATGATGTATTGCATGGCGTCTTCTGTTTCCATTTCTGTCTTATTTGCCTTCTGTAGTCTCAGTGTATCAATATTAGCTTCCCGTGGCTTTCACAACAAATTGCCACAAACTTGATGGCTTTGAACAACAGAAATTTATGCTTTCACAGTTGCAGAGGCCAGAAGTCTGAAATTAAGGTATGGGCAGGACCATACTCCCTCAAAGTCTCTAAAAAAGATTCCTTCCTTTCCTCGTCTTTTCTTTTTCTTCCATGTTTTAATTATGGTAAAATATGCATAACTTAAATTTATCATTTGACACATTTTTAAGTGTACAGGTCAGTGGCATCAAGTGCATCCATGTTGTTGTGCAGCTGTCACCACTGTCCATCTCTGAACTTCGTAACGTTTTCCCAGACTACATACCCATTAAACAATAGCCCCCCATTCCACCTCCCCCCAGACACCATTCTACTTTCTAGCCCCATGAATTTGACTACTCAAGGTGCCTCATGAAATGGAATCATCTAGCATTTGTTCTTTTGCAACTGGCTCATTCCCCTTAGCATAGTATCTGTAAGGTTCACCTATGTCATAACATGTGTTAGAAATCCTCCTTTTTTAAGGCCGAATAACATTCTATTGTGTGTATATGCCACATTTTGTTTATCTATGCCTCTACTGATTGACACTTGGGCTGCTTCCACTTTCTGGCTGTCGTGAATAATGTAGCTATGCACATGGCTGTACAAATATGTCATCAAGTCCCTGCTTTCAATTCCTTTGGGTATAGACTCAGAAGTGGAATTTCTGGATCACATGGCAATTTTATTTTTAATTTTTTTGAGGAACTGTGGTACTGTTTTCCACAGCAGCTGTACCATTTTACATTCCCACCAGCAAACGCCCAAGTGTTCTCATTTCTCCACATCCTTGCCAACACCTGCTATTTTCTGGGTTTTTTTCTTTTTTGTTTTGTTATTGTTTGTTTTGTTTTGTTTTTGATAAGAGCCATCATAACATGTGTGAGGTGTTATGTCATTGTGATTTCAATTTGCATTTCCCTTATAATGGAAGATGTTGAGCACCTTTTCGTATACTTGTTGGCTATTTGTTTATCTTCTTTGGGGGAATGTCTAGTCAAGTCCTTTACCCATTTTTGAATCCACTTGTTTTTTTGGCTTTTTGTTGTTGTGTTATAGGAATTTGTTACACATTCTGGATACTAATTTCTTAAAAGGTATATGATTTGCAAATACTTTCTTCCATTCCCTTTTTATTCTGTTGATAGTTTTCCTCGATGCATAAAAGATAAATTTTGATGTATTTGATTTTTTGTTGTTGTTGACTGTGCTTTTGGTGTCATATCCCAGAAATGTTTGCCAAATCCAACGTCATGAAGCTTTTTCCTGTTTTCTTCTAAGAATTTTATACTTTTAGCTCTTATTTTTAAGTCTTTGGTCCACTTTGAGTTCACTTTTGTGTATAATGTAAGGAAAGGGTTCACCTTCACTCTTTTGCTGTTCTTACCTCTTCAAGCATCTGGTGCTTCCTTGTGTTCCTCGTCTTGTGGCATCACCACTCCAGTTCTGTCCTGGTGCTCACAAGGCCTTTTTCTCTCTCTCTGTGTTTCTCTTCTATGTCTGTATCTTATAAGGAACCCATTATTGGCCCACCTTAACCCATGATGATCTTAAGATCCTTAATTGCATCTACAAAAACGCTTATTCCAAATAAGGTCACATGCTGACATTCTGGGTAGAAATATTGGTGGAGGACCACTATTCCTCCTACTATAACGTCCACTCTAATCTCCTTTGCCACAAGCAATTTTATTACCGATCCTTTTGTTTCCCTTCCTTAGAACAATCTTTATCATCCTCTGCCACATCCTACTTAAAACATTCCACTCAACCCAATAGTACCACGTCCTGATCTATTGACTTTTTTTAGCTATAACCCTTCCTTAGTTTTTTAGTGGTTGCTCTAAGGATTGCAATATACCTCTTTAACTTTTTACAGCCTACATAGAGTTAATATTTTAACACTTCACCTAAAATATAGAAAACTTGGAACTATATATGGATCCATTTATCCCTTCCCATCTTTTATACCATAAATGTCTTATGTGTTACATCTACATACATTACAAACCTTACAAGACAAAATGATACATTAAGCTTTAAATTTTTTGATGTATTTCTTTTTTTTTTGTTTGTTTATACATTTTATGGGAGTTTTTACTTTTACTTTTTTTTTCATTTTATTTACTTGAGAGAGAGAGAGACCGAGTGCAAGCATGAGCTGAGGAGAGGGGCAAAGGGAGGGAGAGGGAGAGAGAGAGAAAGAGAGAGAGAATGAATCCCAAGCAGGCTCCATGCTCAGCACAGAGCCCAACGTGGGGCTTGATACCATGACTCTGGGACCATAACCTGAGCCAAAATCAAGAGTCAGATGCTCAAATGACTGAACCACCCAGACACCTCTAACTTTTGATACTTATAATGGGTCTTGATATGGGTCCCTTTGGGTTCATCTTCTTTGGAACTCTTTGGGTTTTCTTGATCTTGATGTCTGTTTCATTCTCCAGATTAGGGAAGTTTTCTGCCATTATTTCTTTAAATAAATGTTCTGCCTCCTTTTCTCTTCTGCTTCTGAAACACCTAAATGTGGGTGTGTTGGGCTATCTTTACTTTTTCTCTTTTTTTCATTTTTGCTGCTCTGGTTGAATGAGTTCCAGGACCCGATCTTCCAGTTCACTGATCCTCTCTTCTGCTTCAGCTAGTCTGTTTTTGAACCTTTCTATTGTATTTTTCATTTCAGTTATTGTATTCTTCAGCTCTGTGACTTCCTTTTGGGTACCTTCTTAAATTTTCTCTTTATTGAGATTCTTACTTTGTTCATCCATTCTTCTCCTGAGATTGATGAGCATCTTTATGACCATTATTTTCAACTCTTTGTCAGGTAAAGCACTTAACTCTGTTTCATGAACATCATTTTTTGAAGTTTTACCTTTTTTGTTTGTTTGTTTTGGAATATATTCATCTCTATGCCTTTATTTTTCTTGATTCTGTGTTGGTTTGTATGTATTACATAAAACAGCCACATCTCCCAGTCTTCAGGAAGGGCCTCATGTAGATTAAGCTTATTATTTAACCTTGCCCTAGCTCTTGGTTGTTTCTCAAACCTTTATGATTGTCCAAGCAACCTACTTTATTTTTAGTGGCTCTCGGTAGCTGAGAGTAGCTTGTCAGTGTCAATATCTGTTAACACCTAGATTCAGACTGATTGAAAGTGAGACTCATGGGCAGCAGCTTTTAAAGTATGCAAATAATTATAGTCCTATAGGACTGCAAGCATAAGCTTCACTGGCCACAGAGCCATATGATCTAGAGATGCCCCCTGAGCAGCAGCTGCAAGACTCAGGCTTCTAGGTGAGTGTACAGCTCTTTTCTGGGAGATACTGGCAACCTATAACAAAGCAGAGGCAGAGTGCCGAGATAGTGTCCACTGGCCTCCATCCCTGGAGAGTACCTCAGTGGGCCCTACATGTGTGCCGAACCTGAAGCCTGTCTCTCAGTCTGAAACTCCAGGACAAGCAAATAGGTCTTGTTCACAGAGACTGGGGGTATGTTTCATTCTGCTGTCTGCACTGTGCCCTGGGGATAGTAGACATCCAAGAACTATCTCTGATTGTTGCAGACACATGGGACCCAAGGAACACAAGCCCTTCTGCCCACCAGATCCAAGGGATCAAGGGGCATTGGGCAGTAGCCTCAAAAAGCAGGCACTGGGCATAATAACCAGGGCACCAGATGCATGTACGAGCTCCCTTCTGGGAGACATTGACCTCTAGAGAGTGGCAGAGGAAAGCATGAAGACAGCACCTGCCCTCCAATGTCTCTGGAGAGGATGACAGTCAGCTCTTAGGTGTGTGTGTGTAATTAGAAGCCTGCCCCTCAGGCATAGCTCTAAACATAAGATAATAGGCCTCTTTCACTGAGAGATTGGACGTCTTAGTCTGTTGCCTCTTTACCATGTCCTTGAGGTGGTAGCTGGTTAAGAACTATTTTTTTGTTGTTGTTGTTTTTAGTAGACTCTATACCCAATGTGGAGCTCAAACTCACAACCCTGAGATCAGGAGTCACAAACCTCTACCTCCTGAGCCAGCCAAGCACTCCAGGAGCTCTTTTTTTATTTGTTACAGACCTGTGGGACCCACAAGTGTAAGTCCCATTGACTACCAGGGCCAAGCAACCTAGGGGTGTCCCCTGGGCAACAGGTGCAAAAATCAGGGTGCCAAATGAGGGTCCAAAGCCCCCTTCCAGGAGATACCTGTGCACTCAAGCAAGGCAGAGAGCATAAGAATGGTGCCTACTGGCCTCCATCTTGGGGCAGTATTTTAGTAGACTCCTGGATGTGTGTCACATTAGGCTAATGCTTTAAGATAAGCAAATAAGTCTCTTTCACAGAAAGCCCTGGGAGCTTTTCAGTTGATTACCTCTGCACTGGTCTTTGAGGTTGGGTGAGTCTGTGCACATGTCCCTTTAAGAGTTGTTCCTCAGTTCTTTATAGCCTTGTGGTTCTCATGGACTCAAGCCCCGTTAGCATTTATGTATGTATGTATGTATTCAGAGACAGAGACAGTGCAAGTGGGGAAGGGGCAGAGAGAGAATCCCAAGCAGGCTCTGCACTGACAGTGCAGGGCCTCAAACTCACAAAACTACATCATCATGACCTGAGCCAAAACCAAGAGTCAGATGCTCAACCGACTGAGCCACCCAGGCACTCCCCCATTAGCTTTTAAAGATAGATGTTTGGGGACTCATCTCTCAGGTGCATGTCTTAAAAGTTGGGGTATAAGAGGTGGAATTCAAACCATTCACTCCTCAGTGAAAAGCTTGGGGTTTTGCGTTCCCTTCTGATTATGAGCCACCACACTAACGGTAGGCTTCATGGGGAGATTGTCTCTCACTTTCTTCTATCTTTTATGTGAGTTTTTTCTGTTGCACCCAATGTGTAAGCATCATTCAGCTGGTTTGGGTGTTTTTTGTTTTGTTTTGTTTTTGTTTATCAGAGGAAATTGTTCCATCTGTACTCATAGGTTCAGTGAGTCTATGGAAGGAAGTGAGTTCAGGATCCTCATACATCGTCACCTTGGACTGGAACAGATACATCTTTTGGAGGACCACAATTCAACCCTCTCCATCTGTCTTCTCGCCTCCATTCTAAGTCAGTAGTCAATTCAAGTTGTTCTCCAGTATGTAATTTGCCATTTTTCTTTGGTGCTTTCAAGATTTCCTTTTTTTTTTTTTTTAATTATTTTTTTTAATCTTTATTTTTGAGAGAGAGACAGAGTGTGAGCAGGGGAGGAGCAGAGAGAGAGAGGGAGACACAGAATCTGAAGCAGGCTTCAGGCCCTGAGCTGTCAGCACAGAGCCCAACATGGGGCTCAAACTCACAAACCGTGAGATCATGACCTGAGCCGAAGTTGGATGCTCAACCAACTGAGTCACCCAGGCACCCCAAGATTTCCTTTTTATTTTTGGTTTCAGCAGTTTCATTATGATGTCCCTGAGTATGGGTTTCTTCATATTTTTCCTACTTAAGATCTGCTGACCATGAATTTATCAATTTTTGTCTTTCACTAGATTTGGGGCAATGCCAGTCATTTCTACAAATATTTTTCTGTGCTGTCTCTACCTCCTCCTTCTTGATATTATCCTATAGGTCACTGAGTCTCTGTTCATTTTTTTACCCATTTTTTTCTCTCTTCTGTAGATTGAGTAATTTCTTTTACTAACTCTTTATCACCTCCACTGTGCTGGTAATCCTATCTAGTGAATTTTTTGTTTTGGATATTGTTTTTTTCAATTCTAGAATTTATATACATATATATATTTAATGTTTCTTTATTTATTTTGAGAGAGAGACAGCGTGAGTAGAGGAGGGACAGAGAGAGACACACACACAGAATCCTAAGCAGGTTCTGGGCTCTGAGCTGTTAGCACAGAGCCCAACATGGGGCTTGAATCCCCGAATCATGAGATCATGACCTGAGCTGAAGTCAGACAATTAACCAGCTGAGCCACCCAGGCTCCCCTTTATCTTTTTTTTTTTTTTTTTTAACACATATAGCTTCTGTTTTTCTGCTATGATCTCCTTTTCATTTATTGCAAATCAATTTTCCTTGATACCACTGAGTGTAGTTATAATAAACTCTTTAAAATCCTCGTCTAAATTTCAACATCTGAGTCTTCTCAAAATTGGTTCCATGGGCTATCTTCTCTCTGGAGAACAGGTTTCATTTTCCTGTTTCTTCATAAAGTAATTTTGTACAGTATCCTGGGTGTTCTGAAGGTCATGCTGTAGAAACTGGATTCTGTTGTATTTCTCTGAAGAGTGGTTTTGTTTTCATTGTTGTTTCTAAGCAGGCAGTTAACTTGGTGGTTTTCAAACTGTAAAGTCTGTCTCCTGGGCATGAGCTCAAATCTCAGTTCATTTCTTTTATTTTTAAGCTGGGCTGCTTGCAGTTGGTCCTGTGTGTGCATAGTTCAGGAATGAACTAGAGTTTAGGCATTGTTTATACACACAATCTGGAGCTTCTTGTCTCTCTCTCTGCTTTCTGGGATACCCCTCCTCACTTTATAGCAGCACAGTTGTCCTGAAGTTTGTTCTTTCATTTTTAAAGCAGAGAGACTGAGAATTTTCTTTGAGACTTTTTGCTGCCTTAAACAGCACCAACTGCCCTGTACCCTGAGGCTAAAGGCCACAAAAATGGAAACACCTCATGCTATTCTCTTCTTTCAAGTGTCAACCCCCTTCCAGTATATACTTGCCTTTATTTACTCTCTAGTGTCTTCAGGTTGTTGTTGTTGTTGTTGTTGTTGTTGTTGTTGTTGTTGTATTTTTGGTTTTGTCTTGCATTTGGTCTAGAGTTACCTGTGGAAACATCAGATTTACTCATTGCTCAGGAATAGCACAGTATACCCATGTTTTTTCCTTCTCCATCAGTTCATTGTAGACAGCCTCTTCCAGTGAAGCCATAGGTATCAGCTAAAGTTGAGGCATTAGTGGGGCTCAGAACTGGAAGACTATTAAGTCACCCAGTAAATCGTTCAGAGCTATTTTTTCAAATGCACAATATACTTTCTCTAAAGCCAAAAGAAGCCTGCCAAACATGATGCTTCTTACTAAGTATTAGGAGTTTCAAGGTGCAATAATAATTCCTATACTCTAATGGGAATGTCCTGGTGTGACATGCCCCGAATCACTGAGCACTTCAGAACCACCCTAGCATAGCAAGATATTTATCTCCCAACCTCTGGAGGACATGGTCTTACCAGACACTTAGAGTAGTTGCCACGTCTTGCTCATCAAGTCCAGTTAATATGTATCCATATAATAGACCAATGTAATATTCCATGGAAGATCCAGAAAATCAGGGTCCACTGGGCTGTGTTTTGACAGAGAACAGTAGAGGTAACAGAAGAGCCCTGAGGCAAGACTGTGAATGTATGCTGTTGACCATCCTACGTAAGTGCAAATTGTCTCTCAGCTTCCTTTCTGATGGATATTGAAATACGTTCGTTAGATCAGTAGCTACATGCTATATGAGAGGCTAAGTTGCTTCGTTCTAGTATAGATCCTACATCATACAGAGCAGTTGCAGTGAGACTACCACTCAGTTAAGTTGGCAGTACTCCACTGTTGTCTGTGGTTTTCGTATGGACCAGACTGGTAAATTAAAATGGAATATAATGAGGGACTACTACCCTTGAATCCTTCACGTTTTTAGTGTTAGCACATCATTCCACCCAAGAGGCAGTATTGTTTGCTGTTTGTGAATCAGTGTCTCAACCAGACTTGGAGTGGATTGTAGTTCAGGAGCTTTCATTTGGCCTTTCCTACTATAATAGTCCTTATTACGTAGATCAAGGAAGTAATGCAAGGGCTCTCCCAGACACTGAGCGTATGCAACCTGATTGTGCATTGGGGTACAAAGGAAATGGTCACTAGGTGTATCTGTGAAGATTTGGACCCACTGTAAAAAAGACCTGGGTCAGGACTGCATATATTGTCTGGCCTCCAGAACCCCTCCTCTCTAATGATGGGTCTTTGATGTGCTTTAGCTTTGGAACTTTTTTTTTTTTTTTTTTTTTTTTTTTGAGAGAGACAGAGAGAGAGACAGCATGAGTATAGGGGAGGGGCAGAGAGAGAGGGAGAGCGAGACTCTCAAGCAGGTTCCACTCTTGTCAGCACAGAGTCCAACACGGGGCTCGATCCCACAAACTGTGAGATCCTGACCTGAGCTGAAATTAAGTCAGATGCTTAACTGATAGGCGCCTCTAGTTTTGGAACTTTTAATCCCCTCCTCAGCACTCTGTCGTGGTAGTTCCAGCATAGTACCTCATTTAATGTGGGCATCATTTTTACCAAGTATTGAAGTACTGTCCCACTATTAGAGTCAGTTCCAAGGACCCTTGTCAGGGTATTAAACATTAAGTCCTGGAAGAGATCCCCATATCAACAAACACTCCTTTAACCAGACTGGTATTCCATCCCACAACCCCAAACCCTGCTTCAGCATCCTCAAGGTGCACTTATAAGAAGTACTCTTGGTTCTCACTGATACATAATAGCCTGGTCCTGTAGCTTCTTTCATGAGTAATTCTTTTCCACCCTTAGCAGGGCCAGCTCTTCCCCAGATCGGTCATGCTGAGACTTAACCTTAGTTATTGGCCTAGTGTCCCAGACGCGATGGGGCATATTATTGAAGAAGGGAGGTATTGTGCAGGACATCTGCCTCAGTTGAGGTCTCTGCAGGGAGTGTCCTACTTTTGTCCACTGGCAAAAGAACGTGATTCTGGGCACTTTTGCATGCCCGCATGTTCAAAGGGATCTAAAAGTTTTGTGTTCTCAAGTGCATCTTCCCAAATATCATCACCCCAAGTTTCAGGGTCCCACTCATTCCCCATCAAAGTCCTGACTTCAGTATGGGAGACTTACTGAGGATGCAAAGTTAGCTGTTGCTAAAGTTCTTTTTTTAGAATACAGTCTTATGCCTGGGCTTCAACGTAATTTACCTTCCAGACAAGTAAATAGCAGTCTTTTTAAAAAGCTACTCAAAAGAGGCCCCTTGACTTTCATTTCTTGCCTTAAATTAGTAACTATCTGTATTGAGCCTGTCATTTTCTCTCTTCCATGCATCAATAGCATCCAGCAACAATAAACTAATTTCATAGCCCTTTAAATGATTGTTTCCTCTGGATTGCACAAGCTCCCATAACTCCTGTCAGCTATATCTGGTTCTAGTTGAACAAAGGTACATATGTGAGTAATGGCAGTGCTACAGCATCCCAGGTGCTGACAACATGCATTTCCATCAGTAAGAATGTCCTTATTGCCATGCGGCCAGCAAGTGATCAGATTCCAAAATCCCATCCTTAAAGTCTGTGTCCTAGGACCAATACCAGTTTCAAACGTTTTCGGTAGATTTCCTCAGAAGTAGACTATGAAGTGGGAATTTGGCAGCAAGGAATCTATTAAAGAAATGCTCCCAGGAAAAACTGGAAAATGACTAGAAGAAGTGGGATAGGAGAGGGGGGGAAAAGCAAAGCAAGGGTGAGACTTCAAACAAAGTCCCATGGAGGGGGCCTTCAGCCTGATTCCACAACGGAACTTTGGAATATAAATTATGCCTCAGAGTTTGCCCTGACTTGTTACAAGGAACCTGGGCTTCTGTACTCCTACTTTCATACTCCAGGCAATCACTGGCTGTGATCCACCTTTTGGTGGGTGGATGTAAGTTCCCAGGCTCTTCTGACTCTGTGCCTATATAGACACAGTGGCTCCAGTAGCCCTGGAGCAGGCCTTTGAAGAGAGTCTCAGGTGTGGATGGTGAGAAGCAAAAGACACAAAAGCTGGGGGGCAGGTAGGGAGGTGGAGGTTAGCAAACATTATAAAGGGGACTTGGGTGGAGCACCAGATGTATCCATTACATACCTGTTACCTTTCCTTCCCTCCCTGACTCCTTAATTACTTCTCCAACCCTGGAGGAATCAGATGCCCTAAGTGGGAAAGAAGAGGAAGAGAGCAAAGTGGTAGAAACGGTGAAGTGCACTATACTGGGATAGACTCTGTTATACTGGGGTAACAAGTAGCCCTAAAATCTCAGCAGCTGATACAATAAAGTTTATGTTTTGCGTATGCTTCATGCCCTACATGAATTGGCAGAGAGGACTGTGCTCCCCATGGTCACTAGGGACTTAAGTTGTTAGAAGGGCCACCGTCTTACTCTGCCCCATCTTGAACACACAGCTCCCCCGGTTTTCTTCATGGGAGAACTATGCTTGCATGGGCTTTTCGGTGTGCTTTAGCACAAGTGCGACAGTCACATGTCACTGGGCAGCACAAGTCACAAAGCCCTGCCTGACTGCACAGTAACAAGAAATGTGGGGATCAAATGGTGCAGTCGGTGATTGTCATCCCAGCCATGCCTGTCTTTTTACTACAAGCTTCTAAGTCTAGTTCAAACTTCAGCTGAATGAGAAAAAGTTATAAACCAAATGAGAAAGTAAAACTTGGTAGCTAGAAGTAATCAAATAATTTTGGAAAACCTATGAGACTTGCCAGAGATTTTATCACTGAGGCAGGGGGAAAAGATTTTTACCTAGCAGAGAGGATAGGTACATAATAAGTGAATAAGCTTACCAATAAACAACTGAAAATAACCAAAATGCCTAACTGTATTGTAACCTATTGTGGTTAAATAGATTAGATTATGTGCATTCACAGGTGGGTAGATCATTTAGTCATTTAAAACTATGTTTCCAGAGAGCTTTTAGTGACATTGTTAAATGCTCGTGTTTTTTTGTTTTAAAGTGTTTTTTTTTTTTTTTTAACGTGTATTTATTTTGAGAGAAAGCGCATGAGCATGTGCAGGAGAGGGGCAGAGAGAGAGAGACAGAGAGAGACAGAGAGAGAGAAAATGAATCCCAAGCAAGCTCCGCACTGTCAGCACAGAGCCGGTTGCGGGGCTTCATCTCGTGAACCATGATAGCACGACATGAGCCGAAACCAAGAGTCGGACATTCAACTGACTGGGCCACCCAGGTGCACTGTTGTTTTTTTTAATGTTAACTTATTTATTTTTAGAGAGAGCATACACACGTGCTTGCAAGGAGGGGAGAGGCCGAGAGAGAGAAGCCCAAGTAGGCTCCACACCATCAGTGAGGAGCTTGACTCCAGGCCCAAAACACGAACCATGAGATCACGACCTGAGCCAAAATCAAGAGCCGGACGCTTAACCAACAGAGCCGCCCAGGCACCCCTAAATGCTCATGTTAGAAGTGAAAAAAGTCAGAATATAAAACTATGAGGGGCATCTGGGTGGCTCAGTCAAGCATCTGACTTTGATTCAGGTAATGGTCTCATGGTTCCTGGGATCTCAGCACAAAGCCGCTTCAGATTCTCTGTCTCCCTCTCTCTGCCCACCCACCCTGCACTCGCGCACACACTCATGCACTCTCCTTTTCTCTCTCAAAAATAAATAAATAGGGGTGCCTGGGTGGCTCAGTCAGTTATTAAGCATCTGACTTCAGCTCAGGTCATGATGTCACAGTTCGTGAGTTCAAGCCCTGCATCAAGCTCTGTGCTGACAGCTTGGAGCCTGGAGCCTGCTTCAGATTCTGTGTCTCCCTCTCTCTCTGCCCCTCCCCTGTTCATGCTCTGTGTGTGTGTGTCTCTCTCTCTCAAAAATAAACATTAAAAAAATTTTTTTAATAAATAAACTTCTAAAAAAGAAACTGTATATGAGAATTCCCATCTCTTACCTGGATTACTGTAAAGGCCCTAATTATTACCCCCGCCCCCATCCCTTAATGCAGTATATTCCTTACACTGCAGCTAGTTACCTGTCTGCAATATAAAGCTGATGTAGCATGTGGCCTTCAGGATAAAATCCAAATTCCTTTTCGTAATGTCTATATATCCCTTTGGTCATGCCTGTATCTTCTTTGTTTTTCTCAAATACCCACTTCATGCCTTCTTAAATTTATATTTCCATCCCAGGTGTTTCCTGGGCTCCAGATGTATATAGACAGGTGACATCCCTCTTTGGTTGTCCCATACTCATCTCAAATTTGATACATTCACAATTAAGCCTTAAAAAAAAAAAAAAAAAAAGAGCTCTTTAAAATTGAACTTCTGATTCTCTGTCTTCACCACACCCACTGTTGTGTTGTGCCAATCTTTTCTAACTCCGTAAGGGATACCTCTACCTACTTAGTCAGCAAAGCCAGAAATCCAGGAACCATCCCTGAGTTTCAGCTCCTTTCTAACTCCAGCATGCACTTGGCCTCTGATTCTTCACTATGTCTTGGTATTTCAACTTCTCAGCTTCCCTTCCTAACTGGCCTGTTCTCTGACTACACCCGGGTTCAAAGAACTAAGAGATTCTGATTCAGCTTTGTCCCTCCTGGGTTTTTTTGATGTCCTGAGGGAAGTCAACCCATCTTGTTGGCTCTGTTTCATGAGATTTTCAGTGTGTCCATGCTCTCATGGAACTGGTAAAGAAATGTTTTGCAAACTTTTTCAAAACTTTATCATCCCAGTCAAAGTGATAAGATACACAGAGGTAGGAAAGACAGAGCTGTGGACTAATTTAACAGTTGATGCAGTCCTCTGACAGCGTCTATTCTTGTGCCTATACACTATTTTACTTCATTTATTTTTGTTTTACATCTAGACTTTTTACTTGTTTCTTTGTTTTTTTTTAAGTTTATTTATTTATTTTGAGAGAGAGAGAGAGAGAGAAAGCACGAGTGGGGGTGGGGCAGAGAGGGAGAATCCCAAGCAGGCTCTGCAGTGTCAGCACAAAGTCCAATGTGGGGCTCAAATTCATGAACCCTGAGATCATGACCCACACCGAAGTCAGACACTTAACTGATTGAGCCACCCAGGCACCCGCCCCCCTTTTTTTTAATAACAGCTTTCTTGAAATGTTTCTCGCATACCGTAAAATGCACTCTTTTAAAGTGTACAAAAAGTGGGACTTTTTAGTATATTCAGGATTATGCAACCATCATCACTACTTCATTTTAGAATACTTGTTTCCTTTTTAAACTTTTGTTTTCATTTCTCTGCTGAAATTTTTCAAATTGTGTTCTTTATCTCCTCAAACATAGTAAGCAGGGTGGTTTTGTACTTGGAGTTAGATTACTCCAGTATCTGGTCTGTCCATTGGTCTGTTTCTAGTGTCCATTGTTTCTGTTGGTTTCATTGATAAAATTTTCCTTGTGTGCCTAGTTATTTTATAATTGAGTGCTAAATGTTTTATTTATAAAATTGTTTGCAGAAATTGTACAAACCTAGAATGGTGTCTCCTCTAGTGAAGATTCACCTTTGCTTCTGCTAGGTGCTTGTGAGAACTGGCAATTCTGAATTACCCCAGGCCAAGTTCAGAGGTTTTGATTATTTGAAGGAGAACTACAAACCCTATGAGGTTTGTCAATATCAGCTTTATGCTTATTCATGGGTGTATACCCCTTTGAGTTTCCTACAAAGGGATTGCTTTCACTTGGGTTCCCTCCACTCTGCCTAGATCAGGTCCTGGGCACTAATCTTCATGCCCTTAGCCTTGGGAGGTTGTTAGATGCTCAGTTCTACATTTTTTTGGTAAGTGAGGTATAATTGACCTTAACGTATTAGTTTGAGATGTACAACATAATGATTTAATATTTTTGTATATTGTGAAATGATCACAATAAGTCTAGTTAACATTCATCACCATACATAGTGTTGAAAGTTCAGGAAAAATACAGAAGTAAAACCAATGAATCACTGAAGTAATCATTGGAAAAGCTTATTGTGCACATACCAAAAAGACAGTTTGCAAGCTAGGAGCACTCAAAACATGGAATGAGGCTCAGAAGTTTATTGTTATAAATTAACTTATGTAGAATACAGATAGTGTTTATTCTTCATGGTGATTGGTTATTAGAATTTTCTTTTTATTTATTTTTTTAATGTTTATCTTAGAGGCAGAGTGCAAGTGGGGGAGGGACAGAGAGAGAGGGAGACACAGAATCCAAAGCAGGCTCCAGGCTCCGAGCTGTCAGCACAGAGCCCAACGGGGAACTCAGACTCATGAACCATGAGATCATAACCTGAGCTGAAGTCAGACGCTTAACCGACTAAGCCACCCTGGTGCCCAATATTAGAATTTTCTTAAATAAAAGGAAATTAGTGGTTACCTCATATCAATTTTGGGGAACAATTTAAGTTTCACTTATGATTTTCAGAGGCATGAGCAAGAAGGGTCCCTCACTTGCTGTGCAAAATAAGCTCCCATGCAAGTTCTGGTCTCCATTTGTGTTTGATTTTATTTATTTATTTATTTTGAATGTTTATTTTTGAGAGAGAGAGAGACAGAGCATGAGCAGGGGAGGGGCAGAAAGAGAGGGAGACACAGAATCCAAAGCAGGCTCCAGGCTCCAGGCTCCGAGCTGTCAGCACAGAGCCTGACACGGGGCTTGAACTCATGAGCCATGAGATCATGACTTGAGCCGAAGTGGGACGCTCAACCGACTAAGCCACCCAAGTGCCCCAATTTGTGTTTGATTTTAACAATTACTTTTTGGTCATTCTCCTAGCAAGCTGAGTATAGCCAACTAGTATGTTACTCCTGGTTACCACTATTGATGCAGCCAGGCTGAGGAATCACACATTTATAGTTTCTAGTAGTTGAGTCCTCAGGATGGAGGGTCATTTAGTCACTGTCGCCAGCAGTCAGATCATCATATATATATGGGAGGTCAGATCATTGAGTTTCTTGAATTATCTAATCCTGATGGATATGTTTTGATGTATGAATGGCTACCCAAAAGCATTTAAAGCCCTTGAGAGGCTATAATACACTAGAGAGATTAATATGATTGATAACTCTAAGGAGAACAATAAACAAGGATTGAAAAATTACCCAGAGCCGAGCTTCCCCGAAGCCAAGATTTAACCAACTAATCGACTTAAATGGGTTCTGATCAGATTCAGGTTTTACTTTTCTAATTCAATCTACTTTTTTTTTTTTTTTGGAAGTTATCTTACATAAGCACAACAGACGTATTAGCAATCGCATATCCTTCTGATTATTTAGGACAGCATGAACATGAGGATGTGATACTGTACAGGAGGCAGTTTTACAATTGAGCTTCCATGTTAAGTAGGCCTCTGTGATATGAGCAATCAGGTAATCTAATAGGAGGCATTTAGATGGAAATAAAAACAAAAGGTAGTAGCTCAAGCAAATTATAAATTTATTTTTTGAGTTTAGAGCACAGCCAGTTGAGAAAATTTCTAGATTTGAGTTTGAAGCATTTTTATATGGTAAAATGAGGATGACAGTTGCAGGCACATGGATTTTCCTGGTTTGCAGTTTGACTGTCTTTGATGATGTCATCGGGTGTTGAATTTTCTTAAGTGGTGGCCTATACAGCAGCAGACATGAAGATCTATTGTGATTTCTCTGAAGTCAAGTAGATAACAAAACCTTCGACAGTTAACAGGACTAGAATCTGATAATGGGTACACTACAGTTTTCTATTCAAATATAATTTGTTTATACTTATACCATTTTTATCAAAGATAAATTTCACATACAGTGAAACTAATTTGTAAAAATTAAATCTAATCTTATTAAACTTGGATTATTTACATAAGTGTAGTAAGAATAGTGATTCTATGCATATTCTCAAATAAGATGTTCTTGTCAAACTTTTGGCAATATCCAAGGGGTTTCATAGGCTTCATAAAGTCAACCTTAGTTCTTTAAAATTTCCTGATAGTAAGGAATCCCAGAACTTTAAAGTCTCTTTAGGCTAAGAGCCAAGTTAAGGATTTGTCTAATTGTGTCCTGTTATAAGGAGAACAGACTCTTATAGAACTTATTTAAATACATACATTGTCTTGAAAAATGAGAATATGTAATAACCTGGGTGGCGCAGTCAGTTAAGTGCCCAACTTTTGATTTCAACTCAGGTCATGATCTCACAGTTCTCGAGTTCGAGCCCGGCATCTGGGTCCACACTGACAGATCAGTGCAGAGCCTGCTTGAGATTCTTTCTCTTTCCTTCTCTCTCTGCCCCTCCCCCCACCACACACATGTGCATGCTTGCTCTTCCCCTCTCTCTCAAAACAAATAAATAAACTTAAAGAATATTTAATAGGAGTTTCTGAATTCTGGAGGGATCAGGTAGGGAGGAAAAGGTAATGTTTCAACTTTTGTTTACAAACGTATACTCTAACAATTTGCTGTAAGATGTAAATCGCTTAGAAGAGAAAAGGGGATCCTTTAAATCTGGAAAACAAAGCATTAACCATCAATGTTTTAATGAAGTCATTAAAAATTATAGTGTTATATTAGTTTCAGGGGTACAATATAGTGATTGAACAATTTCTAGGGTGCCTGGGTGGCTCAGTCAGTTGAGCCTTTGACTCTTGATTTTGGCTCAGGTCATGATCTCATGGTCATGGGATCCAGTGCTGAGTCTGGCTGCTCACTGGTCATGGAGCCTGCTTAAAATTCTCTCTCTCCCCCTCTGCCCTTCCCCCACTTGTGCATGCTCACGCGCATGCTCTCTCTCGCTCTCACTCGCTCTCTCTCAAAAAAAAAAAAAAAGCCACCCAGTGCTCATCACAAGTGCCCTCCTCAATCCCCATCACCTATTTCACCAACTCCCCCATCCACTTCCCCTCTGATAACCATCAGTTCTCTATAGTGAAGAGTCTGTTTCTTAAGGGACATCTGGCTGGCTTAGTCAGTAGACCATAAGACTCTTGATCTTGGGGTCATGAGTTCAAGCCCCATGTTGGGCATAGAGCTTACCTAAAAGAAAAAGAGAGTCTGTTTCTTGGTTTGTCTCTGTGCTTTCTTTCCTTTGCTCATTTCTGGTGTTCTTTTGTTTGTTTATTTGTTTGTTTTTTTTTTTTAAGTTTATTCATTTTTGAGACAGAGACAGAGCATGAACGGGGGAGGGTCAGAGAGAGGGAGACACAGAATCGGAAGCAGGCTCCAGGCTCTGAGCCATCAGCCCAGAGCCCGACGCGGGGCTCGAACTCACAGACCGCGAGATCGTGACCTGAGCTGAAGTCGGACGCTCAACCGACTGAGCCACCCAGGTGCCCCACGTTTATTTGTTTTTTAAGTAGGCTTCACGCCCAGCAGGGAGCCCAGTCCTGGGCTTAAACTCATGACCCTGAGATCAAGACCTAAGCTGAGATCAAGAGTCAGACGATTAGCCACCCAGGAGCCCCTCACTGGTTTTGTTTCTTAAATTCCACATATGAGTGAAATCATACGGTATTTGGCTTTGTCTGATTTATTTTGCTTAGCATTATACTCTCTAGCTCTATCCATGTCATTGCAAGTGGCAAGATTTCATCCTTTTTTTAGCCAAATAATATTCCATTGTATATATACCACTTCTTTATTCATTCATCTATTTTTTTAATGTTTATTTTTGAGAGAGAGTGAAAGAGAGAAAGAGTTGAGGAGGGGCAGAGTGAGAGGGAGGCACAGAATCTGAAGCAGACTCCAGGCTCTGAGCAGTCAGCACAGAGCCCGACATGGGGCTCGAACTCATGAACTGTGAGATCATGACCTGAGCCAAAGTCGGATGCTTAACTGACTGAGCCACTCAGGCGCCCCTATCCATCATCTATCGATATAACTTGGGCTGCTTCCATAATTTGGTATTGTAAATAATGGTGCTATAAACATAAGGGTGCACGTATCTTTGAATTCGTGTTTTTGTACTTTGGGGGTAGATACCCAATGGTGCAATTTCTGAACCATAGAATAGTTCTATTTTTAACTTTTTGAGGAACCTCCATACTGTTTTCCACAGTGGCTTCACCAGTTTGCATTCCCACCATTAGTCCAAGAGGGTTCCTTTTTCTCCATATCCTCACCAACACTGGTTTCTTTTGGGGGGTTTTGTTTGTTTAGTTTTTATTTATTTAATCATTTAAGTAATTTCTACATCCAACTTGGAGCTCAAACTCACGACCCTGTTTGTTTGTTTAGTTTTTATTTATTTAATCATTTAAGTAATTTCTACATCCAACTTGGAGCTCAAACTCACGACCCTGAGATCAAGAGTCACAGGGGCACCTGGGTGACTCAGTCGATTAAGCATCTGACTTCAGCTCAGGTCATGATCTCGCAGTTTGTGAGTTCAAGCCCTTCATCGGGCTCTGTGCTGACAGCTTAGAGCCTGGAGCCAGCTTCTGTTTCTGTGTCTCCCTCTCTCTCTCTGCTCCTCCACCGCTCACGCTCTGTCTCTCTCTCTCTCTCAAAAATAAATAAACATTAAAAAAAAAAATTAAGAAAAAAAAGAGTCACATGCTCTACCCAGTGAGCCAGTCAGGTGCCCCCTTCTTGTGTTTTTTGTTTTAGCCATTCTGACAGGGGTGAGGTGATACCTCATTGTACTTTTGATTTACATTTTTAATTTGTATTTATAATCATCTTCATCAGTTTATTCAGAGACCTGTAATTTTGTTTTGCTTCATCTTGGGTTAGCAGCTTTGTGAATCAATCACCTTTCCATTAGATGTTTAGAAATTCTTACCTAGGTCAGTGGTAGTATTTAATGTTATCAGAAACCTGTATTATAGAGTAGTTGTCAGGGTCTTTTCCATGAATCTTTTTGAAGATGAAGCATTTTTGCCTGTAGTTGATTGTAAGTGCTTCCAGAGAAAAAGAGTAAAACAATAAATGACTGTGAATGAAGAGACTTAAAAATAGCTTCGGTTAAAGTTCTGGTAAGAGTTCACCAAAAAAAAAAAAAAGATGCAATTGAAAAGCAAATTGTTATTTTTGTGATATATAGTACTTTATTTTTTTAAATTTATTTTAATGTTTATTTTTGAGAGAGAGAGAGACAGACAGATCATGAGTAGGGGAGGGGCAGAGAGAGAAGGAGACACAGAATCGGAAGCAGGCTCCAGGCTTTGAGCTGTCAGCACAGAGCCCAATGCGGGGCTCGCTAAGGAGATTAAGCAAACTTCTTATTTGGCAATGTTTCCCATGCAGCTTAATATATCAACTAAGCCTAAATAAATTAATATTTCTCTTTTATGCGGAAAGAGCGCAAATCTTTTGAGATTTTTTTAAAGGTTCCTCGGGAAAATCCCAAAATTAGTTCAAATTAAAAAAGGGAATTTGATTTGGTGAGGAGCATCTGGCTGGCTCAGTTGGTGGAGCATGAGACTCTGGATCTTGGGGTTGTGAGTTCAAGCCCCACACTGAGTGTAGAGATTACTTCAAAATAAAAGTCTTTTTCTTTTTTTTTTTTTTAAGTTTTATTTATTTATTTATTAGAGGGAGAGCGTGAGCAAGGGAAGGGCAGAGAGGGAGGGAGAGAGAGACAGTCCTAAGCAGGCTCCTCATTGTCAGCACAGAGCCCAACACGGAGCTTGAACCCACAAACTGTGAGATCATAACCTGAGCTGAAATCAAGTGCCAAACGTTTAGCCAACTGAGCCACCCAGGCACCTCAAAAATAAAATCTTTAAAAAAACAAAAAATGATTTGGTGAAGTTCCTTAAAAATGTCAAAAGGGGCACCTGGGTGGCTCAGTCAGTTAAGCGTCCAACTTCGGCTCAGGTCATGATCTGATGATTCATGAGTTCCAGCCCCACATCCGGCTGTCTGCGGTCAGCAGAGCCCACGTTAGATCCTCTGTCCTCCTCTCTGGCCCTCCCTCCTCACTCATGCTCTCTCTCTCAAAAACAAAAAAATTAGAATTTTTTTAAAAAGTGTCAAAAGATTTAAATTTTTTTTTTAATGTTTATTTTTGAGAGAGAGAGAGCGCAAGCAGGTGAGAGGCAGAGAGAGAGGGAGACACAGAATCTGAAGCAGGCTCCAGGCTCTGAGCTGTCAGCACAGAGCCCGACGTGGGGCTCAAACTCATGAACTGCAAGATCACGACCTGAGCCCAAGTAAGATGCTCAACCAACTGAGCCACCCAGGCACCCCAAAAGATTTAAAACACTTGATCAAATAGGATAACAGTTTCACTGTGAAACTGTACTTAATGTCCATTCAAAGTGACAAAAGATTTCAAAGACAAATACAGAAAGTTGTATATTCGTAAAAAAAACTTATCTCTTTTAATGGCGAAGACTCAGGGTTTTTTAAAGTAATCAAAAGCATGATAAAGACAATATAAACCACAGGAAATTATTTTGATAAAACGTAGAATCTTTGTTTTCTAAGCAAATTACTTAAAAGTCAAGGAAACCCTTTCATAATCCTGTCAAGAGCAGACCAAGGGCTCCTGGGTGGCTCAGTCAGTTAAGCATCAGATTTTGGCTCAGGTCATGATTTCATGGTCTGTGAGTTCAAGCCCATGTCAGGCTGCCGACAGCTCAGAGCCTGGAGCCTGCTTCCGATCCTGTGTGTCCCTCTCTCTCTGCTCCACCCCTGCTCACACTTTGGCTCTCTCTCTCTCAAAAATAAATAAACATTAAAAACATTTTTATAAAAAAAGAGCAGACCAATAATCTAAGAAAACTTTGTCCTTTTAGCATATGAAAGAAAATCAAATTACAGTTTTATATAAATACACTATATATTAAAGCTTATTTTTAAAAACCCTTATGGTAAATCTATTCAGTTTTACTCAGCTTTGACCTCATGACATAAAATTTCTTTTCCACAAACCTTCTGCAACTTTCTATATCCATTTAGGCTCTGTCCCATTCTTTTTACTTTCTTATTCTGGAACAACCATTTTAGTTCAGACAACAATACTCTCTTTTTCCATAATGAAAAAACATCCTATCTTCTTTGCATATTCTGCACATAAACACACCTGATTTTCTTCCCACATTTTGTACACAAAATTGGATCTCTTTAACTTTTACTGTCTCTAATAAATAGATTTTTTTTTACATATTGATTATAAATTTTAATATTAGTAATCCTTACCTTCCGGTGAAAACTATGGCACAGACAATTGTGAACTGTCTTTCATATATTAGCATCCCATAGATCAGCAAACTTATAAATGCAGTTATAAAAACACAATTTTTAGAGACATGTTTTCCATAGTACAATTTTTCCCTTCTTTTTTTTTTTTAAGTTTACTTATTTATTTTGAGAGAGACAGAGACAGCATGAGTAGGGGAGGGGCAGAGAGGGGAAGAGAGAGAATCCCAAGCAGGCTGCCAGCACAGAACCTGATGAAAGGCTCAAACCCACAAAGCTGCGAGATCATGATCCAAGCCAAAACCAAGAGTCGGATGCCTAGCTGACTGAGCAACCCAAGAGTCCCTTGTAGTACAATTTTTCAATGTGGCAAAGACATTTATTAATATACCCAAATATCTTTTGTCTCTGTAAAAATTAAAATGCAAGGGCACCTGGATGGCTCAGTCGGTTGAGCATCTGACTTTGGCTCAGGTCAGTATCTTACGGTTCATGAGCTCATGACCTACATCGGACTCTCTGCTGTGAGCCCAGAGCCCACTTTGGATCCTCTGTTCCCCCTCTCTCTCTGCCTCCCCTGGTCTCACTCTCTCACACTCTCTCTCTCTCTCTCTCTCTCTCTCTCTCTCTCTCAAAAATAAATAAACATTGGAGTGCCTGGGTGGCTCAGTCAGTTGAGCATCCAACTTCGGCTCAGGTCATGATCTCAGTTTGTGGGTTCAAGCCCCACGTTGGGCTCTGTGCTGACAGCTCAGAGCCTGGAGCCTGCTTCTGATTCCGTGTCTCCCTCTCTCTCTGCCCCTCCCCTGCTCATGCTCTGTCTCTCCCTGTCTCTCAAAAATAAACATTAAAAAATTAAAAAAATAATAATAATAAAAATAAACATTAAAAAAATTAAAATGCCAAAACTAGATAAGCATGTTAAGCAATCCATGTCTCAGTATATTATCTTATTTGAGAATGACATATACTCAATGAATATTCATTATATAGTTTAACTTAATGTAAACTTTTATCTTATTTAAATTTATTTAAATTATTTGTTTTTAACAATTATGCTTAGACATGAAACAGTTAATCATCATTTTAAGTTATTTTTCTTGTTGATAAAATTTGCAACATAAATATAGCATGAGCTAGTAAACCCAGGTAGAAAAAGTTGTATGTTTGCATTAATTTATGTTGACAATTCTGAATACATGCCTGTATTTACTAAACCAACAAACTTAAACTACTTTCTGTTTATCAGAAATTATCCCAGGGACCTCTGGCTGGCTCAGTTAGTGGAGCGTGCTACTCTTGATCTTGGGGTTGTGAGTTTGAGCCCCACATTGGTTGTAGAGATTACTTAAAAAAAAAAAATCTTAAAAAAAAAAAATTATCCCATATCATGTGAACTTGGAAAACATTTGGGTTAGATTATGTATTTCTGAAAGTTTTAGGAATACTTAATTTATACAAGTGTTTCTTTTGCTTTTAGCCAATTAAATATAACTCTTTTTTTTAAGACTTTTTTTTAAAGTGTTTATTTATTAATGGGGGGGAGGGGCAGAGAAAGGAGATAGAGAATCCCAAGCAGGCTCTATGCTGTCAGCGCAGAGCCTGACGTGGGGCTTGATCCCGTGAAACGTGAGATCATGATCTGAGCCAAAATCAAGAGTCAGATGCTTAACCGACTGAGCCACCAGGCTCCCCTAAATAGAACTATTTTTAGAATACCACATATATATAATATACATAATATACATACTAGATAGACATAAACATACAGACACACACATAGATCTTATGTTTTCATCTTAAAATTTTTATTATGTCTCAGGTACAATAATTCAAAACTCAATAGTTTAGATCCAAATTGTGTTTGGCAGAGGGACTAAGTTAAGGTTGCCTGGTTAGATGGCCATAGTTTTTACTAAACGTTTTTTATTTGCATGCTATAAAGATTCTTTCGCAGAAGCTATTTTTGGAGTCATCTTATCTTTTAGAAGCTTCTATGTACCAGTCAAAGCATGCATTCCATTATCTGTGAGAGTTTTGGTCATCTCTTTTCAAGGGTGCTCTTTAAGCTGGATTTATCTAAGTGAAATGACCTCCAAGTGGGTCACTACAATTCCAAATTATCTGAAAGTTCACACATTTTCCAAAAATACACAAGATCGTCATCCATAGTGGTTATACATACAAGAGGGAGGAGTCTTTACAGGACATACAGAAAGAGTTTTAGACCAGGTAGACCCCATCTTTGCCTTTAGTTTCCCTAACCCAAATAATGTATGGGAGCCTTAGTAATCCTACCATGACCTAAAATCCAGAGAATCATGGTTGTTTTTTTTTCCCTTACGTACAGAGGGTGACTTACCAAGAAGCTTCAACAAACAAAAACAGAAAACATATGTGACAATGAAGTTGGAGAGCCCAGAACAAAGATACTGGAGCTCAAATCAAGAGAAATGTACCCTGGGGGTGCCCGAGTGGCTCAGTCAGTTAAGTGTCTGACTTCAGCTCAGGTCATGATCTCACACCTAGTGAGTTCAAGTCCCGCATCAGGATCTGTGCTGACAGCTCACAGCCTGGAGCCTGCTTGGGATTCTGTGTCTCCCACTCTCTCTGCCCCTCCCCTGCTCGCTCTCTCTCTCTCTCTCTCTCTCTCTCTCTCCTTCAAAAATAAATAAACATTTTTTTTAAAAAAGAGAGAGAGAGATGTACCCTGAAACTCCAGGGTCAGTGAGAAATCAGTGAGCCCAGTGTACTGTGTCAAAAGTTCAGGGGGGAAAAAAAACAGACATAAAACCAATGACTCCCCAAAGTACTATTAGTAAAAATTAATTGTGCTTACACTAAAAAGGCAGTGTGCAAGCCAGGGGCTCTCAAACCAAAACATAGAATGAGGCTCACAAGTATATCGTTATAAACCAGTTTATGTGGCATATAGGCAGTGACTGGTTACAGTATTTGAATTTTCTTAAATGAAAGGGAATCAGTTAGTGGTTACCTCATATCAGTTTTGGGATCAGTTTAAGTTTCATTTATCATTTTCAGAGGCATAGGCAAGAAGAAGTGTCCCCGGTCAAGTTAGCCTCACTTGCCTTAAAAAATAAGCTAGTAAGTTAAGCTTTGCCTGTATGACTCAACTGGTTTTGTCTACCCAGAGAATTTTCAAGTCTGGTCTTTATTTGTATTTGATTTTCACAAGAGTTAGAAAAAAATTATCTCTTGTCATAAGGACTCTTAAGAGCTACTCCCTTTGCAACTTTTTTTTTTCTTAGTTTATTTATTTTGAGAGAGAGGGTGAAAGCAAGCAGGGGAGGGGTAGAGAGAGAGAGAGTGATAGAATCTTCACTGTCAGTGCAGAGTCCGACACAGGGCTCGAACTCAAGAAATGTGAGACCATGACCTGAGCCAAAATCAAGAGTTGGATGCTTAACCAACTGAGCCATCCAGGCGCCCCCCTCCTTTTGCAACTTTCATATACGCAATACAGTATTATTAACTATAGTCTTCATGCTGTACATTATATCCCCATGACTTACTTATTTTATGATGGGAAGTTTGTATCTTTTGACCACCTTCACCCATTTCACCTATAAACCCTCATCCCCACCACTGGCAACCACCAATCTATCTCTGTATCTATGCAGAGACCTCAAAGTCCATCTCTTTTGTTGCAAATAGCAAGATTTTATTCTTTTCTATGAATGAATAGTATTTCATCGCGTGTGTACACACACCACAGATTCTTTATCCATTCATTCATTGATAGACACAGGTTGTTTCCGTATATTGATTATTATAAATAATGCTGCAGTGAACATGGTAGTGCATATCTTTTTAAGTTAGTGTTTTCATTTCCTTGGATAAATACCCATAGTAGAATTGCTGGATCATATGGTAATGATATTTTTAATTTTTAGAAGAACCTCCATACTGTTCTCCACAGTGGCTGCATCAATTTACATTCCCACAAAGAGTGCGTGATGGTTCCTTTTTCTCCTCATCCTCATCAACACATGCTGTTTCTTGTCTTTTGATGATAGCCATTCTAACAGGTGTGAGGTGATATCTCATGGTTTTGATTTGCATTTCCCTGATGATTAGTGATGTTGATCATATTTTCATATACTTTTTGGCCATCTGTCTTTGAAAAAATGTCTGGGGCACCTGTGTGGCTCAGTCGGTTAAGCACCTGACTGTTGATTTTGGCTCAGGTCATGATCTCACTGTTCATGGGATCGAGCTCTGCATCGGGCTCTGCACTGACAATGTGGAGCCTGCTTGGGATTCTGTCTCTCCCTCTCTCTCTGCCTGTCCCCTGCTTGCTCACTCTCTCTCAAAAATAAATAAATAAACTTGAAAAAAGAAAAAAAGAAAAAAAGTCTATTGAGGTCCTCTGCCCACTTTTTAATCAGATTGACTCTTGCTATTGAGTTGTATGAGTTTTTTTAATAAATTTTGGATTTTTAGGCCCTTATTATATATGATTTGCAAAAGGTTTGCAGTTTGATATAGTTCTGCTTGTTTACTTTTTTTTTTTTTTTACTTTTGTTGCCTTTGCTTTTGGTGTCAGATCCAAAAAAATCCTCACCAAGACCAATGTTAAGGAACTGACTGCCTGTTTTCCTCTAGGAGTTTAATAGTTTCAGGTCTTACATTCAAGCCTTTTTTACCCATTTTGAGTTAGTTTTATATATAATGTAAAATAGTTACCTAGTTTTCTTTTTTTTAATATTTTAATGTTTATTTATTTTTGAGAGAGAGAGAGACAGAGTGTGAGCAGGGGAGGGGCAGAGTGAGAGGGAGGCACAGAATCTGAAGCAGACTCCAGGCTCTGAGCTGTCAGCACAGAGCCTGATATGGGGCTCAAACTCACAAGGCATGAGATCATGACCTGAGGTGAAGTCAGATGCTTAAACAATTGAGCCACCTAGGCGCCCCAATAGTCATCTACTTTTCATTTTTATCCTTGTGGCTATTCAGTTTCCCCAGCAGCATTTACTGAAGAGACTGTCCTGCCCATTTTATATTCTTGGGTCCTTTGTCATAACTTAATTGACCATACATGTGGGCTCTCTGTTCTGTTCCATTGATCTTTGTGGCTGTTTTTATGCCAACACCATACTGTTTTGATTATTTTAGCCCTGTAATATAGTTAGAAGTCAAGGATTGTGATGCCTCTGGCTTTGTTCTTTTTTTCTCAAGATTGCTGTTGTTATTCAAGGTCTTCTATGGTTACGTACAAATTTTAGGGTTGTTGGTTCTATATCTGTAAAAAATGATGTTAGAATTTTGATAGGGATTATATTAAATCTGTAGATTGCTTTAGGTAGTATGGACATTTTAACAATATTCTAAGCCATGAGCATGGAATATCTTTCCACTTAATTGTGCCCTCTTCATTTTCTTTCATCAGTATCGCATAGATTTCAGTGTATGAGTGTTTTATCTCCTTGGTTAAATTTATTCCTAGGTATTTTATTCTTTTTCATACAATTTTTTTTAAATTTTAATACTTACTTGAGTGAGAGAGAAACAACACGAGTGGGGGAGGGGCAGAGAGAGGGAGACACAGAATCTGAAGCAGGCTCCAGGCTCTGAGCTGTCAGCACAGAGCCCGACGCAGGGCTCGAACTCACAAACTGCGAGATCATGACCTGAGCTGAAGTCAGACACTTAATCGACTGAGCCACCCAGGCGCCCCCATACAATTGTAAACAGACTTGTGTTCTTAATTTCTCTTTCTGATAGTCTGTTATTAATGTGTAGAAACTTTTTTGCATACTTTATATTCTGGAACTTTCCTTAATTTATTAGGTCTAACAGGCACTTCTGTGTGTGTGTGTGTGTGTGTGTGTGTGTGTGTGTGTGTGGCATCTTTAGGGTTTTCTACATTCAGTATCATGTCATTTCCAAATAGTGGTCATTTTCTTCTTGCTTTCCAGTTTAGATGCTTTTTTTTTTTTTTCTTGCCTAATTGCTCTGGCTAGGACTTCCAGTATTGTGTTGAAAAAAACTGGCAAGAATGGGCATCCTTGTCTTATTCCTGATCTTAAAAGCACTGTTAAGTGTGATATTAGCTGTGGGCTTGTCATATTATGACCTTTCTATGTTGAGGTATGTCCCCTCAAGCCCACTTTGTTGAGACTTTTTTTTATCATGAATGGATGTTGAATTTTGTCAAACGCTTCTTCCACATCTATTCAGACAATCATATGACTTTTATCCTTCACTTTGTTAATGTTGTGTATCATGATTGATTTGTGGATGTTGCACCATCCTTGCATCCCTAGTACGTATCCCACTTGGTCATGGCATATGATCCTTTTCATGTATTGTTGAATTTGGTTTGCTAATGTTTTGTTGTGGATTTTTGCATCTATGTTCATCAATGATACTGGCCTGTAATTTTCTTTTATTGTGGAATCTTTGTCTGGTTTGGGTATTAGGGTCATACTGGCCTCATAACATGAGTTTGGAAGTCTTCTTTCCTCTTGAGTTTTTCAGAAGAGTTTGAGAAGGAATGGTATGAATTCTTAGGATGGTAGAATTCACCAGTGAAGCCATCTGGTCCTGGACTTTTATTTCTTGGGAGGTTTTTTGGTTTTGTTTTGTTTTGCTGTTCTTATTGTTGTTGTTTGGAGGTTTTTGATTACTAATCACTCACCTTACTAGCAATTGGTATATTCAGATTTTCTATTTCTTCGTGATTCGGTCCTCTAAGGTTGTGTGTTTCTAGGAATTTTTTCTTTTCTACCAGCTTGTCCAATTTGTTGGTGTTCGTATTACTGTGGTATCAGTAATGTCTCCTTTTTCATTTCCGATTTCATTTGAACCCTTGTCTTTTTCTTGGTGAGACTAAGTCTAGTTAATGGTGTGCCATTTTAATCTTTCCAAAGAACCAGTTGTTAGTTTCATTTATCTTTTCTATTGTCTTTTTAGTTGTTGTTTTTTTTTTTAAGTTTTATTTATTTTGTGAGAGACAGCATGAGCAGGGGAGGGGCAGACAGGGTAGGAGAAAGAGAGAATCCTAAGCAGGCTCTGCACTGCTGGCACAGAACCAGACACAGGTCTCGAACCCACAAAACTGTGAGATCATGACCTGGGCAGAAACCAAGAGTCAGAAATTCAAATGACTGAGCCATCCAGGTACCCCCCGCCCATCTTTTTAGTTTCTATTTCATTTATTCATATTCTGATCTTCGTTATATCCTACCTTCTACTAACTTTGGATTTTGTTCTTTTTCTAGTTCCTTGAGGTGTCAAGTTCAAACATTTATTTGAAATATTTCTTGTTTCTTGATATAGGCCTTTATCAGTATAAACTTCCCTCTTAGAACTACTTCTATTGTATCTCATAAATTTGGGGATATTGTATTTCCATTTTATTTAGTCTCAACAAATTTTTGTTATTTCTCTTGACTCATTGGTTGTTCAGTAGCATGTGGTTTAATCTCCACATAGTTGTGAATTTTCCAGGGTTTTTTTTTAATGTTTATTATTTTGAGAGAAAGAGAGCAAGAGAGCACAAACAAAGGAGGAGCAGAGACAGAGGGAGACACAGAATATAAAGCAGGCTCCAGGCTGTTAGCCTAGAGCCTGATGTGGGGCTTGAAGTCATGGACTGCAAGATCATGACCTGAGCCAAAGTCAGATGCTTAACTGACTAAGCTACCCAGGCACCCTTCCAGTTTTCTCCTTGTAATTGATTTCTAGTTCCATTCAATTGTGGTTGGAAAAGATGCTTGATATGATTTCAATATCCTTAATTTATTGACTTGTTTTGTGGACTAAACTATGATCTATTCTGTAGAGCATTCCATGTATGTTATTCTGTTGCTTTTGGATGGAATGTTCCATATGTATCTGTTAAATCTGTATGGTCTAACATGTTATTTAAGGCTGATTTATCCTTATTGAGTTTCTCTCCGGGTGATCTATCTATTGATGTAAGTGGTATATTAACACCCCTTACTATTATTGTGTTGCTATTTCTCCCTTTAGGTATGTTAATATTTCCTTTATATGTTTAGGTGCTCCTGTGTTGGGTCTATAAATATTTTAAAAAGTTATATATTTTTATTGAATTGAGTCCTTTATCATTATATAATGTGCCCTTGTTTCTTATTATGTTTTTGTTTTAAAGTGGGTTTTATTTTTTAATTTTTTTAATGTTTATTTATTTTTGAGAGAGAGACAGAGACAGAGAACAAGTGGGGAGAGGCTAAGAGAGGGAGACACAGAATCTGAAGCAGGCTCCAGGCTCTGAGCTGTCAGCACAGAGCCCAACGCGGGACTCGAACTCATGAACCGCAAGATCATGACCTGAGCCAAAGTTGGATGCTCAACCGACTGAGCCACCCAGGCACCCCAAAGTGGGATTTTTTAAATATAATTATAGCTACCCCAACTTTATTTTGGTTTACATTTGTGTGGAACATCTTTTTTCATCCCTTTACTTTTAGTCTGTGTGTGTGTCCTTTACATGTGAAGTGAGTCTCTTGTAGACATCATGTAGATGGGTTTTATTTTTTTTCCATTCAGCCACTCTGTCTTTTGATTAAAGAATTTAGTCCTTTTACATTTAAAGTAGTTATTGATAGGTATGTACCTATTGTTATTTTGTTCATTGTTTTCTAGTTGTTTTGTAGTTTCTGTCTCTTCCTTTCTTCTCTTGCTCTCTTCCTTGGTGGCTTGATGACTTTCTTTAGTGGTATGCTCAGGTTCCTTACTCATGATCTTTATTGTGTCTACTATAGGTATTTGCTTTGTGGTTACCAGGAGGCTTATATACAACAACCTATATTCATAACACTCTATTTTAAGTTGATAACACCTTAAATTTGAATGCATTTTAAAGCTTTATGTTTTTACTCTCCCCTAGCCTGTTTTATGTTTTTGTTGTCACAATTTTATACTTATCTTATGTATTACTTGACTAATTATTGTAGTATTTTACTGCTTTTCTTTAAACTTCATACTAACTTTATAAATGATTGATCCACTACCTTTACTGTATATTTACCTTTCTGGTAAGATTTATTCTTTCATATGGTTTCTTGTTACTAATTGGCACCCTTTCTTTTCAGTGTATAAAGTACATTTAACATTTCTTCTAAGGTCAGGTTAATGATAATGAATTCCTTTAGCCTTGCTCACCTGGAAAACTCTCTCTGCTTCAATTCTGAATGATAACTCTGCCAAATAGAGTATTCTTGGTTGGAAGGTTTTTTTCTTTCTGTACTTTGAATGTATCATGCCACTCCTTCTGGCCTGCAATGGTTCTGCTGAAAAATCTGCTGAGAGTCTAATGGAGGTTCCTTTGTACATAACAAGTTGGTTTTCTTCTTGCTGCTCTTAAGATTTCTCTCCTTGCTTAAACTTTTGACATTTTAATTATAATATGTCTTGGTGTGGGGTCTTTTGAGTTTATCTCTTTGGAATTCTCTGGGTTTCTTGGATCTGGGTGTTCATTTCTTTATCCAGCTTAGGGAAGTTTTCAGCCTTACTTCCTTCAAGTAAAATTTCTGCCCCTTTCTTCTTTCTGCGACCTCTATAATGGAAATGTTAGTCCACTTGATGTTGTCCTGTAAATCCCTTAAGCTGTCTTCACTCTTCAATTTTTTTTTTTTTTTTTTTTTTTTGCTGCTCTGATTGGGGAGTTCCACTGCCCTGTGTTTGAGTTCACTGATCTTCTGCTTCATCTAGTCTGCTGTTGAATCCCTCTAGTGTATTTTTCAGTTCAGTTATTGTATTCTTCAGCTCTGAGGCTTATTTGGTACTTTCTTATATTTTCTATCCATTTGTTAAAGTTCTCACTGTGCTCATCCATTCTTCTTCCAAGTTGCATGAGCATCCTTCTTTTCCCAAATTGGGTGAACATCTTTATGACCATTACTTTGAACTCTTCATCAAGCAAATTACTTACACATTTCATTAAGACTTCTTTTCTAAGGGTTTATCTTGTTCTTTTGTTTAGAACATATTCCTATTTCCTGATTTTGCTTGACTCTGTGTTTGTTTCTATGTATTAAGTGAAACAACCACCTCTTCTGGTCTTGAAGGAGTGGCCTTGTATAAGAGATGAATATTATTGTTCAGCCTTGTCTAGCTCTTGAACCTTTATGATTTTCCATGCAGCCTATTTTATTTTTAATGTACAGCTCTCATTGTTGAGGGTGTACCAAGCTCTGTCCATCCTAAAGTAGGGGATCTCAGCGTCTAGATTCAGGCTGATTGGAAGCCAGACCTTCAGGTAGCAGCTTTTGAGTATGCAAATATATACAGTACTGTGAGACCACAAGCATGAACCCTGCTGGCCACCAGACAAGGTGATCTGGAGGTGTTCCGTGGATGACATTAGCAAAAATCAGGGCTCCAGAGAAGTGTATATGCTCGTTTCTGGGAGATACTAGAGAGCTGGAGCAAGGCAGAGGGAGAGCACAAAGGTGGTATTCCCCCAGCCTACATGGCACCTCCATAGGCCTCTAGATGTGTGCTAAACCTAAAGCCTGCCCCTCAGGCCACAGCTCCAGAATAAGCATTTGAACCTCTTTCACAGAAAAACTAGGGGTGTGTTTTAATTTACTGTCTGTGCAGTAGTATTCTGGGAGTGATAGCCTGCCGTGAACTGTCTCCAGTTGTTATAGTCCCATGGGACCCTGGAACACAACCTCCCCCCACTTCAGCCCCAGATCCAGGCAATCAAGAGGCATCCTGGGAGTAGCAGCCCAAAAAAACTGGGACACAGGATGCGACTAGTGCACTGACTACATGTACAAATTCTCCTTGCAGAAATCCTGGCACTCTGGTCAGGTTCACATTTATACCCTCTCTAGGATCAGCAAATGTTCTCAGGGTAAAGCACCAGAATCATCTCTCTGGCCTTCTCTCCTTGTTTCTTTTTTTTTTTTTTTTTAACGTTTATTAATTTTTGAGAGACACAGAGACAGCGTGTGAGTGGGGGAAGGGCAGAGAGAGAGGCAGACACAGAATCTGAAGCAGGCTCCAGGCTCCCAGCTGTCAGCACAGAGCCCGATGTGGGGCTCGAACCCATGAACTGTGAGATCATGACCTGAGCCGAAGCCGGACACTCAACCGACTGAGCCACCCAGGCGCCCCGTTCTGTCCTTGTTTCAATCCGGGCTTTGTAAGTCTTCACTATCTTGTAGTTTTCTTGCACCTTCAAGTAGACGTGTTGAATATTTTCGTCCAGCTTTTCTAATTGTCCTCAGCTTTAGAGGACTGGTTTGAGTTACCTAGTCTGCCATCACTGGAAGTGGATGTTCTCTCAGTTTTGTTTTTAACTGGCAACACATTGGTTAGTCAGACCTAGTGAACATCTCTGGTACCACACTAGGTTGATACACATCCAGTCTACAGCCCCCAGGCCACCGCTGCTCCCTTTTCAGATCCTTTACGGCACGAGGAGCCCAGACGGAGTAACTCAGTGTGGCAACATGCTGGGTTCTAGGTGTTTAGGGATCAGCTAGAGTCTTACTCCCTGCCCTTATGGGGTCTACCGTCTGTCCTTTCCTTCCTAAAGCCTCCAGCCTTTGTGGGCCATCATTCCCACCAGCATCAATGTTAATCTCTGTCCTCGGCTGGTCTCTTGAGTTGCTGCAGTCATGATTTCAACTGTACTTCCCCTGAGTAAACTCTTTCCCAGATTTCTTACTGCCCTTGGGATGGTAAGGGTCAGCTTGAGCCCAGGTACATGGGTCTGGCCCTGTTCTCTCCAGCCTCATGGCTCATAAACCACTTCACAACCCAGTCCCTGAATGTGTTCTGGCACATAGTAACTAGTTCTCCCAGATTCTGCATCACCATCTCTGAGAGCTCTTCCCTCATTCTCCAAGGCTCCATCAGCCTGAACTGACACTCTTTCTCCAGATCTGTTTCCTCAGCAGGACAAGTATTTTGAAGACCATGTCAATGTCTTACTCATTTCAGCACCTCAAGCACTTAGTGCATAAGAGGGCTCAGTTAATGTGGAACGGTCTCATTTCTCAAGTTCCATGTATCCTTTGATGGATTATCTTCTTCATCAGTCTCATGAATCCTTTTTCCTGGGAACCCCAGTCATTTTTCTGTCCCTTAATGGGAGGCATGCCAGCTGCTGTTTGCTTGCACTGCACCCCTTGCCCCAACACACCAAGTCACAGACGTATGAGACACCCTGAGAGTGGACCACCACCTGCTGGTCATCAGGTTTCTAGGACAGTGTCAGCTCAGGGCTGCAGACACAGTAGAGGTCCTTAATTTGAAGGCATTCCACCAAGAATGCAGTCCCCTTCTGAGAATACTTTCAGATGCACAATGTAAAGCACATAGATTACAAGTGAAACCTATCATAATGAAATATAGGTACCAAAATATTAGAAAAATATATATATATATATATATATATATATTGACTTATAGATGTGATCTGTGTATGTAATGTAATATGCACACCTCAATTTTTCTTAATGTTTATTTTGAGCGGGGGAGGGACAGAGAGAGGGAGAGAGAGGATCCCAACCAGGCTCCACCTGGGGCTTGATCTCATGAACTGTAAGATCATGATCTGAGCCAAAATCAAGAGTTGGATGCCTAACCAACTGAGCCACCCAGGCGCCCCTGAATATCTCAATCTTAAATAACAGGAGCTAACAATTAGTCCAATAACTACTGTTATTTCAAAGCGATGAACAAAATTTGGAGGTGTTTGCACAGCAGTAACATGAGATGAAATCTCTGAATTCTATTGCTGACACACTTGTCCTAACAGAGCTGGTTGCCTGCATCCATACAGAAAGGAAATACTGAATTTCAGTTAGAGCTTAATCAAACTAAAAACCAAATCTTTTCCCATCCAGGAACAAAGACACCCTGAATTCTACCCTCGGACCCCTTGCTGGTGATAGAGGAGGTCTTTAGACCCCAGGTTAAGAACCCCTGAATGGGGTTTTAGAAACATGGGAGAAAAATGCTTTTAAATACAGCAGCTGATAGTTAAGTGCATGACTCTTAGTGTAATGGACAGCTGAGAGTGGGAGAGGAGGTGTGGTGGAGACAGCACCTCAGAAGGTCTAATTTGAATTTCATAGGCATCATTTACCAGTGTGGTGAAGTTCAGCCTGACCTTACCTGGCTTCATATCTATTTGCTCCTCTATAAAATGGGAATGACAATGTCTTCCTCACAGGTTGTTAAAAGGATTCAGTAAGTTAGTATTTGGAAACTCCTGGGGGCCAAATGTTTATTGTTGAATGCGAATGTCGTTCAATGTCTGTAGAGAACACACACCCAATATAACTCCTTTCAAAACAGAAACCCACCCCAAGGTCTGACTGGCCGTGTGACCTGGAAAGCACCAGTGCACGGAGAAGATGGTAAACCCTTTCTTGCCTGGCAAACGTGGCTAAGTCTGCCGTGCTGTTTCCACCCCACCCGAGAGAACAAGCACAAATGCAAATAGGGTTTCTCTCCTTTTGCTATTTTATTAGAAGCATATTTACATTCTTGCAGTTAAACTTTGTAGAGAACATTTTACAAAAGTTTTGTATAAAGTTTTGAAACTACATAAAAATAACTTCTATCCTTTATAAAGGGAAAATATAAGTTAGTTATATTTACTCTGCCAAAAACGGACTGAAAACAAGAAACAGTTCCATCTGTCCCTTCCCGAGGAAACATCAGCACGGGGCATGCGGAATACTGCGTGGGCCTTCTCACTGGTGGGCGTGCATGTTGGCTCAATCATGAGGCTGGAGGATCCAACCGGCCCCCATCCAGAAAGGACAGGGGAGCCATCAGGACTTGGGCAGCACTGAACAGGAAAGCAGCAACTCTTGAATAAGATTCAAATGTGAATGAGAAGCCAGATAGGGGAATGATCAAAGACTTTCGATGAAACCGTCATTTCATGTAAATGCCCCTTCTCACACCCCAGGCAATAGTGTAAACAAAACCCAAATCAGCCCTGCCTGACCATTTGCTGGTGGAACTCGGACAGTGTTCTGTAATTACACTGCTGCTAGGTCACATTTTCCCGGCACCTGTGCACCAAAAAGAATAAAAGGGGACAATTGTTTCACTGGTCTCATCTGTGTGAGACCAGAAAACTGCTGCATCTGGGTCAAATACTGAAGCAGGCAAGCTCAAATGTTCACCAACTTAAGAGGACCACTGCGTTCCCACAGCCCGCAGAGCATCTTCACTGCATATGTAAGCCTTGGGAACCCTAAGTCCCTTCTTACTGAATGGCAACCCTCCCTCTCCAAGATCCAGTTACAACCAGTGCCAAGAAACTTGCAGAGAATTGCTGTAGGACAAAGTGTCAAACCTTAACGTGTAGGAGTGAAGAAGGAAAAAGTCCTCCTGGGATGTCAGCCACTCCATCATGACAAAACAGTACCCAGACTTAATACGTCATCCATGATTCCTCAAATTCGCCTTCAGTTTTCTGTTTTATTTAAAGCAGGTTATCGTCCTATAGAAGCCATTTGTTTATATTTGTTTCAAGTTAGAAATCAAAGTGAAAAAAGCTTTCTTTGTAGATAAACTGAATGCCTGTTTGAGCATTACTTTTTATCTACATCCTGCAGCCTGTGGGATCAGAATCTGTGGGTGGCCAGCTGAATAACCCGAAGGCCCAGGATTCCATCTGAGAAGAAGCAGCTTTGCATCTGCTCTGTTGCTGGGGGCAGGAAGCATTGCATTTCTCCCTGATGTTTTTTCTTCCTGAACAGAAATCCCAGCGACTACCAGCCTCTGTCTCAAGTATGAGGCCAGACTCCTGCTAGGAGGGGCAGAGGGAAACAGCCTGCAGACAGGATGGGCAAGGATGAGACGGGAACAGCCTAGGCTGTGAAAGTCTTGTGTGGTGAGGAATTTATCCCTGAACACAGCATCCAGTGTAGGCGCCAAAGGGAATCACAGACCGGCAGTTCAGCCTATATACCATCTTGTGCCAGTACCCAGCACCCTTCAAACCAATGGCTCCACCTAAACATGCTCAGTGGCACAGGCTCAGGCAATGAGTATGTTTCAACCCACCTGGCACAAGAGGCCCAGAGCAGAGGCAAGCCTGGGTAATGCCACGGGACCAAGCCTTGTGTACGTATGTGTGTGCAGGCAGAGGGACACAAGATGGCAAGAAACACCCAAGGCCAGCAGAATGAATGATTCAGGCTCTCCTCCAGCCCACTATTGTAGACACAGCCTTGTCTCAAGAGGGAAGCAAATTGGGGGCTACTGGAAGAATGAGGGCAGCCCCTGAGCAGCTGGCAGCAGGACGGGCTTCGCTAGGAACTGAAATGGCTGTTAGGAGCCGTGTTCTTGTCTGACACCACACCAAGAATCACAATATGGACAAACTCATGGTGACTGATGGTAGCGCTTTGTGCCCACAGATAGCAAAACTGACGTTTTGGCAAGCAGGAGGGCCTCAAGGCTGCAGAACACCATTCCTCCCGGGCCGTGACCCCGCTAGCAGCCCAAATCACTGACACCTTGAAGGGATGTGGGGCTCAGAGGGGACATACATTAGGATCAGGCAACACATAATAAAACCTCGCCCTCCATGAGTGAGCGAGAAGTAAGGAACACTGGGGTGGGTCTGTTGGGCATAGCTGGGGTAGCACAAGGCAAGGGGCTAGATGCGAGTTGGCCTGGAAGCAAGAGGGAAGCGGGGGGGGGGGGGGGGGGGGGTCCTGAGTTACTTGTTCACAGAGAATGGGAGGGCCTTGGAGGCCCGCCAACCTGCCAGCCACAGCCCCAGGTGGCTGTTAAGAAGCATCCACAGAGCTATAGGGGAAGAACTTGGTGGCCTTGTTTGGGGTGGTAGGGTTCAGGCATTCTGTCTCCTCATTCAGTTTGAAGAACATCTCCTGCTCTCGCTTCTTCTGGTTCAGATCTTCTTCCAGAGCCTAGGACAGAGAGAGGGCGCAGTCAGATGCCATTGGCATGGATCTCCCAAACACAGGACCCCGACCAAAGTGGCCTCCTCTGGAAATTTCCCTTCCCTCCCAACAAGCCTTTGCTGCATGGGTAACTCGGTCTTCCATCTTTCCTTTCCCAGAGTGCATCACCCAGAAGACAGGTACCACCTCTAGCTTCCTTCTTGTCACAACCATGCAGGATTTTGTTGTGGATCAAGGGCCACGGTTTGGTGAAATGCCATCTCAATGGGGTGGGGGGGGGGGGGGGGCGGGGCGGTAGATGCCAGTCTCCTGGCAGGAAAACAATCGAATGGAGAAAGACCCAAGGTAGAAAATGGACAGATTTAACAGTGGGTGATTGGGGGCAGGTGGGAGGACAGGGCCAGAATGTCCAAGTACACTGTGTTCCTAATGAGGATACTGCCCCACAGAAATCACCTAGGGAGTTGTCTTCAAAAATCATGTGCCTTCCCACCATCCCCTGACACTGTGATTCTGAAAACCTGCAGTACGACGGGTTCTCTGTGTTGTAAAAGCCCATTTGGTAACTCAGAGCAAGTGTCTAGTGTCTTGGTTGAAGTTCTCCTTTGCCAGATGTATTAGCATTTTTTTAATTATGTTTTTTAGGGGCGCCTGGGTGGCTCAGTGGGTTGAGCATCCGACTTCAGCTCAGGTCATGATCTCACGGTCTGTGAGTTTGAGCCCCGCGTCAGGCTCTGTGCTGACAGCTCAGAGCCTGGAGCCTGTTTCAGATTCTGTGTCTCCCTCTCTCTCTGCCCCTCCCCCACTTATGCTCTGCTCTGCTCTCTTAAAATATGAATAAACGTTAAACATTTTTTTAATCTTAAAAAAAATACATTTTTTAATTTTTATTTTGAGAGAGAGAGAGAGAAGCAGCAGGGATGGGGGGGTGGAGAGAGAGGTGGGGACAGAGGATCTGAAGCAGGCTCTGTGCTGACAGCAGAGAGCCCAATATGGGGCTCAAACTCACGAGCCATGAGATCATGGCCCGAGATGAAGTTGGACGTTTAACTGACTGAGCCACCCAGGTGCCCCCGGATATATTAGTGTTAAAAGTGTTTGTGGTAAGCAAACATTATATATAAGCAAGATAAAAGTGGTACTGTGAGCTCTTGTAACATGTTACGAAATCCAGTGCCTATGGGAGCCAGCCAGATGAACTGAATGAAGAAAGAGAGCTGGGTGTGAGGCAATAGGGAGTGAGGAGGACTGTGGTGAGGTGAAGAGCACACACTGTGTCTGAAGACGGCGGTTTCTTTTCAGCTCCAGCTGATGTCTGTCACGTGGTACAATGAGCCCAGTGTGGCCAGAGCTCCTGGATTCACAAAAGAAACTGGAAACCCAGATTCTTATGAAAAATTCCCTTACACAGCCATTCCCTCGGAGATACTGTGGGTTTGGTACGAGACTACTGCAATAAAGTAAGTATCATGATACACAAATGAATTTTCTGATTTCCTAATGCATATGAAAGTTGTTTATAAAAAGTTATGTTTATAGTACACTGTGGTCTGAGTGTGCAATAGCCGTGTCTAAAAAAAATGTATGTACCATAATTAGCACATACTTTATTGCTAAAAAGTGCTAAACGTCATCTGAGCTTTCAGCAGTTCATCACGTTTTTGCTCGTGGAGTGTCTTGCCTCAGTGTTGATGGCTGCTGACTGAACGAGGTGACTGCTGACGGTGTGGCTGTGGCAATTTTTTTATTATTGACATGTAGTGTTATGTTTTGGGTGTGCAACATAGTGACGACAGTTTTGTACATTATGCTGTGCTCACCAGGGTAAATGTAGTTATTTCTTAATTTTTACTACTGAGGTATAGTTCACATACAATTCCTTAAAATAAGACAATGATGAAGTTTGCCACATTGATGGACCCTTCCTTTCACAATTTCTCTGTAGCCTGTGATGCTGTTTGACAGCATTTTACCCACAGTAGAACTTCTTCCAAAACTTGAGTCAGTCCTCTCAAACCCTGCCTCTGCCTTATCAACTAACTTCATGAGATATTCTAAATCCTTCCCTGGCATTTCAGCAGTCTTCACCAGGAGTAGATGTCACCTCCAGAAACCATTTTCTTTGCTCATCCATCATCAGCAGTTCCTCCTCTGTTCAAGTTTTATCCCGAGACGATAGCAAGCCCACCACGTCTTCAGGCTCCACTTCTCTCTTGCCATTTCCACCACATCACAGTTACTGTCTCCACTGAAGTCCTGAACCCCTCAAAGTCACCCACTTCCTCCAAAGCCCTGTTCATGTTGATATTTTGACCTCTTCCATGAATCACGAATGTACTTAATGGCATCTAGAATGGTGAATCCTTTCCAGAAGGTTTTTAGCTAACTTTGCCCAGATCCATGAGAGGAATCACTACCTATGGCAGCTATAGCCTCACGAAATTGTATTTCTTAAATAATGACACTGGAAAGTCAAAACTACTCCTTGACCACGGGCTGCAGAATAGATATTGTGTTACCAAGCATGAAAACAACATTCATCTTTTTTAAAAAAATAATAATCTTGTTGTACATCTCCATCAGAGCTGTTGGGTGACCAGGCACACTGCCAATGAGCAGAAGATATCAACAGCGGGTTTGAAATACTCAGTAAACCATGTCGTAAACAGATGTGCTATCATCGAGGCTTTGCCGTTCCATTTATACAACACAGGCAGGATAGAGCATAATTCTAAAAGGCCCTATGATTTTCAGAATGGCAAATGAGCACTGGCTTCCACTTAAAGTCAATAGCCGCACTAGCCCCTGACAAGAGAGAATCAGCCTGTCCTTTGAAGCTCTGAAGCCCAGCATGGACTGTTCCTCTCCAGCTCTAAAGTCTTCTCCTGACATAAGGCTGTTTCATCTATATTGAAAATCTGTTGTCTAGTGTAGCCAACTTCACGAATTCCCTTCGCTGCATCTCCTGGATAACGTGCTGCAGCTTCTACGTCAACACTAGCTGCTTCACCTTGCACTTTCACGTTCTGGAAACGGCGTCTTTCGTTAAGCCTCATGAACCAAACTCTACTAGCTTCAGACTTTTATTCTGCAGCTTTCTCACCTCAGCCTTCATAGCACCGAAGACAGGTTAGGGCCTTGCTCTGGATTAGGCCTAGCTTAAGGGAATTCGTGGCTGGTTTGATCTTCTACCTAGATCATAAAAATCTTCTCCCTTTCAGCAGTAAGGCTGTTTAGCTTTCTTATCATTCATGTATCCATTGAAGTAGTACTTTTAATTAAAAAATTCTCCTTTGCATTCACAACTCGACTGTACCTGGTGGGAAAGGACAGTATCTCAAGTCTCAGCGTGCCTTCCTCACTAAGCTTGATCATGTCTAGCTTTTGATTTAAAGCGAGAGACATGCAACCCTTCCTCTCACTTGACCACTTCGAGGCCACTGTAGGGTTATTCACTGGCCTCATTAATTTCACTAATACCGTGTCTCATGGAATGAGGCCTGAGCAGAAAGGAAGAGAGCCGGAGGAATGGTCAGTCAGTGGAATAGTCAGAATACACAACAGTTCACCATCTTTCTTTTTTCCCCATAAAATGCATTTTTATTGTTTCTGTTGAAGTATAGTTGACACACAACGTTACATTAGTGTGAGGTGTACAACATAGTGATGTGACAACTCTGTACACTATGCTGGGCTCACAAGGGTAGCTGCCATCTGTCACCATATAATGCTGTTACCGTTGACTATATTCCCAACGCTGTAATTTTTATCCCATCCCCTCCTATCAGTTCTCTGTATTCATGGGTTTTGTTCCTGCTTTTTGTTTGCTTTGTTTAGATTCCACATATAAATGAAACATATGGCACTTGTCTTTCTGTGTCTGGCTTATTTCACTTAGCATAATACCCTCTAGATCCATCCATGTTGTCCAAAATGGCAAAATCTTGTTTTAGGACTAATACTCCATTGTGTGTGTGTATGTGTTATATATGCAGTCATCTATCTAGTGATGGACACTTGGGTTACTTCCCTATCTTAGCCATTATATATAATGCTGCAGTAAACAGGAGTGCATATAGCTTTTCAAATTAATGTTTTTGTTTTGTTTTCCAAATATCCAGTAGTGGAATTACTGGATCATATGGTATTTCTAATTTTTTAAAATATGTATATATTTTAAAGTTTATTTATTTTTGACAGAGAGAGAAACAGAGCATGAGTGGGGAGGGGCAGAGAGAGGGAGACACAGGATTGGAAGCAGGCTCCAGGCTCCGAGCTGTCAGCACAGAGCCTGATGTGGGGCTGGAACCCACGAACCGCGAGATCATGACCTGAGTCAAAGTCAGACTCTCAATCGACTGAGCCACCCAGGCGCCCCTCTGTTTTTAATTTTTTAAGGACCCTCCATACTGTTTCCCATAGTGGCTGCACAGATTTACATTCCCACCAACAGTGCACAAAAGTTCTTTTTCCTCTGCATCCCTGCCAACACTTGTTAATTTCTGCTCTTTTTGATACCTAGCCCTTCTGATAGGTATAAGGTAATATCTGTGGTTTTGATTTGTAGCTCCCTGAGGATTGGTGATGTTGAGCATCTCTTCATGTATGGTTGGTCAAATATAGGTCTTTGGAAAACTGTCCATTTTTAATCAGATTATTGGTATTAAGTTCCTTATGTATTTTGGATATCAACCCCCTATTGGATACATCATTTGCAAACATTTTTTTCCCATTCAGTAGGTTGCCTTTTCATCTTGTTGACAGTTTCCTTCATTCGTTATGCAAAAAACTTTGTGGAGTTTGGAGTAGCCTCAATAGTTTATTTTTGCTTTTGCTTCCCTTGCCTTGGAAGACATAGCTAGGAAAATGTTGCTGTGCCTGATGTCAGTTCACCATCTTTTGTGGTCACAAAACAATTATGACAGTAACATCAAAGATCACTGATCACAGATTACCATAACAAAATGAAAAGGTTTAAAATATTGCAAGAATTATCAAAAGAGACACACAGAGACATGGAGTGAGCAAATGCTGTTGGAAAAAGGACACTGGTAGATTTACTCACCATGGGCTGCCACAAACTTGGGAGAAAAAAAATGCAATTATCTGTGAAGCGCCATAAAACAAAGTATGCCTGTACTTAAAGGTTGGCAACTTCCAAAAAATTTTGAAATTTCTATATTTTGGCCAAACCTAATGCCTGTACGCCAATTTCAGCCCATGGATAATCAGTCTGTGACCTCTGCTAAAGAATAACAATTTAATTATAACGGCTACCACTTTTTGAACAGAGAGCTTTAGTAACTTGCCCCGCGTTTCATAGCTAGTAATAGGGGAGCCAGGACTTCATCCAAAACCTGTGCTCTTAAGCACTACTCTCTTCTACCTACCATATATATTCATGTATATAACCTAAGGCAGGAGTCTAATCTTTTTTCTGTAAAGGGCCAGATTATAAATATTTTCAGCTTTGCAGGCTGTGAAGTCTCTGTCACAACTACTCAAACTGCCGTTGTACTTCAAACTCGGCCACTGACAATGTGTAAATGAATGAGCATGGCTGTGTTCCAATAAAATTTTATTTACAAATACAGATGGTAGGCCAGATTTGCCCATGGACAATAGTTTACTAACACATGCTTTAAGGGAAGAAATGTTCTATCTACATTTTACAGTCCTAAAAAGCAAAGGTTGCGAAGGGAGGACTGGTCTGAGGCCACATTCTGTGTCAGTCGTGACCCAAGCAACACTTTATGGATGCTACCAGATATTCTATACTTACTTGAAAGAAGTAAGTCTGAAGTTTTCTAAAAATATTCCACAGTGTACAGTCATCTCTCTTCCCCTGTATAGCTCAAGATTACTGACTGTAACACGAGTGTGAAAGAACATTTCTATCACCTCTGGTTAAGTGTTCCAGCAGTAACCCAGGTAGCTAATGACAGACAATTCTACAAAGAACTCTGCGAAACAGCAGCCCCCAGAGGCAAAATCCAATGCCAGCTCCCCAGACATACACCACAGTACCTCCCCCAAACCCAGGTGCCCCTGAAATAGGAGGCAGTTGCTAGAGGCAACGTGGCCATTCATCTTCAAACTCTCTCAGGATGTGCCAAGGGTATAGAACCACCAGGTAAGAGAACCAGGTGAACGTTTGTTTCCTGATACCAGAGTCAACCGATGTCAGCAGGAGCGTTATTGATTTGAGTGTCGAGTATCAAAAGGCCCAACAGGCCATGATTACAGAAAATGACGAACATGGGCCTGCTGCCAGGAAGGTCCAGGACCCTGGCCAGCTGCCAGCCATAAAGCTCCATTAGCACAGGTTAGGGAAGCCTCAATTCAAGGACTTCCAAGGCCATTACTTAGCTGAGGTGGGCAGCTGCCTCTTGTCCAGACCACAGTGAAAGCGAGCAGAGCTGATGTATGATGGCAGAACAAACCTCAGGGTTTCAAGACATGTGATCAAAGGTAATTAAGGCAGCTCTCTCCTCAGAGAGCTTAGGGGCAGAAGGAAATGAGTATGTCCTTGGTCTGTACTACGGGCTGATGACTTTTTTGCATCACACGGTACAATATTCACATCTCCACTTTACAAATGACCACACTGAGGCCCTGTGATGGTTAATTTTATGTGTCAACCTGGCAAGACACGGTACCCAGTTGTTTGGTCAAACACCCATCAAGATGTCACTGTGAAGGAATTTTTAGATGTGATTAAAATTTAACTCAGTAGACTTTGAGTAAAGCAGATTACCCTCCCTAACATGGGTGGGCCTCAAAACTGCAACATCAACTCTTTCCTGGATCTCCAGCCTACAACCTGCCCTGCAGACTTCAGACTTACTAGCCCTCCACAATCATGAACCAACTTCCTAAAGTAAATCTGTATCTTATCTATATTCACATCCTAGGCAGACGCCTGTGGCTCAACATGGAGAAAAGCCTACTATTGAGCCCACGAGCCCAGACGTGGTTACCTTTTTGCGTGGCCGAAGCTTGTCCCGCCATTCCTTCAGGTTCTGATTATGGCTCTCATCTAGGGCCTTCAGCTTCTGGGTTTCATGTTCTACCAGGAGGTGACACTTTTCATTCTGGAACAAATTCCAGGCAGAACAGGTAAGAAAACTTAGAAGGCAGAGGTGCAGAAGGCTGAAGCATACCTCATGCTGTAGCCAGTGACGGCAACAGAATTATTATTATTTCTTCTCTTTGGTTCTAATTTATAGGAAACTCTATGCATATAAATGCATACCAAGAGATGCTCGGAGGAACATTTCAGAATATTCAGGTTAATAGTTCTTATTGTGTAGTGGGATCTGCAGTAATTTGCGCTTTACTTCTTTGTGCTATTTTGCATTGTTTGAATTTTTCAACATGAACATAGATGTCATTTTAACAAAACAGTAAAACTATTAATAATAAATAAAAATGTGTCTTAATCCCACCACTAGAGGCAGCCACTGCAAAAATGTGATTTTCTGGCAGCCTCTGTCCTAAATGTTGTTTAGCTCACCCTCTATATACAATTCTGAAACCTGCTTTCCCACCACCCTTAACATTATAATGTAAACATTAATTAACTTCTAAAGAATTAACATTTTTCATTGTTTTTAATGAAAATTTTAATGCCTACAGAGTATCCCACAGCATAGATTCATCAAATCTACTTAAATATTCCTCCATTTTTGGTCACTTAGGTTGCTTTTAATTTTCACTATGTTAAATAGCATTGTATTAACCATTTGTGCTATGGACTGAATTGTGTCCCCCCAAGGTTCATATGTTGAAGCCCTAACCCCCAATGTGGTGGCATTTGGAGGTGGGACCTTTAGGAGATAATTACATTTATTTCTTTTTTAATGTTTATTCATTTTTGAGAGAGAGCATGAATGGGGCAGAAAGGGAAGGGGACAGAGGATCTGAAGAGGGCTCTGCGCGAGCCAGAACCCAACCACAACGACAACCTGATTTTAGATTTCCAGGTTCCAAAATTATGAGAAACGAAACTGTTGTTTAAACCGCCAGACTGGTATTTTGTTATGGCAGTCAGAGCTCAGATAATCTGTATGTATAAATATTTATATAAATTATATATGTAATTTTCTGTATTATGTATCATTTCCTCAGGAGAGATTTGTGTAAAGATGAGGACATGGACCTGACAGAGACACTCCCAACTTTATTATTCTCTGAGGTAAGTCATCTGCCTCACAAAATTTACCTGGAATTTCTCGCAAGGCAAAAGTGATAAGTCCCTGTTGATCCTCACAGAGAATCAATCTTGTGGTTTATAAGGTATTTATAAAGCAAGAGGAAAGGGTCTCCCTCCAGATACCTCAATCGTTTGGGGTTGGAAGAGTGGGACACCTTGGGGGGATTTTCATTTTGGATTTCAACTCAAGGCTCCCGAGAGTTTAGAAATCTGTTTAGTTAGAAATAATACTACAGCACGGAATACCTTTGACCTGCCAGAAGCTGGGCTCCTGGCACTTTCTGTGGGTTCTCTCAGTTAATCCTCCCAGTCACCCCGTGAGCAGATGCAGAAGCTGAGGGAGTTGGCTAAAATTTACAGTGACAAATGACAGAGTCCCTACCTGACAGGCTTCAATGCCTGTCACGTTTCCTCCACGCCTCCTTGCGTCTCCAGAAATTGCCAAATGGGTGCAAAAGCCTGAGCAATTTCCTGAAGTCACAGGGGTTTGAGTCTGCCCATCCCTCAGGCATGACAATGCCTTGCTCGGCTGCAAGGAGGCTCCAAGTACCGGCTCCTGGGGTGGCGCCCTTCAGGCAGGGACAAGCTCAGGAGTCAGGAAACTGGAAGAGGCCAGGATCTCCCGAGGGAAGGGGGTCACCAAGAGGCTGGCAACACCTAAGACAGCCTTCCCTGATCTCAGTGGGAAAGCTTTGCGCTTCTCACCGTTAAGGATGATATCAGCTGTAGGTTTTATCAAGTTAGGGAAGTTCCTCTCTACTCCTGTTTTTACTGAGAGTGTTGTTGTGAATGAGTGCTGGGTTTTGTCAAATGCTGTTTCTGCGTCTGTTGCTGTGATCATGTGATTTTTCTTTAGCCTGTTATGTTGCGGATTGCACTGATTTTTGAATGTTGAGCCTACTTGGTCATGGTGTATAATTCTTTCTATACATTGTTGAAGTCGATTTGCTAATAATATCTCGTTGAGGCATTGTTTGCCATCTTCCTTACTTGTAATGTCCGGTTTTGGTATTGGAGTAACTTGGACACCTTGTCCCAAGACACAGTGATGAACCAGAAGCCCAGCACAGGCCGCTGCCAGGCCCCAGGCGCAGCACTTTCAGCTCAGCCCTACCAAACAGGAATGCTCACCCCACCCCATCCCCATTTTACGGATGCAGGAACTATGGCTTGGAAGATGATGGATCTGGCCAGCATGACATGGCAGGATTGAACCGTTTTAGCCCGGGCTTGTCTGACGAGAGTCCTTCCCTACCGTAGAGTCTGTGGTCCCGGGAACAGAGGCGATGCGAGAAGGGGGGCGGGGAGGCCTGTACCTGCAGCTGCTGCAGCTCGCTCATGTTGCTGTCACACTGTGCCACCATGTCCCGCATCTGGTTCTCATGTTTTTGCTGCTGCTGTAGCCGCTCCGACTTCTGCCTTTTCTCCTCTTGCTGGGAGAACTGGAACAGAGGGAGGGTGGGTGCCTCAGAGGGTCACAGGCCTGGCTGGTGGCGGGGGGGTGGGGGGGCCCCTACCCCCACCCCATTCCAGAAAGCCCCATCAGAGGGGCTGGTTTGTGCACAGCCCTAGTGCCCTACACCATTCAGGCCATGCTCTCTTCCTGAGCGGAGACCCAGGCTGGTGGGGACACAACGTTGTGCTGTGCCACGTGCTAAGACAATGTGCGTTACCACACAGGAATCACGGGAGCCCAGGGCCACCAGCGCCATGTCCCCAAGACGAATGGGTGACATGCAAGTGGGGTCTTGGTGGATGAGAAGAAGGGGTTTACCAGCAGAGGAAGCCGCAGGATCGAAGCACCACAGTGTGAAAGGGAACCGTGCATGAGAAAGCAACACCAAGCCTCCCCTCTGTCTGCCGGAGGGACGTTCGCCGTGGGGCTTGTGAGGCTTCCAGGCTGTGACCGACACCCCCCTTCCAAGACCCCGTACTGCAGCCTGTATTTCGGCCCCACCAAACCGGCATCTGTCCCCACTGCGGTACACGCACAGAGCCCCCACCTGCTTGATCTTCTCGCGCTGCTCAGAGGCGCTGCCCGCGCCATTGATGTGGAGGCTCTTCTTGTACATAGCCATGCGCGTCTTGCCCTCGCTCCTCTGAATCTTGGGCAGCCGTGCTTTCTCCTGCTGCTGCCGCACCTTCAGCTGCTCCACCATGCGCTGGTTGTAGCGTTGCATCTGCTCCCGCTCCTGGGGGCACAGCCAGCCGGGGCTGAGGTCAGGTGTGCTCTGGGCCGGGGGTGTGATCAGAGGCCAAAGGCTGCCACCCTCCGCTCGGGAGCCCAGGACACACGTGGCCCTGAATGCTCAGCAGAGCAAGTCTGGCATCATTTTACCTCTACTGTTAATTTTTTAAGTGAGAACAGAAAATGTTACTTTTTGTTAGTAACACTTTGGATTTTTACCTTCTAAATACCTTCGCATCTAATCGATGGTTGGCATGTCATTAAAGCTAATACCTCAAAGCAAGACGTACACTACTGATGGCAGATGTCAATTCATACTTTTAAAAGTCATGATAAATTTTTCCTTCACCTAACACCTATTTGTATTTCAAAACTTGGCATGGGTATCACCTCCTCCAGGGAGCCTCCCCTGACTTCCAAGCCAGGTTGAGCACCCTTATTCAGAGCCGCCACAGCCCAAAGCTGTTTGTCCATCATTGCATTTAGATTAGGAATTGTAATTATCCACTAATTGTGCATCCAGATCTCAGTTTGTCCCTGCTCCCACTAAGGGGACCAAATCAAGACAATTACATAGAAGTAAGAGTGCTCTGGCCACACAGAGCAGGGGCCCTTGCCTGGTCTGAGGGAGGTAAGGAAGGCTTCCTGGCAGAGGTGGTGATTAAGTTGAGACTTAAAAGTATTCCGAGGGAATGCATGCAAAAGAGAGAGATTAGGGGAAAATGGAAAGGTCACGGAGAAGAGGAAAAAAGTGAAAGGCACCCACTAAGGTGTCTGAGTGAGGGAGCTGCCATCTGCTTCCCTGCAGGGCTTCCCCCATTCCTGGCCCTTTCATCAGAGGAAGGACATCTCACAGAACCTCCCAGGGCCTTATCATGACCAACGCCTGCCTCCTCTTGGGAGCACAGATGGTACCCAAGTGGTGCCCCACTTGGCCCTCCCAGAGCTTCTGGTGGCAGCCCCATGCCCCGCCCAAGTTGGGACCTCACCTTCTCGTGCTTGCGCACCAGCTCATGCCTCTGGAGGAAGTACTGGTCTTTGAGCTGCTGCTTCACCAGCTGGTGCCTCTCCTGTAGGTGATGCTCCTCCATTTCCCACAGGGCTGCCTCCCGGTCTGTGGACGACATGAGGCCTGGTGAGATGCTAATGGCTAGAGTGCCACTGAGCGCTGCCCTGCCCTCTCCTGCATCAGATGTTAGCTCCCAGGAGCCTGGTACACCGAGAAGCGAATGGAGCCAGGAACCAGAGAAACCAGAGACTGAGACTAGAACCCAGCTCTTTCACTGGGGTTTGGGACGGGTAACAAATCCTCTCCAGGCCTCCACTTCCACCTCTACCAAACGTGTGCAACCATTCCGTGGAGGCAGAAATGGTCTTGGGAGACCATTATGTTCAGCTCACAGTGCACTGCTGCCTTCCTAATGGGCCAGTGGGAAGGGCTCACGAAACCCCATGAAGAAGACAGGAACAGCCTCCTGTCACTATTTACTCCTTTGAAAAATGGACGAGACCCTCCTTGGCCATTGTACATCCCTTATGTATACATTATTATTAAGACACAGCATCTGGCATTTTATCACTGGAAGTCTATTAATTGACCTTCTGCTCAGCCACAGGCACAGAGCTGGCGTCAGATGAAGACTTCATGCCCTGTAAGACACGGAGCGGGTGGTGCTCAACCCACACGAATGTTCATTTCATTTCATTGCGTTCCTGATCTATGAAAACTGGTAACTACCCACACAATACATCAGAACAGTGATTTGGCTTCCTATCAAAGTCGGAAGCGCTGTCCCACAAGGAGGGTGGTTCCTACTGGCATCATGGGACCAAAAAAGAAAATGAGGGCTTTCCTGAAACCGCGGTGGCTCTTCAGAACGTCAGAACATCAAGGACCCCCGTTTTGCTGCCCCACACCAAGTACTGAGGGGTTTACAAGGCTTGCCTGCACCGGCCATCACAGCCCTGGCCGCAGCACCTGCTGTGTAAGTAAGCCAGAGACGGCACCTGTACACCAGCCCTATGTTGTTTACGTCTTTACCGCAGGCTGGACTGTCGACTCTCAGAAGCCCACGGGTGCCAAACTCTGAACTTCTCCCATCCAACTGTTTCAAGTGTAGCTCAAACAGCAGACTTTTGGCCATTCAGAGCCCACCTGCTTGGCACGCCACACAAAACTGCACCCAACATCCGCTAGGCATAGAGAAGATAAACCTAAGGGGCTAAAGAAAGACCCTAAGCCCTGCTGCCCTTCAGAACTCTACCCCAGAACCTCCCCTGCTAGTGACCCCATCCAGATACAGAAGCCCTCTCTCTGTACCCTAGAGTTCCTCTGCCCTCCTCCCTCCGGGAGTGGCCCGCACTAGTGTCTCTGGAAGGTCTTGGGCTCGAAGGACTTGCCAGCCCGCAAACCCATCAGAGCACCAGCACACCAGAGCAGTCAGGAACTCGGCCTCAAGAGGAGATCCACGTTCAAGGCTCATTCTACCACGCATTAGCCGAGCAACCCCGGCCCAAGCACAGTGGCTCCGCAAGCCTTTGTTTCCTCGTCTACAAAGACGACTTGTCGGGTTAAGGTGAAGATTCAAGGAGAGAGAGCCATGAAAACTGGCACACAGCCTGGCACAGCCATCACTCCACATGTGATGGACGTCATAAGGGGCACGATACTTTCCCCACCACCCCGTAGTTTCTACCCACTCTACGTGGCTTGCTGGCTTTCTTCCTTCCTCAACCTCAGGAAAGAGGTCAAATAATGTCGGCTCTGTGCCTCAGTCCTGACTGCAGTGGAGGCTTTCCCCATGTGTCGCCCTGAAGGATGCTGTTCGGTTTTAGGATGGAGAAGAACCTAGCAGTTCCTAGCACAGCCCACTCTCTGGCAGCCACCTCGAAGGAGCTCCTGCTTCCTGGTGAGACACTCGCGCTCCTTGTCACAGATCTCCCGCCTGTTGTCCGCAGTGATCTTCTTCATTGCCAGTTCCAGGTCCTCCTTCTGCTTGGCCAGGAAGTCCCGGTCCTGGGCGGGAGAGAGGAGGACAGACCTTTAGCACCGGTTCCGGCACCTCAATGTCTACTTTTACTACAGAGGAGTCGTCGTGATCGGCAAAGAAAACATACGCAGGGGAAACCTGAGACTTAGAGACACGTCCACCAACTGTGGCATATGCGCTTCATATGGACCCTGATTCAAACAACAGATTGAAAAAAAAAAAACATTCATGAGACAAATGGAAATGTAACTAATGACTCAACTGCAAATGGGATGTCATGAAGCAGTTACCGATAAATATTTAAATTCTTAGGTGACTTTATAGTATTGTGGGTTCTTTTACAGATGCATACTAAGACACTGACAGGTGAAAGGATATGATACATGGGATGTGATTCGAAATAACCCTGAAGGGTGGGGGAGTGAGTAGACATGAGCTCCTAATTACTGAGACCAGGTAACAGGTGACAGGTATGTGGGGGTTCCTAATATACCTATTTCTGCCTATGTTTTTAATTTTCCATAGTCAGATTTAAAAAATTAAAATTTAAAAATTTTAGGGAACACGTAAGCAGAAACTAGAAATCCCCACTAATCCTATCACCCAGGAGCAGCAGCTGGTTTTGGTGTATCTATACAAACATGTTTGCATCTGTATTTCACAAATTATTTAAAAGGACTTAGAGATTTGTACACCCATGTTCATAACAGCATTATTCACAACAGCCACGGGATGGAAACACTCAAGTGCCTACAGACAGAGGAGTGGATAAACAAAATGTGGCATATATGCACAATGGAATCTTACTCCGCCCTGAAAATTCCCACATATGCCACAACATGGATGAATCTCAAAGACATGTCAAGTAAATCAGACACAAAAGGACAAATACCATATGATCCCACTTACAGGAAGTCAGATTTGTGGAGGCAGAGAGTAGAATAGTGGTTGCCAGGGACTGGGGGAAGGGCATGGGGTGTTATTATCTAATGGGTAGAGTTTCAGTTTTGCAAGATAAACTGTTCTGGACACGGACAGTGGTGATGGTTTGCACAACAGTGTGAATGTACCTAATACTACTGAACTGTATGCTTAAAAACGGTTAAGGTGCTAAATTCGTTATGCCTTATCTTACTATAATTTTTAAAAATTAAAAATACCTTTAATGATAACGTAATGTAAAAATACCTTTAGTGATAATGTAATCTTCTATCAAATGAGTTTTGATGGCCGAAAACATTTCATGGCACAGGTAGGTATACCCTAACCTTATTCACCCAATACCTAATAATTTATTTCCAAGTTGTCTCTATTTTCTTTTATGTTTATGTATTTATTTGCAGAGAGAGAGAGAGAGAGAGAGAGAGAGAGAGAGAGAGAGAGAGGAAGAGGCAGAGAAGAGAGTGAGAGAGGAATCCCAATTAGGCTCTGTGCTGGCCACACAGACCCTGATGTGGTGCTCAAACTCATGAATTGTGAGATCGTGACCTGAGCCAAAATCAAGAGTTGGATGCTTAACTGACTGAGCCCCGCCGGGTGCCCCAAGTTGTCTCTATTTTAGATGGAGTATTTCTTCATACTCTGGTAGCTAAATATTTGTGAACTTCTGTGATGATTAATCCTTAGGATTAGTCTCTAGAAGCAAAAAAACCCAGGCCAATAATGTGTACATTTTTGAGGCTCTTGATGCCCTTGCGAGAATGGCCCCCTTAAAGGCCCAATATGCTCTCCCTGTGTGGGGTCGGGGCCTATCTCCCCCACCCTCCCCAGCCCTGCATTTTTTTTTTCTGATCACAGCACCAAAGGACAGGTTGTAGGAAAGTATGATGGTGTCCTGGAGAGAACATGAAGTCTGGAGTCAGACTGAGTTTCAAGCCTTGCCCCATACCATTAACTCTACAAAGTCACCTCTCTAAGCCTTGCTTTCTTTCTCTGTAAAGGGAAAAACAAATAGCACCTACCCTGATAAGCCATGAATGCTAAACTGGGTAATATACAAAAGCATTTTAAGTGTAGACTCTAATTTTCTATACATTTGGGGGCAGAGGCAGCAAAATGTACAGACGCCCCAGTGGGAGAAAAACAAGCACATGGTCCGACAAGGGCTAAGGAGAAGGCCAGTGAGGCTGGGGCTGGGAGGATCGAGTGGAGCGGGGAGAGGCTAGCAGGGGCCAGACAGACAGGGCCTTGTAAGCACATGAGGAGGCTGGTCTTATCTTATACACAAAGTGGGAGCCCCTGAAGGTTTTCAGGACACAAGGCTATAGGGGGAGGGTGACATGATGAGATCTGGAGTTCATGTTGATTACACTGGCTGGTGGGAGAGAAAATTGCAGGAGAGCAAGAGAGGAAGCAGGGAGACTAGCTGGGAGGCTACTGCAGTAGTCCAGGCAAAAGATGACAATCGCTATGAAGTCACAGAGATATTGACAAAGTTAGCAGATCCAGAGACAGTTTGGAGCTTAAAAACAAAAAAACAAAATCCATGCTTCAGGAGGTGATAAAGGGTTGGAAGGAAAGGAACAGTCAGAAATAACAACGTTTCTGGCCTGACAGCAGGATGAAGGACAGTGCCCCTCAGAATACAAGAACAGGACCAGGTCTGGGAGGTCATGGGTTTGTCTTAAGATTCTAAAAGGTGCCAAGTGGGCAGGTGGATGTACTGGGTTATTCAAGGAGACATGGCCTACAAACAACCCTAAGACACGGATGTAAAGGGCTGGGGTGTCCAGAGACAGGGAGCTCACTTCTACCTGGAGCGAGAGCAATCAAGGAAGGCTGCATGAGGGAGGTGCCAACAAAATAGGCTGGACTTGAGACAGAGGAGGAACCTGGTCATCACTCGGGTCCTCCAACCTGGGACTCGCTGACCGAGGGCAAGGACTCACGAGAAGCTGCTTCTTCTGTGCGTGCTCCTCCATTTTCTGCTTCATGCTCTCCTTCCGCTGCTGCCTCGGAAGCCTCTCCACCTCGTTCTTCACCTGTACCAGAAACAGAAGACAGCGGCTGGGTCAGCGTCCCTCCTCACACTTCCTAGAAAGAAAGACTACAACACCAGAACTCCTGGGCCAGGGAGGCCAGAGGCGAGGTGCAGCTTTCTAGACACTGGCCCCCCACCCCGCTCTCCACCAAGCCCCTGACAGGTAGTCCTCTCTGGCCTACTCCTGTCTGCTGCTGGCTTGGGTTTCAGACTCCCCCAGAGCGAAGAGGTCCTGCTTTTGCTGCTTGACATCCTGCGGCCTTCTGAGAGCATCACCTCCCCTTCCTTGAGGGCAGACTTTGTCAACCTTTCTTCATACTGTGCCCCCAGAAACCTCTGTAGACATTTTCTTCCTAATCACCCACCCCCAAGAAATATTAATCCCACAAACTGTCAATCTGTTAAACCCTTATAATGATCTAAGATATTTCTCACCCCTCAAGGGTGACATCTCCTCCGTTCCTGAGGTTCAGGTGGTGCTGATACCCGCCCCGCCCCCCCCCCCCCCCCCGCCCCCGGCCACCTCCATCTGGCTCTAGGCCAGGCACACATATGATGCAGGCTGTCGGTCAACATGTTCCATGCCCTGGCCTCAGGGATTGGTTCAGACACCTTGCTGGGCCAGTGAGAGCTTTAGGATGTGTGCTGGAACTATCGAGGAAAGCAGATCTCTGTCCTCCGGGGTTGCTAAACTAGGATGTAGGCCATGGTGGGCCACCCTGGAAGGGCCCGCCAGAGACAAAGATGAATGCAGGGAAGCAATGCCAAAACATGAAAAAGAAGGGTTCCTGGTGATACTTCTGCCCTCCCGATCAGGGCCAGTAAGTGTTCTCAAGCCAGCTGGAAATGGGTTTCTTTTGTTTTGTTTTGTTTTGTTTTTGGTAAGTAATCTCTACACCAAATGTGGGGTTCTATCTCACAACCCTGAGATCAAGAGCTGCACACTCTACTGAATGAGCCAGCCAGGTGCCCCCAGTTTCTGTCTTTTATAACAGAAGAGGGAGAAGAGATTCATGACATTTCTCTCCAAGGCACCCAGAGTTCCTCAGACGGTTCTGAGGAACCCACACCTCTACAGGTGCCTGAAACACCACTCCAAACTCACTGATGGAAGGCTCTTAGGAGCAGCTGGTGGAAAAATACTGTCCATGATCAAAAGAACATTCCAGGGGAGTTCTTCTGGCATGGTCAGCGTAAGGCAAAACAGCCTCCCTGTCCTGCTGATCACAATGAAAAACCCTGGATAAAATACAAAAAACAACTACCTGAGGACTCTGGAAAGTAAACAAAAGCAGATGACTATCAGAAGAGTCAAAACTTGTAGGAGGGGCCAGCACAGGAGCGAGTTTCCTAGTTTTTGGTTTTTTTTCCCCTTTTGCTGTCCTGGCTTTGCACCACTCTCAGACCTGCACAGCAGTGCAATGGGAAAGGTAACTAAGACTCTGTAAGAAACTTCATGTTTCTGGCCAGAGAACCAGGAAGAGGGGCCTGTGCGGGTCAGAGAGTGTGGGAAGAATCCCAGAGAGAAGACAGCAGGAGGGAAACCCTAATTCTGTGTGTGACCCCACGCATGTCTCAAGTTCACCTGTGCCGAGCAGGAGCAAGACAGACCCAAGGCAGTACAGCAGGGGCTTTGAAAACTATACTACGATCAGAGCCACCGCCCACAGAAGACAGGACAGAACCTGTGGTCTGAACCTAACAAGATCAACTGCCTGCTAAAACAAAAATGTCAACACTCTCCAGACTGTAACAGGACCCAGAGTCCACAGACTAGAACATTCAAAATGTCAATGATACAATCCAAAATTACTCTACGTACAAAGAATCAGGAAATGTGACCCATTTGCAAAGAAAAAAAATCATCACATACCAATTCCAAGATGGCACAGATGCTGGAATTATCAGACAAAAACTATAAAGCAGCTATTATAACCACACTCTGTCAGGTAAAGGTAAACATATTTGAGATTAATGGAGAGAGAGAATGTTGCCACAGAGAAATACAAACTCTAAAACAGAGACAATTAGAAAGCTTAGGACCAAACAATACAGCATCTAACAGTAAACACAGAAGGCACTGGATGGACCCAGGGTGGAGTGGAGGCGGCAGAAGAGCCCGTGAATTTGAAGACTAATAAAAATTATGAAAACTAAGGGTTTAGGGACTTACAGGAAAATACCAAAGGTCTAATATTTGTGTTTTGGGGAGAAAGCGACTGGAATGGAAAATGCACAGCAGGGGCGCCTGGATGGCTCAGTTGGTTAAGCGTCTGACTCTTGATTTTGGCTTAGGTCATGATCCCAGGGTCATGGGATCAAGCACCATGTTGGACTCCATACTGAGCATGGAGCCTACTTAGCATTCGCGCGCTCTCTCTCTCTCTCTCTCCGCCCCCCCCGCCCCTCCCTCCCCCCTTGTGCTCTCTTTCTCCCTCTCAAAAACAAAATTTTTAATGAATATCAGAAATGGCCAAAAACTTCTGGATTCCATGGCAATTAACAGCTTCTTGAGGGTAGAGTCCCTATCTATTCTGCTCAGTACCCCCAGCACCTAGCACAGGGCCATACATGTAGACAGTCAATAAAACAGGTGCTGAATAGCTCTCATTTTGATAGGAGGTAACTAGGGCTCAGGAAGATCACTTGTCCAAAGCTCAATAGTTAGTGATCCAGAGCCACGACTCAGAACCAGACCTGACTCCCAAGACTGTGCTCCCTGCACTTGCCCTGGAGCTAGGGGGTATGCTTAGTGTCAGCACTGTACCCCAGCAAGAGAGCCAGGACCAGGGTAAGGCCAGTGAGGCACTCACCGCGGGCATAAAAAGGAATACCAAAAATCTCAGTAATGAAGATAAAACTACATTTAAAAAAAAAAAAATCAAAATTCGGGGGCTCCTGGATGGCTCAGTTAGTTAAATATCTGACTTTGGCTCAGATCATGATCTCACGGTTCATGAGTTCAAGCCCTGCATCGGGCTATCTACTGTCAATGCAGAGCCGGCTTCGGATCGTCTCTCCCCTGCGTGCACATGTGCTCTCACTCTCTCTCAAAAATAAAGATTTTTTAAAAAATAAATAAAAATTTAAAAATCAAAATTCACGCCACGAACATAATATCAAAATTGTAAATACAGACAGGATCCACCCTATACTTGTAGGACTCATTCTCACCGCCTTACCCTAAACCTGGCCCTGTTGAATCCTGACTTTAAATAGCCAACAGTCTGTTCACCATGACTTTTCTGGAATAATTTTGATGTTAAAACACTACGCTACAATATTATTTGTCTTGATTACCAAGGTTTTTGGCGCCCCCGCTTAAGTTTTGTGCTCCAGCTCCAGCCTAGCCCCTGCAGCTGCCTGAGGCCCCTTGGATACAAATGTCACCCCCACAGACTGCAGTCTGGGAGCTGGGCTCTGAAGCCTGCAGCACCACGGACCACCCTTAGAAGGGTGAAGTCTTTGTCTGAAGACTGGGAATGGCCCAGTAAGTATGTCCCAGGCTCCACAGAGGGAGGTGTGAGCTGTTATTTGGGACCCAGATGCCCTTCCCCAGGGCAGGCTAGGAGACTCACCTCCCTCCCCTTGTCTCGGGACCATCTACCTCTTTGTCACCTACCCCCCCCCCCCACCTGTTCAGCTGGGAGAGAAAAGAGAAGAGCCACATGGGTCCCAACTAGGGGACTGTTGTTTTGGGAGAAGAGAGGGCAGGGCACAGAAGACATATTGTGTTTGCCACCCGGCACCTGTTCCCCTGCTCTGGTGAAAGCATCTCAGATCCCCCTGGGCTGCCAGCCCTTCCTCCTCCCCTACTCTCTTTCAGCTGGGGTTGCTGAGCTGGGACTACATACAGGAAGCTGCCTGGGAGCCAAGTCAACACAGGAAAGGAGAGCCCAAATGACAGAGAAGTAGCTCCTCGTGACGCAGCTGGAGTACACGAATCCCGACACATGGACGTGAGCTTTTCAGATACATGAGCTCCCCAGAGTCTCCTCTCCTCTGTTGCTGAAGCGGGACTGAGCTGCGGTTTCGATCACTTGCGTCCTAGAGCCCCTGGCCTCCGCCCGGCACATATTCACCTCCTTCTTCATCAGTTTGAGCTGCTCCTGGAACTTGGCATAGTCCCGATCCTGCTCCAGGCGGATCCGCCTGGCCTCCTCCCGGCGGCGCACGGCATGGTCCTGCTCCATCTTCTCCACCTGCTGCTTCTGCTGGCGTTCCAGGTTCTCCAGCTCCGTGTCAAAGAACTTCTTCTTGGCCTGGAAGGAGCAGAAGGAGAAACTGAGCAAAGCCTCTTTATACCTGGGAGGAAGATGGGATGCAAGATGGGGAGAGCCCAGAGTTTATCTTCAGACCGGGGCCCGAATCCCAGCTCTGCACCTCTCTGCTGTACGACCCGGGGCGAGTCATTTAACCGGAGTCTCTGCTGCCTCTGTACAAAAGGGAGGCCAGACCATCTGCCTTGCAGAGTTCTTGCGTGGTGCTCGGCAAAGGTCGGTCTCCCTCTAGAGGTCCTCCTCTGTGACTCAGAGGAGCTCTGTGACCTTCATGAGATCCTGTGTTTATGAGTCAGTGGCCCAGGAGACCAAGAAACCAAAGGAACCGGGCTGTCTCCTGCCCCTAAAGAAAACACGGAGACAAGAAGCCCTCCAGGGACCCATCTGTCCTCACACTCACATTGATTTCTTGTTCAAAACGCTTATGCATCTGCTCCAGCTGCAGCTCATGCTTGCTGCTCAGCTGGGTCTGGTTCCGGTGTTCTTCTTTCTGGAGCAGCCGAAGCTCTCGGAGCTCCTGGCGCCTGAAGGGTTAAAGGATGCGGACATGTCAGTCAGAAAGTGGCCCGCCTCAGAGGGCACATAATTCATAGCCAGAGACACTGAAGGCTGGAGTGTGGAACGGCATCACAGAAGTCTGGGGGCAGAGGCAGGACTAGAACTCAGGCTTAATTTGACATTTATTGACAGACAGAACATTAATAATCTTAACATATAAAGAGTGAGTCCTTACAAATCAATAAGAAAAACAGGAGCAGCCTACTTTTAAAAAGGCACACAAGGGGCGCCTGGGTGGCTCAATCGGTTGAACACCCAACTTTGGCTCAGGTCATGATCTCGTGGTTCGTGGGTTTGAGCCCTGCGTCAGGCTCTGTGCTGACAGCTCGGAGCCTGGAGCCTGCTTTGGATTCTGGTCTCCTCTCTCTCTCTCTCTCTCTCTCTCTCTGTCTCTCTGTCCCTCCCCCCGCCCTCCCCTCTCAAAAATGGATAGACATTTAAAAAAATGTTTTTTAATTTAAAAAGGGACACAAAACATAAGTAGACATGAACCAAAAAACAAAAACAAAAAAATTTAAATTTACCTAATATGGATATGAAATGCAAATTAAAAATTCTGTTTTCATTAAAAAGGCTAGACTATAGGGGAAGTTGATACTTTCACAACCTGCTCATAAGTATAAATTGGTACATTTCTGGCAGACAGTTTGGTAATAAGTTCATGCCTTTTAACATAGTATTTCCATTTCTAGATATTAATTCTAAAGAAATATTTATAGATGCACAGCACAACTGAATAAGGATATCCATAACAAAATTATTTAGAATAGCACAAAATTTGAAATGACTTAAATGTCCATTATCTATGTCTAATTAAATAAATTAAAATGCATGCATCTGGTATCCATATGATGTTAATTTTGTGTATACAACCATAAAAAAAATCAAGTTTTACATAAAATATTAACACAGATAGGGGAACTGGTTGCTGGCAGAAAAGGGAGGGAGATTTTTCACAGTTTACCCCTCTCCTTTTTTGTTGTTTTTTTTGAATTTTGAACCATGATATTACCTATTCAAAATATAATACAATAAAAACCTGACCTAAATCACATAATAGACCTTAATTTTATATCACATTATTGGTGATGTGTACATGTGTTTATTCACAGAAAAAAATAATTGCAGGATAAACTTCAAAGCGTTAATTGTGTTTCTGGACAAATCCATTAAAGACTGGTATATATCATTTATGTTATCAGAAAAGAAAATGATGGGGCTCCTGAGTGGCTCAGTCAGTTAAGCTTCTGACTTCGGCTCAGGTCATGATCTCACAGTTCGTGGGTTCGAGCCCTGCGTCAGGCTCTGTGCTGACAGCTCAGAGCCTGGATCCTGCTTTAGATTCTGTGTCTCCCTCTGTCTCTGCCCTCTCCCACTTGTGGTCTGTCTCTCTCTCAAAAATAAATAAACATTTAAAAAATAATAAAAGAAAAAAGAAAATGATGCAGAAGGAACTTGGACCTCCTGACTATGAATCAGGACTCCCTGGTGGCCCCTCAGGAGGGACTTTGTTTAAATCATAGCTCTGCTCACTTTCTGCTGGGCGCCTTCAGTCAGTCACTCAAACTCTAGGCCCCTGTTCCGTCACCTGTAAAATGTGCAGATAACGTCTACCGCAGATAATGCCAACATGGTAACTAAGAGGTAAAACGTGCTAAGTTTGTTACTAACAAACTAAGTGGGAGCTGCTGGAGTGAGCATGAGAAAGAAGAGGCAAAATAGCCACATAAGGAAGCTTCCATCGGAGCCTCTGCTCTTGGGGCAGTGATAGGGTTGAGAGTGTTAATGAAGAAATAGAAATCCTGACTCCAGAGAAACTGACTCAGAGAACACCTGACCAAAGAGCAAAGGCATACAAAAGAAGGTGGGCAGCCAGGTTCTAATATTACCTCCCTGCCCCACCTGAGTTCTCACAAGGGAAGGCAGGACAAGAGACAGGCTGATTCTTAAGAAGGCGGGCACTGGCACTGGCAATCTTAGGGAAAAACAGGAAAAACTCTGACCTAGAAGCCTCAAACTGGGAGAGTGAATATCTGATCACATGGTTCAAAAGCCTGTGTGTGACCCAATCCTCTGGAAATCCTCGAATCCAGGTATTACAGGGACAAGAGGGGAGGGGAAGGAGGCGGGGACTGCCAGCCAGGAAACAATGAGAGCCTTCCGCACCCCTGCAGAGCAAGGCTTGGGGTGGGGGGGGGGGGGTGGTATTCGATATTCGGAACACTCAGCCCTCTGGACCATGACAGGCAAATAAGAAAAGCTTCTCAACCTCTGCGAAGTCTCACCTTTCAAACCTGAGCAGCACACAGCCGGCCAGGGCCAGAGGGCATCCATTCTAGATGGGGTATGGTGGATCTAGAATGTCAACCCAGAAGCCCAAACCGGAGATGATGGAAAGGAAACTCAGCCAGTGAGGTCTGACACTTAGGAGACAGGTTGCCTCCCAGGTGACTGTGAAAATGGAAGGTGGTGTCATCCTCCAAAAGCAACCATCCTCCCACCCCCTGCCTGAGCTTCCCCAGCCCACATGATGAGGACGACTCTGTGTGTGTGTGTGTGTGTGTGTGTGTGTACACGTGTATGTGTATTCATGCAGAAACACCACTAATGAAAAGGCAGCATTTCATCTCTGTGGTCCCTAGAGGGGGAAGTACCCCAGAGCATCCAAAACCGCTTCCATTTGGCTTTGGAATGCTTGTGCTTTTTATAAGTATCAATGTGTCTGACATTCTAGAAATGTTTTCCAAACTAATCATGAATTTACCCTGCAAAGGCCTGGCCCCAAGGGAGCTCCAGGGGGAGCTAAGCCTCTCCCTGGCAGCCCCAGGAAGCTTCCAGTCCAGTGGAAGCCTGGTAGAATCTTCACATGGGTCTAGTTAGAATCTCAGCTCTACCTTCGCACCTGAGTGAACCGGGACAAGTACTTACCTGCCAAAAAACACTGTTTTGTCATTTACAAAATGGGGGGAATAGGGTCTCCCCATGGAAGGCTGTTAGGGGGCCTGAGCACCTCCAAAGTGCAGAAATGGTTCACAGCAGACAGCTGTGCCTCACACTCTCCCCGCCTCACCAGTCTCAGTGCTGTTGCCTCCAAAATGCATGTTGAACTGACCACTTCTTCCCTCTTCTCGGTCACTGCCCCAGCCCAAGCCTACAACCCAACTGTCCTGGACGGGGTCTCCCTGTCACCCTAAGTCCACCTTGCCCCTCTACAGCCCACACTCATACAGCAGCCAGCGCCATCTTTCAAAAGGGACAGGAGAGCCAGTTACTCTCCAGCTGTTCCATTCTGGCTGTGCCTGGGACAGAATCAACACTCCTCCACCCTGGCCCACAGGCCCACGTGACCTCTGCCCTCACATTCCACACTCCAGCCCTGTCATCTCAGCTCCCTAAATAAGCCCCAACAGTCACTGCTTGGGCCTTAGCCTCGCAGGCCCCTCTGTGCTCCCCCAGCCACTCCACTCAGGTTGTTTCCCACATACAGAGAAGCCTCCGCCAGCCCAGGGCTTACTGTCATATCACCCACTACTTCCCTCACGGCATGTACCACTACTGGGGATTATCTTGTGTATCCTGTGTTGGCCCATTAGGTCCAAGTTCTACAATGGCAACAGCCTCAGCTATCTGGGTCACCACCATATACCCCACCCTGGTGGGTGGGTAACTACATGGGTAGGTGGACTGATGGATGGGTGGGTAGATGAGTGGAGGGATGGGTAAATGAGTATATGGATGGGTAGATGGGTAGATGGATGGGTAGGTGGGTAGATGGATGGAAAGGTGGGTGGGTAGGTGGGTGAGTAGATGGGTGAGTGAGTGGATGAATGGATAGGTGAGCAGATGGATGGATGGGTAGGTGGATGGGTGGGTGGGAGGATGGATGGATGGTGGGCAGATGAGCGGGTGGATAGACAGGTAGATGGATGGGTAAGTGGATGGATAGGTGGTGGATGGTGGGTAGATAAGTGGTGGATGGATATGTGTGGGTGGGTGGATGGGTGGTGGGTAGATGAGTGGGTGAACAGGTAAATGTATGGGCAGGTGAGTGAATGAATGGATAGGTGGGTGGGCAGATGGATGGTTGAGTGGATTGGGAAGCACAGGAGCAAAACCAGTTTCCTTTTATGTCCTGATCCCTTACTTCAGAGCTGTACGTAGCTCCCTAACCACAGGAACCTACACCCTTCCCTCTCACCACACCCCCACTCTGTTACAGCCATCACTGGCCCTTCCCAGGCTTGCCTGAGAAATCGCATCTCTTCATCCTTCTTCTCATCCTCGCTGATGATCTTGGAGGTGGTGATGCTCACCTCTACACCATCCACCACAAACTTGCGTGTCCTCTTGAGGGTTTTGTTGTGCAGTCTTGAATCCTGGGCAGGGTAAAATCATTAGGTAAAGCTCAGGATCAGCTAGGAGTCTGTGGGTGACACAGGAGTGTGGCACAGAGCCTTCTTGACCCCACAGCCTCGACGTCCAGGTACGACATAGCTGTCCATCATCCCCCTTTTGCCTCAAGCTTCTCAACTTGGGGTCCTGAGTGTCTGGGCTTACTGCCCCCCCCCCGCCCCGATCCCCCTGATCTTGGCCTTCGGATACTACTTGCTGGCCCCACACCTGGCTGCCAGCACACTCACATACAGGACATGGCACCAGAATGGTCAGGGTTCCAATCTTCCCTCTACCACCTACTGGCTCTGTGACTCTGAACAAGTCCCTTGTCCTGTCCAAGCCTCAGCTTCCTCAACTTGTCAGAGGAAGAGAAAAGCAGTACTTGCCTCGCCCAAGATGGTTACAAAGATACATTGAGAGAATGCGTGGGGGACACAGAACTGAGCCCAGCTCATGGCAACTGGGCAGTACATTGGTATTTATAGCTCACAGTTATTACCGTAGACCACAATCTTTTACCCAAAGTGCCAAAATCCAAACAGCCTGGCAAACTGAAGTTCATAACTGTTTTGGAAGCCAAACCTGAGCTGACCTGAACTCCACAGGAGGCCACGCCCATCCGAGCCCCCATGAAATTACTCATGACCTTTTCCTGTGAATAACCACACATTTCAGACGCAAGCACTCACAAAACGCTGCTGGGACTCCTGGAGGTGTCCTGATTCAACTGAGAGCCTACGGGCCTGCGGCTGGAGTCATCATGGCATCTCCCCCTCTGACCTCCACTGGCTTCCAAGGGCCTTCTAGCCAGAAAAAGGAGGGCAGGCCAGGGTGGCACCCTGCCATAGGTCTCTGCACCCTCAAAGCGTGCGCTGAACCCCCACTCCTGCTCAGCCAGGACCAGTGGACGGTCCTTACTCCCTGAGGGCTCAGCTCCCCCCACCCCCACCCCAAAGCTTCCACCTGTTCCCATCAGCCACACCTGACTCTCATCTTCCTACAGTACCCAGTCACATGTCCTAGGGCCCAACCAAGACTAGCGGTGAGAAATGGAGAGTGGCTGGGAAGAAAGGTGGCCTGGGGCTGCGGCCCTCACCCTGAAACCCTGATCACAGGGCCTCCTGCCCCCGAGGTAACAAGCCCTTCATCTCACCAAGGTATGCTGATGCAGCCCATGGACTTTTATCAGCACAGCCGCGTTCCCCGGCTCACTGCCAGTCAGCCAGCAAAGGAATATTCTCAACACCCTTGAGAATAGGCAGGGGAGACCCTGCTCTGGCCTTTTTTTGTTGTTGTTTTTTCTTAGTGTTGTTTTTTTTTTTTTAACTAGAGAAGAGACAGGACATCTGTCTGAAGGAAGATGATGGGCCCTGATGCTATGTGTGTAGAAGAGCCGTGTATGTCTGTGCCTGTCCTGGTGACGTGTTAGAACCATGCTATCTTTCTGGTCCTGAGGCTAATTGTTGGGCTGGCCAGCTGCTTTTCCTTCTTTCACTTCCTTTCATTTAGCAAATATTTTTGAGTCTCTACTGTGTGGTTTCCACCAAGTAAACAATGGGAGAAAAAAACCAAATGATACAGTATCTTCCCTAAAATCAGCCTTGCTTCGGGGAGATCCTCAGTGTGGCCTTAGTCAAGTGGCCAACAGTGAGTTCAAGAACACCCTGACATGTATCAGAGCAGGCAGGGGAGGGGTCAGCTCACCCTGGGGAGGCGGCCAGCCTTGCACTGGGAAAGCAGAACGGCATGTGGGGTTCAGAGCACAAAGTCCGTGGGTCTCACCAGCCCTCCACTTCCCACCTAAGCATCTGTTTGCTCATCTGTACATTGAGAAATGGAACCTCCGTTTTCTTTAAAGCGCTTCACGGTGTTGGCCTCCATGCTGAGGCCTTAAGCACAGTGGCTGCTGCCATTCACGATGTTACCCACGTCCAGAAAGGCGACTGACCCCACAGAGCGCCTTGAGCCCACTGCCTATAACCGAATCTCCCAGTCAGCAGCTGCACCACACGGCGGACCCCAAAATAAGAGAACTTCATTCCTAGACTTCTCTCCCGAATTTCACCCGGGCCTTTAACCGAACCCAACTGAAATGGCTACACAAATCGAACCAACCGCCTGGCATGACTAAATCCCAGACTGAACCCAGATATTCTGGAGATTAAACTATGAGCTGGAGCTCAAAGATCTTTCAAGAAAAGCCATCGTCACGAACCACTTAAGATGGAAGGCAGCCACCAGCTAAACGCTTTCAAAAACCAAGCCCGGGCAGCAGCACAGCCCTCAAACTGCGGTACAAGAGGTGGCATTACCTTGACGGACAGAGAGCCTGTTTCTCTGTTTAGGGACAGGTCGGCTGAGAGGGAGGTGCTGTAGTCCACGCTCTGGTTGGTGGACAGGCTGCCACAGTCCGAGTCCCTCTTGGAAGGGCCCGGAGCTGCCTGGGTGGGGAGCTCCAGGCTGCCGTTGGCCAGCTTCTCGGCAACCAAGGTCTCCAGGGCGCTGCTGTTGGGACGGCTCTGGCTGGCTTTTTGGGACCTGTTGGCTGCCGGACTGAGGTCCCCGCCCTGGTCAGCGACTTGCTTCTCCCCAGAAACCTGAATTCTGGCATCCATGGACACTGGCCGGGACTTCCGGAGAGGTGCTGGCACTGCCAGGCCATTCTTGTCTCCAGGAGCCACGTCCGGGGGGCTGGCGCTTTGGGGGGATCTGTCCCCAGAGGGCTGGCTGGGCCCGTTCACGTTGTCCTGGGGCTGGCTGGGCGGCAGTGAGGTGAAAGATGATTCTTTGAGAAGCTTGTCGGTATTGAGACTCAGCTGACTCACCTCAGAAGAGTCTCGAGAATGGTTCCCCAGAGGCTAGGGAAGAAAAAAAAAAATAAGTCAAGGCCACGCGATGTCATGTCCCAGGCCAGAGTCCAAGATGCAGTAGGGCCGGAGAGGCAGACACCCACGAGGTCAAGTAGGCCAGGACCCAGGAAGCAGAGGAGGTATCCCTCTCCAGTGAGCCACAGTCCTCACCACTCCCTACCGGCCAACCAACAATAAAATTACTACTTATTGTGAGTTAGTTTGGTGCCTGCTTCTCCTCCTAGGACTGGAGGCAACTGTGGCCAGCTGGACAGCTGATGCCCTGTCTAAAGGTGCCAGTGGCTACTCTGCTGCAGCTAATTGTGACAATATAAGAGAAATGGCTCCCCTGTGGACAGACCTTCCAACTGTTTTAAAACAAGCTGGAATCCGGATTTTTACCTGACACCTTCTGACTTTCCGACGGCAGCTAATTCCAGTTTTTTGTTTTTTGTTTTTTTAGCTGCGTAAAAACTAAACCCAAACTATCCAGGGGCTGGACTCAGCCTATCAGCCACTGAGTTTTTAAAGTTTTGTTTTGTTTTTTCTTTAGAGCTTTTTCTTTGGGGAGAAGGGTGGAAAGTACTGGAAATGTTGCTATTGTGAAATACAACACCCAGTTCTGTGAACAAAACATAAATGTCTGATGAATGAATAAAGTGAGCACCCACTTAGCCGCCTTCCACATCAGGAATGGAACACTGCCCACCAGAGAAACCCCCCTTCCATGTCTGTCCCTCCCCTTAACATAATAGTTGTCCTGACATTGATCTCTAAGTGTTACAAGCGAGTTTGCTGGGTTTTAGATATTAATGGAATCACACCATTAGCACTCCCTTGGGTCCCAGTGGCCGCTGGTTTTTAACCTTGGATATGGAAGCTTCCAGAAGCAACTCTAATCCACCTCCTATTCAACACCCCTAGGGTGATGGTTCAGAAATTCAGATCTGATCCTATCATCCCCACACCAATGTCCTTGCCTGAAACCCTCATTAGCCCCACCGCCCTCATGACAAGGAGCAGCCTCCTACCTGCAGAGAACCCGCTTGCTGCTTCCCTCCCCAACCTCGCTGCCTGCTGCCACCTCCTGGAGCCAGGCCCCAGACCCACCACCTCCCTCTCCCACCATGGTTCTCCTACACCTGGCTGTGCCTCCTATCAGCTCAACCAGCCACTTCATTGCTCGGACCTCAGTCTTCCTATCTATTAAATGGAGCCCTGGTCCTCCTATCAGAGTTGCAGAGTGCCCAGCACGCAGCAAGGGCTCAGTAAAAGGCTGTGGCTACTGTGCTGGTTCTGCTCGTCCTCCTCGGTCTTCCCTTCTTCACCCTAGTAAGGATTCACACCAGCCTCTGGCTCCTCCCAGGATCCCGTTAACCTCCAGAGAGCACCGTACTGCCCATTCCCTCTAGACAAGGCCAGCCCCTGCCTCACTCGGTCCACAACACCACCTGCACCTCAAGTTTCCCTCTTGGAAGAGGCCCTTCCCAAACAGCTTAGACCAGGGATGTAAGCGGCAGCTCAGGACAGAATCCAGCCCACGGACATGTTTTGCTTGGCTCAGATGTTTTTAAAATTTTAAATTAGCTTTAATTTAAACTTAAATTCAGCCAAGTGCTGAAGCTGCAGATGGGTTGCAAATGTGCCAAGACATGGGTCCCCTGGGCACGTGAGAAGCCAAACAGGGTCTGTCTGGGGTACCCGGAGCCCCTCGGCTTGTTGCCTCCGGTCACGTGCAGCCTTTATCTGCATTTACCCCACGGTGTGCTAAAACATTTTCATTTTGTATGTGAGCCACAACAGGAAAAAGGCTGGGAAGTAATGACTCAGCTACCAACTTTTGAAAACTGGAAGCTCCCAAGTGAAAATCCAGATTACTGCTCTTTCCTGAAAACTTACAGAATCTGGCCAATACACTCTGCTGCCTCACCCCGGCCCGTGAGCTGACTCACGTAACCGGCGATACGGGAGCCTGTAGCCTCTAAGCTGTGGGAGAACAGGAATCCTTCCTGCACCCCAGCACGTTCCCTCTTATACCAGCCAAGGCCTGCTGGGATCCCATCCTTCCCCAGCGCCCGTTCTTCCAGGCCTTACAGACGCGGCTTCAATGGAGTCCTCCTCTTCCCCCTCCTCGCGGCCATCTTCGATCTCCTCCATCACTTCGGCCTTGGCCTCAGCCACCAGCTCCCGCAGAGCCTTGTTACTGGTGACACTGCTGACGAAGGGATGCTGAGGGGGTAAGACACACCTGGATTAGAACTACTTTGGGCTGGAGGGTACAGGAGGAGGAGGCAGAGGCGGAGGGGAGACGATCTCCCAGGCAGAGAAGGCCAACGGCATCTCTGAGAGAAATGTGAACATACACTTGGTACAGGTGGGCCAGGGGCAGCTCACAAAGTCCTGTGGGTGGTGGAAGAGGGTGGGTGGAAGAGAGTGGCTCTGCCACTCACCGGCTATGTGACACTGGGCAAGTCACTTTCCCTCCCTGAGTTGCAGGCTCATCTCCAAAGTGGAGATAATAATGCCAAACCTACAGGGAGGTCGTAAGGGTTAAACGAAATAATGTACAAGGAAGTGTTTTAGCCCAAACAGGCGCCCCATGTGTTTGCAAATCCTTTTTTCTTTTCTTTCTTTTTTTTTTTTTTTTTGAGATCGACAGCAGTTTATTAATTTTTTTTTTAAATACGGAAGCTTCACGAATTTGCATGTCGTCCTTGCACGGAGCCGTGCTGATCTCTGCGTCATCCTTGCGCAGGGGCCGTGGTGATCTCTGTACCGCTCCAGTTTTAGTACATGTGCTGCCGGAGCGAGCACGTGTTTGCAAATTCTTAAGGCAAAGCTGTATATGTTCTATTCCTAGGCATTTACAGAAACATTGCATCTTTAAAAAAGGAAGGCTCTGGGCCCCTGGATGGATCAGTCAGTTAAGCATCTGACTCTTGGTTTTGGCTCAGGTGATGATCTTATGGTTTGCAAATTCAGGCCCTGTGTCAGTGCAGAGCCTGCTTGGGATTCTCTCTCTCTCTCCCCGTCTCTTTCTGCCCCCTCTCTCTGGCTCACTCGAAGGAAGGAAGGAAGGAAGGAAGGAAGGAAGGAAGGAAGGAAGGAAGGAAGGAAGGAAGGAATAGAGAGGGTGAGAGAGAAAGAGAGGAAGGGAGAGAAAAAGAGAAAGAGAAAGAGAGGAAGGAAGGGAGAGGGAAGGAAGGAAGGAAGGAAGAGGAAAGAAAGAAGGTTCTTTCACACACCTTGCAAAACACCAAAGTTTTCAAGGCCTCAGCAGATGTTACATCAGCACAAGCATCTCCCTGGTAGAAATCTGTCCTTGGGCGCCCAACCCCCAGCACCAGGAGTGTGTATGGGGAGCGGGGGCAGTCATTAAATTGGAGTTTGCTCATTTGAAATGTAGAGGAAGGCTCTGATGACATCTGCCACCTTTACGGTCAGAAAATTTATCAGCGGAGGAACAGCGTCAAAGAGATTGCAGGAAAGTATGTAAATGATGAAGAATAAATTTTCTAGCGCCCTGTAAACACATTCACAACTGATAGGTCCATTACAAATCATTTTTATCTGCTTGTTCGTTTACAACCGTTCATTTGTGGAGGCTCATGAGGCACCACCCCATTCCACTTGGTCACCTAACTCTGCACATGTGAAAAGCACCAAACCTCACTCCTTTTAAAGAGCCCTACACCAGCTGGGCTTTCTCTAGTCCAAACTAGTAAAGATTTTAAGTATTTCATCTCTTTCCTTTCTCTCCCATGCTCCCATTGACTATCTGATTCCTGCCACAGCCACATGCTGTGCCACGTGCTGAGATCTGAGATAAGGCTCAACAACAGGATAGGCAAGGTCCTTGCCCCTACGGGCTTGCAGCTGAGGGGGAGAGACAACAGACGCATGGCCAACCCACAAACAGGATCACGTCAGATCAGGTAATGGGACAGCAAGAGGCTGGAACTGCATGGGCCTGGGCTGGGCAGTGGAGGCTACTTAGTCTGCGGTCAGCGGTCAGCGGGGCCTCCAAGAGGAGGTGATATTTGAGCTGAGACCTGAGGGAGGTGAAGGGGCTGGCCAGGGAAAGATCTGGGCACGGAGAATTCCAGGCAGGGGGAGCAGCAGAGCGCGAGGGCCCTGGGGCAGGACTGAGCTTGTGTGCTGGAGGCACGGCTGGCTAGAAGTCCGAGGAGGCAGGGCTTTGGGGAGAGGAGAGAGGAGGGGCCAGAGGAGGAAGGGCAGGGTGGTGCATGCAGGGTCCCCCCAGCCGTAGTGAGAAACTGAGACTTTCTTCTCGGAAGCTGCTGGAGGGCACAGCAGAGCAGTGGTATTAACACTCACCCCTTAAAGGGAGCAGTCTGGCTGCTGTGTGGTTCCAAAAGGTCTTGAGTGTGGTTCCAAAAGGGCTTACTAATCATGCGAGGCAGGAGAGTGTAGTGGTTAGAGTACTGGCTTTACATTCTGCAGCCAGGGTGCCTGGGATGAAATCCTGCTTCCACCACCACCTTGGGCAAGTCACTTAACCTCTCTAAGCCTCAGCGTGCTCATCTGTATACTGGGAACAACAGTATGGTTGTGCGAAGCATTACAGGAAGTGCTCCAAGTATGGCAGCTATCATCCACATCGTTGTTATCGCCTCCAACACCATTTGCCGCCACCATCGCTGCCACTGTCACCACCACGACCACCGTCACCACCAGCAGCAGCATAGCTGGAGAAGCCTTCATGGCTCAGTTTGCACCCCCAGCCAACCCTATTCCCTCCTGCATCCCCACAGGGCACAGCTTTCGGGACGGAGGGTGAGAATCAGTTCCCAAAGGTTCCCGAGCCTCACACTGCACAACCCCACGCATGAATTTGAGCAGGAAGCCACAGGACACTTCCCTGCAGTTGCTGAAGCAGATGTGGCAGAGGCAAAGAATGCAGGCACAGGCTTCTGGAAATACCAGGTTTTCATCAGGGCACATTACATACTGATCAAATCAGTGGCTTTTCAGCATGGCCAGGAGTCTTTCTTGAGGCAGGACAATCTGCCCCACTGCCTCCCACGAGCACCCCAGGGTCCTTAGGAAGCAGAGGCGGAAGCCATGGGGAAGAAAGCCCTCTGACAGAGGTGCGGGTGAGTTGGGCAGTTGCCCTGGATGCCAACCCCGGAATCCCCAGGCAAGTGGGGCTGACAGGGCAGACCCTCCAGTGGCTGATGAGGCCCAGAACACTGCTGTGTAAACAGCCCTGGCAGAGAAGAAGCAGAGACAACCTCCTGCACTGCCTCAGCTCGGCTACCTCCAGGGATGTGTCTAAAAAGGACAACACCCAAACCCAAACTGTCGAGGCCCAGCAGAGAGACAGAAGCCCTGCAAGGAGGGCTGGGGCCTTCCCAGGCGGGAAGCACGGTGTGTGCCAGCATGGGGACAGGCCAGTCCGGGTACACGGGTCACCGGAAAGGTGCTCAGGCACCCCTGCAGGAGGCCCACATCGGAGGGGAGCTCGGCCGTCTGCTCCTTGGGGAAGAGGCACAGCTGTTCAGTGCCCTTTCTGCAGGGTGCCCCACGATGCCACACAGCTGACCAACCGGCACCTTCTCCCTGGCCAGGAGCCCTCCCGCCACCTACACAGACATTCTTTCCAAGAGCAGGAGGCTAGCTTTCCTCTGTGTACTGAGAAACCACCTGCCAGGGGTCCTACACGCTGAGGCTGGCTTTTGACAACACCAGATACCCCTTTCCAGGTTTCAGTTGTCAGCATCTGTTCAATTCACCCCCGGCTAACCTTTTCTCTCGTTCTTGTTCTCTTCGTTCCTTCCTTCTCTCCTTTGTTCATTCGGAGAGGAGGCTTACCAGAGTGGTCAAGAGAACAGGCTTTGGAAGGAGACAACCAGGATCAATATCCCAGCTCTGTCTTTTATAAGCTGTGTGACCTTGTGCCGGCTACCTAACCTCTCTGTGCTTCAGTTTTATCATCTGTTTGATGGAAATCTGAACAGTTCCTACTTCATAGGGTTGTCACAAGGATTAAATTGGTTAACATTTGCTAAACATTTAGAATAGTACCTGGCATGGACAAAGGGTTATACAACAGTTTGTTGAGTAAAAATAAGTAACTATACTTAATGAATACTTGCTGAGGGCCCTCCATATATCAGACACTGTCCTGGATGCTTGGGACAGACCAGTGAACAAAAGAGACTGCTGACCTCAGAGAGCTGACATGCTGGTCAGGGAGATTAACAATACACTTAATAAACAAGTAAGCCATGGAAAAAAATCAAAAGTAGGGCAGGGAAAGGAGAATTAGGAATATGTGGGTGGTGGGGTGGCAGGTTTGCAGTCTGAAATAGGATAGTTGGTGGAAGCCTCACTGAGAAGCCAGCATCTGAGACAATACCTTAAAAAGGAGAGTCATCCCTGGAAGTGTCAGGAAAACACATCACAGGCAGTGTGAAGAGCTGTGCAAAGGCCCTGAGGTAGTTGTATGCCTGGAGTGTCTGAAATACAGCAAGAAGGCCAGAGTGGGTGGCAGTGAGTGAGGGGGCCAGAAGAAGGCAGAAGGTCTAAGGGGTCAAGATGGGGTGGGTAGATCATGCAGGTCCCTGCAGGACACCGAGACTCTGGGTGATAGCCTGAGCGAGAGGGGGAGCCAACGAGGGAGGGACGGGAGGTTTCCCTCTGGCTGCTGCGCTGAGAACAGACTGAAGGAGGGCAGAGAGACCAGTGAGGAAGCAATCATCCAAGCGAGAGACACTGATGGCAGCTCAGACCCATGGCTGCAATGGAAGACGTGAGAAGTGATCAGATTCTGGACATGTTTTGAAGGCAGGGACCACAGACTTCCTGACTGAACGGACATGGAGCATGCAAGAAAGAAAGGTATGAAGGATGCTTGCACGGTCTGGGGCCTGACAGCTGAGGGGACGGGTTGCCACGGACTGAGACAGGACGGCCACTGGTGGAAGCAGAGGGCACGCGGGTGTGGACGTCCGCGTGGCGGTGGAGCGTAAACGGCTGGGCGCAGACGTGGGGCAGGTGGGGCTGTGTGGGCTACAGGGGAAAACATGGCCGTCGCTGTAACTGGGGTGGGACCCTCGAGGTGAGTGGAGGCGGGGGACGAGGCCCTGATGCGCTTCCACGGTGAGCAGTCACAGGGAAGAGGAGCCGGTGAAGGGCATGGAGGAGGAGTGACGGGCGAGAAGGTGTGGGGACCCGGAAGCCAAGCGCTGGCAGGGGTGAGGATGAGCATCGGCTGTGGCCACTGCGGCCGGGTCCCCAGGGGCGAGCACTGAGGCCGGAGTCCACCACCGCGTCCGACAACGTAAACGTCACTGATGCTGCTGATGAGAGCGACAACAAACTCAACGAGTATACACTGAGCACCTGACGTGCCAGCCACGATGCTAAAAACAGTACGTAAAGAATCTCATTCACTCACACGATTCTGTTAAGTAAGCGCTATCCACATCTCACAGACGAGGAAACTGAGGCACAGAACGAGCGCCACTCACGTGCCGGGTGGTCAGAGCCTGGGTTACTAATCACCACGGGACACGGTCCCCAAGAATCTCTGTGCAAGCGAGCAAGTGAATCGGAAACCAACGTGAGCTCAAGGCAGAACAGGGGGTCGGGGTGGGGAGGCTGAGGGGCCGGGAGGAACCTCCCAGAAGCAGGCAGATACAAGGGGCATGAGCGGCTCTGTAGGGGGGGCACTGGGAAGCCAAGACCTGAGGTCTACCTGTCACTCAAAGCCGGGTGACCTCAGCAAGTCATGGTCTACCCTCCCACACCCAGAGATAAAGCGGCACACGGATAAGGCTGACGGCGGCCTAAGCCAGGTTTTATTGATCTCAAGGGATCTCTCCTTTCTTCTGCAACCCTTTCTGTCTCACGCTGAAGATCCCCTGGCAGGACATTTTTTCCAACTACGGAGTAAAAATTCCTGGCTCAGGCTGAGGCTTTAGGGCTGCCATGTGGGAACGGAGGACAGCTGGTCTCTTCTCCGTGGAATGTCCTGACTGTCCTAGAGGCCGGATGTTATCAGGCCAGGAGGCTCTGCTTACAGGAAACAATCGGCCCCAACGGCAATGCCCCCGCCCCCCCCCCCCACCTCTGGCTTCCCCACCAACCAGCACACAATACCCAGAAAATGAGGCCTCAGGATACTCCAGGCATTGGAATTCAATGCATCACTCAGCGAGCTGGCCCTTAGCTAAGCACTTGACCGTATCTTCATACTTAACCCTCACAGCTACCTTGTTAAGGGGGACACTGCTCTTATCCCATTTCAAAGCAAGAACAGGGTCACAGATAAGTGAAGCCAATTTCCTAGGGTCTTACCGCCAGTAAGTGGCAGAGCTGGGATTTGAACCCAGGACCTTACAACCACAGTCCACACACTTAATCGCTGTGCTGCACACCCCAGAGGGATGCGCTGTAGCCCAGCATGTCGACCGGGGGCCCAGTGTCTGGCACACGGCAGGTACGCAGGGAGAGTGGCCGATCGTGAACAAAGGCTCGGTGCTTGGTGTGGCCTCTTGGTCCCTCCCCCCCAGCACACATCAGAGGCTGGGTCACACACGCGAAAGAACCAGAGGGGGCAGGGTGTGGAGGAGCAGCCCCTCCCCAGCACCCAGGCCACTGTCTCTCCATCCCCCATCAGCGTTGATGGCATGGGGACAGCAACTGGCCCACCTGAGGATGGGTGGGCAGTTGACATGTGCCACTGTCAAAACACAAGGCACTAGCCCAGGCAAAGAGCAGCTCCCAGCTGCCCCCAATATTTCGAAAAGCTTCTAGGAAACCACCGTCACCTTCCCCATGCTAAGGCCGGAGGCTCCTCACATGGCAGCCAGAGGGGCCCTTGTAAGTATAAGTCAGACGCCGTCTCCCCAGTCCAAATCCTCAGGGGCGCCCCACTGCACACAGGGTAAAGCTCAAGTCCTGGACCCCGTGTGACCCTGTGCGACACGGCCCTTCGTGCAGAAAAGAGCGAGTGCGGCAGCCTGCCTGCCCCCCTTTGAAGGGCCTGCTTCCGCCACCGGCCCTTAGCAAGCCGCTGGAAACTTGGGTTTGGGGAGGGGTCCACCGTGAAGGGACAGGAGTGGCTCGCTCTGCCTAAACTGTTTGCACAGACGGTATGGTTCACGCTGAGCACCTGCCTTCCTTCTGGGGTCTGTGTCCTGCTGCAAAGCATCAGAGTAGTGAGCGCGCCGTGGCGGTACGGGTACCCTCTCGGCAAACCATCCAAACTTCAGGTGGACAGACCACACGCCTCTCTGATCTCTGCCCTCACCCCTGGCTCGGTGCCTTGGCCTCCTAGCCCTTCCCAGCCATGCTCACAGGCCAGGCCTTTGCCTCCACTCCCCAGGACCACTTACCTAGTCCCCTCCCCCACTCTGGGTGTCTGTTCACACAGAGCCCCTCCATGCCCTCCTTTTATCGGGGAGCAAACCCTCCCAGGCCCCCCTCTTCCTGAGCTGTTTTATTTTTCTCCCCCCCCTTCATGTGCACCTACCCGCTGTCTGCAGCCTGTCTCCCCCAGTAGAACATAAGCTGTTTGAGGACAGGTTCTGGGGGAGCCTCCACACGACAGCCCTCCCAGGACAAGAGCAGGCACTCAGGAGGCGCCCAGCGAGAATCAGCTGATGAATAAATGGTTGCTCCTGTGGTCACCCCAGCTGAGGAGAAACACACCCAGCTTCCAGGCCATCTCCTGCCTCCAAAGCAAGGGCAGGGCAGAGGGGGCAGGCCGCCACCCCCGGGAGAGGGGCACCGCTTACCTCCAGAAGCTGCGCAGCATTGGGCCGGGTCTCTGGGTTCTTATCTAGCGCCACCTTCAGGAAGTCTCGGAACTCCACAGACCTGGGGGAGCAGGGGTGGGGGGCGCCCACCGGTGGCAGCAGTCAGCTCCAAGGAGGGCAGAAACTGAGAAAATTCTCCCCGTCGCACACTCTACTCTCCTGGGAGTTGTGTGCTTCCCAAACACAGCCCTCAAAGACAAAGGCGCCTTCATGAGCTAAAGCAGTGAAGGCTACGGGGTTTTCATGATGACCTTTTCATTGTGAACATCACCGTACGGATGGGATGTAGAAATCAGAGAGCAGGGACTTGCCCAAGGCCACACGGTAATACACACAAGTACAGGGACTTATGCCCGAGCCTCAGTTCCCAGCCCAGGGTCGTGCCATGTGGCTGCTGGGGCTCATTTAGGCACTGACTCCCACAGCGGGATCCGGCTTATGGGATCACCCAGTCTGCTTTGATGGACAACCCATGTCCAGAGCACATGGAGGGCCCGGGTAACTCAGAAAGGCCCAGAGACCTCCAGGCCCCGACTGCTCCCCCACTCTGGGCACTCCACCCACCCAATCCTACCTGCCCTGTGACCCAGGCCTGCTGGCCATGCAGCAAACACCCTCAGGCAGACAGGCCTTGCTCCTTACCACTTAGAAGGCGTGAGCAGAGTGGGGGGATCCGACTTGGCAATCTTGAGCAGGACCCGCATGGGGTTGAGCTCATGGTGCGGGGGCTCGATCTGGGCCATCTCAATCAGAGTGATGCCCAGGGACCAGATGTCAGCTTTGTAGTCATACGGGGTGTCCTTCATGGTCTCACACATCACCACCTCGGGGGCCATCCTGAACCAACCAAGGGATAACACAGGGCTAAGAACCTGGCCCTCATAGGCCCTTCTCAGAGACTCGGGGGTCAGGACCACCACAAGCTAGTGTCAGAGAGCTGGCAGCACTCCTGAATCACGATTTGCATTGCTGTCCATCCCACTGTCTTCCTTACGACGGTCTTCACTCAGTAAGATGCCTTCAAGGAGCTCCAACGCCATGTCCTGCTGCAGTTCCCGAAGCCTACCACAAGATGGCAGCAACAATCCAGAACACAGAGTCCTGGGGAAGGGGTGGGTAGAGGCAGAGGGGAAGGTGCCCAGAAAAAACTGGGGGCACAAGGTGGGGGGTGTGGAGAGAATACACCAGCACAGACAGAACGGATGGGAGAGAACAGGAGAAAGAGGAATGAAAGGGCAGAGAGAAAGAAAGAAAGGGTGAGTAATAAGCAAGCAAGAAAGGAGCCTAACTCCACAATGAGAAGTAATGCACATGAAAAACAGAAAGCAGTTAGGTGTGAAACTGAGAGAGGTTTTTTGTTTCGTTTGGTTTTTTTTATTTTGTTGCTTTTTTTTTTTTTTTTTTTTAAGTAATAGTTTGGGGAAAGAAGGAAACACAATGGCCTAGAGAAGTCCAGAGAAACTTCATGGGAGGGTAGGAATTGAACTTGTCATCGTCACAGTCCCAGCCCAGGGCCTCACATTCAACCTGTACTTGTTGAATTAATTAAGAAGTAAACCATTTTCAGGGCATCTGGGTGGCTCAGTCAGTTAAGCACCCCACTCTTGATTTCAACTCAGGTCATGATCTCACAGTTCATGGGTTCGAGCCCCACATCGAGCTTTGTGCTGACACCACGCGGAGCCTGCTTGGAATTCTCTCTCTCCTCTCTCTCTGCCACTCCCCCACTCGCACATGCGCTTTCTCTCTCTCAAAATAAATAAACTTAAAAAAAAAAGAATTAAACCATTTTCTAGGGGTTCCCGTTGAGGTGTCCCTAATGGAGTATTTTCTATACACATCATCGCATTTCATCCTCTCAGCAACCTGTGAAGTAGGTGCTGTTCTATCCCTGATTTCATAGAGGAGGAAACGGAGGGACAAGGAAGCTAAGCAACTTGGCCAAGGTCACAGCACTCGTGAGTGGTGGAGACCAGGCTCAGACCCAGCAGGCTGACTCAGGAGCCCTCGACGCGGCCAGAGGTCACCTTGGGGAGTCTGAGGTTGAGCCTCCAGTCTACCATTCCCTTTCCAGAAACTGCACAACTCACCAGTAAGGCGTTCCTATGAAGGAATCTCGTTTCTGCAGAGTTTTCAGATTCTTGGCAGACACACCAAAGTCAGCTGCAAGACAAAAATCAGATACAGTATTTGATGGACATTCCTCCACCCACAGTGCTGGGGTGTGAACTCAAGAGACAGACGTTCCAAGTCAATTAACAGATGCCATTTCCCATCTAGCAAATTTTTGATCATTAAAAATATATCTACTGCTGGAAGGATATATTGAGACATGCAATTTCCTTCTTGCTAATAACGGTATAAATTGAAGAGCCTTTCAGCAAAGTAGTGGGGCAATAAATTACAAGAACCTTTAAAATATCTATACACTCTTCTGATGCAGTAATCCCAAACCTAGATATTTACCCTAATGAAATCTCAAATATAAAAAAATTATGCAGAACGATGTTCATCCAAGTGCTATTGTAATAGTGACAAATTAAAAAGAACCATAATTATTTAGCTTTCAGAGAGTGATTTTAGCCAGAAATAATTGTGCCTTGGATAAAGCTCACTGGCTATGATACTGTCTCTGCACAAAGCTGAGGGAGTGACTTTAAAACTTCTTATGTAAGAAATAAAGAAAATAAAACTTCTCATATACTATATTGTCTTCTCCCAAAAGGGCTTATGATGGCATATCAAACACACACACACACACACACACACACACACACAAACTAAGAAATTGAGAGAGAAACTAAGAAATTGAGAGAGAGGTAAGAAAGATAAGGTAAAAGGGTAAACAACTGAGCAGATTAAGGAAAGTGTGATGGGGCATCTGGGTGGCTCAGTCAGTTAAGCATCGACTCTTGATTTCAGCTCAGGTCATGATTTCACGTTCATGAAACAGAGCCCTGCATCAAGCTCTGTGCCGACAGCGCTGTGGACCCTGCTTAAGACTCTCTCTCCCTCTGCCTCTGTCCCTCCTCTGCGCTCTCTCTCTCTCTCTCTCTCTCAAAAAAGAAAAAAAGAAAAGTAAAGTGTGATGTACTGGCCTATGACGGAGTATTTTATAGGCATTAAAATTAGTTTTGAAGTATTTTTATTCAATATTTTAACACTGAATTACACGTACGAATACATATCAATATTAAATGTTTAGTATGTATTTAACATTTGATATTACTTAACATGTATTTAAATATGTCAATATTTAACACCATATTAAGATATTGTATTTATAGACTTGGAAGGTGCAGCAGGAAAGGGGAGGACGCACAGGTGAACAGTGTGTGGTCGGCACGATGCTCCCTTCCCCCACAAAAAGAGGGCAAAATATACATGAACTGACTTGGAGGAAATACGCCAACTGGCTAAAATGGTTGTGTGTGGATCATGAGACCAGGCTAGGTTTCTTCTACTTTTCTGAATTCTTCAGGTTTCCCATGATGAACATACAAGACTTTCAGACTAACAAAAATTAAATGTATCTTTAAGCCATCCAACAGCACCAGCCAGTCTTCCTTCACAAGCCCAATACTAAGAGAAGAGTCCAATGCCAAATGCTCAGTTGGAGCATGTGACTCTTGATCTCGGGGTTGGGAGTTCAAGCCCCATGTGGGGTATAGGGACTACATAAAAATAAAATCTTTTCGGGGGCGCCTGGGTGGCTCAGTCGGTTTAAGCATCCAACTTCGGCACAGGTCATGATCTCACGGTTGGTGGGTTTGAGCCCCACGTCAGGCTCTGTGCTGACAGTTCAGAACCTGGAGCCTGCTTCGGATTCTATGTCTCTCTCTCTCTCTCTCTCTCTCTCTCTGCCCCTCCCCGCTTGCACTCTGCACGTGTGCACGCTCTCTCTCTCCCTCTCTCTCAAAAATAAAAATTAAACAAAATTTTTTTAATAAAATAAAATCTTAAAAAAAACCTTTTTTTAAAGCATTCCAACTAGTAAGTTAACATAAACTTTTGTATGACAGAAAAAACAGGTAAGTTTCATCTTGATTAAAAAATAAATTCAAGAGGAAAGCAACACCTTGAGCAGACTGCTGCTGCTTAATTCAAAGCAAGACAAGTTGCAAAGCTGTTACAACTGCCAGCCGCCCCAGAAGCCTGTCTAGGTCTTGAAATGAGCTGGCCCGAACCACAGTCACATAACAACTGCTGTCCTGGAGAGCTTGAAATCAGACCCACAATTTCAAACCAGGAGGGAGCATAATGCTAAGAGCATAGGCCTGAATACCAGAGAGCTGGTTCCAGTCTCAGCTCTTCTTTTTTTTTTTTTTTTTTTAACATTTATTTATTGTTGAGAGAGAGAGACAGAGCATGAGCAGGGGAGGGGCAGAGAAAGAGGCAGACACAGAATCGGAAGCAAGTTCCAGGCTCTGGGCTGTCAGCACAGAGCCCAACACAGGGCTCGAACTCACGAACTGCGAGATCATGACCTGAGCTGAAGTCAGACGCTTAACTGACTGAGCCACCCAGGTGCCCCTAGGCTCTTCTTTTTCATTGGTTCATTCACCTATTCATCAGGGTGCCATCTGGAGGCAGACATCAGCCAGGAGCAAACTAAGTCCTTGCCCTCGGCAGCTCAAAGTTTAGTGGTGGAAGGAGAGGACAACCGGACAAACACCAGTAAGTACATATTCCTAACTGTGTAAAGGGTGGAAAGATGGGATAGGCAGTCTACGGTCAGAGAAGTGAGAGGGAGAGAGAGACAGTGAGCGGGAGAGAGCACAAACAGGGAAGGAAGGAGTGAATATTAACTGAACATCTATTATGTGCCAGGCATCCATTCATTCAACACATATTAATTGAACATCTGTTATGTTCTAGGTGCAGGAGTGGACCAAAATCTCCACCCTAGTGTGGCTTGTTACTCTAGCAGTAAAAACAGGCCCTCCACAAGCCCCACGGCACGTGAGAGGCGGATGGGCAGTTCTTTTAGACAGGAGGTCAAGATCTGGGGGAAGAGATTTACAGACAGGGATGACAAATGGGCTGAAGGGCCTGGAAGGGGCAAGGCAGAGTGGCTAGAGGGAGAGGAGGTGGCAGCAGATAAGGCAGGAGACAGGCAGGGGTCGGGACAGTTAGTACACCTCTGACCCTCAGTTTCCCTGTCTGTGATACAGGGGTGGTGATTCCGTAGAACTACTCTGTAGGGTTGCCACGAGGATTCAATGACACACACGAGGCACTCAGCTCCAAGCCCAGCGCTGTGTAAATGCCCTGTCCATGGGGCACGTGAGCCAGCAGACTCAAGAATCTTAGACTGGAGCCTGGCCGAGGGTCCTGGGAATGGTCAGGAAAGCTGGTCTCTGAGCCCGGCCAAGGCTAAGTAGATGGCAGGTGCTCCGTCTGCTGATGACAGGCCCGGAGGGACCAACGGCTGTGGCAGAGTGAGGTTCAAAACCAGGAAACCCACAGGAGAACCTGGCTCTGCTGAGGAGTACCTGGGAGGCCAGGACAAGTCGCCACCTCTCCGGGCTCCTGGGTAAGAACGGGGGGGGGGGGGGGGGGCCTGCCTGACCTCCTCCCTACGGGGCCCCTGCAAACACCAACAATGGCCAGCACAGATTTCCTAGGAAATCTTTTGGGAACAACAGTGACTGCCTCTCAGACCCAGCATGAGGCTCCCTGGAGGGAGGCAGGAGCCACTCCCCGACCAGGGTCTCCATTCCCCGCCTGAGAAGAAAGAGGAAAAGCAGAAACCACCACAGTTTCGCAAGGACACACAGCTGGTCTCCAAGGCCCTCCCTTAGGCATGAGCCAGCCAGCCTCTTGGATGGCGGCTACTTCCCCTTCTGCCCCACGTCTGCCCCCCAAGACGGGGCCCACCCAGGAGGGTGGGGCGGCCCCTCCCGGCAGCCCTGGGACTTCAGGCTGCCTGAATGGTGTTTACAGGAGGTGTCCCCTGCCAGGTGGGGGGCTGCCTCCAACAGCTCAAAGGGGCTTTTCCCCATGCAGTCTCCTCTAATGAAAACACTCCTCTGTCCTTCTCCCGTTTCACAAGGATCAGAAGCAAGGGCAGCAGGTAGGAAGGTGGGGCCTGTTTCATAAGTTATCATCTCCATAAGGAAAGAGGTCATTTCTGCTGTATCCAGAGCTGCACTGCGGGCACAGCTGGCACAGGAAGCACAGCTGAATCAATGAACGGACGGACTTTGCTAGACCGCCTCTTATATTTGGGAAAAAATAACTGGTTTGGGGCGCCTGGGTGGCTCAGTCAGTTAAGTGTCCGACTCTTGATTTCGGCTCAGGTCATGATCTCGGGGTCACGGCATCGAGCCCTGCATCAGGCTCCGTGCTAAGGGTGGAGCCTGCTTAATGTTCTTTCTCTCTTCCTCTGCCCCATTCCCCTGCTCGCTCGCTCTCTCAATCTCTAAAACAAACGAACAAACAAATAAATAACTAAAACTGGGTTTTAAGAAATATATTTGTTGCTTCTCCAAAGAGATTGTTTAAAAAAAAAGAAAGAATGTGGCAGGGCCTAGCTGCTACAAAGAAGACATGTTTTAGACAATACTCATGTGTATGGGCAAAAAACTCGAGGACTGTATTTGTGACTAATTGTATAACAGGTTATTTTAGTTTCTGTTCTGTGGAAAGTGTAAAGCATTCCAACAAAGGGTTTTAATGTAGATTTTCTTTTTTTGCACCCATGCTATTGATTGCTAAATGTAATAGTCTGATCATGACGCTGAATAAATGTGTCTTTAAAAAAAAAAAGAAATTAAGAAATATATTTGACACAGCGATTCTCTTTCTAGAAATAGATTCCCCCAAATCATGTTTATAATATATATGGAAGCTTACAGAAGCAAAAAAAAAGAAAGAAATATATTTGACACAGTGATTCTCTTTCTAGAAATAGATTCCCCCAAATCATGTTTATAATATATATGGAAGTTTACAGAAGCATTATTGGAAAGAGTAAGAAGTTGGAAAGCACCCAGTTGTTGCCAAAGCCTAGCTGGCAAAGGAGTTAGAAAAACTGTGGTGCGGCCCAGCCGTGAACTAGAGGTTGCAGGGGCACCTGGGTGGCTCAGTCAAGCGTCCAACTTGTGGTTTCAGCTCAGGTCACCAACCCAGGGTCATGAGATCGAGCCCCACATGGGGCTCCACGCTGAGTGTAGAGCCTGCTTGATAGTCTCTCTTCCCCCCCTCGCCCCTCTCCCCCACTTAAAAAAATACATATATCAAAAAAAAAAAAGGAGATTGCATTTGTATGTACTAACTTGGGACTTCATCCATAACATGTTGCCCTGAACATGATGGTGATTGATGCATACGATAGAATGTACAGAATTCCAGTTGTATTTTAAAAGACATACACGTACTGTGTGCACACATACACCCACAAACACAGAACAGGGTCTGTGAGGTTATACATCAAACCTAATGGTAACCACCTCCCCAGAAGCAGGATTTGGGGAGAGCACACAAGGGGGTCTTACATTTTTCTTTTAAACATTTTTTTAACGTTTATTTATTTATTTTGAGAGAAAGAGACAGAGAACGCATGTGCTCCCAAGCCGAGGAGGAGCAGAGAAAGCGAGGGAGATAAAGAATCCCAAGCAGGCTCTGCATTGTTACAGTTCGTGAGACCATGACCTGAGATGAAATCAAGAGTTGGATCCCTTAACCAACTGAGCCACCCAGGTGCCCCGGGTCTTACATTTTTTAACTTTAGATGCTTTTATTCTTTAAAATGTTTCTGATAAAGAGGACACCGCTTTTCTGGCTTAAAAAGCTGACATGCACGTAGCAAACGTCTTTTAGGTTTGTGGGTTCTTGTTTTTGGTTTTTGAGTAAAACCCAGTGGGAGCCAGGATGTGGTGAGAGAACTTCACACTTGCCGGGGGTGAGCTGCGCACCCTGGACGGAGGGCACACCGACTGCAGGGATTAGCAAAAACCTGACACGCTGCACACGCCCAACAGTCGTAACAAACACTAATATTTACTGAGAACTTGCCAGGTGCACAGCTGTGCAGACTTCTGCACATCACTTACATCTTCCTCTGCAAATCATTTTGCATATCATGTGCATATATATATATCCCTGTGCAGATCATTTATAGCCAGGACCCTCGGAGCAGGGAAAATTATTATCCCCCTTCTCTACAGATGAGAAAACTGAGGAGCTTGCAGATGGTTACCCAGCTCTAAGGACAGACATATGCTAAGTCTGTGCTTTTTTTTTTTTTTTTAATGTTTATTTTTGAGAGAGAGAGACAGAGTGCAAGTGGGGAAGGGGCAGGGAGAGGGAGACACAGAATCCAAAGCAGGCTGCGGGCTCCGAGCTGGCAGCACAGAGCCTGATGCGGGGCTCGAACCCACGAACCGTGAGATCATGACCTGAGCTGAAGTCGGATGCTTAACCGACTGGGCCACGCAAGCATCCTGAAGTCTGTGCTCTTTACCACTACCAGGTCCTACCATTCTGTGCGCAGAAAAAATACTGAAAGGAAGACTAGGGTGGTGCATTGTGGCAACATCAGGAATAACTTTCACGTCCTTCTTTGTGGGTCTTATTCCAGACTGTCTGGAATTCTAGACTGTCCAGACTGTATCAATCTATATACTCGTTTATAAATATGTTTTTCTTATGACCAAAGCAATGCTGCTTATCAAAAATCCAAACATTTACAGATTCGAAAGTCTCCATAATCCTGGCAGAGATAAACACTTTAAGTGTTTGCTGCACACAGCTCCACGTTTATTTACATAAATAAGAAGTATATGTGTAAATAAAAATACTTTTGAAAAATAAAATCAGATGAAGCCTACTATCTTGCAGCTTGTGTTTTGTCCCTTCACGGTGTGTACATACATTTTTACAAGAGATTACACATTTCCTACAATTTTCAGTAGCTGAAGAAGACTTCATTGTAGGATAGTACCATAACTCTACAGGAATAAGCTGGATCATTTCTCATTTCTTGCTGTTACAAATATTGTTGCAATGGGTATCATTGTACCTATCTTCCTATACATAAACCCCACATATTACTTTTATAAACAAAAAAAAAAATCACACAATGTAAGAAGTTATATATTACACACACACACACACACACACACACACACACACACACAGAGCCGTGAACTTAGACTGTATGGAGATATGTAACAGAAACTCTCATCTGTCCCCTTAACTGAAGATGACCAAAAGAATCCAAGGTAAGAGGAGCCTTTTCCCAGATAATGTCAGGCCAGTTAAAGGCAAACCGCCTTCCCTCCTGGACCCTCTACCCCAGGCCAGTGAGTCTGTAGGCCAGCATGGTCAGGGCTTACCCCAGGATTTAGGTCTGAGAACCTTCTAGGTGGTCCTCAACCATGGGGTGCTGTGTGTTCCAGGATGTTTGAAAGTGGGTTGGGGTGGTCTGGCTGTCACATGAAGGCGAGTGTTCCTGCCATTTCACGGGGGAGAACCTCCTAAGGTAAAAATGGTCTCATCTAAAATGCCAGCAGTGGTCCCGTGGACAAACCCCAGCCAGGGTCCTCATGGTGCCGACAGGGAAGCGAAACCTAGAGAGGGTGAGGGACCCGCTGAAAGTGAGCCGGGGACAGGAGAAAACAAAGGCTTTGCCGCCAGCCCTGGAATCCCACGGGCCTTCCTCCTCAGGATTACAGCACCAGCTCATTAACAGGGAGGCCCCACCACGGCACCCAAGTGACTTCTCTGAATTAGCAGCACGGTCTGCCTCTCCAGAAGTGTCACGGAGACAGCACCTGGCAGGAAAGCGAGAAGATTCTGTGATCTGAGACAAACTGCTTCATATTTCTGAGCCTCAGTTTCCTCATCTAGGAAACAGGCATCATATTAGGTAGCCAAATGTGAGGCTGACCGAACTGCTCTATTTTTCTGTTTCCATGTTTATTTTCTTTTGTTTATTAGATACACGTGACCACTATAGAAGCCTTTGTTTTCCCATTCATTCCGGTCCACCTTCAGCCTCCCAGCCCCTCTGCCTTCACTGACTCTCTCTCTCCTCCCCTACATAACCCTGTCTTTTTCTGGTATTTTCTCCCTCAACCTCAATTACACATTCAGAACTCTGTTCTCGCTTCCAACAGGCTGTGCCAGTCTATGGTGGACAACAAGTTGGTTTTCTGGTCAGTGCAAATCTACTTTCCTTCTGGAAAACCATCCAACCCACCCCAACCACACTCTTCCATGGAGAGGACGAGGGAATGGGGTGGGTTAATATTTCCATATTGCTACCTGACCCCTCTTGCTTCTCAGAGAAGCCCTCCTTACTGGACCTTGTCGATTGATCCAGAGGGTCTATGCCCACACCAACGTAGGCCGATCAGAATCCTTCACTGGGATTTTTTTTTTTTTTTATATTTATTTTTGGGAGAGAAAGAAACAGAATGTGACCAGAGGAGGGGCAGAGAGAAAGGGAGACACAGAGTCCAAAGCAGGCTCCAGGCTCTGAGCTGTCAGCACAGAGCCCGACGCAGGACTCGAACTCATGAACCCTGAGATCACAACTGAGCCAAAGTCAGACGCTTAGCTCACTGAGCCACCCACACACCCCTCACTGGGATTATTAACCGGAGACCTGAAATGGTGAGGTTCCGATGATCAACCTTCAGAAGATGATGCTGGGAAAATGAAAACTATAGCCCTAGCCAGATGCTTTGTGGAGGGGGCTGGTCAGAGCCTAACCAACGCGCA